>NC_083868.1:101783042-103079211 GCF_032452875.1 Bos javanicus | reverse complement strand
GAAAATAAGTAAATTATGGTTCAGAAAATAATGATGTGACAAAAGATATATTTGAGGAAATATGGTAGTGCAGAAGTGTAAAAAGTTTACTTGAAAAGTACATTACCAAAGAAATCATGAGCCTGACCTTGGAAAGCATTTGCTTCTGTGAGCCAAACAATTGGGCCACAGATTTATAGCAGTAGAAAATAGAGCTATTAAAGCTGTATAACATACATGGAGGACATAACTGCTACAACTTGATCAGTTGTGGCCATGGCAGGTAATAGACAAATATGGACTTGCCACAGGTTAGAGTCAGGAGCCATGGGAAATGGATGGAAGTTCACTTCTAAGAACAGACTCATTGCTGATAAAGAATTCTTCACTGGACTAACTCAAGAGGATTCCATCACATTTGTATAACATTTGTGATGTAACCATACTTCCTTTCTCTTCTTTGGAGTGGGATATTCAAAATGCAGGTATCTGTTCTGCCCTTCACAATTTTTGCATGCCTGTGTGTGTGTGCTTGGAGGAACAAGAGATATTTACTTATTCATTTTTGAATGTATAAGTTTCTGGATTACAGAAAGATGGATCTGGACTACAGATTCTGAACTGTGATCTTGATGCAGTAACTGGATGATGGGTTGGGTTGTCATGCTTTGAGGGGGACTGAGTGGGTTCTAAATATAGGGAATAGGGTGACATGGATATTTGGTGGGCAAATTTCAGATTGTGATAGAGTGCTAGCTGGCCTTTTAATTCATTCTGCTCTTTCACCTTGACAAATAGTTTACCATTTTTTCTGCATTTATTTGCATTTAAATGTTGCTACGTGGCCAAGTTCTAGCCAATGGAATATGAACAAAGTAACTGCAACTTTCAGGCTGTATAATTATCCCCCTCTTCAGATGACTGGAATGACAACGCTTAGGGTTATCCATGAAGCCACATATTTAAGACTGCAGAATAGACTGGGTCCTTCAACACTTTCATGGAACAGCACACACACATCACAACTTAGATCTTAAGTCTACTTAGACTGTTATGAGCAAAACATTGTGTAACTATTGTGTTGGGTTGTAATATTTGGTGGCTGTTTGTAAAAGTTATGTGCTAGTTACTCAGTGGTGTGCAACTCTTTGCTACCCCATGGACTGTAGCTTGCCAGACTCCTCTGTTCATGGAATTCTCCAGGCAATATTGGAGTGGGTTGTCATTTCCTGCCCCAGGAGATCTTCCTGATCCAGGAATCGAACCCAGGTCTCCCATATTGTGGATAAATTCTTTACTGTCTGAGCCACCAGGGAAGCCCCTAAATATTATGTGCTTAGTCACTTACTCATGTCCATCTCTTTGAAACCCTATAGACTAGCCTACCAGGCTCCTCTATCCATGGGACTTTTCAGGAAAGAATATTGGAGTAGGTTGCCATTTCCTCCTCCATGTGATCTTCCCAGTCAAGGGACTGAACCCACAACTCCTATGTCTCCTGCATTGCAGGCAAATTCTTTACCTTCTGAGCCATCGGGAAAGCCCCCAAAACTGCTTAGCTGAAACATAATAATACAGCCTAAGTGTAATAATATATAAAACAATACAATATGTGGCTGAACTCAGAACCTCAGAAAATAATTTATACATTTTCCCATAACATCATTATATTCATCATAACTTTAAAAAAGTAAAAACTCCAACACAGTTGTTATTATTGACATGTACTTTTCTACATAATTGCATTTCTCCCCAGCATGTACATGGGTGTTTATTTTTGGACCCCAAAGAAGATTGATATCATAACTGCTTCCTATTAAACTCTGAGGCTTTAGAAAGCAATAAAAAGCTGTTACCTTCAGGTAAGATCAGATTGTGGAGGGACCACTTTGGTGAAGTTTAAGCCCAGTCTCCATTCATATGAAGACATAAGTTTTTCCATGATCACATGCTATGCAAAGAATTTTAATCATTCATAATATGCACACATTACTAGACAGAATGAAAATAAATTCCAAAATTTTAGTCTTGTTCAAATAATTTGGAAACTTGCTCAACTAACCAAGTGCTTTAGGGAACTCCACATATCTTCTCCAATCCCCTTTTTCCTAATATATAAAATGAGGAGGTTGGATTAATAATTAAGTACCTAGGCATTCCACTGGCATATGAAATCAACATTTCTCATGACACTCAATATGTTGCATCTCTTAGTATATGCATCTGTATTGGTTTATTACTTCTAAGTTCAATATACAAAGTCCCTGTATCTGTTTCATCTTCATATTTGCCACAGACTCAATTCTAGACCTTCTGCAATTGCTCAGTGAGTACTTGTGGAATGAATAAATGGCTATCTTTGGTGTCAAATACTTTTCTAGAATTCTGAATAGGAATGTAGATAAATCAGCATGGCTTTAACTAATTTCATAACAAATGATGTTAGTGATGAGTTGCCTTTGAGAAACATATTATCTGTCTAGAATAGGTCAAGGCTATTCAGCTAGACTTTATATACTTGCATGAGATTCTTTCGAATGTACTTTCCTGCTTACATCTTTTTATATCTGCATTTAAAGAGGACAGTTCCTTTGATATAAGGTAACTGAATACAGATTTTATTTGTATTTTTGTACAGAATAAATAAAATATTCAAGAAATCAGCTTTAGTACAAAATGAAACACATTTTTAAAAAGTCCTTTTCTATCCGACCATTTCCCAATAGAGACTTGATTATTCCTTTAGCCTAATTAAATGAATGCCTTCCCAGTTAACCTGACTTTTATGGAGTAAGGTTGAAGATATACCTAATTACATGTTAATACAATACATGATACAAACAAAGAAGGAGTCAATGTTAATACTAGCTGGACTTCCCTGGTGGTCCAGTGGTTAAAAATTTACCTGCCAATTCAGGGGATACAGGTTTGATTCCTGGTCTGGGAAGATCCTACATGCCACAGAACAACTAAACCCATGCGCCTGACTACTGAGTCCGTGCCTTAGAGCCCAAGAACCACAACTACTGAACATGCATGCTGCAACTACTGAGCCCATGCACCTAGAGCCTGTGCTCCACAACAAGAAAAGCCACCACAATGAGAAGCCCCCATTACCACAACTAGAAAGCCTGTGCATGGCAAAGATCCAGCACAGCCAATAATAATAATAAATTTTAAAAACCAGCTAACATTAATTAAACACATTCCAGAGATCCTTAGACAATTAAGCACAATAGAATAGGGGGATGATGGAGGTTCTGCATAGCAGATAATGATAGAGAATTATTATTCCAATTACCATTAAAATCCCCACTGTAAATTCTGTAAATATTTGAGCTATTGGTCTTGGTAGTAGCTACTGACTTGAGTTTCAATTAGCAGGGCATCTATTATTTGGGGTTCTTGCATTCAGAATTTCAATCTAGAACACTATTTAAGGAAGACAAGGCCAGTAGTGATTAAATGCAGGAGTGGTGACTGAAATCCAGAAGAAGGAAAGAAACTATGAACTTAATTTAGAAAGAAAAATGTGTAACTACATTGTTATATTTGTTACCAAAATCACTCACACCTGCAACTCATATTATACAGCAATATATCCATCACAGAATCTATTGCCAAATTAGAAGTTAATAACTGGATTTTTTTAAACTCATTTACCCCCTTTCTGAAAAACAAATTAACAAAGCCCTATATTCTCAATTTGTTTTACTAGAGGTTATATAATTGTTTGTATTGTTCTCCAATGAAACCCACCTGTATTAAAGTAACTATTTGAGTTTAAATTTTGAATATGTTTACCCTAACTTTCATAAACAGATAGTCATTTTTCTTTACCAAGCTAGTTTACAGTCACAGGATGCAATGAGAAATAAAATACAATTTGAAGTTAAGAGACTTTAGTTCATACCCAGCACAACTGTCTGTAATCTTATGCAATTTATCTGAAATGTGAAGCTGCTCTACTCTGGAGCCATATAAGAGAATAATATATGGCTATTGACAAACTTAATAACTAACTTAGAGTTGGCACTTAAAATATTGTTTTCATCCCACAGTGCATGAAATCTCTCTCTGTATAAAATTATGTTAAATAAATTTGCTTTTATTTAAAATACCAAGGTATTGCAAGTTCTGTTCCCCAAGAAGCCAACTTTGAGACACAGATGAACATGCAGTAAGTTTATCAGGAATTTATTCAGATCAACAGATTTGGAAAGAAGGAAAGGAAATGAGATTGGATAGAGGTATATATATCTTTCTTCAGTACCTCAGTTAATCCCATGTGGAGTTCAAAACTGATATAAATCCTTTGTAATTGTCTACTATTTTAGTGAGGAGGCTGAACACAACACTGGATACCAGCTGTCTCTGGGAAGGTAGTATGACCCTAAGTGAAGCTGTTCTTTCAAGCCCAGAGCAATTTACAGAGAAGTCTATAAACTGGCAAAACTCCCCACAGCTAGGAAAATAAATCCTATAATCCAAAAGGGAAACTTGGTTGGTGTAAAACATAAGTGCATTGGGAGATGATATGTTATAGTAATTAAAAAGCAAACCTCTAAAGTAAAAGTATTTGGGTTTACATGGTTTATCATGTATGTGAGAGAACAGTTAAGGGTATTAGAATCTAGATTCTTCATGAGACTCTGAAGAATTGGAACTCAGACCTCAGAGGAAGTGTTGATTTCCTAGGAGACTGGAGGAAGGACCCACAGAGCTATATCCAAAACTCTAAAAGGGATGCTGCACCCAGTTGGTACTGTCCTCAAGAACTGAGAGGTGGGACATCATGGAGCTAAGGCTTGAACAGGTTGTACCTTGGTTCAGGTACATCCAAGGAAGCATAATAGAGCTGCTGCTTAAAAAGCAAGAGCAATCACCCAAATAGAGACTGGAACCAACTGCTACTGTAAGGGTGAAGCGTGATTATTGCAGTCATATAGACTGGATGGCTAGCAAAAAAAACAAACAAGTTTTTTTTCCTCTGTCCTACAGTATCTCCCAGTGCAGGGAGTAGCAAACTACAGTCCATGAGCAAAATCTCACCTGCCTTGTGCTTTTGTAGTCTGTGAGTTACAATTTTCTTTTACATTTTTTTAAACTAAAAAAAAAAAAATCATTACAGATAAAAATTATATTTAATTCAAACTTCAGTGCCCATAAAGTTTCACTGTAATACATCCATGCTCATTTGTCTGATTATTTTCTGTAGGTGTATTCTTGCTATAGAAATGGAGTTAAATAGAGGCACCTAAAAGCAAATCACCCACGAATACTAAATTATTTACTGTGCAGCCATTTCAAATAAAAGTTGTTGACTCCTTTTCTGTTACTCCCTGTTGGCAAGGGAGAAGTGTTGTCTGTAGAGTTCTAGCCTCAATACTACAAGGCAGATTATAAATGGGTACCTTTGGGGCTAAGAGACAGTAGTTTAGTGCCTGGCAGAGTTGGTTCTCTACACACATTGTGTTTTAAAATAGGTAAGTTTCTCCAATAAGTGTCAAAGTGTGTAATCATTTGATAAAACGGTCATAGTATTGACTGCTTCCCTGGTTCCTTTAGTCCCTGCTGCCCCAATTTTAGTCTTTCTTCCTTTTTCTCTCCAGTTCTCTTTCTTAATATTTTTCAATTTAAAAACTTTGGTAGACCAAGCCTGTCTTCTTTTCTTAGTCCTGTTATCTACTCTGTTATTTTCTTTCTCTCATTAAAATATTTCCAGATCTCTCATACTTTGGAAACTGTGGAGTTTCTTACCTGACACTGTTTCTGAGCACAAAAGAAAACAGACTTTGTCCAAACAGCATGTATCTGAGAAGTTATTTATAACACACCAAGGTCATACTGCTCACCATGTGACCTTA
The DNA here is from genome assembly GCF_032452875.1 of Bos javanicus. Taxonomy (NCBI): domain Eukaryota; kingdom Metazoa; phylum Chordata; class Mammalia; order Artiodactyla; family Bovidae; genus Bos; species Bos javanicus. Next base: position 103,073,365 of record NC_083868.1, on the reverse strand, counting down.
CTCTAGGTGGTTTGGTAGACATCAGCATACAGTTGTAAAATGCCTTAATAGATCTCTGATGTTTATCAGGGGCCTTGCATATGATGTAGGGAAACTGGGGGTCTTCTGTCTAGTATCCACTTTGATCTGTTCAAGTGAGAGAAGTTGCTCAGTTGTGTCCAACTCCTTGCCACCCCATGAACTGTAGCTTACCAGGCTCCTCTGTCCATGGGATTCTCCAGGCAAGAGTACTGGAGTGGGTTGCCATTTCCTTCTCCAGAGGATCTTCCCAACCCAGGGATTGAACCCAGGTCTCCCACATTGCAGGCATAGACTTTACCATCTGAGCCACCAGTGAAGTCCTTTATGTGAACAAGAGCCTGAAGTAAACAAGTCTTCCAGAAATCTCTAAAGTTTTAGTTATAAACTTTTCCCTCTACCCAAACTGTAAGAATAGGTATAGAGATACATTTTTAACATATTTCCCACCTTGAGTGATGGCTTCCCTCATAGTTCAGTCGGTAAATAAACTGCCTGCAATGCAGGAGACCCAGATTCAATCCCTGGGTTAGAAAGATCCCTTGGAGAAGGAAATGGCAACCCACTCCAGTATTCTTGCCTGGAGAATCCCATGGGCAGAGAAGCCTGGTGGGTTATAGTACATGGGGTGGCAAAGAGCCGGACATGACTTAGAGACTAAACCACCACCACCTATGCCTGTTATTACCCTTAGAGAGAGTGATTGGTATTGAACTTAGTGGATTTGTGGCACTAATTTATGGCCTTGACATCTACAGGGATGATACAAAGGTGTAGCCTAGGATCCCCATGAATTTAAGGTCATACATGTTAACAAATTACAGGTAACCCCAACCAATCTACCATTGGTATGATCCCAATGGGTCAAAGATCTGTATTCTACTGGTATGACCATTTAGCAGCTTGTGTGTGTGTGTGCGCCTTCAATGGGGTTGGAGGATGTAACTGACCATATCTAAGCCTTGACAACTTTCGTAAGCTTTAAATGATAGTAACCGAGCTACCAGAGAAGGCAATGGCAACCCACTCCAGTACTCTTGCCTGGAAAATCCCATGGACGGAGGAGCCTGGTAGGCTGCAGTCCATGGGGTCCCGAAGAGTCGGACATGACTGAGTGACTTCCCTTTCACTTTTCACTTTCATGCATTGCAGAAGGAAATGGCAACCCACTCCAGTGTTCTTGCCTGGAGAATCCCAGGGACGGGGGAGCCTGGTGGGCTGCCGTCTATGGGGTCACACAGAGTCAGACACGACTGAAGTGACTTAGCAGCAGCAGCAACTAAGCATCACAGAAATAAAGATAAAGGCTCTAAAGGAACAGAATTGTCGATTGTGAGACAGAATGTGCCTTTCCTTGGGGGAGCATGTGAGGCCCAAGCACGTCGTAATGGAGATAGGTGACCTCTAACAGCTGGAAATGGAGAAGGCAATGGCGACCGCCTCCAGTACTCTTGCCTGGAAAATCCCATGGATGGAGGAGCCCTGGTGGGCTGCCGTCTATGGGGTCACACAAAGTCGGACACAACTGAAGGGACTTAGCAGCAGCAGCAGCAGCAGCAACAGTAGGAAAAAGGCTTGGATTCACTTAAAATGTACACTAGCAAATATGAAAAGGTACTATCCTACATTTAAGAAATTTTAAACTGAGTCCATAAAAGAGAATGTATTAAACAGAACTGAGACTTAAAAATCAACATAGAACTATTTTAAATGAAAGAGAAAGTAGTGCCCAGACTTTGAGGTTTTTGATGCTAAGAGAACACGAAAAAGCTACAAGGGCTTAGTTGCATTAATTAACAAATAATAAATAAATGGCTTTCTTAATTAGTATGAATTATAACTCTCTCTCTCTTTATATATATATATATATATGTATATGTATACATATATGTATGTATATATATATGTATACTACATTTTACATTTTGGCAGGAGGCGGAACTGTTGCATTTATTTCCCCGTCCATTTTAGTCCGTTGAGAATCTTGAGAAATTCAGCAAAGATTACATTCACAGATCTCATCAAGTCATGCACCCAATATTTTCTCTTAATGTATCTATGCTGGAGAAGAATTCAAAGGGGCATTTTACTTTTCAAAGAAACAGTTCTGTCTTGAACTCTTGCTCAGCAAGCCCCAGAATGGATTGATGTTTTGTGTCAGCCCAGCGGAGATTATGTGAGAAAGGAGGTTTAAATCAGTCCTTCAGATACTCAGTTCTTGTGCCATTCAAAAGACTAATATCTAAGGCCAGAACTTTGAAAAAAGAGGATACAAATTGGAAACTAGATTATAATTCAAGAGAAATCTTTTGGTTTCTGGTTTATCTTTCCTTTCTAAGAAATTCACTGAAATATTGTATTTCTTAATGACATCAATAACACCTGACACTTCCATCAGTTAATATCAGAGAAGACACTTTTATTTATAGAAGTAAACTCTGTTATACATTTTGATATGTAACATCCTGTACTCTTAATGTGCTAAGTCACTTCAGTCGTGTCCAATTCTGCAACCCCATGGCTTGTAGCCCATCAAGCTTCTCTGTCCATGGAATTCTCCAGGCAAGGATACTGGAGTCGGTTGCCATTTCCTTCTCCAGGTGTACTTTTTATAATATCTTTTAATATGTAACATACTTGTACTCTTAATAATTTGATAGCTATTTCATAAAATGTTCATACTATTGAACTTCTTTAAACCATATTGGAGACTATCATATTGCCACTATTTTTCATGTAGTAAAATAATTTGAGAAAAGTAATTTAAAATGTATATTGTGAGTATTAGCATGTAAAAAAATTTTTAAAAATAACCATTATTTTAAATCTATATAAAATGTATTTTATTAATCTCTCTTTGATTGATCAACTACTGTTCAGTCAAAATTTCAGGAGAGTTTTAAGGCAATTAAAAAGCACATAGTCCACAATTTAAAGAAATAGAACATAGGAACATCATTACCTGGGGAAAAACAATTTACATAAAGAGTTTACAAAGTTGGCCCAAAGGTGAGATAATAAAGTTGATAGGAGATATTATCAAAACGGTCTGGCAGCATGTATCTTGGAAAGTGAAAGAAAGAAAGAAAGTAAATTAGTAAATTCAAATAGAACATTAAGAAAAACAAGACTAAATCTTAGTAGTATGCCAATAAGGTAATCAGTACTATAAGGAAGAGTATCAGCAGGACAATGGTAAAAATTTGAGATTAAATCCCATTCTGCTGAAAATACTGGTCCTATTTTTGCAAACTGTATTAAGCAGCTTTGAAGAAATATAAAATGCTTCTGTTTAAAGCATGAACATTTATGATAACTGATAATGAAATAAAACAAACAAGAGAACATTCTTGGTATGTTTGGAATAAAAATTGAGTTATATTATGAACATCTGGGGCTAGAGAAAGATGACATAGGTAACAAAGGCAGATAGAAAAATGTTTTTGCTGAAACACATAACAATGAAAATATACCTATATTTAATATTCTTTGTATCATACCATATATGATGCCTTAAAAGGAGTGACTATATTACTAATAAGACAGAAAAATAGATTTATATTTTCAGAATTTGAAATAGAAAAATGTTTTATCCTAATATGCAATAGTGTAGATTATTACCTATAAATAAGTCATCTCAAGTGGTCAATGCAAGGGAGAAAATAATGTAATCAAGACTTAATTTGTCATTTTAATTTTTGTCTCTTCTCTTGGAAAAGCAGATTGTTATTTATCTGCTAGGTTGAATCTAAAGTACCAACAAGCACCAATATATCCTTTTAATTACTTTGTTTTATGTAATTTATATATTTAATTCTATTTTAAAAATATTTCCAATTGCTAGAAAAACAGAATTTGCATTTACTGAATACTGGCCTCTAAAAAAGATTGCACATTCTCATCCTTGTGTCTCCCTTCCTTTACTTTATTTCTGGATGAGAACTGATTTATTTCATGGGTTCAAAATGCTGGGAGCTGGAAGATATAAGAGGGACATTCTAATCTCCATTTTTCTTCCTGAAAACAGGAGACAAAAACTCCCATGGGTAAGATGCTCTTCCTGTACCAGGAGAAAAAAAAAAAACAACTTTTTTTTTTCCTCAAAAAAACATGACTTTGATGTCAAAGGCAAGAGAATTCTGTACAAATAGACCTTGCTCAAATAATTCTTACCTTCCTTAAGCCTTTAGCTATCTCACACAGTTTAATTTTCCACACATTCCTCTCTTCATTAAACCTAATATAAGAGCAAGTAGTTTTTGCCATTTCTCTAGGTCATTTTCTTATGACAGCTCCCACATCATGTAAAGCTTTGGGAAATTTCTATGCTTTTCTCATGTTAATCTGTTTCATATTAGTTTGATTCTGAAACCCAGCTAAAAAACCTCTTTAAGAGGATGAGTGAGTGAAGTAGTTAAGAGGATGAGTGAGTGAAGTAGATGAGTGAGTGAAGTAGTCTGACTCTTTGCAATCCCATGAACTGTAGCCTGCCAGGCTCCTACATCCATGGGATAGTCCAGGCAAGAATACTGCAGTGGGTTGCCATTTCCTTCTCCAGGAGATCTTCCCAACCCAGGAATCGAACCCAGGTCTCCCGCATTGCAGGCAGACTCTTTACTGTCTGAGCCACAGGGGAAGTCCTAAGAGGGTAGAGAGAAATTTTTACTTCCCCTACACCTTATATTTCAAATCTTCTCCAGCTCAGATAACTAAGAGAATATATTGGGGTTAAAGCCAAAAGCTATGACTAACAATGTGTTGATGGTTCTCTCCAGTCCACTGGGTTTCTATCAGAGATGAAGCATTAAGTGATAGTAAGCAGTCTAAAAATTCAAGGGTGCTTGGTCAGTCACACCTTTCTCTGCCTCCATCAGATATAAGAACAATGTTCTTTATTGTAATATTGAATATTTAACATCTGAAAACCGCATTAACTGGCCACTGTAAGAGAGAAGATGAAGAATGTTAACAGATCAATATCTACATCAGTTAGTTCTTTTATAAAAATCTGTTACATATCCAGAACTTTTCCATATTTACTGAAAAAAGGTAAAAGGGAAAAATGCTTAAGGAATTATATTCTATTTATGATAAACAACTAAAACACTTAAGAAAGAGTATAGTAGCTTGTGCTTGGGAATATAAGTTTAATGGATAGTGTAATCAAGTGGCTATTCAGACTGTGGAATTTTTCGTAAAGAAACAAATTAGGATTATTAACTCAAGAGATTTCTATATCTTCATTATGTTCCCTATATTCTATATAGTATTTTTGTTTTAAGATATCATATTTTGTACTTAATAACATTTAACAGAATCAAATTTAACTTGAAAACTCAAGGTTATATTAAAAAAGAGAAACTGAAAGTTCAGTTCAGTTCAGTTTGGTCCCTCAGTCGTGTCCGACTCTTTGCAACCCCATGAATCACAGCACGCCAGGCCTCCCTGTCCATCACCAACTCCCAAAGTTCACTCAGACTCACATCCATCGAGTCAGTGATGCCATCAAGCCATGTCATCCTCTGGCTGACATCCCCTTCTCCTCTTGCTCCCAATCCCTCCCAGCATCAGAGTCTTTTCCAATGAGTCAACTCTTCGCATGAGGTGGCCAAAGTACTGGAGTTTCAGCTTTAGCATCATTCCTTCCAGAGAAATCCTAGGGCTGATCTTCAGAATGGACTGGTTGGATCACCTTGCAGTCCAAGGGACTCTCAAGAGTCTTCTCCAACACCACAGTTCAAAAGCATCCCCTTCTTCAGAGTCCAACTCTCACATCCATACATGACCACAGGCAAAACCATAGCCTTGACTAGATGGACCTTGTTGGCAAAGTAATGTCTCTGCTTTTCAATATGCTATCTAGGTTGCTCATAACTTTCCTTCCACGGAGTAAGCATCTTTTAATTTCATGGCTACAGTCACCATCTGCAGTGATTTTGGAGCCCAGAAAAATAAAGTCTGACACTATTTCCACTGTTTCCCCATCTATTTCCCATGAAGCGATCGGCCCTGATGCCATGATCTTCGTTTTCTGAATGTTGAGCTTTAAGCCAACTTTTTCACTCTCCACTTTCATTTTCATCAAGAGGCTTTTAAGTTCCTCTTCACTTTCTGCCGTAAGGGTGGTGTCATCTACATATCTGAGGTTATTGATATTTCTCCCAGCAATCTTGATTCCAGCTTCTGTTTTCTCCTGTCCAGTGTTTTTCATGATGTACTCTGCATAGAAGTTAAATAAGCAGGGTGACAATATACAGCCTTGACGTATTCCTTTTCCTATTTGGAACCAGTCTGTTGTTCCATGTCCAGTTTTAACTGTTGCTTCCTGACCTGCGTATAGGTTTCTCAAGAGGCTGGTCAGGCGGTCTGGTATTCCCATCTCTTTCAGAATTTTCCACAGTTTATTGTAATCCACACAGTCAAAGGCTTAGGCATAGTGAATAAAGCAGAAATAGATGTTTTTCTGGAACTCTCTTGCTGTTTCAATGATCCAGGGGATGTTGGCAATTTGATCTCTGGTTCCTCTGCCTTTTCTAAAACCAGCTTGAACATCTGGAAGTTCATGGTTCATGTATTGCTGAAGCCTGGCTTGGAGAATTTTGAGCATTACTTAACTAGCATGTGAGATGAGTGCAATTGTGCAGTAGTTTGAGCATTCTTTGGCATTGCCTTTCTTTAGGATTGGAATGAAAACGGACTTTTTCCAGTGCTGTGGCCACTGCTAAGTTTTCCAAATTTGCTGGCATATTGAGTGCAGTACTTTCACAGCATCATCTTTTAGGATTTGAAATAGCTCAACTGGAATTCCATCACCTCCACTAGCTTTGTTCATAGTGATGCTTTCTAAGGCCCACTTGACTTCACATTCCAGGATGTCTGGCTCTAGGTCAGTGAATACACCATCGTGATTATCTGGGTCGTGAAGATTTTTTGTACAGTTCTTCTGTGCATTGTTGCCACTTCTTCTTAATATCTTCTGATTCTGTTAGGTCCATACCATTTCTGTCCTTTTTCGAGCCCATCTTTGTATGAAATGTTCCTTGGGCATCTCTAATTTTCTTGAAGAGATCTCTAGTCTTTCCCTTTCTGTTGTTTTCCTCTATTTCTTTGCATTGATCGCTGAGAAAGATTTTCTTATCTCTTCTTGATATTCTTTGGAACTCTTAATTTAGATGCTTATATTTTTCCTTTTCTCCTTTGCTTTTGGCTTCTCTTCTTTTCTCAACTATTTGTAAGGCCTCCCCAGACAGCCATTTTGCTTTTTGCATTTCTTTTCCATGGGGATGGTCTTGATCCCTGTCTCCTGTACAATGTCACGAACCTCAGTCCATAATTCACCAGGCACTCTATCTATCAGATCTAGGCCCTTAAATCTATTTCTCACTTCCATTGTATAATCATAAGGGATTTGATTTAAGTCATACCTGAATGGTCTAGTGGTTTTCCCTACTTTCTTCAATTCAAGTCTGAATTTGGTAATAAGAAGTTCATGATCTGAGCCACAGTCAGCTCCTGGTCTTGTTTTCACTGACTATATAGAGCTTCTCCATCTTTGGCTGCAAAGAATATAATCAATTTGATTTCGGTGTTGACCATCTGGTGATGTCCATGTATAAGTCTTCTCTTGTGTTGTTGGAAGAGGATATTTGCTATGACCAGTGCATTTTCTTGGCAAAACTCTATTAGTCTTTGCCCTGCTTCATTCTGTATTCCAAGGCCAAATTTGCCTTTTACTCCAGGGTTTCTTGACTTCCTATTTTGCATTCCATTCCCCTATAATGAAAAGGACATCTTTTGGGGGTATTAGTTCTAAAAGGTCTTGTAGGTCTTCATAGAACTGTTCAACTTCAGCTTCTTCAGCATTCCTGGTTGGAGCATAGACTTGGATTACTGTGATATTCAATGGTTTGCCTTGGAAATGAACAGAGATCATTCTGTCGTTTTTGAGATTGCATCCAAGTACTGCATTTTGGACTCTTTTGTTGACCATGATGGCTACTCCATTTCTTCTGAGGGATTACTGCCCACAGTAGTAGATATAATGGTCATCTGAGTTAAATTCATCCATTCTAGTCCATTTTAGTTCGCTGATTCCTAGAATGTCGACATTCACTCTTGCCATCTCTTGTTTAACCACTTCCAATTTGCCTTGATTCATGGACCTGACATTCAAGGTTCCTATGCAATATTGCTCTTTACAGCATCGGACCTTGCTTCTATCACCAGTCACATCCACAACTGGGTATTGTTTTTGCTTTGGCTCCATCCCTTCATTCTTTCTGGAGTTATTTCTCCACTGATCTCCAGTAGCATATTGGGCCCCTACTGACCTGGGGAGTTCCTCTTTCAGTATCCTATCATTTTGCCTTTTCATACTGTTCATGGGCTTCTCAAGGCAAGAATACTGAATTGGTTTACCATTCCTTTCTCCAGTGGCCACATTGTCAGATCTCTCCACCATGACCCGCCTGTCTTTTGTTGCCCCACGTGTTACTTCATGGCAAATAGATGGGGAAACAGTGGAAACAGTAGCCAACTTTATTTTTCTGAGCTCCAAAATCACTGCAGACGGTGACTGCAGCCATCAAATTAAAGGACACTTACTCCTTGGAAGGAAAGTTATGACCAATCCTGACAGCATATTAAAAAGCAGAGACATTATTTTGCAAACAAAGGTCTATCTAGTCAAGGGTATTGTTTTTCCAGTAGTCATGTATAGATGTGAGAGTTGGACTATAAAGAAAGCTGATAGCCAAAGAATTGATGCTTTTGAACTGTAATGTGGAGAAGACTCTTGAGAGTCCCTTGGACGGCAAAGAGATCCAACCAGTCGATCCTAAAGAGATCAGTCCTGGGTGTGCATTGGAAGGACTGATGTTCAAGCTGAAACTCCAGTCTTTGGCTACCTGATTTGAAGAGCTGACTCATTGGAAAAGACCCTCATGTTGGGAACGATTGAGGGCAGGATAAGGGGCCGACAGAGGATGAGATGGTTGGATGGCATCACTGACTCAATGGACATGAGTTTGGATGAACTCTGGGAATTTGTGTTGGACAGGGAGGCCAGGCATGCTGCGGTTCATGAGGTCACAAAGAGTCAGACAGGACTGAGGGACTGAACTGAACTGATCTCAAAATTAATATAAACAATTTCATTAGCATATAATTTTATTTTAAGAAGAAAGTACGTACTGTATTTCCCTTATTACTCTCCGTGTATCTAACACAGCATTCTAGTTATAGAGAGTGAGCTGACTGACTCTTTAGGACAAAGAATGTAATGTTTTTTTTTTTTTCTTTATTCCTAGGGTCTACCCTATATCTGACACAGAAAACATTTAATAACATGTATTGAGTAAGTGAATACATGAATATATAAATTAAAATAATGGTGAATGAATAACTAAATGAGAGGAAAATATGTAACATTTTTTGGTGTTATGATTGATATTCCTTCTAATCTCATTACTTAAAACAACCTAAGTATACATTTACATATATATATATATTCACACACATAACTATTAATTTATGCATGAATGTAGATATATCAATAGAAATTTAGAGGATATATATATATACACATAAGAAGGTTACATGGTTATTGTGGCTTTAATCTGGGGTTTCTTAAGTAAAAATTAAGAATTTGCTAAATGTTAATTCAGAATAGCTTACTTAACTAGGCTTATGATAAATTTTTTGAGTTCTTTAAATATTCTGAGAAGGTATAATTTCAAGTTTGGTTCTGGGAACTGATGATAATTAGAAGGTCTACTCCTAGCTTGTGAAATGTTTATCCATATGAAATGAAGTTATTATCAATGCTAACTTTAACTTATATATAAACTGAAACCTAGGCTCCCATGTGGTATTTTTGCTATTTGCTTCGAGATAAGGTGTCTTCTAGTTTTTAAATTGTTACTTTCCATATGGCTCACATCTATGTCTCTTGTTAGTTTGCAAAACATTTCCATAATGAAATATCCTTCTAGAGACATATAGATCTGTATATTCTCATGTGTGGGTGTATGTGTTCAGTCATGTCCAACACTTTGTGACCCCATAGACTAGAGCCTGCCAATCTCCTCTGTCCATGGAATTTTCCAGGCAAAAATACTGGAGCAGTTGCCATTTTCTTACTCCAGGGGATCTTCCTGACCCAGGGATCAAATCCATGTCTCTTGTGTCCCCTGCATTGGCAGGTGGATACTTTACCACTGCACCACCTGGGAAGTCCCTCTGTACATTCCTAAATCCATGTAATTAATTAGTGTATTAAAATACATATTAATAATGCTTACAACTCATATAATAAAGGTTCTTTGCAGTGTTGTTCCCTCTGACTTTGCCAAGTTAAAAGTATAATGCTGACTCATCGTTAGCATATTTAGGTGCTTTAGGGCATTTTCCATGAAGAAAGAATACCTTTTGGCACTTTCTTTTCTTGTTTCTCCAAAATCTCTGAACTGATTTTGTGGGTCATGGGGTGAGGCCCATCTGTTTAATCAGATTTTTGCCTGATAATGCAGTAGACTAGAAAGTTGAAACTTAGCTATACACTCTTTTAAGTGTTGTAATTGGCCTCAGATCTGCTCAGAAGTTAAGTAATGAGTACATTTTAAAATGCAGATAATTGCAGAATGTAATTTTTGCTTGCTTAAGCTATTTCAAAATTCCTATGGGTTGAGTGTGTTCCATCAGCCAAATTGGATCAGGTTGGCTTAAGATGCCCTAATATACCACTAAAGGATATAAGCCAATTTATCTGCTCAGATGCCAGGAGCTATTATTACCTTGAGTCAAACAGAGTCATTGTTCAAAGCCAAACATACGTGTGTGTGTGTGTGTATTCCTTTCCTACTTAATTCAGTTCAGAGTGAATTGAACAACCAATACAATATTGTAAAGTAATTAGCCTACAATTAAAATAAATAAATTTAAATTAAAAAAAAAGAAAAGACTCAAGAACAGTTTTGTTCATTTATTTCTTTTTATGATTATACATGACACAGAGGCACAGATACATGGATTTGGCCATAGATATCCCTTAAAGGGCCCATTCAAAGGCCAGGTCTAAAGGCAATGATTGGGTAATATAAATATAAAAATATTAGCGAATTGTATTTGGGCCTAGGTGAGGTGGGGTGAGAGAGAATAAGGAAGAAATTTATATAATAATCCCTTTGAGTTAGAAATTTAGCTTCTTAAGGAATTTCAGAGCAGAAAATCAAGTTAGATCCATGACTATGGAAAAAATATGGGTGGTTAAAATGGATTGATTGAGAAGAAGGAACTTACTGATTTCCTGTAGATCCATGTTGCCCAATGCTCTAATTGCTAGCTACATTAAGTTCAGTTCAGTTGCTCAGTCATGTCCAACTCTTTGTGACCCCATGAAATGCAGCATGCCAGGCCTCCCTGTCCATCACCAACTCCCAGAGTTCACTCAGACTCATGACCATTGAGTCAGTGATGCCATCCAGCCATCTCATCCTCTGTCGTCCCCTTTTTCTCCTGTCCCCAATCTCTCCCAGCATCAGAGTCTTTTCCAATGAGTCAACTCTTCGCATGAGGTGGGCAAAGTACTGGAGTTTCAGCTTTAGCATCATTCCTTCCAAAGAACACCCAGGACTGATCTCCTTCATAATGGATTGGTTGGATCTCCTTGCAGTCCAAGGGACTCTCAAAAGTCTTATCCAACACCACAGTACAAAAGCATCAATTCTTCAGCACTCAGCTTTCTTCACAGACCAACTCTCACATCCATACATGACCACTGGAAAAACCATAGCCTTGACTAGATGGACCTTTGTTGGCAAAGTAATGTCTCTGCTTTTCAATATGCTATCTAGGTTGCTCATAACTTTCCTTCCATGGAGTAAGCGTCTTTTAATTTCATGGATGCAGTCACCATCTGCAGTGATCTTGGAGCCCAGAAAAATAAAATCTGACACTGTTTCCACTGTTTCCCCATCTATTTCCCATGAAGTGATGGGACCACATGTCATGAACTTCGTTTTCTGAATGTTGAGCTTTAAGCCAACTTTTTCACTCTCCACTTTCATTTTCATCAAGAGGCTTTTTAGTTCCTCTTCACTTTCTGTCATAAGGGTGGTGTCGCCTGCATATCTGAGGTTATTGATATTTCTCCCAGCAATCTTGATTCCAGCTTGTGCTTCTTCCAGTCCAGCGTTTCACATGATGTACTCTGCATAGAAGTTAAATAAGCAGGGTGACAATATACAGCCTTGACGTACTCCTTTTCCTATTTGGAACCAGTCTGCTGTTTCATGTCCAGTTCTAACTGTTGCTTTCTGACTTGCATATAGATTTCTCAAGAGGCAGGTCAGGTGGTCTGGTATTCCCATCTCTTTCAGAATTTTCCACAGTTTATTGTGATCCACACAGTCAAAGGCTTTGGCATAGTCAATAAAGCAGAAATAGATGTTGTTCTAGAACTCTCTTGCTTTTTCGATGATCCAGCGGATGTTGGCAATTTGATCTCTGGTTCCTCTGCCTTTTCTAAAACCACCTTGAACATCTGGAAGTTCACCATTCACGTATTGCTGAAGCCTGGCTTGGAGAATTTTGAGCATCACTTTACTAGCGTGTGAAATGAGTGCAATTGTGTGGTAGTTTGAGCATTCTGTGGCATTGCCTGTCTTTGGGATTGGAATGAAAACTGACCTTTCTAAAATTCTAATTAAAGTTACACTAAATTAAAATTTCAGTTTCTCAGTCACACAGCCAATATTTCAAGTACTCAATAGCCATATATGCCTAGTGGTTAACATGCTGGGCAGCCCACATACAGACAATTTCTAACACTGCAGAAAGTTCTGTTGGAATGAGCTGCTCTCAAGTAAACACCCTAAGGAAAAATTTTTCCCCACTGTTTGGTTACAGGGGGTTACAAATTCAAATCATAGCTATCATCATTAAGCTTAAAATACCTGCCCAGTTGTTCTGAAGCTACCCTACAAGAAAGTGTTATATTAATATCACCTTGGTTCATTTTCAAGACTCCTCAATGTTGGCTAATCTTTTCCTGTATATTTTCTACATCACTATCTAATATTTGTTTCAAATGTTCTCAATGATTGAATCTGATCGCTGGTTAAAAATAACTAAAGGTAACTTAATGTTCTTTATTATTACTTCATTCATATTTATCTTATTATTTCCTAATCTAATTTTGACACTCTGAATTTCTTTTCTCTCTACTCTTTTTCCTGAATTTAAACAGCATTTTTTTTTCGTTTTCTTCTGAATATCCTCTACTTTAGATATTTCTATCCATTCTTTGATAACTTTTAATTTTATTATTATTAAGAAACATTAAAAAACTATCTCAGAATAGAGAATACAGAATAATGGGCTCTTATGTGTTCTTCACTCATTTTTGACCATTATCAAGTCATGATTAAAATTCTCATCTCATACAACCCACCTCCACCAATTCCCCAGTTTTTTGAAATAATTTAAAAACATGATATTAAATATGATTGCATTTATATAATATCCTCTAAAAAGTAAAACTATAGATGAAAAATAATTAGTGGCTGCTATGGGAAAGGTTTGGCACAAAGAGGTATTTTTGTGTACATAAAACAGTTTAGAACAGCTGATTTTTGCTGTGGTTGCATGAATCATTACATGGAATAAAAATGCTTAGACTTACATAAACATACACAAATGCAGGTTAAAAACAATGAAAATTGACTAACAGCTATAGCTTAGATAGTGATTACCAAAATAATTTTCTTAGTTTTGATATTGTACTGCAGCTATATTATGTCACCATTAGAGGAATCTTGACACTTTACATTAATTCCCAAATTCTCTGAGTCTATAATTAGCTTAGAATAAAAAGATTTTAAAAATTAATTTTAATAGAATAAAACTACTACAATACTTAGAAACATACTGAACAAATAAGTGAAAGACTTGTACATGCAAAATGCTAAAGTATTTCTGAGAAAAACAATAAAGATCTAAATATTGGAGCGATATACCATGCCTATTGATTTGAAAATCAACATTGTGAAATGTTAATTCTCTCAAAATTAATCTACAGATTTTAAGTGGTCACAATCATAATTACAGTAGAATTTCTTATAAAAATTGGCATGCTGAATCTATAATTTATACAAAAATATGAAAACTTAAAACATAAAACTATTATAAAATAATATACAGCCTTACACTGGCATTATGATTGGATAAAAATATCAAAGACAAAGAATAGACAGTTCAGAAATAGACCTACATGTATTTTGTCAATTATTTTTGATAAAGATACCAAAGCAATTCAAAAAAGACTTTTAAACTAATTACATTTAAAATATTATATATCCAATTGTGAAAAAAAAGAATATCAACCTCTACCTTACACCATGCACAAGGTATAATTTGGGATAGATGCATTGCTAAACATAAAAGGCAAAACTAGGGCTTCCCTGTTGGCTCAGTGGTAAAGAATCTCCGTGCCAATGCAGGAGATAGGAGTTTAATTCCTGATTCAGGAAGATCCCACATGCTTTGGAGCACCTAAGACCATGTGCCACAACTATTAAACCTGTGCTCTAAAGCCCAGAAGCCAGAATGACTGATTCCACATGCCACAACTACTGAAGCCCATGTGCCCTAGAGCCTGTGCTCTGCAACAATAGAAGCCACCGCAATAAGAAGCCTGTGTACTGCAACTAGAGAATAACTTCTGCTTGCCACAATTAGAGGAAAGCCAGCACAGCAACGAAGACTGAGCACAATCAAGAATAACTAAATAAATAAAATTATAAAAATAAATTTATAAAAAATAAATCTTATAAAACATGGAAGAATATCATGACTGGAGAAAAGGCAAATTACTTTTTAGACAAGATACAACAAATGCCTTAAAAGTGTAAAGGAGTAAATTAAAAGCTAAATATCATTACATTTAAAAATGCTGCTTGTCAAATAACTGTTAAAAATCAATAAACAAATCACTACCTGGAAGAAATTGTTTGCAAAATATTTTTTTCTTACAGAAAAAAAAAATCCCTAAATATATAAAAATCTCCATGTGACAATAAAGTGACAAGCCCAATAAATAAAAATGAGCAAAAGACTTGAACAAAAATGTTACAAAGGGAGATGTAAAAAAAAGGTAAAAAAAATGCTAAGAAAGTGAACACTATCTGTCATCAAGGAAATTCAGTTTAAAATCACAATAAAATACCATTATGAAGCTGTAAGTTTGGCTGAAATTTAAATGTTGGACAGCACCCAATGTTGTTAACTACAGAGAACAACTGGAACACTTACACATTTGTGGTGAGTATATAGAACTACACAATGGAAAATTCTGTGGCAATGTATTATAAAGAGTCACATATAGCTGTCCTAGAAAACAGGGATTCCACTTCTGTGTATTAATCCAAGAGGAATGAAAGTGTATGCTCAAACAAATATCTGTAAAAATGTTCATGGCCACTCTATTCACAACAGTTAAACAGTAGAAATAAGCCAAATATACATCAATAAGAGGATTGATAAACAGTTCACTATATTTACACTTACTCATAAAAAGGAACAGACTACTGAAGCATGCAGCAACATGCATGAATCGAGCAGACACTTTGCTGAAAGAAATAATTCAGGAGAAAACTACTACTATACGGTGCCAGTTGCATGACGTTTTAGAACAGATATAAGTAGGTAAAATTAATACATGGTAAAAAAAAAATAGCAAAGTGGTTTGCCTTGGGCTGAAGGGTGTTGATTGGGAAGGAACTAGGGAACTTTCTGAGACTATGGTTATGCTCATTGTCTTAATAAGGTCTGCTTACACAAGCGTACTCATTTTTCAAAACTCAAACTGTACATAAGGATTTTACATTGCACTGCATCTAAACTGAAACCACTACAAAAATATTGAATTTTAGTTAGCTGGTTTCCATTCAACTACTCTATAGAGAGAGACACACACTTTGTCATACACATGTGAACAGAGAGAAACAGAATGAATAATGAGTCATTGAAGCCATATTACTTACCAAAAGTGACACACCACATGAAATATATTTAATTTCTGTGTAGCATTCTGGAAAGTCTTTCTAATATAAGCCGTTTTTATAAATATCTCCTGGAGATTAAGGAATGAGTCAAGCATTAATCTATAAGCAGGGTATTCTAGATCTCAGCAAAAAACCACTTGAAACAGGTGCTATGAAATGAAAGCCTGATGTGCTAAAAGGTCAGGAAGAGAGTCAGGGTGGATAACAATAATTTCAGAATGTTGGTAGATTGCAAAATACTATAAGGTCTTATAGATCTTTGTAAGGATTAAAAAAAAAAAAAAAAACTCTGAGGGGAAAGGAGGGATATTATGTCATTTAAAGCAAAGGATTAACATGTGTTGTGCATAGACTGTAGAAAGGCAGTGGTGGAAAGTAATTCATGTATCAGAGATGATGATAACTTGGTACGGGATAATAAATAAACAGAGATAGCAAAAATGGCTGGATTTTTAGATTTCAGAAATTTAGATTCATTGATTTTAGTTCTATCACTAGATATGCAACTTAGGTATTAGAAGTTTAGATTTAGGTAGATCACACACAAGATTGGCTCATTTAAGAGATATAAAATATGCAGTTGGAAATGTATCTGAATTTTAAGAGAGTGATTCAAACTGGAGAGACATACTTAGGAGGTATCAGTGTGAGGTTCTTCTCTGTAGCTCATAGAGTAAATAATTTGCTTGCAATGCAGGAGACCTGGGTTCAATCCTTGGGTCAGGAAGATCCCCTGGAGAAGGGAATGGTAACCCATTCCAGTATTCTTGCCTGGAGAATCCCATGGACAGAGGAACGTGGTGGGCTACAGTCCACTGGCTGGCAAAGAGTCAGACACGACTGAGTGACTAAGCACACACACAGTGAGAGGTTGTGTTTATAGCTATGAGTTTGAATGCACCCATAAGGAAAGCTGGAGTAGATCAAGACGATAAGAAGGCCAAGGCTGATTCTAGGAGTACTCCATGGTTTAGAGATTGAGAGATAAGGAGGAATTCACAAGGGAGAATGAAAAGCACCAGATAGCCAGTAGCATAAATGAGTAAAGTGGTGCTGTAGAAGGAAGACAACAGGGTTTCGAACTAGAAGGAGTGATTATTTCTGTCAAAGATTACTAATAGTGAATAAACATGAAGACTAAAATTTTGTCATCAGAGGTTATTGTTGACACTAACAAAAACAATTTTGTTTAGTGGTGATGTCAAAGCCTAAGTCGGAGAAGTCAATGGGACCCCACTCCAGTACTCTTGCCTGGAAAATCCCATGGACAGAGGAGCCTGGTGGGCTGCAGTCCATGGAGTCGCTAAGAGTTGAACACGACTGAGCGATTTCACTTTGACTTTTCACTTTCATGCATTGGAGAAGGAAATGGCAACCCACTCCAGTATTCTTGCCTGGAGAATCCCAGGACAGGAGAGCCTGGTGGGCTGCCATCTATGGGGTCACATAGAGTCAGACACGACTGAAGTGACTTATAGCAGCAGCAGCAGCAGCAGCAAAGCTTGAGTATATACCAGAGAAGATATACTGGGGAAACATGTATAATTTTGAAAAGAGAAAATTTGTTCAAAAGATAGTAGAAACATAGGATCATTGTTGGAGAAGGTGTAAGGTCAAGACGGAAAAAACTGCAGCTAGTGAGAAAAATCAAAGTATTTTAAAAGGCATGAAAGAGAGGGAAGAATTTGGGGGGCAATGTCTTCAAACAGCAAAGTAGATGGAGTTACTACTGGGAATATCATTAAACACAAAATCTTCAGGTAACCCAGGAAACCTTTCCATAAAAATAGGAGAGAAAGAAAGCAGTTTTATTATTAAATAAGCTTTAAATCACCTGATGTGAAGACCCAACTCACTGGAAAAGACTGATGCTGGGAAAGATTGAGTGTGGAAAGAAACAGGAGCAACAGGATGAGATGGTTGGATGGCATCACCAATTCAATGGATATGAGTTTGAGCAAACTTTGGGAGACAGTAAAGGACAGGGAAGCCTGGCACACTGCAGTTCATAAGGTCACAAAGAGTTGGACACAACTTAGCAAGTGAACAACAATGAGCTTTAAACTAGTAAGTTCAAATATTTAGAGAAAGATCATTCTTTTAGAGAAAGTTCATCCTTTTATGTAGCCAGAAGATACAATCCTTTGACATAAATGTTCTCAAGGTAAATAATAACTATTCTCTAAGTAAGAGGATTCCATAGTACCATTTATCACAACATAGTTCATCCTAGTTTACCTGTTAATTCAGGTGATCATGAGTATTTGCTAATTAGCTTTTTCCAAAGGGAAAATAAACTTTACATATGTGACAGGGGTTTCCCTGGTTGCTCAGTGATAAAGAATCTGCCTGTAATACAGGAGACCACCTGGCAAGTAGGAGCCATGAGTTCAATCCCTGGGTCGAGAAAATTCCCTGGAGAAGGAAGTGGCAACCGACTCCAGTATTCTTGCCTGAGAAATCCCATGGACAAAGAAGGCAGGTGGGCTACAGTCCATGGGGTTGCAAGAGTCAGACAGGACTTAGCGACTAAACCACTCCCACCATCTTTGTGACAGGAGATACTATGGCAACTGAGAGGGAGGTTCCAACTGAAGTTAGGCTCCTATCCTTCAATAGAAACTGGAATGCTTTCTTGATAATTGCATTTCAAAGAGATGACTCTCAGGTATTTGAGAAAGATATTACTTGGTCTTAAAACTGGCAAGAGACTTATTTAGCTTCTAAAAAGACTTACATATTAATATATTTTAAAGAAAAAAAATATTACATGTTCTAGAATAATGTTCTAGGAAAAGGATAGGGGCTCTTCCGGTATTTCCAACAGAGAGAATCAAGTCTCTTGTTTTTAATCTGTACTTGCCCTTACAGTATACATAAAGGAATACAGATCTCTTCTTGGAACATAATATTTTTTACAGAAATAGAAAGTAATATGGATACAAATACGAGGTCCACAATCCCTTATCCAAGACCTTTATAGCCAGATATGCTATACAATATAAATTTATTTGGATTACAGACATGTAATGCTGTGATTATGGTTTCAGTGTGTCTGCTCTCTGATGCCCTCTCGCAACACCTACCATCTTACTTGGGTTTCTCTTAAAATGGACGTGGGGTATCTCTTCACAGCTGCTCCAGCAAAGCTCAGCCACTGCTCTTTAACTTGGATGAGGGGTATCTCCTCACCACTGCTCCTCCTGACCTTTAATGTGGAGTAGCTCCTCTCGGCCCTTCTGTGCCCTCCCAGCCTAAGCCATGATGCGTAGGGCCACCCAAGACAGGCGGGTCATGGTGGAGAGATCTGACAGAATGTGGTCCACTGGAGAAGGGAATGGCAAACCACTTCAGTATTCTTGCCTTGAGAACCCCATGAACAGTATAAAAAGGCAAAACGATCGGATATTGAATAAAGAACTCTCCAGGTTGGTAGGTGCCCAATATGCTACTGGAGATCAGTGGAGGAATAACTCCAGAAAGAATGAAGGGATGGAGCCAAAGCAAAAACAATACCCAGCTGTGGATGTGAGTGGTGATAGAAGCAAGGTCCGATGCTGTAAAGAGCAATATGGCATAGGAATCTGGAATGTCAGGTCCATGAATCAAGGCAAACAAACAGGAGATGACAAGAGTTAATGTCGACATCCTAGAAATGAGAGAACTAAAATGGACTGGAATGGGTGAATTTAACTCAGATGACCATTATATCTGCTACTGTGGGCAGGAATCCCTTAGAAGATATGGAGTAGTCATCATGGTAAACAAAAGAGTCTGAAATGCACTACTTGGATGCAATCTCAAAAACGACAGAATGATCTCTGTTCATTTCCAAGGCAAACCATTCAATAACACAGTAATCCAAGTCTATGCCCCAACCAAGAATGCTGAAGAAGCTGAAGTTGAACGGTTCTATGAAGACCTACAAGACCTTTTAGAACTAACACCCAAAAAAGTTGTCCTTTTCATTATAGGGGACTGGAATGCAAAAGTAAGAGGTCAAGAAACACCAGGAGTAAAAGGCAAATTTGGCCTTGGAATATGGAATGAGGCAGGGAAAAGGCTAATAGAGTTTGGCCAAGAGAACGCCCTGGTCATAGCAAACACCCTCTTCCAACAGCACAAGAGAAGACTCTACACATGGACATCACCAGATGGTCAACATCGAAACCAGATGGATTATATTCTTTGCAGCCAAAGATGGAGAAGCTCTATAGAGTCAGCAAAAACAAGACCGGGAGCAGACTGTGGCTCAGATCATGAACTTCTTATTGCCAAATTCAGACTTAAATTGAAGAAAGTAGGGAAAACCACTAGATCATCCAGATATGACCTAAATCAAATCCCTTATGATTATCCAGTGGAAGTGAGAAATAGATTTAAGGGCCTAGATCTGATAGATAGAGTGCCTGATGAACTACGGACAGAGGTTCATGATATTGTACAGGAGACAGGGATCAAGATCATCCCCATGAAAAAGAAATGCAAAAAAGCAAAATGGCTTTCTGGGGAGGCCTTACAAATAGCTGTGAAAAGAAGAGAAGCCAAAAGCAAAGGAGAAAAGGAAAGATATAAGCATCTGAATGCAGAGTTCCAAAGAATAGCAAGGAGAGATAAGAAAGCCTTCCTCAGGGATCTATGCAAAGAAATAGAGGAAAACAACAGAATGGGAAAGACTAGAGATCTTTTCAAGAAAACTAGATATACCAAGGGAACATTTCATGTAAACATGGGCTCGATAAAGGACAGAAATGGTATGGACCTAACAGAAGCAGAAGATATTAAGAAGAGGTGGCAAGAATACACAGAAGAACTGTACAAAATAGATCTTCATAACCCAGATAATCATGATGGTGTGATCACTCACCTAGAGCCAGACATTCTGGAATGTGAAGGTAAGTGGGCCTTAGAAAGCACCACTACAGACAAAGCTAGTGGAGCTGATGGTATGCCATTTGAGCTACTTCAAATCCTGAAAGATGGTGCTATCAAAGTGCTGCACTTAATATGCCAGCAAATTTGGAAAACTCAGCAGTGGCCACAGGACTGGAAAAGGTCTGTTTTCTTTCCAATCCCAAAGAAAGGTAATGCCAAAGAATGCTCAAACTACAGCATCATTGCACTCATCTCACACGCTAGTAAAGTAGTGCTCAAAATTCTCCAAGACAGGCTTCAGCAATACGTGAACAATGAACTTCCAGATGTTCAAGCTGGTTTTAGAAAAGGCAGAGGAACCAGAGATCAAATTGCCAACATCTGCTGGATCATGGAAAAAGCAAGAGAGTTCCAGAAAAACATCTATTTCTGCTTTATTGACTATGCCAAAGCCTTTGACTGTGTGGATCACAATAAACTGTGGACAATTCTGAAAGAGATGGGAATACCAGACCACCTGACCTGCCTCTTGAGAAACCTATATGTAGGTCAGGAAGCAACAGGTAGAACTGGACATGGAACAACAGACTGGTTCCAAATAGGAAAAGGAGTATGTCAAGGCTGTATCAGAGAAGGCAATGGCACCTTACTTCAGTACTGTTGCCTGGAAAATCCCATGGATGGAGAAGCCTGGTAGCCTTCAGTCCATAAGGCTGCTAAGATTCGGACACGACTGAGCAACTTCACTTTGACTTTTCACGTTCATGCATTGGAGAAGGAAATGGCAACCCACTCAAGTATTCTTGCCTGGAGAATCCCAGGTACTGGGGAGCCTGGTGGGTTGCCATCTATGGGGTCGCACAGAGTCAGACATGACTGAAGTGACTTAGCAGCAGCAGCAGCAAGGCTGTACATTGTCACTCTTCTTATTTAACTTATATGCAGAGTACATCATGAGAAATGCTGGGCTGGAAGAAGCACAAGCTGGAATCAAGATTGCCGGAAAAAATATCAGTGACCTCAGATATGCAGGTGACTCCACCCTTAATGGCAGAAAGTGAAGAGGAACTAAAAAGCCTCTTGATAAAAGTGAAAGTGGAGAGTGAAAAAGTTAGCTTAAAGCTCAACATTCAGAAAATGAAGATCATGGCATCTGGTCCCATCACTTCATGTAAAGTAGATGGGGATACAGTGGAAACAGTGTCAGACTTTATTTTGGGGGGCTCCAAAATCACTGCAGATGGTGATTGCAGCCATGAAATTACAAGATGCTTACTCCTTGGAAGGAAAGTTATGACCAACCTAGGTAGCGTATTCAAAAGCAGAGACATCACTTTGCCAGCAAAGGTCCGTCTAGTCACGGCTATGGTTTTTCCAGTGGTCATGTATGGATGTGAGAGTTGGACTGTGAAGAAGGCTGAGCACTGAAGAATTGATGCTTTTGAACTGTGATGTTGGAGAAGACTCTTGAGAGTCCCTTGGATTGCAGGAGATCCAACCAGTCCATTTGAAAGGAGATAGGTCCTGGGTGTTTTTTGGAAGGACTGATATTAAGCTGAAGCTCCAATTCTTTGGCCACCTCATGCGAAGAGTTGACTCATTGGAAAAGACTCTGATACTGGGAGGGATTGGGGGCAGGAGGAAAAGGGGATGACAGAGGATGAGATGGCTGGATGGCATCACTGACTCGATGGATGTGAGTCTGAGTGATCTCCGGGAGTTGGTGATGGACAGGGAGGCCTGGTGTGCTGCAATTTATGGGGTAGTAAAGAGTCAGACACGACTTATTGACTGAACTGAACCGAACTGAATGCTGTGATGTATACTTCATGTATTAGGAAAAAACCCAGTGAAGTTAAATAACACTCTGTATTCAGAACATTAATAGATCTATATGGAAATATGTGAATATTCACACTAATTAGAATGGAAAGACTATAAATAGTTAAACATTAATTTTGGTCATGTTTTGCTACCAGATGAATAATAGGTCAGATCAGGTCAAGTTGAAACCAGATAAATAAATGCTTTTAGTTTCCACAGCCTTTTGAATTTGGCTTGTGGATAGAAGATTTAGGATGTATCATGAGAGTGGGATAGTAAATAAAACGGAAATATAGTATGACTCATGAAAAGCTTTAAGAAGGTCAAAATATGCCCTTTATATTAAAAAAGACTGTAGTAAGCATGACTACTATTTCTCTCTAACCACATTCATCTGTGTATTAACATCTCAAAGAAAGCAGAAATTTAGACTGACACAGGCCTATTTATTTCTAGGCAAATTGTGAATGAGGGCAAAGGAATTCAGTTGTACTGTGAAAGAATGATTATAATGATATGATTTGGACTTCAAATTAGGTAAGGAGGGAAATGAGTTTTCAGTGAAGGTATATCATGAGTAGGTATACCATGAGGCAGGTATTCCATGAGGCAGGTATTCCATGAGGAAGGTGAAATCCTTATAGGGTCCAATAGGCATAAGATGAGGGTCAGTAGAGGCAGTGAGATGCAAAAATAAAAGATGGCATACAGAATGGGGTTCAAAATTAAGGTTGTGAGGAAGCTGTTGGTTTATAACGACAAGATCAGTAGAATGTCCATAGGATTTAGTGACCCAGTCAAAATGCAGGACAAGTTCACTGGAGGAGAGAAGGTAAAGGTTATTGGAAACAATCTGCATGGAAATTTAAATTGCAATAATTATAACAGAAGTAGGGCAAGAGAGAGGAACAGTAAGTCATAAGTCAAAATAGGAAATAAGAAGAATGTCTGTCTGCACACAAAGGTAACTTTCTATTGTCCACATTTAAATTAAATAATTTTTTGTTTCTTTTTGCCTATCTTAAATTTCTATTTTGGAAAACCAAGATATTTTTATAATATTTCATTGGCATATTAGTCATTTTGTTTTTTTTTTACTGATAATGAATTCTTTTTTACAGTAAGTTTTTTATTTATATTACTAAACCATGACAAAATGTTTAAAACTATTAATAGTCACATATCAAAATTAAGGAAATTAAAAATGAAACCTTTTATTATAAAATACATTCAAAACTAATTTTTATAATTTTAAGGGGGTAGAAATTACACAATGTACATAATTTATTAGTTCAGCATTTTCCAAACTTTTTAAACAATGGATATCTATGAAGATGACACCACCCTTATGGCAGAAAGTGTAGAGGAACTAAAAAGCCTCTTGATGAAAGTGAAAGAGGAGAGTAAAAATGTTGGCTTAAAACTCAACATTCAGAAAACAAAGATCATGGCATCTGGTCCCATCACTTCATGGGAAATAGATGGGGAAACAGTGGAAACAGTGTCAGACTTTATTTAGGGGGCCTCCAAAATCAGTGCAGATGGTGACTGAAGCCATGAAATTAGAAGATGCTTACTTCTTGGGAGGAAAGTTATGACCAACCTAGCATATTCAAAAGCAGAGATATTACTTTGCCAACAAAGGTCCGTCTAGTCAAGGCTATGGTTTTTCTGGTGGTCATGTATGGATGTGAGAGTTGGACTGTGAAGAAGGCTGAGCACCGAAGAATTGATGCTTTTGAACTGTGGTGTTGCAGAAGACTCTTGAGAGTCCTTTGGACTGCAAGGAGATCTGACCAGTCCATTCTAAAGGATGGATGTTCTGGGTGTTCTCTGGAAGGAATGATGCTAAAGCTGAAACTCCAGTACTTTGGCCACCTCATTCAAAGAGTTGACTCATTGGAAAAGACTCTGATGCTGGGAGGGATTGGGGGCAGGAGGAGAAGGGGAAGACAGAGGATGAGATGGCTGGATGGCATCACTGACTTGGTGGACGTGAGTTTGAGTGAACTCTGGGAGATGGTGATGGACAGGGAGGCCAGGCATGCTGTGATTCATGGGGTCGCAAAGAGTAGGACACGACTGAGTGACTGAACGGAACTGAACTGATCAAATATAGGTTCCTTTCAAACTTTTAATCCAAGAAATATGGAGACTGATCAAGAAAGATCAATGAGCAAGGTTAAATTGAATTCTAGAAACCTGCATGAAATGACAAGTTAGGTGACAGATTTTCTATTATGTATATTTGGTATAGAAAGAAATGCTCATTGTTTCTTTGTTTACTTCTTTTCTGAATGAGCTTGAAGGTAAGTCATCAAGTCAGATAATGGATTGCTAGATCTGTGATTCTTTTGTCAAATAGTTAAGGAGTTATTTACTTCTCTTACTTATGGCAGGGGTCCTCTGCATGCACTATTTCAAGCACTGTGTTGCTTAAATTTGTGGAATTAAGAAGTTATATTTTCAATGCAAATCTCATCAAACGTGCAGCTTTGCATAAATAATGGAGCCAACCAACTGCATGCCTCTTTAATAACACATTCTTAAATTTGGTTTCAAAGACAGTGTTTGTTTATTGATCATTATGCATTATCCACATCCTGGAAAACATTTGGCTTTAACTGAGAAGTCTGTATCTTCTCAATTGATTCTGAATAATTTGGGAGATTATGTCATTTGTTTATTTTATTAACATCTTCCGATCTATATCTGACAGTGACATACAATTAGTTATACCTAGTTTTGAGCATGGTACCATTGTTCATCAATTAATAAAACAAGCCTGTTTTTCAAGAACAGTATATATAATATTTTTAGTATATACTTAGAATTCTCCTATAATATTTATATCTTGTGTGTTAGTCACATATCTTTATATCTTATCTTTTAATATTATATGGCTTGCCAGCAAAAACTTTTACGGTGAATTTCTTTTTTTACATAAAGTAAACAATATAAAAATGTACTACTGGGTATAGACTCAACATAAAATAATTTCTGTATAATTTTCAAAAGCTGCATTTCTTTAGACAAATTAACTTTCCTCTAATATATTCTATTGCTGTCACCATTATGTTTAAGGTTTGGAATCAAATTTTAAAAATGTTTTGAATAGAGTTTCGATAAAAAGCAGTTTTAAAATGAACAGAACTGAAGAGTATTTAAGCATAATTTTATGGAAATAGCAAGGAATGATATTGTACTTTTGAAAGTAACACACCAAGCTCCAGGTTATTTGCCTTGGAATTAAGTAGGCAAGAAAGGCTAACAACCCCAAAGGAATGCACAGCTGACCCACTTACATAGTCAGCAGACTCATACAGAGTAAGAAAGGTGATTGAATTCTGGGGCAAGTGAGTATTTCTTAATTTCTAAAATTAAACATGCATTTAATTCAATGTAGCAAAAATATATGTTATATAATTCATATGATTTGAAGCTAAGTATCTCCAGATAATTCTTACTATACTGGGACAAATAAAAATTACTTTGTTGAAGTATATTAAAATAAAAATTTAAAAGAACTAGCATCTTTTTCATGATTTTAAATAAGAATACCTAATAATAAATATAAAATGTTGGATCAAAAGTTTATGTTATAAATGTAATAAAACAGAACTTTGAAGAGCTGTATTTTTTTTTATCTTGTATGTCTTTTTAATTCTTTTGTTAACAACTTGCAAAGGTAAAAAGAAAGAAAGAAATTTGTTTTTATTTGAAGTATTATCTTGAGAGAACTTTGCTCAATATTAAATTGCATAGTGAAGAGACTCATTTTTCATTTATTTTTATTCAGCTAAATAATCAGTTAATATGCAATAGTGTAACAATATATAACACATATATTGTTATATTATTACAATATATTATAACAGTGTCAAATATTGTTCTAATTATCCCATAAAGAATTAAAGAGTGTCAAATCTGTTGCTGTTCAGTCACCATGTTCAGTCTGACACTTTGCCATCCCATGGACTGCAGCATGCCAGGCTATCCTGTCCACTGTCTCCTGGAGTTTGCTTAAACTCATGTCCATTGAGTCGATGGTGCCATCTAACCATCCCATCCTCTCGTCACCCCCTTCTCCTCCCGCCCTCTATCTTTTCCAGCATCAGGGTCTTTTCCAATGAGTCAGCTCTTCACATCAGGTGGCCAAAGTATTGGAGCTTCAGTATCAGTCCTTGCAATGAATATTCACAGTTGATTTCCTTTAGGATTGACTGTTTTGAAGTCCTTGCTGTCCACGGGACTCTCAAGAGTCTTCTCCAGCATCACAGTTCAAAAGCATCAATTCTTCAGCACTCAGCTCTCTTTATGGTCCAACTCTCACATCCATACAAGGCTACTAGAGAAACCACAGCTTTGACTATATGGACTTTTGTCAGCAAAGTGATGTCTCTCTTTAATAATATGCTGCCCAGCTTTGTCATAGTTTTCCTTCAAAGGAGCCAGCATCTTTTAATTTCATTACTGTAGTCACTGTCTGCAGTGATTTTGGAGCCCAGGAAAATAAAATGTGTTACTGTTTCCACTTTTACCCCATTACTTCATGGCAAATTGATGGGGGAAAGGTGTTTCAAGTTATTTTAATCTAAATCAGTAAAAATTTTCTAAGTTATTTTAATCAACATTAATTTGTTTTGAATTTGTTCCATAAAACAAAAGCAAAAAAAAAAAAAGACAATCATTATTATAAAATAAAATTGCATGCTCTAAGTTGAAACCATTCATAAATTTCTGTAGAAATCAAAATACACTTATATTTATAGAACTTTCCTGCTGCTGCTGCTAAGTCACTTCAGTCATGTCCAACTCTGTGCAACCCCACAGATGGCAGCCCACCAGGCTCCCCCGTCCCTGGGATTCTCCAGGCAAGAACACTGGAGTGGGTTGCCATTTCCTTCTCCAATGCATGAAAGTGAAAAGTGAAAGTGAAGACCTTTCCTACTTGCTTCCAATTTACTAACTTCTTACTGTAGTGTAGTGTGTACCCAAAATAATGTAAGAATAAATACTGTGAAAAATGATCTTTTTCTTTATAAACCTGAAAACTAGTATCTTTCCACATTTTGTTTGCTAATCCATTAGGTTTATTCTCCATGGGTGAAATATTATCATAAAAATTCTGGCTTGCTCCTGCTTACTTTTTTTTTTTTTAATAAACTTCTACAGTCTGAGACTTCTAGAGCCAAAATTGTAAGGAAATTTAGAATAATTTAAATGCATTAAACCCAGCTGATTATGAGCTTCCTTGATAGCTCAATTGGTAAAGAATTCACCTGCAATGCAGGAGACCCCAGTTCAATTCCTGGGTTGGGAAGATTCCCTGGAGAAGGGAAAGGCTACCCACTCCAGTATTCTGGCCTGGAGAATTCCATGGACTGCATAGTCCAAGGGGTCACAAAAAGTTGGACACGACTGAGTGACTTTCACTTTCATTAATCTCCATTTAGATATATCAGATGATATATCTTCAAGTTTCAGATATTTTATATCAATAAATTTTAAGAAGTATTTTTACATATCTTTTGAAGGGGACATCTTTACAAATTGGAAATAAAGATTAGTCAAAAATGTCTTACTACTATAAAACTTTTTGTTCAGCTTCATTTACATCCATAACTTCATCATAAGATTTTAAGAAGCTTTGTTTATATTTTTAATTTTAGATACTTTCATATGAATAACACTTTATGTTCTAAATATATTATTAAGAACAATGGAAGAAACAGCAAGAAATAAAATTTCAACTAATGACTTACATATCCTGAGGACTTCACACTTGAGTCTTTTTTACACAATAGCATCTTTATTGACAAGATGGAGGTCTAAAGTGGCCAACTTTAACTCAGAAAGCTTGTAAATGTTTGAATCAAACAAACTGTTGAATTCAGCTTTTTACTGCTCTTTAAAAAGTCACAGTTTTAATTTAACAATGGATATTTTGGGTGTAGTGATCCCTACACCCAAAACATCCATTGTTAAAGAGTAGCATTTGTTTGATAAATGTAGAAAATGTTAAGCTACATACTTTTCAAGTACAGATATTTAATTTGCAAATTGTTTTCTGAATGATAATTAAGAATATTTGCAACTATCAAATAAAATAAAAGTTTGTAGAAAATATGAGAAGTCTTTTGTTACATATTGAAAGAATATATATATATATATATATACATATTCAAATAAAGTATACCTGCTGGAAGATAAAAGATTCTCTTAAATTATACATGAGAATTTTCAAATTTATATGTATTATGTTATTAAAATTTGCCAAAGCCTTTGACTGTGTGGATCACAACAAAATGTGGAAAATTCTGAAAGAGATGGGAATACCAGACCACCTGACCTGCCTGTTGAGAAACCTATATGCAGGTCAGGAAGCAACAGTTAGAACTGGACATGGAACAACAGACTGGTTCCAAATAGGAAAAGGAGTACGTCAAGGCTGTATATTGTCACCCTGCTTATTTAATTTATATGCAGGGTACATCATGAGAAACGCTGGACTGGAAGAAACACAAGCTGGAATCAAGATTGCTGGGAGAAATATCAATAACCTCAGATATGCAGATGACTCCACCCTTATGGCAGAAAGTGAAGAGGAACTAAAAAGCCTCTTGATGAAAGTGAAAGTGGAGAGTGAAAAAGTTGGCTTAAAGCTCAACATTCAGAAAACGAAGATCATGGCATCCGGTCTCACCACTTCATGGGAAATAGATGGGGAAACAGTGGAAACAGTGTCAGACTTTATTTTTCTGGAGTCCAAAATCACTGCAGATGGGTGACTGCAGCCATGAAATTAAAAGACTCTTACTCCTTGGAAGGAAAGTTATGACCAACCTAGATAGCACATTCAAAAACAGAGACATTACTTTGCCAACAAAGGTTCGTCTAGTCAAGGCTATGGTTTTTCCTGTGGTCATGTATGGATGTGAGAGTTGGACTGTGAAGAAGGCTGAGCACCAAAGAATTGATGCTTTTGAACTGTGTTGTTGGAGAAGACTCTTGAGAGTCCCTTGGACTGCAAGGAGATCCAATCGGTCCATTCTGAAGGAGATCAGCCCTGGGATTTCTTTGGAAGGAATGATGCTGAAGCTGAAACTCCAGTACCCTGGCCACCTCATGTGAAGAGTTGACTCATTGGAAAAGACTCTGATGCTGGGAGGGATTGGAGGCAGGAGGAGAAGGGGACGACAGAGGATGAGATGGCTGGATGGCATCACTGACTTGATGGACGTGAGTTTGAGTGAACTCCGGGAGTTGGTGAGGGACAGGGAGGCCTGGTGTGCTGCGATTCATGGGGTCGCAAAGAGTCGGACAGGACTGAGTGACTGATCTGATATTAAAATTAATAAAAGGATTCTTAAAATATAACAAAAACAAATCCTATGAAATATTGTTTCTACTTAGCTATCATTTTAAAAATAAACAAGTATTTTGTAAGAAGTTTTTAAATTAGTGGTAGCATCAGTTTGTCTATATTCTTATGACTTGTTTAGGCTGTAAGTAATATATTTTACCAGCATATGGAAGAAATCAAGGTAATGATTATTTCCTGCCTTTGCTGATGGGAATATATTGTTCTGTGTATACTGCCCTGCAGCCATTTACCGTGTTATATGGAAAATATCACAATATAAAATTATTAAACTTAGCACCCAACTATCCATTGAATGTTTTAACATGGTGAAATTCAAAATATATTTAGTGTTTTTAAAGTAAATTTAAATCTTTGTAAATAAAAAGAGTTCAAAGCAGTGCTTACTAAGGTATTATTTCAAGCAAGCTTTACAAAATTATAATAGAATAGTCATTTGGAAATTTAGCATGGAACTTACTTCCTATTGAGGAGTCTAATTACCAGACACTTTTTGCTCACATTGTCAGAAGGTTATGATTAGAACACATTAAAAAACCAGCAGATTCAGATCTAAGTGAACAGCAAGGTACATAAGGTAAGGAAAGGTCTCCCATGAAAGCACAAGGCCACAGCCATTAAGTATCTTCTGTGAGAGTAAAATCATTTAGAAATCAATGCAAAATCTTTTAGAGTCCATGTTCAGTAAAATACAAATAAAACTGCCCGGAAGAATGAGAGCTTCTGAATTTTGCATGAACTAGAAATTACATGGAGAGTCATAGGGAGGAAAAAGACTTGAGTATGTAGATTCATAACAAATATAGCTGTTTTAATGCTTTATAGTTGTTACTGAGCATTGCTGCAAACACTATTATATTACTTCTAATATTATCATTTCAATTTTATGTTATAAAAATAGTAATGGATATACCTACTAAACTGGCAGAAACTATACAATTACTTTATTTGCATATTGAAAACAGAATATTTTAATTTTATAGATAGTATAGATAGGATTAATCTATAGAAATGAATAGATAAATAGAAAAGTTAGAGTCCAGAAATAGACATAAACATATGAAAAAATGTTTTTGACAAAACATTTGTGAAGGAGCTCAGTGGAAAAAGGGTAGTGTTTTCAACAATCAGTGCTGGAATAGCTGGACATCCACACAAATAAAATTTAGTAACACATCCTGCACTACACACAGATATTAATTTTAAGTGGATCATAGATACAAATGTAAAACCTAAAGGTATAAACTTTCAGAAGAAAACACGAAGACAACCATTTGGCCTTGTCTTGACCAAATAACTCTTAGCTATATTACCAAAAACATGATCTGTACAAGAAAATTTGATAATTTGACTTCATGAAAATTAAAAATACTGCTCTTCAAATTAAAGATTGGGGAATTACTATTTAGAATAATTATCTACCTTATCAGGTAAATTATTCATCTTATCAGAACTTATATTTAAAATATACAGAACATCCAAAACTCAGTAAGAAGAGCTACAATGAAAGTGGTCAAAATATTTGAACTGTTAATTTATGAAAGAGCATTTGCATATGACAAATTCATAAAATGTGTTCAATATTATTAGCCATTAAGAAAATGTAAAATTAAAGTCACAATGATTAACAGTAAATATCTCCTAGGTTACTATCTTTTAAAAGACTGACTATTGTAAGTGTTGGCAAGGTTGTGGAGCAACAGCAATTCTCATATATTGGAGTGGAAATGTAAACTTATACTGCTGCTGTTGTTTAGTCGCTAAGTCATGTCTGACTCTGTGACCCCAGAGACTGCAGCACACCAGGCTTCTTTGTCTTCCACTATATCTCAAAGCTTGCTAAATTCAAGTTCACTAAGTTAGTGATACATAGAAGAACTATACAAAAAAGATCTTCACAACCCAGATATTAATGATGGTGTGATCACCAACCCACAGCCAGACATCATGGAATGTGAAGTCAAGTGGGCCTTAGGAAGCATCACTACAAACAAAGCCAGTGGAGGTGATGGAATTCCAGATGAGCTATTTCAAATCCTAAAAGATGATGCTGTGAAAGTGCTGCACTCAATATGCCAGCAAATTTGGAAAACTCAGCAGTGGCCACAGGACTGGAAAATGTCTGTTTTCATTCCAATCCCAAAGAAAAGGCAATACCAAAGAATGCTCAAATTACCACACAATTGTACTCATCTCACATGCTAGTAACGTAATGCTGAAAATTCTCCAAGTCAGGCTTCAACAGTATGTGAACCATGAACTTCCAGATGTTCAAGCTAGATTTAGAAAAGACAGAGGAACCAGAGTTCAAATTGCCAACATTCATTGGATCACCAAAAGAGCAAGAGAGTTCCAGAAAAACATCTTCTTCTGCTTTCTTGACTATGACAAAGCCTTTGCCTGTGTGGACCACAACAAACTCTGGAAAATTCTTCAAGAAATGGGAATACAAGACCACCTGACCTGCCTCTTGAGAAAGCTATATGCAGGTCAGGAAGAAACATTTAGAACTGGGCATGGAACAACAGACTGGTTCCAAATTGGGAAAAGAGGAGTATGTCAAGGCTGTATATTGTCACCCTGCTTATTTAACTTATATGCAGAGTATATCATGAGAAATCCTTGGCTGGTTGAAACACAAGCTGGAATCAAGACTGCTGGGAGAAATATCAGTAACCTCAGATATGCAGATGACACCTCCCTTATGGCAGAAAGTGAAGAGAAACTAAAGTGCCTCTTTATGAAGTGAAAGAGAAGAGTGAAACATTTGGCTTAAAACTCGACATTTAGAAAACTAAGATCATGGCATCTGGTCCCATCATTTGGTGGCAAATAGATGGGAAAATAGTGGAAACAGTGGCAAACTTTATTTTTTTTGGCCTCCAATCACTGCATATGGTGACTGCAGCCATGAAATTAAAAGATGCTTGCTCCTTGGAAGAAAAATTATGACCAATCTAGACAGTGTACTAAAAAGCAGAGACATTATTTTGCCAACAAAAGTTCGTTTAGTCAAAGCTATATTTTTCCCAGTAGTCATGTATGGATGTGAGAGTTGGACTATAGAGAAAGCTGAGCACCAAAGAATTGTTGTTTTTGAACTGTGGTTTTGGAGAAGACTCTTGAGAGTCCCTTGGACTGCAAGGAGATCCAACCAGTCCATCCTAAAGGAAATCAGTCCTGAATATTCATTGGAAGGACTGATGCTAAAGCTGAAACTCCAATACTTTGGCCACCTGATGTAAAGAGCTGACTCATTTGAAAAGACCTTGATGCTGGGAAAGATTGAAGGCAGAAGGAGAAGGGGATGACAGAGGATGAGATGGCTGGATGGCATCATCAACTCAACGGACATGAGTTTGAGTAAACTCCGGGAGTTGGTGATGGACAAGGAAATCTGGTGTGCTGCAGTCCATGGGGTCACAAAGAGTCAAACATGACTGAGTAACTGAACTGAACTGAACTGAACTGAACTGAGTTGGTGATGCTATCTAACCATCTCATCCTCTGCCACCCCCTTCTCCTTTTGCCTTCAATCTTCCCTGGTAGCTTAACAGTAAAGAATCTGACTGCAATGTTAAGAGATGTGGCAGGATCTTGGGGTTCCATCCCTGGGTCAGGAAGATACCTGAAGAAGGAAATGGCAACTTACTCCTCTATCCTTGCCTGGAAAATCCTATGGACAGAGGATCCTGCCAGGCTACAGTCAATGGGGTTGCAAGAGTTGGATATGACTAAACAACAAACAAAATGATATTATCACTTTGGAAAAATTTGGCAGTTTCTTAAATTTTAAACATGTACCCAATCATGTAATGTTTATGACATCACACATTTGTCTTGGAGAACTACAAGACAAATTGAAGCATATGTCCTACAAAGAATGGTACATAATTGTTCACTGCACTATTATTTGCAAGAGACTTAAACTAAAATGACAACCAAAATGTTCATCTCCATGTGACTGGGTAATCGACTTTTGGTATGTGTGTTTGCACATATACTGGATAAAGAAACAGCAACCCATTCTAGTATTCTTGCCTGGGAAATTACAAGTACAGAGGAGCCTGGTGGGCTACAGTCAGTGGGATCACAAAAAAAGAACAAAACTTAGTAACTAAACAACAACAAAATATACAAAATACAGCAAAATATGAATGATTGATATATGAAACAACATGGATAAATCTCAAAGTGATTATACTGAGTGAAATAAACCATGCCAAATAAGGGGGGACATACTATGTGATTCCATGTATTAATGTATTAAACTCTTGAAAATGCACATTAACATACAGTGAGAGAAAGCAGATGGGTGGTCACCCAGGGCTGAGGGGTATGAAGGACAGCAGGAAAGGGTGAGAATGAAAACAAAGGGACATGAGGAAACTTGAGAGTGATGGATGTGTTTATTATCTTGATTGTATTGATGATTTCATGGTGTATATATATTTTAAAACATCAAATTTTGCAACTAAAGTATTTACAGAGGATTTTGTGTTAAATACAATCCAACAAAAAGCCATAACCCTTATTAGCTTTGTGAACATAATTTAAAATAAAAAAGATATTGAAAAATGTAACAACAATAACAAGAAAGAATAAAAGGGGAATATGCCACAGCTACTTTCATGCTGCTCCAAACAAGCATAATAAGCAAACCACTAAATGTCTTAGAATAAAAGAAGTTTCGCCAACCACAAAATTATTTCTACCTACCAGCACAAATTGGTATTTTGGCCTGAGGGACCAAACACTGTTGGTAAAGGTAGCAAATGGGAAAATCTGGAGTAATAAATCACTCCCAAGAATTCTTTAGGAATGGCTCTTAAATTACTTCACAAAAATATCTAAAAGAAAACACCCAGGAAGCCAGTGAAATGGCTTTTGCTGAACCCATCTTAGTTTTCATGCTTTATGTTCCATGGGTAAGAAACCTTGATTAAACAAACTAAACTGTGGTCACCAGATTTATTTTGGAGAATAAAAATTTTGAATAAATTCACATAGAATTAATTACAGTACTAATACATGTCTTTTTGCCTTTTCATATTGCAAAAAATATATGTATATTATTAAGATTGTAAAGGAAATGTTCATATAGATGAATCACAAACTGGAATCAAGATTGCTGGGAGAAATATCAATAACCTCAGATATAGAGATGACAGCACAGTAATGGGAGGTTCGCTGGTAGCTCAGACGGTAAAGTGTCTGCCTACAATGTGGGAGACCCGGGTTCGATCCCTGGGTCAGGAAGATCCTCTGGAGAAGGAAATGGCAACCCACTCCAGTATTCTTGCCTGGAAAACCCCATGGATGGAGGAGCGTGATAGGCTACAGTCCATGGGGTAGCAGAGAGTCAGAAATGACTGAGTGACTTCACTTTCCACCCTAATAACAGAAAGTAAGAGGAACTATAGAGCCTCTTGTTGAAAGTGAAAGAGGAGAGTGAAAAACCTGGCTTAAAACTCAATATTCAAAAAACAAAGATCATGATATCTGGTCCCATCACTTCATGACAAATAGATGGGCAAACAGTGGAAACAGTGAGAAACTTTATTTTCTTGGGCTCCAAAATCACTGTGGACAGTGACTGCAACCATGAAATTAAAAGAGGTTTGCTCCTTGAAAGAAAAGCTACGACAAACCTAGATAGCACATTAAAAAGCAGAGACATCACTTGGCCTACAAAAGTCCATATAGTCAAAGCTATGGTTTTTCTAGTAGTCATGTATGGATGTGAAAGTTGGACGATAAAGAAGGCTGATCGCTGAAGAATTGATGTTTTCAAACTGTGGTGCTGGAGAATCCTAAAGGAAATCAACTCTGAATACTCTTTGGAAGGACTGATGAGGTTCCAATACTTTAGTGACCTAATGTGAAGAGCTGACTCATTGGAAAAGACCCTGACACTGGAAAAGAGTGAGGGCAGGAGGAGAAGGTGGTGACAGAAGATGAGATGGTTAGATGGCATCATTGACTCTATGGACATGAGTCTGAGCAAGCTCTGGGAGATAGTGAAGGACAGGGAAGCCTGGTGTGCTGCAGTCCATGGAGTAGCAAACAGTCTGACACAACTGATCAACTGAACCATAACAGTAATATACATAGACCATTTTCTCTAAACATCAGTAGACATGCAAAAAATAATAATAATAGTTCAAAGGAAATGTACAGTACTAAGAAAGCAAAGCAACAAATTTCCTCATGAAACAAAAGGAAAATGTAAAGAAAAAGATGATATTAATTACAAGATTTGTGATACATTTTCCCAAGTGATCTTGGATCAGAAATGAACAGTTTCTGGTGAAAGATATAATGTACAATGCAATAGAAAGTGACACACTGGCTAATATTTGACAAACAAGTCAGTGTTAAAAATTATTTTAGAATTTTGAAGAAAGAAAACGGAGAAAATATTAATATACTTGGGAAAAATAAATCAGACAAGTAATAATGACTCAATATTCATGAAACAGCAAATCTGAGTAAGAAGGGAATAGCCATAGAAGCAAAAATCAAAGCAATAAAACAGGATATTCCTATGCAGAATAAGCATGAAACTTAATGAAGAAGGGACCCAGCATTATCACTGATATTAAAGTCCGAAACATTATTTTGTTAAACTTTTCACTCTCCAAAACTTAGGTAAACTAAAAGGATCTCAGTGGGTGGGAAGTTTTCCAATGAACAAAAAACAATTGCATTAAAAAAACCCAAAAGGTTAGAATTACAATAGATAAGACAATGCTTATTTGTATGTAAGAACATGAAAGTGATTGAATGAATTTTCCAGGATGGCTGTCTGGTTCTTCTGTGATGAGACAGAGGGATTGTGTGTGTGTGTGTGTGTGTGTGTGTGTGTGTGTGTGTGGCAGGCTGGATTTCCATGTAAATTATATAAAATGATTTAAAGTGACCAATGCTCACTCTGTGAATCTTCTAGACTGGTATTTTCAGATGTCATATTATATGTACCATGTTGTTATTTAGGTGATAAGTTGTGTCCAACTCTTTTGCGACCCTGTGGACTATAGCCTGCTAGGCTCTTCTGCCCATGGGATTTTCCAGGCAAGAATAATGGAGTCGGTTGCCATTTCCTTCTCAAGGCAATATTCCTGATCTTCCCAGGGATTGAACCCATGTATCCTGAATTGCAAGCAGATTCTTTTACCACTGAACCACCTAGGAAGTCCAAAAGGATACCATAAAATTATCAAACAATGTATATAAAGTATAAATTTTAATATTTTTCTCAAACATTGACATTTTAATTTATACTTAATCTGTTAATCCATATTAATATATTCCATTTATTTGGTGCCTATTCTACACATGACTAATTTGAATTCTTTTAAAATATCTCATTTAATAATAAAATTTTATAGTAAGTTATTATATACATTTTAGATAAGGAAACTGAGTAAAATGCTAGAGCATGTGCTGACACCCTTCTAATTGGTCATCCTGCCATTAATCATTGCTTGTTGATGCCTTTTCTGCATTGAAGCCTGAGTGATGGTCTTGTTGCCTTCAACATAAAGTCTGACCTCTATTGGTATGCTATGCCCTTTAGAATCTGGCCTTCCTCATTCTCACTGCCTTCCTACATCTCTCTCCTACTGAAATTTCAACTTCAGATTTTGACAGACAGTGCAACTTTGATTACATTTGCACATAGTTCTGTCTGCCTCGAAAGCCTGTCTTCTCTCTTATCCCCAGGCTACTTTCTACTCAAAATTCAGGATTTGCAAGGATAATTTCCTCCAAGAGGTGTTCTTACTCTCTCCAATTTCAAATAAATGTTTTGTGTGTTCCTATTTCCATTTTGTTCATATATATCATTATACTTTTTGCAGCACTATTTATACTACTACTATACTTTTTACTAAATTCTCTATTTTCTCTTTTTTCCATTAATAAATCATAAGATCTTTAAGGCTATGTTCTACCTCAAATGTCTAGAACATTGCCTGATATAATAGATACTCAATATTTGTTGAATAAATAAGCAAAAGCATACAGAGAAATTTTAGATAAATTGATAATGCTAGAAAGAAAATTATAAAAGAAACTGGAAAATGCACAATTAAACTAATGTACAATTAAGCAAATGCACATCAGAAATATCTATAAAAATATTAAAAGTTAAAGAGAAAATACAAAAGTATTTTCACAAGTGAACAAATTAAAAATTGTATCATTAGAAAGACATACAAATTGAAATTCTAAGATAATAAAAAACAGCAAATCACATGAAGACAATCACAGTTAGGGAACTAAAATGGTTAATAAACAATATATATATTCAATTTCATTAAGAATCAGAAGACATAATTTCTGTCAACTAGGCAAGTACTAAAACAATGATGCATAATAGCAATCAGTTCTTTCCATGAATTTATAGACAGGCTGTAAATAGGAATGGACTTGGTAAAAATAGTATGATTATGCATGCAGAGCATAAAAAGTCAACAATTTCGAGTCAGTAGTTTTAATTTAGTAATGATTTGTTTTTAAAATGATAAGCATGCATATCAAGATACAGGGACAAACATGATCATCACCGGGTTATTTATAATAAGAAAATTAGAAACCACTTATATATTCAATAATAACAGAATTGCTGATAAATTATATATATATGTGATAAAGTACAATAGTACTACAATTATTATTGCACTATTATAATAATATATAATATGAAAATCATATATGATAATATGATATATGAAAATATAGATCTTCACAAATTCTCTTGTGAAGAGAATTCTCTTATAAAAATGATATACATGTAAATTAAAAATACATATGCAAAAAAGAATACTGAAAATTGTATATATAGAGTAGTAACAAGGATTATGAACCTTAGTTTTTAATTTTATTTTTTTGTATTTTTTTCTTCATTAAGAAAAATTGTATCTTTTTATTATCTTAGAATTTCAATTTGTATGTCTTTCTAATAATAAAATTTTTAATTTGTCCATTTGTGAAAATACTTTTGTATTTTCTCTTTAACTTTTAATATTTTTATAGATGTTTCTGACATGCATTTGCTTAGTTGTACATTAGTTTAATTGTGCATTTCTTCATATTTAATATTCAGAAAACAATATGGACATCTCTTAATTCATATAGGGTGAATACAATTATTAACAGCAGCAAAGTTAAAAAGCATGAATTATGAAACATCTTCATGTTTTAAATACTAATTTCATCGAATAAGTTCTATGCTTGCCACTCATGGAAATATTGCAAACATAAAATCAAACCACTGAAAGCCACTAGTATTCATGTTTTTAGCATCTTGTTGATTATATATGAATGGGGAGAAATTATAAGTTCATGGAAATCAATTAACCTTACAATTCTTTCCAATTGGGTTGAAAGGCTCACATCCATTTTGAAAAACAACAGTTACAGCTATATCATTTAAATATAAAAACATACATATGAAAAGCTCAGTGATCAAATGAACTATCCACTAAGGTTAGTTATTACCAGCAAGGAAGCACCAGGATATTACTGATAAATGCTGTCAATTAAGAGGGAAATATTATGCTAGGTTATGTGAGGTGATCTTACTGTTTTTGCTCCCACAGAAGAAAATTCTGAATGGAATACTGTATTATTCTGGCAACTGATTAGCATTTTGATGAGCTCAAAATTTGTTCACATGGAAATGAAATATTAAGGCAGACAGCAACTCAAACTGCCTATAGATGAAACTATTGCACAAAATGTTTTTCTATATTTTTAGATAATTGGTTGTCAAGGAATACACTCAAGATTGTTTCTACTTTCTCTGGTTACCATAGAGGTAGCATTTAACAAGAAACAGGTTTATATATTTGGGCTAAAATATACCTTGTTTGGATTTAGTCTGTTAAAAATGAGTGCAAAACCAGGATCTATGTTCCTGTTTAGTAAATGATGACAAAATATTATGTCTCAAGATTATTGGAGAGTGAGATTCAATTTCTCTTTCATATAGTGAAGATTAAAAAAACTAAATATTAAATACATCTTGTCATTATTCAAAGAGAACTTATTCTGAAATTTGTAAGATTCTACAAAACTTTTTCAATTTGTAACATTTCATGCTCCATTAATTGCTAATGGAATATTACCGTAAATCTACACTGTCTGAAGATACCTGATCATTCTTGAATATGCTTAAAATGTGATTTTTTTTTTTTACTATCTTGCTGAAATAAAAATGTTACATTGAAGTAATGAATATGAATGCCTTTAAAAAAAAAAAACACATTAAAAGTAGATTACAAGTAGTTGAAATGTGTTTAAATTGTGCTTGGTCCTAACTGTGAGAAGAGAATACCAGCTTCCACTTGGGATATGCATTTGCTCTTTCAGTTCACAGTCTATTTAGTAAATGAATTCTTCTAACATAAGAAATGTTACCACAGTGGCTCATAAGTGTTAATGTACAGTCACAAATTGGAAGCCTCCATGCCCAATGCCATTTTGCTCCTATAGTATCATGCTTAGATCTCCATCATTCATTCACTTTTCAGGATATAAAAGTAACTAACCATTTCAACATGTTATTTTGTTTGTTCGTTTGTTTTTTAGTATAGGCACAAAAGAATTGCTTCCCTTTTATTATGCAAAAGAACTAGATGTGGGTGTCTCTTGGGAGGCATATTGTAAAAATTTTGTTGACAGAGAATTTTTATTCTTCTATAATATTTCGTGCAGCAAACATCTTTTACTCTTAAATATATATTACAAAAGTGAATTATAATGTATTTGGTCAGTATTATTGGCTTCCCTTTTCTTTTGACCTTCTTAATTTGATCCACTGACATTTGCTCATTTTAAAAATATCTCATGCTGTCTAAAATATAACAGACCGATGTCATCCCTATATTTCCTGAGCCTCTGGCTATCTACAATTTGAAAAAGAAACCACAAGGAGATAGTGCAATCTATTCAGTTTTGAAATATGTATATTTTATGAGCTTATAAGATATTCTGTTGGCGAAGGTAAAGTGAATGCTTATTAAGACCTACAATATAAAAGCTCATATAATACTTGGACCTGTTGGTGTCTGATGGAAATACTGCAGAAAATAAGGAGCTCAATTTGCTGTGTAATGAACTGAAACAACCACCAAACACATGCATTTACAGGTGGCATTATTTTGTTTATTAAAGAGTGTGCTTTATTTCTCGAGTTGAACTTTAGAATTAATTAAAATTAGTATATCCCTTCTTCTGAAAGAGAATTTTAGTGTTTCTAAACTGTAAGGTCCTTGAAATAATCTTCAGCAAATTTCGGATTAGGAAAACACACACAAAAGAAAAAGAAACAAATGTTAGCTAAGAGTTGTCAGGAAAAAAGATTCTTACAAAATAATCTATAATCCAAACAAAATTCTCAATTTTAAAGAACATTTTTCATAATTTTATTTATATATGGCTATAATTGATAAAAAATTGGTGGTCATTGAAGTGTTCAAAAATGCATTTTATAATAAAATAATATATGGGTGTTGTTTTACAGTACACAATGAGACAATATTCTGAAATTCGACCTAGTTTGAATTTCATACCCTCACTTTTTCTGAACTATCAGTGGTGATTTTGTATATTTAATTTAAAATTGCTATATGTTGTGGCTTTACATTCCATGATTTTAAGCACCTTAACAAGACTATCTGTGTTCTAAAACATAAAAATGTGGTATATAAGAAACCACAAATTTATTTATTATTCAAGATTTGAGGTAGACAGCTTAAAATACTATTAAGCTGGATTAAAAATATTGATTCTAAAGACCTGCAAACAAATGTACATACATCATATATATTCACTTGGTTTAATTATGAATGACAATTGGGCATGCTTTCTAAGTCCAATAATGTGTGATTTAATTTGAAATCATTTCTCAGGCATTAATATGATTTTACATATATAGTATACATATATATTGAATTATTAAAATGTTCACTATCATGGTCAAATATGGCCAATAAAATTAAAAAAACATTCAGGAAATCACATTGCTGCTTTATAGATTTATTTACTGTAGACTTGTAACTGTTAAAATACAAATCTACCAATCAAGATAAATGTCTTTGTAGAAATAGAGTATACTTCAAAATGTCTCAATACATTCCTTTCAAAATGTATTTATGTATCTTTCTATAATATATATATTGCTATCAAATATACCATGCAATATAAATATCAACATATTAAACTCTCACCTGGCTAATTATGTAAATCAATCATGAGTGTATGTTATACTGAACTAATTTATGTACTAATAAATTCTTTTTACAAGTTATTTGATTTTACAAGTATTATTTTTGCCGTCCTCCATTCAAAAGCCCAACAGATAGAATATTTTGAAAAAAAAAAAAGAGCCCATGTCATTTTTACTTTTTAGTTAAAAACCTCATGCTGATTCTGGGGGTGCAAGTTTTACCTAACTAAGCCAAAATGTTATTGCTGCTGCTGCTGCTAAGTCACTTCAGTCTTGTCCGACTCTGTGTGACCCCATAGACGGCAGCCCACCAGGGTCCCCCGTCCTTGGGATTCTCCAGGCAAGAACAATGGAGTGGGTTGCCATTTCCTTCTCCAAAATGTTATTGAGATACCCATATTAGTTTTATTTAAATATATTTAAATATAGTCTTATTTAAAAAGTTTGATGATACATTTAACTATTTTATTTTTCTTCTGAGTGCAAGTTTTACCTAACTAAGCCAAAATGTTATTGAGATACCCATATTAGTCTTATTTAAATATAGTCTTATTTAAAAAGTTTGACAATACATTTAACTATTTTATTTTTCTTCTCAGTCAATCTTGAAATGACATAATATTGTAAAAATACATATATTCATAAATTAACTCAGTTTAGTCTCAAAGTTGATATTTTTTTTCTTAAATTTTCATAACTTAGAATTTCCATGTTAAAAAAAACAAACTTTTAACATTGATTCTCTGACATCTAAACAATGAACTTTTCTCACTTGTAGAAATCAAGAGCATAGGACAACAAGGATGTCTGTGATTCACAGAATGTGCCAGACACAATTTTATTGATTCTTAGGCAACAGGCTATATAGTAGGCAAGATTTTCCATTAATACATGAGAAATTCTCGCTTGCTTTGATGAATTGTACAATTTTTGCAATACATTGACATAGATGAAAAGTTCTCATCTCTTCCGTGAAAATTTGAAATTAATTTTTTATACTGGATGAATAACAATAAAAGATATTAATACATTTTTTATCTACTGTATTGCACAGGGAACCTACTGGATGCTCTGTGGTGAAATAAATGGGAAGGAAATATAAAAATGAGGGGATATATGTTTATGTATAGCTGATTTACTTTGCTGTACAGTAGAAACACAACATTGTAAAGCAACTATACTCCAATAAAAACATTTTTTAAAAGTTATACTTTTAACTGCAAGGGACATGGAATTTAGCAACTATTTTTCTGTAAGCATTTATGCAGAGACTAGGAGAATTACAGTAGCTGAAAATGAGAGTTTGTTCTGCACATGCAAGTAAAACTTTCTATATACATGAAACCCAGTTTTGGGAATTTAAAAAAGAAAAGCCAGGGGCTATACGAAGGCTTCTTGGACTTCTTAAAATATACCTTTATGAATAAAAGATCAGGAATTATTAATGGGTATGATGAGCAATTTATAAGATAATTAGAAATCTTGAAGCTCCCAGACATTTTATACTACTTTTAAACTACAGAAAAATTCTTCCACTGAAAGAAGTAACATAGAAGAAAGTAATAATAATAACAAAAATTATTTAGGGGATTCTAAGAAATAAAATAGAATTAAAATAAAAACTGTTAGAGTAACAGAAAAATCACAGAATTAAAAAAATAAAATCTGTAAGTTTTGTTTTAAAAACTGAAAAATAAATTTATGTTTCAAATTTCTTGATTCTAGATTCTGATTTTCACTTCCTGCTACT
The DNA here is from genome assembly GCF_032452875.1 of Bos javanicus. Lineage (NCBI taxonomy): Eukaryota > Metazoa > Chordata > Mammalia > Artiodactyla > Bovidae > Bos > Bos javanicus. Next base: position 103,029,218 of record NC_083868.1, on the reverse strand, counting down.
TGCTTGACTTACAGCAAGTTTTTTAACCCTATGGAGCATTTTTATCCACTTGCCAAGAGAGATAATAATGCCTGTGTCTTACTGATATCATCAGGAATAAAGTAGATATACATTTCTTACTCTTAAATACTTTGAAATGTAAGTTATTAAGAGGCTTTTTAAAAAACTACTAGTATGTGGGGAAATTTATTTACATACATTAGAATCCTAGTGTTAAAAAAGAAATTAATAATTATATAGTTCATTTTTATGTTGTTATAGATGCTGACAAAAAGCCAGAAAAACTTACAGGTTCTGTGACAAAAGTTTAACTAAAATTTGGGTTTCTTTTATTCAAGATGGGTAGCCATTTGCCCAAAATAATGCTGTTCTAAACAAACACAATAAAAAGTTTATGATGCAAGGATCTGAAATATAATTGAATTATTCATTTCATAGATATAACAGTAATTCATCATGGCAAGAAAAGAGGACAGTTTGGCTTAAAAGCTTTATGGCACTCTATATGCAATACTTAATTGCAAGCCTAAATGTAGAAGTCTATGAATGCTGAATCATTCACGTGTACCCCAATGTTCATTGCAGCACTGTTTATAATAGCCAAGACATGGAAGCAACCTAGATGTCCATCAGCAGATGAATGGATAAGAAAATTGTGGTACGTATACACAATGGAGTATTACTCAGCCATTAAAAAGAATACATTTGAATCAGTTCTAATGAGGTGGATGAAACTGGAGCCTATTATACAGAGTGAAGTAAGCCAGAAGGAAAAACATAAATACAGTATACTAACGCATATATATGGAATTTAGAAAGATGGTAACAATAACCCGGTGTACGAGACAGCAAAAGTGACACTGATGTATAGAACAGTCTTATGGACTCTGTGGGAGAGGGAGAGGGTGGGAAGATTTGGGAGAATGGCAATGAAACATGTAAAATATCATGTAGGAAACGAGTTGCCAGTCCAGGTTCGATGCATGATGCTGGATGCTTGGGGCTGGTACACTGGAACGGCCCAGAGGGATGGTATGGGGAGGGAGGAGGGAGGAGGGTTCGGGATGGGGAACACATGTATACCTGTGGCGGATTCATTTTGATATTTGGCAAAACTAATACAATTATGTAAAGTTTAAAAATAAAATAAAATTGGAAGAATAAAAAATAAATAAATAAAAAAAAATAAAAAATTAAAATGCTTATTTAATCTATTCATTTAGTAAACTGAAAGGCTAGTGTTAAGATAACTTCATTTTTAAAAACACCAATATTTCTATCTATACCATACTCTTTCTTATTATAATTATTATACAGATTGATAAACAACTGCTTCCTCATGATAACCTCAAATGCTTTAATGCTATAAATTAATCTTTTCTAACACTCAGTGGAAAATGGAACACAGTTGCTTACCATCTTTTTTCTGATATTTATGTAAGTGATAACTTTGATTAATTTCTTTTGTTATAGCCTGTCCCAAGAATGTTTCTCCACCATAGACTGGAAGTAGAAGAGTACATTCCTTACTAAGCACTAATTACTAGAATTCACAGTAGACTATCTCTCTAACAGCTCTCAAAGTGTCCACCAAACTACTGAAAATAACAGTAAATAAAACATAAATATTATTGTAAATAAAGTCAGATTTTTCTTAGGAAGAATATCTGAACCTACAAAGACATATGTAATTAGGTTACTCATTTCCTATTCTTAAAACATGACCAAGCTAAAAGTAATTGTACCATGACAACTAAAAAATCTGAACGACGGGCTCATGAAGCCTCTGATTTTGATTTCAGAAACTTCCCAATGGATTTTTCAATATATATTGATGCAAATAATACATACATGGATTTATTTACAAGGAATGTGCTCTACTCATTTAGGGGGTACAATTCAACAGAATTTTGAAGAGCAATCAACAATGTAAGTTTAAAAGCAAAATGATCATTATTTAACATTTCTTTCTGCCAGTAGTTTAAAAATTATACTGATTTCTGTGTCTCTTTTGCTCAGGGCTGGTGCACTGGGATGACCCAGAAGGATGGTATGGGGAGGGAGGTGGGACAGGGGTTCAGGATGGGGAACATGCGTGCACCTGTGGCGGATTCATGTTGATGTATGACAAAACCAATACAATATTGTAAAGTAATTAGCCTCCAATTAAAATAAATAAATTTATATTAAAAATAAAATGCAAATTAGTATATAAAATTATACTGATTTCTGAATAAGAAATTTCTGATTAGTGAAAATAAGACAGTATTGATTGATTTCTTTATTCAAACACAAAATGATTATGTGTTTATACTCTGCCAAGTACAATTTTAGATGATGAAGACACCAGCATAAATAACATAAATCCATTATATTAGCAAAGTAGTATAATCCTAAGATAAATATAAGACCAGCCTATTCTTTTAGCAGAAAAGACATATATATGGAATTTAGAAAGATGGTAATGATAACCCTGTATGCGAGACAGCAAAAGAGACACAGATGTATAGAAAAAATGAACTTTTAACTCAAATCTTGAAGTATGAACATATTCAGTTCAGGGTCAGATAAATTTACCTTAAGCTCTTGTTATAGGAGTAGTAATGAGCTAATTAGGTAAAAAGTTGATGAGAGTGGTACATTTCAGGGAAGAAAAATACTAAGGTTCAAAGACATAGAGATATAAAAATACAGAGAACTTGAAATAATAAGACTGGAATAAAGAAGAATAGAGATGTTAAGAATGGAAATCTGGGAAGAAGGCAGGAAAACAATTTGAAGGACTTCATAGTATATACTGCAGAATTTAAATTTCACCTAGAAGGCAATGAGAATGTAAGGAAAATGATGATAATTGTTTTTGAGGAAACCTGAGTTCAGTTTTGGACAAATATACAGAAGATCTATATAGAGCTACTCAGTAGGCAATTCGAGCATTTATTTAACATATAAGAGGTAATTAAAGACATAATGCTTGATTAAATCCCTCAAAGAGAAATTCTAGAGGAAGAGAAACAGAGAAATAAACATGAAACCCTTTAGAACAATAATACTTAAATGGATGGAGAAGGAGGACAATGCAAAAGTGAATGAAAATAAGCATTCAAAATGGTAGAAGGAAAACCAAGAGATAATTGTTTTATATAGCTCATGTTGAAAGAGAATGATAAATTATATCAAATTTTGAAGAGAAATCATATGAATTAAATAAGGACTGACTCAAGAAACTGTCACTTTAAGGAAAAAGCATTCAGAGTAGAATGCTGAGCTAAAGTATAAAAACAATTATGTATCTATGGGCTTCAATTTCAGTTTCAAAAAACAAATACCTGGACAAATAAAGATAAGGAATTGGAAAGAAATATAGATCATGTTAACACCAACTATATGTGTGCTATTTTAATTTTCTAAATATAATATATTTCTGCCCAAATTGTCTTAAAAAATGAAAACACTCTGAATTTTTTTATGTAAGAAGGCAGAATTTTAAAATGGTAAAAGTTTAGAATCAAACTTGCCTGAGTTCTAGTACCAACTCTTCCACTAATAAATTTTGCTTCTCTAAAAGCCAACTGAAAAAACACAACTTATGAAATAATTCTTTTTTACTAAATTGAAATTTTATCTTTATCATAATATAAATCCTGAGATACACAACGTTTTATTATTTATTTTCTCTGTTTTATTCCACTGCTCCATGAATCTAATTCTGAGAATAAAACAGTCAAATTGAAACTAAAGGTAAAAAGAGCTCAAGAAATTAGAACAGAATAAATCAGTATCTTAATTAGCTCCTCATATTTTATGTATGTTAACAAAAATATAATGTGTATCACTATTCCTACTATATCCTCTTTAAACAAAGTCACGATTTAAAAATTCTAGAAAAACTGTAGAGAGTGCTATTGGCTTGAATGATCATATTTGCAAATGAGTAAAGATGAAACTGGGATCTTGGGACTTCAGGAAATTGTGACATGTTCAATTCTTAGCCTAGGGAAAGCACTTTGGGGCAGAACAGCAGAGCTAACAAGAGCAATTCAGAAGGGAAAAAAAGCCAAAGTCAGTTAACCAAAATACAAGGAAAAAAGCATAACAAATAGTGATTCCAATAAGGGGAAAAGGAAAGACTGTTGGTTTGATGGAAGTCCTTTGAAATGCACCTCCACAACCAAGTCTTTGTTTCTCCCCAGACCCCCTTTTCACCTTTTTTTTTTTTTTTCCTGTCTCCTTTCTTTTAACTATGTCTATCTATAGCGGCTGCCATGGGCACACCATAGCGCCCAAAGGGCGGCAGCCAAGAGGAGTTACCCCATGTCCAAGGTCAGGGGCAGCGGCCAAGAGTACCAGACTGCGACGGCGCATGAACGGCTGAGAGGAGCTACCCCGCATCCGAGGTCACCGGGGGCGGCTGAGAGGAGATACCCAGTGTCCGAGGTCAGGGGCGGCTGCCAGGAGGAGCTACCCCATGGCCCCATGCCCAAGGCCAGGGGCAGTGGCCGGGAGGAGCAGCCCACATCCGAGGCCAGGGGCAGCGACGAGAGGAGTTACCCCGCGTCCGAGGTCAGGGGCGGTGGCCGGGAGGAGCTACCCCATGCCCCTAAGCCCGAGGACAGGGGTGACGGCTGGGAGGAGCTACCCCATGCCCCCACACCGGAGGCCAGGGGCAGCAGTCGGGAGGAGCAACTCACACCAGAGGACAGGGGTGGCAACAAGAAGAGTTACCCAGAGCCGTGTCTGTGCGGGCGCAGGAGGGCCTAGAGGAGCTATCCCACACTGAAGTTCAGGAAGGGCGGCGGTGAGGTGATACCCCTCGTCCAAGGTAAGAAGCAATGGCTGTGCTTTGCTGGAGCAGCTGTGAAGAGATACCCCACGTCCAAGGTAAGAGAAACCCAAGTAAGATGGTAGGTGTTGCAAGAGGGCATCAGAGGGCAAACACACTGAAACCATACTCACAGAAAACTAGTCAATCTAATCACACTAGGACCACAGCCTTGTCTAACTCAGTGAAACTAAGCCATGCCCGTGGGGCAACCCAAGACGGGCGGGTAATGGTGGAGAGATTTGACAGAATGTGGTCCTCTGGAGAAGGGAATGGCAAACCACTTCAGTATTTTTGCCTTGAGAACCTCATGGACAGTATGAAAAGGCAAAATGATAGGATACTGAAAGAGGAACTCCCCAGGTCAGTAGGGGCCCAATATGCTACTGGAGATCAGTGGAGAAATAACTCCAGAAAGAATGAAGGGATGGAGCCAAAGCAAAAACAATACCCAGCTGTGGATGTGACTGGTGACAGAAGCAAGGTCTGATGCTGTAAAGAGCAATATTGCATAGGAACCTGGAATGTCAGGTCCATGAATCAAGGCAAATTGGAAGTGGTTAAACAAGAGATGGCAAGAGTGAATGTCGACATTCTAGGAATCAGTGAACTAAAATGGACTGGAATGGGTGAATTTAACTCAGATGACCATTATATCTACTATTGGGGGCAGGAATCCTTCAGAAGAAATGGAGTGGCCATCATGGTCAACAAAAGAGTCCTAAATGCAGTACTTGGATGCAATCTCAAAAACAACAGAATGATCTCTGTTGGTTTCCAAAGCAAACCATTCAATATCACAGTAATCCAAGTCTATGCCCCAACCAGTAACACTGAAGAAGTTGAAGTTGAACGGTTCTATGAAGACCTACAAGACCTTTTAGAACTAACACCCAAAAAAGATGTCCTTTTCATTATAGGGAACTGGAATGCAAAAGTAAGAAGTCAAGAAACACCTGGAGTAATAGGCAAATTTGGCCTTGGGATACGGAATGACGCAGGGCAAAGACTGATAGAGTTTTGCCAAGAAAATGCACTGGTCATAACAAACACCCTCTTACAACAACACAAGAGAAGACTCTATACATGGACATCACCAGATGGTCAACACCGAAATCAGATTGATTATATTCTTTGCAGCCAAAGATGGAGAAGCTCTATACAGTCAGCAAAAACAAGACCAGGAGCTGACTGTGGCTCAGACCATGAACTCCTTATTGCCAAATTCAGACTTAAACTGAAGAAAGTAGGGAAAACCACTAGACCATTCATGTATGACCTAAATCAAATCCCTTATGATTATACAGTGGAAGTGAGAAATAGATTTAAGGGCCTAGATCTGATAGATAGAGTGCCTGATGAACTATGGACTGAGGTTCATGACATGGTACAGGAGACAGGGATCAAGACCATTCCCATAGAAAAGAAATGCAAAAAAGCAAAATGGCTGTCTGGGGAGGCCTTACAAATAGCTGTGAAAAGAAGAGAAGTGAAAAGCAAAGGAGAAAAGGAAAGATATTCCCATCTGAATGCAGAGTTCCAAAGAATAACAAGAAGAGATAAGAAAGCCTTCTTCAGTGATCAATGCAAAGTAAAAGAGGAAAACAACAGAATGGGAAAGACTAGGGATCTCTTCAAGAAAATCAGAGATACCAAAGGAACATTTCATGCAAAGATGAGTTCGATAAAGGACAGAATGGTATGGACCTAACAGAAGCAGAAGATATTAAGAAGAGATGGCAAGAATACACAGAAGAACTGTACAAAAAAGATCTTCATGACCCAGATAATCACGATGGTGTGATCACTGACCTAGAGCCAGACATCTTGGAATGTGAAGTCAAGTGGGCCTTAGAAAGCATCACTATGAACAAAGCTAGTGGAGGTGATGGAATTCCAGTTGAGCTATTTCAAATCCTAAAAGATGATGCTGTGAAAGTGCTGCACTCAATATGCCAGCAAATTTGGAAAACTCAGCAGTGGCCACAGGACTGGAAAAGGTCAGTTTTCAATCCAATCCCAAAGAAAGGCAATGCCAAAGAATGCTCAAACTACCGCACAATTGCACTCATCTCACATGCTAGTAAAGTAATGCTCAAAATTCTCCAAGCCAGGCTTTAGCAATATGTGAACCGTGAACTTCCAGATGTTCAAGCTGGTTTTAGAAAAGGCAGAGGAACTAGAGATCAAATTGCCAACATCCGCTTGATCATAGAAAAAGGAAGAGAGTTCCAGGAAAACATCTTCTTCTGCTTTATTGACTATGCCAAAGCCTTTGACCGTGTGGATCACAATAAACTGTGGAAAATTCTGAAAGAGATGGGAATTCCAGACCACCTGATCTGCCTCTTGAGAAATTTGTATGCAGGTCAGGAAGCAACAGTTATAATTGGACATGGAACAACAGACTGGTTCCAAATAGGAAAAGGAGTACGTCAAGGCTGTATATTGTCACCCTGCTTATTTAACTTATATGCAGAGTACATCATGAGAAACGCTGGACTGGAAGAAACACAAGCTGGAATCAAGATTGCCGGGAGAAATATCAATAACCTCAGATATGCAGATGACACTACCCTTATGGCAGAAAGTGAAGAGGAACTCAAAAGCCTCTTGATGAAAGTGAAAGTGGAGAGTGAAAAAGTTGGCTTAAAACTCAACATTCAGACAACAAAGATCATGGCATCCAGTCCCACCACTTCATGAGAAATAGATGGGGAAACAGTGGAAACAGTGTCAGACTTTATTTTTCTGGGCTCCAAAATCACTACAGATGGTGACTGCAGCCATGAAATTAAAAGACGCTTACTCCTTGGAAGGAAAATTATGACCAACCTAGATAGCATATTCAAAAGCAGAGACATTACTTTGCCAGCAAAGGTTTGTCTAGTCAAGCCTATGGTTTTTCCTGTGGTCATGTATGGATGTGAGAGTTGGCCTGTGAAGAAGGCTGAGCACTGAAGAATTGATGCTTTTGAACTGTGGTGTTAGAGAAGACTCTTGAGAGTCCCTTGGACTGCAAGGAGATGCAACCAGTCCATTCTGAAGGAGATCAGCCCTGGGATTTCTTTGGAAGGAATGATGCTAACGCTGAAACTCCAGTACTTTGGCCACCTCATGCGAAGAGTGGACTCACTGAAAAAGACTCTGTTGCTGGGAGGGATAGGGGGCAGGAGGAGAAGGGGATGACAGAGGATGAGATGGCTGAATGGCATCACTGACTTGATGGACGTGAGTTTGTGTGAACTCCGGGAGTTGGTGAGGAACAGGGAGGCCTGGCATGCTGGGATTCATGGGGTCGCAAAGAGTTGGACATGACTGAGCGACTGATCTGATCTATCAATTTTCTTCCTAATTTACATCAATCTGCCCATCAACTTTTGCATCACTTTTCTGGGTCATACAGTTACCTCCAAAGACATATCTATTACTACCATTTATATTTTTTCATGGTCATACATACACAGGGCTGCATATCTTTCTGGGTGAATTGTCAAAGTTTGAATTTAACGAATCCTCACCTATGAGTTACTGAGTTTACTAAGTGGTTTATATGCCACTTAGGCAACTAATTGAAAATGGTACCCTGGATCTATCTTAGACTTCTCAGTGAACTATGTTATTAAAGAAAGAAAAGCATAAAAATTTCCTAACACTTGGTAATGTTGTGACTTTATACTTCAGGGACATATTTTCTTTCATATTTTGAATCCTAATCTGATTCTTGGTAAAGTAGGAAAGATGCTGTGCCAAAGGAAGGTAAAGACACTTGGTGTCTTTTGTTATATTATCACTGAAGATGTGAACTTATTCCTTGTGGAAAAACTGAACAAATATACAAGAGAAAGATAAATAGATTCAATACTGAACACTCATAAATAGACTGTTGCTGCTGCTGCTGCTAAGTTGCGTCAGTCGTGTCCGACTCTGTGTGACCCCGTAGACGGCAGCCCACCAGGCTAACCTCGTCCCTGGGATTCTCCAGGCAAGAACACTGGAGTGGGTTGCCATTTCCTTCTCCAATGCATGAAAGTGAAAAGTGAAAGCGACGTCGCTCAGTCGTGTCCGACTCTTAGCGGCCCCATGGACTGCAGCCCACCAGGCTCCTCCATCCATGGGATTTTCCAGGCAAGAGTACTGGAGTGGGGTGCCATTGCCTTCCCCCATAAATAGACTACAGTTCTCAATATTGAACACTCATAAATAGACTACAGTTCCTGGAGAGAGGGACAGAGGCAGACAAAGAAACTAGCAAGGAGGTAATAAAATTCAAAATCCATGGACAAATCAGAAACAAAAGATTCAAATAAAATAATATTATAGACTCAGAAACATAGTAATAAGCCTACATTCACTGAATATTTTGTTGTTTAAAATTACTTTGGGAGAGGCACATCTGTGCCATGTCATTTCCTTGGTGTACTTTAAAAGCAGCTCCCAAATTTATTTTCTTCATGAAAGAATATAACCAACAAATGTATTTGATGATTTGCATCCATTTGTTTTTTCAGGAAGCTACCTATTACAGAGAAATGTCCAACTAGCCTGTTAACTTTAATCCCTGTCTCTCTCTTTCATATATATGTATATTTTTAATATATGTATGTATAACCTTGATGACTACAACATAAAGATGTTTGATTCACTCTGAGTCTTCCTCATGAAAATATTATTCACAAAAATAATGTAGAGTTTATTTTTTCAAAGCAATGATAGAAAATATGATTATAGTTGCACAGTGCTGTGGATTCATATAAACTATGCAAAAAGCACATTGAAAAACAAAGAAATTTAGAAGAAGGTGAATGGTATATTTTATTTTCTATTCATCATTTAGAAGAGACCTTGATTGCAAATACATAATTTTTAGCCTCCCGTTTATAGTTAGGTTTCTGTAATCTATTCTAAAACCTTGAATTCATTTAAATGTATACAGATACTTATTAAGTTAGGCAACCCCATTTAATTGCCGGAATTATTTTTGTTGTTCCTGTAATCAGTGTGCATTTGAAATCAGCTTGGGGAACTAAATATAACTTGACTGCCCTCAGTCATTTAAGCTCCTCATTTTGGGCTTTCTTAGGTATAACATAGAATCAGAAAATAGCATCTTTTCTAACAAGGTAAGTTTATACTAATATACTTTGTGAATGTTTATAGTTAAAAATACTGACATCTTTAACATTTTGAAACACAAATTCATCATTTCGTGGGCCATGTTTCCATATAATTACCTATACAATTAAAGTATTTTAATGTCATAGGCAAAAGTACTTGAATCAAAAGGAAATAATACCTAACATTTGAGTGCCAACAATGAAGAGCCTTTGCATTTATTATTGCATTCACACAAGAGGCATGAAAGGTGGGACAATTATTCTAACTCTGGATGGCCAGTGATATGAGAAATGCTAATTATACCCAAGGTCAAAAAAATGAATGGGCTATTCTGGTTTTCAATGCCAGGTTTATCTAGTTCTAAGATTATGGTTAGAAAGCAAATAGTATTTGTTTGATATGCTTTATTTTGTTGTTATTCAGTTGCTCAGCCATGTCTGAGACTTTGCAACCCCGTGGACTGCATCACACCAGTATTCCCTGTCCTTCACTATCTCCTAGACTTTGCTTAAATTAATGTTCACTGAGTTGCTTGTGCTACACAACCATTTCATCCCCCATTGTTCCCTTCTCCTCCTGCCCTCAATCTTTCCCAGTATCAGTGTATTCTCCAAAGAGATGGCTCTTCGCATTAGGTGGCCGAAGTATTGGGGCTTCAGTTTCAGCATCAGTCCTTTCAATATTCAATACCAATTTCCTTTAGGATTGACTGGTTTGATCTCCTTACTGTCCAAGGGACTCTCAAGAATCTTGTTCCAACGCCACAGTTCAAAAGCATCAATTCTTTGGCACTCAGCTTTCTTTATGGTCCAACTTTCATATCTATACATGATACTGAAAAAACCATAGCTTTGACTAGACGGACCTTTGTTGGCAAACTGATGTCTCTGCTTTTTAATGTGCTGTCTAGTTTTGTCACAGCTTTCCTTCCAAGAAGTAAGAATCTTTGAATTTCATGGCTGCACTCATTGTCTGTGGTGATTCTGGAGCACAAGAAAATAAAATCTATCACTGTTTCATGCTTTATTTTATGTGTTTGCTGCTGCTGCTGCTAAGTCCCTTCAGTCGTGTCTGACTCTATGCAACCCCATAGACAGCAGCCCACAAGGCTCCCCCGTCCCTGGGATTTTCCAGGCAAGAACATTGGAGTGGGTTGCCATTTCCTTCTCCAACTCATGAAACTGAAGTCGCTCAGTCGTGTCTGACTCTCAGCGACCCCATGAATTGCAGCCCACCAGGCTCCCCCGTCCATGGGATTTTCCAGGCAAGAGTACTGGAGGGGGTGCCATTGCCTTCCTTTTGTGAAAGATGATGCTGTGAAAGTGCTGCACTCAATATACCAGCAAACTTGGAAAAGACTCAGCGGTGGCCACAGGACTGGAAAAGGTCAGTTTTCACTTCAATCCCAAAGAAAGGCAAGGCCAAAGAATGCTCAAACTACTGCACAATTGCACTCATCTCACACTCTAGTAAAGTAATGCTCAAAATTCTCCAAGCCAGGCTTCAGCAATCTGGAAGTTTGCTGTTCAAGCTGGTTTTAAAAAAGGCAGAGGAACCAGAGATTAAATTGCCAACATCAGCGGGATCATCAAAAAAGCAAGAGAGTTCCAGAAAAGCATCTATTTCTGTTTTATTGACTATGCCAAAGCCTTTGACTGTGTGCATCACAGTAAACTGTGTAAAATTCTGAAAGAGATGGGACTACCAGACCACCTGACCTGCCTCTTGAGAAACCTATATACAGGTCAGGAAGCAACAGTTAGAACTGGACATGGAACAACAGACTGGTTCCAAATAGGAAATGGAGTACATCAAGGCTGTATATTGTCACTGTACTTATTTAACTTCTATGCAGAGTATATAATAAGAAACGCTGGGCTGGAAGAAACACAAGCTGGAATCAAGATTGCTGGGAGAAATAGTAATAACCTCAGATATGCACCACCCTTATGGCAGAAAGAGAAGAGGAACTAAAAGCCTCTTGATGAAAGTGAAAGAGGAGAGTGAAAAAGTTGGCTTAAGGCTCAACATTCAGAAAATGAAGATCATGGCATCTGGTCCCATCACTTCATGGGAAATAGATGGGGAAACAGAGGAAACTGTGGCAGACTTTATTTTTGGGGCTCCAAAATCACTGCAGATGGTGACTGCAGCCATGAAATTAAAAGACACTTACTCCTTGGAAGGAAAGTTATGACCAATCTAGATAGCATATTCAAAAGCAGAGACATTACTTTGCCAACAAAGGTTCGTCTAGTCAAGGCTATGGTTTTTCCAGTGGGCATGTATGGATGTGAGATTTGGACTGTGAAGAAAGCTGAGCACTGAAGAATTGATGCTTTTGAACTGTGGTGTTGGAGAAGACTCTTGAGAGTCCCTTGGACTGCAAGGAGATCCAATCAGTCCATCCTAAAGGAGATCAGTCCTGGCTGTTCTTTGGAGGGACTGATGCTAAAGCTGAAACTCCAATACTTTGGCCCCCTCATGCAAAGTGTTGACTCATTGGAAAAGACTCTGATGCTGGGAGGGTTTGGGGGCAGGAGGAGAAGGGTACGACAGAAGATGAGATGGCTGGATGGCATCACTGAGTCGATGGACCTGAGTCTGAGTAAACTGCGGGAGTTGGTGATGGACAGGAAGGCCTGGAGTGCTGCAATTAATGGAGTCGCAGAGAGTCAGACCTGACTGAGCAACTGAACTATACTGTGGAGATTATTGACATAGCAGTTATATGTAAGAAATATATTTAAGAACTTTGAAAAGAGGTTCACGAAAATTAGCACTTTTAAAACCAACATTTTACATTTGTGTTCATAGCTCACAGTTGCAACATTACACGTAGGTAACTAACCAGTTAAGACTTCCAGATATTAGGGACTCTGTTAGATGCATTTGAAGAAAAAATCTCAAGGGAGTGCAGTATCCTCTGGCATGTTTTTGTGACAGAATCTTCCTGTAGTCATTAATGAAGATTAAAAAAAAAAATTGAATTATTTCTGGCAGAAGATTGACTTGTTTTAGTTGATAATATAACCTTAATTGGTCACATTTGAGTCTTCACTTTCTAGGAACAGTTTACCAAACATATCAACAAAAGATATAAAGATATATTAAATGCCCACTAGGTGAATACAATTTTAAAGACTCTAAAATACTATTTGGGTTTCCCTGGTGGCTCAGATGGTAAAGAATCTACCTGCAATGCAGGAAACCCCTGTTCAATCCCTGTGTTGGGAAGATTCCCTGGAGAAGCAAATGGCAAACCACTCCAATAATCTTGCCTGGAAAATCCCATGGACAGAGGAACCTGGTGTGTTTTAGTCCATGGGGTCGCAAAGAGTTGGACAGGACTGAGCGATAAACACTCACAAAATACTATTTATATGCAAATAAATGAGACATATGATTATTTCATTAGGACTTCCACCTGGATTTAGGTAGGATACATACTTATAAATAATATTTTATTATAAAATAATATATAGTTCACTTTAGTAGTTTAAACAGTACTAAGAATTGCAATCATTTTTTTTCCCCAAACTTTACTCTTCAGTTTCCTTTTTGAACCACAACAAAAGTATATGTTTTAAAGAGCTTTCCAAAGGAAACATTTAAAATACAATATTACTGAACTCAATTCATTTTATAATATCTTATACTGAGATTTTATAAGAAAAGAGTCAACTTACCTTAACAATATTATTCCTTTACAAAAAGGGAAACCTAAAATTCTATGCAGTGATTAATTTGAGAAGTTGTGATTTTGAACTTGAATTATCCCATAGTAACTGATATTATTTAAAAGTTAGGGAAGAAAAGAAATTGAAATGTCAACAGACAAAGAGATGAAACATATAACAGAATATATGTGTAGTTAATTAATTAAAATGTATAAACTTCAAATCAGTTAATATTTTTTAATTCAAGAAACTATTTTTATCCTAAAATTATTGAAAGTAACTTTTACATAGTTTTTAAGAAACAAAGGTATTATATGAACACAGACTTGCAAAACTGAACAAGTTCCATAATTATGCTCTGGTTTAGTATGTGTCAAACTGCTATTGATCTTTGTCTTTAAATAAATCTATTTCATGTATTACAGATATTATAATGTGTAGTTATTTACTACATATCAAACATTAAATAATTTAACAAATATGTGTTACAGGACACCAAAATCAATTATCACAGATCAACAGCCTCAGATATTTCTTGACAGCACATTTTTACCTAACAAAGACAAACATATAAATGTCACAATTTCTTCTTATGCAATACATTTCCCATGTTTCTATAAAAATTTAAGTGTTGCATTTTTACTGCAGATAAGGCCTCAAAGTAGAAATGATCACATAACCGGAATTATTAATAATGATAGGAATGATGGGACCTCCAAAGAATACAGGTCAGGTGAAGAATTTTAAACACCAGAAGTCCATAGGCCACAGTGAGCATAATGCCTGTAAAGGTTAGAGGTATAGTAAAACAATATTGTCCTTCAGAGATTTGTGTATATGCTAATAGGACATGATGACTCTGGGGATCAAAACAGAAACATTCAGTGAGGGTACAACATAATACTATTTATAAGAAAATAAGAAATTAATGGAGAAGGAAGAGAATGAAGGGGTAGCTTCAATGAAAAGACATAATTCCTTCCATTTCCAAATATGAGCCAATTTTCAGTTCCATGATGCCTCTGATTCAAGAAATGGCTGAGTTCCCTGGATAAAAGTATATGATACCACATATACTTACATACTTTTATATACTTGATGTGATACCACATCAACTATATACTATTAATATAATTCTGCAGTCCTTTTCCAAAGGACCATCTTGCTATTAACTGAAATAAAAGGAATATCTCAATATTTCAAGGAATACTGGACACAGTGTCTGAGTGGATACTGGTAAATATAGGCATAAAATAGAACTTATGACCCCCTCAGTGTGTGAATATACATGGCTGGGTAATAAATGAAATGCCGGTTAAATTTCAGCTTATACTAAGATTTTCATGTATCTGTCCTTTTTCTTGTTACCAAGTGTTCATTTGGGATTGACATACCTGTAATGTGAAATAACACCCACATCAGGCCCTTGGCCTCTGGAGTAAGGAGTGGCATGGGGGGAGGCCAAGTGAAATCTTAGAAACTATTCCCTCCCTGGTCAAAAATGTAAATCTAAATCAACATTTTATGTTAGGGGGAAGGACATAAATTTTTACCACCCTTAAGGATCTATAATAGGTTGTTTGTTGTTCAGTCACTAAGTGGTAATGACTCTTTGTGACCCCAAGGACTGGGCACATCAAGTTCCTCTGTCCTCCACTATCTCCTGGAGTTTGCTCAAATTCATGTCCATTGAGTCAGTGATGCTATCTAACCATCTCATCCTCTGCCGTCCCTTTCTTCTTTGACTTCAGTCTGTCTCAGCATCAGGTCTTTTCCAATCTGTCATTGCTGCTACTACTGCTGCTAAGTCTCTTCAGTCGTGTCCAACTCTGTGCGACCCCATAGATGGCAGCCCACCAGGCTCCGCCGTCCCTGGGATTCTCCAGGCAAGAACACTGGAGTGGGTTGCCATTTCCTTCTCCAATGCCTGAAAGTGAAAAGTGAAAGTGAAGTCACTCAGTCGTGTCCGATTCTTAGCGACCCCATGGACTGCAGCCTACCAGGCTCCTCCGTCCGTGGGATTTTCCAGGCAAGAGTACTGGAGTGGGGTGCCATCTGTCATTGCTTTGCATCAAATATTGGAGCTTCAGCATCAGTACTTACAGGGAATATTCAGAACTGATTTCCTTTAGGATTCACTGATCCTTAAACTCCTTGCTGTCCAAGGGACTCTCAAAAGTCTTCTCCAGCATCACAGTTCAAAAGCATCAGTTCTTCAGCACTCACCCTTTTTTATGGTCCAACTCTCTCATCCATACATGATTACTGGAAAAACCACAGCTTTGACTACAAGGACCTTTGTCAGTAAAGTGATGTCTCTGCTTTTTAATGCACTGTATAGGTTTGTCATAATTTGCTTCCAAGGAGCAAATGTCTTTGAACTTCATGGCTATAGTCGCCATATTCAGTGATTTTGGAGCCCAAGAAAAGTAAATCTGTCACTGTTTCCACTTTTTCCCTTCTGTTTGCCATGAAGTGATGGGACTGGACACCATGATATTAATGTTTTGAATGTTGAGTTTCAAGTCAGATTTTTCACTCTCCTCTTTCATTTTCATCAAGATGCTCTTTAGTTCCTCTTTGCTTTATGCCATTAGAGTGGTATCATCTGCATATCTGAGGTTGTTGATATTTACCAGCAATCTTGATTTCAGCTTGTGACTCATCCAGCCCAGCATATAAACAGAGTGACAATATACAGCCTTGATATACTCCTTTTTCCAATGTTGAACCAGTCATTTGTTCCATATCTGGTTCTAACTGTTGCTTCTTGACCCAAATACAGATTTCTCAGGGGACAGGTAAGGTGGTCTGGTACTCTCATCTCTTTAAAACTTTTCCACAGTTTGTTGTGATCCACACAGACAAGGTTTCAGTGTAGTCAGTGAAGCAGAAATAGATGTTTTTTTTCTGGAATTCTCTTGTTTTCTCTATGATCCAACTAATGTTAGCAATTTGATTTCTAGTTCCTCTGCCTTTTCTAAACTCAGCTTGCATATTTGGAAGTTTTCAGTTCATATAACTACTGAAGCCTAGTTTGAAGGATTTTGAGTGTTATCTTGCCAGCAAGTGAAATAAATGAGTGCAATTTTGCGGTAGTTTGAACATTCTTTGGCATTGCCCTTCTTTGGGACTGGAATGAAAACTGACTTTTCCAGTCCTGTAGCCACTGCTGAGTTTTCCAAGTTTGCTGACATATTGAGTGCAGCACTTTCACAGCATCGTCTTTCAGGATTTTTAAATAGCTCACCAGGAATTCTGTCACCTCCACTAGCTTAGTTTGTAGTAATGCTTTGTAAGGCTCACTAGACTTCACACTCCAGAATGTATGGCTCTAGGTGAATGACCACACTATTGTGGTTATCCGGGTATTAACACCTTCATTAGTATGGTTATTTTGTGTATTCTTGCCACCTCTTCTTAATTTCTTCTGCTTCCATTAGTCCTTACTATTTCTGTCCTTTGTTTTGTCCACCTTTGCATGAAATGTTCCCTTGATATCTCTGTTTCTTGAAGAGATCTCTAGTCTTTCCCATTCTATTGTTTTCCTCTATTTCACTGTACTGTTCATTTAGGAAGGCCTTCATATCTCCCCCTGCTTTTCTCTGGAACTCTGCATTCAGTTGGGTATATCTTTCCCTTTTTCCCTTACCTTTTACTTTTCTTCTTTCCTCAGCAATTTGTAAAGACTCCTCAAACAACCATTATGCCTTCTTGCATTTCTTTTTCTTTGGGATGGTTTTGTCACTGTCTCGTGTACAAGGTTATGGACCTTCATTCATAGTTCTTCAGTCACTCTATCTACAAGATCTAATCCCTTGAATCTACTCATCACTTCCACTGTATGATCAAAAGGGATTTGATTCAAGTCATACCTGAATGGCCTAGTAGTTTTCCCTGCTTTCTTCAATTTAAGCTTGAATTTTAACAATGAGGAGCTCGTAATCTGAGCCACAGTCAGATCCAGGTCTTGTTTTTGCTGACCATATACAGCTTCTCCATCTTTGACTGTAAAGAACACAATCAATCTGATTTAGGTTTTGATCATCTGGTGATATCTATGGGTAGAGCTGTCTCTTGGGTTGTTTGCAAGGGTTTTGTTATGAGCAGCACGTTCTCTTGACAAAACTCAGCCTTTTGCCCTGCCTCATTTTAAATTCCAAGGCCAAACTTGCCAACTATTCTGTGTATCTCTTGACTTCCTACTTTTGCATTTTAATCCCCTATGATGAAAAATAATCTTTTATGGTGTTAGTTCTAGAAAGTATTGTAGGTCTACATAGAACTGGTCAATTTCAGCTCCTTTGGCATCAGTGGTTGGGACATAGACTTGGATTATTTTGATGCTGAATGGTTTGCCTTGGAAACGAATTAAGATCATTCTATCGTTTTTGAGGCTGCACCCAAGTACTGCATTTCAGACTCTTTTGTTGACTATGAAGGCTACTCCATTTCTTCTAAGTGGTTCTTGCCCACAGTAGTAGATATGACAGTCACCTGAATTAAATGACCCATTCCCGTCCATTTTAGTTCACTGATTCCTAAAATGATGCTGCTCAATCTTGCCCTCTCCTACTTAACTATGTCTAATTTACCTTGACTCATGGATCTAACATTCCAGGTTCCTATGCAATTGTGTTCTTTTCAGCATCAGACTTTATTTTCAGCACCAGATACATCCACACAACTGAGCATCATTTCCACTTTAGCCCAGCTGTTTCATTCTTTCTGGAGCTACTAACATTTGCCTTCTTCTCTTTCCCTATAGTATATATTTTTGCCTTTTCATACTGTTCATGGGGTTCTCGCAGAAAGAATACTGAAGTGGGTTGCCATTTCCTCCTCCAGTGGACCATATTTGGTCAGAACTCTCCACTATGAGACTTCTGTCTTGGTGGCCCTGCACAGCATGGCTCATAGCTTCATTGAATTATGTAACCCCCTTCACCAAGACAGGCTATGATACGTGAATGTGGTATGACCTAACATATCTCTGTTTCTTTGGTTTAACATATGCAAAAACTGGATGAATCTTAGATAATGACTAGAAACTACTAGTTCATCAAAGTAGTAGCCCTGCTCAAACCTATGATAGATTGTGCTGTTACCAGAAGGTTAAATAAAGACTCATGTATATAGAGTGTGATCATTTAGTAAATGTATTCATTTCTATACTGATAGGAGAAGGGTCCAAAAATAGTTCACATTCATACAGACCGCAATAATATTCATTGACAATTTGCCTGGAAAATATGTTATCATTTTTCTCTATAATAATATGACTTTAAAAGATTTGGACTTTCTGTATATTCTGCTGCTGCTGTTGCTGCTGCTGCTACATCGCTTCAGTCATGTCCGACTCTGTGGGACCCCAGAGATGGCAGCCCACCAGGCTCCGCCATCCCTGGGATTCTCCAGGCAAGAACACTGGAGTGGGTTGCCATTTCCTTCTCCAATGCGTGAAAGTGAAAAGTGAAAGTGAAGTCGCTCAGTCATGTCCGACTCCCAGCAATCCCATGGACTACAGCCTACCAGGCTCCTCTGTCCATGGGACTCTCCAGGCAAGAGTACTGGAGTAGGGTGCCATTGCCTTCGCATCTGTATATTCTGGAAAACATTAAATTGCCTCACTACATTGGTGACTTCATGATGATTGGGAAAATGAGCAAGTCTCCTTATTGAGTTTCATCTTTGACTTTTGCAAAAAAACCAACAACTCCTTCTTTCCTCCCAAGCTATTTTCACTAACAATTTCAAACAAACCTAATCACATGAGGGAATCTCCTTCATATAAGTACCATCTCTTTCTCAGTCTTGCAGAATTCAAATACTAACTTCAAGTGAGAGAAAACCATGATAGAATAATCAAAAGGCATGAAACTAAAGTCTTACTCTAACTAAAATAAAACCTTTATTAATGTTTATACAGAGAATGACATTTTAGAAACAAAATTTCTGCAACTGTTCTAACTTTACAGAAGCTCCAATATGTTTAACTGTCATGTTTCAAGCATTCTTAAAAATGAATGTATCATAAAGAAAAAATTGGGGTTATATAGGAAAAGTTCAATCTTCCAAGACTGAACCAGGAAGAAATAGAAATTATGAACAACTGATTACAAGCAATGAAAGAAAAACTGTGATTAAAAATCTCCCCCAAAAACAAAAGCCCAGGGCCAGATGGCTTCACAGGTGAATTATATTAAATATTCAGAGAAAAGCTAAGACCCATACTTCTAAAACTCTTCCAAAATTTTTCAGAGGAAGGAACACTTCCAAACTCATTCTACAAGGCCACCATCACCCTGATACTACAACCAGACAAAGATGAACACAGATGCAAAACTCCTCAACAAAATTCTAGCAAACAGAATTCAACAACACATTAAACAACATATTGATAAACCCATGATCAAATTGGGCTTATCCCAGGGATATAAGGATTCTTCAACAGATACAAATCAATCAATGTGATACACCGTATTAACAAATTGAAAGATAAAAACCATATGATAATTTCAACAGATGCAGAAGCTTTCAACAAAATTCAACACCTATTTATGATTTTTTAAAAAAAGAAAACTCTTCAAAAATGGGCCACATATAAGGAACCTACCTCAACATAATAAAACCCAACTCCTGAGAAACCTCTTTGTGGGTCAAGAAGCAACAGTTAGAACCCTGAATGGATCAACTGATGGCTTCAAGATAGAGAAAGGAGTACGACAGGCCTGTCTTCTGTCACCATGTTTGTTTAACCTATATGCTGAGCACATCATGAGAAATGCCCTGCTAGATAAGTTACAAGCTAGAATCAAGATGATCAGGAGAAACATCAACAACCTCAGGTATGCAGATGATACCACTCTAATGGCAGAAAGAAGAGGGCCTCAAGAGCCTCTTGATGAGGGTAAAGGAGGAGAGTGAAGGAGCCGGCTTAAAACTAAATATTAAAAGATTAAGATCACGGCATCTGGTCCCATTACTTCATGGCAAATAGAAGGGGAAAAGTGAAAGTAGTGACAGATATCCTCTTGTTAGGCTCTAAGATCACTGCAGATGGTGCCTGCAGCCTTGAAATCAGAAGACGATTGCTTCTTGGCTGGGAAGCCATGACAAACCTAGACAGTGTGATGAAAAGCAGAAACATTACTCTGCCAACAAATGTCCCTATAGTCGAGGCTCTGGTCTTCCCAGTGGTCATATACAATTGTGAGAGCTGGACCATAAAGAAGTCAAAGTGCCAAATAAACAGTACCTTCAAACTGTGGTTATGGAGAAGATTCCTAAGAGTCCCCCGGGCAGCAAGAAGATCAAACCAGTCAATCTTAAGGGAAATCAACCCTTAATACTCATTGGAAGGACTGGATGAACTTCAGATGCTGAAGCTGAAATGCCAGTATTTTGCTCAATGGATGAAAACACCCAATTCATTGGAAAAGTCCCTGATGCTGGGAAAGACTGAGGGCAGAAGATAAGAGGGCATTACAGGATGAGATGCCTAGATGGTATCACTGATGCAATGGACATAAATTTGAGCAAACCTGAGATGGTGAGGGATAGGAAGGGATGGCATGCTGCAGTCTGTGGGGTCACAAAGAGTCGGACGTGACTGGGCAACTGAACAACAGCAATAATGATGAACCCACAGCAAACATTATTCTCAATGGTGAAAACTGAAGCTAAGTTTTCTAAACTTAAGATTAGAAAACTAAGATCAGGAACAAGACAAGGGTGCCCACTCTTACCACTATTATTAACATAGCTTTGGAAGTCCTGCTGTGGCAATCAGAGAAGAAAAGAAAATAAAGGAGATCCAGATTGGGAAAGAAGAAGTAAAACTCTTACAGTTTGCAGATGACATGTTACTATTACATAGAAAACCCTAAAGATACCATCAGAAAATTACTAGAGCTAATGATTGAATTTAGCAAAGTTGTAGGATGCAAAATCAATACACAGAAATCACTTGCATTCTTATCCACTAACAATTAAATATTATAAAAAAGAAATTAAGGAATCAATCCTATTTACCATTGCAACAAAAAGAATAAAATACCTATAAATAAACCTACCTAAGGAGACAAAAGAGCTGTATACAGAAAACTATAAGACAATGATGAAAGAAATCAAAGGCAACATAAAGAGATGGAGAGATACTCCATGATCCTGGCTTGAAAGAATCAATATTTTGTGAAAATGACTACAGTATCAAATGTAATCTATAGAGTCAATACAATCTCCATCAAATTACCAATGGTATTATTCACAGAACTAAACAAAAAATATCATAATTCATATTGAAACATAGAGACCCCTAATAGCCAAAGCAATCTTGAGAAAGAAGAATGCAGCTGGAGGAAACCACCTTCCAGACTTTAGACTATACTTCAAAGCTATAGTCATCAAGACAGTATGGAACTGGCACAAAAACAGAATTATAGATCAATGGAACAAGATAGAAAGCCCAGAGATAAACCTATGCAGCTATTGATTGCTTGTTTTTTGATAAAGGAGGCAAAAATATACAGTAGGGCAAAGATAGTCTCTTCAATAAGAACTGCCAGGAAAACTGGACAGCTACATGTAAAAGAACAAAATTAGAACATTTCCTAACACCATGCACAAAGATAAACTCAAAATGGATTAAAGACCTAAATGTAAGACCAGAAACTATAAAATTCTTAGAGGAAAACATAGGCAGAACATTGGATGACATAAATCACAGGAAGATCCTCTATGACCCACCTCTTAGAATAATGGAAATAAAATCAAAAATAAACAAGTGAGACCTAATTAAATGTAAAAACTTTTGCATAGCAAAGAAAACTGTAAACAGGTGGAAAGACAACCCTCAGAATGGGAAAATATAACATCAAATGAAACAACTGACAAAGGATTAATTTCAAAAATATACAGGCAGCTCATATAAATCAATACCAGAAAAACAAACAGTCCAGTCAAAAAGTGGGAAAAAGATCTAAACTGGCATTTATCCAAAGAAGACATACAGATGGCTAATACATACATGAAAAGATGCTCAACATCACTCATTATTAGATAAATGCAAAATAAAACTACAATGAGATATCACCTCACATAGGTCAGAATGACCACCATCAAAAAACCTACAAACAATAAATGATGGAGAAGGTATGGAGAAAAGGGAACCTTCTTGCACTGTTCTTTGGAATGTAAATTGATACAGCCACTATGGAGAATAATATAGAGATTCCTTTAAAAACTAGGAATAAAACCATCATATAATCCAGGAATCCCACTACTGGGCATATACCCTGAGGAAAACAAAATTGAAAAAGACACATATACCCCATTACAATAGCTAGGACATGGAAGCAATCTAGATGTCCACTGACTGACAGATGAATGGATAAAAAGCCATGGTACATATATTCAATGGAATATTACTCAGCCATAAAAGGGAATGCATTTGAGTCAGTTCTAATGAGATGGGTGAATCTAGAGACTATTACACAGAGTGAAGTCAGAAAGAGAAAAACAAATATCATATACTAATACATATATATGGAATCTAGAAAGATGGTACTGATGTACCTATTTGCAGAGCAGCAATGGAGACACAGACAGAGAACAGACTTACAGATATGACTGGAGAAGAGGAATGAGAGGGTGGAATGTATGGAGAGAGTAAGTTGGAAACATACATTGCCATATGTAAAATAGATAGCCAATATTTGCTGTATGACTCAGGGAATTCAAACTGGGGCTGGTTAACAGCCTAGAGGGGTAGAATGGGGAAGGGGGTGGGTTGGATGGTCAAGTGGGAGGGGACAAAGTAAACCTGTGGCTGATTCAAGTTGATGTTTGGTAGAAACCAACACAATACTGTAAAGCAATTATCCTTCAATTAAAAATTAATTTAAAAAGAAAAGTCTGTCCAGATGCAGCCTTATGTAAACCATAATGTTTCTAGTTTGATGAGACACCACTTATTCTCCTGTATATAGGATTTAGTCATGGAAGGAACAGATGGCTTTAAGGTAAGAGAATCAGAGAGTTTTCATTTCTTGTAGTGGATTTAAAGATTTCAAGAATAAAAAAGCAACATTAGATTTTAAAATTTTTGTCACACATTTATAATATTCATAAGCCACAAGGGGAAAAAAGAAAGATTTTATAGGGGAAAAAAAAGCTTACATAAAAGGGAATAAAATGAGACTTTAATAACTCACTTAATTATCCCTGAATGCTAGAAGCAATGTATTGCAAGTGCTATAAGAAAAAAAAAAAAAGGGGGGGGGGCGGGCTTCCCTTGTAGTTCAGTCAGTAAAGAATCTGCCTGCAATTCAGGAGACTTGGGTTCGATTCCTGTGTCAGGAAGATCCTCTAGAGAAGGAAATGGCAACTTATTCCAGTATTCTTGCCTGGAGAATCCCAAGAACAGAGGAGCCTGGTAGGTTTCCAGTCCATGGGGTCACAAGAATCAGACACGACTTAGTGACTAAACCATTACCATTACCATTACCATAGGAAAAATAAGTTGTATTCACCTTAGAATTTTACTCCAACAAAATTTCAAGGATGAATGAGGTTTACTTACATAGGTATGGTTCCTGAGACAGGGCTGGGAAGAGTTCATCCAAGACTGAGTATAAAGATTCAAATTAAAGAAACTGGAAGACATGGAGTACAATTCACGTAAGGAAAATGAAGCCAGAAAGACAGAGGGCTTATTAGACAAAATACTTGGAGATTCACAATTTAATGACAAACCCAAATTGTCTAAGCGATGATTTTTAAAATATGATTCTAATAACATTGTTATGTACCAGAAAATTTAATATTTATATAAGCACAAGTGTTAAAACCCAGTTCTTTAGACATTTTCATATAGACAGAGCTTGGAGGACTTACACAATGTACATTTCATTGCAGCATTGTAATGTGAATGCCATTTGTCCTAGTTTTTAAATATTTTATGGTAGATGACAAAGGATAACATTTTCAAAGTTGGTAAATAAAGATAGAAAGTTTATTAAGTTATTCAAATGGTACAATCACTAAAATAAAAAGTTGTAATATACTGATAAATAACCATAATGTAAAATGGGAAATGAAGTCAGAGACTAAATGTACAAGATTCTCAGATATAGACATGGACCATTTCTAATGAAAAAGAAATGATACCTCAGAATCTAAAACCACAATACCAGAAGAACACAAAATACCGGAATGAACCAGAATACCAGAATGAACACAAAAGCCACATAGACTCACTCCCAGGGAGCAGATAAAGCCTTAATCCAGAAACTGGAGATGTGTGCCAGGCTATAGTCAAGAGCATTAATTAAATAGTTACCAATATGTATATCAATTTTTATCCTTTTTGAATAGAATCATTTTAATTCCCTGCCTAAAAATCATATGCTGGGTGTGGACCAGAAAATCTGTCTTTTCAATCAACACATCTTCAAATCATGAGGAACTGTAACTAAGGAACCTCATTTATACCTAGTCATAATTTCAGGATAAGACCCAGTAATTAAAGCCTGAAACTGACATCATAAAGTCCAAAGTGCTTTGGGAATCTTGGGGAGGCTGAGTATATTTTACACATGAGAGGAGTGATTGGATTGTATGTGTGTGAAAAATGGCCATGTTTTGTCATTTACCCCATTTAGACTTGGTATTCATTTGTCCATCTTTGTGAATCTGATCTGGCCTGGAGACAGGTTTTGACTATTCAGGCACAGATATTTCAAAACTTCAAAGCAGTTTTGCAAAGAATAAAATTTCAGGAAGAATTCAAAGAAACATTCATTTCATAAACTTAGAGAATAATCTTATGGTTACCATTGGGGGAAGGGAGATGGTGAAGGATAAATTAGGAGTTTCTGACTAGCAGATACACATTACTATATAAAAAACAGACAAACAATAATGACCTACTATACAGCATGGAGAACTATATTCAGTTGGAGAAAAGAAAATGAAGTTTATTTTTACTGTATGAAATGAGCAATAAATATTTAAAATATTTAGAAAACAGTGTATAGTCTATATTAAGTGGCACACCATGCCCATGGAACAACAGACTGGTTCCAAATAGGAAAAGGAGTTCGTCAAGGCTGTATATTCTCACCCTGCTTATTTAACTTATATGCAGAGTACATCATGAGAAACGCTGGACTGGAAGAAACACAAGCTGGAATCAAGATTGCCAGGAGAAATATCAATAACCTCAGATATGCAGATGACACCACCTTTATGGCAGAAAGTGAAGAGGAACTCAAAAGCCTCTTGATGAAAGTGAAAGTGGAGAGTGAAAAAGTTGGCTTAAAGCTCAGCATTCAGAAAACGAAGATCATGGCATATGGTCCCACCACTTCATGGGAAATAGATGGGGAAACAGTGGAAACAGTGTCAGACTTTATTTTTCTGGGCTCCAAAATCACTACAGATGGTGACTGCAGCCATGAAATTAAAAGATGCTTACTCCTTGGAAGGAAGGTTATGACTAACCTAGATTGCATATTCAAAAGCAGAGACATTACTTTGCCAACAAAGGTTCATCTCATTCAAGGCTATGGTTTTTCCTGTGGTCATGTATGGATGTGAGAGTTGGACTGTGAAGAAGGCTGAGCACCGAAGAATTGATGCTTTTGAACTGTGGTATTGGAGAAGACTCTTGAGAGTCCCTTGGACTGCAAGGAGATCCAACCAGTCCATTCTGAAGGAGATCAGCCTTGGGATTTCTTTAGAAGGAATGATGCTAAAGCTAAAACTCCAGTACTTCGGCCACCTCATGCGAAGAGTTGACTCATTGGAAAAGACTTTGATGCTGGGAGGGATTGGGGGCAGAAGGAGAAGGGGACGACAGAGGATGAGATGGCTGGATGGCATCATTGACTCAATGAACGTGAGTCTGAGTGAACTCCGGGAGTTGGTGATGGACCCTGAGGCCTGGCGTGCTGCGATTCATGGGGTCACAAAGAGTTGGACATGACTGAGCGACTGATCTGATCTGATCTGATGCCTATAAAGACAAAAGTTAAAAATTGAGGCTATGGAATAGAAAATTTTTAACACAATGAGGTAGGTATTCTTAACTGATCAAAATAATCAAAGCTATTTCCAAAAAATCAACCTGCTAAAATTGTTGATGGCAATAAAGAAATACAAAATATATAAAGGCATCAATAGGGTTGTTATAATGATTCAGGTAAAAATTCAAAAAGGAGTTGAACCAGAGGTATGTTTAAGGGAATGTTCTATACTCAACGTACATGGAAAACACAAAATTTGTTCAGCTTGGAATTAGTCAGAAAAGTATTTACTATTCATAGGAATAAGAAAAGCCAGTCTATTTATACTAATTATAAATTAAATTAAAACAGAATTTATAATGTTTCTGTAAAAGAGTACATTTATTTTCATTTCTACCATGAAAAATATTTTCAGTGTATATTTTATGATCACTTTAGTTGTTCACTGAGTGCCAGGATGAGAAAATATCTTACTGATGACTTATGTCAGTAATATGATCTGAGTGTACAAAGCTGTAAGAGTACTGCAGAAAAATCTGTCTGGGGTATATCAGTAAGAGTTGATGGCTACCTCTATGTTTTCTCTTCTACATCAAAATCAATTCAATTACTTTGAATAAAAAATGGTCTCAGTACCATAAGGCTCTAATTCACTAACTGTATTTAAACATATCTTTGAATGAGCTCATCAACCTGTATTAAATTATACACTTAGATTTGACTTTGGTCTCTCCTCCATGGTATTTTTTTTTCTCCATGGTATTTTAACTTAAACCTAAGATACTGTGCAGAACTATTCCTTTGATTCAGCTTGTCAGCTTTTTATTTATGAAATGGATCACAAATACAATCCCACCCTTACTGTAGATATTTACCTTATTCATTCAGATTAAATTATTCTGTTATCTGTATTTTTCCAATATTTTCTACAGAAGTGTCCCATCCTTTGAAATCTATACTGGATAAAAAAAGTAAGACATAATACTGTTCTATTGTACATTTCAAATGTATTACCAGATCACTTGTTGTATGAATTCACAAGAAAAACTTGTATTTTCAAAAAGGAGAAAAAAAAGCATGGTAGTAGAATAGCATATTTCACATAATCCCATTCAGCTGAGTGGTATTGCTATATATATATATATATATATATATATATAGTTAAAATCTGGTTTTTAGGACTTCCCATGTGACTCAGCTGGTAAAGAATCTGCCTGCAATGTGGGAGACATGGATTCGCTCTCTGGATTGGAAAGATCCCTGGAGAAGGAAAGGCTACCCACTCCAGTATCCTGGACCCAGTCTTTTAGGTTTCCCTGATAGTTCCGTTGGTAAAGAACCCACCTGCAATGCAGGAAATGCCGGTTTGATTCCTGAGTCAGGAAGATTCCCTGGAGAAGTGATAGGCTACCCACTCCAGTATTCTGGCCTGGAAAATTCCATGGACTGTACGACAATCCATGGGGTTGCACAGAGTCGGACACAACTGAGCGACTTTCACTTTCATTTTAGGGCTTCATTGGTGGCTCAGATGGTAAAGAATCTGCCTGCCAATGCAGGAGACCCAGGTTTGATCACTGAGTCGGGAAGATCCCCTAGAGAAGGGAATGGCAACCCACTCCAGTATTCTTGCCTGAGAATTCCATGGACAGAGGAGCCTGGTGGGCTACAGTTCACGGGGTCACAGAGTTGGACACGACTGAGTGATTCACACACACACACACATACACACTAGTGGTAGAGTGAATAGGAATTCACTGGCCAAAGCAGGGGACATGGGTTCAATCTCTAATCTGGGAAGATGCCAAATGCCTTGGAGCAATTAAGTCTATGAATCACTATTACTGAGCCCACATGCCACAACTACTGAAGCCTGCACACACCAGGGCCCACAAACCACAACTAATGAGCCTGTGTGCCACAATTACAGAAGTCTGTATGCCCTAGCACCTGTGTGCAAAAACTACTGAGCCCATGTACTGCAATTATTGAAGCCTATGCACCTTGAGCCTGTGCTCTGGGATAAGAGAAGACACAGAAATGAGAAGCCCATGCACTGCAATGAAGAGTAGCCTCACTCACTGCAATTAGAGAAAACCCACTGCTAAAATGCCCTAAAGCAACCTACAGATTTACTCTTGCCTGGAGAATCCCATGGAGGGAGGAGCCTGGTAGGCTACAGTCCATGGGGTCACAAAGAGTCGGACATGACAGCGATTTCACTTTCACTTTCACTATCAATGGAAAGAGTGACAGACTATTTTCTTGGGCTCCAAAACCACTGCAGATTGTGACTGCAGTCATGAAATTGCTCCTTGGAAGAAAAGCTATTACGACCAACCAAGACAATATATTAAAAACCAGAGACATTACTCTGCCAACAAAGGTCCATCTAGTCAAAGCTATGGTTTTTCCAGTAGTCATGTATGGATGTGAGAACTGGACTGTAAAGAAAGCTGAGTGCTGAAGAATTTATGCTTTTGAACTGTGCTGTTGGAGAAGACACTTGAGAGTCCCTTGGATATCAAGGAGATCCAACCAGTTCATCCTAAAGGAAATCAACCCTGGATATTCATTGGAAGGACTGATGCTGAAGCTGAAACTCCAGTACTTTGGCCACCTGATGGGAAGAACTGACTCATTGGAAAAGATCCTGATGCTGGGAAAGATCGAAGGCTGGAGGAGAAGGAGCAGACAGAGGATGAGATGGTTGGATGGCATCACCGACTCTGTGCACATGAGTTTGAGTAAGCTCTGGGAGATGGTGATCAACAGGGAAGACTGGCATGCTACAGTCCATGGGGTCACAAAGAGTCAGACACTACTGAGCGACTGAACTGAACTATCAAAACTCCAATGACATTTTTCACAGAAATAGAATTTTTTAAATGCTAAAATTTACATGAAACCACAAAGACCCTGAATATGCAAAGCAATCCTGAGGAAAAAGAAAAAAGCTGGAGGCATCACATGTTTGCAGTTCAAATTATCTTACAAAGTTATAGTAATAAAAGCAACAAGGTATTGGCAGGAAAAAAAAAAAGCAAGACACACAGATCAATGGAACAGAAATGAAAGCCCAGAAATAAACATACATATATGGACAATTAATTTACAGCATAGGAACAAAGAATACAGAGTAGAGAAAGAGCAAATCTACAACAAAAAGTGTTGGAAAAACTGTGCAACCACATGCACAAGAATAAAATTAGACCACTATTTCACACCATACACAAAAATCCACTCACACTAGATTAAGAAATATAATGAAATATTGGAACCCATAAAACCCATAAAAGAAAACATAGGCAGTATTCTCTTTGGTCTTAGCAACCTCTTTCTGGATATGTCTCCTTAGGCAAGGGAAACAGAAGCAAAAATAAACAAATGGGACTCCATCAAAATAAGAAGCTTCTTCACAGAGAAGGGAACCATCAATGAAACAAAAAATACAATACACAGAATGGGAGAAAATATCTGCAAAGATATATACCCAATAAGAGGTCAATACTCAAAACATATAAAAACTCATACAACTCAGAAAAACAAACAAACAAACAAAAAAAACAAACAACAACCCAAAGTGAAAAATGAGCAGATCTGAATAGACATTTATCCAAAGAAGACATGGATGGTCAACAGGAACAAGAAAAAAAAAAAAGCTCAACATTATTAGGGAAATACTGTTGTTCAATTATTCAGTTCAATTCATTTAAGTCACTCAGTCGTGTCTGACTTTTGCGACCCCATGAATCGCAGCACACCAGGCCTCCCTGTCCATTACCAACTCCCAGAGTTCACCCAAACTCATGTGCATTGGGTCGGGGATGCCATCCAGTCATCTCATCCTCTGTCATCCCCTTATCCTCCTGCCCCCAATGCCTCCCAGCATCAGGGTATTTTCCAATGAGTCAACTCTTTGCATGAGGTGGCCAAAGGATTGGAGTTTCAGCCTCAGCATCAGTCCTTTCAGTGAACACCCAGGACTGGTCTCCTTTTGGATGGACTGGTTGGATCTCCTTGCAGTCCAAGGGACTCGCAAGAGTCTTCTCCAACAACACAGTTCAAAAGCATCAATTCTTCAGTGCTCAGTTTTCTTCACAGTCAAACTCTCACATTCATACATGACCACTGGAAAAACCATAGCCTTGACTAGACAGACCTTTGTTGGCAAAGTAATATCTCTGCTTTTTAATATGCTATCTAGATTGGTCATAATCTTCCTTCCAAGGAGTAAGCATCTTTTAATTTCATGGCTGCAATCACCATCTGCAGTGATCTTGGAGCCCAAAAAAATAAAGTCTGACACTGTTTCCACTCTTTCCCCATCTATTTCCCATGAAGTGATGAGACCAGATGCCATGATCTTAGTTTTCTGAAACTTGAGTTTTAAGCCAACTTTTTCACTTTCCTCTTTCACTTTCATCAAGAGGCTTTTGTTTCTCTTCACTTTGTGCCGTAAGGGTGCTGTCATCTACATATCTGAAAGTGAAGTCACTCAGTCATGTCCAACTCTTTGTGACCCCATGGACTGTAGCCTACCAGGCTTCCCCATCCATGGGATTTTCCAGACAAGAGTACTGGAGTGGGTTGCCATTTCCTTCTCCAGAGGATCTTCCTGACCCAGGGATTAAACCCAGGTCTCCCACATTGTAGGCAGATGCTTTACCATCTGAGCCACCAGGGAAGTCTCTGAAGTTATTGTTTTCCTCCTGACAATCTTGATTCCAGTTTGTGCTTCTTCCAGTTCAATTATTAGGGAAATGCAAATCAAAATGAATTCTTATCTCACACTTGTTAGAATTAATATTATCGAAAAGGCAACAAATAAGTGTTAGAGAGGGTGTGGTGAAAAGTGAGCCCTCATACACTGTTGGTGGAAATGGAAATTGGTATAGCCACTCTGGAAAACAGTATAGAGACTCTTCAAAAATTAAAAACAGAATGACTATATGATCCAGGTGGTCTAATTCTGGGCATTTGTCCAAAAAATAGGAAACCGAAGTTATGTACCCCTATGTTTCTTGAAGCACTATCTATAATAGTGAATACATGGAATTAATCTAAGTGCCCATCAATGAATAAAGATGTGAGACATGTATAGACACATATATATAGGCTCTGTCCATGGGATTTCCCAGGCAAGAATACTGGAGTGGGTTGCCATTTCCTCCGATACACACATGCACACACACGCACACACATGCACACACACACTCACACACACACATACACACACACTCACACACTCTTACACAATAGAATACTACTCAGGTATAAAAAAGATGAAATCTCACCATCTGCAGCAACATGAATGGAAACTTTGAGTGTGTTATAATAAATGAAATGTCAGAAGAAGAAAGACAAATACTGTATTATTTCACTCACATATGGAATATAGATTTTTTTTTATTTAAATAAATGAAGAAACCAAGCCAAACAAAAACACAAACAGAGATAGAGAAAATAGAGTATGGTTACCGGGGGGAAGAGTATTTGGAAGAGGGTGAAATGGGTAAAGGGAGTCAATTGTACAATGACAAGTGGAAAATAAACTGTTGGTAGTGAGCAAGCTGTAATATGTGACTTTGACAAAAGTCAAAATATATTGTTGTACACATGAAATACAAAATGCTATCAACTAAAGTTACCTCAATAATTACATTTTAAAATGTTTTTCTAGTAATTGATTGACAGTTATTTTCTGAAAGATACAGAAAATTATTTCTAAACTTGCTGCTGAAAAATATGACAGAATTTTTCTATCACACTCAAAGGCTTTAGCTAATAGGTAAAAACAAACATATATAACACAGTATTTTTGAAAATAATTATATAAATCATTTTACTCTCTGCTTAATTTGAGGACCTAATACTTGATTAAAATGAAGCAAGAAAAATGCAAAATTACCCTTTCATTATAACCATTCATAAAGTCTTATTTTTTAGAACTTGATAATTGACTTTTCCATAAGCTTCTACATGAGATTTACTCAAATATATCAATATTTTTTCTGAATAATGGGAAAAGGTAGTGAAGCACAATTTGCTACCTAATCAAACAATAAATTTTCTTTTTTCAAAGGGCTAAATACTATGCCTAACTTTCACAACCAATCCATTTACTGCACTAATTTTATGGGTTATTAGCTTGGACATAGTAGGCATGATTTTTGGTATCTTACCAACACTTAGATATTAACAGAAAGAAAGATTAAGACTGCCTGATGTTTCCAAAATTGTTTTATTTCTTATTATTCTCCATGTTCATTCATGGAAATGACTTAAGATAGTAATGAGCATATTTCTGAAAACTTAGGATCATAGTTTGTTTCAGAGTAAACTTACATTTATGCATATTTCTCTACATAACAAAAAATAATTTGATGTCTATTAATCTCATCATTTTATTAGAACAACTATTTTGCACAGGTCCACCCCAATTTAGTGATCTACAACTTTTACAGAGAAAAGTAAATGCAATAAAATAATAATAATAAAATAAATAGCACTGTAGCATCTGTCCATTTTATGTAGAATAGTATTGATATCTGGGTGGCTCCATACTTGCAGTACAAGTCCTATGTCACCCAGAGTCAATTGGGTATTTTTTTAAAAATTGTTTTTGTCTCATTCTTTTTTTCTTATAGTCTCTTTTTCTTTCCTTCCTCCTTCTCGTCTTCTCTCCTTCTAAAAAAGAGACCTTTTCAGAAATTTCAAAGCATGTCGGATGCTGTTACACTGTCAACCTGTGTACAGTGTCAAGTAAGCTAAACTCAAAATTTAACCGATATTCATTCTCAGAAAAACATTCAGAAGTATACAGACTTGTCTAGAATTAATACAAACATGGAATAATCCTACATTTTAGACACATAACTGACATTCCCCTAAGCCTAGCTGACAAACATAGCTTCTATATTTATTTCCCCCTTAACTAACATTATTCAAATTCTCGGAAGATGATTACCTGGAAAGCTTTTATATTTCACATGCCATAACCATACTGCATACTGCAAATTTAGAATTTTATTAACTTATTTTGGCATTCCAGGAAAGGTGATTTTCTTCCATAGCCAATCACCACAATAAAATAAAATAATATCTGTATTATTTTGAATAGAAGGGAAATTACACTCACTTCATGTGAAAAATAATGCCACCTGGCCTCATTTACCATATGCATTTCTACATTTTTTATTCATTTATCAATAATCAAGGTTTTTACGTAAGTTTAAAATTGGACGATGTCTTCACATGCTCATACATGTGTATCCTCTTGCTTTGACTTCTCTCACGGAACATTTACCTAAGAAAGAGGGTCTACTTTCCTTTCTTATCAGAAAGCTATGTAGGAAATTTAAATGTACAAATATAAGGTTATGCCAAATAAAAAGATACTGAAGACAATTAGACATGTACTTTAATTTTCCGCTATAAGAGTTATTAGAAATGTTACTTGCACTTCGCTTAAGGATGATATCAATATAAATTTTACAGGATCAAAAGAAACAAATGTAGTAACATCTGAAAATGTCTGGTACAGAATAAAGGTTCAAGAAATAATATTCTGCATGCTTTCCTCACTTAGGATGCAAGTGTTATGGTTATTATCTTCAACAAGAAGAAAAAAATAAAGTTCTTCAAAACCATGCCCTCATTACTGAATTTCCTCTCTCTTTATATCTGGGACTTCCCTGCTGGCTCAGATGGTAAAGCATTTGCATACAATGTGAGAGACCTGGGTTCAATCCCTGGGTTGGGAAGATTTCCTGGAAAAGGAAATCCCCTGGCCTATAGCATATCAGGCTTCCCTGTCCTTCACCAGCTACCAAAGCTTGCTCAAACTCATGTCCTTTGGGCTGATGATGCCATCCAACCATCTCATCCTCTGTCATCCCCTCTCCTCCTTCCATCTTTCCCAGCATCAGTGTCTTTTCCAATGAGTAGGTTCTTTGCACCATGTGGCCAAAGTATTGGAGTTTCAGCTTCAGCATCAGTCCTTCCAATAAATATTCAGGGTTGATTTCTTTAGGATTGCCTGGTTTGAACTCCTTGCTGTCCAAGAGATTCTCAAGAGTCTTCTCCAAACCACAGTTCGAAAGGATCAATTCTTTAGCACTCAGCCTTCTTTATATTCCAACTCTCATCCATACATAACTACTGGAAAAACCATAGCTTTGACGATATGGAACTTTGTCTGCAAAGTAATGTCTCTGCTTTTTATTATGCTGTCTAGGTTTGCCCTAGCTTTTCTTCCAAGGAGTAAGCATCTTTTAATTTCATGGCTGCAGTCACCATCTGCAGTGATTTTGGAGTCCAAGAAAATAAAATTTGTTTCTGTTTTTTCCCCATCTATTTGCCATGAAGTGATATGACCAGATACCATGATCTTAGTTTTTTGAATGTTGAGTTTTAAGCCAGGTTTTTCTCTCTCCTCTTTCACTTTCAAGAGTCTCTTTAGTTCCTCTTCACTTTTGGCCACAAGGGTGGTATCATCTGTGTATCTGAGGTCATTGATACTTCCCCTGGCAATTCCATCTTGTGCTTCATCCAGTCTGGCATTTTGTATTATGTACTCTGTATAGAAGTTAAATAAGCAGGGTGACAATATACTGCCTTGACATACTCCTTTCCCAAATTGGAACCAGTCTGTTGTTCCATGTCCAATTCTAACTGTTGATTCTTGACCTGCATACAGGTTTCTCAGGAGGTTAAGTAAGGTGAACTGGTATTCCCACCTCTTTAAGGATTTTTCACAGCTTGTTGTGATCCACACAGTCAAAGGCTTTAGTGTAGTCAATGAAACATATTTTTTCTGGAATTCTCTTGCTTTTTCTCTGATCTATTGGATGATGACAATTTGATCTCTTGTTCCTGTGCCTTTTCCAAATTCAGCTTGTACATCTGAAGGTTCTCAGTTCACATACTGTAGAAGACAAGCTTGGAAGATTTTGAGCATAACCTTGCTAGCATGTGAAATGAGTGCAGTTGTATGATAATTTGAACATTCTTTGGCATTGCCCTTCTTGGGAACTGGAATGAAAACTGACCTTTTCCAGTCCTGTGGCCACTGCTGAGTCTTCCAAATTTGCTGGCATATTGAGTGCAACACTTTAACAGCATCATCTTTTAGGATTTGAAATTGCTTTCTGGCCTTACTAAAGTCCAAATGGCAATCCCTGTAGTGCTCTTAAGAGAACTAAGAAGAAGGCAAACCTTGTAGGTTGAGCCATCAAAAAGGAGAATGAAAATATAAGAGAGGAAATCCAGATGCAGTGGCTGCTAATTCTAATTTTATAGGGAGTGGCCAGAAAGCACATTCAAAGAGCCAAGGACTGAGGCCTCACATTTTCAGACAGAGTTAGGGGAAGAAATTGAATTGGTTGGAAAAGTCAAGGTCCCAAATTATAATAACTAAATAAAAAACACATGAAAAAAATAACACATAAGTCTGAAGACAAGAAAATAGAAAACTTGTGTAAAATAATTAGAAAATCACTTGAGGAGCAGAAAAAATGAATATTGCCTTCTAAAAATGTCATTTATGCAAACAAATAGCCTATACATTAGGGATTATTATCATTATCATCCTTCAAACTAGAAAACTGATTTTTAGAAAGTTCCAAAGTCTTGCCTAAGATTCTTTGCTTATAAATATTAGAGTCCATTGATGCTTTTGAAGATGGTGGAGGAGTAGGATGGGGAGAACACTTTCTCCCCCACAAATTCATCAAAAGAACATTTAAACGCTGAGTAAATTCCACAAAACAACTTCTGAATTCCGGCAGAGGACATCAGGCACCCAGAAAAGCAACCCAAGTCTTTGAAAGGAGGTAGGAAAAAATATAAAAGACAAAAAAAGAGGCAAAAGAGGGAGGGACAGAGTTCTGTCCTGGAAAGGGAGTCTTAAAAAGAGAGAAGTTTGCAAACACCAGGAAACCTTCTCACTGCTGAATCTGTGCCGAGCCTTGGAAGCACAGAGGGCAACATAACAGGGAGGAAAAATAAATAAACAATTAAAACCTGCAGATTGTGAGCCCGATGGTAACTCCCCTAGCGGAGAAGCAGTGCAGACGCCTGCATACACCACTAGCAAGAGGGGGCTGGGCAGGGAGGCACGGTGTGGGCTGCATTGCTTAGAGTAAGGATCTGGCCTGAATACCCCGAGTGCTATCTGAGCAAAATAATTTGGGCTAGCAAACCAGACTGTGGGATATCTACCACACGAAAAGCCAGCCCTAACCTAAGACACCGCCAGACCCACGCACGGAACAAAGGACTGAACAGAGATAGCTGGCTGCAGACCATCCCCCTCCACTGACAGGCAGCCACAGCCGGAAGGGGGCAATCGCAGCC
Source organism: Bos javanicus (assembly GCF_032452875.1). NCBI lineage: Eukaryota > Metazoa > Chordata > Mammalia > Artiodactyla > Bovidae > Bos > Bos javanicus. The sequence continues at coordinate 102,992,211 of NC_083868.1, read as the reverse complement.
CCAGAGAGACATTATCTATAAAACTGTAAGCAGGCTTTTCTGCTAACTAAAACTTCTTATGGGTCTGGACGGTGAATATCTGCCTGAGAAGGTGCGCCGGTTGTACACCTAGATAACCGAGTGGCGGGGAGGCGATGAGTTGCAGCAATCGCGCTCACCAAACACCTCATCACCTGAGCTGCTTGGACCTGGGAAGGGCACAAAATGCAGGCCCAACCGAGTCTGCACCTCTGAGGACTACCCGAGTGCCTGAACCTGAGCGGCTTGGACCTGGGAGGTGCAAGCAGCCCAGGGCGGGCCACGGATGGTTCCCGGCAGAACAACCTAGAGCCCGAGCAGTGTGGGCAGGGAGGCTACATGCGCGGTGAGCGGGGCAGACCCAGTGTGGCTGAGGCATTGCGAGCACACACCAGTGTTATTTGTTTGTACCGTCCCTCCCTCCCCACAGCATGACTGAACAAGTGAGCCTAAAAAAAAAAAAAAAAAGTGTCCACCACCGTCCCCTTTGTGTCAGGGTGGAAACCAGACACTGAAGAGACCAGCAAACAGAAGAAGCTATAACAGAGGGAACCGCCTTAGAAGCTACAGGCAATAGATTAAACCCTGTGGTTAGTACCGACTACAAAGGAAGGGGCCTATAGATCTTGAGAAATATAAGTCGGACCAAGGAACTAGCGGAAAATGAACTGACCCCACAATACTCACAACAAAACCAGAGAAAGTCCTAGATACATTTTTACTATTTTTACGATCATTCTTTCTTTCTTTCTTTTTAATTTAAAAAAAAATTAAGTCCTCTATTATTCCTTTAATTTTCACTTTTATAACCTACTATTACTTTTCAAAAAAAAGACCCTATTTTTTTTTGAAAAAAAGGAAAATTTATGTATATATTTTTTATAATTTTTGTGACCTTGTTTATTTTTTCTTCTTCTTCTTTTCTTTAACATTGTATTTTTGAAATTCCAATCTCTATTCTAGATTTTTAATTTTAGCTTTTTGGTATTTGTTATCAATTTTGTACATTTTTTTTTTATAATTTTTGTGACTTTTTTTTCTCACTCTCTTTCTTTCTCTTCTTCTTCTATATAACATTGTATATCTGAAATTCCAAACTCTACTCTAGATTTTTAATTTATACTTTTTGGTATTTGTAATCAATTTTGTACCTATACTTTCTTTATAATTTTTGCGACTTTGTTTGTTTTTGTTTTTTTTTTCTCTCTCTCTCTTTCTTTTTCTTCTTTTTTTTAACATAGTATTTTTGAAATTCCAAACTCTACTTTAGATGTTTAACTTTTGCTTTTTGGTATTTGTTATCAATTTTTTACCTATATTTTCTTTATAATTTTGGGACTTTGTTTGTTTTTTTCTCTCTTTCTTTTCCTTCTTCTTTTCTTTAACATTGTATTTTTGAAATTCCAAACTCTACTCTAGATTTTTAATTTTTGCTTTTATGTATTTGTTACCAATTTTGTACCTTTAAGAACCCAATCTTCAGTACCCATTTTTCACTAGGGAGCAAGATTACTGGCTTGACTGCTCTCTCTCCCTTTGGACTCTCCTTTTTCTCCACCAGGTCGCCTGTGTCTCCTCCTAACCCCTCTCTGCTCTACCCAATTCTGTGAATTTCTGTGTGTTCCAGACAGTGGAGAACACTTAGGGAACGGATTACTGGCTGTATCTGTCTCCCTCCTTTTCATTTCCCCCTTTTATCCTCCTGGCCACCTCTGTCGCCTTCCTCCTTTTTCTCTTCTCTGTATAACTCCGTGAACATCTCTGATCAGTCCAGTTGTGGAGTGCACATTAAGGAAGTGATTACTGGCTAGCCCACTCTCTCCTCTATTGATTCCACCTCATCTCATTCGGGTCACCTCTAACTCCCTCCTCCCTCTTCTCTTCTCCATGTAATGCTGTGAACCTCCCTGACCCTCACGGTGGAGAAACTTTTCATCTTTAATGTAGATGTTTTATCAGTGGTGCTATATAGAAGAAGAAGTTTTGAAACTACTGTAAAAATAAGACCGATAACTGGAAGCAGGAGGCTTAAGTTCAAACCCTGACTCCAGGGAACTCCTGACTCCAGGGATCATTAATTGACAGGAGCTCATCAAACGCCTCCATACCTACACTGAAACCAAGCACCACACAAGAGCCAACAAGTTCCACGGCAAGACATACCAAGCAAATTCTCCAGCAACACAGGAACACAGCCCTGAGCTCCAAGATACAGGCTGCCCAAAGTCACCCCAAAACCATAGACATCCCATAACTCATTACTGGACACTTCATTGCACTCCAGAGAGAAGAAATCCAGCTCCACCCACCAGAACACCGACACAAGCTTCCCTAACCAAGAAACCTTGACAAGCCACCTGTACAAACCCACACACAGTGAGGAAACGCCACAATAAAGAGAACTCCACAAACTGCCAGAATACAGAAAGGACACCCCAAAATCAGCAATTTAAACAAGATGAAGAGACAGAGGAATACCCAGCAGACAAAGGAACAGGATAAATGCCCACCAAACCAAACAAAAGAGGAAGAGATAGGTAATCTACCTGATAAAGAATTCCAAATAAGGATAGTGAAATTGATCCAAAATCTTTAAATAAAAATGAAATCACAGATAAATAGCCTGGAGACAAGGATTGAGAAGATGCAAGAAAGGTTTAACAAGGACCTAGAAGAAATAAAAAAGAGTCAATATATAATGAATAATGCAATAAATGAAATAAAAAACACTCTGGAGGCAACAAATAGTAGAATAACAGAGACAGAAGATAGGATTAGTGAATTAGAAGATAGAATGGTAGAAATAAATGAATTAGAGAGGAAGAAAGAAAAACGAATTAAAAGAAATGAGGAAAATCTCAGAGACCTCCAGGACAATATTAAACGCTAAAACATTCAAATCATAGGGGTCCCAGAAGAAGAAGACAAAAAGAAAGACCATGAGAAAATACTTGAGGAGATAATAGTTGAAAACTTCCTAAAATGGGGAAGGAAATAATCACTCAAGTCCAGGAAACCCAGAGAGTCCCAAACAGGATAAATCCAAGGCGAAACACCCCAAGACACATATTAATCAAATTAACAAAGATCAAACACAAAGAACAAATATTAAAAGCAGCAAGGGAAAAACAACAAATAACACACAAGGGAATTCCCATAAGGATAACAGCTGATCTTTCAATAGAAACTCTTCAAGCCAGGAGGGAATGGCAAGACATACTTAAAATGATGAAAGAAAATAACCTACAGCCCAGATTATTGTACCCAGCAAGGATCTCATTCAAATATGAAGGAGAAATCAAAAGCTTTACAGACAAGCAAAAGCTGAGAGAATTCAGCACCATCAAACCAGCTCTCCAACAAATACTAAAGGATATTCTCTAGACAGGAAACACAAAAACGGTGTATAAATTCAAACCCAAAACAATACAGTAAATGGCAATGGGATCATACTTATCAGTAATTACCTTAAACGTAAATGGGTTGAATGCCCCAACCAAAAGACAAAGACTGGCTGAATGGATACAAAAACAAGACCCCTACATATGCTATCTACGAGACCCACCTCAAAACAGGGGACACATACAGACTGAAAGTGAAGGCTTGGAAAAAGATTTTCCATGCAAATAGGGACCAAAAGAAAGCAGGAGTAGCAATACTCATATCAGATAAAATAGACTTTAAAATAAAGGCTGTGAAAAGAGACAAAGATGGTCACTACATAATGATCAAAGGATCAATCCAAGAAGAAGATATAACAATTATAAATATATATGTACCCAACACAGGAACACCGCAATATGTAAGACAAATGCTAACAAGTATGAAAGGAGAAATTAACAATAACACAATAATAGTGGGAGACTTTAATACCCCACTCACACCTATGGATAGATCAACTAAACAGAAATTTAACAAGGAAACACAAACTTTAAATGATACAATAGACCAGTTAGACCTAACTGATATCTATAGGACATTTCATCCCAAAACAATGAATTTCATCTTTTTCTCAAGCGCACATGGAACCTTCTCCAGGATAGATCACATCCTGGGCCATAAAGCTAGCCTTGGTAAATTCAAAAAAATTGAAATCATTCCAAGCATCTTTTCTGACCACAATGCAGTAAGATTAGATCTTAATTACAGGAGAAAAACTATTAAAAACTCCAACATATGGAGGTTGAACAACACACTGCTGAATAACCAACAAATCACAGAAGAAATCACAGAAGAAATCAAAATTTGCATAGAAACGAATGAAAATGAAAATACAACAACCCAAAACCTGTGGGACACTGTAAAAGCAGTCCTAAGGGGAAATTTTATAGCAATACAGGCATACCTCAAGAAACAAGAAAAAAGTCAAATAAATAACCTAACTCTACACCTAAAGCAACTAGAAAAGGAAGAAATGAAGAACCCCAGGGCTAGTAGAAGGAAAGAAATCTTAAAAATTAGGGCAGAAATAATGCAAAAGAAACAAAAGAGACCATAGCAAAAATCATCAAAGCCAAAAGCTGGTTCTTTGAAAGGATAAATAAAATTGACAAACCATTAGCCAGACTCATCAAGAAACAAAGGGAGAGAAATCAAATCAATAAAATTAGAAACGAAAAATGGAGAGATCACAACAGACAATACAGAAATACAAAGGATCATAAGAGACTACTATCAACAATTATATGCCAATAAAATGGACAACGTGGAAGAAATGGACAAATTCTTAGAAAAGTACAACTTTCCAAAACTGGACCAGGAAGAAATAGAAAATCTTAACACACCCATCACAAGCACGGAAATTGAAACTGTAATCAAAAATCTTCCAGCAAACAAAAGCCCAGGTCCAGACGGCTGAACAGCTGAATTCTATCAAAAATTTAGAGAAGAGCTAACACCTATCCTACTCAAACTCTTCCAGAAAATTGCAGAAGAAGGTAAACTTCCAAACTCATTCTATGAGGCCACCATCACCCTAATACCAAAACCTGAAAAAGATGCCACAAAAAAAGAAAACTACAGGCCAATATCACTGATGAACATAGATGCAGACATCCTTAACAAAATCCTAGCAATCAGAATCCAACAACACATTAAAAAGATCATACACCATGACCAAGTGGGCTTTATCCCAGGGATACAAGGATTCTTCAATATCCGCAAATCAATGTAATACACCACATTAACAAATTGAAAAATAAAAACCATATGATTATCTCAATAGATGCAGAGAAAGCCTTTGACAAAATTCAACATCCATTTATGATAAAAACTCTCCAGAAAGCAGGAATAGAAGGAACATACCTCAACATAATAAAAGCTATATATGACAAACCCACAGCAAACATTATCCTCAATGGTGAAAAATTAAAAGCATTTCTTCTAAAGTCAGGAACAAGACAAGGGTGCCCACTTTCACCATTACTGTTCAACATAGTTTTGGAAGTTTTGGCCACAGCAATCAGAGCAGAAAAAGAAATAAAAGGAATCCAAATTGGAAAAGAAGAAGCAAAACTCTCACTATCTGCAGATGACACGATCCTCTACATAGAAAACCCTAAAGAATCCACCAGAAAATTACTAGAACTAATCAATGATTATAGTAAAGTTGCAGGATATAAAATCAACACACTGAAATCCCTTGCATTCCTATACACTAATAATGAGAAAATAGAGAAATTAAGGAAACAATTCCATTCACCATTGCAACGGAAAGAATAAAATACTTAGGAATATATCTACCTAGAAAAACTAAAGACCTATATATAGAAAACTATAAAACACTGGAAAGAAATCAAAGAGGACACGAATAGATTGAAAAATATGCCATGTTCATGGATTGGAAGAATAAATATAGTGAAAATGAGTATACTACCCAAAGCAATTTATAGATTCAACGCAATCCCTATCAAGCTACCAACGGTATTCTTCACACAGCTAGAACAAATAATTTCACAATTTGTATGGAAATACAAAAAACCTCGAATAGCCAAAGCGATCTTGAGAAAGAAGAATGGAACTGGAGGAATCAACCTGCCTGACTTCAGGCTCTACTACAAAGCCACAGTCATCAAGACAGCATGGTACTGGCACAAAGACAGAAATATTGATCAATGGAACAAAATAGAAAGCCCAGAGATAAATCCACGCACATATGGACACCTTATCTTTGACAAAGGAGGCAAGAATATACAATGGAGAAAAGACAATCTCTTTAACAAGTGGTCCTGGGAAAACTGGTCAACCATTTGTAAAAGAATGAAACTAGAGCACTTTCTAACACCATACACAAAAATAAACTCAAAATGGATTAAAGATCTAAATGTAAGACCAGAAACTATAAAACTCCTAGAGGAGAACATAGGCAAAACACTCTCCGACATACATCACAGCAGGATCCTCAATGACCCACCTCCCAGAATATTGGAAATAAAGCAAAAATAAACAAATGGGACTTAATTAAAATTAAAAGCTTCTGCCCAACATAGGATACTATAAGCAAGGTGAAAAGACAGCCTTCAGAATGGGAGAAAATTATAGCAAATGAAGCAACTGACAAACAACTAATCTCAAATATATACAAGCAACGCCTACAGCTCAATTCCAAAAAAATAAATGACCCAATCAAAAAATGGGCCAAAGAACTAAATAGACATTTCTCCAAAGAAGACATACAGTTGTCTAACAAACACATGAAAAGATTCTCAACATCACTCATTATCAGAGAAATGCAAATCAAAACCACTATGAGGTACCATTTCACGCCAGTCAGAATGGCTGCGATCCAAAAGTCTACAAGCAATAAATGCTGGAGAGGGTGTGGAGAAAAGGGAACCCTCTTACACTGTTGGTGGGAATGCAAACTAGTACAGCCACTATGGAGAACAGTGTGGAGATTCCTTAAAAACTGGAAATAGAACTGCCTTATGATCCAGCAATCCCACTGCTGGGCATACATACCGAGTAAACCAGAATTGATAGAGACATGTGTACCCGAATGTTCATCGCAGCACTGTTTATAATAGCCAGGACATGGAAGCAACCTAGATGTCCATCAGCAGATGAATGGCTAAGAAAGCTGTGGTACATATACACAATGGAGTATTACTCAGCCATTAGAAAGAATACATTTGAATCAGTTCTAATGAGGTGGATGAAACTGGAGCCTATTATACAGAGTGAAGTAAGCCGTAAGGAAAAACACCAATACAGTATACTAACGCATATATATGGAATTTAGAAAGATGGTAACAATAACCCTGTGTACAAGACAGCAAAAGAGACACTGATGTATAGAACAGTCTTTTGGACTCTGCGGGAGAGGGAGAGGGTGGGATGATTTCGGAGAATGGCATTGAAATATGTATAACATCATATATGGAATGACTCACCAGTCCAGGTTCGATGCATGATACTTGATGCTTGGGGCTGTGCACTGGGATGACCCAGAGGGATGGTATGGGGAGGGAGGAGGGAGGAGGGTTCAGGATGGGGAACACATGTATACCTGTGGCAGATTCATTTCGATATTTTGCAAAACCAATACAATATTGTGAAGTTTAAAAATAAAATAAAATGTAAAAAAAAAAAGAGAGAGAGAGAATTGATGCTTTTGAACTGTGGTGTTGGAGAAGACTCTTGAGAGTCCCTTGGACTGCAAGGAGATCCAACTAGTCCGTTCTGAAGGAGATCAGCCCTGGGATTTCTTTGGAAGCAATGATGCTAAAACTGAAACTCCAGTACTTTGGCCACCTCATGGGAAGAGTTGACTCATTGGAAAAGACTCTGATGATGGGAGGTATTGGGGGCAGAAGGAGAAGAGGATGACAGTGGATGAGGTGGCTGGATGACATCACTGACTCAATGGACGTGAGTCTGGGTGAACTCCGTGAGTTGGTGATGGACAGGGAGGCCTGGCGTGCTGCGATTCATGGGGTCGCAAAGAGTTGGACACGACTGAGCGACTGATCTGATCTGATCTGATCTGATTGTTAACTACAGACAAAAATTTATACAGCAAACCTCGATAACTTATTCATCTTGCATTAGTGAAACTTTATAACCATTCATTACCAATTTCCTTTTTCCCCACTTCTATTTCCTGTTTCTCCATTTTGTTTGTTCCTATCAACCACAGTTCTATGAAAGTGAAAGTCACCCAGTCGTGTCTGACTCTTTGTGACCCCAAGAACTATACAGTCAATGAAATTCTCCAGGCCAGAATACTGGAGTGGGTAGCCTTTCCCTTCTCCAGGGGATTTTCCTAACCCAGGGATTGAACCCAGGTCTCCTGTACTGCAGGCAGATTCTTTACCAGCTGAGCCACATGGGAAGCCCAAGAATACTGAAGTGGGTAGCTTATTCTTTCTCCATCAGATTTTCCCAACCCAGGAATTAAACTGGGGTCTCCTGCATTGCGGCAGATTCTTTACCAACTGAGCTATCAGGGAAGCTATGAGTTTGACTATATTACATACCTCACTTAAGTGGAGTTCAGTAACTGGTCTATTTCATTTAGCATAATATCCTCAAGATTCATCAAGTACTATTGCATGTTACTGGATTTCCCATTTTAAGGATGAATATTATTCCATTTGATGTAAGAACTACATTTTCTTTATTCATTTATTTGTTGATGGACACTTAGGTTATTTCTACATCTCAGCTACTGTGAATAGTTCTGAAATTAACAATGGGAGTGCTAATATCTCTTCAGGATCCTGATTTCAATTCTTTTGGATAAATATCCAAAAGTGGGATGGCTGGATCATATGGTAGTTCTGTTTTAAAAATTTTGAGGAATGGGTTGCCATTTCCTTCTCCAGCGGATCTCCCTGACCCAGGAATTGAAAGGAAATGGCTACTGACTCCAGTATTCTTGCCTGGAGAATTCCATGGACTGAGGAGCCTGGCAAGCTACAGTCCATGGGGTTGCAAAGAGTTGAACACAAGTGAAAAACTAACAAAGGGGCTTCTCTGGTGGCTCAGATGATAATCTGCCTGCAATGCAGGAGACCAGGGTTTGATCCCTGAGTCAGGAAGATTCCCCTGGTAAAGGGAATTGATATACACTTCAGTATTCTTTCCTAGAGAGTTCCATGGACAGAGGAGCCTGGCGGGCTACAGTCCATGGGGTTGCAAAGAGTCAGAGATGACTGAGAGACTAACACTTTCCTTTGGTAAGAGACATCAAACCAAATGTGAGGTGATAGCTCATTGCAGTTTTGATTTGCATTTCTCTCATGTAAGTGATATTAAGTATCTTTCCATATATGTACTGTGGATATACTTTCCATATACATAGATATACTTTCCATATATCTTCCTTAAGGACATGTCTATTCATTCTTTAGTTTAATTTTTAATTGAGCTTTTTTTTTTTCTTTTTTTGCCAATGAGTTGTAAGAGTTTCTTATGTACAATAAGTTTCCAACATCTGAACCTTCAAGTTGTGAACATTCAATGATGTGAACATGCATTTGCATGTCTAATCATGTAAATTAGTTCATGTGTCTGGCACTTTCACAAATGTGAAAGTGGCTGTGCTTTTGTGTACTTTACTATACAGTACTGTATAGAGTGCAGTAGTAGAGTATCTTTATTTTGAGCTAGATCTGCAAGAGGACGACCTCACTGAACTCCCCTCTGTGCAACAGGACAATCTTACTAATGAAGACTTGATGGCATTGGAGTTCCAGAGAAAGGATAAATAAGAAATAAGAAGTAGTAGTAACTAAAGAATTAAAGATATTCACAACATGGGAAATTGTAAAGGTATTGTCTTTATTTTAGGAGGCAATGTTGGTCCTTGAGGCACAGGACCCAAACGAAGAACAGTACACAAAGGCTGCAGCAGCCATTCAGAATTCTATCCAGTGCTACCGAGTCATCTGTGATGGAAAAAAATAAGAGCTATCACCCAGAAATCATTGGATTATTTTTTCAAGACTGCAAATAGAATTGAATCCAGCAAGGAACCAGAACCTGTGCCATCAACATCAGGCATGAATGTAACTGCAGCTTGCCCTTCGTCTCCTATTGTTGATGATCCTTCAGCTCTACCGTCTCCCACCTCCTTTCCATCCTCCAGGCAGTAACTATTCTTGCCTATTCACTTGATGCTAGCTCTTCTACTATACTATTGCATTTTTCAATGTACTGTACTGTAAGATTAAATTTTTTAATTTGCTTCTTTATGTATTATTTGTTTGAAAAGTATTACAAACATTACAGTATAAAACCATATAGCTGATTGTGTTAGTTAGGTACCTAGGCTAACTCTGTTGGACTTACAAACAAATTGGACTATGAACAAGCTCTTGGGATGGAATTTATTCATATGTAGGAGACTTACTGTATTTTGGAAAGTAACCCCTTATTTAACAGAAGATTTGCAAATATTTTCTCTCATTCTGAAGGTTTCCTTTCACTCTGTTGTTTTTCTTTGTTGTGCACTTTTCTGAGTTTGATATAGTCCCACTTGTTCATTTTCTATTTTGTGGCCTGTGCTTTTGGTGTTGCATTAACTGATATCATGGAGGTTTTCCCTATGCTTTCCTACAGTAATTTTAGGGTTTAGAATATTATGTTAAAGTCTTTAATTCATTTTGAGTTGATTTTTGTTTATGGTGTAAGATAGGGGACTGATTTCACCCTTTTGCACATAGATACCCAATTTTCTCTTCACCATTTGTTGAAGAGACTATCTTCATTGTGTATTCTTGGCATCCTGGTAGAAGGTCAGTTGACTGCACATGTATAGATTTATTTCTGGGCTCTTAAGTCTGTTTCATTGGTCTATATGTCTGTTTTAATGCTAATACTATTCCACTTTCATTACTGCAGCGTTATGGTTTGAAATCAGGAAGTGTGATGATGCCTTCAGCTTTGTTCTTCCTTTGCAAGATTGTTTTGACTATTTGTGGCCCTTCATAATTACATATGAATTTTAGAACTAGATAAGCTTTTAATCACTAAATTGCATTTTCTTTAAGGTTCACATCATGGGATTTGTGTGGCTGTAGTAAGCATAGCATGATAAGGCTAAATATCTGATGCATCTGATACTATTGTTCTAAAGGTTTTCATCCTATAGGTTTTTGCTTCTTGTTTTCTTTTTGGAATATAGTCTGGTCTTTATACTTCTTTCTGCAGGCATGTCTATGTTATTTACAGAAGCTTAAAATTTTCTTTTCTATTTGACAAATATAAAATACAATCATATATATTTGATATAAAGATTTTCAAAATATTAGAAACAATTAAGTATGTATATTGAGCTCTCATGCTCATTCTTACTATTCTTACTAGGGTGTCTTCTTCCTTTTTACTTTCCTTGCTTTCTCCATCTCCCACCCTCTCCTTCTCCTTGCCCAGTTTCCTATTCTCTCTCTCTCTCTCACACGCACGCTCTTTTGTTCTGGATCAAGGTGAGGGAAGGATTCAGTAGTGCTGACCTACCCTGAAGCATTCTTTTTCTAAGAGTGTGTCTCTGTGTCTCTAACATATGAACATATCCATATATTTTCTTTTTATAGCCTGCACATCAAATGCCTTCTTGAAAAACTAAAGTAAGTACTTGAACTAAAGTCATTATTTTCCTTCATCAGAGAGAAAAGAAAGAAGCCTACAAATAACTTTTTCTTTATTTTCTGGTAGCCTGCCACAGATGAAGTTTACACTAATTAGAAACCGTCTGGAGGCATGAGAGCAGATTGAGCCTTCGGCTAGAAGTGCTTCCTGACAGGTGGTTCACCACAAAGCAACATTACAATTACCTAACACACAGTTTGATTTGTGTAAACCTCATTACTACTCACATTATTTAATGAACTATGAGCATTCTTTCACTTCACTGCAGATTGCAGTGCTCCATTTTCATTTCAATTCAGGAATGAAGATTGCATGGTTTAAACCCATTTGTTTTTTTTTTTTAAGTCAAATACTGCCTTGAATTTATAATTCTGAATTTGAGCAGCAGTTTTAAAATATCTACCTAAAACCAATAATGAAACAGGCAGGCAAAGTTTGTTCATAATATTAACAATATTAAGATTTAACCTCTTAGGCTATATTTCCCCCATGAATAAAAGAGAAAAACTGATTTTTCCAAATATATGTGTGTGTTCTGTGTGTGTTCCCATGTGTAGTGAGGTGGAAAATTAAAGCAATTATCCAGATAATTCAAGCTTCTAAACACAAAATTGCCTCAATTCTTAAGTTTTCTGTGTATGTCTGCATAATCTATAAGTCCACTTAAGTGAAACCAAAATATTATATTTTTCTTTTTAAAAAGTATAAATTACTTTATATCTACCTTAGCCTAACAGCTCATGTTCTAATGGCTCATGAATTTTTTGTTCTGGAAACAGAACAAAGGGTTATTTACAGTTTCCCAAAGAAGTAATTCTAGTTAAAAGAATCTGATAAGAATAGATATAGTTTTCTGTAATTTACTCTATTAAAATTGTTTTTTCTAGGTTATCTACATATGCCTAGCATTGTGTTACATTCTCATAATAAATAGACTCAAGATTTTTTATTGCTTGGTTCTAAAGTTCAATTAGCTTTCAAATTGAACAAAATTTTACCTCAATGTTTTTTCAGGGCTTATCACTATTATCTACTTCCAGAAGCTTCTATTCCTATCTAATGGCTTACTTAATATCTCCTAGACACACCCCTATACTAGCAATGCCCTCCTAAAGGCATCATCTATTTATTTCTTCCCATCAGCACAAAAGCAACTCAGTACAGTTCTGCCTGATTCAAGGATGGACTCTTCAACATTATCCGTGTGCCTGACCTTCCAGATTCAGTAAAACACTCTCTGTAAGTCATGATGACCTAATTATGATGCAGTTACAAACTACCCACACCAAATTCATGACATAACAAAAGTTGCTCACCTGTAGTTCATTTTCAATGTCAGCTTCTAGACAATGTGCTCATTCATTGGAGACACTAAGAAATCCAGCCAAATGGAAGCTTCCTCTATACCTGTATCTCCATTAACACAGGGGTGGGATAATTAAACTGTGATGAATCATGCAACAACTCTGTGGTAGACTAAAAATGTCTGAGATTTTTTTATTCCTAGTCTTTTTTTATTATCATGGAGTTTAATCCCTGTCATATAAATCTGGCCTTGTTTTAGTGACCTGTCTGATACATAGACCATGGTAAAAATGACAATGTGTGAGTTCCAAGGCCTGGTTACAAGATGCCCTGAAGCTTAATGTTTTAGGGAGCTCTGAGGTACCATCCTTTCAGCCATTCTTACCATGGAGCCAGACAGGTAAATGAAGTTACTTTGCACTCTTCAGGCCAGATCTAGAGTTGCCAGCTGAAAACTACTAACTGATCTCAGGGTTCCCCTGTTGGTTCAGTGGTAAAGAACTCGCCTGCCAATTCAGTAACCACAGGAGAGGCCAGTTCAATCCCTGGGTTGGCAAGAAGCCCTGGAGAAGGAAATGGCAAACCACTCCAGTATTCTTGCTTAGGAAATCCACAGACAGAGGACCCTGGCAGGCTAGAGTCCATGGGGTCTCAAAAGAGTCAGATACAACCTAGCAATTGAGCACACACAGCTGATCTCAGTCAACTAGACACTGAGCAAAAGAATCTACCAGTTCATCTTGATCTGAGTTTCTAATCTAGAAATTAGGAGTTATAATACCATGTGTGAAGGTGTTATATTTGGGGTAGTTTATTACACAGCAAACATAAGCAGACCAAACTATTTTAAAGCTTTCACTCAGTAACAAATGTTTCTTCTCATGACTAATTAGCCAAAGAAATGCCCAGTGCAGAGAATATTACCAAATTCAATAACTATAACACTGGTGATTATAACAAATACCACCTTTTTTGAAAGCAATATATTTTGCTCCTGAATCTTTTAGAAATTATTTAACTGGCAATTACTCATGTGCTGCTGTTGATATATTTTCTATTTTGAATTGCTATTTTAATATTTTACTTTAACATGTTCTTATTGATTAGTTGTAGAATGTGTTCTAATCCTTGAAACATAAAGATATCAGAAAAAAATTAAAAAGTAAAGACAAATAGAGTAGCAGTATGAGTCAAATCAACAAGGCAGGGATGGCCACTGTGGGTCTGTAATAGTGAGTAGATTTAGAAGAGGAACTGAAAATTAGAAACATTATAGGAAAGATATCAGGCAAAGTAGGCTGGCATTAAGTGGTAATAGAGCTGAAAAAGCAGACAGAGGGTTTTGTGTACATTTGATGCCATATGCATTTCAATAATTATTAGAAGATATAATAAGTATGGATTTGAAGCACAGCTTTCTTTGGCAAAGATATACAGTTTTCACTGAGTCTGAAAAGGCTACAACTAAAGAGAGCTGCCAGGATATGTTTTGTGAGTTGTATGTTACAGATGAAGGAATTCAGAATGTCACCCCAAAATATGCCTTTGTGATATAAATATTATCTTGAGCTGAAGGTAATTAAGAAGCAGTAAGCCCAGGAAGAGTTTCCCATTTTAGAAATGCCTAAAGGCAGGAACATAAATTCTCCTTATACTGTACTGACTCTTAGCCTAAAGACTGTACCAGGATAATCTGCAAACAAAATGTATTCCATTAGTTTCTTTTCCGGAGAGGGCAGTGGTGCCCCACTCCAGTGCTCTAGCCTGGAAAATCCCATAGACGGAGGAACCTGGTGGGCTGCAGTCCATGGGGTCGCTGAAGGTCGGACACGACTGAGCGACTTCATTTTCACTTTTCACTTTCATGCATTGGAGAAGGAAATGGCAACCCACTCCAGTGTTCTTGCCTGGAGAATCCCAGGGATGGGGGAACCTGGTGGGCTGCCGTCTATGGGGTCGCACAGAGTCGGACACGACTGAAGCGACTTAGCAGCAGCAGCAGTTTCTTTTCATGTATTTTACTTTCCACAGTATTGCTTGGAAGCCTAAAACTACTTTCCTTTTTCCTGTGTCTATATTGACTGTTCTGTGTTGAAGATGCTATATAAGCAGCAATACTAAACTACCACTCTAAGTTTCTTTTAGGCTTCACATGTCATATATTGGAGAAGGAAATGGCAACCCACTCCAGTGTTCTTGCCAAGAAAATCCCTTAAACAGAGGAGCTTGGTGGGCTACAGTCCATGGGATCACAAAAGAGTTGGATATGCCTTAGTGACTAAAGAACACGTCATATATACCATAAGCATTAATAAAAAATTTTCTTCTTCTTAATATTCTTGTTAAAGAGCCCAGCTGAAAAGCTGAGTAGAGTTAAAGTGTTGCCTTAACTATACAGACAATATTAGTAGTTATGGTTAACAGAAAGAAAAATGGTAATCTGAAAAAATTTTCAAGATGTCAGGAGTCTATGAAGCTTGTAAGACTTCTAAATGAATACAAGTTACCTTGGCTGGGAAACTTGAAGGATAAATTTCACTGCTACAATAAAATGGAAGAATTTAAAAGGCAAGCTGAATTGGAAAGTGAAAGCAATTTGTATATTTAACTTAACATGGATTTGGGTGCTTATTCTAAGACAAGTAAATTAAAATAAAAAATAGAAAATATTCAGGGAAAAATGAAAGCATTAAATCTTGAAAAATTCAAAAGTACTTATTTTTCCTAGAGTTCATGTGCATTCTTAGTCTCCAGTTAAACAGTCTATTAATACTAATGTTCATCATTTGAAAAAATAACATTAGAAATTCAATTATCAGGGACTAAAAGAAAATAATAACCAACAATTTACCACATAACTGTCAAATATATCCTTTCTGATTATCTATACACAATAAAAACTACATACAATAAACACAATGAAAAATACACACAATAAAAACACTTAACAACAGACTAAATCACAAAGGTACAAAGTTGCAAATGCTTATGATATTTGTGGTATGATGAAGGATGCATGTGTACGTGCATGCTAAGTCACTTCAGTCATGTCCGACTCTGCAACCCCATGGACTGTGGCCTGCCAGGCTCCTCTGTCTATGGGATTCTCCAGGCAAGAATACTGGAGTGACTTGCCATTTCCTTCTCCAGAGGATCTTCCCAACCCAGGGATTGAACCCACATCTCTTATATTTCCTGCATTGGCAGGTAGGTTCTTTATCACTATAGTCATCACAAAAGCCCCCAAGATGAAGGCTAAACAGCCTTCGATTCTGTTTAAACCCAACTGTATTAGCTGAAAAAAGACACAAAGGTGGTCACTTGGAATAAAGTCTTTAAGAATCTGCCACTGCAACATTCTATTCTTCTGTGCCTAATTTTTGGTGAGACTGTACAAGAAGTTCAGATCAGATCAGTCACTCAGTCATGTCAGACTCTTTACGACCCCATGAATCACAGCATGCCAGGCCTCCCTGTCCATCAACAACTCCCGGAGTTCACTCAGACTCATGTCCATCAAGTCAGTGATGCCATCCAGCCATCTCATCCTCTGTCGTCCCCTTTTCCTCCCGCCCCCAATCCCTCCCAGCATCAGAGTCTTTTCCAATGAGTCAACTCTTCGCATGAGGTAGCCAAAGTAATGGAGTTTCAGCTTTAGCATTATTCCTTCCAAAGAAATACCAAGGCTGATCTCCTTCAGAATGGACTGGTTGGATCTCCTTGCAGTCCAAGGGACTCTCAAGAGTCTTCTCCAACACCACAGTTCAAAAGCATCAATTCTTTGGTGCTTAGCCTTCTTCACAGTCCAATTCTCAAATCCATACAAGACCACAGGAAAAATCATAGCCTTGACTAGACCAACCTTTGTTGGCAAAGTAATGTCTCTGCTTTTGAATATGCTATCTAGGTTGGTCATAATTTTCCTTCCAAGGAGTAAGCGTCTTTTAATTTCATGGCTGCAGTCACCATCTGTAGTGATTTTGGAGCCCAGAAAAATAAAGTCTGACACTGTTTCCAGTGTTTCCCCATCTATTTCCCATGAAGTGGTGGGACCAGATGCCATGATCTTCGTTTTCTGAATGTTGACCTTTAGGCCAACTTTTTCACTCTCCATGTTCACTTTCATTAAGAGGCTTTTGAGTTCCTCTTCACTTTCTGCCATAGGGTGGTGTCATCTGCATATCTGAGGTTATTGATATTTCTCCTGGCTATCTTGATTCCAGCTTGTGTTTCTTCCAGTCCAGCATTTCTCATGATGTACTCTGCATATAAGTTAAATAAACAGGGTGACAATATACAGCCTTGACGAACTCCTTTTCCTATTTGGAACCAGTCTGTTGTTCCATGTCCAGTTCTAACTGTTGCTTCCTGACCTGCATACAAATTTTTTAAGAGGCAGATCAGGTGGTCTGGTATTCCCATCTCTTTCAGAATTTTCCACAGTTTCTTGTGATCCACACAGTCAAAGGCTTTGGCATAGTCAATAAAGCAGAAATACATGTTTTTTCTGGAACCTTCTTGCTTTTTCTATGATCCAGAGGATGTTGGCAATTTGATCTCTGGTTCCTCTGCCTTTTCTAAAATCAGCTTGAACGTCAGGAAGTTCACGGTTCACATATTGCTGAAGCCTGGCTTGGAGAATTTTGAGCATTACTTTACTAGCGTGTGAGATGAGTGCAATTGTGTGGTAGTTTGAGCATTCTTTGGCATTGCCTTTCTTTGGGATTGGAATGAAAACTGATCTTTTCCATCCTGTGGCCACTGCTGAGTTTTCCAAATTTGCTGGCATATTGAGTGCAGCACTTTCACAGAATCATCTTCCAGGATTTGGAACAGCTCAACTGGAATTCCATCACGTCCACTAGCTTTGTTCGTAGTGATGCTTTCTAAGGCCCACTTGACTTCACATTCCAGGATGTCTGGCTCTAGGTCAGTGATCACACCATCGTGATTATCCGGGTCGTGAAGATCTTTGTTGTACAATTCTTCTGTGTATTCTTGCCATCTCTTCTTAATATCTTCTGTTTCTGTTAGGTCCATACCATTTCTGTCCTTTTTCGAGCTCATCTTTGCATGAAATGTTCCTTTGGTATCTCTGATTTTCTTGAAGAGATCTCTAGTCTTTCCCATTCTGTTGTTTTCCTCTATTTCTTTGCATTGATCACTGAAGAAGGCTTTCTTATCTCTTCTTGCTATTTTTTGGAACTCTGCATTCAGATGCTTATATCTTTCCTTTTCTCCTTTGCTTTTCGCTTCTCTTCTTTTCACAGCTATTTGTAAGGCCTCCCCAGACAGCCATTTTGCTTTTTTGCATTTCTTTTCCATGGGAATGGTCTTGATCCCTGTCTCCTGTACAATGTCACGAACCTCATTCCATAGTTCATCAGGAACTCTATCTATCAGATCTAGGCCCTTAAATCTATTTCTCACTTCCACTGTATAATCATAAGGGGTTTTATTTAGGTCATACCTGAATGGTCTAGTGGTTTTCCCTACTTTCTTCAATTTAAGTCTGAATTTGGCAATAAGGAGTTCATGGTCTGAGCTACAGTCAGATCCTGGTCTTGTTTTTGCTGACTCTATAGAGCTTTTCCATCTTTGGCTGCAAAGAATATAATCAATCTGATTTCGGTGTTGACCATCTGGTGATGTCCATGTGTAGAGTCTTCTCTTGTGTTGTTGGAAGAGGGTGTTTGTTATGACCAGTGCATTTTCTTGGCAAAACTGTATAAGTCTTTGCCCTGCTTCATTCCATATTCCAAGGCCAAATTTGCCTGTTACTCCAGATGTTTCTTGACTTCCTACTTTTGCACTCCAGTCCCCTATAATGAAAAGGACATCTTTTTTGGGTGTTAGTTCTAAAAGGTCTTGTAGGTCTTCATCAAATCATTCAACTTCAGCTTTATATGTAAGTTTTTAAATGAATAAGAAAAATTGTATCCAGTAACTGAGGGCAGATATTACACAGGTTCAAGTAACTGAAAATGTTCACAAGCTGCACTCACATTAGGCTCTTATCAAAATGTAAATAAAACAACACAGCAAGAGGCAAAAAGTACAGCCAAGAATTGAGGTTGCAGGGCTGGCATCTGAGAGACAACCAAGTCCAAGCCTGCATCATCCTTTTCATTCACCTTGAGCCTAAATCTCAAGGCTGTTTCTGGATTGTTTAGTGTCCAGTGTCTTCTATTCCCATCCAGTCATGTACCCAACCAATCAGGATGCTTAATTCTTCACATCATGAAATTTTCAATGTCTTTATATATTTTTCAACAGTATGTTTTTTAAAAACAATGATATAGCATTTCAACAAATGGATATACATTCATTTAAAAAATTGTTAAAAATGTAGACAGTTTCTGTTTTTTTTGTTTTGTTTTTACTGATTCTTGGTAATATTTGTCATTATTTTTAACAATTCTTATATAACATCCTTAATCCTACAATTTAAAAATAAAAAAAAGGAATGCAAAAGATTTCTGTGTGTTGATTTTATATCCTGCAACTTTACTATATTCATTGATTAGTTCTAGCAATTTTCTGCTGGAGTCTTTAGGGTTTTCTATGTAGAGGATCATGTCATCTGCAAACAGTGAGAGTTTTACTTCTTCTTTTACAGATGGCTAACAAACACATGAAAAGATGCTCAACATCACTCATTATCAGAGAAATGAAAATCTAAACCACTATAAGGTACCATTTCACACCAGTCAGAATGGCTGTGATCCAAAAGCCTACAAGCAATAAATGCTGGAGAGGGTGTGGAGAAAAGGGAACCCTCTTACACTGTTGGTGGGAATGCAAACTAGTACAGCCACTATGGAGAACAGTGTGGAGATTCCTTAAAAAACTGGAAATAGAACTGCCTTATGATCCAGCAATCCCACTGCTGGGCATACATACTGAGTAAACCAGAATTGAAAGAGACACATGTACCACAATGTTCATCACAGCACTGTTTATAATAGCCAGGACATGGAAGCAACCTAGATGTCCATCAGCAGATGAATGGCTAAGAAAGCTGTGGTACATATACACAATGGAGTATTACTCAGCCAATAAAAAGAATACGTTTGAATCAGTTCTAATGAGGTGGATGAAACTGGAGCCTATTATACAGAGTGAAGTAAGCCAGAAAGAAAAACACCAATACAGTATACTAATGCAAATATATGGAATTTAGAAAGATGGTAACAATAACCCTGTATACGAGACAGCAAAAGAGACACTGATGTATAGAACAGTCTTTTGGACTCTGTGGGAGAGGGAGAGGGTGGGGAGATTTGGGAGAATGGCATTGAAATATGTATAATATCATATATGAAATGAGTCACCAGTCCAGGTTCGATACACGATACTGGATGTTTGAGGCTGGTGCACTGGGACGACCCAGAGGGATAGTATGGGGAGGGAGGAGGGTGCAAGATGGGAAACACATGTATACCTGTGGCAGATTCATTTCAATATATGGCAAAACCAATACAATATTGTAAAGTTAAAAAAATAAATAAATACCAGGTGAAAGCCATCCTCAAAGTTGTCCTGGATGCTGCAAAGGGGGTTTTATTATTTAGCTAGTTAGAAATTTGTCCTCCCTCCCTTATCTTGACCAAGTGTCAAAACCAGGTTTTCAGGAGTCCTCAGAGATAAGGACAGAATTGTCATCCTCCAGTTGCAAAAATACCTCTATCCTACATACTGGGATAGTTAGAAAAAAATCCTAAGTAGTCAACACAGGAGAAAGGACAGGTGTGTGTGTGAGTGTGTGTGTTTCTATGTGCATATGTTGTGGACCTTTCTCTGCTTTGTCTGAACCTCTTGTTTTCCTAGGATCCCAGATCTTCTAACCTGTGTGAGTCTGATACAGCAAATTAATCTATCGTAACAGCTCACTAACTCATGATATTATACACTTTCTTATGGCTAACATAATTATCCTAAGAGATACTTGTATCTGGAAAGATGATAAATGCTTTAAATGCATAACTTATTTTTTAACTCTAGAATGCCATTTATTTGCAAAGACGGCATAATAGATATATTAAGCAAAAAACCTTCTAGGTTTCCATTTATTTTTTCTGTTTTATTTTAATAAGAAGATCTGAGTTACCTGCTCTTTTGATTATTGATTTTACTTTCCCATCACACTTGTGACACTACATTGTGTTCCTTTGCAATTTCCCAGGCTTCATCATCACTATAGGAATCACCACTATCTTTTTAAATAGAACTTGAGTATACAGTGTCAAATATTTCTTATGTTGCATACTATCTAAATTAAATTTTCTTTAGGGTGAGGTCATACCCGATATTCCTTTATACTAAACACAATGATAGGCCAATAACATATCCACATTATAAATATGAATAAAAATGATAAAAATGAAACTAGTTTTAGGAGTGCAGTTCTAACTATGCTTCGCATTCTTTATAATAACATTGGCATCTATTCATAACCATATATGATAAGGGCCATGATTTTTGCGTGTAGGGAGCATGAACAATCTAACACCAAAAGAAAAACACAGAGAATGTAATTTTTAATGTATATTGAAATAGAATATAAAATGAATTGTTTGCAAAATATGCAGAATGTAATGAAGCAGGCAAAGGGAGCCCTTTGAAAATTAATAAAAACTTCATTGCACTGAATGCTATTTTTCAAAGACACAAAAATCCTGCACGGGAGGTGTAACTGGAGTTAAATTTGTAAATGTTAAAAATTTTTGTTACAAATGTATAATTACACATCCAGGAGGGAAAAATTACAAGAAGTTAAACAACTGATAAAATTATCTTTTTTTTTGAATGAGGTAAATTAATATGAACAAAATATATAGTAGATACCCATGAATCTTTTATTAGAATTAAAGCATTACATATAGAAGAAATTATTTCAATATTTAATCATTACAATGTAGATGGGAAAGTTTGAAAATGACTTGGGATAGGAACCCACAAAAGATATAGGAAAATAACTATAATTAATACTAATAAGAAAGCCTCAATTTATTAAATTTTCGTTCTATACTTTAAGGATTAAAAAGTATATTAAAATGATATAGTGAAAGGAAGTGACTTTCAGAATAGCTATTAACAATTATAATCATTTCAGTGTTTTAAAACTATAGGTACATAATCACGATTAATATTTAAGGTGGTTTTCTTGTGGTAACTCATTACACTTCATAAAAAAGAGTAAATTACACTTCATATCATGGTCAGAAAGTTAACTGCTGCTGCTGCTGCTAAGTCGCTTCAGTCGTGTCCGACTCTGTGCGACCCCACAGATGGCAGCCCACCAGGCTCCCCCATCCCTGAGATTCTCCAGGCAAGAATACTGGAGTGGGTTGCCATTTCCTCCTCCAATACATGAAAGAGGAAAGTGCAAGTGAAGTCGCTCAGTTGTGTCTGACTCTTTGCGACCCCATAGACTGCAGCCCACCAGGCTCCTCAGTCCATGGGATTTTCCAGGCAAGAGTACTGGAGTGGGGTGCCATTGCCTTCTCTGCAGAAAGTTAACTAATAACATATAAAAATGTTTTCAGAAAAGTTTTAAATAAAATGAGTTTATACTGGCCAATTTATTCTCATTTACTTTTAAGTTCAAACATTTGAACATAAAGGGAAATATTCAACATGGCTCAAGACCATACAGAACATAAAGAAAGTGAAAACTACTTAACTGGGATGTTTAAAATAAATTCTAAGATACAAGTTATCATTTCTTTAAATTATAACACTTACTAATACTAAAATATGAGATGCAGAAAGTGGCAATACATGATGGGGCCTACACTGCCTTACAAAATGTGATGGTTTTATAGCATGTTCAGAAATTTGCTGACATTCCTTCCTTCAAAAGGTTAAGCCTAATTCCTGTCCTTTTGAATGTAGGTCAGATTTAGTGACTAGCAGCTAGAAGGCAATAGCACCCCACTCCAGTACTCTTGCCTGGAAAATCCATGGATGGAGGAGCCTGGGAGGCTGCAGTCCATGCGGTCGCTAAGAGTCGGACACGACTGAGCGACTTCACTTTCACTTTTCACTTTAATGCATTGGAGAAAGAAATGGCAACCCACTCCAGTGTTCTTGCCTGGAGAATCCCAGGGACGGGGAAACCTGGTGGGCTGCTGTCTATGGGGTTGCACAGAGTCGGATACGACTGAAGCGACTTAGCAGCAGCTGCAGCTAATGAACAGAATATGGAAGAAATAAAACTATGTGACTTTTAAGATTAGTTTATAATATATATAATTTTACTTGGTTTTAGTTCTCTGATGGAATGCTGCCGTGTCATGAGGACACTCAAGAAGCCTATACAAAGACCCTTATTGTAAGGAAATGAAGCCTCCCACCAACAACCAGCACCAACTTGTCACCCATGTGAGTGAACCATCTTGGTAAAAAATTCTCTGGTCCCAGTCAAGCTTTCAGATGACTCCAGCTTTTTCACATTGACTGTAATCTCACTCTCACAGAAAGCGTTCAGCCAGATCCACTCAGCCAAGTCCCCCTGAATTCCTGACCTGTAGAAGTTTTAGGGATAATATATTTTTCTTCTCTTATTTAATCAGTGGCTATGTTCAGTTCAGTTGCTCAGTAGTATCCAACTCTTTGAGACCCCATGAACTGTAGCACACCATGCTTTCCTGCCCATCACCAACTCCCAGAGCTTACTCAAACTCATGTCGATCGAGTCAGTGATATCATCCAAACATCTCATCCTCTGTCATCCCCTTCTTCTACCTTCAATCTTTCCAAGCATTAGGGTCTTTTCCAGGGAGTCAGTTCTTTGCATCAGGTGGCCAAAGTATTGGAGTTTCAGCTTCAGCATCAGTCCTTCCAATGAATATTCAGGATTGGTTTCCTTTAGGATGAACTGGTTGGATCTCCTTGCAGTCCAAGGGATTCTCAAGAGTCATCTCTAACACTATAGTTCAAAGGCATCAATTCTTCAGCACTTAGCTTTTTTTATAGTCCAACTCTAACATCCATACATGACTACTGCCAAAACCATAATTTTGACTAGATGGACCTTTGTCAGCAAAATAATATCTCTGCTTTCTAATATGCTGTCTACGTTGATCATAGCTTTTCTTCCAAGGAGCAAGAGTCTTAATTTCATGGCTGCAATCACCATCTGCATTGATTTTGGAGCCCCAAGAGTCCCTCACTGTATCCACTGTTTTCCCATCTATTTGCCATGAAGTGATGGAACCAGATGTCATGATCTTCATTTTCTGAATGTTGAATTTTAAGCCAACTTTTTCACTCTCCTCTTTCATTTTCATCAAGAGCCTCTTTAGTTCTTCTTCACTTTGTGCCATAAGGGTGGTATCATCTGAGTATCTGAGGTTATTGATATTTCTCCCAGCAATCTTGATTCCAGCTTGTGCTTCATTCAGCCTAGCATTTCACATGATGTACTCTGCATATAAGTTAAATAAGCAGGGTGACAATATAGAACTCTGACATACTCCTTTACCTATTTGGAAACAGTCTCTTGTTCCATGTCCAGTTTCAACTGTTGCTTTTTGAACTTTCTTGCCTTAGTGACAATTAATATGAATTTTCTTCATGGAATTCCAAACAAAAATATAGTTTTATTTGTATAATAGTATAATATTTTGGTATAATCTACATATAGTTTGCATTTTTAATGAAATAACAATAACTGTTTTATCTTCCTGCATAGCTCTAATTTTCAATTTTTGGAAATTAACAATGTGTTTCATAATAATTGATACAAATCACTAACTCTTTCTAATGTTATCATACAAAGATATAGCAGTATACCACGTTGTATAAAAGAGTTTTTATTTCAAAGCTGGATGCACTATTGGGTTGGCCAAAAGTGCCTTCAGTTTTTTAGGTAAAAATAAAAGACATTTTTCATTTTCACCAAAAACTTTATTGAACAATATATTCACCATTTTGTTTCCCTAGTTTCTGACATTTTTCATGCAACTTCATAATTCCACTAACCCAAAACTTTTTATCTTTTTAAGCCAAGAACTATTTCACATGCCTTCTACAGTATTCCAGGGAATTGGAAATTTTTCAATTAAGGGAATTTTGTAAAGACAGAAATAAATATACATCTGAAAGGGCAATGTCTGGTTAAAACCATGAATGAATCAGAATTTCCCAGCCAAGCTGTAACAATTTTTGCCTGGTCATCAAAGAAATGTGGTTTTGCATTATACTGATGGAAGATTATGCATGTTACATTGACTGATTTGGACACTTTTTGTCAAGTGTTGCTTTTAGTTGGTCTAATTAGGAGAAGTAGTTTTTGGGATTAATCGTTTGGTTTTCTATAAAGAGCTCAAAATAGAGAACTCCCTTCCAATCTCACCATATACATAACATCACCTTCTCTGGATGAAGATCAGCCTTTGGTGTCTCTGGTGGTAGTTCATTTTGCTTGCCCCATGATCTTTTTCATTCCACATTATTGTACAGCATCTTCTTTTTATTACCCATCACGATTTGTTTTAAAAAAACATTTATGCTATGTTTACATAGAGAATCACATGCAGAAATATGGTCAAGAAGGTTCTTTTCTTTCCCACTTATGTGGTAACCAAACAACAAAGCTCTTAATATAAGCAGGCTGGTATAAATGATTTTCAACACTAGATTTGGATATTTTGAGTATGTCAGCTATATCACATGTGGTATGATGTCGATCATTCTCAATTAATGTCTTGAGTGCTATAAAGGTCAACTGGTCTACCTAACTATGGTATATCACTCAATGAGACTGCAAACGACTTCTGATATGATCAATTAGTCACAGCACCTTCTCTTTACACTGCACATTTTTTTGTTTGTGTTTCAGTAGTACTTTTACATTTCTTTAAGTAACAAAGCATAATATGCTGAAAATGTTGCTTTTTTATTCCTTCTTTAATAGTAAAATAGCTATACAAAAGTTCACTAATTTTATTAAGTTATTTAAATTGCATGTTAATATGACAGCTGTCACAATACAGTCTAACAAAATTGTTTTGAATCAAGTTAAAGACAACTAGGCACTACTAGAGTCATCTTATGGGGAAAAAAAAGAAAAAGAAAAAGGAATGAATTTTTTGGCCAGCCTAATACATGGAATTACAAATATTTCGTTCTTTCACTCTAGTCACTGGTGATCATTATATACCGTGATGTATCTTCAGAATATCTTAAACTTTCTATTTTGGGGCAAGAAGTCAACCTAGATTTGAAAATGTTAGCAAAAGATATGTTATACCCCCTCCCTACTATACATGAGGAAGCTGACAGAGAGTACACCTCTAGTAGGCTGAAAATGTCTCCCAAGTTGTCTATGTTTTAATTCCCAGAACCTGTAAGTACAGTATATTACGTTGTGGGCTTTCCTGGTCACACAGATGGTAAAGAATCTGCCTGCGATATATGAGACTGGGTTTAATTCTTGGGTCAGGAAAATCCCCTGGGGAAGCGAATGGTAACCCACCACAGTATTCTTGCCTGGAAAATTCCATGGACAGAGGAGTCGGTTGGGCTACAGCCCATTAGGCTGCAAAGAGCCAGTCACTACTAAGTGGCTAACACTTTTCCTTTTCATGTTAGCTGCCATGACAACAGGGACTTTGCAGATGCAATTAAATTAAGTATCTTAAAATGATGAAATTATTCTGGATTTCTTGGATGAGCCCAGTGTAATCAGAAAGGTTTTAGTAAGAGGGAGATCAGAGAGTTAGAGTCGGAGAAGGTGAGGTGACTTGGGAAGCAAAGGGAGATAAGGAGACTGGAGGATGGAAGTTAAAGAGATCTGAAGATATTTCTGATGGTCTTAAAGATGGAGGAAGGGGCAACAAGCTAAGGAATAAAGATGCCCTCTAGAAGCTGGAAAAGGCAAGAAAACAGAATCCCCTTAGAACATCCAGAAGGACTACAGGCTCACTGACACCTTGATTTCAGGACTCTACAGACACCTAGAAGAGTAAGATAATAAATTCATATATCTTTGAGTCACTAAATGTGTGGTGATTTGTTATAGCAGCATCAGGAAATTAACACATGACTTCTCAAAGGTCTTATATACAGATAGTCCAATCTGGACCTCTACTGCAATTCCCCTGCATTTCAAAATTTCACCCCTAATCCTAAAGTACTGAAAGATCACTATAACTGGAAATTGAATTATTAGTCATATCAGCAAAGAGAAACATACAAAATACTAACAAAGGGGAAAAGTAAAACCATGACATAAAATTAAAGACTTTAGAAGGGGACTAATTTATTTTGAAATAAGGTGGACCAAATTATCTTAAATAGAAATACTGACATATATACGAAGAAAAGGTGTAAGAATCTTAGTAACTAAGTTAAGAAAGTAAAGTCTTTAAAACTCAACTATAAATACATTAGTTTTATAAATAGAAAATCTTTATCAGGCCTGTTACTTGCTGTGTATCTCAAACTTAAAACATGATTGGCATATGGCACTTTGGCCCATAATTATTTGTCAAATACATTTCATCTAAAAATTGAAGTATAAATAACAATTCAATGTAATGAGGAACTCTAGGTAATATAAATCTTATTTTTGAGCAGAGAATAAAAAGTGTTAAAGTTTCCAAAATTTTTTGTTAATGCAAAAATTTTCATTGTTATTAAAGTCTTAATATGCTCAATGTTTTCTGATATAGATTGTTGCTATCATCAATGAACCATTAGCTTAATTTTATGAACCATTAAGTCAGCCAGTGTTCCAATTATACTGGAATGAGAACCTTATAAAATCCAGGGGCCAAAAGGGAAATGATAATTTTTAAAAAGAGGTGTTGACTGAGAAGCAGAAAGCATGGATAAGACCAAAATGTAGTGAGAACAGCAAAAGATGAATTAAAGAATGATCTATGTCAGATAATAATTTAATATAGAAGGGGACATTAAATCCAAGAAGGTCTCAGTAAGGAGTGAAAATCATCAAACAAACTTTAAGTTCAAATTTAAGTAATTATTAAATGGGATATAGCTGGTTTAGTTCACAAGGATCTTTGATCTAAGATGAACTGCAGGAACTCAGAGAACATGCTGTGATACGTTCTGTGTATTTTGTTGGCATATGAGATTTACAAGGTAATTAGTGATTATAAAATAAATTGTGTACCAAAAGCCTAGATCAGCTTTTACCCATAACAGCTTTTTATAAACAAATCACTTGAAATTACAATGATCTGTTTTGATAATCATAAAAGTACAGGCTTCATAAAGCATAATTTCAACAAAAATGCCCAAAACAAATGTGTTACACTAAGATGTTAAGTCAATAATTATTATATTTATATTTTTAAAATACCTCATACTTTTCTATCCTCGCATTTCCATCTTAGGCATCATAATCTAGATTCCCAATAAATGTACACATCTGGTTTTAAAATTTTGGAGTAATATTTGAAAGAATTTATAGGTAATTTAACTATGACATTTTTGAAATGGTATAATAATCTATATCCCCTTCATACATCACAGCCTTGTGGTGGAGGGGGGGTTGCACATCTCAGTGAAGCTATGAGCCATGCCATGCATGGCGACCAAGGATGGACAGGTTATAGTGGAGAATTCTGACAAAACATGGTCCACTAGAGGAGGGAATGGCAAACCACTCCAGTATTCTTGCCTGGAGAACCCTATGAACAGTATGAAAAGGCAAAAAGATATGACACTGGAAAATGAGTCCCCCAGATAGGAAAGTGCCCAATATGCTATTGGAGAAGAGTGGACGGCAATTACTAATAGCACCTTAGTTGTGGCATGTGGGATCTAGTTCCTCAACCAGGAATCAAACTCAGGCCTCCTGCACTGGGATTGTGGAATGTAGCCAGTAGACTACCAGGGAAGTCTCACCCATGTCTCTCTCTGTTTTTAATTTACTTTTAATTGAAGGATAATTGCTTTACAATATTGTGTTGGTTTCTGCCGTACATCAACAACATCAACATAAATCAGCTACAAGCATACATATGTCCCCTCCCTCTTGAATCTGCCTTCCACCTCCCACTCCATCCCACCCCCTAGGTTGTCACAGAGCACCAGTCTGAGTTTCCTGAGTCATACAGAAAATTCCCACTGGCTATCTGTTTTACATACAGTAATATGTATGTTTTCATGCTACTCTCTCCATTTGTCCCACCTTCTCCTTCCCCAACTATGTCCACAAGTCTGTCTCTATGTCTGCATCTCTGCTGCTGCCCTGCAAATAGGTTCATCAATACCATCTGTCTGGACTCCATGAAAGTGAAAAGTGAAAGTGAAGTCGCTCAGTCATGTCCGACTCTTTGCGACTCCATGGGCTGTAGCCTACCAGGCTCCTCTGTCCATGGGATCTTCCAGGCAACAGTCTTAGAGTGGATTGCCATTTCCTTCTCCAGGGAATCTTCCCAACCCAGGGATCAAACTCGGGTATCCCGCATGGTAGACAGACGCTTTACCATCTGAGCCACCAGGGAAGTCGTATGCATTAATATATGATATTCGTTTTTCTCTTTAACTTACTTCACTTTTTATATCAGGCTCTAGGTCATCTACCTCATTAGAACTGACTCAAATGTGTTCCTTTTTATAGCTGAGTAATAGTCCATTGTGTATATGTACTACAGCTTCTTTATCCATTCACCTATTGATGAACATCTAGGCTACTTCGATGCCCCAGCTATTGTAAACAGTGGTGCAATGAACATCAGGGTACATATGTCTTTTTCAATTATAGTTTCCTCAGGGTATATGCCCAGTAGTGGGATTGCTAGATATGATAGTTTTACTACTGGAGTAAAGGAATGTCCTTATGGAGTAAGGAATTTCCACACTGTTCTCCAGAGTGGTTGTATCACTTTGCATTTCCACCAACAGTGCTAGAGGGTTCCCTTTTCTCCACAACCTCTCCAGCATTTGTTTGTAGATTTTTTGATGATGGCCATTCTGACCAGTGTGAGATGATACATCATTGTAGTTTTGATTTGCATTTCTCTAATAATGAGGAATGTTGAGCATTTTTTCATGTCACATATCTCTTTTTACTTATTAAAACACTTTCTATATTTTATTCAAGAATTTTTTTTTAATTGACCTGTCTTTCAGTTCATTGATTCTTTATTTTCTGGTAAAGTCATCCTGTGAGTTCTTAATTTTATTTTTCAACTCTAGAATGTTCATTTTATTCATTTTAAAAATTTAAGATTCCAATTATTTTTTTGAAAATCCTTATTGTGCTTTTTCCTCATTTTAAAAATTTATATTAACTTATCATAGTTATTTCAAAGATTATGTCTGCAGATTCCAGTAACTGGGCCACCTGTTTATTTCACATATATTGTCTAACATTTCTCTTGCTTATCAGCTATTGATTTTTTCTCTTCAAATGCTTCATCATTTTTACTGTTATTATATGCTGAAAACTGTGTAAGCCCCTACTCCAAAAGAAAATCCAGATGATCTAATCTTTCACCAGTCATGGGTCTCTCTTTACCTGATTAAAGAGTATAGTCAGGAGTTGATCTGGGTCAGGCTTGATTGCTATTTTAGTAAAAAATCAGTCCATCTTAATTTCACACTTGTTTTTAAGGCATGACCCTGCCTGTATAATGGGTCCCTCTCTTTGGCCTTAGTGTTTTGTGGGAGATCAAGCTCCTTCCTTCAGATATCCCAGGTCAAGCTTTTTTTTTTTTTTTTTCACTTCCAAAGAGTTCAAGTTGAGCAGCAGCTTAAGGGGAATAAAACTGTTGTGCCTGAGATAAATATCCTTCCTAAAGAGTCTTTTTTTCCCTCCTAAGTACTATATGATGTGGAAGACTGACTATGCCTTTTATAAACTTTCAACCTAGTTCCCCAGTCTCCTACACAGCATTACAACACAACAAACATCCAATGAAAAAAAAACTATGAGTTTGTCTCTAGTTTGTAATTGTTCCCATCAGCTTCACATGACCACTACATTTTAGGTTACTTTCTCTTTCTCTTAACAGATGCTTTTTGGTCTAGAAAAATCCCAATATTTAGCCCATTGTGAGAATTAATGAACTCCCTTAGGAGCAAATTAGCTTCTGTTAGAAAAGTTATCTTCAGTCTGGAATATTTGCTTGTCTAATCCTCACGGCACCACAACTCTCTAATACCATTACACTATTATCTTGTAATTTATGCATTTTTTTTTCCACTGAGCCATATGAAATTTTTAATATTTTTTAGGTCAGAAATAAATCGCCCTAAGAGACTTAGCCAGGCAAGACCTATCATGTTTAATTCATAAGCAGAATTCTGACATAAAAACTTTTTACAACATATATTTACAGAATTTGCAACCAAAAAACAATCTTTATGTTTTAAATCCAATAAAAATGATTAATTTATGCAACAAAGAGCTAATACAAGCCTTTTATTACTCTCAGACTTAGTGTTACAGGTTGAAGATGCAATAACTGGTGAAATAGACTCAGTTCCTACCTAGATAAGCAGAAACCTTTAATCAGGGAGACATTTTTGCCCATGTATTAATACAAACACATAATCTAAAAGGTATTTAGATGAAAAAAATTCAGTTAAGCTATGAAAATATAAAGTGGACCTGATCTAGGCTGAATAGTTTAGATAAGGCTACTATAAGAACTGGCTTTTAACTTCATAGCTGAAGAATGCCTTAAATAAGATAAAGCTAGGATTTAAATATATTTAGCTATATAAATGTAGATAAACAGAAGCATGTTTGCCAAAAATGAGAATACCTTAGTGAAACAATAAATCATAATCCTATAACAAAGTAGGACAAAGGAGGTAATGTGAACCCTTGAATGCAGGGGTCCCCAACCTCCAGTTAGATCAGAGGTTGCATCAGTTTAGAAATAAAGTACACAATAAATGTAATGCACTTGAATCATCCCGAAACCCTCCCCACCAACACTGGTCAATGGAAAAATCATCTTCCACAAAATGGGTCCCTGTTGCCAAAAAGGTTGGGGACCATGTCTTGAGTGTCATTTAATCTGGCTTTCATGGGCCAGAATATGTTCCTATGGAATTTTCATCTAAGTTATGACAGGAAATGTTGTTGTCAGCCATAAAAAGATAGTGAAGTCTTATATTTCAGACAAAGAGTATTACAGAGGAAAAACATGACAGTCCTTTAAGATGTTTGAAAATAAGAAAAATTAGAGATAAATAGCTATTCAAGGATTTTCATCAGGGAACTGACATGAACTGTTCAGCATTTTATAAGCTTTACTCTGAATTCAATGTGTTGAAATACCTGGAGAGAAAAAGCCTATAATCAAGAGGTGACTATTCCAGGATGGAAATGAGTAGTCAAAATTCCAGAGAGCACTATTAAGAGTGGCTATTGTGAAGAATTTTAGAAGACTAATGAGTCAGGGCTTTTTATCTGTTTTGATCTTGAGGTTTAAGAGAGAAGGAAGATCATACAGGAAGTAAGGGAATAAAGCAGCAAGCTTGTCATCTGAGAGAGATAGACTGGAATTTGATATTGTTGAAGTCAATTTTTAATGAGAGTTAAATTTAAAACATAGCCTATGTAGGCATTTGGCTGCAGTTGTGCTGAAATAAAGATCATTAGTGTTTAGAAAAGTAAAATAACTGAGAGGCTAGGATATATAAGATTAAGCAAAGTGGATATTGAAATCACTCAAGTGGATAGTAATTGGAAAGATGTCTAGGTAGAATAACATTGAAAAGCTTTAGAGGATGTAAAAGTTTTAATACCAATGACAGTGTTAAAGACAAGGAAAAACATGAATTATATGAATTATCCTTGGTCAGAAGTTGACATCAGACATCACTTTTACCAAGTTAATTCCACTTATACTTACTTATGTTTTGTTTTGATCCTAAAAACATCCATATTGTGATACTTTTGTTTTGATATTAGTATAAAAGAAAATGTGCCAGTTATGAAAGTAAATTACAAGAGCACAGTGTAGTAATTCATTTGGAACACAAGGTTAGCTGTAATAGTAATATTATATTAACCTAAATAATAAAGTTTAACTTACATAAATATAGCAAATTGCTTTTGTGAATCAAAGAATTCAGTACAACTATGAACAAAAGAATAAGACTTTTTTGTTTTACCTGAAAGAAGTAAATGAATACCTTTCTGTGACATGGATGCTCCTTTCTGTGCTTGTATTTTTACTAAAGAAGTCAAAAGAGTTGTCAATTTTAGTTAAGTGCTGCTATATTCAAAAGATTTGAATAGAAATCTATTCTTTGGCACAGAAAAGCAAAGAAGGATATATAGGACAATCCTGACAGTATTGAAATCAGTCCTAACCCATAAAGAATATCAGGGGGAGATAAATTACTGTAGTTATTTTCTGTTCAAAGTTCAAGTAAAATCTTTCCACTTTTGTAAAAAAAAAAAAAAGTTTCCTAAGAGTAGTCCCAAAAATAAAACATGTAGAGATTTGCTATTTTTTGCTTACCTGCTTTTATGTAAATCATATACAGACAAACAACTCAGAAAAAAATATATATATATGAATGTATAAGAGGCTAAGAAAACAGTGACATCTACAGCAGAAATAGTTAATGTAACATTTACAAGTGACATCCATCATAAGCTGAATATATCTATTTCATCTTCAGTCTAGAGAGTGGGAGCCTAGCTCATGTATGTGTATGCTATCTAAATAACAGAGGTGAATCATTCAAATCCTCTTTACTGTAATAAGAATGGAGAAACCTGCTGTAGCTAGCTCAGGGAAAAAAAATAGCTATCTCATACTCAAGTAATATATAAAAGGTAGATTGTGTAAAGTGGTTTCTTTTGTGAGGTCATGAAAGAAGCTTCTTCATGTAGCAAATAATTTTGGAATACTGTGTCTCAAAACAAATCAGAACCAAGAGGCAATAAACACATATACATCTAGACAGAAAATATAAATCAGAAAAGAAATAAACAGAATTGTAATCTGAAGTCTTGTTTTCTCCTAGTCAGCAAATATCAATGTCATTTTCTATATATGACTCAAATTTCACCTCTGTCCTGTACATGTCATTACTTTCCATCTACCTACTGAATATCTATCTACTTTCTCCAAATCTAATAACTTCTCAATTACCTTCAAGAGGTAGGTTCATGGTCACCTTTTTCAAAAAGTATCTCTGCATTCATGTTCCAGACTAGCATCAAACTGATGTTGTTATTGTTTAGTTGTGAAGTCAAGTCCAAATCTTTTGCCTGCCAGGCACCTCTACCCATGGGATTTCCTAGGCAAGAATACTGGAATGGGTTACCATTTACTTCTCTAGAGGAGAAGAGTCAGGGGATCTTCCCAACCCAGGGATCGAACCTGTGTCTCCTAAATTGGCAAGCGGATTCTTTAAAGCTGAGCCACCATGGAAGCCATGAAACTAATATTAGCAACTAGTATTAGTAGTTGCTAAAGTTATACTAAGTGCAGGATGGGAAGGATACATTGTACAGGGTATAATTCAGGTCGGGCCAGATATGGAATACACCCAGATGCATTCAAAATAAGAAAGACAAAGTTCAAAGGCAGAAAATATAATAGACTACACAAGTCTCTGATCCCTTGACTCAAACAAAGGGAGACTTTACTACTCTCTCTGGCCATCTCTGTGAAAAGTACATGAAATTGACAAACTCTCAGTTTAGACTACAGAATTTTATTCTCTGCTTTCAACCAAGGCTTTGCAAACTTCTTTCACTGGTCTTTAAATAAGCTTTCACTGATTTGCAAGAAAAAATTACAAAAAATAGCTTCAGTGTAATTAGTTCTTTATATGGCAACATGTCCCATCACTTCATGGCAAATAGATGGGGACACAGTGGAAACAGTGACAGACTTTATTTTGGGGGTCTCCAAAATCACTGCAGATGGTGACTGCAGCCATGAAATTAAAAAATGCTTACTTCTTGGAAGAAAAGTTATGACCAACCTAGACAGCATAATAAGAAGCAGAGACATTACTTTGTCAACAAAGGTCCATCGGGTCAAGGCTACGGTTTTTCCAGTAGTCATGTATGGATGTGAGAGTTGGACTATAAAGAAAGCTGAGCATTGAACAACTGATGCTTTTGAACAATGGTGTTGGAGAAGACCCTTGAAAGTCCCTTGGGCTGCAAGGAGATCCAATCAGTCCATCCTAAAGGAAATCAGTCCTGAATATTCATTGAAAGGACTGATGCTGAAGCTGAAACTCCAATAGTTTGGTCACCTGATGTGAAAAACTGAATCATTTGAAAAGATCCTGATGTTGGGAAAGATTGAAGGCAGGAGGAGAAGGGTATGACAGAGGATGAGGTGGTTGGATGGCATCATCGACTCAATGGACATGAGTTTGAGTAAACTCTGGGAGTTGGTGATGGACAGGGAAGCCTGGTGTGCTGCAGTCTATGTGGTTGCAAAAAGTCGGACACAACTGAGCAACTGAACTGAACTGATGGCAACAAGTCCTATGTTAGAGATTATGTTCCTCCTCCATTTTTGGTGAAAATAAATGATAGTTTGAATAATCTATTTTGCTTGTATTAATGTCTCCATTCTATAAATTAAAAACTGTATTAGAAATTATACTTTAGTTACTTATTTTCCCCTTCCCAAGTGTCTATAAAAATCAAAGGGATCAATTGTCACTTAGTTTAGTTCAGTTCAGTAGCTCAGTCGTAGCCGACTATTTGCGACCCCAGGACTGCAGCACATCAGGCCTCCCTGTCCCTCACCAACTCCCAGAGTTTACTCAAACTCATGCCCATTGATTGAGTAAGTGATGCCATCCAACCACCTCATCCTCTGTCATCCCCTTCTCCTCTTGCCTTCAATCTTTCCCAGCATGAGGGTCTTTTCAAATGAGTCAGTTCTTTGCATCAGGGAGCCAAAGTATTAGAGCTTTAGCTTCAGCATCAATCCTTCCAATAATATTCAGAACTGATTTCCTTTAGGATGGATTGGTTGGGTCTCCTTGCAGTCCAAGGGACTCTCAAGAGTCTTCTCGAACACCACAGTTCAAAAGCATCAACTTTTTGGTGCTCAGCTTTCTTCACAGTCCAACTCTCACATCCATAAGTGACTACTGGAAAAACCATAGCTTTGACTAGATGGACCTTTGTTGGCAAAGTAATGTCTCTGCTTTTTAATATGCTGTCTAGGTTGGTCATGACTTTTCTTCCAAGGAACAAGTGTCTTTTAATTTCATGGCTGCAGTCACCATCTGCAATGATTTGGGAGCCCCAAAAATAAAGTCTGTCACTGTTTACCCATCTATTTGCCATGAACTGGTGGTGTTGGAGAAGACTCTTGAGAGTCCCTTGGACTGCAAGGAGATCCAAACAGTCCATTCTAGAGGAGATCAGTCCTGGGTGTTCTTCGAAAGGAATGATGCTAAAGCTGAAGCTCCAGTACTTTGGCCACCTCATGCAAAGAGTTGACTCATTGGAAAAGACTCTGATGCTGGTAGGGATTGGGGGCAGGAGAAGAAGGGGACAACAGAGGATGAGATGGCTGGATGGCATCATCAACTCGATGGACGTGAGTCTGAGTGAACTCCGGGAGTTGGTGATGGACAGGGAGGCCTGGCCTGCTGCAACTCATGGGGTTGCAAAGAGACAGACATGACTGAGCAACTGAACAGAACTGAACTGAACTAATCAAACCAGATGCCATGATCTTAGTTTTCTGACCTAGTTTTCTCAGTTTTCTTAGTCATTTAGTTACTCTCTAGATAAAATTCTTTTTGAGAAGAGGATATCAAAGAATTTTGTAACTCTGAAAGATCTTCTCAATTCTTCAGATTTTTAAATTGTTTTTCTTCCATTCATTCCCTCAAAAAACATTACTAAACTTCACCATATGCCTGACAGTATCCTAGTCACATAGGATATATGTGAAAATGCCAAACAAGTTACCTTCTCTAATAGAATTTAAATTCTATTTAACGGACAAAAACAATAAACAAGTATACTGATTAATGTATGATGCATAACTCACATAAAAGCAAAGAATATACAGTATGCATGCTGCTGCTGCTGCTGCTAAGTCTCTTCAGTCATGTCCGACTCTGTGCAACCCCCCAGACGGCAGCCCACCAGGCTCCACTGTCCCTGGGATTCTCCAGGCTAGAACACTGGAGTGGGTCGCCATTTCCTTCTCCAAGGCATGAAAGTAAAAAGTGAAGGTGAATTCCCTCAGCGACCCCATGGACTGCAGCCTACCAGGCTCCTCCGTCCATGGGATTTTCCAGGCAAGAGTACTAGAGTGGGTTGCCATTGCCTTCTCCATACAGTATGCATAAAATTAAATAAAACTATGAGCTAGTCACTGAGTAATTATTTATATTTGCAATATCACCATGGAAAATTTCTCTGAGAGGTAACATTTAAGCCAAGATTAGATTAACAGTCAGAAGTTAGTCAATGAAAATCTCTTTCAAGAAGATGGGAGAACAGTTGGAAAGAAAGGCCTGAAGGCATATTTTATGTAAAATGACTGATGCCCCTGGAGCTGTGCCCTGCAGCAGGGTTGATTCAAAAACAGAAAGAAGGCTAGTTTGCTGAAAAACATTAGGCAAGACTCAGGTAAAAGAGTAGGTTATGGTCAGAGAGATAATAAGGATTAGGAAATCAGTTCCAAAACAATAAGTCTCCTCAAATTTAGTCTTTCATTAAATAATAATTCACATCTATTGGATATTCAACATAATTCATATGTGCAATTACTGATTTCTCACAATAAGGCTTTAGTGTTTACTTTTTAGACCTCCATTTTATAGAGATAAAACTAAGATACAGTAATCTGTGCTCCATCACACAGATAATAAATGAGAAGCATTATTTGAGTCTTTAGTGTTTTCTATATACGATAATGTTTCATATATAAACATGTCTCTGGAAACAAACATCTACTTCCTTTTCTGATTTAGATGCCTTCCTTTGTCTTAATTAATTTGTCAATTATACCTCAAAAAAGTTGGGAGGAAGAATATCCTTCTAAACAGTTTCCTTAATTGCTTTTCTACTCAACCTTAGACATTACCAAGGTACTAAAAATTCTCATGAGGAAATACCAACCTACTATAGTATCCTGGAATGTGAAGTCAAGTGGGCCTTAGAAAGCATCACTACGAACAAAGCTAGTGGAGGTGAAGGAATTCCAGTTGACCTATTTCAAATCCTGAAAGATGATGCTGTGAAAGTGCTGCACTCAATATGCCAGCAAATTTGGAAAACTCAGCAGTGGCCACAGGACTGGAAAAGGTCAGTTTTCATTCCAATCCCAAAGAAAGGCAATGCCAAAGAATGCTCAAAAAACCACACAATTGCACTCATCTCATATGCTAGTAAAGTAATGCTCAAGATTCTCCAAGCCAGGCTTCAGCAATATGTGAACCATGAACTTCCTGATGTTGAAGCTGGTTTTCGAAAAGGCAGAGGAACCAGAGACCAAATTTCCAACATCTGCTGGATCAGGGAAAAAGCAAGAGAGTTCCAGAAAAACATCTATTTCTGCTTTATTGACTATGCCAAAGCCTTTGACTGTGTTTGACTGTGTGGACCACAATAGACTGTGGGAAATTCTGAAAGAGATGGGAATACCAGACCACCTGATCTGCCTCTTGAGAAATCTGTATGCAGGTCAGGAAGCAACAGTTAGAACTGGACATGGAACAACAGACTGGTTCCAAATAGGAAAAGGAGTACGTCAAGGCTGTATATTGTCATCCTGCTTATTTAACATATGCAGAGTACATAATGAGAAACGCTGGACTGGAAGAAACACAAGCTGGAATCAAGATTGCCAGGAGAAATATCAATAACCTCAGATATGCAGATGACTCCACCCTTATGGCAGAAAGTGAAGAGGAACTCAAAAGCCTCTTGATGAAAGTGAAAGTGGAGAGTGAAAAAGTTGGCTTAAAGCTCAACATTCAGAGAAAACGAAGATCATGGCATCCGGTCCCATCACTTCATAGGAAATAGATGGGGAAACAGTGGAAACAGTGTCAGATTTTATTTTTGGGGCTCCAAAATCACTGCAGATCATGACTGCAGCCATGAAATTAAAAGATGCTTACCCCTTGGAAGGAAAGTTATGTCCAACCTAGACAGCATATTCAAAAGCAGAGACATTACTTTGCCAACAAAGGTCCGTCTAGTCAAGGCTATGGTTTTTCCATTGGTCATGTATGGATGTGAAAGTTGGACTGTGAAGAAGGTTGAGTGCCGAAGAATTGATGCTTTTGAACTGTGGTGTTGGAGAAGACTCTTGAGAGTCCCTTGGACTGCAAGGAGATCCAAGCAGTCCATTCTGAAGGAGATCAGCCCTGGGATTTCTTTGGAAGGAATGATGCTAAAGCTGAAACTCCAGTACTTTGGACACCTCATACAAAGAGTTGACTCATTGGAAAAGACTCTGATGCTGGGAGGGATTGGGGGCAGGAGGAGAAGGGGACAACAGAGGATGAGATGGCTGGATGGCATCACTGACTCGATGGACATGAGTCTGAGTGAACTCTGGGAGTTGGTGATGGGCAGGGAGGCCTGGCATACTGCGATTCATGGGGTTGCAAAGAGTCGGACACAACTGAGTGACTAAACTGAACTGAAAATGAACTGAATAGTATTCTTGCCTGGAAAACCCCATGGATGGAGGAGCCTGGCTGGTTACAATCCATAGGGTCGAAAAGAATTGGATATGAATGAGCGCACACACACAGCACACTAAATACCATCTTAGTGACTATTTTTCCCCCCTGAGATTCTGTTGCTTAAAAGAGTATTCCATCCTAACATCCCAAAACATTTCAAGCTCAGCATGTCTCAAATTATTTCCTACCCTCCTAAGCCAGTGTTCCCTTTTGTCTTTGTGCTTCTTGTTTCCATGCACCAACTTCCTCCTATTTACCATAATAATAATGTTTGAAATAAGCTGCAAATGCACTCTCTTCCCAACCTTTTAATTTTTAGAATTGATCTTCCTAAATTGACCTAAACACTGTTTTATTTTGTTTAGCATTTATTGATTCAGGAAATAAATACAAAATTCTTAATAAAATGACTTTGAATCTGCCTACTTCTGCTTCTCATTTCTTACCTCTCTCCACCTCCTGTTATTACATATGGTTCTGCTCAGCTGCGTTAGCTAAGTTTTACCCTTTCGGTGTCCTTTATTTTTTTGACTGGGAAATGGTGATATTGACTGGATAACATGACCTTTCTGTAAGGGTTTGGGCAAGGATCATTATAAGCACCTCACATGTCTTAGCAAAGGGGAAATGACAGATGGAGGGGAAAGAGAGCAGAAATAAAAGTTCTGATTTTACATCCTGTTGAGCCCATTCTTCTCTGAAGGGGGGACTGTTGACTCTATAATCACTTGCCAAACTACTGAGCATGTTTTGCTGAGACAGACAAATGAGTCCCTAAGGATCAACTGCCCCAAAACTCTTAACTCTACCCACATGACACTCTTGACACTGACAGCTCCCACTTTTGTGACACCAGGGCCAATTATCTCCTAATTTAATGACCAAAATTTAATGACTAAGAGATTGGTGGCTGGGGCTGAGGTGTCCAAGTCAGGATGAGTGTGAGGTGATCTCAGTTACAGGAAGTCAAAGATTTATTTCTTCTTTTTCCAAGTGAAGGCAGAGGGAATATGGTTGATGAAGCAGGCAGCTGGTACAACACAGAACCTACCTGGACTCTAACATAAGGCTGGCTGTGCTTTCCTCTGGGGCCTTGATGGGGCTACCAGCAGGTAAGCAGAAAGGGGACTAGAGGGGTAGGAGCCTCTGGGAAGGAGCCTGCCCCTGGGAGGCTATTCAGTCTTCCCTCTGCTGAAAGCCCAGGGAACAGGGAATAACTATCCTCATTAAACATCAGCCATTCTACTGCCATCTTTCACAGTGACACCTACAACTGCAGCAAGCCCTGGAACAACCAGTCACAGGACACTAAGAGCCATGGAACCACCACTCACAGAAATAGCAACATCAACCTAAAGTCCACAGTAGCTACTCAGTCCTGTTACCACCACCAGTCATGGTAATGGCTCAGTTCAGCTAACAAGCAACAGCACTGCCACCCACCCAGGAGCCTCCACCAGTGTCCCCAACCCAGGATCACCTCGTCTCTTGCCAAGTCCTGGCCAGGTCCTAAGGAGGCAATAGTCCAACTACACTTGGACTAATGGTTCCCAGCCCCACAGCCTGCTCCCAACCCAGATTCTCCTCCCCAGGGTGGAAGAGAGGTAAAGCTACAAGACAGTGGAGGACATAAGGGGAAGGAGACAAGGCCTCCTGCTATGGTTCAGAAGGGAAGAAGGAAAAGTAAAGAAGGGGACAAATACAGAGTGAGGACGAAGGCAGCAGGGAGCCTTAGAAGGCACAGTTGTGTAGTCTTGTGACCCTTTCATCTTTAACTTCTACAGGCCTAAAGCATCTATATACTGAACACCAACAAAACCAAAGCTTGGGGTGGGGGGCGAGGGGTCGGGGAGGCGGGTGGCAGGGTGGGTGGCTGTGAGAGTACTCATCTCACTTGCTTCTCTTTCTCATTCCACTGTGTGCAGCTCAGATTTGGATTCAAGCTAGTACTTAACCCTCATCCCTCACTCTTACCCTCCAAGTGTCCTATCACTATCAATCCCCTGCCACACTCCTTACTCTGTGTACCTGGATGCCACTCTCTCCTGTGACCCAGAGTCTTTCAGATCCCCTCCCCAGGAGCCACTGTATAGCACTGTCTATCTGAATTAAATGACTGTGGATTACAACGTGCCCTTCCCCCTAGACAGCCTGTGAGTAACCTTCCCTTTCTCATCACTTGTACTAGGTGTCTGGGCTTCTCAAGGGACATAAGGGGATGGGGTGGGAGGGCTTGGTTATAGAGCTGATTCTGCCTCATTCTTTTGCAGTGGACATTTTTAGTTCAGAATTCATCCTTTCAAGATCTCCAAAGCCACCATGGCCTAGAGCTTCAGTTAGAGAAATGCAAGCCTCATTCTTCCACCAACTCTATTATCTCCCTTCTTGAAACCTCATATTTCCTTATCCTCTCAGGCCTATCAGAGCTAGGGCAACTGTCCTCCCCTCCTCTTTTACTCTGCCCATTCTCCCCCTTTCCCCTTTTGTTTCCTGCTCTGAATCATTGAGGTGAGCTCCTTACCAATCTCCTACTTCCCAAGGCCCCCCACATTCCTTTCTCCCTAACTTTATCTCACTCATCCCCATTATCATGTCTACTAGCCCTATGTTTCTACCAGGTTTCTCTTGTCCCAGTGACCAATCCATCTTGCTGCCTCTCATTATAGATCTGATCTTACCAGGCCTCCTCAACCTGGTGCTTGTTACTTTTCTGTATCATCAGGAGACAGCCACCCAGATACCAGACCTCTGAGCACTTGTCTCAACACCCAGGGCACAATTCTCAGCACTCAACTGACTCAGAGACAAAGTTATCTTCCTTCTCTGTCTTGACCAAAAATAGAGATAATACAATAAGGAAGGATGAGGGGAGAGATGTTTACTGAATGTAACTGGTTCCTCCTTCCCCATTACCAGTGGGAGAATAGTAAAATTCACTGAAATGTTTATCCTTGGTTTTTCTTGTCCATCCTATCAGGATTAAAAGCCATGTGTTTCTTGTTACATGCTTTTCTATGCCTTCCATGGTTGAGTCTCAGGGAGCCAGAAACTGCTGTGTTAGGGGGTGGGGAGGGCACTGTGTGACCCAATGCCCACAGGGGTCAAGTCCCCAAAGCTTGGCAAAGGTGGTAGTGTCAAGTCTGCCTTGCCTCCCTTCCTCCTCTTCTTTTGGGGCCCCTGGCTGCTCCAGTTCCCTCTCTCCTCCAATCCAGTAGAACCACCCATTCCAGTGGCCCTGCTCCTGATCCTCATATACAATTACAGGTGAAGCAGGGAGCAACAGCAATGAATGTGTGAAGGTCACAGCAGTGTCATGTTTTCTCTGAAAGCTACACCAGTTCTTCCTTAGCAACAAGAATGCCCTGCCCTACCCCCTGTGGATGGCAAACCGATAGGATTAAACCCACCACACCTGAGATACTCCTATCTCACCTGCAAAGGATTTTCATCAACCACAGAAGTAGTGGGTATTCTGACCTCTGTACTCCTGGGAACAACATGTCTCCAGCCTGGGCCACCCACTGAGCCTAACCTGATATCCTGGGTGGTGGTGGTGGTGGCTGGCACCTCCAAGGCGGCCTGTGTGGACTCTAAAAAGACCTTCCAGACAGTCACAGCCTGTACAACCAATGAGTGCCAGTCCCCACTTAACAGTAAACCATGATGCAATCTCTGGGAGCCCTTTCCAATTGTAGAAGCCCCTTGAAAGGCTACAGAAAGCAGCCACCAGG
Organism: Bos javanicus; assembly: GCF_032452875.1. NCBI lineage: Eukaryota > Metazoa > Chordata > Mammalia > Artiodactyla > Bovidae > Bos > Bos javanicus. The sequence continues at coordinate 102,948,916 of NC_083868.1, read as the reverse complement.
ACCCAGAGACGCACCACTTTGAGGGGAGCCCGCATACGGCAGCAGCAGCCACAACTTGCAGACACCCCGTATGACCTTGCTTCGACCTTGTGGACTGCAGTGCAGGGAGTCAGCAACAGCACATTGTACTCCCAGCAGGCACCCAGACACCAGGCCATGATGGTGAGGCCCACCTCCACCCAGATGGCCAAAGCTTCCTGTCCTGGCAGTGGTGACAGAGATCAACACTCCCCTGGGTAGTCCAAGATGGCCCTGGGTGCTTTACCCAAGTCCTGACTCAGCATGCGCTTTGACCCTGAAATAATTCCTTCGGGCCAGCGGGGTGAGAGAGAACCCTGGGCTTTTGTTTCATAGAGGTGGCAAGGGCTAGGCCCGCTCACCTACCCCACCTCCCCTTCTACTTCACTGACCCAGTCTGGCGATGGCTGGTGCACCCATCTCCAAGGCCTGGACAGCACATGGGCCGGGAGCCTATGGCGGGCTACCTGGCTCACACATCCCGCTCCCCAAGCCTCCCAAGCTCCCCAAGCCCCACGTTGTTTCCTCTGGAGACACCCAGAATATAGTAGATAGAAAGCTGTGTCCCCACCAGGTGGCATGGTGGGGACTCACGTACCTGCTCTCTCAACTTTGAAAATGTCAAGTTAGCTGGAAAAAGACAAAGTGGTCCTGAGCAGCAGCAGCATCCCTGCCGCCAAAGCAGAAAGTATTAACAAAAAGCGCAAAAGATGGAACTGCGCAGGCGCACAGCTCTGGAGCGCTTCACATTTTCAAATTCGAGCAGTTGGAAGGGTGCAAGCGGAATATGTGGTCTCCTGATGAGGCATGTTTATCTATCCTGTCTATCTTAATTGCCAATACTCCAGTTCACTATTTGTGTGAACTTTATTGAGGTATGATTGACAGGTAATTTAGGCTTCAGTTCATCTCTTTCGTTGGTTATTTCAATATTGTAGTCTCCTGACAGAATTCCCTATCTGAAATTTGCTTCTCTTAAATTCATATCTCACAGCCATGGTGGTTATCTTTCTTAAAAAAAAAAAAAAAAAAAGAGAGAGAGAGAGATTTCCATGTCCTTTGCTTGCATTCAATCACCTGATCACTGTACAAATTGCCATCTCATATCAACCCAACATCCCCTCATGTAGTCTACATAAACATAAAGCCCTTGACTTGCCTTTAGTCTGTCTTCCAGGTACACTTTTCTTCATCTTACTAGATATTCTTATTTTTCAAAACCAATCCTTATTCTTTTATATCTATGTGAAATTGCAACTCATTTTTTATATACCTTCATCATCACCATCATCATACCATCACCACCACCATCATCAGCTGCCATTGACACGTGCATTCATAACACTATGTTAAACACACCATACATGTTATATTACTATGCTAATATAATTTGAGTTAAAAAAAATACTGAGGATTAAAAGATTGAGTAACTTACCTAATATTACAAAGTTCAGTTCAGTTCTGTTCAGTCTCTCAGTCGTGTCCGACTCTCTGAGACCCCATGAATCACAGCACGCCAGGCCTCTCCATCACCAACTCCCGGAGTTCACTCAGACTCATGTCCATCAAGTCGGTGATGCCATTCAGCCATCTCATCCTCTGTCGTCCCCTCTTCCTCCTGCCGCCAATCCCTCTCAGCATCAGAGTCTTTTCCAATCAGTCAACTCTTCACATGAGGTGGCCAAAGTTTTGGAGTTTCAGCTTTAGCATCATTCCTTCCAAAGAAATCCCAGGGCTGATCTCCTTCAGAATGGACTGGTTGGATCTCCTTGCAGTCCAAGGGACTCTCAAGAGTCTTCTCCAATACCACAGTTCAAAAGCATCAATTCTTCGGTGCTCAGCTTTCTTCACAGTCCAACTCTCACATCCATGCATGACCGCTGGAAAAACCATAGCCTTGACTAGATGGACCTTTGTTGGCAAAGTAGTGTCTGTGCTTTTCAACATGCTATCTAGGTTGGTCATAAATCTCCTTCCAAGGAGTAAGCATCTTTTAACTTCATGGCTGCAGTCACGATCTGCAGTGAATTTGGAGCCCCAAAAATACAGTCTGACACTGTTTCCACTGTTTCCCCACCTATTTCCCATGAAGTGATGGGACCAGATGCCATGATCTTCGTTTTCTGAATGTTGAGCTTTAGGCCAACTTTTTCACTCTCCTCTTTCACTTTCATCAAGAAGCTTTTTAGTTCCTCTTCACTTTCTGCCATAAGGGTGATGTCATCTGCATATCTGAGGTTACTGATATTTCTCCCAGCAATCTTGATTCCAGCTTCCAGCCCAGCATTTCTCATGATGTACTCTGCATATAAGTTAAATAAGCAGGATGACAATATACAGCCTTGATGTACTCCTTTTCCTATTTGGAACCAGTCTGTTGTTCCATGTCCAGTTCTAACTGTTGCTTCCTGATCTGCATATAGGTTTCTCAAGAGGCAGATCAGGTGGTCTGGTATTCCCATCTCTTTCAGAATTTTCCACAGTTTATTGTGATCCACACAGTCAAAGGCTTTGGCATAGTCAATAAAGCAGACATAGATGTTGTTCTGGAACTCTCTTGCTTTTTCGATGATCCAGTGGATGTTGAAAATTTGATCTCTGGTTCCTCTGCCTTTTCTAAAACCAGCTTGAACATCTGGAAGTTCATGGTTCACATATTGCTGAAGCCTGGCTTGAAGAATTTTGAGCATTACTTTATTAGTGTGTGAGATGAGTGCAATTGTGCAGTAGTTTGAGCGCTCTTTGGCATTGCCTTTCTTTGGGATTGGAATGAAAACTGACCTTTTCCAGTCCTGTGGCCACTGCTGAGTTTTCCAAATTTGCTGGCATATTGAGTGCAGCACTTTCACAGCATCATCTTTCAGGATTTGAAATAGGTCAACTGGAATTCCTTCACCTCCACTAGCTTTGTTCATAGTGATGCTTTCTAAGGCCCACTTGACTTCACATTCCAGGATGTCTGGCTCTAGGTTAGTGATCACACCATTGTGATTATCTTGGTCGTGAAGATCTTTTTTTGTTCAGTTCTTCTATGTGTTCCTGCTACCTCTTCTTAATATCTACTGCTTCTGTTAGGTCCATACCATTTCCTACCTCCTAATACTATCAAATTGGTGATTAGAATTTTAATGTATGAATTTGGGGAGAGACAAATTTTTAGCCCATAATATATTCCCTGGTGGCTCAGCTGTTAAAGAATACATTTGCAATGTGGGAGACTTGGTTTATATATCCAGGTTGGGAAGACCCTCTGGAGAAGGGAATGGCTACCCACACACTCCAGTATTCTGGCCTAGAGAATTCCAGGAACTGTATAGTCCAAGGCGTCACAAACAGTCAAACACGACTGAGCAACTTTCACTTTCATATGCCAAATAACAATCAAAGCAAAAACATGCCAAAATTTTTTTAATGTTTCACATGATTAAAATTTTCCAAGATACTGTTTTTATAAGTATGGATTTATTCAGTAAGTTTCGCTATTGTTCAGTTGCTAAATTGTGTCTGACTCTTTGTGACCCTGTGGACTGCAGCATGCCAGGCTCCTCTGTCTCCACTATCTATCAGAGTTTGCTCAAATTTATGTCCATTGAGTCCGTGATGTTATTTAGCCTCTGTCATCTCTATCACCCCCTTCTTTTGCTTTGAATCTTTCCCAGCATCAGGGTCTTTACCAATGAATTTTCTCTTTATATCTGGTGACCAAAATATTGGAGCTTCAGCAACAGTCCTTCCAGTGAATACTCAGGGTTAACTTCCTTTAGTCTTGACTGGTTTGATCTCCTTGTTGTCTGAGGGATTCTCAAGAGTCTTATCCAGTGCCACAATTCAAAAGCATCAATTCTTTGTTACTCAGCCGTCTTTTTAGTGCAAATGTTACATCTGTACATGGCTACTAGAAAAACCATAGCTTTCACCATACAAAACTTTGTCAGCAAGATATGTTTCTGCTGTTTAATACAGTGTCTAGGTTTGTCACAGCTTTCCTTCTAAGGAGCAAATGTATTTTAGTTAAATAATGTTTCTAAATGTGGAAGAGGTAACTTATTAATACATAACATGTTTTAATAATCAAGCACCTACAAATTCAAATTAAATAACTCATAAACTAATACTCAATGTAGAGAGACATGAAAATTTCATTATTTGATTTCTAATAACTTAAAAATAAAGATGACAGGATTAACACTTTTCCCAATCTCACTCAAAATTTCAATATATGTCAGAATGACAAATACACCTATTATAGATGATTCAAACCACATTGTGTATTGTAGTCTGATTTGGAATCTAGTCCTTTTTGCCATGTACATAAACTCAAAGGATAATCTTAGAGAGGAAATGTCTAAATATCAAAGATGTGTGAATGGGACCCTTTACTGGAAATGAAACCTTTTGGTGGAAGCCTAAGGTAAAGATGGGAATGTGCAGTTCTTTAGGAGGTGGTAGTGCTATATTAAGCATTCTCACAGTTGTCAACCTACCGCAAAATATACAAGAGTTGAACTTAATGAAAATGTAAGTGTAATCTTAAAGAATTCATATAGCCACTGGTGAAGGCTGGTATACTCTTTCAAAAATCAAAGATAATGAAAAACTTCAAATGACTAGGGGACTTGAAGATTGTTAGCATTTTGCAATGTGCAATGTCCAAATTTTATAAATAAGTTCACTTATTACCTACACAATGTTCATACTTTCATACAAAATAAATATTTATTTCTCCAATCATTTTAAGGTATTAATTTAAAAATATGGAAAACTTTTTCTTATGTGGAAAAAGTGATTCTAAAATATAACTTATTAATGTTTCAAAGTAAGTAAAATAATACATAATCTTCTTAGACATCTACATCAGCTTGGTATGATAAATATGTATTGCCAGAAACTGGATTTTAACTCAGAGAATCAGATACTGAGGACATCTCCTGTTACTATTCCCTTCATCTTTGTCAGTGTTCAATTGAAATGTGTTACTATTCTCTTCATCTTTGTCAATGTTCAACTGAAATGTGTCTGTGAACTTAATTGAAGTTTTAAAATAAGTTTTAATTTAGTCCATATTTATAATTATAAATGCAAATGATCCAACTGGAAACCATCCAAATGTCTAAATCATTTGTTCCCTTTTCAGTACTTATTTAAAGCACTGAATAGGAAAAAAAAAAAAAATCTTGCCTGTACCTGATTATATTGCTAGACACTAAATGAAGAAATAACAAAATGGAAGAAAATAAAATCTAACTAAATAAATATTAGAACAACTATGGTAACCAGAAATATTTTCAAAAATCAGCTTCTCCATATCTACTAATTTTGGCTCTCATAGGTCTCCTTTTTGATTTGGGAATAATAATTTTATAATACTGAATGTGTTCTTAGAGCTAACATATTGCAGCTATACCCACCATTAAAATTTTTACACTGATTATACTCACTAATTACAACTGGGATGCAAAACAGATTTCATATTAAGCTACATTAAAAGGGAAGAAATTAAAATAGACCTATTTTTTAGAAGTATTATATTCTTTTGGAGACAGCAGATTCTACAGCAGCATTTGCCAATTAAAAACACCAGGCTAGTTCTTAAATAAAGGATTAAAGCAAAAGGTTACTTTCACACTTGGGTGGTATATGTCAAAACAGACATTTTGCCTGATGGCCACCCTTGTGGCAGATGGAATGAAAAGCTAGACTGTACAGTAAGAGATGACCATTTGTACAGTTCTATGTTAAATAATGAATTCAAGAAGCCTTTTCTATATCTGTGGCAGGCTGTCTAATTTGAATTCAGTCTTCATTTCAGCAAGACATATTTCACTTATTTACCCTTGTATATTCATCATGCATTTGTGTTTCTAATGCAACTCCTCTCTCCATGACTAACTTTATCCTTTCAGGAATGAGCCTGCTGGAGTGTGACATATGCAACACCATGTAATTTAAAAATCTAATATATTCCTATATGGAGTGTGTATCCAATATTCCTTCCTCAGGAGACAGTATTGTTTACAAATGAAGGAAAGCAAAACACTCTGGCATTAGGTTCTGAAACTATATACTGGGTAAAAGTAATTTGTCTGCTCAGAAAGTAATTCTAAATCTGATAGAACAATCAAATAAAGGTTTAGCACTGAATTTGAAATGGACAAGTGTGAGGTAGAAAGATCCAATCAGACTTTTGCACTTGCTTTTTACTGTTTCAGTAACGTACGGAGCTAACTTTTCTTTCCATGTCTTTGCTTATATTGTTTTGCATCTAGAATGCCTATCTTTCTAATTCCCAGTATCTTGATTACATCCACTTTTCAAAGCTTACGTCAAGTTGCATGTCTTTGTTGAAATCTCTTCTGCCACATAAGTAAGTAAATTACCTTGCTTTCTTCTGAGCCTCCTATACAATTTTTTTCTTTCTACACAATTAATTAAATGATGTTTAGGCACACATATTGTAGTCAGATGACAGTCTGAATTTTATCTCTGCCATTTACTAGCTGATGTCATTATCTTCTCATAAAAAGGAATAATTGTGGTACATTAGAAGATGATGATGATCGAATATCCTGAGGCAAAAAGTGATCTGTGGTAAACAAAAAAAGAAAAGCTTTTATTTTTCAAATGTAATGTAACTTTGTTTCATCAGGTACTTTTCTTTTTTATGTAAATGTTCTTTATCTGTGTGCTCTCCAGTATTACTTAAGTTATTAATCCCTGGAGAGCAGAGATTGGGGCATCCATATGCACAAATATTGTTTTATATTTTTACATTATAAAATAAATGAATCTATAGCCATCTAGTTAGCCATCTATCTACCTATCTATCTATCTGTCTTGGAAACAGAATGGATAAAACGCTCAGGACATTATAGAGATCAGTCCAAGGGAAATAGTTAACTAATTTAACTTAAGTTGATACAGGTTAAAATATTCAATATACTAAGAAAGTAGATTTTTAAAAAATTTTCATCACAAGAAAAAATATCTGTCATTATGGGTGGTAACGTAAGTTACCTAAATTTAATGTGATAATCATTTCACAGTATATACATACTGTATATACAGTATATACACATCAAATCATTATATTGTACACCAAAACTAATACAATGTTATATGTCAATTATATCTGAATAAAAAAAAAGCACTTAATGTATATCAAAATGTACTGTGACAGAAAAAGTCCTGTAAAACAAGTAAAATTTTGTTTAAGAAAGATAAAAGGTACAATGACAATCAAATATACAAAATTAAGTAAGGAAAAGAAATAATAATAAATTGCTTCCAGAGGACTAAAAATAAGCAACTAACAGAGGACTAGAAAGTTCAGTTCAGTCACTCATTCATGTCCGACTCTTTGAGATCCCATGAATCGCAGCACGCCAGGCCTCCCTGTCCCTCAGCAACTCCCGGAGTTCACTCAGACTCACGTCCATTGAGTCAGTGACCCCATCCGGCCATCTCATCCTCTGTCGTCCCCTTCTCCTCCTGCCCCCAATCACTCCCAGCATCAGAGTCTTTTCCAATGAGTCAACTCTTCGCATGAGGTGGCCAAAGTACTGGAGTTTCAGCTTCATATCAGTCCTTCCAAAGAAATCTCAGGGCTGATCTCCTTCAGAATGGACTGGTTGGATGTCCGTGCAGTCTAAGGGACTCTCAAGAGTCTTCTCCAACACCACAGTTCAAAGCATTGATTCCTCAGTGCTCAGCTTTCTTCACAGTCCAACTCTCACATCCATGCATGACCACAGGAAAAACCATAGCCTTGACTAGATGGACCTTTATTGGCAAAGTAATGTCTCTGTTTTTGAATATGCTATCTAGGTTGGTCATAACTTTTCTTCCAAGGAGTAAGTGTCTTGTAATTTCATTGCTGCAGAAACCATCTACAGTGATTTTGGAGCCCCCCAAAATAAAGTCTGACACTGTTTCCACTGTTTCCCCATCTATTTCCCATGAAGTGATCGGACCAGGTGCCATGATCTTTGTTTTCTCTGAATGTTGAGTTTTAAGCCAACATTCTCACTCTCCTCTTTCACTTTCATCAAGGGGCACTTTAGTTCCTCTTCACTTTCTGCCATAAGGGTGGTGTCATCTGCATATCTGAGGTTATTGATATTTCTCCCAGCAATCTTGATTCCAGCTTGTGCTTCTTCCAGCCCAGTACTTCTCATGATGTACTCTGCATAGAAGTTAAATAAGCAGGGTGACAATATACAGCCTTGACATACTGCTTTTCCTATCTGGAATCAGTCTGTTGTTCCATGTTCAGTTCTACCTGTTGCTTCCTGACCTGCATACAAATTTCTCAAGAGGCAGGTCAGGTGGTCTGGTATTCCCATCTCTTTCAGAATTTTCCACAGTTTATTGTGATCCACACAGTCAAAGGCTTTGGCATAGTCAATAAAGCAGAAATACATGTTTTTCTGGAACTTTCTTGCTTTTTCCGTTATCTAGTGGATGTTGACAATTTGATCTCTGATTCCTCTGCCTTTTCTAAAACCAGCTTGACCATCTGGAAGTTCACGGTTTTTATATTGCTGAAGCCTGGCTTGGAAGTTTTGAGCATTACTTTACCAGCGTATGAGATGAGTGCAATTGTGCGGTAGTTTGGGCATTCTTTGGCATTGCTTTTCTTTGGGATTGAAATGAAAACTGACCTTTTCCAGTCCTGTGGCCACTGCTGAGTTTTCCAAATTTGCTGACATATTGAGTGCAGCACTTTCACAGAATCATCTTTCAGGATTTGAAATAGCTCAACTGGAATTCCATCACCTCCAATAGCTTTGTTCATAGTGATGCTTTCTAAGGCCCACTTGACTTCACATTCCAGGATATCTGGCTCTAGGTGAGTGATCACACCATCGTGATTATCTGGGTCATGAAGATCTTTTTTGTACAGTCTTCTGTGTATTCCTGCCATCTCTTCTTAATATCTACTGCTTCTGTTAGGTCCATACCATTTCTGTCCATTATCGAACCCATCTTTGCATGAAATATTCCCTTGGTATCTCTAATTTTCTTGAAGAGATCTCTAGTCTTTCCCATTCTGTTGTTTTCCTCTATTTCTTTGCATTGCTTGCTGACGAAGGCTTTCTTATTTCTTCTTGCTATTCTTTGGAACTCTGCATTCAGATGCTTGTACCTTTCCTTTTCTCCTTTGCTTTTCGCTTCTCTTCTTTTCACAGCTATTTGTAAGGCCTCCCCAGTCAGCCATTTTGCTTTTTTGCATTTCTTTTCCATGGGGATGGTCCTGATCCCTGTCTCCTGTACAATGTCAAGAACCTCATTCCATAGTTCATCAGGAACTCTATCTATCAGATCTAGGCCCTTAAATCTATTTCTCACTTCCACTGTATAATCATAAGGGGTTTGATTTAGGTCATATCTGAATGGTCTAGTGGTTTTCCCTACTTTCTTCAATTTAAGTCAGAATTTGGCAATACGAAGTTCATGGTCTGAGCCACAGTCAGCTCCTGGTCTTGTTTTTGCTGACTCTATAGAGCTTTTCCATCTTTGGCTGCAAAGAATATAATCAATCTGATTTCGGTGTTGACCATCTGGTGATGTCCATGTGTAGAGTCTTCTCTTGTGTTGTTGGAAGAGGGTGTTTGCTATGACCAGTGCATTTTCTTGGCAAAACTCTGTTAGTCTTTGCCCTGCTTCATTCTGTATTCCAAGGCCAAATTTGCCTGTTACTCCACAGTAAATGTATGATTTTTCAAATTTGAAAAGTTTAGTTAACGGACAATAAACTTTAGGAACAGCTAAAATAAGAAATGACCTGATAATCATGAGTAAGTAAATGCTGAAAATTCTTTTTATCATCAAATACCGTAATGGCTTTACAAGTTTTCTATCACCTCGCCTTTCTGTCCTGAAATTCTTATATTTAGAGATAACTATCTTCAGAAACTTGTGGTTAAAAGTGAGGTGAATATGTATTTATAAACCACCTGAAATGTAAAAAGAGCAAACAAAAATGTGATTGCAGAGGGTAAATAAATAAAGTGTGTGGGCAACTTAGACTATTACAGTATCTATTTCATGTGAATGATTATTGTCCTGACATTGTAAGAGAGAATTAAGATGAAAAAGAGTTGGTTACTGCTTTGAAAGTTATCATTGGTAAAAAAAGTATGTAAACATTATAATAATAATATAAGGTATATTATGCCCACCCCGCATCCGAGGTCAGGGGCAGCGGCTGGGAGGAGCTACCCCATGCCCCAAGCCCGAGGCCAGGGGCGGCAGCTGGGAGGAGCTACCACACGCCCCAAGCCCGAGGCCAGGGGCGGCGGCCAGGAGGAGCAACCCACGCCCGAGGCCACAGGCAGAGGCCAGGAGAACCAACCCGATGTCCAAGGAGCTGTGGCTGCGGGGGCGCAGGAGGGCCTAGAGGAGCTATCCACATTGAAGGTCAGGAAGGGCGCTTTGCTGGAGCAGCCGTGAAGAGATACCCCACGCACAAGGAAAGAGAAACCCAAGTAAGACGATTGGTGTTGCAAGAGGGCATCAGAGGGCAGACACACTGAAATCATACAGAAAACGAGTCAATCTAATCATACTAGGACCACAGCCTTGTTTAACTCAATGAAACTAAGCCATGCCCATGGGGCAATGCAAGACGGGCGGGTCATGGTGGAGAGATCTGACAGAATGTGGTCCACTGGAGAAGGGAATGGCAAACCACTTCAGTATTCTTGCCTTGAGAACCCCATGAACAGTATGAAAAGGCAAAATGATAGGATACTGAAAGAGGAACTCCCCAGGTCAGTAGGTGCCCAATATGCTACTGGAGATCAGTGGAGAAATAACTCCAGAAAGAATGAAGGGATGAAGCCAAAGCAAAGACAATACCCAGTTGTGGATGTGACTGGTGATAGAAGCAAGGTCCGATGCTGTAAAGACCAATATTGCATAGGAACCTGGAATGTCAGGTCCATGAATCAAGGCAAACTGGAAGTGGTCAAACAAGAGATGGCAAGAGTGAATGTCAACATTCTAGGAATCAGCACTAAAATGGACTGGAATGGGTGAATTAACTCAGATGACCATTATATCTACTGCTGTGGGCAGGAATCCCTCAGAAGAAATGGAGTAGCCATCATGGTCAACAAAAGAGTCCGAAATGCAGTACTTGGATGCAATCTCAAAATGACAGAATGATCTCTGTTCGTTTCCAAGGCAAACCATTCAATATCACAGTAATCCAAGTCTATGCCCCAACCAGTAAGGCTGAAGAAGCTGAAATTGAATGGTTCTATGAAGACCTACAAGACCTTTTAGAACTAACACCCAAAAAAGATGTCCTTTTCATTATAAGGAACTGGAATGCAAAAGTAGGGAGTCAAGAAACACCTGGAGAAACAGGCAAATTTGGCCTTGGAATACGGAATGAAGCAGGGCAAAGACTAACAGAGTTTTGCCAAGAAAATGCACTGGTCATAGCAAACACCCTCTTCCAACAACACAAGAGAAGACTCTACACATGGACATCACCAGATGGTCAACACCGAAATCAGATTGATTATATTCTTTGCAGCCAAAGATGGAGAAGCTCTATACAGTCAGCGAAAACAAGACCAGGAGCTGACTGTGGCTCAGACCATGAACTCCTTTTTGTCAAATTCAGACTTAAATTGAAGAAAGTAGGGAAAACCACTAGACCATTCAGATATGACCTAAATCAAATCCCTTATGATTATACGGTGGAAGTGGGAAATAGATTTAAGGGTCTAGATCTGATAGAGTGCCTGATGAACTATGGACTGAGGTTCGTGACATTGTACAGGAAACAGGGATCAAGACCGTCCCCATGGAAAAGAAATGCAAAAAAGCAAAATGGCTGACTGGAGAGGCCTTACAAATAGCTGTGAAAAGAAGAGAAGCAAAAAGCAAAGGAGAAAAGGAAAGATATAAGCATCTGAATGCAGAGTTCCAAAGAATAGCAAGAAGAAATAAGAAAGCCTTTGTCAGCAATCAATGCAAAGAAATAGAGGAAAACAACAGAATGGAAAAGGCTAGGGATCTCTTCAAGAAAATTAGAGATACCACGGGAACATTTCATGCAAAGATGGGTTCGATAATGGACAGAAATGGTATGGACCTAACAGAAGCAGTAGATATTAAGAAGAGATGGCAAGAATACCCAGAAGAACTGTATAACAAAGATCTTCACATCCCAGATAATCATGATGGTGTGATCACTGAACTAGAGTCAGACCTGGAATGTGAAGTCAAGTGGGCCTTAGAAAGCATCACTACAAACAAATCTATTGGAGGTGATGGAATTCCAGTTGACCTATTTCAAATCCTGAAAGATGATTCTGTGAAAGTGCTGCACTCAATATGTCAGCAAATTTGGAAAACTCAGCAGTGGCCACAGGACTGGAAAAGGTCAGTTTTCATTCCAATCCCAAAGAAAGGCAATGCCAAAGAGCGCTCAAACTACTGCACAATTGCACTCATCTCATACGCTAGTAAAATAATGGTCAAAATTCTCCAAGCCAGGCTTCAGCAATATGTGAACTGTGAACTTCCTTATGTCCAAGCTGGTTTTAGAAAAGACAGAGGAACCAGAGATCAAAATGCCAACATCCACTGGATCATCAAAAAAGCAAGAAAGTTCCCGAAAAACATCTATGTCTGCTTTATTGACTATGCCAAAGCCTTTGACTGTGTGGATCACAATAAACTGTGGGAAATTCTGGAAGAGATGGGAATACCAGACCACCTGATTCGCCTCTTGAGAAATCCGTATGCAGGTCAGGAAGCAACAGTTAGAACTGGACATGGAACAACAGACTGTTTCCAAATAGGAAAAGGAGTACGTCAAGACTGTATATTGTCACCCTGCTTATTTAACTTATATGCAGAGTACATAATGAGAAACGCTGGGCTAGAAGAAGCACAAGCTGGAATCAAGATTGTTGGGAGAAATATCAATAACCTCATATATGCAGATGACACCCCCCTTATGGCAGAAAGTGAGGAGGAACTCAAAAGCCTCTTGATGAAAGTGAAAGTGGAGAGTGAAAAAGTTGGCCTAAAGCTCAACATTCAGACAACGAAGATCATGGCATCCAGTCCCATCACTTCATGGGGAATAGATAGGGAAACAGTGGAAACAGTGTCAGACTTTATTTTTCTGGGCTCCAAAATCACCGAAGATGGTGACTGCAGCCATGAAATTAAAGACGCTTACTCCTTGGAAGCAAAGTTATGACCAACCTAGATAGCATATTGAAAAGCAGAGACATTACTTTGCCAACAAAGTTCCGTCTAGTCAAGGCTATTGTTTTTCCTGTGGTTATGTATGGATGTGAGAGTTGGACTGTGAAGAAGGCTGAGCACTAAAGCATTGATATTTTTGAACTCTGGTGTTGGAGAAGACTCTTGAGAGTCCCTTAGACTGCAAGGAGATCCACGCAGTCCATTCTGAAGGAGATCATCCCTGGGATTTCTTTGGAAGGAATGATGCTAAAGCTGAAACTCCAGTACTTTGGCCACCTCATGAGAGGAATTGACTCATTGGAAAAGACTCTGATGTTGGGAGGGACTGGCGGCAGGAGGAGAAGGGGACGACAGAGGATGAGATGGCTGGATGGTATCACTGACTCGATGGATGTGAGTCTGTGTGAACTCCCGGAGTTGGTGATGGACAGGGAGGCCTGGCGTGCTGCGATTCATGGGGTCGCAAACAGTCGGACACGACTGAGCAGCTGAACTGAACTGAATTGATGCCTAATGTGAAATTATTAAGATACTAGTTTCTGTCTTTTATTTCTAGAAGACTTCCTCATTTAAATATTCCTAATCTACCACTCAAACTCCTGAAATTAGCTGCACATTTAACTTCGGTATCTCAAAGATATTTAACTTAAGCTGGAGGAAGTTATTTAACTTCTACTCAGCAATCAGGCTGCAGAGGTCACTGTATGCAGGTAGAATTGTGTTGACTTAGGTACTCACTTTAATGTTTGGACTTCAAGGGGATCATACCAGTTCCTTTGACTGCAAGGAGATCAAACCAGTGAATCCTAAATAAAACCAGTTCTGAATATTCATTGGTAGGACCGATGCTAAAGCTGAATCTGCAATACTTTGCCCACCTGATGTGAATAACTGACTCATTGGAAAAGATCTCACGCTGAGAAAGATAGAAGGCAGCTGGAGAAGGAGACGACAGAAGATGAGATGATCGGATGCTATCACTAACTCTATGGACTTGAGTTTGAGGAAGCTTCGGAAGTTGGTGATGGACAGGGAAGCCTGACCTGCTGAAGTCCATGGGGTCACAAAGAGTTGGACATGACTAAGTGACTGAACTGAACTGAACGTAATAACTGTGATTTCACTTTTTCCATTTTCCCAATTTTACTCTGCCTTTTAGAAGATAGAAGTTCCTCTTTTACAGTCCCAATTTTGCTTGACTGACAGAAACCCAGTTCCTCCTGAACTTGCATCTTCCTCTAAACAATTTCCCTAATCATAGACCACAGGAGCAGAAGATATTAAGAAGAGGTGGCAACAATACACATAACTATACAAAAAAGATCATCATGACCCAGATAAAGACAATGGTGTGATCACTCACCTAGAGCCAGACATTCTAGATTGTGAATATGATTCTAGAATACGAAGTTAAGTGGGCCTTAGGAAGTATCACTATGAACAAAGCTAGTGGAGGTGATGGAATTCCAGATGAGCTATTTCAAATATTAAATGGTGATGCTGTGAAAGTGCTGAACTTAATATGCCAGCAAACGGAAAAATCAGCAGTGGCCACAGGACTGGAAAAGGTCAGTTGTCATTTCAATCCCAAAGAAAGGCAATGCCAAAGAATGTTCAAACTATCACACAATTGTACTCATCTCACATGCTAGCAAAATAATGCTCAAAATTCTTCAAGCTAGGCTTCAACAGAATGTGAACAGAGAACATCCACATGTTCAAACTGGATTTAGAAAAGGCAGAGGAACCAGAGATCAAATTGCCAACATCTGCTGGATCATAAAAAAGGCAAGAGAATTCAAGAAATGCATCTATTTCTGCTTCACTGACTATGCTAAAGACTTTGTGTGGATCACAACAAACTGGAAAATTCTTAAAGAGATGGAAATATCAGGCCACTTTACCTGCCTCCTGAGAAATCTATATGCAGTTCAAGAAGCAACAGTTAGAACTGGACATGGAACCACAGACTGATTCCAGATAGGAAAAGGAGTATGTCAAGGCTGTATATTGTCATGCTGATTATTTAACTTCTATGCAGAGCACATCATGAGAAGTACTGGGCTGGAAGAAGCACAAGCTGGAATCAAGATTGTCAAGAGAAATATCAATAACCTCAGATATGCAGGTGACACCACCCTAATGGCAGAAAGGGAAGAAGAACTAAAGAGTCTATTGATGAAAGTGAAAGAGGAGAGTGAAAAAAACTGACTTAAAACTCAACATTCAGAAAACTAAGATCATGGCATCTGATCCCATCACTTCATGGCAAATAGATGGGGAAACAATGGAAACTGTGAAAGATTTTATTTTGTGGGTCTCCAAAATCACTGCAGATGGTGACTGTACCCTTGCTCCTTGGAATAAAAGCAATTACCAACCTAGAAAGCATATTAAAAAGCAGAGACATATTTGCCAAAAAAGATCTGTTTAGTCAAAGTTATGGTTTTTCCAGTAATCATGTATAGATGTGAGAGTTGGACTGTGAAGAAAGCTGAGCGCCAAAGAATTGATGCTTTTGAACTGTGGTGTTGGAGAAGACTCTTGAGAGTCCCATTGGACTGCAAGGAGATCCAACCAGTCCATCCTAAAGGAGATCAGTCCTGAGTGTTCATTGGAAAGACTGATGTTGAAGTTGAAACTCCAATACTTTGGCCACCTGATGTGAAGAACTGACTCTTTTGAAAAGTCTCTGATGCTGGGAAAGATTGAAGGCAGGAGAAGAAGGGGATGACAGAAGATGAGATGGTTGGATGGCATGACTGACTCAATGGACATGAATTTGAGTAAACTCCAGGAGTTGATGATGGACAGGGAGGTCTGGCGTGCTGCAGTCCATGGGGTCGCAAATAGTCGGACACGATTGACCAACTGAACTGAACTGAACTGATGCTAGGCAAAATAATGGATCCCATATTGTGTCTAGGTCCTTATCCCAGAAACCTTTGTATATGTTATGTTACATGGTAATGAAGTATTAAGGATGGCAATGGAATCAAAATTTTAAATCAGATAACTTTAGAAAAAGGATAGTATCCTGAATTATCCAGGTTGCCATCATATATTGGCAAGGGTCCTTTAAAAGTAGAAGAAGGAGGCATAGGCTCAGCATCAGAGCCATATGATGTCAGAAAATCTTAGCCTTGGTCCTCAGTAGCTTTGAGTTAGAGGAAGTAGCCATGTTCCAAGAAATGCAGGCAGCCTCTAGAAGGGAAAGGCAAGGAAATGGATTCGCCTCTGGAGAGAGGAATAATGAAAAAGAAGGAGGAAGAATGGCTAATCCTGCTGGGTCCACATTTTAACATTTTTTTCCGTATCCCCAAAACATCTCAAATAAAGGGAAACTTTATTTTGCACTTCTCTTTTGTAACCTGTCTTCTTTGTACTATCTCTAGAGCTATCTCTGGCTCATTTCTGCAAGACTCACTTTTTTTTTTCCAGCAGCTTTGGCAAGTTGGAGAAGAGGAAACTAAAATTCTCCTGCCCAACTCCTTAGACTCAAGGTACATACTTTCATGTATGCTCTCACTGGTGGCATGCCTATAACACTATCCAGTGAAACTGCTATCTAACTTCACCTAAAAGACCTGAGCTGACTGCTACACATGAGACTAGGGATGTTTCAAATTAGGAGGCACTTCATTTTATGTTTTGGTCATGACATTTGCAAGCTCCTAAAAAAGGAACACTGACTTATCTTCTGTGTTTTGGAAGTCTCATAAGAGTAATGTCAATGGAATGAACTCTATAAAAATAATTTTGTCCAACATCTGTTGAGAATATTATCCGAATCTTCTTCAGAAATGCTAAAATTCTAATGAAACTGTGAAGAAGCAGAAGTATTGTACCTGGCATGGATTCTAGCTTCTAGAGAGGTCAGAGTGTTCTTGAATATTCTGAGGCTTTGTAAGAAAATGTTAAATTTAATTAGAACAGCAACTCAAAACAAATAGAACTGGAACATTAATATAACGCTCAGATATTTTTCTGTAAAAATTTTCAAATTTTGTATATTACTTTATATTAACATTTTTATTAGCTGATATTCCTGACTGGATATGTATTACTGTCTTCACAAATCCAAAAGTTATCTTTGTACTGGAACATATAAAGCATCATGCTAAAGCTAACATTTTTATGAGTTTGGGTTTAGGAAATCTTTGTATGATATCATTTATGAAAAAGCCAAAGAGTCTCATTAAATACCTTTAAAAATCACTACAGGCTATACGTTGCTTTTATTGAAGAGTTTATTTTGTATTTGAGGAAACATATTAGAAATCTTGCATCACTGTAATTTGATCACTTGTTTCTATTTCATGAATTATATTATTTTGCAGAGCTACATATATTTAAGCAATCAACTGTAAGGTAAGAATGAATCTTACTATTTATTAGAATAATATTCAATCCATAAAGTCACTAGAAGATAATTTCTCACAGATTTTGTGTATGTGTGAGTGTGCACATGCATGAGAATGAGAGAGGAAAGAGAGAAAAAGAACATTTTACAACTACTGGCTTATGTGTGTGTATATATATATATGTCAATATTCTTAAAAATTATGTTTATAAATCATCAAGATAATTGTCATTCTAACTGAATCAACTGAATATTTGGTATTATTTTTAGTAATGATTAAATTAAAATAACTAGCATCTGTTTGTTTCCAAGGCAAACCATTCAACATCACATTATCCAAGTCTAGGCCCTGACAAGTACTGCTGAAGAAGCTGAAGTTGAAGGTTCTACGAAGATCTACAAGACCTTCTAGAACTAACACCCCCAAAAGATGTCCTTTTCATTATACGGGACTGGATGCAAAAGTAGGAAATCAAGAGATACCTGGAATAACAGGAAAATTTGGCCTTGGAGTACAAAATGAAGCAGGGCAAGGCTAATAGAGTTTTGCCAAGAGAATGCACTGGTCATAGCAAACATCCTCTTCCAACAACACAAGAGAAGACTACACAGGGACATCACCAGATGGTCAATACTGAAATCAGATTGATTATGTTCTTTGCAGCCAAAGATGGAAACGTTCTATACAGTCAGCAAAAACAAGACCAGGAGCTGACTGTGGCTCAGATTATCAACTCCTTATTGCCAAATTCAGACTTAAATGGAAGAAAGTAGGGGAAACAACTAGACCATTCAGGTATGACCTAAATCAAATCCCTTATGATTACACAGTGGAAGTGACAAACAGATTTAAGGGATTAGATCTGATAGAGTGCCTGAAGCACTATGGATGGAGGTTCATGATATTGTACGGGAGGCAGTGACCAAGAACATTCCCTAGAGAAAGAAGTACAAAAAGGCAAAATTATTGTCTGAGGAGGCCATACAAATAGCTGACAAATGTATAGAAGCTAAAGGCAAAGGAGAAAAGGAACGATATACCCATTTGAATGAAGACTTGCAAAGAAAGCAAGGAGAGATAAGAAACCCTTCCTCAGTGATCAATGCAAAGAAATAGAGGAAAACAATAGAATGGGAAAGACTAGAGATCTCTTCAAGAAAATAAGAGATACCAAGGGAAAATTTCATGCAACGATGAGCACAATAAAGCAGAGATGGTATAGACCTGACAGAAGCAGAAGATATTAGGAAGAGGTGGCAACAATACACAGAAAAACTATACAACAAATATCTTCATGACCCAGATAAACACAATGGTGTGATCACTCACCTAGAGCCAGACATCCTGGAATGTGAAGTCAAGTGGGCCTTAAGAAACATCGCTATTAACAAAACTAGCGGAGGTGATGGAATTCCAGTTGAGCTATTTCAAATCCTAAAAGATGATGTTGTGAAAGTGCCTCACTCAATATGCCAACAAATCTAGAAAATGCAGCAGTGGCCACAGGACTGGAAAAGGTTAGTTTTCATTCCAATCCCAAAGAAAGGCAATGCCTAAGCATGTTCAAACTGCTGCATGATTACACTCATCTTGCACACTAGCAAAGTAATGTTTAAAAATTCTCCAAGTCAGGCTTCAACATTACGTGAACCCTGGAACCTCCAGATGTTCAAGCTGGATTTAGAAAAGGCAGGGGAATCAGAGATCAAATTGCCAATACCAGTGGATCATCAAAAAATTAAGAGAGTTCCAGAAAAACATCTACTTCTATTTTACTGAATACGCCAAAGCCTTTGACTATGTGGATCACAACAAACTGTGGAAAATTCTTAAAGAGATGGAATACCAAAACACCTGACCTGCCACCTGAGAAATCTGCGTGCAGGTCAAGAAGCAACAGTTAGTCTCGACATGGAACCACAGACTGGTTCTGAGTACATCAAAGGTGCATATTGCCACCCTGCTTATTTAATTTATATGCAGAGTAGATCATGAGAAATGCTTGTCTGGATAAAGCACAAGCTGGAATCAAGACTTCAGGGAGAAATATCAATAACCTCAGATATGCAGATGATACCACCCTTATGGCAGAAAGAAAAGAACTAAAGAGCCTCTTGATGAAAGTGAAAGAGGAGAGTGACAAAGTTGGCTTAAAACTCAACATTCAGAAAACTAAGATCATGGCATCTGGTCCCATCACTTTTTGTCAAATGGATGGAGAAACAATAGAAACTTTATTTTGGGGGGCTTATGTATTGATGCGAGAGTTGGACTATAAAGAAAGCTGAGTGCTGAAGAATTGATGCTTTTGAACGGTGGTGTTGGAGAAGACTCTTGAGAGTCCCTTGGACTGCAAGGAGATCCAGCCAGTCCATCCTAAAGGAGATCAGTCCTGGGTGATCATTGGAAGGACTGATGCTAAAGCTGAAACTCCAATACTTTGGCCACCTCATGGGAAGAGTTGACTCATTGGAAAAGACCCTGATGCTGGGAAAGATTGAGGGCAGGAGAAGAAGGGGAGGACAGAGGATAAGATGGTTGGATGGCATCACCGACTCAATGGACATGGGTTGGGTGTACTCTGGGAGTTGGTGATGGACATGGAGGCCTGGCGTGCTGCGGTTCATGGGGTTGCAAAGAGTCAGACACGACTGAGCGACTGAACTGAACTGAAATCATTGCTGATGTTGACTGCAGCCATGAAATTCGAAGATGCTTGCTCCTTGCAGGAAAGGTATGACCAACCTAGACAGCATATTAAGAAGCAGAGCCATTACTTTACCAACAAAGGTCTTTCAAGTCAAAGCTATGGTTTGTACAGTAGTCATGTATGGATGTGTGAGTTGGAGTATAAAGATATCTGAGTTCCGAAGAATTGATGCTTTTGAGCTGTGATTTGGGAGAAGACTCTCGAGAGTCCTTTGGACTGCAAGGAGATTCAATCCTAAAGGAAATCAGTCCTGAGTATTCATTGGAAGGACTGATTCTAAAGCTAAAACTCCAGCACTTTGGCCACCAGATGTGAAGAACTGACTCATTTGAAAAGACACTGATGCTGGGAAAGATTGAAGGCAGGAGGAGAAGGGGATGACAGAGGATGATATGGTTGGATGGAATCACTGACTCGATGGACATGAGTTTGAGTAAACTCTGAGAGCTGGTGATGGACAAGGAAGCCTGGAGTGCTGCAGCCCATGGGGTCACAAAGAGTTGGACATGACTGAGCAACCGAACTGAACTGAGAAGTTATTGATGGTTTGCTTTGTGCAACGTAATGAATTAAGTGCTGTAAATGCACTATATTATTTACTGTTCACAACAATGTCATGTTATAGTTATGATAATTATCCTAATTTAAGCTAAGTAAACTGAAACTTTAAGAAGTTAAACAAATCCTATGATGAGCAAGTCATACAAACCAGTACTA
This sequence comes from Bos javanicus, assembly GCF_032452875.1. NCBI lineage: Eukaryota > Metazoa > Chordata > Mammalia > Artiodactyla > Bovidae > Bos > Bos javanicus. Next base: position 102,927,871 of record NC_083868.1, on the reverse strand, counting down.
TTTGAGAAGTAAAAGAAGCTAGTAATTATTTATCTGACTTTGTGTATGTACATCAGAATTGTTCCAGTTAAACCGGGGCATATACACATATAGTAAGTAACAGAAGTAAGTGTTAGCCCCAGGGAACTCATAGGGTTTTCCAAATGTTTGATTTAATGACTACATGGTAAAATTGTGATTCTTCATGATGTACCCTGCATAGAAGTGAAATAAGCAGGGTGACAATATACAGCTTAGTTGTACTCCTTTCCCAGTTTTTCATTGTCTGTCGTTCCATGTCCAGTTCTAACTGTTGCTTCTTAACCTGCATACCAGTTTCTCAGGCAGCAGGTCAGATGGTCTGGTATTCCCATCTCTTCAAGAATTTTCCAGTTTGTTGTAATCCACAAAGATTTAGTGTAGTCAATGAAGCAAAAGTAGATTTTTTTCTTTGGAATTCCCATGCTTTCTCTATGATCCAATGGATGTTGGCAATTTGATCTCTGGTTCCTCTACCTTTTCTAAATCTATCTTGTTTATCTGGAAATTCTCAGTTCACATACAGTTGAAGCCTAGCTTGAAGAATTTTGAACATTACCTTGCCAGCATGTGAAATGAGAGCAATTTTACAGTAGTTTGAACATTCTTTGGCATTGCCTTTAATTGGAATGCAAGCTGACCTTTTCCAGTCCTGTGGCCACTGCTGACTTTGCCAGACATGCTGGCAAATTGAGTACAGCACTTTAATCCCTTTTGATTAAAGAGATATCATATTATATTCTCTTTTTCCAGACATAATACAATTTTAAATGCTCCATGATTGGTTTGGTATCATGAGCCAATCGCCTAATAAAATTAAACATTTCTCCTTGTCACCCATATTTCTCTTTTCACTTTTATTTACCCCAAACCAACGCCAATTCGTATATTTCTGAAGTAGTAACATATTTCACTGATGTATCTCTGCACTATTTCCCTCCATCTCCAAGTGTCAAATTCTTACCAATATATAAGTTATTCCTAGTCTGATGTTCAGATGTGAATTTCTTCCTCCAAGACTCCTTTCTGGATTCATTTCTGGAAATTCCAAAACATGTTATTTGTATTGTTGATAGGAAATTATCACAATATTCATCAAATTTATCATAATTTTGTGTATACTTTGTCTCCCCCAAATAAAATCTCAACTCTTACACAAGAATAAAAGCATATGGTTAAAATGTGCATATATAAGACTTATCTTCTTTTAAATTTTTTTTCTCTTTGGAATTAGCAATTTAAGCTTGAAAAAATATTTACTCCTTAGTTTCCTTTGGACTTGAGGGTATAAATGTGTGACATAAGAAAGAAAAATGTGTGAAATCCTTTCTACTCATAATCTAGAGAATCATTGTAATGAATTTTGACTACAAATATGTTTTTATAAATACTTGATGTAAATGTATTATAAATTTCAATATGGCTTTAGATTTTTATTTCACTCAGTTTCTCAGTTTTAAACTCATGTTATCTAATTTTGTCTAATACATACATATTTTTAAATTTATTAAGCTATGCAAGCCATGCTCTTTCTATCAGAAACTTTATAACATGTATATATTCAACTCATCAATACTTTAGCAAGTGAATATCATGCAAAAATTATTTTGCAACATGGTTTTGCTTGTAACTATTTTTTTTTAACACAAGAGTTTCCTCTGAATGCTACTGACAGTAGCTATTTAATTCATTCAACATGGATGATATTTAGAACCTATGCAAGGCAGAATGATAGCTGTCCACATGCTATATTTATATGTAAGTTTATTATATATATATATATATATTAAAAAAATAGTTACAATGATATATAAATAATTTCCAGCATTAGCTTTCAATTTCAAATGTCAATCAAAATAAAGGTAGATGAAAGTGCATCTTCACAAGCAAAACCATGTTGCAAAATAATTTTTGCATGATATTCACTTGCAAAAGTATTGATGAGTTGAATATATACATGTTATAAAGTTTCTGATAGAAAGAGCATGGCTTGCATAGCTTAATAAATTTAGAAATATGTATGTATTAGACAAAATAGACTATATATATATATATATATATATTTGTTTCCTTCTCCAGGATATCTTCCAAACCCAGGAATCAAACCCAGGTCTCTCACATTGCAGGTGGATTCTTTACTATTTGAGCCACCAGGGAAGCTCTGGAATACTGGAGTTGGTAGCCTATCCTTCTCAAGGGATCTTCACAACCCAGGAATCAAACTGGGATCTCCTGCATTGCAGGTGGATTCTTTACCAGCTGAGCTACCAGGGAAGCTACTCTAATTTTAGGAACCTTAAAAAAATCATCCAGTCTAAATAATCTGCCTCACTATACTTCTACAGTGCCTAAATTTTTATCAGTTAGTGTCACTCCTTAAGAATGTTGCCAAGAGAATGGACTTTTAATGCCTTACCTTAGAGGGGAAGCACATTGGTACAGATTTATCTTTATTGCAACTGTGTGGTGGCAAACAGCAGAATCCAGCAGTCTTAAGACAATAAATGAGTACATTTCAAGTTCAAAGTAAGCAGGAAAAAAATTCTAAACTGACAAGTAAAGGCACAAATAAACAAATGGGACCTAATTAACCTTAAAAGCTTCTGCATATCAAAGGAAACTATTAGCAAGTTGAAAAGACAGCCTTCAGAATGGGAGAAAATAATAGCAAATGAAGCAACTGACAAACAACTAATCTCAAAAATATACAAGCAACTCCTACAGCTCAACTCCAGAAAAATAAATGACCCAATCAAAAAATGGGCCAAAGAACTAAACAGACATTTCTCCAAAGAAGACATACAGAGGGCTAACAAACACATGAAAAGATGCTCAGCATCACTCATTATCAGAGAAATGCAAATCAAAACCACTATGAGGTACCATTTCACACCAGTCAGAATGGCTGCGATCCAAAAGTCTACAAATAATAAATGCTGGAGAGGGTGTGGAGAAAAGGGAACCCTCTTACACTGTTGGTGGGAATGCAAACTAGTACAGCCACTATGGAGAACAGTGTGGAGATTCCTTAAAAAACTGGAAATAGAACTGCCTTATGATCCAGCAACCCCACTGCTGGGCATACACACTGAGGAAACCAGAAGTGAAAGAGACACGTGTACCCCAATGTTCATCACAGCACTGTTTATAATAGCCAGGACATGGAAGCAACCTAGATGCCCATCAGCAGCTGAATGGATAAGAAAGGTGTGGTACATATACACAATGGAGTATTACTCAGCCATTAAAAAGAAAACATTTGAATCAGTTCTAATGAGGTGGATGAAACTGGAGCCTATTATACAGAGTGAAGTAAGCCATAAGGAAAAACACCAATACAGTATACTAACGCATATATATGGAATTTAGAAAGATGGTAACAATAACCCTGTGTACAAGACAGCAAAAGAGACACTGATGTATAGAACAGTCTTATGGACTCTATGGGAGAGGGAGAGGGTGGGAAGATTTGGGAGAATGGCATTGAAACATGTAAAATATCATGTATGAAACAAGATGCCAGTCCAGGTTCGATGCACGATACTGGATGCTTGGGGCTAGTGCACTGGGACGACCCAGAGGGATGGTATGGGGAGGGAGGAGGGAGGAGGGTTCAGGATGGGGAACACATGTATACCTGTGGCGGATTCATTTTGATATTTGGCAAAACTAATACAATTATGTAAAGTTTAAAAATAAAATAAAATTTAAAAAAATAATAAAATAAACTGACAAGTCTTTGCCAAGGACATAAATTCCCAATGACCTAAGGTTTTTAAACAAAGATACCCCAGTCTTACCAGCAAAGGGTTTTAAGAGTCAGCAAATTTGCAGTGAACCCCAAATAATCTTATTGTGTATCAGAATTGAAGCTGATACTACTAAGGGAATTATTCAGCGTTGTTCTATGCATTGGGGAGGACCCTGAGAACTAAAGAAACCTGCCCCCCTACCCCAGCTCCTGAGGGTACAGAAGCAATAAAAAAGGGCAGGAAGGATATAGAACATTTGAACTAAGTCTCTTGTTCATCTAAGAGTTCCGGGTTGTTTCCCATGTTCACTCTGAGTCTCTCCACTGACTTTCACATGTTAATTCTGAGTTAATTCTGAGTTCCTCTATTGGGTTCTAGGGAATATTTTCCTTCTCAGAGAGGAAACCAGAACAGGGCACACAGATTGTTTGAATGGAAAGTAAGTCATCAGACTTTCTGCCTTATGACAACTTAGTTGGATTTTTAACAATGCATACCTAGTTAAGTGGGCTTCCTAGGTGGTGCTAGTGGTAAAGAACCTGCCTGCCAATGTAGGAGACCTAAGAGACTCTGGTTCAATCCCTGGGTTGGGAAGATACCCTGGAGGATGGCCTGGCAACTCACTCTAGTATTCTTGGCTAGAGAATCCCATGGACATAGGAGCCTGGCAGGCTACAGTCCGTAGGGTTGCCAAGAGTTGGAGATGCCTGAAGTGACCTAGCATGCACATATACATACATCTAGTTAGGTAATGCAGCACTGTGAAGAGAATCTCAATACATGATTTAGAAAGTGAGGAGATGTATCTTCCTAGAAATGAGTCTCAGGAGGAATTTCCCATAAATTGACCACATTTGGATTTAATGACTAACATGCTGGACCCTGGTGAGAAAAATACTGCAGTTTTGCCACTGTGAGTCATGATGAAAGGAAACCTGCAGGTCAAGATAAAAAGGGAAAGAAACCAATGATATTGCAATAAGAAGAGAAAAATAGATACCTGTTCAGTCTAGTAATATTTTTGTCTTTCCTTACCAAACTAAAGTTTCTAGTACTTACCAAAATAGTCTAACTGAAGCTCAGTTATACATCATACTCTTCATACCACAGAGACACACATCACCCTACACTCTAACCTCAGTATAAAGCCAGCACTCCATTAACACCTTTTTGTGTTTGTTTTTTGCTCAATCATCTCAAGCTCTTTCCTAAGGTCTTCAGTCTCTCTCTATATATGTCTCTCTCTCAATTTTTTTTTTTTTGCTATCTTTTTCTCTCAAAATATGTCACACACACACACACACACACACACAGTCACACACATACAAAAACACAAATGCTCTTTCTTTTTCCTCTTTTGTCCTTGTTTCTGTGTTTTCTTTTCTGTTTTTATCCACAAAGCCTTTTCCTCGACAACTTTACTCTTCTTTGATTAATATGTCATGTACAGAAGTGAAAGTAAAATACTTTGCTAAAGAAAAAAAATGGTTCCTGGAACCAGAACCTCTTTTCCTATGGCCATTGAAGTTTGATAATAAAGAAGAGAATTTTTAAGCCTTTATTAGGATGTACCTTATTTCATTCAATTATATACCCTGGGGCCTACCAAAATCATTCATAGTCTTAGCACTCAGTTGGTTTCTTGAATGAAGGAAAAATGAGAGGAAGGCACTGTTAGAGTATTAAAACATTCTTAAAGCAATTCTTCTCTTTTACTGTTAAATCAAGATGGAGGAAATAATTGAATAAAATTCACAAAATTTAAGTGTATAATTAAATTAATTTTGATGAATGAGGTACAACCACTGCCATTATCATGATATTTTCATCATTCTAAAGAGTTTCCTAATTCTATATTCAGTCAGTTTCATTTTCTAAACACTGGTCCTGCTAGCTATTGATCTGCTTTCTGTCACTCTAATTTTGCAATAAAAAGTATGTGGTCTTTGTATACAGTTTCTTGAGGCACCAGTGATGTTCTCAGTGGCAGGACAGAGTTCTCTGCCTTCTAGTTAAGCATTAAATACACCATATATATAATTTACATGTATTTTTTCAGCTCAATATATTTAAAAACAAAGATTTCTTTCACATGAAAACTTAAACACAATACCTCTAATTAAAAAAAATAAGTAAATAGGGAAACACAAATGTACATTGCAGAGTTTCTTTAAAAACATATATGTGCTGTCCTTGATCACTCAATCATGTCTGCCAGGTTCCTCTATCCATGGGGATTCTCAATGCAAGAATATTGGAGTGGGTTGCCATGCCCTGCTCCAGGGGATCTTCCCAACCTAGGGATTGAGCCATGTCTCTCACATTGCAGGTGGATTCTTTACCATCTGAGCAACCAGGGGAACTCCCTCCTGCCAAAAAAAAAAAAAATATATATATATATATATATATATATATAATGTAAATGCTACATTTCAGCTTCTATGACATGCATTTAAATAGTGACCAGGAGAAAAAGTATAACCATAAAGAGAAACAGAAGCCATAGGCTATAGATGTGTATAAATTGGTGCAGGGAGGTATCTGTTTTAGAAAAATGGTTCATGAGATTGTGGAGGCTAGCACATTGAAAATCTGAAGGGTATACCAGCAGACTGAAGATACAAAGAGTTGATATTATAGCTTGAATCCAAGGGATTTTTGCCCAAGGGAGTTGTCAGGCAAAATTTCCTCTTCCTCTAGAGAGATCAATTTTGTTTGTTTTTCATTTTTTTCTATTAAGCCCTTCAATTGATAGGATGAGACCTATGAAAGATAGTCTGCTTTACTCAAAATCCACTGAGTTAACTGTTAATTGCTCTGCCCAGCTCAAAAAAAAGCAGCATAGTTTAGCTGACATGAAAAAATTAGCCATCTCAATTTGTGTCAGTTGAAAAATTTTAATATCTACTAGTACAAAGAGTAACTAAGAAAATCACAAGTAAAAAATGATAAAGACAAAAATTGAAATTGAAGAGATAATAGAAAATAATAGATATTAATATGTTTGAGTAAATTAGAAATGTTTTTTGAGTAAAGTTACAAGATAGATAAAACACAGGTAATTATTTCAAACCATGATGAATCTGAATACGATTTATACTGATGTAGCCATACTAATGTAACTCATTCCATAATTTTAAATGAGATGTTTAGACTTTGGAAACTGGATTTGCATCTTAATAGTTTATTTTATTTTCTACCTTTATTGAAGTGTGTGCAAATATTAAATTGTACATATTTAAGATGTACAATCTGATAATTTAATATTTGTATACATACACTGTAAAATAATCACCATGTTCAAGCCACTTGATATACTCATCACCTCATATAGTTACTATTTCTATTCTTCTTTTCTTTGTGTTTGTATGTATGTGTGTGTGTGGTAAGAACACTAAAGATTTACTCTCTTGGCAAATTTCAAGTATACAGTACAGAATTGTGAACTATAGTCACACTATTGTACATTAGAGCTCCAGAATTTATGCACCTTCTAGAATAAACTTTGTAACCCTTAATTAAAATCTTCTCATTTTCTCCACTCCCAAGTCCCTGATAACCACCATTCAACTTTCTGCTTCTGTGATTTAACTATTTTAGATTCCACATGTACCCAAGATCATGCAGTATTTGTCTTTCTATCTTTGGCTAATTTTACTTTGTCTAGCTCAGATGGTAAAGAAACTGCCTGCAATGCAGGAGACCAGTGTCCGATCCCTGGGTAGGGAAGATCCCCTGGAGAAGGGAATGGCAACCCATTCTAGTATTCTTGCCTGGAGAATTCCATAGATAGAGGAGCCTGGTGGGCTACAGTCCATGGGGTCACAAAGAGTCATATGTGACTGAGTGACTAACACACACAATGTTCTTTATGATTGTACATGTGCTCACAATTGACAGTATTTCCTTCATTTTTAAGGCTGAATAATATTCCACTGTGTATATATAAATATACCAGATTCTCTTTATCCATTCATCCCTCAGTGAATATTTAGTTTGATTCTATATATTGACTGTGAATAATGATGTAATATAATGGGAATGTAGATATCTCTTCAAGACCTTTATTTCATTTCCTTTGTATATATACCAGACAAGGGATAGCTAGATCATAAAAATGGTTTTATTTCTAAATCTGTGAAGAGCCTTCATATGGCTTTCTATATGGTTGAAACAACCTGATTTTAAAATGAGCAAAGTATCTGAACAGACATTTCCTAAAAAGACACTTGGGCTTTCTGGTTGGCTCACTGATAAAGAATCCACCTGCCAAGCAGGAGACATGGGTTTGTTCAATCCCTGGGCCAGGAAGATTCTTTGGAGAAGAAAATGGCAGGCCATTCCAGTATTCTTGCCTGAAAAATCCCATAGACTGAGGAACCTGGTGGGCTACAGTCCATGGGTTGCAAAGAGTTGAAAGTAACTTAGTGAATAAACAACAACAAAAATAACAAAGAGACACACAAATGACCAACAGGCATATAAAAAATGGCCAGCTTCACCAATCATCATGAAAATGCAAATCAAAACCATAGTGAGATATCATCTTACACTTGTAATGAAGATAAAACATAAGTGCACACGAGGATGTGGACAAAAGGAATTCCCTTGTGCACTGTTGGTGGGAAAATAAATTGGTACAGAAGTATTCAGTTCAGTTCAGTTCAGTCGCTCAGTCGTGTCCGACTCTTTGCAACCCCATGAATTGCAGCACGCCAGGCCTCCCTGTCCATCACCAACTCCCAGAGTTCACCCGAACTCATGTCCATTGAGTCGGTGATGCCATCCAGCCATCTCATCCTCTGTTATCGCCTTCTCCTCCTGCCCCCAATCCCTCCCAGCATCAGAGTCTTTTCCAATGAATCAACTCTTCCCATGAGGTGGCCAAAGTACTGGAGTTTCAGCTTTAGCATCAGTCCTTCCAATGAACACCCAGGACTGATCTCCTCTAGGATGGACTGGTTGGACCTCCTTGCAGTCCAAGGGACTCTCAAGAGTCTTCTCCAACATCACAGTTCAAAAGCATCAATTCTTCAGCACTCAGCCTTCTTCACAGTCCAACTCTCACATCCATACATGACCACTGGAAAAATGATAGCCTTGACTAGATGGACCTTTGTTGGCAAAGTAATGTCTCTGCTTTTGAATATGCTATCTAGGTTGGTCATAACTTTCCTTCCAAGGAGTAAGGATCTTTTAATTTCATGGCTGCAGTCACCAACTGCAGTGATTTTGGAGCCCAAAAAAAGAAAGCCTGACACTATTTCCACTCTTTCGCCGTCTATTTCCCATGAAGTCATGGGACCAGAAGCCATGATCTTAGTTTTCTGAATGTTGAGCTTTAACCCAACTTTTTCACTCTCCTCTTTCACTTTCATCAAGACAGTCTTCAGTTCCTCTTCATTTTCTGTCATAAAGGTGGTGTCATCTTCATATCTGAGGTTATTGATATTTCTCCCGGCAATCTTGATTCCAGCTTGTGCTTCATACAGTCCAGCATTTCTCATGAATTATTACTGATATTTAAAAAAGGTGAAGCTAGCATAATGTGCAAATAATATTATAATTAATTATTATAATTATTAATAACTAAAACCTTGTTTTACACATTAGGTTATGAGTTTAATGTGTTTTAAATGAAGTTAAAAATCAAAATACTTCATCTTTTTTTAAAAATGAATACAATAAGTTGGATCAAACCTACAAAACTACTTGATATGGAACAAAATATTAACTAAGTTCATGAGTTGATGAAATACCAAGTAGCAAAAATAAGAAAGATTGTTAAGAGTTTAAGTTTAAAGTTTTTTTTTTTTGTTTTGTTTTAAAACTTTCACAAACAAGTAAATAAATGTCTATGCTATTCACATATATGAAGAAAGTCAAGTTGAAGCTATCACTAAATCACATACTACTTTAACACATTGGTGGATAAAGAGATGATTAGATAACTGAAGGAAAACAATAAATAATGATGTCAATAAAGAATCAAGTTTACAAAAAGTGAGCTCTAAAAAAGCTTCAGTGCTGACTAACCTAATTTAAGATGCCTGGTATTAAATCAATATGGTCGTCACAATTCATTTTTTAAATGTTGCATCATTTCCACCTTGGTACCATATGGTGTATCAAATGACAAGGTAAAAGAGTCCCTCAGTATAAAAGTAAAGACTTCCACCATTAATTTAACTCCACTGCAGAAGAAAGGAGAAATAAAAATATGATTGTAGTACAGCAAACCAGATGTTATTTCATGAGTTCATGAAATTAAGAACCATATAAGCCTGCAGTGTAATTAAATGTATCATCAAGCCTTATAGAGGCTAAGATTAACTTTGATTTAAGAGGATGTTCCCCAAATTTTTACTCAGAACTTGTTTCTCTCCTTTATTCTGAAAATCATATTTGTTCCACTGATAGTTTAACAGTGAATCAGAGTAGACAGCTGGTTTACAAACAGTTTAAACGAAAAACTACCCTCAGGTATTTTGAAAGAAAAATCTAAAATGGACTTACTGACATTATTTTATCTCCTAATACACTTCAGATATATATGCTTTTTAAAACTCTGCATTAATTGTACAGCAAACTAAGTATAATTAGAGCAAGATTTATCATTGTCAAAGTACACTTAGTTAATATCAATATGTATAAATATTCATTATGAATTGATCTGATACAAATTGATAATAGAGGTATGGGCTTTACTTGTGTCTCAGATGGTAAAGAATCTGCCTGCAGTGCAGGAGACATGGGTTCTATCCCTGGGTCAGGAAGATTCCCTGGAGAAGGGAATGGCTACCCACTCCAGTGTTCTTGCCTGGAGAATTCCATGGACAGAGGATCCTGGTAGACTATAGTCCATGGAGTTGCAAAGACTTAGACATGACTGAGTGACTAATACTAACACACTTTCAAGAATGGTTTAATACTATTTATTCTCAAAGATAAGGTATTAACAACTGACTGAAAATACAAAAAATTAAATTATCTCCCAGGTATAAAATCTGATTCTACCAAGAAATTAGATATTTTAATGGTCTAAAACTATTTATGTTGATGCACTATACTTAACTAAATATTTAGGTTTAAACAAACTTTAGCCTTGTCCTTGGAATGTTGTGCAAGTTGTTAATTTTAACACACCAAGATTTTTGGTGCATACATTGTTCTGGAATATGTATATTTGTAAGGGTGTCATGTATGGATGTGAGAGTTGGACTGTGAAGAAAGCTGAGCACTGAAGAATTGATGCTTTTGAATTGTAATGTTGGAGAAGACTCTTGAGAGTCCCTTGGACTGCAAGGAGGTCCAACCAGTCCATCCTAGAGGAGATCAGTCCTGGGTGTTCATTGGAAGGACTGATACTAAAGCTGAAACTTCAATATTTTGTCCACCTCATGTGAAGAATTGACCACTGGAAAAGACTCTGATACTAGGAGGGATTGTGGGCTGGAGGAGAAGGGGATGACAGAGGATGAGGTGGCTGGATGGCATCACCGACTCGATGCACATGAGTTTGGGTGAACTCCAGGAGTTGGTGATGGACAGGGAGGCCTGGCGTGCTGCGATTCATGGGATCACAAAGAGTCAGACACGACTGAGTGACTGAACTGAACTGAACTGAGGAAACTGTATTCATAAAATATTTTTAGCATTTATTTGTAATTTATATACAGCTGACATGGATACTATAGACAACAAAGAAAATGTTTTTAGATTCACAGAATTAGATATCTTTATCATATGATATGACACCATATCTTATTTTCAAAATAAAATTTGGATAACCTCTTTCCATGTTTCCTTTAGTTCAGTTTGTTGTTTTTATTGTTTTTCATTTATGAAATCATGTCCTATTCTTTGCAAGTCCATGGACTGTAACATGCAAGGTTTCTCTGTCCTCCATTATCTCCTGGAGTTTGCTCAAATTCTTATTCTTTGAGTTGGTGATGCCATCCAACCATCTCATGTTCTGTTACCCCCTTCTCCTTTTGTCTTCAATCTTTCCCAGTATCAGGGTCTTTTACAATGAGTCACCTCTTTCCATCAGGTGGCCAAAATATTGGAGCTTCAGCTTCAGTATCAGCCCTCTCCAGCACCACAATATGAAAGCATCAATTCTTCAGTGCTTAGCCTTCTTTATGGTCCAATCCTTACATCTGTACATGAACAATGGAAAAACCATAGATTTGGCATATTCAGATCTTTGTTGGCAAAGTGATGTCTTTGGCTTTGATATGCTAAGTCTGTCATGGCTTTGCTTCCAAGGAGCAGGCCTCTTTTAATTTTAAGACTGCAATCACCATGCAGTGATTTTGGAACACAAGGGGAAAAAAATTGACACTCCTTTCTTGACACTTTCCCTCCTATTTGCCTTGAAGTGATGGGACTGGATGCCATGATCTTAACATTTTGAATGCTAAGTTTCAAGCCAGCATTTCCGCTCCCTTCTTTCACCCTCATCAAGAGGTTCTTTCAGTTCAATTCAGTCGCTCAGTCGTGTCTGACTCTTTGTGACCCCATGAATTGCAGCACACTAGGCCTCCCTGTTGGAGAAGTCAATGGCACCCCACTCCAGTACTCTTGCCTGGAAAATCCCATGGGCAGAGGAGCCTGGTAAGCTGCAGTCCATGGGGTCACTAAGAGTCCGACACGACTGAGCAACTTCACTTTCACTTTTCACTTTCATGCGTTGGAGAAGGAAATGGCAACCCACTCCAGTGTTCTTGCCTGGAGAATCCCAGGGATGGGGGAGCCTGGTGGGCTGCCATCTATGGGGTCGCACAGAGCTGGACACGACTGAAGTGACTTGGCAGTAGCAGCAGGCCTCCCTGTCCATCACCAACACCCAGATTTCCCTCAGACTCACGTCCATCAAGTCAGTGATTCCATCCAGCCATCTCATCCTCTGTCGTCCCCTTCTCCTCTTGCCCCCAATCCCTCCCAGCATCAGAGTTTTTTCCAATGAGTCAACGCTTCCCATGAGGAGGCCAAAGTACTGGAGTTTCCGATTGAGTATCATTCCTTCCAAAGAAATCCCAGGGATGATCTCTTTCAGAATGGACTGGTTGGATCTCCTTGCAGTCCAAGGGACTCTCAAGAGTCTTCTCCAACACCACAGTTCAAAAGCATCAGTTCTTCGGTGCTCAGCTTTCTTCACAATCCAACTCTCACATCCATACATGACCACTGGAAAAACCATAGCCTTGACCAGATGGACCTTTGTTGGCAAAGTAATGTCTCTGCTTTTCAATATGCTATCTAGGTTGGTCATAACTTTTCTTCTAAGGAGTAAGCATCTTTTAATTTCATGGCTGCAGTCACCATCTGCAGTGATTTTGGAGCCCCCCAAAATAATGTCTGACACTGTTTCCACTGTTTCCCCATCTGTTTCCCATGAAGTGATAGGACCAGAAGCCATGATCTTCGTTTTCTAAATGTTGAGCTTTAAGCCAACTTTTTCACTATCCTCTTTCATCAAGAGGCTTTTGAGTTCCTCTTCACTTTCTGGTGTCATCTGCATATCTGAGGTCATTGATATTTCTTCCAGCCACCTTGATTCCAGCTTGTGCTTCTTCCAGGCCAGCATTTCTCATGATGTACTCTGTGTACAAGTTAAATAAGCAGGGTGACAATATACAACCTTGATGTACTTCTTTTCCTATTTGGAACCAGTCTGTTTTTCCATGTCCAGTTCTAACTGTTGCTTCTGACCTGCATATAGGTTTCTCAAGAGGCAGGTCAGGTGGTCTGGTATTCCCGTCTCTTATAGAATCTTCCACAGTTTATCGTGATCCACACAGTCAAAGGCTTTGGCATAGTCAATAAAGCAGAAATAGATGCTTTTCTGGAACTCTCTTGCTTTTTCGATGATCCAGTGAATGTTGGCAATTTGATCTCTGTTTCCTCTGCCTTTTCTATAACCAGCTTGAACAACTGGAAGTTCACAGTTCACGCATTGCTGAAGTCTGGCTTGGAGAATTTTGAGCATTACTTTGAGAGCGTGTGAGATGAGTGCAATTGTGTGGTAGTTTGAACATTCTTTGGCATTGCCTTTCTTTGGGATTGGAATGAAAACGGACCTTTTCGAGTCCTGTGACCACTGCTGAGTTTTCCAAATTTGCTGGCATATTGAGTGCAGCACTTTCACAGCATCATCTTTCAGGATTTGAAATAGCTCAATTCCATCACCTCCACTAGCTTTGTTTGTAGTGATGCTTTCTAAGGCCCACTTGACTTCACATTCCAGGATGTCTGGCTCTAGGTGAGTGATCACAGCATCGTGATTATCTTGGGCATGAAGATCTTTTTTGTACAGTTCTTCTGTGTATTCTTGCCATCTCTTCTTAATATCTTCTGCTTCTGTTAGGTCCATACCATTTCTGTCCTTTATCGAGCCCATCTTTGCATGAAATGTTCCCTTGGTATCTCTAATTTTCTTGAAGAGATCTCTAGTCTTTCCCATTCTGTTGTTTTCCTCTATTTCTTTGCATTGATTGCTGAAGAAGGCTTTCTTATCTCTTCTTGTTATTCCTCTTTACTTTTCACAGTATAGATCAATGCATGCATACATACTAAGTCTCTTCAGTCATGTCTGACTCTTTGCGACCCTATAGATCATAGCCTTCCAGGCTCCTCTGTCCATAGTATTCTCCAAGCAAGAATATAGGAATGTGTTGTCATGTATTTTTCCAGTGGATCTTCCCAACCCAAGGATCAAACCCTCATCTCTTGCATTGCAGGCAGATTCTTTACCCCTGAGCCACTAGGGAAGGCCATATGGTTGAATACCATAGTCTAGAGTTGAAGTATTTCTCTTGGACTGTACTTTAGAAATTAGTGGACTTGCCAGAATTACATGTATAGATAAAATAGCCTGGTGCAATCTTGTTGGATGCAAGAGACTATAAAATTAAATAATGGATACTCTAACATATTTCTCTGAGTTAAAACCTGTATAAGGATATTTAAAATTCTTTTGTTCATGATAAAACATTTACTAAGAAATATTTTTATATTTTTAAATCAGGCATTTATTTTTTAATTTCTTCAAGTCTCAAAAGTTGTAATATAGTTTTTTTTTTTTCTTCAGTGGATTTCACTATCTTTTTTAAAAATGCTGTAGTTAGATCATCCATGAACATATAAATTAAAAAAGATATTACCTCTAAGAGCTACAGTAATTTAAGCCTAAGGAACAAAACAATCTATTAAAAAGGTAGGGGTGTGTGTGTGTGTGTGTGTGTGTTTGTGTGCTCAGTCATGTCTGACTCTTTTGTGGCCCCATGGACTGTAGACCATCAGACTCCTCTGTCCACGGGATTTTCCATGGAAGAATACCAGAGCGGATTGCCATTTCCTCCTCCATGGGATATTCTCAACCCAGGGATTGAACCCACATCTCCTATGTTTCCTGCCTTGGCAGATGGATTCTATACCAACTGCACCACCTGGGAATCCCCGGATCTGATGAAGATGGGCAAATTATTAGGAACCAAGCATCACCAATTTTCCATATCTATAATTTGTTGTACAGCCTCAAAACATGGTATCTTTAGAGAGAAAGTTCCACAACTCCTTTTTCACATCTAATTTGCTCACCAATTCTATGGGTTCTAACTGAAAATATGTGCAGAATTTGAACAATCATATCTCTTTATCTTACCCAAATCACCATCATCTCTTGCCTCTAGCGAGTATCTTTGCTTCTGCCTGTAACCCCACTAGATCTGCTTTACCACAGAGTAAACCGATTCATCCTAACAGTTATAACTCTTATCCTCCTATCATTTACCATGTGATCAAGATCAAGAATCCTCTTCTGCCTTTATGTTAGGATACAGCTTCTGGTAAATAAGGGAATTCACCCTAATATTTTTCTTACACTCATATGTCATTTGTTCTGGATTTTATACTAGGGTCTTGACTCTGGATTGTTCTAAATCACTAACATTTTAAAATTACTTTTTATTCTTTTCTTTCTGTTTCTCCATTTATTTTCATGAGATTGAAGTATAGTTGATTTACAGTATTCTGCTTTTCACAGTTGTTGCGATGGGATCTTAGGCAAGATGCACAACTTTTTAGTTTTGTTCATCTGAAAAAAGGAGATAGTATTAACTCTTAGACTTCCTTTTCCAGGTGATTGAATGAAATATTTTGCAAACTGTAAAACTGAGAAATATATGTAGACCTCGCTGAAAAATGTCTAGCATATATTAAGAGTTCAGTAGTTATTACTGTTAAGCTTCCAAATCTCTTTTTTATACAAAAATTCTCTTTGATAGCTATACCCTCCAATCTTTCTTTCAACCATTTTTTTTCCTAGAAATTTTGTGTCTCAGTTTTCAGTTAAATAGTATTCAAGGGCATAGTGAACTTCTGAAAAACTAACTGACAATTGAATCTGCTTAAAAATATCCAATATAAATCATATATTATATCTATATTCTTTATATATTAAACAGTTGAATCTGATCAGGAATAATAAGTGCAAGTATAATATGTAGATTGTATAACAGAAGCTTTATAAATGTTTTTATTCAAAAACATTGATAAAGTAAAATTCAATATATATAAGCTTCTATTCTATTGATCTAACAGACTATCTCCATCTTGAGATTTACAAAACATTGAATAAGTATTAATTTCTTCAACATATAAATGAAATATATTTTGTGATGGCTCTGAAAGATACATGGAACTTCATCAAAATAATGTGAAAGCCAAGAACAGCATTAAAAAAAAAAAATTGAAGTAAGATAGAGCCATCACATACAGGGAGTTTCTGCATGGGCACAGGAGGGCTGAGAGGAGCTATTCCATGTTCAAGGTCAGGAGGGGCAGCTGTGAGGAGATACCCTTCGTCCAAGGTAAGGAGCAGCTGCTGTGCTTTGCTGGAGGAGCTGTGAAGAGATACCCTACATCCAAGGTAAGAGAAACTCAAGTAAGATGGTAGGTGTTGTGAGAGGGCATCAGAGGGCAGACACAATGAAACCATAATAACAGAAAACTAACCAATCTGATCACAAGGACCACAGCCTTGTCTAACTCAGTGAAATTAAGCCATGCCATGTGGGGCCACCCTGAATGGGCGGGTCATGGTGGAGAAGTCTGACAGAATGTGGTCCACTGGAGAAGGGAATAGCAAACCACTTTAATATTCTTGTCTTGAGAACCCCATGAACAGTATGAAAAGGCAAAATGATAGGATACTGAAAGAGGAACTCCCCAGGTCAGTAGGTGCCCAATATGCTACTGGAGATCAGTGGAGAAATAACTCCAGAAAGAATGAAGGGATGGAGCCAAAGCAAAAACAATATCCAGTTGTGGATGTGACTGGTGGCAGAAGCAAGGTCCGATGCTGTAAAGAGCAACATTGCATAGGAACCTGGAATGTCAGGTCCATGAATCAAGGCAAACTGGAAGTGGTCAAACAGGAGATGGCAAGAATGAAAGTCGGCATTCTAGGAATCAGTGAACTAAAATGGACTGGAATGGGTGAATTTAACTCAGATGACCATTATATCTACTACTGTGGGCAAGAATCCCTCAGAAGAAATGGGGTAGCCATCGTGGTCAACAGAAGAGTCTGAAATGCAGTACTAGGGTGCCATCTCAAAAATGACAGAATGATCTCTGTTCGTTTCCAAGGCAAACCATTCAAAATCACGGTAATCCAAGTCTATGCCCCAACCAGTAACACTGAAGAAGATGACGTTTAACAGTTCTAGAAAGACCTACAAGACCTTTTAAAACTAAAACCAAAAAGATGTGTCCTTTTCATTATAGGGGACTGGAATGCAAAAGTAGGAAATCAAGAAACACCTGGAGTAACAGGCAAATTTGGCCTTGGAGTATAGAATGAAGCAGGGCAAAGGCTAATAGAGTTTTGCCAAGAGAGCGCACTGGTCATAGCAAACACCCTCTTCCAACAACACAACAGAAGACTACACATGGACATCACCAGATGGTCAACACCGAAATCAGACTGATTATATTCTTTGCAGCCAAAGACGGAGAAGCTCTACACAGTCAGCAAAAAGAAGGCGGAGAGCTGCCTGTGGCTCAGATCATGAACTCCTTATTGCCAAAATCAGACTTAAATTGAAGAAAGTAGGGAAAACCACTAGACCATTCAGGTATGACTTAAATAAATTCCTTTGTGATTATACAGTGGAAGTAAGAAATAGTTTTAAGGGACTAGATCTGATAGAGTGCCAGATGAACTATGGACGGAGGTTCGTGTCATTGTACAGGAGACACGGATCAAGACCATCCCCATGGAAAAGAAATGCAAAAAAGCAAAATGGCTGTCTGAGGAGGCCTTACAAATGGCTGTGAAATGAAGAGAAGCCAAAATCCAAGGAGAAAAGTAAAGATATAAGCATCTGAATGCAGAGTTTGAAACAATAGCAAGGAGAGAAAAGAAAGCCTTCCTCTGTCATCAAGCAAACAAATAGAGGAAAACAACAGAATAGGAAAGACTAGAGATCTCTTCAAGAAAATTAGAGATACAAAGGGAACATTTCATGCAAAAATGGGCTCAATAAAGGACAGAAATGATATGGACCTAACAGAAGCAGAAGATATTAAGAGGTGGCAAGAAGACACAGAACTGTACAAAAAAGAGCTTCACGACCCAGATAATCATGATAGTGTGATCACTCACCTAGAGCCAGACATCCTGGAATTTGAAGTCAAGTGGCCCTTAGAAAGCATCACTATGAACAAAGCTAGTGGAGGTGATGGAATTCCAGTTGAGCTATTCCAAATCCTGAAAGATGATGCTGTGAAAGTGCTGCACTCAATATGCCAGCAAATTTGGAAAACTCAGCAGTGGTCAGGACTTGAAAAGGTCCGTTTTCATTCCAATCCCAAAGAAAGGCAATGCCAAAGAATGCTCAACCTACCACACAATTGCACTCATCTCACACGCTCGTAAAGTAATGCTCAAAATTCTCCAAGCCAGGCTTCAGCAATATGTGAATGGTGAACATCCAGATGTTCAAGCTGGTTATAGGAAAGGCAGAGGAATCAGAGATCAAATTGCTAACATCCACTGGATGATTGAAAAAGCAAGAGAGTTCCAGAAAAACATCTATTTCTGCTTTATTGACTAAGCCAAAGCCTTTGACTGTGTGGATCACAATAAACTGTGGAAAATTCTTCAAGACATGGGAATACCAGACCACCTGACCTGCCTCTTGAGAAACCTATATGCAGGTCAGAAGCAACAGTTAGAACTGGACATGGAACAACAGACTGGTTCCAAATAGGAAAAGGAGTACTTCAAAGCTGTATATTGTCACCCTGCTTATTTAACTTGTACGAAGAGTACATCATGAGAAATACTGGGCTGGAAGAAGCACAAGCTGGAATCAAGATTGCCAGGAGAAATATCAATAACCTCAGATATGCAGATGACAACACCTTTATGGCCGAAAGTGAAGAGGAACTAAAAAGCCTCTTGATGAAAGTGAAAAAGAGTTAAAAGGTTGGCTTAAACATCAACATTCAGAAAACTAATATCATGGTATCTGGTCCCATCACTTCATGGGAAATAGATGAGGAAACAGTGGCAACAGTATCAAACTTTCTTCTTCTGTGCCCCAAAATCACTGCAGATAGTAAATACAGCCATGAAATTAAAAGATTCTTACTCCTTGGAAACAAAGTTATGACCAACCTAGATAGCATATTCAAAAGCAGAGACATCACTTTGCCAACAAAGGTCCGTCTAGTCAAGGCTATGGTTTTTTTTCAGTGGTCATGTATGGACGTGAGAGTTGGACTGTGAAGAAAGCTGAGTGCCAAAGAATTGATGCTTTTGAACTGTGGTGTTGGAGAAGACTTTTGAGAGTCCCTTGGATTGCAAGGAGATCCAACCAGTCCATCCTGAAGGAGATCAGTCCTGGGTGTTCATTGGAAGAAGTGATGCTGAAGCTGAAACTCCAGTACTTTGGCCACCTCATGCGAAGAGTTGATTCATTGGAAAAGACTCTGATGCTGGGAGGGATTGGGGGCAGGAGAAGTAGGGGATGACAGAGGATGAGATGGCTGGATGGCATCACCGACTCGATGGACGTGAGTTTGAGTGAACTCTGGTATTTGGTGATAGACAGGGAGGCCTGGCATGCTGCAATTCATGGGGCTGAAAAGAGTGGGACAGCATTTAGTGACTGAATTAAACTGAACAGAGCTGATATAAACTGCAGATAAGAGTAGATAATCTTTTCTTATTCATATTTGGCTTTTTTAGAAACTTTAAGTTTATTCCTGGATAGAATACTATCAGAGACATTTAACCTCCTCAGATAGGAAGATGTTTAAAGGAAAATTTAATGTGTAACTGTGTTCTTCCTGGGACTAGGATTTCACTCTTTTGTCCCATAATGATAAGAACATTTTCATACTTGAATTTTTCTGTGAATTCATGCTGCTCTGACATCCCCTTGAAAGTTGTTCTTGACTTTGAAAATGATGATAACAGTCCCCAAAAGTAGTTTTCATTACTGCTTTCAGGAAAATGTTTCAGATATTTAAAATCCATGAAAGCATGGAAAATTTACATATTGTAGTCCTTTTTGCATAATATAAATGCTATAAAACATTAAATGAATATATATTATTTAGTTAAGGAATACCTGAATTCAATTAAGTGGATGAATTACTAAGATTTCCCTCACTTATAATTAATAATTTTCATGTGGAAAGATGAGGTGATTCTCAGGTTTATGAGTTTCTGCATGAAATGTGAATCTTCTTATATTTTCAATGATTTGTTCCTAGAAATGATCACTTAAAGATAGTTTTGTATTTACTATTTTCATTATTTAATGACCTTTTGAGCTTCAAAAATGGTATCACACCAAAACAAATTTGCCATCTGAGAAGCAAATACATATGTGAGGCACATGTAACTTATGTTGAATATATTTCAAAATTGCAGCCATACATGATTAATATATAAGGTTGTTCTGGAAGAATAATAGCTGTTTTACCATTGAACCTACCCTAAACATACATATGACTCATGAAGTGAAGTGAAGTGAAAGTCGCTCAGTCGTGTCTGACTCTTTGTGACCCCATGGACTATACAGTTCATGGAATTCTCCAGGCCAGAATACTGGTGTATGTAGCCTTTCCCTTATCCAGGGGATCTTCCCAATCCAAGGATTGAACCCAGTTCAGTTCAGTTGCTCAGTCGTGTCTGACACTTTGTGACCCCATGAACTGCAACACGCCAGGCTTCCCTGTCCACCACCAACAATCAGAGTCTACTCAAACTCATGGCCATTGAATAGGTGATGCCATCCAACCATCTCAGCCTCTATTGTCCCCTTATCCTCCTCCTTTCAATCTTTCCTAGAATCAGGGTCTTTTCAAATGAGTCAGTTCTTCACAGCAGGTGGCCAAAATATTGGAGTTTCCACTTCAACATCAGTCCTTTCAATGAATATTTAGGACTGATTTCCTTTAGGATGGATTAGTTGGATCTCCTTGTTGAACAAGGGACTCTTAAGAGTCTTTTCCAACACCGCAGTTCAAAAACATCAATTCTTCAGTACTCAGCTTTCTTTATGGTCCAACTCTCACATTCATACATGACTCTGGAAAAACCATAGCTTTGACTAGACAGACCTTTGTTGACAAAGTAATGTCTCTGCTTAAATAAGCTGTTTAGGTTGATCATAACTTTTCTTCCAAGGAGCAAGCGTCTTTTACGTTCATGGCTGCAGTCACCACCTGCAGTGATTTTGGAGCCCCCCAAAATTAAGTCTGTCACTATTTCTAGTTTCCCCCATTTATTTGCCATGAAGCAATGGGACAAGATGCCATGATCTTAGTTTTCTGAATGTTGAGCTTTAAGCCAAACTTTTCATTCTCCTCTTTCACTTTCATCAAGAGGCTTTTTAGTTCTTCTTCGCTTTTTGCCATAAGGGTGGTGTCATCTTCATATCTAAGGTTATTGATATTTCTCCCTGCAATCTTGATTCCAGCTTGTGCTTTATCCAGTCCAGCATTTCTCATAAGGTATTCTGCATATAAGTTAACTGAACCCTGGTCTCCTGCTTTGCAGGCAGATTCTTTACCAGCTGAGCCACATGGGAAGCCCATATGACTCATGGTTAGAGTAAATATTTTGTGGTATTTTAGATAAGTATATTTGGTTGGTACAAATGTAATTACAGTTTTGGACCATGAATTTTAAGTCATTATATTTAGGCTCAAGCACATCTTTATTAATCAAAATAGGATCCATTACAAACAGAACATTTTTGCCAATGAGAAATAAGTTTGCTTATTCCTGGAGCATAAAAATCTATTCTTCACAACTGGAGAGCATTTTTTTGCATCCTGCTGATTGTGGAAGCATTTTCCCTGCAAAAAGTTATCGAGATGGTTGAAGTGGTAGTTAGTTGGTGAGAGGTCAGGTGAACAGGGTGGATGAGGCCAAACTTCATAGCCCAATTCATTCAACTTTTGAAATATTATTTGTTTTACATGTGGTCACGTATTGTCATGGGAAAGAATTTGCCCCATTCTGTTGACCAATGCTGGTTGCAGATGTTGCAGTTTTCAGTGCATCTCATCAGTTTGTTGACCATACTTCTCATATGTAATGGTTTCAACACGATTATGAAAGCTGTAGTGGATCAGACCAGCAGCAGACCACAAAGCAATGACCATGACTTTTTTTGGTGCAAGTTTCACTTTGGGAAAGTGCTTGAAGTTTCTTCTCAGTCCACCAATGATCTAGTTATCATCGGTTGTCATATAAAATCCACTTTTCATTGAATGTCACAATCTGAGAAATAGTTGTTCTTGTGTAGAATAAGAGAAGATGACACTTCAAAACAATTTTTTTGATTTGCAGCCAGCTCATGAGGCACCTACTTATTAAGCTTTTTCACCTTTCCAATTTGCTTTAAATGCCAAATGACTGTAGAATGGTTGACATTTAGTACTTCTGCAACTTCTCTTGTAATTGTAAGAGGATCAGCTTTGATGATGGCTCTCAACTGGTCATTGTCAATTTCCAGTGGCTGGCCACCGCAATCATCATCTTCAAGGCTCTTGTCTCCTTTGCAAAACTTCTTGAACCACCACTGCAGTGTATGTTCTCTAGGAGCTCCTGGGCCAAATACATTGCTGATGTTGCAAGTTGTCTCTGCTGCTTCACAACCTATTTTGAACTCAAGAAAATTGCTCAAATTTTCTTTTTGTTTAACATCATTTCCATAGAATAAAACAAATATAAAAGTAATAACAAGTAATAAGTCACTTGGAGAAGGCAATGGCACCCTACTGCAGTACTCTTGCCTGGAAAATCCCATGGATGGAGGAGCCTGGAACGCTGCAGTCCATGGGGTTGCTGAGGGTCGGACACAACTGAGCAACTTCACTTTCACTTTTCACTTTCATGCATTGGAGAAGGAAATGGTAACCCACTCCAGTGTTCTTGCGTGGAGAATCCCAGGAACAGGGGAGCCTGGTGGGCTGCCGTCTATGGGGTCGCACAGAGTCGGACACGACTGACGCGACTTAGCAGCAGCAGCAATAGTCACTAGCAAAAGACATAAAGCAAGAAATGTGCATTAAAATGATCTATAACATAATGACATTTATTTGGAATGTATGCCAATAACAAATGGCAAATTCCAACAATGCAAAAACAGCAATTACTTTTGTACAAACATAATACCTCATTGAGTATGAAGCCCTCACACATTCGTAAATTGACTGGATTATGAACTTGACCATGAATTAATTGTATTGCCAACAAATTCTGTATAGAGAAAAATAAAAATATTACAAACTAGATACAAAAATGATGAAAATGGATTGACAAAATAAATTAATATATTATATTTAGATAAAAGCACAGTATTTTATCAGTTTTTCCTTACTAAACAAAGCATAAATGTTTGGCAAATATCCAAAAACTAGTAAGTGAAGTCCAGAAGGTATTTGGTTATAGAACTTTAAACATTTGATTTAATGTTTGGACTTCATTTGTTATTACTTTCTCTGCTATTTCTCAGATTGCATCAATCTGTAATTAATTTGTCAATTACATGTTTCTAGTCAGAAATGTTGAGTCCTCTAACAGATAAATCTCTAGTTCTATTTTAAGTGCTATTTTCTTTGACTTTTAGTAGGTGCAGTAATAAACATTTACTCATAGTACAACAAACTTATTATAAATACAGAAAATATTTACCAAAAATATTGAATTCTAATTGTTGATAAACACATCAGGCCACTACATACCATCAGTTCAGTTCACTTCAGTCGTTCAGTCAAGGAGATACCCCTTGCCCAAGGTAAGAAGCAGTAGCTGCGCTTCGCTGGAGCAGCCGTGAAGGGATACCCCACGCCCAAGGTAAGAGAAACCCAAGTAAGATGGTAGGTGTTGCAAGAGGGCACCAGAGGAGAAACACACTGAAACCATACTCACAGAAAACTAGTCAATCTAATCACACTAGGACCACAGCCTTGTCTAACTCAATGAAACTAAGCCATGCCCATGGGGCAACCTAAGACGGGTGGGTCATGGTGGAGCGGTCTGACAGAATGTGGTCCACTGGAGAAGGGAATGGCAAACCACTTTAATATTCTTGCCTTGAGAACCCCATGAACAGTATGAAAAGGCAAAATGATAGGATACTGAAAGAGGAACTCCCCAGGTCAGTAGGGGCCCAATATGCTACTGGAGATCAGTGGAGAAATAACTCCAGAAAGAATGAAGGGATGGAGCCAAAGCAAAAACAATATCCAGTTGTGGATGTGACTGGTGGCAGAAGCAAGGTCCGATGCTGTAAAGAGCAATATTGCATAGGAACCTGGAATGTCAGGTCCATGAATCAAGGCAAATTGGAAGTGGTCAAACAAGAGATGGCAAGAGTGAACGTCGACATTCTAGGAATCAGCGAACTGAAATGGACTGGAATGGGTGAATTAACTCATAAAGTAACTCAGATGACCATTATATCTATTACTGCAGGCAGGAGTCCCTCAGAAGAAATGGGGTCAACAAAAGAGTTTGAAATGCAGTATTTGGATGCAATCTCAAAAACGACAGAATGATCTCTGTTCGTTTCCAAGGCAAACCATTCAATATCACTGTAATCCAAGTCTATGCCCCAATCAGTAACGCTGAAGAAGCTGAAGTTGAATGGTTCTATGAAGACCTACAAGACCTTTTAGAACTACATACCATAGAATTGAGCTATTTTTGTTTTATAATGAATGGTAATGATGAAGCCAACTATACCAATTCTTAGAACTGTGTTCCCATTGGTATATTTTTGGTAAATATTTCTTTAATAAATTTCCCTGTAATCTGTTACTTACAAATTTAGAAAACTGATACTCAAAGGTTTCATTAAAATATATGCTCACAGTTTTCTTTGGGAAACCAAAACTTGGCCAGGTTTATTCACTGGAACGCTGTGCTATGTACTGTGCATGCTGAGTTCATTCACTTGTGTTTGACTCTTTGCAATTCTATGGACTGTAGCCCACCTGGCTGCTCTGTTCATGGGATTCTCCAGGCAAGAATACTAGAGTGGATTGCCATGCCCTCCTCCAGAGGATCTTCCTCATCTAGGGATTGAACTACCATCTCTTAAGTCTCCTACATTGGCAGGCAGGCTCCCTACCACTAGTGCTACCTCAGAAGCCCCCTGGACTACCAGGGAATTCTCAAAATATGAACAACTATCTACAGGGTATGGATAAATCTACAATGCTGCACATTATTCTTTGGGAGGTCCCCTGGAGAAGGAAATGGCAACCCAAAAACTCCAGAGTTCTTGCCTGGGAAATCCCATGGGCAAAGGAGGAACTGGGCAGGCTACAGTCCATGGGGTTGTAAAGTCTGACATGATTTAATGACTAAACAACAGCAACAACAAAACATCATTCTTTAAAATTTTCTAATTTTGCCATTTTGTGTAATATATTTGGAAAATAGATTAGGAAAAATCACTTAGCTCTAGAAGTCTTCATCACTTACATTACTCTTCAAGTTTATAAATTTCCAAAATACTTCAAGAAACTCGTAGCTATTGAAAAGAATATTGAAAAAAATATGGTAGTGAAGTAGAAATTACTGGGCAGTCAGTTTAGAACTCTGAGACCTTGGTCTTGTTTTCAGTAAACATCCTGCTCCATTGTCCTAAATTCTTGAAATGTATCTTTAGTCTGATAAATTATCAGCATTCAGATCCAGGGAAGGGCAGTAATTAAACTCTCTTCCATATGCTTGATGGAAAAAAATACTGATGATTATTAATCTTAACCCCATACATCTGGTCCATTGTAAAATGACAAAAGTATATAATTGAAACATTCAGAAGCTTTTATCTTAGAGGGTTTTCCTCTTTGTGTATTTTTTCAGAGACACATTATCATTGATGTTTTGATTACCTATGGGTGTGTGTGCTCAGTCGCTAAGTCATGTCTAATTCTGCAAAACTGTGGACTGTAGCCTGCCAGGCTCCTCTGTTCATAACATTCTCCTAGCAAGAATACTGGAGTGGGTTGCCATTATCTGCTCCAGGGATTTTCTTGATCCAGGAATCGAACCTGCATCTCTTGCATTTCCTGCCTTGGCAGGCAAATTCTTTACCAATGAGCCACCTGGAAAGCTCCCATTACATAAACAGGATTGATTAAATCATTGGCTATTAGCCATTAATCCACATTTCAGCTCCTCTCCTGTACCTTGAGGTGAGGAGAATGGGACTAAATTTTCCTAATCACGAGGTTGATTCTCCTGTCAGTTCAGTTCAGTTCAGTCGCTCAGTTGTGTCTGACTCTTTGCGACCCCATGAATCGCAGCACGCCAGGCCTCCCTGTCCATCACCAACTCCCGGAGTTCACTCAGACTCACGTCCATCGAGTCAATGATGCCATCCAGCCATCTCATCCTCTGTCGTCCCCTTCTCCACCTGCCCCCAATCCCTCCCAGCATCAGAGTCTTTTCCAATGAGTCAACTCTTCGAATGAGGTGGCCAAAGTACTGGAGCTTCAGCTTTAGCATCATTCCTTCCAAAGAAATCCCAGGGCTGATCTCCTTCAGAATGGACTGGTTGGATCTCCTTGCAGTCCAAGGGACTCTCAAGAGTCTTCTCCAACACCACAGTACAAAAGCATCAATTCTTCGGCACTCAGCCTTCTTCACAGTCCAACTCTCACATCCATACATGACCACTGGAAAAACCATAGCCTTGACTAGACGGAACTTTGTTGGCAAAGTAATGTCTCTGCTTTTCAATATGCTATCTAGGTTGGTCATAACTTTGCTTCCAAAGAGTAAGCATCTTTTAATTTCATGGCTGCAGTCACCATCTGCAGTGATTTTGGAGCCCAAAAAAATAAAGTCTGACATTGTTTCCACTGTTTCCCCATCTATTTCCCATGAAGTGATGGGACCAGATGCCATGATCTTCGCTTTCTCAGTGTTGAGTTTTAAGCCAACTTTTTAACTCTCCTCTTTCACCTTCATCAAGAGGCTTTCTCCTGTCAGCAACCCCCTATTCCTAGGTGGGGTACAAAAGTCTCCTCATTAACATAACAAGAGACATCTTTACTGTTGTCATCTCTTAGGAAATTCAAAGAGCTTCAGGAGCTCTGTGACAGAAATGAGGATGAAGGCCAAATACATATTTCTTATTATAAGTCACAATATCACATATGTCGTTTCCCACAGGTATTCACTTTCAGGAATTTGGTTGCACCTATTTTTATTGACACTTCCACTCTCTCTCCAGAGGAATTATAATTCACCTCCAAATGGTAAAGCATCATTTTATGCTCAGAATTGCCCACCCCCCCCACCATTGGAAGTGAGTGGCTATATAGGTAATATAAATTTGTCATCTTTTATAGCATACATTTACTAATTATTTCCTAAATGTTGATAAATTAAAAAATTAATGCACAGATTTGTCATCATGTTTTTAGTCATACAAACATATAGAAATGTTTATTGAGAAGATTATGAAATAATTACTCTTTTATTCCCAATTAACAATATTTAGTTATTTTTTAAAAAGTATATAATTTAAAAAGAGACTAATACTTCATATGAATTGCCTTCATCCTGACTTACCAGGCATTAAGAGTTCCAAGGGGAGCCACAGGTTAGGTTAATATTAGGACCCTGATCATAGTAAAATTTATACCTATAGTGTCTGAAATGGAATGTCCAACTCTAAGTATAAAATATATCTTAATTTATATTATCCTAACTTTTCCTTTTTGCATAAAATTATATGAGAATTCTATGGCTGAATGGCATCACTGACTCAATGGATGTGAGTCTGTGTGAACTCCAGGAGTTGGTGATGGACAGGGAAGCCTGGCGTGCTGCGATTCATGGGGTCACAAAGAGTCGGACACGACTGAACAACTGAACTGAATTGAATGTACACAAACATGTACATAATCTGTGATATGTATAATCAAACTCTGACATTTTGGTTCAAAGAAATTATATTACATTTCTGTTGAGGTTTATTACCCCAAAAATAGAATTCATAAATAAAATAAAATGCAAGTAACTTGGGTTATATATCCAACTCTTTGCAACCCCATGGACTATACAGTCCATGGAATTCTCCTGGCCAGAATACTGCAGTGGGCAGCCATTCCCTTCTCCAGAGGATCTTCCCAATGCAGGGATCGAACGCAGGTCTCCCACACTGCAGGCAGATTCTTTACCATCTGAGCCACCAGGGAAGTGCATAGTATTATAAGCACCACCAACAAAAGTTTGTAAATGTGTTCAATATTTTTTATTTAAAATAATTAGCGTCATGGATATTAAAAATATTTTATAAGAAACTGATAGCAGATAAAAATTGATTATATAATAGCTATTATCATTAATTAATGACATTATAAAATTTAATTTCCATTTTTTAAGTTAAAATGTTTTCTTTCTGTAATTTCAGTCCTTGCTTCATTTTCAAGAGCATAAAAGCAAACTAGTTTGCTTTTATTTTACAACCAATCAGAATTATTTATTGGACGAGCAAAGCATACTATGGATCCATAGCTAAATTTAATTTTTTTGTTTGCTTATTTCCTTGTTTTACTTTAAAATTTTAGTTAGATTTGGATTGTGTTCTCTCTTAACATTAGTCTTTTTATAATGTGTTACAAGTTTGATGCTTATATTTTAGGCTCTAACAAATTGTTTACGTTTTAATCACATGAACACGAGCTATGAGAATGAAAAATATTGATCCTTTTATTTCTTAACACAAATCTGAAAGCTTCTAGTGAAATAAAATAAAAGAGAATAGTAAAGAACTTCCTACACTAGCTTGTGCTTGTTTTAATAAACGTCTTTGGTTTTCTTCTTACTATTAGAGATGAAAAGAAGTGGCATCATTTCCTATTCTGCACAATTCATAGTATTTTGCAGCCATTGTAGCATAACACCATGGAAAGAACACAGGCTTTATTGACAGACAACGTGAATTTTAGTTCTAACTCTACCAGTTACCCGCTATGGGACACTGGGTGAGATTAATTTTTATAAGCCTGAGGATCTTCATTAGTAAAGTAGTGATGATCACATCTATCTCAACATACTGTGAGGATTAAATGAAACATTGTATGCAGAAGAGATTAGTGCTGCAAGCAGTAGTAGATGGTAACTGTTCTATTAAAACTATTATTGTTACTGCTATTAGAAAAGTAACAGGTGGTCCCAAAACAATTATTGGGTTAGAACTGGTACCTCTTTTCAAGTCACCTCTCCCAAGATTAAAAATTAATTAAAAGAAAGAACATTTGGTTACATAGCATTAAACCTGCCACTACCTACTCTACTTTTTCCTTGTGTCTGGTAATTTCAGCAGTCAAACATATCATGGGGGAAATGGATTGCTCTCAAAACAGACCCCTGAATAATGGGGAAGAAATGTACCTTGACTTGAATAGTAACTGACACAATTATTTTTCCTCATATGTTACAGAGAATACAAAGAATATACTCAATTTTGCATAGCTATAATATTTGAGTATTAAGTTCCATAGTTATCAAATTTTTATTATACAAGTGACTTACATATGTTTAAAATGAGATTCTGAAATGCCAATTTAATTTGCATATTGTGAGGAGTTTTAAAAATATTATTCTAGCATACACACCTATTAAAATTGTCATAGTCACCTTTATTAGTATACTTTTCCTAGGACAACTTCTCCCTGAAGATTCCTCCCTGATCCTCCTTTTTCATAATTCTTAAACTTTTGTTAACTAATTGGAACCCTAACAGCACTTTGAACTGTGTAACAAAAAATAACTGTAGTATTTGTTGAGTGCTTAACATGTGCTGATGTACTGTTTTGTTTAATTATTTTAAAATATCTGTAACACAATATTTTCATTTTACAGTTAAAACTAATATTGTTAAGTTTGTTACTATAATGATTTCTATAATAAAAATGTTAAAGAAATAGCTTATTGAGAAATGTCTAAAAACAATTAACTTTTAGGTATATTTCAGCCCCACAATGTGAATTCTTGCTTTTGTTAAGGACTTCTTATTCTGTTATCTCTTTAAACAACTCACAACTATTTTTGGAATGATAGAGATCAGTTGATTAGAGAAGATGTTAACAGGTCAGGTACATTTTGCAAACTTCCTTATTTAGGCAACTTACAACCACTTTACATAAATCAATAATATTACCTGCTTAAAGCAAAACACAGCTTCCCAATTTCTCACATACTTTATCCCATGTTTTCATTGTCTTCCTTATAAATGATATCTAAAATAATAGGGGCAATTTGAAGTGAGTACACATTTTTAGGTATAAAGAAATTATGTCTTGTCTCTTCACACCCCACTCCAATACTCTTGCCTGGAAAATCCCATGGACGGAGGAGCCTGGAAGGCTGCAGTCCATGGGGTCGCTGAGGGTCGGACAAGACTGAGCGACTTCACTTTCTTTCACTTTCTTCACATTTACATTTCAATGCCTCCTTTCCCCATCTCTTCTACATTCCACCTTAAACCAATTGGTGAAAGAGTGAGTGATAATATGTTTAATAATGTTTAGTGCATCAGTGATTGTAATAATGTAATTCATTAACAAATCAAACCCTCAAAGACCTTTACTGAATATTTATAAAGTTGGATATTACTGGATAAACTGAATTTATTTGCAGCAGTTATTTATAGAAGAAAACATGGAAAGATTACAAGGGGAGTGGCTGAAGCATTTGCATGGAGGTGTATATATATTGGGCTTCCCAGGTGACTCAATGGGATAGAATTCACCTGCTAATGCAGGAGATACAGGAGACACAAGTTCAGTACCTGGGTTGGGAAGATCCCCTGGAGGAGTAAATGGCAACCCACTCTAGTATTCTTGCCTGGACAATTCCATGAACAGAAGAGCCTGGTGGAGCCTACAGTCCGTGGAAAGAGTCGGACATGACTGAGCACGCATATATGTGTGTGTGTGTGTGTATTATATATATATATATATATATATATATATATATATATATATATATATATATATATATATAAAACTCCTCCACACCCATTGCCTACCCTGGTAACTTTCAGTTTTTCTTGCATATAGAATATGGACAACATAGTTGATAGAAATTATATGTAAATAGAATATCTATTGATAGAATCAATTTGAAATGGATTCATAGATAATCATAGGATTGAATTATTAACTTGAAACTGAATCATAGATAATCTTTCTAAACCTCCCCAACTCCTTTCTCTAATTATTTGTTTGTAAGCTGGTAAGACAGTCTGGTGAAATGAGAATGAAAAGATGTTTTTATTTTATACATTTTCCACCATCAATCAGTGATTTACATAGTGACTTTATTCTTAATTCTTATTTGAAAACAAAACAAAAAACCTTGACCACTGTTACCATAATAAACTGACAATGTTTTATAAAGAAGGCAATAAAATGAGGCACTTAGACAGATTTCAAATCCTCTGAATGCTACCTTCCGGCTAGATGGGAAAATCCCTAAATGCTTGCTACTACAATAAATAAACTCTGCCCACTCTGTTGACTATTATTGGAGCTCACTGGAGACTATTTCTAGCAAGGCACCATATGGTGCTCTCCTTTATATTACACACTGGAGCATACAAGCAATATATTCCATTCTGTTAAAGAATATATGAAGATTTATTGGAGTAGAATTCACTGTATCATTTGGTTTAAATCAGATTCATAAGATTTGCCAACCTTACTAATTACTTTGGGAAATATGATAAAAATACTCCTCAGTTTTTATTCTGGAGAGGTCATTTTATTCCAGCTTGAGATATCTCTCAAACTTTTTCTTAGGAACAGGAACTTGATGTTCCATTAGCATAATTGCATGCATCCTTCAAGCCTTGAGGAGGACTTCTGACACTGAAATTTTAACTGTGTCTGACTCCTCATTTTTTTTTTAAAGTAATTTCTCTGAAAAAATCCTACAAGATCAACAAAGTTATGTGTCATATGGAGGATTAAGGACATTGAAAATGTCTGTTCTGTGATAATAAATTTCTTCACTCCTTTAAAATGGAAACCTCAGAGGAAGTGATTTTGAAATGAGAAATTAAGGCTTAGAAGCAAGGGGTCATACATAGTTAACCTCTATTATCACCAACAAGTCAAAACCATATTAGTCTTGAGAACAATCAGATAAAATTTAGCAAATTGCCTGAATATTGGATAAGAAACACAATACCCTTTGCTAATATAAATTGAAACTGAACAGTATTTTAAGATACATTTTCTTTCCTGTATTAATGCATGATGTTTTAAATATTTATGTGAGAGGAATTGTATTTTTAAAATAGCAAAAATTATCACTAAATTGGCAAATCTGGCAATATTACTGGCTTATAGGCAACATGTTTGGCTATAATTTTTAACTCTTTGCTGCCTTCATGGAAATAATTCATTGAGTTTTGTTCTTTTCTTTAAACAAATATAAGAATATGGAAAAGATGAATGTCAAAAATTCTTTACTGTTTGTAGTCCTTGATTTTAAATTATAGGTATTCATACATGTTATTTATTGATACAGTTGAAATCTAAAAATACAATGGAGAATATTTTTCTGAAACTGTGTCAAAGGATGAAATTAGTTGAAGAAAAAAAAAAAGGGTACTAGTTTTAAGTAAATATTTTAAATGGACTTCCCAAATGGCTCAATGGTAAAGAATTCACCTGCCAAGCAGGAGACATGTGTACGATGCCTGGGTCAGGAAGATTTCTAGAGAAGGAAATAGCAACCTACTCCAGTATTCTTGCCTGAAAAATTCCATAGACAGAGGTGCCTGGCAGGCTAGAGTCTATAGGGTTGCAAAGAGTTGGACACAACTAACTGACTAACACTTTCACTTTTCAAAGACCCTTTCAAACTTGTTCAGAACAGTGTGAAACAGTGTGGAAAAGGATATGCTTGCTTCCACACCCAGATTGATATGTAACAGTCTGGAGGAAGAAAGTCATTCCAGCTGCCATTGTACTTCATTCTCTTTCAATGAAAATTTCCCTCTGAAAAGGTGATTTGAAAAACAATAGTAAAGAAAAATAGGCACAGAGATGAGTTGAGTCATTTAAGAGAGAGCCTATGTGCCTTAAATGAATCAATAAACATTGATTACCCAGTGTTCTGGTCCAAGTTGCTGTGTAACCAGTACTTTCCTATGGATGGAAAGTGAAGCAGACCATCTACATCAGAGACTGGCAAATTATGGCCCTGGACCAAAGCCAGTTCACAGTGTGTGCTTTGTTTTTTTTTTTTTTTTTTTAAGTAAGTTTTATTACAACTCAATTTCACCCACTGTCAGTGGCTGCTTTTGTACCACAAAGGCATAGTTGACTAATTAAGGCAGAGACCATAGGGCCAACATGGACAAAAATATCTGCTATCTTGCCACAAACAAAGAAAGTTTGCCAATCATGCTATAGATGCATATTTGAAAAGTGTGGACACTTGGGTTGTTTGTTTTCTGTTTCTCTACCTATTAAGGTTTAATACACCATCAGTGTGAAAGCAAATGATCATTGCTTTCTTTCTTTCTTGTTTTTGATCATTGCTTTCTTAAAATAATTTTTAATCTTGAAGAATTACCTTTGAAAATTAATTTCTTTAAGAAAATTAATTTTAACACTTTTTTACCATTTATTGTTCCTATACTGCACAAGCAAAATGCCTTTTATGAGAATGCAGGAACTCCAACAAAAATAGATCTGAGAATCATCTCAAAGAAGAATATGAGATGGTACAAACATTTTCCTTGAGAAATGTTCATGTATACTGCCACAAGAGTATAACAACAAGAGCTCATATCACCATAGGGTTTTGATTACACAGTGTGAGTAAACTAAATTCACTTATGCTGCACATTAGAGAGTCTCTGGAGACGATAATCAATGCAAATGGATATAAAGAGGGCTCTCAAATTCAGCATCCTTCCAATAACAAGAAGAGATGATGTATTTTGGAAGAGCTAAAATTTAAAATTGGAATTCCCTGTTGTATATATTTTAAACTAGAATCATTATCAAAGCAAACAAAGAAACTCAATATTATTAGTAATGTTATCACTACTACTAATAATATTGAGTACTCTTAATGTTATTATAGGCTTCCCTGGTGGCTCAGATGGTAAAGAATCTGTCTACAATGCAGGAGACCTGGGTTGGATCACTGGGTTGGGAAGATCCTCTGGAGAAGGTAACGGCTACCCACTACAGTACTCTTGCCTGGAAAATCTCATGGACGAGGCGCTTGGCAGGCTACAGACCGTGAGGTAACAAAGAGGCAGACATGACTGAATGACTAAGGCTTCAATACTTTAATCTTATCTCTGTGATTAATATTACAAATAGAAGTGATGGAAGCATTTGAAAACCTTTATTTAACTAAACTCTAATTGACATTCTGTTTTTGATGTCATATCTGAGGTATAAATTGTTGCCATTGATGGTAATATCTATTATCACTAAAGTAAACTTATGTTTAGAAATTAAAATAAATCCAACACTGGACTTAGCTTTTCCTTTAATATTGAAGAACAATGACTTAACAACTATTTTCATCAGCATTCACACATTCTGTTAAAATTATTACAACAAATACATATCAATATCTGACAATTCTGCTGATGAAGATGATATAAATGATGAAATTGTAATAAGTCAATGATTAATTGTATTGTCAATGGCATTAAGTCAAAGATACTGTAATATGTTTGACTTTATGTATTCCATATACCTAGTCTTTTCAGTCAAATCAACTGGTAAATGAATCACAAAAGATGTTCACTTAAAGTTTCCATGAATTGGGTGATGTATTTAACATGTCTGGGTTATAAATATTATGTCTCTTTTTTAAAAAAACGTTATTGAATTACTACTATAAAAGCAGTACACTATACTCTTGTTCAGTCACTCAGTTGTGTCCCACTCTTTGTGACCTCATAGACCATAGCATGCCAGGCTTCCCTGTCCTTCACTATCTCCAAGAGTTTGCGCAAACTCATGTCCTTTGAGTCTATAATGCCATTCAACCATCTCATCCACTGTTTCCTCCTTCTCCTGCCTTCAGTCTTTCCCAGCATCAGGGTCTTTTCCCCTGAGTTGGCTCTTTGTATCAGGTGGCCAAAGTATTGGAGCTTCAGCATCAGTTCTTCCAATGAATATTCAGGATTGATTTTCTTTAGGATTGACTGGTTTGATCTCCTTGTGGTCCAAGGGACTCTCAAGAGTCTTCTCCAGCACCACAGTTTTAAACTACCAATTCTTTGGCTTTCACCATTCTTTATGGTCCAACTTTCATTTGCATACATTGAAACTCTCACATTCATATATGGAAAACCATAGCTTTGACTAGACGGACTTTTGCTGTGAAAGTGATGTCTCTGCTTTTTAATATGCTCTTTAGTTTCATCATAGCTTTTCTTCCAAGGAGCAAGCATCTTTTAATTTCATGGCTGCAGTCACCATCTCTATACACTAGTCTTTGAAAATTTTAAGGATGATTGGTAATTAAATCACAGTTATTTTCATTTTCTCTCTATTAGGTGAGGAATTTAACAAGTCTGGACCTTGTATACTTCATCTCCAAAGTGGGGATACCAATATCTTGTTATTAAGATCAAGTATAGTTTAGATGACATGTAAGTTGTTCTTAGCACATGGTGGCCTAAAAGAAACACTCAGGAAAGTCACTGACACCACCACCATAAATAAAAATTGAGACAGATGCTAGAAAATACTAATAAGCAAGAGCTATTCACATTTTCCAAGTATGAGTTTCTTTGGTTAACCAAACAAATATGCTCATCCTTGTCCCTTGCTTTCTTTACAATAAAGACTGGAGGATGGAAGAGTTCTCTTTGTCTACCTTCTTTACATGTGTAGACCACCATCTGATACAGTTCTAAATGGTGGAAATTAGAAATATGCAGCATTTATTCCTTTATTCCCCATCCTGATTAAAGGAACCAATATGCTGGTACCTTGCCTTCCCGTTCTTTGTTTTAGAATTTCAATATTATGCCTGGAGCTTCAGCTACCATCTTAAGACTATAATGTAAAATACATAATGGAAACACCAGGAGAATTTTTGAGCACCAAGAAAAATTTTGTATATTTGTGTGCATACACGTAATTTTCTATGGAATGTTTTCTATAGGTGTTTACAATTAAGTGAACATGTTAACCTATATCATGTATGTGTAATATGGGACTTCCCAGGTAGTTCAGTGGTAAAGAATCCACCTGCCAATACAAGAAACACAGAGGATACAGATTCGATCCCTGCGTTGGGAAGATCCCCTGGAGGAGGAAATGCAACCCACTCTAGTATTGTTGCCTGGGAAATTCCATGGACAGAGGGATCCAGCAGGAACTAGTCCATGGGGTTGCAAAGTTCAAACATGACTGAGCACTGAGTATGAACAATGTGTAATATATATGCATACCAATTAGAAATATAAAAGAAATGAGTAGATCCATGTAGACATTATTTAGACATGTTCAATGTGTATATTTAAATAAAAGTAACAAGTTTCAAATTTGTGAGAGTATGTTTAACCAATAATAAGTCATGTAGCCAACTACACACAAAAAACTTAAATGTTATATTTGAGCTAGGATAAATAGATGAGTCTGTGTACATACATGGAACTGTATGTACCAGATGGTTAAAACTTCATATTTGTTATATAAGTCTTAAGGGAGGGGGAAGATGGCAGAGCAGTGCAAAAATGACCAGTTTTCTTATTAGACATATTCATATTGTTATATTTGCTAAAATGTGAATACTTGGAATACTGTTACATGAATAACTCATCAACTCAAAGAGTATGTTAAATATCATATTAAATAATACTGAGAACTTATGAATAAAACTTTATGAGAGAGAGGTAAGTGTTCATTAACTAAATCCAATTTAATTGAGTTTAGGAAATGTCCTGAAAGCTTAATGACACTTAATGCACTATCAGATCAGATCAGATCAGTCGCTCAGTCGTGTCCGACTCTGCGACCCCATGAATCGCAGCACGCCAGGCCTCCCTGTCCATCACCAACTCCCGGAGTTCACTCAGACTCAGGTCCATCGAGTCAGTGATGCCATCCAGTCATCTCATCCTCTATCGTCCCCTTCTCCTCTTACCCCCAATCCCTCCCAGCATCAGAGTCTTTTCCAATGAGTCAACTCTTCTCATGAGGTGGCCAAAGTACTGGAGTTTCAGCTTCAGCATCATTCCTTCCAAAGAAATCCCAGGGCTGATCTCCTTCGGAATGAACTGGTTGGATATCCTTTCAGTCCAAGGGACTCTCAATCACTAGCTAGTTATATTGTATACTTTTACTGTAAATTATAGTTTGTTGTTTTTTGAAAGTACCATGACAAATACTAATTTTTAAGTTGTAAAGCTAAAAAAAATAAGATGTAGATGAAGTTGTTTCCAGTTCTGTATTTAAAATGATCTCTTGAGTAAAAATTATCAGTTTAAAATTGAATTAATGAATAATTTAGAACAATGAATTAGTCAAGAGAGTATCTCTATGTCTTGTGGGTGAAATTGATTTCAATACTTGAACCTTCCTGACTTCAGATAGGATAGTAAACTTCATTACCTAAACTGGTCTTTTAATTCTATGAATTTATGACAGTATTCCTGAATCAGGTGTTCAAAACATGATTGTTTACTTCTAATACATTTTTCATCTGTGTCCACAAAAAGCAAGCATTAAAAAAAAAAATCAAACCTTTTGAAGGTATTTTGTTGGAGTGCTTTTGAACTGAGACTAAATAAAATTACTAGGATTAAGTTACAGTCTTAGAAAATGTAGTTACTCATGAGAATACTTACACTGTTCTAGATGCTAATGAAATAAATTTAGTTTTTTTTTTTTAATTGATTCAATTCTGCAAAGAAAATAAGCATTATGCAAACTGGATTACCTTTGTTTCAATTTTGTGGAGTTTTCAATGTATGCACATAACAATCCTTGTACTTAGAGGTCTTATGACTTGATGAAGAAAATAGAAAAGTAAGATTTTTGTGGTTATGCTAAACATTAGTGTAATGTTTAACAATGAGCTGTCAGTTTTAATTATAAAGGTAACTGTAAACTCCAAATGATGTTTAGCATGCAAAAGAATGTGGTAGATGTTTGCCTCTGTGGAATAAACAAACAAACCACCATCCAACCATATTTTCTACAGTTTCACTGAAGACTGGTGAATGTAAGGGAGCCTTGATGAAACGGATTACAGAAAAGTGTTAGAGTTCCCTAAGTGGAGAGTTAGGGTAGCAACATCTGAGGAAAAACATATTTAGGATGTAAATAGGTTGAGGAATGTGTCTACAATTGGAAAGGGAATTTGGATAAAGAGAAATCAAACGAGTCTAATAACTGGACAGTTAGGGAAAATTGAAATCTCATAGTGCCTTGAGAACAAGAAACTGCCATTAAAATTCAAAATATTTTTATCCTTTACAACTCAGAAACTTACAAAATAATTAGAATTCAAGGAAGAGTTAAAAATAGAATAATATATTCAATCTTCACATTATCAGCTGATTACTGTGCTTGGATTCCTGGACTCTTCCAGAGAAGCAGCCAAAAGGGATCAGACTACATGATGCTAAACTTTGCCACTTCAGCTTATGTGTTATTTAAAATTGAAGGCAAAAAATAAAGTTGAAGGCAAACAGCAGATTCAAAGAAAAACATTTACCTCTCTCTTAAAAATTTAGACTGGGGCCTGGCTCAGAAAGAGAGCTATCACCAAATATAATTTTCATCTAAATGACCTATTTAATTTGAAGGACAAACACCTAAATACCAAACACTTGCTCTGGGAAAGATTGAGGGCAAGGAGAACCAAGCAACAGAGGATGAGATGATTGGATGGCATCACTGATTCAATGGACATGAATTTGAGCAAATTCCAAGAAATAGTGAAGGATAGGGAAACCTGGTTTGCTGCAGTCCATGGGGTTGCAAAGAGCTGGACACAACTTAGAGACTGAACAACAACAGTTGCTCTTCTTATTGTCCTTTGAACTACTCTCCTCCCCTTTCTAGTCCCAGGCCCCTATCTCTCTCCTAAACTCAGGATGGAATATAAAACTCAGCTGCCTGTCTTGCCCTTCAGTTTAATATTTTAAGGGGATCTCATGCCTGGAGAATCCCAGGGACGGGGAGCCTGGTGGGCTGCCATCTATGGGGTCGCACAGAGTCGGACACGACTGAAGCTATTTAGCAGCAGCAGCAGCATATATACATGGGCTTCCATGATAGGTCAGACAGTAAAGAGTCTGCCTGCAATGAAGGGGACCAGGGTTCAATCCCTGGGTCAGGAAGATCACCTGGAGAAGAGAATGGCTACCCACTCCTGTGTTCTTACCTAGAGAATTCCAGGGACAGAGGAGCCCGGGGGCTACAGTCCATGGGGTTGCAAAGAGTCCAACACAACTAAGAGACTAACACTTTCACTTTGTTCGCTTTATATAAATATATAAAATTAAATTATATACTATACATATATAACTCAATTTTTTCTCCTATTAATATGTTTGTCAATTTAATTAGACCATTTAAATAACCTAAAAAGGGAGAAGGAAAAAATTTTTCCCAAATAAAGCTAAATATGAAGCAAAAGCATGGAGAAATACTGCCTGCTTTCCAATCTAAACACTGTCAAAGTGAAAGTGAGGTTGCTCAGTCGTGTCAGACTCTTTGGGACC
Organism: Bos javanicus; assembly: GCF_032452875.1. Taxonomy (NCBI): domain Eukaryota; kingdom Metazoa; phylum Chordata; class Mammalia; order Artiodactyla; family Bovidae; genus Bos; species Bos javanicus. Next base: position 102,887,811 of record NC_083868.1, on the reverse strand, counting down.
TGTGGACTGTAGCCTACCAGGCTTCTCCATCCATGGGATTCTCCAGGCAAGAATACTGGAGTGGGTTACTATTTCCTTCTCCAGGGGATCTTCCCAACCTAGGGATAAACACTGTCAAGGTTCAAGGAAATATCTGAGAGTTAGTTTAACCAGAGGAGTATTCACTATAACCAACTCAGTTGGGCCCTTGCTTTTGCCAACTACCCCAAAATGAGAGCATTTACACTATGTAGAAAGAACAAACAGAATTTTACTTCAGACACCACTATTCTTTTCTATACTATGTCTGTGTGTGTGTTAGTTGCTCAGTCCTGTCTGACTCTTTAGTACCCCATGGACTGTAGTCCATCAGGCTCCTTTGTCCATGGAATTCTCTAGGCAAGAATACTGGAATGGGTTGCCATTTTCTTCTCCAGGGGACCTTCCTGACCCAGGAATTGAAGCCAGTTCTCCCACATTGCAGGCAGATGCTTTCCTGTCTGAACTACTAGGAAAGCCCACACTATTTCTGGAATACAGCAAAAAATTAGTGTAGAGTGACATCACCAAATGGTGACATAAGTTATTCTTGACACTGTGCCCCGTCACAACAATGAATATGTATTCAACCAATGAGGGAATCTTTGAAAATAGGGGTAAAACTGAAGCACCTCTGCATCATAAAGACCTAAACAGACTGTGTTTGAAGGGTAAGAGAAGTTACTACACTTGACCACATCGCCCCTCCCCCTGAGAGTGCAAAACAACACAGAGCCTCTGGTTCCAGTGGGAAAAAAGTACCCAGATGAAACAACTCTTTCATCATTGTGAGTTACTTTGTGGGAGCCTCTACTCTGATCTTGAATCACAGCAATTGCAGGTGAATCTGTGGGTTCCAGTCAGTTGAAATCCTACTGTGGTGAAGAAAGTGAGAAGGCTTGCAACAAGGAGCACATAGTTCCTACCTGTAGTGCTCAAGTAGGACCAGCAGCTTTGCTCATCTTCAGAACCAAGTCAAGGTTGCACTCTCATCAGGAAATGTGGCAGGTCCAGATCTACCTAATTTAGATCCTCAGACAAATTTTTTCTGGTCCTGGAGGCTGGTTGGCCTATGTCAGGAGATGTGTTGAGTTATAGCTCCATCCACTATGGAGAGTGACTTATGGTCTCATCTGACCAGAAGGGCTGGTGACCACTTCTGGTTCAACTCAGTGGTTCTTGAGAAGTGAGCAGGCAGGTTATTCATTCCCAGAGCAAAACCAATACCAGTGGAGGCTCCCTGTGTTAGACACAATCAAGGGGATTAATTCATAGCCTAGGTTCAGGGTAGCTCCCAACCTATCCCAACCAGAGAGGCTAGTTGGAAAATTGAGAGTAGCCTAGAGTGGACCCTCCCCTTTCAATTCAGGCAAGGAAGGTGAGTCATAGCTCTACCCACTCTGGAAAGTCTTCCCACCCCATCTGACCACAAGGGCTGTTATCAACTCTTGGAAGCTGCACTGGCCCAGCAGGGGACAAGCTGAGAGAGGGCAGACTGAACTGATAGTTTACATAGCAAAGTCAGTGACGCTGTTTGATCAGGAAAATTTGAATGTGGATCAACTTGAGTTAAGACAACAAACAAAGAGCTTTACTAGTTTTGGAAGTGCTTCTTTAGCTATGCCCAAGTAAGGAATTTAACTTGTATCTCTACTCATCTCTGAATACAGCCTTGAGTCTGTCTAACCAGGGAACCTAACCATGTAGCACATGAGAAGCTGGGTAACCTATTCAATGGTGCCAAGTGTCACTTGAACAGATTGCACAGCCCATAGAGCAGAGCAAACCTGGTGGCCTCACCTGACCAGGAAGTTCAGTATACCATCAAGCCTACTTTCAGCCTCCAAACAAAGAACTGTACAGAGTTTGGGCATGGATCTGCTGCCCTGCCAGAGCAGGGAATCTTAATCATGGCCACATTTTCAAATGAGTAGAGAACCTAGACTCAACCATCTAGTAAGCTTGTCCAGAAAAGTTAGACAATCATGGAGCTCATCCTATAGTCCCACTTGGGTAGGGAATCAAGTCAGCAGTCCTGTCCAATTTTTTTCCAGCCTCTAGCACACTCCCTCATCTCAGAACTACTACAGATGCCTTGCCCATAAGTAGTCCATAAGTCCATAAAGCCTCCCTACCCAAGCACATTACCTGTAGACATACCCAGAAACTCAAATCTGAGCTGTTTCTGCCAAAGAAAACCTATAATGTCTAGAAAAGGAATTTTTATTACTCAAATGTGCAAATTTTAATATAAGGAATCAAGGATCACAGTTCAGTTCAGTTCAGTTCCATCGCTCAGCTGTGTCTGAGTCTTTGCAACCCCATGGACTGCAGCTCGTCAGGCCTCCCTGTCCATCAACAACTGCCAGAGTTTACTCAAACTCATGTCCATTGAGTCAGTGATGCCATCCAACCATCTCATCTTCCGTTGTCCCCTTCTTCTTCCCACTTCAATCTTTCCCAACATCAGAGTCTTTTCCAATGAGTCAGCTCTTCACATGAGGTGACCAAATTCAGCTTCAACATCAGTCATTCCAATGAACACCCAGGACTGATCTCCTTTAGGATGGACTGGTTGGATCTCCTTGCAGTCCAAGGGACTCTCAAGAGTCTTCTCCAACACCACAGTTCAAAAGCATCAATTCTTTGGTGCTCAGCTTTCTTTATAGTCCGACTCTCACATCCATGCATGACTACCGGAAAATCATAGCTTTGAGTAGACAGACCTTTGTTGGCAAAGTAATGTCTCTGCTTTTTAATATGCTGTCTAGGTTGGTCATAACTTTTCTCCCAAGGAGCAAGCGTCTTGTAATTCCATGGCTGCAGCCACCATCTGCAGTGATTTTGGAGCCCACAAAAATAAAGTCTGTCACTGTTTCCACTGTTTTCCCATCTATTTGCCATGAAGTGATGGGACCAGAAGCCAAGGATCACAAGGAGATAGGATTTTCACTATTAAAGATGGGAATTTAAACTTTGAAAGGGACAAATTAGAATATTAGTAGAAATTCTGAAATTATGGTTATACATATATAATGCTATGTATATTGTGTGTATTATATACAGTTGTGTACTTACCTTCAAGCTTTTTCCACTGAGTGGGTTTAGAATAGCATTATCCAATAGAATTTCCTATGATGGAAATATTTTATGTCTGTGCTGTCCATTATGTAACTAGCCACATTGGGTTTTAAATACTTGAAATGTAATTAGTATGACTGATAAACTTACTTTTAATTTTATGTAATTAAAATTAATATTTATGTTAAAAAAACTACATATTGATAATGGATATTTTATTTGACAGCACAGAACTAGCAAGTAAACATACGCTGTTAACAATGAGCACACAAGAGAACCCAATTTTTTATTTTCACTAAGAAAAAACAGGACTTTTAGAGAAAAGGTTGATTCCAGAGCTAGGTCAGGGAATGTATGATATGAGCTTGAAGAATTTTAGTGTAAGAAAGAAACAAAGGAGTTCTTAAAGAATGAAGAGTCATATCAAAACATTATGAGAATCAGCTTGAAGGATTCCTGCTACTTATATAAGGGACATTTGAACATCAAAATAAAGACTGATTATAATAAATTATAATCCACTAGATTAAAAAAATCAATGAGCCCATTGGATATACATAATACACAAATAGGGAAAAAAGAAAGGACTATTTCTTAAGGTAGAATGTCAACTGATAATAGTAGAAAAAATAATGGAATTAAGAAATTATTAGTGGATCCAAAGACTAGTTAGTGACTATTTGATGAAGAATAAGATATTTACATGCTCTAAAAATTTCTCCTATTTATATAGTCTTAAAGTGCATATCAAGAAAATATATCATTTGCCAGGAAAAATAATATTAACAATGAAGAGACTTGACAGACAACATCTTAGAGAGTGGTCTAATTCTATATGTACCAATACAGGGACAACACAAGCCATCATGTGTTTCTTCATATGATACTCTGAGAAGAACATAAAATTATTTATGTAGTATTTCTGCCAAAAATGCATAACCTGAGTTCAATCATAAGGAATTTTCAGAAAAAAAAAAAACCCTGAAAGACATTTTTTTAAAAAACCAGTCTGTATTGTTAAAATGTCAAGGACAAGAGAGAGAGATAATATTCCAAGTTAAATGAAACTAAAAATAAGTAGCAGCCAAATACAATGCAGGATCCTAAACAAAGAAAACAGCCATTAGGACCGTTAATAGTACAATTGACAAAATATGAGAATGAACTGAATTTAATAATAACATTGTATCTATGATATAATTTCTAATGTTGATAATTGCTCTGTGGTCATATAAAAGAATGTCTTTGTTCCAAGGGAGTACATGTTAAATTATTTCAAGGTAAAGTGGCAAAGTTATCTCCAGTTTGTCCTCAAATAATTTAGAAAAAAAATAATAAAACATGAATGGAAATGTAAAGAATTGATAAATCTGCATAAAGAATTATTTATATAATCATTGCAACTTTTCTGTAAATTTGGAATTATAAAAATTAAATTTACATCAACTATATTTCCAAATAAAAGCAAAAACAGACATTTAAAAAGAATTATAATACCAAAACCTGTAAAACACTTAGAAATACATTTAATAAAAGATAGTTGGATGGCAACACTGACATGGACATGAATTTTAGCAGTCTCCAGAGTTGGTGATGGACAGGGAAGCCCAGCATGCTGCAGTCCATCGGGTTGCAAAGAGCTGGACATGACTGAGCGACTGGACTGAACTGAACTGAGTTGAACTGTGTTACTTCTCCTATAAAATGTGACAGACTCAGTATCTTAAGATGTCAGTTCACTTCAAAGTAATCTGTAAAAGTAACTCAACCCCAGTCAAAATTGTCAGGTTTATTTTGGGGTAGCATTTCACAAGCTAATTTAAAATTTTATATGGGAATATGAAGGACTTAGAATAGCTTCCAAAACTTCTTTGGAAAAGAATTAACAAAATTGGAGTCACTGCATGATGTGATCTCAGAATTTACTGGTATGCTACACAGGTTGAGACATTCACAAGGGACAGATAAATCAAAGTAAGAGAATAGAGAATCCAGACAACAAGCAACATAAACATATTGATCTTCTGCAGAAGTACCAATGCAAATAAAAGGGTATTGGAAAGTCAGTTTCTCTCTCTCAAGAGAGAAAGTGACCTGAAGTATGGATATATTTTAATGAGTACTATTATTTTCATAATACACTAAATAAAAATGACATTTTACTGCAAGAGATGCTAACTTCCTTTAAAAGACTATTTTCCTAACTTTTAGCAAGTAATGCACCTAAACATGAATATTTAAATTCTGAATGTTCTTGCACTAAATCAGAATTTGCATGAATTAATATTTCCATAAATGTCACTTTGTCAGTAGATTATCAAGAGTTCCAGCAAACTTTACTTCTTAAAAAGTCAAAAATTATGAATGGGCATGAATGAAATAACTATTGAGTGGTATATAGCATTCATTGTCAGCTGTGGAATTGTTCTTATTATGAGCATGTGACTCTGTTGCCACATGTAGGTTGCATATAGAATGTATTATTATACATCAACTTCAAAATAGAATCAGTTCATCTTATATACCAGCAATGAGAAAAATTTAGCACAAACAATAAGCATCTGCTGCTGCTGCTAAGTCACTTTAGTCGTGTCTGACTCTGTGCGACCCCAAAGAGGGCAACACACCAGGCTCCACCTTCCCCGGAATTCTCCAAGCCAGAATACTGGAGTGGGTTGCCACCTCCTTCTCCAATGCATGAAAGTGAAAAGTGAAAGTGAAGTCATTCAGTCGTGTCCGACTCTTAGCGACCCTATGGACTGCAGCCTACCAGGCTCCTCCATCCATGGGATTTTCCAGGCAAGAGTACTTACTGGAGTGGGGTGCCATTGCCTTCTCCGAACAACAAGCATACATAATCATAATTTAAAGTATAGCATAGACCTTCTGGTAGTTACAACTTATCAGTTTTTCTTTCTATTCTGAAAATTTTGAAGTCAGTTTATTACATTCAAACCCATCCACCTAACATTTCATGAATGCAAAATCTGATCATATCCACAAGGTTTTCTAGTGATTTGTTCTCAAATTCATGCTGCTTTGATCTTGCTTTAATTTGGTTCCACAGTTTTGGTCCCATCACTCAATCATTATCCATTCTTGAACTGAATTCATTTAGTTTCTCTGTCTCTTAACTCTATAGGCTTCTCCGGAGAGTTTCCCTATTGTAGGTCAGTTTAGGTAATTATTTGTGGGAAGTGAGGATGTAGGCTGTTGTGAGAAACCAGAATGAGAGAGTAATAAAATTGGAGCAACTACTGTCAACTTAAGTCCCTTCCTTTACAGGAAAGGTTTGGGAATTAGGGGCAAAAAGGAAAATATTAAAGAAATATAAATGACAATTCATTTAGAGATGAATTCTCAGTCTTCAGTTTTACTGATTGACAAGTTAAAGAAAACTGTAATCTTTTTATACAAATGTAATATTTTTACACATATAGAAAGAAAGATATTATCTGGAAAGACAAGAATAATTACTTAAAAGCATAAAAGTTAAGATCAATAAATTCATTAAAATATTAGCCATAATGCTTTAAAGGGTAATTTCAAAAGAAAAGAAGGCAACATATTTTCTCTTGTCAAATCTGCAATTTTTTATGTTAGCAGTAATACAATTGTTGGCAAAGATTTAGTCAAGTGTGGAGCCTCTCATGTTGTTACTGGAATGTAAATTGGTAAAACTATTCTGAAAGGCATTTGGCAATGTGCCTTAAGATTTTTATAAAACACTCATAATAGTTGACCCATAGATTCCACTTCTAAGAATTGTAGTCTAGGAAGTAATCATAGAGGTACACACATATCTGTGTAAGAGGATGTTCATTATTAATTTGGGTGCAGTGAATTGTAAGAAACAACTGATATATCTATAAAAAAAACTAACAGTTCAGAAAATGATAACATAACATTACAGTGAAATACTTTGTAGTCACTAGAGCCTTTAATTATTATTATTTTTTTTTTGGAAGAGCATTCACTTAACATAGGACTTCCCTGGTGGCTCAGATGGTAAGGAGTTTGCCTGCAATGTGGGAGACCTGGGTTTGATCCCTGGGTTGTGAAGATGCCCTGGAGAAGGAAATGGCAACCCACTCCAGTATTCTTGCCTGGAAAATCCCAAGGATGGAGGAGCCTGGCAGGTTACAGTTTATGGGGTTGCAAAGAGTCAGACAGGACTGAGTGACTAACACTTTCACTTATGTAAAGGATTGCCTGTGATAAAATAGTAAACAATATGTGGATAGACTACTAGTGAATTTTTTTAAAATAGGAAACAAAGACTACCAATCAGTGCTGTGAAAATAAAGAAGAGTCATTTTATATTTTTTCTATATTTTTCAAAGTTTAGCTTAATTCATTTGGCAATTGCTTGTTACACTGTGTATCCATTCTACCTTTTTTTTTTTTTTTTAATCACTTCTGTATGAGTTTTAGCTCTCCGTATTGCCTTCCAGCAAGAGACAAACATTTCTCAGCTTTAATGTGATCAATTGGCTCTGAATTTTTCTAATAGATTGTCAGCCCATGTTTCATCAAAGTTTTCTCCCTTGGGAGTAAAACTGACTAGGAGTGAAAAGATCTAGAGCAGCTTCCTTAGATTTAAGAAATGCCGTACTAACAACGTGGGCCATCCTATTTACTGATTTCTTACCTCTGGACTGTTAAAGAGAGAAAAATAAATGTTAAAGCCGCAATATTTTCAGTCTTTCCATTATAGCATATAGTATGTGAAATAATAACATATAATTTTATAATAAAAGAACCAAGTATGTAAAGTGAGTAAATGACTAATCTTACTGTGTAAAATGCATTATAGTATGTAGAAGCCATGAGCTATCTTTAGAAGATTGTTGAGCTTGTAGTTTCCTCAAATGTGCCTGTGTGCTCAACTATCAGATTCTTTGCAACCCCATAGACTGTAACCCACTAGCCTTCTTTGGATTTTCCGGGCAAGAATATTGGAGTGGGTTGCCATTTCCTCCTCCAAGGGATCTTCCTGACCAGGGATTCCACCTGCATCTCCTGCGTCTCCTGCATTGGCAGGTGGATTCTCAACCATTGAGCCATCAGGGAAGTCCAGTTTCCTCAAGCACTGATGTTTAAAACTTGCAAGATGTTCATAAAAAACATACACAGAAGTTTTAAGAACATGAAAATAGGACACAATTCTTGATTTACTGTGAAGTTTTTCAGATGTTTTGAAATAGAGAATTCTTTATTGTGAGGAGCTGTTCTACACATTGAGGGCTTTGCTGGTGGCTCAGTGGTAAAGAATCTGCCTGCAATGAAGGAGACATTTAACAGCATCCTTGGCTTCTACCCACTGGGTGCCAGTAGCACTCTCTCAGTTGCAACATCCAAAAATAATCCAGATATTACCAAATGTTCACTGGGGCACGAAATTGTCCCTTATTGAAAACCACTGACCTACAGTAACCTCTCACCATGATGGGGAGCATAGCATACAATAAAATTGAGACCAAATTAATAAGCTGCTTTGGCTCTGATGAAAATTCTCTCTTTGACCAACTTCTAGTGAGGCTTTTCTGAATCCTCTTTCCAACTAGGTCTCAACCTTCAGACCTTTGTGTTTGTTTTTGCGTTGCCTGATTTTAGGCAGAATCTTGATAAATCCTTTTAATCAAAATTTCCTACCTGGATATTTGATCAATATTTAATTAAATTTCTCATCTTCTATCTTCTCCCAAGTGATATCTAATCACTCTGGCCTGCTTTCAGCAAAAATTCTGTTACATCATTTTAGCCAAACTGTTCTTTGGCTATACACTGACACTTCATCTTGTTTTTAGAATTGAGCCCAGTTCTATACTGGTTTTTTTTTTTTTTTTTTTATTGCAATAGTTCCTGTGGTAAGTCTATTTTTACCATTGTAACTACTTTTACCTCTGTAAAATCAAATCCATGTTTGATTTCCTTTGACAGGTCCACAGAGAGGTTATATCTGTTGGACAAAATTAGAAAATTCTGTTAACTGGATATTCCAGAGAATTTGAGATAAAACTCAACATAGTAGGAATTGGGAGTGTGTAATTAGCTCAGTTTGAGGTGCATTGTGTATCAGATACCTAAATATATGTATTTATTCTAAACATCTTAAGTTTTTTGTTAAATTTATGCCATATATAAAGCATTTAGGTAGCCATCTCCTGAAGAAAAAAAAAAAAAGTGGACCTCACTCCACTCCAAGGAGTCAAGTAATTTCTTATGCAACTTTTTTAATGTTAAAAAGAAAGATACCAAAGATCACAGGACACATCCACATTAAGTTCTGAGAAGAATAAATATCAGTAATGAGAAAAGAGCTTCTGTTTTGGATAATGCTTCATAGTCTGTCTTCCTTTAGTATGAATATGATATAGAGTACATAATAAACTTGCATCAGTAAAGTGCCATTTTAGCTACAATTTAGACCTGATTGATTGTTAAAGCCTCATATCCTCAAAGTTAACATCAAGTATTAGAGATAAAAGAAAGGAAAGTTTGTGGTGACAGTCATTTTCTCTAAGGCAGCAATCCTCAATCTTTTTGGCACCAGGTTTTGTAGAAGACAATTCTTCCATCCTGCTGTTTGGCCTGGTTCCTAACAGTTCATGGACTGGTACTGGTCAGTGGCTTGGGGGCTGTGAAGTCCTGCTCGAAAGGATTAAATAATCTATTCATTAACAATATGCAACTCTCCTGAAATGTTTATTCTTATAATCAATCTATTTGCAAGTTCATGGTTATGACTTGTGTGTCTCATATTATTTTGTGTTAATACTTTTTAATAAAAACTAGTATATTCTATTATTAAAATATTCTAATTTAAAGCAAAATTAAGATATTTATAGATAAGATTTTTTAAATAGTGGGGTTTAATGAAAAGAAAAGAATAAAAAGAACAACCATTGATAGATATTGTCTTTATAGTTAAATATGTAGTAATGCTTTCCTTTAATAAGAATTCAATTAACATATTTTAATTAAAAATATAAACTTATAATACATATTATATATATCATAAAGTGACATATGTTATTATTGTATCACATGCTTGTTATATATTTATATTATATACTTATATAATATATAATTACAGTACATCTGCTTAATCAGTGGAAATTTAAAATTCCAAAGAACAGTAACTATGTAGATGATTTTGTAAAAGTAAAATTTTAATCTGAAGTTGGTTGATAGATATTATTTAAGTATAGTGATTTATATGCATAATCTGACGCACCCAGATTTTTATTGTATACAAATATTATTTATATTTAAGTCATCATCCCCAGAGGATAATTCAATGGTTATTCTGCAGAATTCACAAAGTTTCTACTGCTGTCCTAAATAATAGTTAGTAAACTTTTCCCAGAATACAACCAACTTTGGAAAAATGTAAGTTGTGTTTCTGTTGACATCTTCTATTGTGGAAGAGATTTCCAAGTATTTAAATAGGGCCATCTGGTTTGGTCTGAATTAATTTCACTAGTGTCACTTTAGCATGGTGTTAGATTATCATACCAAGGGTAGGATTATCAAGGGCATGATTATCCTAATTCTTATTCATACTTGATTATATACTTCACAAGCTAACTTTACCTCAAATATAGATTTTAAATATGTACTTTTAATTCATTTTAACATCAAACTTATAATGTAGTGGTGAGATGTGATAAAGCAATACAGGAATACCTCATTTTCTTATGCTTTATTTTATTGTGCTAAGCAGATGTGTTTTTTACAATCTAAAGGTCTGTGGCAACCCTGTGTTGAGTAAGTCCATCAGCACTATTTTTCCAACAGCAATTGTTCACTTTCTCTTTCTGTCACATTTTGGTTATTATTGCAGTGTTTCAAACTTTTTCATTGTTATTATATTTGATTTGGTGATCTGTAATCAAGGATCCTTGTTGTTGCTATTATAATTGTTTTGGGTGCAGCAAACCATGCTCATATAAACAGTGAACTTAATAACTATTGTGTGTGTTCTGACTACTCCACCTACAGGCTGTTCTTTCTCTCCTAGGAGCTCCCTATCTACTGAAAGATAACAATATTGAAATTAAGCTAATCAATAATCCTATAATGTCCTCTAATTGTTCAAGTGAAAGGAAGAGTTGCCCTTCTCTCACTTCAAATCAAAACCTAGAAATTATCCTTTTAGTGAGGAAGGCATGTTGAAAGCTGAGGTTGGCTGAAAGCTAGGCTTCTTGTGCCAGTTAGCCAAGCTGTGCATAAAAAGGACAAGTTCTTGAAGGAGTTTAAAAGTGCTTCTGCAAGGAACACACAAAGGTGTAAAAGCAAAACAACCTATTGCTTATGCAGAGAAAGTTTTAGTGGTCTTGTTAGATCAAACCAGCCACAATACTCCCTTAAATCAAAATCTAATCCAGACCAAGGCTCTAATAATCTTCAATTATTTGAAAGCAGAGACAGGTTAGGAATCCGGAGAAGAAAAATTTGAAACTAGTAGAGGCTTGTTCCTGAGTTTGAAGGAAAGAAGCCAACTCCATAATATAAAAGTCATAGGTCAAGTAGCAAAAGCTGATATGGAAGCTGCAACAAATTATCCAGAAGACATCCATTAAGATATTAATGAAGGTGGCTACACCAAACAAGAGATTTTCAACCTAGATGAAATAGCCTTTTTTTAGAAGGAGATGCCAGCCAGGACTTTAGTTAGAGAGAAGTCAGTGCCTGGCTTCCAAGCTTCAAATGATAGGCTGATTCACAATTGGTGACTTTAATAAGTTGAAGCCAGTGCTCACTTACTGATATGAAAATTCTGCTTAAGAATTATGCTTTTTCTACTCTACCTGTGCTCTACAAATAGAATAACAAAGCCTGACTGACAAAGCATATCTGTTTACAACATGGTTTGCTGAATATTTTAGGCTTCTTGGTAAGACCAGGCTTCCTTGATAGCTCAGTTGGTAAAGAATCCACCTGCAATGCAGGAGACCCCAGTACGATTCCTGGGTCAGAAAGATTGCTGGAGAAGGGATAGGCTATCCACTCCAGTATTCTTGGGCTTTCCTTATGGCTCGGTTGGTAAAGAATCCGACTGCAGTGAGGGAAACCTGGGTTTGATCCTGGGTTGGGAAGACCCCTTGGAGAAGGGAAATGCCACCACTCCAGTATTCTGGCCTGGAGAATTCCATGGACTATATAGTTCATGTGGTGGCAAAGAGTTGGACACGACTGAATGACTTTTATGTTCACTTTTATTTTTAAGATCTACTGCTCAGAAAAAAAGATTACCTTCAAAATATGACCACTCATTGACAATACACCTGGTCACCCAAGAGCTCTGACAGAGATGTGCAAATGGGATTAATATTGTTTTCCTGATGCTAATACAACATTCATTCTGTATCCCATAGATTAAGAAGTAATTTCAACTTTCAAGTTTTATTATTTAAGTTATATATTATATAATGGTATAGCTGCCATAGATAGTGACTCCTCTGATGGATTTGGGCAAAGTAAGTTGAAAACCTTCTGAAAAGGATTCACAATTCCAGATACTATTAAGAACATTATGGTTTATGGAAAGAGGCCAAAATATCAACATTTAACAGGTGCTGGAAAAAGTTGATTCTAACTCTAATGGATGACTTTGAGGGGTTCATGATCTTAGTGTGGGAAGTAACTGCAGTTGTGTTAGAAATAGCCAAAAACTAGAATTATAAGTGGAATCTGAAGATGTAACTGAATTACTACAATCTCACAATAAAACTTTAACAGAGGAGGAGTGCTTCTTATGGATAAGCAAAGACAGTGGTTTCTTGAAATGCAATCTTCTTCTAGTGAAGATGCTGTGAAGACTGTTGAAGTGATTAAAAAAAATTAGACTATTACATAAATTTAGTTGATAAAACAGAGGCAGATTTTGAGAGAATGAACTTCAATTTTGAAAGAAGCTGTATTGTGGATAAAAAGCTATCAAAGCTATTCTCAGAATGCTGCTGAGAATTTGTTTGTGAAAAAGTCAATTGATGTGGCAAATGTCATTGCTGTCTTATTTTAGGAAATTGCCAGAACCACCGCAGCCTTCAACAATCATCACCCTGATCAGTCAGCAGCCATCAACATTGAGGCAAGACTCTGCCAGCAGAAAGATTACAACTCACTGAAGGTTCAGACCATGATTCTCATTTTTAGCAATCAAGTATTTTTAAATTAAGATCTATACATTGTTTCATAGACATAATGCTATTGCACACTTGAAGGATTATGGTACAGTGTAAAGATGACTTTTATATGCACTGAGAAACCAAAAACATTATGTAACTCACTTTATTGTGATATTTGCTTTATTGCTGTGGTCTGGAACTTAACCTGCAATATCTCTAAAGTATGCCTGCATAATAGAGATAGTTTCTACCTAGATTATGTCCTTTGTGTTTAGTTGTACACTTTTGATTGCTTAAAGCCATAATATCATTGATAGGGCCCACATGGGGTCTCAGTTAAGATGGCTCTTTCTTTGTGTTGACCTTGCAAACAAAGAATAAAATCACAGTGACCCTTGACACTGACCAAATTGCTCAAATGACGTTCTGTTTTCCCACTGGTGCTTACCTTCTCAATGCTACAAGACCACCAAATTCCAGAACTCCAGCTACATGACCACAGGACTCAACTACAGGCTAAAAGTTAGCCAGGGGTATAAGAAAGACCCCGTCAGAAAGGGAGGATGCTGGTTCTTCTCAAGGGCTAGTCACCCTCTAACATTTTCCCTCTAATAAATTTCCTTTTCTTGCCTGACTGCCTGAGTCACTCTCTTTTTCTCTGCACTGGCCTTACAATCATCAGATAAATTCAAACAATAACCCAGACACAGATATTATGTTACCATTTTTCCTAAATAAACCAAAGTCACCCTAAATAAATCAATCAGCACTCCTAAAATGTTTTTATGTGGAGCCACTGAAGCAAAGTTCTTTGTAGCAAACAAAATTGCCAGAGGCTTTTTTGGCTAATCACTGTTAAATTCTTAATGACTCTTAAAAGCCTGAGTCTCCAACTTTGGTTTATACTTTAGTATCCAAAGCTTTCTTTGACCTTGAATACACATTCTTAATGGACTCAAAATTGGTCATTTTGTCCTCCTTTGTACTAAGTCAGAGGTTAGCTCTTCAATAAATTAATTTATATGTGTCATCATAGCATGGCAATGGGCACTCATCTTGGCAGTGGGCACTTATCAAGCTGTATGATCTTGTAAAAAGACATCGAAACATTTAAGTATTACAGAGTATTTTTGCTATTATTTAAACAAGCATTATGTTCGTTAAAATATTTATAAAGAATTTATAATTCCTTGTAGCTATATTCACCCTATAACTAATTCCAGTGATATAAGGCAGCAATGTATTATTTTTAAGCTTAAATGATAACTTGTCCTTTCTGATTCTCTTAAATTTTCAGTCACCATTTTACATTAGAAAAGTTATTACAAATTCTCAGTTTGCTTTCTGAAAATTTTATTATTCTAGGTTGCAGATGAATGCAATGCAGAAGACCTAAAATATAACACAAAGGTTGTTTTCAGAGCATCATTTCTCATCCTATCTGAATTATAAATCTTTTACGAATCTCTTCTAGAATATCTAAAGATCTATGGGATTTCTTTAAGCATTGGCTCAAACAAAATTTTTTTTTCAAGTTTTGTGGCAAGAAAAACTGTCTCAGTCACATCTGTATTTCAAATTACTCTAAACATGGTTGATTTGACAACAACAAGGAAAGATGAATATTCAAACACCATGGTTATAATGATTAAGCATACAAATATTAAGATTTATAAAAGATACCATATTTTAAATATATATATATATATAATATGTGTTTTAACAGTGAACCTAAAAGAGAAAATTAATATTCATAATATTTCAGGATGTCCAGAATGTAACAAGCATGAGATTAAATTTTATTTATATCAGGCTTCTAAAATCATTTTACTTCTTACACTCTTATAAAAGGTTAGTTAAAACCTATAGTCTCAGTAAATCTTTAGAATAAAATCTTGTTTCTTAACCATATGTTGTGGATAGAAAAGGACTAGAAGATTATAAATCATCAGACATGATTGCTGTTGAAATAAAAATAGTCCATGGATCTCCTGACTTCTGATTCAACACAACAAACACTATACATACTCCCTTGCATATAAGAAAGAAGCAGAATCAGATGTAGAAATAACAGCTGAGAAAAAGCAACTACAAATAGTAGTCGGTGTGCTCAGCTGCTCAGTTGTGTCTCTTTGCAGCCCTATGGAGTGTAGCCCTCCAGGCTTGTCTATCCATGGCATTTTACTGGCAAGAATACTGGAGTGGGTTGCCACTTCCTTCTCCAGGGGATTTTTCTGACCCGGGGTTCAAACCCATGTCTCCTTTGTCTCCTGCACTGGCAGGTGGATTCTTTAACACGGCACCACCTGCTGCTGCTGCTGCTGCTAAGTCACTTCAGTTGTGTCCAACTCTGTGCGACCCCAAAGAGGGCAGCCCACCAGGCTCCCCCATCTCTGGGATTCTCCAGGCAAGAACACTGGAGGGGATCGCCATTGCCTTCTCCACGGCACCACATGGGAACCCACAAATAAGGGTAGACATGGATATAGATGTTTTAGTGGAACAAACTTGTCATACCAAAGTATGCCTCTTGGGCTTGAAGATTATTTTTTTGTTTGTAAGAAACAAAACTTTCAGAAACAGCTTTTAATTCCTCCCAATAACTGCCTAAAATCTCTTTCTCTTAGTTGCCAATACTCAAGATAGTTACAGACCTCAATTACCTAACTTCTCCTTGGGCATCGTATTTTAATGGAGAACCTGTAGGTACATAATAAAATGTGCTTTTTCTCCTGTTAACCTGTTTAATGACAATTTAATTCTTAGACTACCAAAAGAATCTAGGAATGGTAGAGAAATGTTTTCTTTCTCCCCCATACTATGCATCAATTCAGTTCTGTTCAGTTCAGTCACTCAGTCGTGTTTGACTCTTTGCAACCCCATGAATTGCAGCATGCCAGGCCTCCCTGTCCATCACCAACTCCCAGAGTTTACTCAAACTCATATCCATTGAGTTGGTGATGCCATCCAGCCATCTCATCCTCTGTTATCGCCTTCTCCTCCTGCCCCCAATCCCTCTCAGCATCAGCGTCTTTTCCAATGAGTCAACTCTTTGTATGAGGTGGCCAAAGTATTGGAGTTTCAGCTTTAGCATCATTCCTTCCAAAGAAATCCCAGGGCTGATCTCCTTCAGAATGGACTGGTTGGATCTCCTTGCAGTCCAAGGGACTCTCAAGAGTCTTCTCCAACACCACAGTTCAAAAGCATCAATTCTTCGGCACTCAGCCTTCTTCACAGTCCAACTCTCACATTCATAAATGACCAATGGAAAAACCATAGCCTTGACTAGACGAACCTTTGTTGGCAAAGTAATGTCTCTGCTTTTGAATATGTTATCTAGGTTGGTCTAGACAATTCGATATAGAATATCTAGTTATAATCTATTATTGATGTTTATATATTTAATTATATATTACTTATTTGCATTCTTATAAAGGTTAACAGAATTCCACTCCAAAATACGTCTCTGGCATGAGCATTATTTTGAGGTGATTATTTTGAGAAATTGCAAACACAGAAGAAGCTTAAAAACAGAGTAGATAATATGCTGTGTTACCAAGAAAACAGCTGTTACCAGAGATAAGTTTGTTTGATTTTTAGTTTTTTCAATAACATCTTTATTTTTATACTATTATAAGGGTTACTTTCCTGTATAGTTCCTATGAAATATTGGCTATATCCCTTGTGTTCAACAATCTATCCTCGATCCTATTTTAAAGCCAATAGTTGTACCTCTCACTCTCCACTCCTATGTTTGCCTCTCTCCCTAGTGGTAATTACTAGCTTCATCTCTATATTTGTGAGTCTCCTTCTTTTTTATTATATTCACTGGTTGATGTATTTTTTTAAATTTCACATATAACTGATATACAGTATATTTGTCTTTCTCTGACATTTCATTTAGCATAATGCCCTCCAATTTCATCCATGTTGCTTGCTGCAAATAACAAAATTTGGTTCTTTTAACCGCTGAGTAATATTCCATTCATTTGTTGTTGGATACTCAGGTTTTTCCATAAATTGGCCATTGTAAATAATGCTGCTATAAACATTGAGGTACATATATCTTTTTGAAGTATTATTTTTTTTTAACTTTTTAAATATATACCCAGAAGTAGAATGGCTGGGTCATATGCTAGTTTTGATTTTCGTTTTAGGTGACTTTTTCAACTGAGAGAATTACTTGCATGTTTGCAAACATTTCTTCTTATCCTATGAACTGCTTTCCCCCCTTTGAGTCCCTAGTCCCTTATCTATCCCTTTCCTTACCTCAATATAAGCCACAATTGTTTCTTTTCCTATATTAATCTGTCTTTTATTACAGGGATTTCTCAACCAAAAACATGGAGGGAAACTATTTTTTCCTCCCCTACATGTAGAGCAAAATAGGAAATGTTCATTAGGGAACCACCTAATAATAGTTTTAGAACTAGCAATAAGCTCTTGCTACTGTAATTCAATTTATTCATTAAGTCAGTATTTAATGCAGTATCTGAGATATTGTGTATGACTAAGTAAAAATAAAAACAAACATAAAACCTGATTGCTATGCTTAAGAGTCTCATAATCAGTAGGGAAATTTTAGCTATAGATATATTAAAATAAGAATTTCTGGAAGCATAGTTAAATATAGTAAAAACAGAAAACATGAATATAGAACAAATAATAGAATTTTCTATAAACAAACTTTATATGGTATGTTGAATGAATCAAAATATGTGAAATCTCATAGTAAAATTTTCCATTAAGTAGTATTATTTTTTAATCAATAAGTGACTCCAAAGCAGTGCACACTCCAAAGCTCTACCCCATGCCTCACTGAAAATCTGTTTGAAATACAAAAGTAGGGCTTCCCTGGTGGTCCAGTGGTTAAGAATCCACTTTGCAATGCAAGGGACACCAGTTTGATCCCTGGTCTGGGAAGATTACACATGCTGTGGGACAACTAAACCTGTGCACCACAACTACTGAGCCTGCACTCTGGCACCCACAAACTCACAACTACTGAGCCCATGTGCAGCAACTACCGAAGCCTGTGAACCCTTGAAACTGTGTTCCACAATAAGAGAACCCATCATAATGAGAATCTCACACATTGCAACTAGAGGGTAGGCCCTACTCTCTGCAACTAGAGAAAGCTCACACACAGGAATGAAAAACTGGCACATCCAAAAATAAATAAATAAAAATAAAGCTCACAAATTATTGTAAAAAGAAATATAAAAGTAAATGAGCAAAAAGTGAATCTCATAAATGAAAAAGTAATTAAGGCAATGAAGGCTTCTGCAGACGTTAATATATTGCAACTAATTTTTCAAAAGCAAAGAGTAAGAGAGCTGTTTACTGATGTCTGCATAGTACAGAATTTCATATAGGTTTAGTGAATGTGTAACAAGCACAGAGGGAGTCAACTGAAAATACAGGCAGCCTATTTCTAACCCCTAAGCAAAATACAGTGCCTCCTGTATTTTAACCCCTAAGCAAAATCCCTCCCTCACCCCTCAGCCACTCCCTGCCCCCAACCAAATTCTGGGTAAAGGTAAATCTTTCAGTGTAGAAGTTGGCTCTGCCAAAGAAAAAACAAAACAAAACAAAAAACTCGTATTCAAGTGTCAAAAGAATCTTAGGCAATTCATAATTTGCCAGCTTTACTTAGTGTAAAATTTGTCCTGACAAAATATATTCTTCTCACAGTAACAATTGCTCCAAACTATTGAAGGTGAGCAGTATATGCCACCCCAAACTGTCACAGGTGGATTAATTTGAAATGAAGGCAATCAAGACCCAGCAACAGAAGAACCTTTCTGTCTGCCCCACATCTCTTAACTGCCTAAAAGAATTTGGATTGGAGGCCCATATCAGAGAAAAGTTATTACTAAAGATAGCCTTCTATCTGAAAGACTCATCTTCATGGCAGGGCAAATATCTAATTATCAAACATCTGCTCTTCCTGTAAATTACTATCCTTTCCTTTGAAGCCCTAGACTCCATCCCTTTTATTCTGTTCAGGGTAGAGGATAAGTCTCATTTGCCTGACTGACTTTCAGTCTCATAGTTTTATACTTTTATATGCACCTGTACATATGAAGTTGTCAGTGGAGTGTAATCTCCTCAGATCTGTCTTGTCTCAACAAAAATTTGAAGTGATGGGCATTAAAGCCCTTGGCGTGTCACAGCTCTCAGATAGTCCGTGTTATAATTCTTGGGCAGATCAGTTTTATTTAGAAAATAAGGGGAACTACATCCTTGAGGCCTGGGGGCACGCTGACTCAAAGACGTGAAGAGAAGAGAGAGAGAGAAAGAGAATGTGCCTGCACAGGAGAGAGAGAAACTGAGAGACAGAGAGCACGCACGGCGGGGGGGAGGGGGGCGGGGGGGGTGGGACAAAGACCTCTGGACCTTTGGCTCCTCTTTTCATATGTTTTTTTCCTTCCCCTGGGCCTGCCCTATGTAAATTGGGCCAGCCAGGAGTGTTGTTTGTTCTACCTGAGGTCCTCCAGGGACCTTCCTTTGTTCTATTTTTGCAGGCTTTTCCCTTCCTTGTCTTTTAGCCACCGCCATTCTGGACTCCTTTTCCCTATTCTAACTACCTAACAAAGTTAAATTAGTTTTACTCCTCTCAATGTCAATGTCAGTTTGATTATTTGGGCACCCAAAGAACCTAGGAGGGAAGAAGGGAAGATTTTTCCACTTCAACAAAATGTAGTATAAAAGTCTTATGTACAATATACCATAAAACAGCTACTAACAATTTTCTTCATATTTCATAACTATGAAAGAAAAAATCAGGATAAAAAACATGACCAGACCAGTATGTTAGGAAAAAGCAAAGCTAAAATCAAATGATCATAAAAAGATAGAGTGTAAGAAAAAGATACACAGTTTAGCAAAGAACTTAAAAATTTTTTAATAGATATACTCAACATATTGAGAAAATATGATATTCTTAAAATGACAATTTTATGCTGTGAAAAATGAACAGAAAACTCTAGAGGCCTCTTGGAAATTAAAAGTTAGGCAAGAAAGTACTGTCTTTAAGTCTGTGAGAAATAGTTACAACTTAGAACTGTATATCCAGGTAAAGTCTTACAAAAATATAATATATTAAATATCTTATATAAACACTATATACAATATAATTATATAAAAGAGCAAAACCATTCAGTTCAGTTCAGTTCAGTTCAGTCACTCAAATATGTCCGACTCTTTGTGACCCCATGAATCACAGCACGCCAGGCCTCCCTGTCCATCACCATCTCCCAGAGTTCACTCAAACTCACGTCCATCGAGTTGATGATGCCATCCAGCCATCTCATCCTCTGTTGTCCCCTTCTTCTCCTGCCCCCAATCCCTACCAGCATCAGAGTCTTTTCCAATGAGTCAACTCTTCACATGAGGTAGCCAAAGTACTGGAGTTTCAGCTTTAGCATCATTCCTTCCAAAGAACACCCAGGACTGATCTCCATTAGAATGGACTGGTTGGATCTCCTTGCAGTCCAAGGGACTCTCAAGAGTCTTCTCCAACACCACAGTTCAAAGGCATCAATTCTTCAGCACTCAGCTTTCTTCACAGTCCAACTCTCGAATCCATACATGACCACTGGAAAAACCATAGCCTTGACTAGACGGACCTTTGTTGGCAAAGTAATGTCTCTGCTTCTCAATATGTTATCTAGGTTGGTCATAACTTTTCTTCCAAGGAGTAAAAGTCTTTTAATTTCATGGCTGCAGTCACCATCTGCAGTGATTTTGGAGCCCAAAAACATAAAGTCTGACACTGTTTCCACTGTTTCCCCATCTATTTCCCATAAAGTGATGGGACCAGATGCCATGATCTTAGTTTTCTGAATGTCTAGCTTTAAGCCAACTTTTTCACTCTCCTCTTTCACTTTCATCAAGAAGCTCTTTAGTTCTTCTTCACTTTCTGCCATAAAAGTGGTGTCATGTACATGTCTGAGGTTATCGATAGCTCTTCCAGCAATCTTGATTCCAGCTTGTGCTTCCTCCAACCCAGCATTTCTCATGATGTACTCTGCATATAAGTTAAATAAACAGGGTGACAATATACAGCCTTTTCCTATTTGGAACCAGTCTGTTGTTCCATGTCTAGTTCTAACTGCTGCTTCCTGGCCTGCATACAGGTTTCTCAAGAGGCAGGTCAGGTGGTCTGGTATTCCCATTTCTTTCAGAATTTCCCACAGTTTATTGTGATCCACACAGTCAAATGCTTTGGCATAGTCAATAAAGCAGAAATAGATGTTTTTCTGGAACTCTCTTGCTTTTTCAATGATCCAGCAGATGTTGGCAATTGGATCTCTGGTTCCTCTGCCTTTTCTAAAACCAGCTTCAACATCGACATTATCAAACAGAAAAGTTCTCAAAATATTTTCTCCATACACTTTCTGAAGAAGTTACTATAGATCATCTCCACATAATGAGTAAATAAAAAAAGAAAAAAAAAAGGAAAGTAAGAGATCTAGAAAATGGCAGCCTTGTCCTGGAGAGCATAAAGTTTCTGAAATGTGAGGATGGTGTTCTCAGAAGTGTCCTGATTTAAAAGATAGAAACATTGAAAAAAAAAAAAAAGAATACAAAGCTAATATTTAACAAAAAATGTGAAATTCAGGTGAAACAAATATTTTAAAGAAGTTCACAATTTAAATATCAAGCTAATTATAACATGATCTGAAGTAAACAATTTTTTAAATTAAAAATAAGAGAGAGAGAGAGAAAGAGAACTAGTCTGATTTTGATTCTAGAAAAATTATCCTATGAGTGCCCCAGAAATCTAGACATATCCTTAGAGAAAAAAATAAAACCCCAGATATCTATTTGATCCAGTAATTAAAAAATCACATTAACATATAAGATTTTTGCCATTCATTACTCTTTCAACATTTAGAATCAACCCAGAGGAAAAATGCAGAAGACTTAGTAGTAGGAGAGGGCATAAGCATTAATAACTTGGCAACAATAAAAGTGATAATGTAGGTTACTAAAGGTAAATCACAGATATTAAGCAAAGGTGGGAATAGAAAAAGTTGAAAGTATGTGGATTCTAACAGCATCATCCAATATATGGATTTCTTGAAAGACTGTGAAATATAAGTATATTGTTAGTAGTTTCTAACTGAAGAACAAAAGCTATTTTCAATGTCAAATACTGAGGGACACATAGAGAAGGATATGTAATCACACCTTTCAGGGCAAAAAGGTTTTAAATCAGCTCAGCATTAAATAAGCACACCTTGAAAGTATTGTCCTCAATTGCCATAAACTGAATTGCCAAGGTACTTTCTGCTTCTGTGTTAACAAAAACAAGCCAGAACAATTACTACTCTTTAAAATCTGAGTTTCCTCTTTCTTTGCCAGAGTCACTATCTTGTGTTCCTCATTTCAAGTATATCTACATATGCAACAATGCATTCTCCCCTGTTGATATGCTGAGTCTGTAATGTCAAATGTTTCTTTGTTCAGATCCTCAAATGTAAGCTCAGATTCATTTTGAAATCACCATGTGGAATAGAAATCATTTAAGTATTGATGGCCTCATTTGTCTCAGCTTTCAAACAGATTAAATAGTTCACAAAAGATTCAATAATAATGATATTTAGAATTTAAGCTGCAATGTCAAGGGTCATTAGAAAGTCCCAGGGTGACAGAAAATAACTGAATTCAAAATACCAAAGATTTTCTTGCTGTATTTTGTTTTTGTTCTGAAGAGTTGCATTATCTGTTACATTATCCAGGCTGAAAATAAATGGAACATTGGGAGAATCCAACAAGATTTTGCTATCCATTGTCATTTTTCATTTCCAAGAGCTCATTATATTATTTTCTTACTCATTGGGATTTAAAAACATCACTATTAAAAATATCTCTATTGGTTCAAGAATCAACATGGAGAAAAATTATATTTATAGAAATTATGTAAGACAAAGATAAGTGTAGGTATGGAAAGTTTTTCCCTCATAATGAATTACAAAAACACACAGAAAAATGTGTCAAGAGCCTTCCAATACACATTATGAACATTTTTCATTATGAACAATTCAAACTACAGTAAAAGACAAGAGAAATTGAAACTTTCAACAGATGTTAGTTTTTAAAAATAAGTCTGGTATATTAAGAATTTACCTTCAGCCAATGTTGTCATCTGAAAGTTTAAAAACCATAGACTGTACAACACAAGAAATGAATCTTAATAAACATTTTGAGTTTTCATTAACAATAATGTATCATTCGTTCATCAATTGTAATGTGTAACACACTAATGCAGGGTGATAATAAATAAAACTAAATAATAGGAAATGTGTGAAGGCAGGAGATTGAGTATAGAGGAACTGTCTGTAATTTCTGCTCATTTTTTCTGCAAACTAAAAATTCCTTTTAAAAATTTAATTAATTTTAAACAGTGAAAGTGAAGTTGCTCAGTCGTGTCCCACTCTTTGCAATCCAGTGGACTGTAGCCCACCAGGCTCCTCCATCCATGGGATTCTCCAGGCAAGAAGAATACTGGAGTGGGTTGCTATTTCCTTCTCCAGGGAATCTTCCCTACCCAGGGATTGAACCCAGGTCTCCCGCATTGCAGGCAGACGCTTTAACCTCTGAGCCACCAGGGAAACACTTAATTTTAAAAAATATTGTTGAAAGGTTGTTGCTGAACCACAAAAGATGCCGGAATTCTTGGTCTCTGGAGGGGAAGAATTCAATCCAGGGCCAATGATGAGGCTTGATGGCTCAGAGCTTTTGCGTAATAAAGTTTTATTAAAGTATAAAAGAGATAGAGAAAGTTTCTGATATAGGCATCAGAAGATGAAAGGTTGTTGCTCAACCATGAAAGACACCTGGATTCTTGGCCTCCAGAGGAGAAGAATTCAGTCTGAGGCCAGAGACAGGTTTGATGGCTCAGAGCTTTTGTGTAATAAAGTTTTATTAAAGTATAAAAGAGACAGAGAAAACTTCTAACATAGACTTCAGAAGGGGGCAGAAAGAGTGCCCCCCTGTTAGCCTTTCAGTTCAGTTCAGTTCAGTTCAGTCACTCAGTCATGTCCAACTCTTTGCGACCCCATGAATCGCAGCACACCAGGCCTCCCTGTCCATCACCAACTCCTGGAGTTTACACAGACTCACATCCATCGAGTCAGTGATGCCATCCAGCCATCTCATCCTCTGTCGTCCCCTTCTCCTCCTGCCCCCAATCTCTCCCAGCATCAGAGTCTTTTCCAGTGAGTCAACTCTTCACATGAGGTGGCCAAAGTACTGGAGTTTCAGCTTTAGCATCAGTCCTTCCAAAGAACACCCAGGGCTGATCTCCTTTAGAATGGACTGGTTGTTAGTCTTTAGCTGGATGTTATATAGCTACTAGCAGTCTGCTAATTAAAGAAAGGAAATGTCTCAAAATTCAGAGAATGGCACCAGGCCCCTTACCCACAACATGCATTTTGAGATAATCTTGATACTAGGTGAGTTATCCTGGGCCATAAAATGATTGACATGAATCTTGAAGAAAGGCAGATTTCCATAAAAATATATAGTTTCATTAACACAGATTAAGAGAACAATGTATGAGTGTAACATATTGGTTTGTCAAGTTGGTTCTGAACCTTTAGGTGGAACTGACTTGAAGACAGAGTCTAGGGTAAATACATAGTACATTAACATAGCTTAATGCAAACATTTCCATAAGAAAAATGCATTGGTTAGCTCAAGGTTTGAGAAAAGTTAAGTTCGTGTGGAACCAGTTGTGATTATGGCAACACAGAATTTTAAGAGAAACCTCTTTTTAAATTTGTATAGAGAAGGGAAAAAAATATAACACTAGTTTGTTTACTCTTGCTGTTTAAGAGAAAGATAAAAAATGTCTGACACTTGCAGCCTATTTCCTCCGTTTGGAGACCCTTGGCCTTTCTGTCTGTTACCCTATCATTGTTGTTAGGTCATTAGAATAGAAAAGAAGAATCCAAAATGGCAGTGGCTAAAAGACAAGGAAGGTCCGAGGACCTGAGTGAGGACCTCAGGTGAAACAAACAGCACTCCTGGCTAGCCCAATTTATATAGGGCAGGCCCAGGGGGGAGGAAAAAACATATAAAAAGAAGAGCCAAAGGGTCAGGTCTCTCTCTCGCTCCCATGCACGCGCGCTCTCTCTCTCTCTCTCTCTCCTCTTCATGTCTTTTGGTTGGCATGCCCTATGCCTCGAGGATGTATTTTCCTGCTTTTTTCTAAATAAAACTAAGCTGTAACACGGAGCTGTAACACTGATCTAAGAGCTATAACATGGTCTGTTCAAGACCCGAGAGCTATAAAACGGTCTGTCCAAGAATTGTGACTTGCCGAGGGCTTTAATTTCTCTTCAAATCTTTGTTGTGAAGAGACAGAACTGAGAGATTACACTTGCCTAACAACTGTGAAATAATTTCCCCAAATAACTACATTAGTAATTAGCTTTGGCTTTATTCTAATTTGCAAATAATAACTCTGTATCTCCTAAATCACTCATACATTTTTTGAACAAATATTTCATTTTAGAGTTAGGAGACATGATACCTAGATTATTTAAATAGCTTTCTAAAGTTTTACAACTTCCAAGTAATAAAAAGAGATAGAAATTGAACCTAGTCTTGTTTCTGATATAAATATGCTTCATTATTGTTTGCTATTAAAAATTGCTTGCAGTCAGATTCTTTACCATCTGAGTCACCAGAGAAGCCCCTTAAAATTAATTTAAAGAAATATAAACACATGCCATACTCACACAAACACCTGCCATACTCAAATTGAGTACAGTCATAGACTCTTATTTGTGGTGGTGTCAGGGGAGTGTAATCTCCTTGGTTCTGTCTCTTCTCAACAAAAATTTGAAGCTATGGATATTAAAGCACTAGGTGCATCACAGCTCTTGGAGAGTGTTATAGCTCCCTCAGTTTTATTTAGAAAATAAAGGAAAATACATCCTCAAGGCGTAGGGGCATGCCAACCTAAAAGACGAGAAGAAAAAAAGAGAGAGAGAGAGAGTGCATTCTGGATTCCTGTTTCCTATTCTAACTACCTAACAATGGGAATCTACAAAAAGAGAGTGACTAGGCATTTCAAAAACAGAGTTTATTAGATCTTTATTTAATTTTAATTGCACTTAGCCTGTTTTTCTTCCCTCTAACCTACTACTACATTATGCCACTATATTTTGTACTGAAATCATAATTTTCATTACTCAGTTGAATAATTTTAAATTATTATTATTTTGCAAACAATGTAAATCAATTAAGTAATTGAAGCAAAAGAAGAACTGAATAGAAAGATGCTTATGTCTTCTCAGACCTCAAGCTTGCCAGTGCAGCCAGATTTCTGGAAGAAACTGGAATTAGGAACTGAAAATTTTTCTCAGATCTTTGACTCTCTTTATCCTCTGAATTAATAGAACAATATGATATCCCAAAGTTTCTCCATTTTAAAAAATTTATATTTCAATACCTCCATTAGCTGCAAACTCAAACTAATCCTCTGACACCCTCTTCTCCTTCCACCCTCAATCATTCCTAGCATCAGGAACTTTTCCTATCAGCCAGCTGTTCATATCAGATGACCAAAATACTGGAGTTTCAGCTTTAGCATCTGTCCTTCCAACGAGTACTCAGGGTTGGTTTCCCTTAAGAGTGACTTATTTAATCTTGCTGTCCAAGGGGCTCTTCAGAGTCTTCTCCAGCACCACAGTTCAAAGGCATCAATTCTTTGGCACTCGGCCTTCTTTAGGGTCTTGCTCTCACAACAGTACATGGCTACTGGGATGACCATAGCCTTGACTATAGGGACATTTGTCAGCAGAATGATGTCTTTGCTTTTCAACACACTGTCTAGGATTGCCATAGATTTCTTTCCAAGAAGCAAATGTCTTCTGATTTCATGACTGCAGTTCCCATCCACAGTGATTTTAGAGCCCAAGAAGAGTAAATTTGTCACTATTTGCACTACTTTTCCCCCTCTATTTGCCATGAAGTAATGGGGGCTGGAGGAACCAGAGATCAAATTGGCAACATCCACTGGTTCATCAAAAAAGAAAGAGAGTTCCAGAAACACATCTACTTTTGCTTTATTGACTATGCCAAAGCCTTTGACTGTCTGGATCACATCAAACTGTGGAAAAATCTTAAAGAGATGGAAATACCAGACCACCTAAATTGCCTCCTAAGAAATCTGTATTCAGGTCAAGAAGCAACAGTTAGATCTGGACATGGAACAACAGACTGGTTCAAGTAGGGAAAGGAGTATGTCAAGGCTGTATACTGTCACACTGCATATTTTGTAGAGTACATCATGAGAAGTGCTGGGCTGGATGAAGCACAAGCTGGAATAAAAAATTGCCAGGTGAAATATCAATAACCTCAGATATGCAGATAACACCACCATTATGACAGAAAGTGAAGAACTAAAGAGCCTCATGATGAAAGTGAAAGGAAAGAGTTAAAATGTTGGCTTAAAACTCAACATTCAGAAAATGAAGATCATGGAATCTGGTCCCATCACTTCAAGGCAAATAGATGGAGAAACAATGGAAACAGTGGCAGACTTTATGTTTTTGGGCTCCAAAATCACTGCAGATGGTGATTGCAAAGATGAAATTAAAAGAGGCTTGCTGAAGAAAAGTTATGACCTACCAAGACAGCATATTAAAAAGCAGAAACATTACTTTACCAACAAAGTTCTGTCTAGTCAAAGCTATGGTTCTTCCAGTTGTTGTGTATAGTTGTGAGAGTTGGACTATAAAGAAAGCTGTTCAGTTCAGTTCAGTTCAGTCGCTCAGTCATGTCCGACTCTTTGCGACCCCATGAATTGCAGCACGCCAGGCCTCCCTGTCCATCACCAACTCTCGGAGTTCACTCAGACTCATGTCCATCGAGTCAGTGATGCCATCCAGCCATCTCATCCACTGTCGTCCCCTTCTCATCCTGCCCCCAATCCCTCCCAGCATCAGAGTCTTTTCCAATGAGTCAACTCTTCGCATGAGGTGGCCAAAGTACTGGAGTTTCAGCTTTAGCATCATTCCTTCCAAAGAAATCCCAGGGCTGATCTCCTTCAGAATGGACTGGGTGGATCTCCTTGCAATCCAAGGGACTCTGAAGAGTCTTCTCCAACACCACAGTTCAAAAGCATCAATTCTTCGGCACTCAGCCTTCTTCACAGTCCAACTCTCACATCCATAAATGACCACATGAAAAACCATAGTCTTGACTAGATGGACCTTTCTTGGCAAAGAAATGTCTCTGCTTTTGAATATGCTATCTAGGTTGGTCATAACTTTCCTTCCAAGGAGTAAGCGTCTTTTAATTTCATGGCTGCAGTCACCATCTGCAGTGATTTTGGAGCCCAGAAAAATAAAGTCTGACACTGTTTCCACTGTTTCCCCATCTATTTCCCACGAAGTGATGGGACCAGAAGCCATGATCTTAGTTTTCTGAATGTTGAGCTTTAAGTCAACTTTTTCACTCTCTCATTTTCATCAAGAGGCTTTTTAGTTCCTCTTCACTTTCTGCCATAAGGGTGGTATCATCTGTATATATGAGGTTATTGATATTTCTCCTGGCAATCTTGATTCCAGCTTGTACTTCTTCCAGTCTAGCATTTCTCATGATGTACTCTGCATATAAGTTAAATTAACAGGGTGACAATATACAGCTTTGACATACTCCTTTTTCTGTTTGGAACCAGTCTGTTGTTCCATGTCCAGTTCGAACTGTTGCTTCCTGACCTGCATACAGATTTCTCAAGAGGCAGGTCAGGTGGTCTGGTATTCCCATCTCTTTCATAATTTTCCACAGTTTATTGTGATCCACACAGTCAAAGGCTTTGGCATAGTCAATAAAGCAAAAATAGATATTTTTCTGGAACTCTCTTGCTTTTTTGATGATCCAGCAGTTGTTGAGAGCCAAAGAATTGATGCTTTTGAACTGTGGTGTTGGAGAAGACTCTTGAGAGTCCCTTGGATTTCAAGGAGATCCAACCTGTCAATCCTAAAGAAAATCAGTCTTGAATATTCATTGG
Source organism: Bos javanicus (assembly GCF_032452875.1). Classification (NCBI taxonomy): domain Eukaryota; kingdom Metazoa; phylum Chordata; class Mammalia; order Artiodactyla; family Bovidae; genus Bos; species Bos javanicus. The sequence goes on along the minus strand of NC_083868.1, from coordinate 102,858,540 downwards.
AAGGACTGATGTTGAAGCTGAAACTCAAATATTTTGTCCACCTGATGTGAAGAACCAACTCATTTGAAAAGACCCTGATGCTGGGAAAGATTGAAGGTGGGAGGAGAAGGGGATGACAGAGGATAAGATGGTTGGATGGCATCACCAACGCAATGGACATGAGTTTGAGCAGGCTCCAGGAGTTGGTGATGGACAAGGAAGCCCGACGTGCTGTGGTCCATGGGTCGCCAAGAGTTGGACACGACTGAATGACTGAACTGAACTGAATGGTGCTGGATGCCATCTTAATTTTTTTAATATTTAGTTTTAAGCCAGCTCTCTCACTCTCCTTGATGCTCATCAAGAGGCTCTTTAGTTTCTCTTTGCTTTCTGCCATTAGAATGGTATCATCTGCATATTTGGGCTTCCCTGGTGGCTCAGAGGGTTAAGAATCTGCCTGCAATATGGGAGACCTGGGTTCAATCCCTGGGTCAGGAAAATCCCCTGGAAGAGGGCACGGCAACCAACTCCAATATTCTTGCCTGGAGAATCTCCATGGACAGAGGAGCCTGGCAGGCTACAGTCCATGGGGTGCAAAGAGTCAGACACAACTGAGTGACTAAGCAGGCACAGCACAGCATATCTGCATACCTGTTGATGTTTCTCCTGCCTATCTTGATTCATGCTTGTAACTCATCCAACCTGGGGTTTTTCATGATGTGTTCAGCATACAGATTAAACAAACAGGATGACGGCAGAAAGCTGTCTGTTTTTCCAATCTTGAACCAATTAGTTGTTCCATTTAGGGTTCTGATTCTTGCTTCTTGACCCATATACAGGTCATTGTATATCATTGATATACTGTTAAATAGAATTCCACTTCTGGATTTTAAGGAACTTAATATCTGAAATGTGTCAATAAAATACTATGTAGTAAGATAATACATATATCGGTATATATGTACATCTTTAGTGGTTTTGAAATTTTCTAATAATTTTAACTTCTTTGAATACTTCAAAGTATTCAAGTATCTAGTTTGTCTTTTCAAACTCTTTTGAAACAGATACAATATAGTGCATATAAATATGTCTCATATTTGGTAATTTATATATTCCCTTTATGATGATGTCTCTATGCTATAAACCAAGTTTTAATGCTTATATATTTATCTATTTTTGGCTACACTGGGTCCTCATTGTTGCACACAGACTTTCCCTAGTTTCAGTGAGCAGAGGCTACTGTATAGTTGCGGTATGTGCGCTTCTCATTGTGGTGGCTTCTCTTGTTGCAGAGGACAGGCTCTAAGGCACAAGCTCAGTAGCTGTGGTATATGGGCTTAGCTGCTCTACAACATATGGGATCTTCCCAGACCAGAGATCAAACATGTGTTCCCTGAATTGGCAGGCAGAGTCTTAACCAATGGACCACCAGGCAAGTCTCCAAACTAATTTAAAAGTAAGTAGTAACTCTGTCTTGTAATTTTTTTTGTAGCACTCAAATAATTAGTACATAATTACTCAGTGTGTGTGTGTATGTGTGTGTGTGCATTAGTGTGTAAAATGAATTGAGCAAATATAAGGACAAATCTAGCTACTGTCTGTTTACATGGTAACTTCAGCTATTAAAAAACTTATGTTGATAAATACTAATGCATGGATTGTGCTTTTGGTTTCTGGCCTTGTAAGAATTAAAGTCATTTTTGCTTTTTCTGTGTTAACTGGAAAGAATCTTGTATAGTTTATTACTAAAAATAAATATTTTATTACATTAACATATGTAACCTAATGACTTGGTTTAATAGAATGTCTACAAACAATTCATTGCTTTAGTTGATTAAAAAGAATAAGCCTCCTGATTAGTTGAATATCAGAAAGGTAACTAACCATTAATTCTGTAAAATATGGAAACATTGCCAATATGAATAGAATATTGCCAGTAAAACATTATTGAATGACCTCTGTTTTATTTTATTTCAAAAATAGTGTTTCCATCCCTTCTTTCCCAAGTTATTTGTTGCTGATTAAAATTGTATATCAAAGTAATTGTTTTTAATATTAACAGCTATCCCTGTATTTGCAGTAAATGTAAATTTGCTGTCCCATGTAGAGAAAACAGCAATGGAAAATTAATTATAAAAATTGAAATTTATTTCTAAGATGAATATGCAATTTTGTCAATGAATTGCATTGTATTGACTATTACCACTTACTTGTTATAAAAAAAAAATCGATAACTCCCTATTTGTATTGCATTGCTTTAATATGACATTCATGCTTTGTCAAGCCATTTTATTTATTCTTTGCAAACTTATCAGGCAATTTTTATTTGTCACTGAAGAAATGAGTTCTTGGGTCATGTTACTTGGTGATTAGGATATGAAATGTATCAAGCAGGATGGACTCCATCAACGACAGTTAGAAATGAAAGAAATTTTTAAAAAATGATATTATGGTAAAATATTTGAAATTTTACTTTCCAGCAAGATAGGTAGAACTATTTAATTGATTCTGTAAAATATTAAGTGTATATAGAAAGTTAATCAATTACTAAAAATAATGCAGTGCCAGTACATTCTGTTCTTAACAATAGGTCATTAGTAACAGTCTTATTAAATTCTTGTTCTGCCACAGTCATCAAGACAGTGTGGTACTGGCACAAAGACAGAAATGTAGATCAATGGAACAAAATAGAAAGCCCAGAGATAAATGCACGCACCTATGGACACCTTATCTTTGACAAAGGAGGCAAGAATATACAATGGAGAAAAGACAATCTCTTTAACAAGTGGTGCTGGGAAAACTGGTCAACCACTTGTAAAAGAATGAAACTAGAACACTTTCTAACACCATACACAAAAATAAACTCAAAATGGATTAAAGATCTAAACGTAAGATGAGAAACTATAAAACTCTTAGAGGAGAACATAGGCAAAAGACTCTCCAACATAAATCACAGCAGGATCCTCTATGACCCACCTCCCAGAATATTGGAAATAAAAGCAAAAATAAACAAATGGGACCTAATTAAAATTAAAAGCTTCTGCACAACAAAGGAAACTATTAGCAAGGTGAAAAGGCAGCCTTCAGAATGGGAGAAAATAATAGCAAATGAAGCAACTGACAAACAACTAATCTCAAAAATATACAAGCAACTCCTACAGCTCAACTCCAGAAAAATAAACAACCCAATCAAAAAACGGGCCAAAGAACTAAATAGACATTTCTCCAAAGAAGACATACAGATGGCTAACAAACACATGAAAAGATGCTCAACATCACTCATTATCAGAGAAATGCAAATCAAAACCACAATGAGGTACCATTTCACGCCAGTCAGAATGGCTACGATCCAAAAGTCTACAAATAATAAATGCTGGAGAGGGTGTGGAGAAAAGGGAACCCTCTTACACTGTTGGTGGGAATGTAAACTAGTACAGCCACTATGGAGAACAATGTGCAGATTCCTTAAAAAACTGGAAATAGAATTGCCATATTACCCAGCAATCCCACTGCTGGGCATACACACCGAGGAAACCAGAATTGAAAGAGACATGTGTACCCCAGTGTTCATCACAGCACTGTTTATAATAGCCGGGACATGGAAGCAACCTAGATGTCCATCAGCAGATGAATAGATAAGAAAGCTGTGGTACATATATACAATGGAGTATTACTCAGCCATTAAAAAAAATACATTTGAATCAGTTCTAATGAGGTGGATGAAACTGGAGCCTATTATACAGAGTGAAGTAAGCCAGAAAGAAAAACACCAATACAGTATATTATCACATATATATGGAATTTAGAAAGATGGTAATGATAACCCTGTATGCGAGACAGCAAAAGAGACACAGATGTATAGAACAGTCTTTTGTACTCTGTGGGACAGGGAGAGGGTGGGATGATTTGGGGGAGTGGCATGGCAACATGTATAATATCATATAAGAAATGAATCGCCAGTCCAGTTTCGATACAGGATCCTTGGGGCTGGTGCACTGGGATGACCCGCAGGGATGGTACGGGGAGAGAGGTGGGAGGGAAGTTCAGGATAGGGAACACATGTACACCCGTGGTAGATTCATGTTGATATGTGGCAGAATCAATACAATGTTGTAAAGTAATTAGCCCCCAATTGAAATAAATAAATATAAATTAAAAAAAATAAATTCTTGTTCTCCCATTTAAGAAAATAGAAATTATTATTATTTTCCCTGCTTTATTCATTGCATGCATGCACACACACACACACATAAAATCTCCAACAGCCACCATAAAACATCTTTGCATTAGGATATATTCCATCTTCTTGGTTACACTAGAAGTCAAACTCTACTATCGAAGTAAAGGGTAACATGCTAGCTGTCACAATCAGTTTATTTTCAAAAATGAGTGTTTCTGCTGCTCCTAGCAAAAATGCTTCTCCTAGCAAAGAATATATGGGTTAGAAAGATGGAGAACTTTCAGATTACTTAAATTATACATTTTGTCATTTTTCAATATGTGCCTTCCAATTTCCATGTATTGGAAATCCTATTTGCTACTCCTTCCAAAATTCTTAGCCCATGTAACTCTTAGTGGCACTTCTATTTATACATGACAGTCTGAGAGAAACATCACAAAGGGACATGGAAAAATGCTTAATATAAGATATATGCAGTGAAACCAATGCACAAATAGCAATAAGATATACATTTTCCTTTCTATATATTTTGATGAGATCAGATCAGATCAGTCACTTAGTTGTGTCCAACTCTTTGTGACCCCATGAATCGCAGCACGCCAGGCCTCCCTGTCCATCACCAACTCCCGGAGTTCACTGAGACTCACTTCCATCGAGTCAGTGATGCCATCCAGCCATCTCATCCTCTGTCGTCCCCTTCTCATCCTGCCCCCAATCCCTCCCAGCATCAGAGTCTTTTCCAATGAGTCAACTCTTTGCATGAGGTGGCCAAAGTACTGGAGTTTCAGCTTTAGCATCATTCCTTCCAAAGAAATCCCAGGGCTGATCTCTTTCAGAATGGACTGGGTGGATCTCCTTGCAGTCCGAGGGAATCTCAAGAGTCTTCTCCAACACCACAGTTCAAAAGCATCAATTCTTCGGCACTCAGCCTTCTTCACAGTCCAACTCTCACATCCATACATGACCACAGGAAAAACCATAGCCTTGACTAGACGAACCTTTGTTGGCAAAGTAATGTCTCTGCTTTTGAATATGCTATCTAGGTTGGTCATAACTGTCCTTCCAAGGAGTAAGCGTCTTTTAATTTCATGGCTGCAGTCACCATCTGCAGTGATTTTGGAGCCCAGAAAAATAAAGTCTGACACTGTTTCCACTGTTTCCCCATCTATTTCCCATGAAGTGATGGGACCAGGTGCCATGATCTTAGTTTTCTGAATGTTGAGCTTTAAGCCAACTTTTTCACTCTCCACTTTCACCTTCATCAAGAGGCTTTTGAGAACAGATGCAAATCTACAAAAATATAAAACTTCTTTTTCAAATTGTGAAAGTTTACCAAGGAATGTTATTATATAGCAACCACTCTTTAGTTTCCAAGAGGACACTAGAAAAATATTTTTATTGAACTGAATAGAAATATTTTATTAAACCTGTCTTTTTCTAGCTAGAAAAAAAAAACTACCTCAAACAAATTGAAAAAATAATCTAACATTTTTGTCTTGGCATATAGTTATTCTTTTGGGGCTTCATAATCACTGCAGATGGTGACTGCAGCCATGAAATTAAAAGACGTTTACTCCTTGGAAGGAAAGTTATGACTAACCTAGATAGCATATTAAAAAGCAGAGACATTATTTTGTCAATAAAGGTCCGTCTTGTCAAGTCTATGGTTTTTCCTGTGGTCATGTATGGATGTGAGAGTTGGACTATAAAGAAAGCTGAGCACTGAAGAATTGGTGCTTTTGAACTGTGGTGCTGGAGAAGACTCTTGAGAGTTCCTTGTAGTGCAAGGAGATCCAACCAGTCTATTCTAAAGGAGATCAGTCCTGAGTGTTCATTGGAAGGACAGATGCTAAAGCTGAAACTCCAATACTTTGGCCACCTGATGCAAAGAGCTGACTCATTTGAAAAGGTCATGATGCTGGGAAAGATTGAGGGCAGGAGGAGAAGGGGACAACAGAGGATGAGATGGTTGGATGGCATCACCGACTCAATGAACATGAGTTTAAGTAAACTCTAGGAGTTGGTGATGAACAGGGAGGCCTGGCGTGCTGCAGTCCATGTTGTTGCAAAGAGACAAGACTGAGTGACTGAACTGAACTGATATTTATTCTTTAGTCTATGAGCTCCAAAATCATAACCTCAGAGTTGTTGAGGTACTCTGTATATTTTTATTAAACATGAGTTGATACACATGAATTTTTTAGGAATAATACATGCCTTAGTCTATAAACTATTAATATAAATTTCAATCTATCTGTTGTTCTATCCTCTGTTGAGATACTTGTAAAATACTAATTGAAGATTAAATGCTTCTTGATATAAGGATACTTTTTCATAAAATAAATAGATTATAAAGAATGGAAGTAGCAATTTAGAGTATTGTATTAATGCACAATAACCTCATAAAATAACAAAAGAAAAGAAAACTGCATGTAAGTGGATCCCATGCACATGAGCAGTTGAATGTAAGTTTAATAGGATATTCTTAAATCAGGGGATAAATGACCTTTCCGATCTTGAGTTAGAGATTGCAACATGAAGTATTGCCTCCATATGCATATCTGCTTTCGAATAATTTTACAATTCACCCTTTTGACCAGCCTATGAAAGTACCAGTAAAATATATAGCTTTTTGCTCTGACTACACAGAGAATAAAAACTCCCATGTGAATACTATTGAGGTCTCTTTCACATGGGTGCAAAATTCAACAGCACGATAAATCTAGCAGTAAAATTAAAGCATTTTGAAACTTTTACATGCTCATTTATTAATACTTTGTAGTTACTTGTGGTATAAAGTTTGATTTACTGCAGTCTGGAGGAGCCTTATCACCTCATAAATGGTTAACAATTAGGTATGCCCACACAGTTCACTCATCGATCTGAATAAAATGTTGACAGTTTCTGCCAGCAATATCATTAAAGTCAATAGTAGCTCATCATTTATGCCCTGAACTGACAGGATTATTATGGTATTGCTATTAATATGTAGCAATTACTTGGTATGTATCTTTACAGAAGGCTATCAATCAATGAATTTTAATGTAATGCACACACTTATAGATAAACTTTGACATCAAAATGAAGCTGCTTCACATAAAACAGATATGATAGTATCATATGTGCTCTTCTTCAGAGAATTCTTTATGGGCAAAGTTAAAAAACTCATCTTTACTCTAAATTCCATGTACTCAAAGCACTTATGAAATTGTTACTCCTGAAACTGTGAGAAGGAAGGCTCACAGATGTTGAAATGATGAAGTTAACAGGCTATTTAAGAACCTAATCTTAACAGAGGTAGAGAACCTGTTCAAGTCTTTTTTTATTTTATTTTTAAACTTTACAATATTGTATTAGTTTTGCCAAATATCAAAATGAATCTGCCACAGGTATACCTGTGTTCCCCGTCCTGAACCCTCCTCCCTCCTCCCTCCCCATACCCTCCCTCTGGGTCGTCCCAGTGCACCAGCCCCAAGCATCCAGTATCCTGCATCGAACCTGGACTGGTGACTCGTTTCATACATGATATTATACATGTTTCAATGCCATTCTCCCAAATCTCCCCACCCTCTCCCTCTCAAGTCTTGTGTAACTTCCACCACATTATGCCACCTCTGAGAATACAGCCATGTTCTTGGTAGTGGAGTGGCATATCGGGCAACTGTGTGCTTGGGGTTGAATTCATCTCAACGACAAGTGACAGCAGCATTCTTAGGCAATCTCTCATTGGGTGTGCAAAAACAGGGAAGACTGAATCAAGAGTTCTATAAAGACACAGTGAAGGACAAAATAGGAGCAATGGAGCGAAGCTGCTTCACATTAGAAAATAAATGCGGTAGAATCCTTGAAGTCTGGAAATATATAAAGTGGATCATTTTGAGGAAAAGTGTTACTCAGTTTGTCTGTGAAATGCAAAAGACTATCCTTGATGATAACTCTATTAACTAAGGAAAAACCAAGCTTTTTTAAAAAATAGAATGGTTCAGCACTGAAATTTTCAGCCACTTTAACATAACTTGCAGCCTCAATATAACTACAGACACTAAAATCATATTATTACATACAGAGCAGTGTACACTCAATTCCAGACTGATAATACATTTATACAAGGTTGACTAAAATTAATGTTTTGTATAGGCCTACTTCTAATTTATCCTGCCCATTCATTTTTCCCATATATCTTGGGTTATATACTGGCTCCCTTTGGAAAGCTGTTCTCCATGAATTAGCATTTTTAGTTTCAAAAAGAAAGAGTCTACTTTCATGCCTTACATCTTCATAGCTCATGTTTTGCAAATAGATGTTTAATTATTTGCCCTTCATGAAGATTTTTATGATCCATTATCCTTTGAAAGATGTTGTTGCTATTGCCTGTCTATTGTCACTGCATTGGGTTTCTGTTTTTCTCCCTAAACCTCTGTGTCCCTCCAAAATATATTCATCTAGCTTGTAAGATCACCAACTTTCTTGGACAGTAGAGCACATTTCAGAATGAATCTACTCTGAAAATGTCTCCTCTCCCATTAGTCCTGATCTGACAGGTCCTCACTTGTCCTAGTTTACTCTTTCACTATTCCAATCACATTTTTTTAAGCTCTGCAAATATCTCAAGTTCTAACTGCAAGTCACTTCTTTAGTTTTTCAAAGAAATGGTCGTTATGTAAACAACCAATTTATAAATTCTTTCATCCAACAATTAAAGCTTTATCACTGGAAAAAGTCTAATCTGATTTATTTGTATCTTTAGTGGAGAAGGCAATGGCACCCCACTCCAGTACTCTTGCCTGGAAAATCCCATGGATGGAGGAACCTGGAAGGCTGCAGTCCATGGGGTCGCTGAGGGTCAGACACGACTGAGCAACTTCACTTTCACTTTTCACTTTCATGCATTGAAGAAGGAAATGGCAACCCACTCCAGTGTTCTTGCCTGGAGAATCCCAGGGACGCGGGGGCCTGGTGGGCTGCCATCTATGGGGTCACACAGAGTTGGACACAACTGAAGTGACTTAGCAGTAGCAGTAGCAGCAGCTAAGGTTCCATCCCAAGGGACACATCAACACTGTGCAGATTCTATCTCATATATGAAAGTCAACTCCCATCAGAGATGAACACGGGCTTAAGCTAAGGTAACTTATTTTCAGAAGCTCCTTTTGTTTGTGTAAATAAGATTTTATCGTTGCATATTTTTGAGCAAATTGTGCAAATGTATGAAAGCCAAATTTCATAAGAGCTAGCAACATTTATTGTGAAGGGATCCACATGCTAATTATATCTGAATATGCTTCTTTGTAGCTGGAGTTAGGTGATTCTGAAATGTTCTTAGAAATTGTAATCTGTATGATACAGAAATAATACATGTGGGGACCCAAATATATACACCCATAGTCAAAATTCAAGTTAAATAAAATGTTACTGGACAGGCTTTCACAAATACTCTGATTTGAATTCTTCCCCTTGCATATTATATGAATACATTTATAAGGCAGTTCCAATACTAGATTTTTGTCTAAGAATTATCTGCAATTTCTTTGTGAATTTGAGCTATAAAACTGTAAATATAATATTTATTGGGTGCTTACTATGATCCAGGAAAATTTCTAAATCCTTGGCATACATTTGCTCATTTAATCATTATGTTATATCCTACAGTGGTTGCAAAGATTGCACCAATTTTTTAATGAGGAAACTGAGACACAGTGAGGTTATTACCATGTCCTAAAACACACAAGAGCAAAATGTGGGTGTACAGTTTTTAATTCTAATGCTACTGCTTTTAAATGCTGAACTGATGTATAGTGATTCTGGACAAAATTTTCTATGTATATACATACATAAGGTTTTTATTTCAATATAGCATGGTGATTTTACACTCTGGGGCCAAGCTGGAAGATTTGGAAAGAATAGCTATCTATCACAAAATAATGAGCTCAATTACTTAACCTCCATGCTTAGAATATCTTACCTATAAAACAAGTACAATAATAGAGCTTAAGGCACAGGATTATTGTGGGGATTACGTGAGTTAATATATGTAAAGTGTTCAAAAGACATGTGTATAGGTATATCAATGTTTACTTATATATATTTATACACAAACGTTATTATGTGAGTCTGTTTGTATATTTATAGGCAACAGATCTATGGACTTAGAATATGTTGAAGTTAACATTTGCGTTTTCACATTTACCATTTTTGGGGGGTTAGGCTTAAATTTGTTCTACCATCAGTGTTTTGGTTGAGGAAACATCCCTTGGTATATCTATGAAGTCCTGATATACCTGACTCAGATGTTCTTGCTGTTGCTAAGGAATAGTAGAAAATGTGGTTGTCATTAAATTTCACTGGACAGGGAGCAAATCAAGAATTATCTCTGGGTAGCCAAGATGAAACCTTTGGATATTATCAGATTGATTTGCTTCTCACATAACATTTCTAAAAGGGAAATATGAATGGGCCTTATGATTCAGGACCTTCTGTGTCATCATGATGTGGATAAAATAATTAGTAGAATTAGTTTCTGTAACTCCTAGGTAAGCCAAAAGAGTCACTGTACAGTGATAGTTCTCAATTTCTTTCCCATCCTTAAAATAGTGCCATGGGAAAGACACTTCAGATCACATATAGTCACTGTTCTGTTTGGGAGGTCTTCGAGAAGACCCTCAGTTTCAGTGACTCATAAAGAAACTCACAGAATTCAGAAAAGCCATTGCATTCAAAATTACATTGTATTAAACAACAACAACAAAAAATACAGATTAACTTCATCAAAGGGAAGCAATACATAAGTCAGGGTCCAGGAAGACCAGGTATGGAGTTACCTGGAGTGTGCAGAGAGTGCTCACTCCTCTGAGCCCCATGTTTGGCAATAAGCAGGTGGCATTAAAGGTAAAGAACCCGCCTCCCAATACAGGAGACCAGAGAGATGCGGGCCCAACCCCTGGGTTGGGAAGACCCCTGGAGAAGGAAATGGCAATCCACTCCAATATTATTGCCTGGAGAATCCCATAGACAAAGGAGCTTGCTGAGCTACAGTCCATAGAGTTGCACAGAATTGGACATGACTAAGTGCTTCAGCATAGCACATTGAGCATTGCTCACCAGGGAAATGCACATGAACCTTGAAGTCCAGTCTTTTAAACAGGAGTTGGTCACTTAGGCAAGGCTGACTGCTCATGTGGCCAGTCTGTGTGTAGCAAGGAATTTATCTTCTAAAGAGAGGTTTTGCCATTGTTTGGGCTCTGGGAGGTAACTTCTAAAACTCTTGGAATTTCCTGAGTGCTAAGAGTATCACTGTTATTCATAGTGGGCCCCGTGGATCACATCTGACAGCTCATGGGAACAAAATTAGTAGGAGCAGGGATTGGGCAGGCAAGAAAGACCAATCATGTGATTAGAGGGCTGGGGCTTTGGGACACACGATATCTTGCTGACCTGGGGGAGGTATTGGAGTGGGCTTTAGATTAAGTTCAGTTTCTGGAGCAAATAAAACAATTATGTCTAGGTACAAAGTCTCAATAAAAATCTCTTGATATTGAAGCTTGGGTAAGCTTTCTGAGTTGTCAATAATTCATATGTTTTGTCACATATACCCGGAAGAAGGTCAAAGCTCTGCATTTGTAACTCTCTGAGACTTTTCCATTTAACTCTCTTCCTTTGATTGTTTCTGCTTTGTATCTTCTCTGTAATAAATGTGACCATGAATATAACAGTGTTCAATAAGTTCTGTGAATTTAGAAAATTACTGAATCTGAAGATGGTTTTGAAAAAGCCCTGAACTTACAGTTTGGTTCAAAAGATTTGGTAAGGCTTGGCAGTCTGGAAAATCGTGCCCTTAATTTCATGCTTGGCTAAATTCCTTGTATTGTAGCTCTCCAGTCCCTGAAGAGGTCAAGTGATATCATATGGCCCAAGGCCTCCACTATAAAATCCCATTGCCAGCTTGAACTATCTGGCAAACTCTAAGGTCCCCTGGTAAACAAAGACATTCTAAGGAAGCAGGACATTAAGAAAGCTAAGAGGTTACTTCCCAGGATCTGGTCATGAGTCAGGCCTTTCTTTGAGCAAGGATAAGCTTTTGCAGCACATCCATCCATTAACATTTTAAAATGTAATTGCTTCTCCCTTTCATAGTGAAAAGGAGTCCTAGGGGGCTGAACTATGTCCCCTTCAGAACTAGGATGTTGAAGCCCTAATTGTAAATGTGACTCTATTTGGGGATAGGGCTTTTAAAGAGGTCATCAAGATTAAATGAAGTTGTAAGAGTGGGGCCCTAATCCCATGTGACTGGTGTCCTTGTCAGAGGAGAAGGAGACACCAGAGATATGAGAAAGCTGAGAAAAGGCCATGTGAGGATATAGTGAGAAGGTGGTCATCTTCAAGCCAAGGAGAGAGGCCTTAGGAGGAATTAGCCCTGTTAGTACTTTGACTTTGGACTTCTTATCCCTAAAACTTATAGGAAAGAAATGCCTGTGGTATTTTGTTATGGCAACCCTAATAATCTAATATACCTAACAATAATCCACAAAACTCTAAAGGAATAAATATGAAATATTGCTCACTATTTGGGGAAATACAATAAAAGTATGCTGTAACTCATGCCAGAAGTACAAATATTATAGTTATACAAAATGAATAAAATATTTTTACCTTCTTCTACCTTAGGATTCACTATGAGAATTAATGTTACCTAGTCCCAGTTTTGGTATAGTTTCAAAGGGTTCCTTTATCCTTTACCCATGTTTAATTGGTCTTCCCTTGTGACTCAGCAATAAAGAATCCAACTACAATGTAGGAGATGCAGCAGGAGCTATGAGTTCAGTCCCTGAGATGGGAAGATCCCCTGGAGAAGGCAATAACAACCCTTTCCAGTATTCTTGCCTGGAAAATTTCATAGACAAAGGAGCCTGGCAGGCTACAGTCCATGGAGTTGCAAAAGAGTCAGACATGATTAGCAATTTAATGATGAGAAAACAACAGCACCATGTTTACTTTAAGTAAACTGAGGTGTCCTAAAATTGAAATACTCTGTGGAGAAGGTTATTATTTTTTTATTATATGTGCATGTTTCATCTTTATTTTTTATGTGCACTTCAGTTTATTATAATAGAGACTATCACATTTAATTATTTTTAATTTTTTTAATTGCTAGCAAAACATTTACACACCTATGTTTACATCCCTGATTTCTTACTTAGAAGTAGTCATATTTTCTGCATGGAGTATAACATATACAAATACTTTGCTTTAGGTTAGAATATGATCTAAACCATGAAGATTGCTGGTTTCTCTTTACTCGAGTCACTCTACTCCACTTACTTTGAAATTTATAGCATGATGAATCAAATTTGTTCTTGTTAGGTATAAAAATCATCAACTTTTTAATGATAAAAGAAATGTAAAATTTCTAACATAAAATTTGCACCTGTTCCATAGGAGCCACAGGGCTTTTATATGCACTATCTCATTTTAATTTCATGGCCAATATTATTCCCCATGAATGTTACAACTGCAAAGCTATAAGGGTATGGGAAGGAATTCAAACAAATGATATCACTTTTCAGGTGTGTGTTTTCAAAGTTCCTTTTTTTTTTTCTTAAAACATCCTCATAACTAATATTCTTTATTGTATCAAAGAATTTCAGGCTAGTTGTTAGGATCAAGTAAGCATAACTATGAAATGTTTCTTACTGTTAGCTTTGCCAACGCCAGTAAATCCTTTATATGCAATATTTTGCTTGTTTTTTCTTGCTGTGTATAATTTGAAAAAGATAATACCGAGATTTTAGGCAGTACTATGATGTTTTAACTAGCTATATGTCTTATTTTCTAATGTGAACCAAATAGGAAATCTGCTTCTACATATGTCCTTTAATTAAGCCAGCTGTAAACTAATCACTGGGTTCTTTAAGGCATCTTGTCTATGCATGCAAAATTAACTGAGTATAGCATGGGTGATCTCTTTATTTTGACTGTCTTAAAAATCAATGAGTGCTGCCACAAGGACAACTTGACGGCAATGATTTGTATCCCCTGTGAAGACAGCTGTGATGAGGTAAAAACTTTACTTCTCTCCATTTACAGAGAAAGTACAAGGGTGTCATGGAAAAATAAATATACCTTTTTGCAAGCCTAAATTATATACTGAATGAGTTAGCAGAATGTTAAAAACACACTAGTTCAGTTCATTTAAGTTCTGTTGCTCAGTCATGACGGATTATTTGCGACCCCATGGACTGCAGCACGAACGGCCTCCCTGTCCATCACCAACTCCTGAGTTTACCCAAACTCATGTACAATGAGTCGGTGATGCAATCCAATCATCTCATCCTCTGTCGTCCCCTTCTTTTCCCACCTTCAATCTTTCCCAGCATCAGGGTCTTTTCAAATGAGTCAGTTCTTCACATCAGGTAGTCAAAGTATTGGAGTTTCAGCTTCAATATCAGTCCTTCCAATGAGCACTCAGGACTGATCTCGTTTGGGATGGACTGGTTGGATCTCGCTGCAGTCCAATGGACTCTCAAGAGTCTTCTTCAGCACCACAGTTCAAAAGCATCAATTTTTCGATGCTCAGCTTTCTTTATAGTCCAAATCTCATATCCATACATGACTACTGGAAAAACCATAGCCTTGACTAGGTGGAATTGTTGGCAAAGTAATGTCTCTACTTTTTAATATGCTGTCCAGGTTGGTCATAACTTTCTCACAAAGGAGTAAGTGTCTTTTAATTTCATGGCTGCAGTCACCATCTGCAGTGATTTTGGAGCCCAGAAAAATAAAGTCACCCACTGTTTCCGCTGTTTCCCCATCTATTTTCCATGAAGTGATGGGACCAGATGCCATGATCTTTGTTTTTTTGAATGTTGAGCTTTAAGCCAACTTTTTCACTCTCCTTTCACTTTCATCAAGAGGCTGTACAGTTCCTCTTCACTTTCTGCCATAAGGGTGATGTCATCTGCATATCTGAGTTTATTGATATTTCTCCCGGCAATCTTGGGTCCAGCTTGTACTTCATCCAGCCCAACATTTCTCACGATGTACTCTGCATATAAGTTAAACAAGCAGAGTGACAATATACAGCCTTGACATACTCCTTTTCCTATTTGGAACCAGTCTGTTGTTCCATGTCCAGTTCTAACTGTTGCTTCTTGACCTGCATACAGATTTCTCAGGAGGCAGGTAAGGTCATCTGGTATTCCCATCTCTTTCAGAATTTTCCACAGTTTATTGTGATCCACAGTAAAGGCTTTCGTAAAGTCAATAAAGCAGAAGTAGATGTTTTTCTGGTACTCTTTTGCTTTTTTGATGATCCAACAGATGTTGGCAATTTGATCTTTGGTTCCTCTGTCTTTTCTAAAGCCAGCTTGAACATCTGAAAGTTCATGGTTCATGTATTATTGAAACCTGGCTTGGAGAATTTTGAGCATTACTTTACTAGTGTGTGAGATGAGTGCAATTGTGTGGTTTTTTGAGCATTCTTTGGCATTACCTTTCTTTGGGATTGGAATGAAAACTGACCTTTTCCAGTCCTGTGGCCACTGCTAAGTTTTCCAAATTTGCTGGCACATTGAGTGAAGCACTTTCACAGCATCATCTTTTAGGATTTGAAATATCTCAACTGGAATTCCATCCCCTCTAGTAGCTTTGTTCATAGTGATGCCTCCTAAGGCCCACTTGACTTCATATTCCAGATTGTCTGGCTATAGGTGAGTGATCACACCATCGTGATTAACTGGGTCATGAAGATATTTTTTGTACAGTTCTTCTATGTATTGTTGCAACCTCATCTTAATATCTTCTGCTTCTGCTAAGTCCATACCATTTATGTCTTTTATTAAGCCCATCTTTGCATGAAATGTTCCCTTTGTAGCTCTAATTTTCTTGAAGAGCTCACTAGTCTTTCCCATTCTATTGTTTTCTTCTATTTCTTTGCACTGATCACTGAGGAAGGCTTTCTTATCTCTGCATTCAAATGGGTATATTTTTCCTTTCATCCTTTGCTTTTTGCTTCTCTTCTTTTCACAGCTACTTGTAAGGCCTCCTCAAACAGCCATTTTTCTTTTTTGCATTTCTTTTTCTTGGGGATGTTCTTGCTCCCTGTCTCCTGTACAATGTCATGAATCTCCATCCATAGTTCATCAGGCACTCTGTATATCAGATCTAGCCCCTTAAATCTATTTCTCACTTCCACTGTATAATCATAAGGGGTTTGGTTTAGGTCATACCTGAATTGTCTAGTGGTTTTCCCTACTGTCTTCAATTTAAGTCTGAATTTGGCAATAAGTAGTTTATGATCTGAGCCACATTCAGGTCCCAGCCTTGCTTTTGCTGACTGTATAGAGCTTCTCCATCTTTGGCATTTTAACCAATCTTCAGTGTACTAGGTAGAGAAAGAGCATGAAGGTTGAGTGGGAAAAATTTCTCCTTTTCACCAGTTTGTCCTTGGAATAAAAAGTACTTGTGACATGAGGTCATGCAATAAATATTTATTGAATGAATGAAGGATTTCTGAAGCAAACAGATCTAGGATTCAAATTATGCTTCTGTCTTTAATATACCTTGTGACATGGGAAAAACTTCTTAGCCTAGTAATCATCAATTTACTCATCTATAACAACATCTGTCTCATAGTGAATAATTGAAAATTAACAGTCTAATACAGTGGTATAGTTAGGGGTGTGCTTAATGTGCTCAGTCATGTACAACTGTTTTTAACCCCATGGACTGCAGCCTATTAGGCTCTTCTGTCCATGTGATTTGCCAGGTAAGAATATTGGAGTGGTTGCCATTTCCTATTCCAGGGGATCTTCCAAACCCAGGGATGGAACCTGCTGAGCCACCTAGGGAGCCCCAGAGATAAGGATAGAGATAAAATATAGAGATATACATTTGAATATAGGCAGCATGGTATAAGCATATAATTTCTTTTATAATTATATTACACTTCTGTGATCTTTAGATTGAATAAGATAATCAAACTTCTACCCATAAATATAAAAACTGAGCAGTTTTTCAATTTTTCATGACAAATTATGCTTGTACCCTAAGACTATTTAATTTTTCATGGAACATAGAATTCTGTGAATCACCTCATGTTTAGTTTTTCAGTCAAAAGTCAAATGTGTAATTTGGTTTTCAGATTTAATTTTCTCCAGATGATAAATCTTTTTACCTAAGTGACTAGGGAAGGTTTTAGAGGATATAAAAATTCAGTGAGGGAAAAATATTAACGATTACTCATGAGAATTTTCCTTAATGAATTAGGTGATGCCGATCTTCCAAAATAGAAGAATTCCTGAGATTTTATGGTTCTTTTTTGTGAAATTTCATTTTCTTCTTTCATAGAATACATATATATATATAATTATTGTTTTTTAATACTTATAATCCTTCAATGAACTTATAGCTCAAATTAGTAAGCTTTGAATGAAATATAAAGTCTAACATTTATATTGCTAAGTTTTGTGGTAATGGTTATTCTTTAGGAATACCTTTATTTTCTAAGTCATACAATCCTCACCACTCTAAAATCTCTGCTTATCTAGTTCACTCTTTGATATTTTAAATAGATTATTGCAAACTTTCTTATGTAGACCTATAATCTACATCTTTGCAAAGTTATAACTTATAACCTTGCAAATTGTCCAAAACACTGCCTCTTGGTCTTTTTTTCCCTCCTACTAACCATATTAGTAATCTCCACCTCCCACAAATTTTATGCCTCTCATAACAATTTTCGTACAAAAGCACATTATTTTTTGCAATATACAAATATCATGCAATAAAATTATTTCCTTCAAGACAAATTTTTATATTAAAATTTTTTATATTATGTTTAATTGAGGTAATGATAACAATATGAAACAGGTAATTGAAAGACCTCACTAATGAGAACTAATGCTGGTTAACATTAAGCTGTAAGGGAAAAAAAAAAAAAATCCTGCCAGGGAATTCCCTGGTATCCCAGTGGTTAGGACTCTGCTTCCAGTGAAGAGGGTACAGGTTTGATCTCTGGTCCAGGAACTAGGATACCATATGCCATGTGGTACAGCCAAAAAATGGGCTTCCCAAGTGGTGCTAGTGGTAAAGAACCTGCCTGCCAATGCAGGAGCTATGAGATGCAGGTTCAGTCTCTGAGTTGGATTGCAAAGCTGCCCACTCAGGGATAGAAATGAACATCTTTCTAACAATGATCATAGCCAAAAGTGATAGAGCAGTATCTCAGGAATAAGCAGGGAGTAGAAATGGATGTAAAGAAACTGCAATACAAAGGAAATTTTGGACTAGGTTGCCATCCATTAAAAATAAAACAAGAGAAAAAAAAAAAAGGAAAAACACTTGTGAAGCTACATGGATAATCTATTAACTGAAAATATCTTTATAAGGTGTCAACATTTTAAATAATTTCTTCAATTCAGCTTTAAAAGCATTTATTACACTAATCAAATTCATACATAAATATGAATCTGTTCTTTATATGATTCCATCAATTCTATCCTTCTCACTTCTACTGTCATTTCCAAGACTCCTGCCTATGATACTGCGGCTTTATTTCATTTTCCTTCTTTTAGATTTTGGATTGTCATCAATTCAATTCAGTTCAGTTGCTCAGTCGTGTCCGACTCTTTGAGACCCCATGAACTGCACCACACCAGGCCTCCCTGTCCATCACCAACTCCCAGAGTTTACTCAAACTCATGTCCATCACATTGGTGATGCCATCCAACCATCTCATCCTCTGTTGTCCCCTTCTCTCACTTTCAATCTTTCCTAGCATCATGGTCTTTTCAAATGAGTCAGCTCTTTGCATCAGGTGGCCAAAGTATTGGAGTTTCAGCTTCAACATCAATCCTTCCATTGAACATTCAGGACTGATTTCCTTTAAGATGGACTGGTTGGATCTCTTTGCAGTCCAAGGGACACTCAAGAGTCTTCTCCAACACCACAGTTCAAAAGAATTAATTCTTCTGTGCTCAGGTTTCTTTATTGTCAAATTCTCACATCCATACATGACTACTGGAAAAACCATAGCCTTGACTAGACAGACCTTTGTTGGCAAAGTAATGTCTCTGTTTTTTAATATGCTGTCTAGGTTGGTCATAACTTTTCTTCCAAGGAGTAAGCCTCTTTTAATTTCATGGCTGCAGTCACCATCTGCAGGGATTTTGGAGCCCCCAAAATAAAGTCTACCACTGTTTCCACTGTCTCTCCATCTATTTGCCATGAATTGATAGGACCGAATGCCATGATCTTTGTTTTCTGAATGTTGACCTTTAAGCCAACTTTTTCACTCTTTTCTTTCACTCTCATCAAGAGGCTCTTTAGTTCTTCTTCATTTTCTGCCATAGGGTTGTGTCATCTGCATATCTGAGGTTATTGATATTTCTCTCAGCAATCTTGATTCCAGCTTGGATTGTCATAGTATATTAATATTCCCCCCACTTTCTTTCTTTCTTTTTTTTTTTTTTTGTCCACTGTTAGCTTTATAGTTAAGCATTCCATAAGTACTTACCTTTTCTCACAGACTACAAAGTACATCTTTGTTTTAACTTTCTGAAATCTTCATGCAGAAATTTATTCCACCATTGCTGATTGTCTTCAGTGAAAAGGCTAGTCTAAATTAGTTTTTTGCCATTACCTATAATGGAAATAATAACTACATTTGATTGTTTTATTGAGAAAACTTATAAAAATAATAACTGTTCCATAGGTCTGACTTTTGTAACTAAAATAATATTTCACCTGTAAAACTCTCATAACTTAAAATTTAAAAAAATTTAAATGGAAGTCTCTAGTCTTAATAAAGTTCTTACAAAAGAAAAATTTCAGTTGACTTTGATTTTCTCAAAACTATGGAAATTCAAAAAAAAAATTCTGTTTTGTTTGAGACCAATTGATTCAAACTCATAGACACTAAAATTTACTGGCAATTTCAATAAAAAATGTTAAATAATGAAAATATATGGACCAGATTGAAATTAAATATTGTGATTTAGTAGACACAGATAATAATATGATTCTTCCATGTATATCTATGCTTCTTTGTGAACCAACTTTTGCAGCTAAAGTCCCAAATAATGAAAGAAAATAACTTCAATTCATGGTGTTAGGTTTCCAGTGCGGCTCAGCTAGTAAAGAATCTGCTTGCAATGCGGGAGACCTGGGTTTGATCCCTGGGTTCAGAAGATCCCTGGAGAAGGGAAAGGCTACTCACTCCAGTGTTCTGGCCTAGAGAATTCCATGGACTATACATTCCATGGATTCACAAAAAGTCAGACACAACTGAGTGACATTCACTTCACTTCACTTCATGGTGTTACAAAATGATGAAGCAACATTTTCAAAAATTTTAAAAGGTAATAATCAGAAAATGGCAACCCACTTCAATATTCTTGCCTGGAAAATTCTATGGACAGAAGAGTCTGGGGGACTGTATTCCATTGGGTCACAAAGATTTGGATACCACTGAGTGACTGAGCATTAGCACTAACCATGGATTATTACCAAGAAATTCTAGGCTTAGGACTCTTTTCAGATGAAATTGCAGTTTCTCAAAGTCTGGTAAATCAGTTGCATCAGAATTTTCTAGGGTACCAGTAAAATGGAAACTTTTGAGTTCCACCTCTAATCTATTGAATCTGAATCTCTTGCATTGATACCTGGGAATTTCTTAGGCACTTCAGTCTCAGTGAATTGCTCCTGCCTCTAAATTGACTTAATTCTTGTCCTAAGCTTCAGATCTATTTCATCACATGTTGCCTTTTAAGGTCAGTTTAGCATCGTTGAGGTAAATGTTGATGGGGATAACTTGCATGATCATTTGAACAAATGTAAATTTAGCCTGGTTCACTTTCAAAAATTCTGTTTCTCTTTTCTCTCCTTTAAAATTTGTTTCAAATTTCTTTCCTGATCACAAATAATTATTCAATTTAATTTTGATCTTGTCTAAAGAACAACATTGTCAAGCTTGTTCTTACTGTGTTCTATTGAAATTTAAAAGAAAAATTGAGTCAATATACTATTGAAATCTAACAGATCTCGGGCACACGTCAGAGTTGCAATATAGAGAGCAGCCAAGACGGCAGAGCAGAAGGACTCTCAGCTTACCTCCTGTCATGAGCACTCCAAAATTACAACTGTCTCTAAAACAACTGTTAGGGAACTGTTGTCCAAAACTGCCCACCTTAGCCAGGTGAGATAATAACTGCTTGAGTGAGCTGTCTCACAAAAGAGATTCCATCCAATAAGGAACTCAGTGCTGCCGGTGTTGCTGTGGAAAACTAACCAGGAGAATTTGGGAGGAGCCAAAATGAGAGAGGAGATTCCAGCCCATAGTATGAGCCAACTTCCCAGGAATCCTCAGGCTAGAATCCACCTTGGCTGAAAGATGCATGTGCAACAAGAAAGGACCCTCAGTCAGACCAAATGTGAGCACAAGCAAGATGACTGACCAGAGATGACTCTGAAAGCTAATGCCATTAACATAAACCTGAGACTGTGAGCCTTGGCAGAGCAGTTCTCCCTGGTTCCCTTACCCTGCTGCTTTCCACCTGGGTATGCATGCATGCTAAGTCTCTTCAGTCTGTCTGCCTCTTTGTGACCCCATGGACTGTAGCCCACCAGGCTCCTCTGTCTATGAGATTCTCCCGGCAAGGGTACTGCAGTGGATTGTCATTCCCTTCTCCAGTGGATCTTCCCAACCCATTGAACCTGCATATCTTAGGTTTCCTGCTTTAGCAGGTGGGTTCTTTACCTCTAGTGCCACCTGGGAAGCCCCTGTGCTTGGGGTGTCCCTTCCTGATAAGGTCGTTTGCTTTGCCTGAAGATGTGTCTCCTCAGAAATTTCATTTCTGAGTGTTAGACAATAACCCACTTTTGGGCTCTGGAAGGGGTCCCCCTTCTGGTAACACTAACATTGATGGAAGAAAAAAACAAAAAACTGGAACCTACCAGAAAAGACTTACCAGAAAAGGGAAGACAATGAGACAGGTAAGAGGAGCAGACTTGATACAGTCAAATTCTGTAACCCTGGTTGGCTACCCACAAACTGGAGAATAATTAATTTCCAGAGATTATCCCATAGGAGTGAGAGTTATGAGCTCTATATCGGCTTCCCCATCTTGGTGTCTGATACAAGGAAGACAAGCCCCCAGAGCATTGCTTTGAAGGCCAGGGGCAGGGGTTAATTGAAGGAGCCCTCATTTGACTGTGGGGAATGGAGACTTCACTCTTTTTTAAAAAAAATTATTTGTTTATTTGGCTGCATCAGGTCTTCATTAAAGTGAGTGGGATCTTCATTGCATCATTTGGGATCTTTTGTTGTGGCGCCCAGACTCTCTAGTAGTATCATGTAGGCTTCAGCAGTTGTGGGATCCAGTGTGTGCAGGCTTGGTAGTTGCTGGGCATGGGCTTAGTTGCTCTGTGACTTTTGAGATGTTAGTTTCCTGACCTGGGATTGAAACCTCCTCCCCTGCATTGGAAGGTGGATTCTTAACCACCAGGGGAGTCCTGAGACTTCACTCTAAAAAGGCACACACAAAATCCATGCATGCTGGGACCAAAGGTAAATGTAGTATTTGATGGCAGCCTGATCCAGACCTACCTACTGGTCTGGGAGAGTCTTCTGGGCAGTGGGGGCAGAGGGATGTGCTATTGGTCCTTAGTGGGCAGAGGCCAAATATCCTACTAAACGTTCTATGTTGTAGACAGTGTTCCTGCACAGCAGAGACTTTGTCTAAAATGTCAATTATGCTACTATTGAGAAATCTGGTTTACGTGTGTGTGTGTGTGTGTGTGTGTGTGTGTGTGTGTGTATGTGCTCAGTCAGGTCTGAATGATTGAGACCCCATGGACTGTAGCTCACCAGGCTCCTCTGTCCTTGGGATCTCCTGGCAAGAATACTGGAGTGGGTTGCCATTTGCTTCTCCAGGGATCTTCCCAACCCAGGGGTGGAAACTGTGTCTCCTGTGTTGGCAGGCAGATATATCTATCTATCTATCTATCTATCTATATATATATATACCCATCTCAAGTAAGTGTAACTATTATTGTTATTTTTCTTGTGAGAAAAGTGAGACTGGAAATGTTTTGTGATTTGATGATGTCACAAAGTGATTACAGTTGACCCTTGGCAACTCAGGGGTTGGGGTGCTAACTGCCTGTATAGTGGAAAATCCCTCTATAACTTTATAGTCAGTCCTCTGTATAAATGGGTTCAACCAACTATGGATCCTATAGTACTACTGAAGTATTTATTGACAAAAATCTTTATATAAGTGGACTCATGCAGTTCAAACCCATGTTCAGGGGTCAACTGTAAATGTTTGAGCCAAGATTGACTTTTACAACCTTTACAAGTGGTGCAATAGCTAATATTTATAGATAATTAGCCCACTGTATCAAAGGTGATGGATTAGCATTGTTTTCTTAAATCAGAATTTATGTTGTTTCCCTAAGTATTTTTAGTGCTACAGCTTAGATCTTGAACTAAATTATCCTCTTAGGTTTTAACCACTGAGATGAATCCAAAATATTCTTTACTACTGGCTTTTTAAGTGATGTAAATGAAACCAGCTGTTGAATATATTTGTGTGTGTGTATGTATATGAATATATATAAATATATTCATTTCTAGACATAACATTTTTGTGTGTATGTAGGTATAGATAAATACAGAGTTGAGTGAGTATAAACTTTTTCCCATTTTTTTCTCATTTTACAATGTCTGATTTTTCACAGGAATATTACTCACATTCATCTCTAACACATAAATTCAGTCTGTAAAAAGGCATGAGTCATTCTAAATACATTTATTTGTTTAATTTAAAAGAAATTTTTTAAATTCTGAAATTTCAATATATTTCACTTCAATGCCCAGTCCTTTGTTTTATAAACAAAACAAGGACTTGAATGATCACATACTCAGCAGATGCAGAGTGAAATTATAGTGAGAAAAGTTACTCTAAATAAGAATTAGGTGTTGTACCAACCTTCTGTTAAAACAGTCCTCATTTTAATATTCATAACTCCTATGGATGTTTGCAGTATCAAAGGATTTAAAATCATAAGCCATTGCCAAACAAAATAATTCCACTTTAAAATAACACATGGAATTATGATTATTTCTATAATTTTAAAAACATTGTTTTTAAAGATAAAACTTCATATAAAATACAATTGAATTGAATTATTAAGTATTTTTAAAGCTGTAGAATTATGGTTTAAAAGTTTTTAATGGGCTGTTAGTTTCTTGTATTCTCAATGTCTTTGGACAAAGGAAATTAGGGAAGTAGGAAATGTGTGTATCAAAAATCATAAATCATAAATAATAAATAGCTAATTTCCTTTTAAACAAGGTGCTTATAACCACCTATTTTTAATAAGTTTTTCACAATTAAAATATTCCTCACAATTAAAATAAAATAATAATTTTCCCTTAATTTAAAGCTAAAATCTGATATGTGACACATATGCACAGTTTTGAAAAATAGAATACATCAGATTGAAGAAAAGCAGACCAAAAGTAGACTATTCCTTGAAATCTGTAACTTTGAAACTTTAAAAGATTTTCAAACATTGTGCTAAATTTTGCACATGGTATTCTTTGACACATTTCCCTTGAAGTAAAAGCTATTTCAAAATTATGAGAATTGTTTTTTTATCTTTACAAAGAAGGTCACATTGGAAACCTTCATAAAATCTCATCAATAAACAGGTTTCTATGTATAATTAATTTTTGCTATCCTATATTCCTTTGCTTTACCTAGGTCTTAAACATTTCAAATGACACCGTATAAATCATGATAAAATGAGTATTCAGAACTGGAAAAATGTGAAAACTTGTGATCCAAGATTTGTAAGATATAGGAAGATCAACTATTGATACAGTGGAATCATCATCTCAGATACTGTATCTAGAACAAAAGTTGTTAGCTGAAGAAACTAAAGAAAACTTTTGGCTAAGGGAATAGTTCTGCATGGAAAGTACCATTTTTAAACTGTTTTTAAATAATATGTGGTATGTTCAGTTTTTTAGCGACCATTTCATTAATTTAATGCACACTGTATAGTAAATTAAAAATTTAGAAACATAAAACTAAAATGCTAACCTTGGCAGTTAGCTAAAGTGAGTTCATAAACGCAGGAAATTAGCAGTTTGAAAAATAAGCTGCTCTTATCCTGTCATATTGAAGGGTCTAATTGCCATTGGAAAGATTATTTTAAAAGAATTTAAAGTCTCATTTTCACAAGATGTTTCTCTAGAACCATAACAAATTCACTTTTTCAATAAAATATAAATGCAAATATGTTTGCTTCAATAACTTTTTTTAAAAAAATCTATGATCTAGTGAATTGTTGACTAATCTGGGCAAGTACACCTATATAACCCTATGAACAAAAATATTTAAATTTAAATTTTTGGAGAACAGACTTACTGAATTTCTAAATGAATAAAGATTTTCAGAAACACTGAATTTGGGTATTGAGGCTCCATATATTAGCAATAACAAAATTTAAATCAGTTAGTACATTGCTCTATTTTTTTCTAGATGTATTACTAAATAAGATACCTTCTATGTTTACATAGAGTAGTAGCTAAAATATATTTACCAAAATTTTTATATTATAATTTTTCTTTTATTACCAATTTACTTGAAATCAATAAAAGTTTTGGAAAGTAAAGTTGCTTTTGTTGGTATATCTATCGGTACCCTAAAAATGGAATCAACAGTCCCTCGGTGCTAAGTAAATTGTAGAACCAGAAAGAAGCAGTGTGGGTTCTTAAAGTTAATGGCTAAGTGATAAAACCTGTTTAAGTTTAATCACTTTTCTTACATAGCCATTGATTTTCTTTACCACCTGTATCCAGTATGTCACACTTGACAACCATTCTCCATCACTACCCATCCAAAATTCAAGTATAGGCCCAAGAGTAGGGAGAAAAATGTTCCCACCAAGTTCACCTTGCAGACTCAGGGATGCCTGGATTAGCATCCTAGCTCTGGCATGTGCTACCTTTGTGATGTTGGCCAGTTTTTTTAGCTTTTCATGCCTTGGGTTTCTCATTTATATGATAAGAATAATATTGTTCCTAGCTCATGAGATGATTGAAAGAAATAAATGAAATGATGAATATAGACCAATTTGTACTCAACAAAAATTCACCTTTAGTATGGATTAACCATACAGGTGAGGAAGGTTCAGTGAGAAATGACCAGTCTTGTGTGATCAATCAGACTTGAGCTCTCCTGACTCAGGTAAGTAATTCCTGAAGAGAGAGTATTTTCTACTTCATAGAGGGTATGAAAGTTTATCCTTTTAGAAAAAATGTCTGAAACTTGTAAATAAGGCCATAAAATATGGCTGACATATCATACAGGGGAAGAGGTCACACAATGATTATCTAGGGCCTCATTTTTCAGTAAGATAGCAGGAGCCACATGGCTATTGTGCACTTGAATCATGAAGTGTCAATTAAAATGTGCTGTTAAAAAACAAAACTGGTTCCTAAGACAGTGTTAAAAAAAATTCAAAATAATTTTTTCACATTGATTAGATGTTGGAAATGGCAACATTTTGGATATATTGAGTTAAATAAACTATGCTACTGAAATTAATTTTATCTCTTTATTTTTAATAAGTCCACTAAAAATGAAAATTATGTGTAGCTTGAGTTACATTTCTATATATAATAGACTGTGCCAGTCTAGGGGAAAAGACATGCCATTAGTTATTGATTAAAGAGTCTATGCTTTTGCAGTTATCTGCTAACTTCTAGATATTTGTCTAATAAAGATGCAGATAACCTTAATGATACAAGATATTGCCTTGTAGACATTAAATTATTTCATATCTAACTCAGAAATTATATTCTAACATTTCTTTGATGCCTGTGTATCCTTGATTCTCAGATGCTTTTTGAAGCAGTCATGACATCTTACTGATTTCCTCACTAATTAATGGGTTTAAAAAATGTTTTATATTTGCTTAAAAGTCATAAATTTACCTTTGATAATCAAACTCTACAAAAAAGGGAAATCTGAATTTGTTTAAGTCAGAAATAACAAGCGCTTTGACCCTGTACAATATGGGAGAGTATTTAACAGACCTGTGTTACTAACAAGGTTCTGGTGTATGCTACTTAATCTTGTAGGTTGCTTAACTTCACTGAGATGCTAAAAATTTCTCTGTAAGTTGCAATAATGATACTTAGCTCAAAAGATTGGCAGTGTACTTTTAAAATATTTTTATATTGAGGTATAATTAATGTACAATATTATGTAAGTTGCAGGTGTATACCAATGATTCACAATTTTTAAAAGTTATACTCTTTATAGTTATTATAAAATATTGACTATATTCCCTGTATCTTCTTTATCTATTCTTCTGTTGATAAACACATAATTTTGTTTCATCTCTTGGCAGTTGTAAATAATGCTGCAATGAACATTGGATTGCATGTTTGTTTGTTTGTTTTTTTGAATTAGTGTTTTCATTTGCTTTTCGGTACATATCCAGGTGTGGAATTCCGGATCATATGGTAGTTTTAGTCTTTTGAGAAGCCTCCATACTGTTTTCCACAGTGACTGTGCCAATTTATATTCCCACCAACAGTATCCAAGTGTTTCATTATCTCCATATCCTTGCCAGCATTTGTTATTTGTATATTTACTTCCTCTCTCTTTTTTTTTTTTTTTTGTTGGCCATACCATGTGGCTTGTGAGATCTTAATTTCTCCACTAGGGGTTGTATCCAGGCCCTCAGCAGTGAAAGTACAGAGTCCTAATCACTGGATTGCTGGGGAATCCTCTAAAGATCTTTTTGATGTTAGCCATTCGGACAGGTGTAAAGTGATATCTCATTATGATTTTAATTTGCAATTCTCAGATAATTAGCAATGTTGAGCATCTTTTCATGTGCCTGTTGGCCATCTGTAGGTCTTCTTTGGGGAAAAAAAAAAGTCTATTTACATCATCTGTCCATTTTTTTCCTCCTTGGGTTTTTTGTTTTCTTAATGATGAAGACATTGTTTTGTAAGAGCTGTTTATATATTTTGGATATTATATTATTATATATTTTGGATATTAACCCCATATCCAATGGGAGAAAATATTTACTCCCGTTCAGTAGCTTATTTTTTCATTTTGTCAATGATTTTCTTTGTTTGTGAAAGCTTTTAAATACAATTAGGTCCATTTATTTATTTTTCATTTATTTCCTTTGCTTTCAGAAACAGAACCAGAAAGAATATTGCTATGATTTATGTTAAAATTTATTTTCTCCTAGGAGTTTTATGGTTTCCAGTCTTACATTTTGGGCTTTAATCCATTTTGAGTATATTTTTTTATATGGTGTTAGAGAATGTTCTAATTTCATTCTTTTATATCTAACTATTCAGTTTTCTCAGCACCACTTATTGAAGAGACCATCTTTTCTCCATTGAACATTATTGCCTTGTTTGTCATAGATTAAGTGATCATGTGGGTTTATTTCTGGGCTCTCTGCTCCATCCATTGATATATGCATCTGTTTTTGTAGCAGTACCACACAATTTTGATTACTATAGCTTTGTAGTATAATCTGAAGATAGGAATTATGACTCCTCCATCTATTCATCCTCAAGATTGTTTTGGCTATTCAAAGTCTTTTGTTTTTCTATTATTCCATTAACTATGATAAGATATTTTAAATATTCATCACAGTGTATGAAATACAATTCAGTAAGTGGCATATTTTATTGTTATATATGATTAATATTTTTGAATGAATTAATAAGCCAGTAAAATAGTCTTTTATAAAGTTTATTTTTTATGGTAACATGCAGAACAGTTAAGAGAGAGGTATAGGTAGTATTAGGAGAAGACAATGGCACCCTACTCCAGTACTCTTGCCTGGAAAATCCCATGGATGGAGGAGCCTGGTAGGCTGCAGTCCATGGGGTTGCTAAGGGTCGGACACCACTGAGCAACTTCACTTTCACTTTTCATTTTCATGCATTGGAGAAGGAAATGGCAACTCACTCCAGTGTTCTTGCCTGGAGAATCCCAGGGATGGGGGGAGCCTGGTGGGCTGCCGTCTATGGGGTCGCACAGAGTCCGACACGACTGAAGCAACTTAGCAACAGCAGCTGCATATGTAGTATTGTGAAAACCAGTTTGTAAAGTATAGGTTGTAGTGAAAGTGAAAGTCGCTCAGTTGTGTCCTACTCTTTGCAACCCCAAGGACTATGCAGTCCATGGAATTCTCCAGGCCAGAATACTGGTGTGGGTAGCGTTTCCCTTCTCCAGGGTATCTCCCAACCCAGGAATCGAATCCAGGTCTCCCACGTTACAGACAGATTATTTCCCAGCTGAGCCACAAAACCTAGACAATCTGTGACAGCAGTAAAGAGAGAAATGGAAGAATGAGTTTATTAGAAAGAACTAACAACATTTAGAGACACATTAAAAGTAAGTGCTATGAAAGGAAGAGCAAACATAAAGAATGGTGATGCCTTTTACAGATTTGTGATGTGAAAAGTACTCTACTGAGAAGCATTCCTAAAAAAATTTTGTGTGTTATCTTTGAAGTAGACATATGTCTTTCTACTTCAAAGATAACACACAAAATTTTTTTAGGAATGCTTCTCAGTAGAGTACTTTTCACATCACAAATCTGTAGAAATCTTTTAGATTTTAGAAATCTTTTAGAAATCCCTGTGAACAAGACAAGTGGGAACTAAGAGCATTTGGGTATCTTGGAGGTCATTCACAATGGATGTAATAAAGCTATGAATGTGTGACCTGAAAAAGAATGAGTGTGGATAGTGGAGCCTCGGGAATTCAAATGAAGAGGTGTCACAATTGAAGTCAAAGAATACACTACAGAAATATTAGGGAGGAGAAATGCAGAATCACTATTTTTTGAGTTTTACTTGTCATTCTTTACTAAAATAATGATTAGTTTCCATTTGCTATATTTTCTAGAATCTTAAGTATCTAACTTGCATGCTTCATAATTAATTCAATCTTCCTTATGTAAAAATTAATGCAGCTAGGTAATAAATTTGAAACTGAGATTCTGAAATGATGAAATGTCTATTATCCACAATAGAAACAATCAAGCTTATTTTGATAGTTTGCCTGTGCTTGAAAATTTTGCTGCTAAGTCACTTCAGTCGGGTCGACTCTGTGCAACCCTATAGCTTTCCTTAAAATGATCGATTTTTCCCTGTTTTATTATTAAAAGAAAATAAAATAAATTCAGATAAAATGTTGATGTCACATTAGCAAATATTTGAAATCTATCAATTTTTGAGCCTAATATTCATAATACATTAATATTTCACTATAGACTGAAAAAAAATTCTATCATACAAAGCTTAATTTTAAGCATCTTAGCCATTAGGGCTCAAATTTAGGTGTTGCTATTAATACAGATGAATAAGAACTTTTTATTGAAATAGGAGAAATAGGAAAACATTGACATTAATAAAATAGAAATGCTTAGAAATATTTGATAAAATTATCTCCTCTACATGACTGGCTTTATTTTTAATTGCATCTCATCTTCATTATACTACAAAAAATTAATACCACTTTATTTAACAATAATGTGCATCTATTTCTGCAGATCACATGCCAGAAATTCTGGCTGCTTTCCGTGAACTTTAATTAGAATATTCAAACCCTTCTCAATAAGGAATTAACCTTTAGTTCACTACATTTTGAATTCTTCCAGAGAACATAGGTAATTATGATTTGTAGTAATCTTGGATAAATGTATGGAAATTATGATTGTTATTGAATCAAAATATAATTAAAATATAATATTATGCATCATAATAAAATCCATAATCAAGAATATATAGGTTACAAAATTTTCTTTTGTAATTATTGACTTAAGTATGATTGTGTTTGTTGAAAGGAAAGTTATGACCAACCTAGACAGCATATTTAAAAGCAGAGACATTACTTTGTCAACAAAGGTCCATCTAGTCAAGGCTATTGTTTTTCCAGTAGTCATGTATGGATGTGAGAGTTGGACTATAAAGAAAGCTGAGTGCCAAAGAATTGATGCTTTTGGACTGTGCTTTTGGAGAAGACTCTTGAGAGTCCCTTGGACTGCAAGGAGACCCAACCAGTCCATCCTAAAGGAGATCAGTCCTGGGTGTTCATTGGAAAAACTGATGCTGAAGCTGAAACTCCAATACTTTGGCCACCTGATGTGAAGAGCTGACTCATTTGAAAAGACCATGATGCTGGGAAAGATTGAAAGCGAGAGAAGGGGACGACAGAGGATGAGATAGTTGGATGGCATCACCGACTCAATGGACATGGGTTTGAGTAGACTCTGGGAGTTGGTGATGGACAGGGAGGCCTAGCATGCTGTGGTTCATAGGGTCACAAAGAATCAGACACGAGTGAGCAGCTGAACTGGAACTGGACTATGTTTGTTATCTCTCTTTTTCTCTATTTTATACCCCCTTGCTCAGCAGGAACTGAATAATGGATGAATAATACGTACCAACTACACTGAGTTTTTGTCTTGAGCCTCCCAATCTAATGTGATCTTTCCCTATTTTGAACTGCCACAGTGCTGTATGTTCAGTCTCCATTGGCCCTATCAAATTAATTTATTTTAAACAAATTTATGTACTTCCTTTTAGGTATTAATAGTACAAATTGTATGTCAGGGACTATAATTTATTCCTCTTTCCTTAGCTTAGAATCTCACACATAGTAGGCATTCAATGACAATTTTTAAAATTAAATTGCTATAAGGTACTGATGAAGAGAAAGAGTAGAATTATGAATTCTACTACATTGAAATTCTACATTCTACTACAATGAAAAGGGCTTATACTCTCAACCATAAACATAATGCCATATGATCAATAAAACTAAAATCTCCTTATTTTAAAGTTTGAATATGAATTAAGATTTAAAATAGTCTAGTTTAATTTCCTTAACTAAGTTTCACTGGGAAAAAAAAAAAAAAGAATATTTGTAAGTTAAAAAACAATTTGATTTCTGATGAAAACCCTGGATGATTCTAGTAAGGACATACTTTATGTGGAAAAGGATAGTGCTTGCCTAGTGACTCAGGGTAAAGAATCCACTTGCCAATACAGGATATACAGGAAACTCCGGTTCAGTCCCTAGGTTGGGAAAATCTCCTGGAGGAGAAAATGGCAACCCACTCCAGTATTCTTACCTGAGAAATCCTATGGACAGAGGAGCCTTGTGGGCTACAGTCCATGGGGATGCAAACAAATCAGACATGAATTAGTGATTAAACACAACAACAAGCTATAGATATTCATTTTAATAATATAAAACTTTATTATTTTTAAATTTAAAGGACCAAGAAAAGGAAGTAGTTTAAAATCAAGTAGATTGGAAATATTTAAGATCTTATTTTTGCTGTAAGAAATTTGAGAACTTAACACCCTACTCTTTCAAAATAGCTCATGAATAATTCTGATTTTTGTGTGTGTGTGTGTGGAAGAAGACTAGTGATTATTAAAAAATTGTACTTTTTAAAAACAACATCCTGCCTGCCCACCTCTTCCACTTATTTAAAGGTTATTTAGAGATTCTTCTCATTTGTGACAGAATATAGATATTTTATACATCATAATTTGATCTAACTTGGTATTTGAAACTAGAAACAAATACCCAGGTGGGACTTAATGGAATGGCAGCGTGAGTAGCTTGGCAAAATGTCTCACCCAGAGAAGTATGTATAAACTGGTCAAAATTAACAAAGACAATTAGTCATTGTCTCTGGAGAATGACTTACAGCACACTGAAAAGCATTTATTCAACTAGGCCTGTGGAAATTTAGTAATAAGAGTGCAAGCCATTAGCATTCAGGTTGGTGGTTGCTGCCACTCCCATTGAGATTCATGGTGTAGAAATGTTATCCCAGTGTGCTGAGAAACCAGTAGTAGAGCCTATCTTTTCCAGTTCCACCCTGCAAAAGTTCTTGTTAGGTGGATGATAGCAGGCTGGCAATGGTCCCATTTCTCCACCTCCATTTGCCAGAAGGCAATGGACTATTGCCTGGAAAATCCCATGGACAGAGGAGCCTGGTGGGCTGCAGTCCATGGGGTCGCTAAGAGTCGGACACGACTGAGCGACTTCACTTTCACTTTTCACTTTCATGCATTGGAGAAGGAAATGGCAACCCACTCCAGTGTTCTTGCTTGGAGAATCCCAGGGATGGGGGAGCCTGGTGGGCTGTTGTCTGTGGGGTCGCATAGAGTCTGACATGACTGAAGCGACTTAGGGAAAGTCTGGCCAGGCAACTGGTAAAGAGTATAGTCCCCCAAATCCCCATAGCTCCATGTTGGGACATATTTTCCTGGTGGGTGATGTACAGTTGGCTGGTAGCACCAGTCTTTCCTCATCTACACAGGTCCTACACCCTAGATTGGCTTTTGCTGGAACCCACTGGGAAGGGTAAATTCTACCTTCAACACTTATTTCATAGGCCAGCTGTTCTGTCCTGTTAGGGAAAAGGTGAGGAGCATGTTAGGGAAGAAAGCCTCAAAGACTGGTAATAAATATCATGCTCCATCTGAGGGGAGGGACTATTATTTGGAGCAAATCATGCTCCAAGCTGTGGTGATAAAACCAACAGAGCAGTCAGTTAGCAATCAGTTGGTGGGGGCAGTAGCTTGATACTAATAGAGGCAGACCAGCAAGAAGTTTAGATGTGAAATTGGGCAATAGACCATCAAAGACGACACTGCTAAAATGACAGCCATCTAGAAAACCATGTCTGTGCCCTAGACACACACTCTTTCAAGACTAACCAGAGAGAGAACTTACCAGCTAATAGCCCTTGGTGACTGAAGATTCCAGTTCCTTGAGTTCTTAGCAAGAAACATATGACTCAAAAATTCCACTTTTAGGTACATATGGAATAGACATGCAAAAATATGTTCATGCAACAACTTATACATTAATATTCATAGCAGAAATAGTGATAATAAACCAAAACTGCAAATAAACCAAATTCCTGTTACCTGATAAATTGATAAATAAATCATTATATATTTATCCGAATTGAATTATATTATGCAAATAAAAGTAAGGAAGTGCTGATACATGCTACAACATGGATGAATCATTCCACACCTATTAACAGTCATTCTCCATTCAACTCTTCCCTGGCCATGATAATCATTAATTCACTTTCTACCTCCATAGATTTTTCTGTTCTGGACATTTCATATTTGTTAATATGTGGTCTTTTGTGATTGGCTTATTAAATATTTTCAAGATTCATCCATGTTGTAGCAAGCATCAGCACTTCACTATTTTTATTTGTATAATACATATGTATATACCTATGGCTGACTCATGTTGATGTTAGGGAGAAACCAACACAATACTGTAAAGCAATTATCCTTCAATTAAAAATAAATAAATATAAAATTTAAAAATAGGTGTGGAATTTCTTCTCAGGGTGATAAAAATTTTCTTAAATTAATGGTTATAGTTGCACAGCTTTGTGAATATACTAAAAGTCACTGAGTTGCACACTTTAAAAGAATAAGTTATATGGATTTTAACTTAAATATGAAGGAAGCTGCTAGCAAAAACAATTAAAAAGCCTCATAATATTAAGTGAAAAAAGTAAGTCACAAAAGAATATATACTCTATAACTCCATTTACATGTATTCCAGTATAAGCAAATCTATAGACAGAGAGTAAATTAGATATTGCCTAAGACTACTGATTGGTATGAGTTTTCTTTTTAAACTGATAAAAATGATGTAAAATTGGATATGATGATGGTTGCACAACTCTGTAAATATACTGTCACTGAATATTATACATTAGGTTAGAACATATTATTATATGTATATTTTCTCTAAAAAAATTTGTTATATAAAATAAAAGAAAGCACTGTTTAATGCACTGTTTCTGAATGAAATAGAAACTGTAAAATAGACAAATTTCTGAAATATTGAAAGTTTCATTTTCTTGCTAAATTAAAAAAATATTTTTATATCTCTAAATTTTCAAGAATACAGTAGCATTGTCTTAGATAAATCAGAAGAGTCATACCCTAATTTTGTGTTATTTTAATGGGACAAATCCCATATGCAAAAGTTAAAATATTTATATGCTTCTGATTGACATGGTAATGTGAGAATAAATGATCCAGGTGGATCATTATGATTCAGAAATTGATAAAAGTTGTCCCCTTACGTTTCATAAAGTTGACTAGAAGGCCCCTTGCAAGTGTTTTTGAACTTTATCATACAAATTAGCTGACAAAAGTCCATCCCTGTAGGTATATAGCTCTGAAATAGAAAATTGTCAGTAGACATGTTTAATTTTCTTCATAGAAAGAATGATTAAGAAGAGGTTTATCAAAATGCTCTATTGCTTACTTCTTTCCTTAATTTCACTACTTTTGCAGAAAAATCACATGATGTCCTTCTAGAAATTAATTACAACTATGGTTATTTTATCATAATCAGACTGAAAGAATATTTCATGACTTCAGTACAAATCATAAGAAAATCTTCTGTCAAGTTTTGAAATGCTTTCATTATTTTCCTTCCTCACAGTTAAAAACTGAATCCTGTTACTTTTGCTAAAGTCTTACGAGACCAAAACTTTTTTTTTTTTTTTAATAAGGGAGAATGTTCTAGAGGGCTCTGGTATTGCTGTTGCCTCTAATAGCCATCATTGGCTCTCGAGGCACGTATAATCCCGAGGCTGTAATAAAGTACAGGGAACATTTGAAGAATTGGGACCTTAGAGGCATATATATTTTCTACCATCTCAAAAGTACATAATTGCTTCTTGAAAGCTGCAAGAATATTTGGACACCTAGTTTCTTCCAAAAATATCTTTTTATCCTCTTCATGTGAATTACTATACTGAAATATGTGTCCTCTTCCTGACACTTTCCACTTTGTTTTGTAGCAATCTGTGAACACACTTTACATTTTCTTGCCTACTATATGTACAGAATGCATGTGTGTGTGTGCGTGTGTGTGTATATGGGTGTAATACACAACTTGGAGAATTGGATCCACATGTCAACATTTAATAATAAAATTACAAGGAAAATAAAATATTCACAGTCAGTATTTAATGAAATACTGTAACAAAGACTAAATGTCTTTTTATATACTTTAAGCTATTAATAAGGTTAAAATAATATTAGTTTTTCAATTACATTTTGTATGAGAACTCTAATAAATAAAATATTTCTAAAAAATTCAAATAAACATGTGATTTACAATTTGATTGGGCTATAAAGAATTCTGAGAGGGAAAATATTCTCTAAGATCATATCAGAGATAAGATCAAATACTCTATCATACTTTTTAGCATAATATATCAGGTAATGAATTTACTTATTCTTTGCATGTTTATATAATGCACATCATGTTGAAATATGTACACTTGTGAAAGCTTTCATGATTATCCATAGAGATAATTGTTTATAGTTCCTATCAGATCAGATTAGTCGCTCAGTCATGTCCGACTCTTTGTGACCCCATGAATCGAAGCACGCCAGGCCTCCCTGTCCATCACCAACTCCTGGAGTTCACTCAGACTCATGTCCATTGAGTCAGTGATGCCATTCAGCCATCTCATCCTTTGTCGTCCCCTTCTCCTCCTGCCCCCAATCCCTCCCAGCATCAGTCTTTTCCAATGAGTCAACTCTTCGCATGAGGTGGCCAAAGTACTGGAGTTTCAGCTTTAGCATCATTCCTTCCAAAGAAATCCCAGGGCTGATCTCCTTCAGAATGGACTGGTTGGATCTCCTTGCAGTCCAAGGGACTCTCAAGAATATTCTCCAATACCACAGTTCAAAAGCATCAATTCTTCGGCGCTCAGCTTTCTTCACAGTCCAACTCTCACATCCATACATGACCACAGGAGAAAACATAGCCTTGACTAGATGGACCTTTGTTGGCAAAGTAATGTCTCTGCTTTTGAATATGCTATCTAGGTTGGTCATAACTTCCCTTCCAAGGAGTAAGCGTCTTTTAATTTCATGGCTGCAATCACCATCTACAGTGATTTTGGAGCCCCCCAAATAAAGTCTGACACTGTTTCCACTGTTTCCCCATCTATTTCCCATGAAGTGATGGGACGGGATGCCATGATCTTCGTTTTCTGAATGTTGAGCTTTAAGCCAACTTTTTCACTCTCCTCTTTCACTTTCATCAAGAGGCTTTTGAGTTCCTCTTCACTTTCTGCCATAAGGGTGGTGTCATCTGCATATCTGAGGTTATTGATATTTCTCCCAGCAATCTTGATTCCAGCTTGTGTTTCTTCTAGTCCAGCATTTCTCATGATGTACTCTGCATATAAGTTAAATAAGCAGGGTGACAATATACAGCCTTGACATACTCCTTTTCCTATTTGGAACCAGTCTGTTGTTCCATGTCCAGTTCTAACTGTTGCTTCCTGACCTGCATACAAATTTCTCAAGAGGCAGATCAGGTGGTCTGGTATTCCCATCTCTTTCAGAATTTTCCACAGTTTATTGTGATCCACACAGTCAAAGGCTTTGGCATAGTCAGTAATGCAGAAATAGATGTTTTTATGGAACTCTCTTGCTTTTTCCATGATCCAGCAGATGTTGGCTATTTGATCTCTGGTTCCTCTGCCTTTCCTAAAACCTACTTTAAAAAGAATCCTCATGATCATTTATATCTAAACAATAATGGTTGAGATGGGGAAAAATCAAGGATAATATGTGACAACAAATATCCCCAGATGTTCAAAATAGGAGTTGTTAATCTAGTTAGATATTAACTGCCAAGAAATGCCTAACAGTGGTATATTTTTCAAGCTGAAAATTAAGATATATACTATATCTTAATTTCCTATATATAAATAGGAAATTCTATTATATAATTAGAGGATGTAGTATTCCATTCATGAAATATCCTAAGCAATTAAATAATTTGAAAAACTAATTTTAACCATGATTGCTAAAAAATTATGTATACATACTAGTAAGTTAGCAAATTAATGGCAAACACTAATTTTTAACAAAAGTAGTGCTTTGAAAATTTTCCAACATTGTTTTCTAGTGACAGAAAGCAAATATTTGACTTTTTTATGTTTTTCTGTTAATATGAGTATCATTTATACTTTTAGGAACATAAATATGGCAAAAATAATGCTCAGATTTTCTAAAGTTTTAATTCTCCAGATAGTAGTAAGATCAATTTAAAGAATTATAATGTTTTACTAGGGTACACTTTTATTTCTTTTTATACCTTACAGGAAAAAGGACACATATTTACCTCAAATAAAAAGGAAAGAGAAAATAAACATGATGGTTATATCTGTGGTGAGCTGCTTTTCTTTTTAATTTACCTGCAATTATTTTAATTGTTGAAAAATCTATCTTCCACTATCTACTCCTGCACATATTTCTTGAACTCCCAGACATTTTGTTTTTCTTTATTAGCAAAACAGCAGCAGGGCAGTTTTGCTGGCTTTGTGTATATATATAGATGATACCAAGAATATTAGCATGCTTCTCTTTCAGGCTGACACACAAATTTGTGAATTATTCCATCTTGTGAAATTTATTTTGTAAAAATATTTTTGAGCTGTATGCTTATAATTTGTATACATCTCTATGTATGTACTGATGCTTCAGTTTTACAAATTTACTTTAACTAATGCAAAGGGTGGAATTTGAGACTGAAAAAATAGGATATTGAGTTGATCAGATCTGGGCATGGATATGTGAAAGGGTATCTTTGCTTCCTTTTGAGGAGCAAGCAGGATGGTTGTGTGAGTGCTGCCCCCAAAACACCTATATGAATCACTTTTAGAAAAACGATTTCAATTTAAACTTTTGAAGAAACATTTCCACTTTCTTCTTCCTGACTAACTTCCTTTCTCTGCAGTTCCAGATTCCATTTGGCTTTCTTCTCCTTCAGTCCTTTTCTACCACAGTTACTTCAATTGGTTATGAGGGGCTCTGAATTTAAGAAAATCCAATGCAAGTTTTGGTAAACTCCAGTGATAGTAAAAGGAAAAGAGATAGATGGCTGACTTTAAAATGTCTATGCAATATCAAGTTATCAGAAATCAATATTGTGGGGTAGTTAACAATAAAGTACATTTATAGCTTATGAGAAGGCAATGGCACCCCACTCCGTTACTCTTGCCTGGAAAATCCCATGGACAGAGAAGCCTGGTGCAGGCTGCAGTCCATGGGGTCGCTGAGGGTAGGACACAACTGAGCGACTTCACTTTCACTTTTCACTTTCATGCATTGGAGAAGGAAATGGCAACACACTCCAGTGTTCTTGCCTGGAGAATCCCAGGGACAGCGGAGCCTGGTGGGCTGCCCTCTATGGGGTCGCACAGAGATGGACACGACTGAAGCGACTTAGCAACAGTAGCAGCAGCATAGCTTATGAAGTACTGTTTAAATGTGGTTTTCAATTAATAGGTGCTCCTCTGGTGGCTCAGATGGTAACTTTTACAAGGTTAGTTACTAATGAATTCAGAATTTGTCCAATAGCTATCTGAATCTTTATTT
Organism: Bos javanicus; assembly: GCF_032452875.1. Classification (NCBI taxonomy): domain Eukaryota; kingdom Metazoa; phylum Chordata; class Mammalia; order Artiodactyla; family Bovidae; genus Bos; species Bos javanicus. The sequence continues at coordinate 102,818,848 of NC_083868.1, read as the reverse complement.
TTCAGTCAGCTCTTAAATTTTCTTTGTGATTTATTTAAATATACAACATTAAACAACATGCTACAATGCAAACAGAGTCAGTGCTAATAATTTCACCCAATGGACAACCGTAACAAAGGTAGTATGGGTATACAACTCTAACTGTACTCTTATCTTGGAGATTAGAGAATGTATATGGGGTTTGTATGTATCAAAGGTCAAGGGGAAAAGGCCAAACCAAGTACATGCTCAAATAAGTAAAACTGGATTTTATGCTTTTAGGGAGACTTTCTCCCAAAGTCTGATCCTTTGACCACTAGTAATCAAAGCCTCCTGCCAAGCCCTCTACCTGTACCACTGAATTAGGATTCCCTTCTTACATTTACCTAACATCTTATGGAAAAGCCTGAAAGAACCTTTCAGCCAACCCAGTATCTTCTCCCTCTACATGTATGAGCAATCCACCACAGATGTTATTTTAAATTATTGTGAGGCTTATTTAATGCCACTTCCCAGTGAATTTATTTGCATGCTTAATATGGATAACTTCTTTTTAAAAATTTAAGGTCTTTAATAATGTGATTCGGAGAAGGCAATGGCACCCCAGTCCAGTACTCTTGCCTGGAAAATCCCATGGGTGGAGGAGCTTGGTAGGCTGCAGTCTATGGGGTCATAAAGAGTCAGACACAACTGAATGACTTCACTTTCACTTTTCCCTTTCATGCATTGGAGAAGGAAACGGCAACCCAATCCAGTGTTCTTGCCTGGAGAATCCCAGGGATGGGGGAGCCTGGTGGGCTGCCGTCTCTGGGGTCGCACAGAGTTGGACATGACTGAAGTGACGCAGCAGCAGCAGCAGCAGCAGCAATAATGTGGTTTGAGTATAAGAAGGGGATATTTGGCACATGGGCTATCTTTTTAAAACACTAAATGATATCATTAGATAACTACCTATTCTTTATATACAGCTCTGATTAGGAGATGGAAGTATATGTCTATTTATATTTGCTTGTTTTAGTAAAGTCCCCATTTTTTCTTTTGTTGCATTTGTTTTCCTTTTCCCAAAGTTATTTTGTTTCTGTGATTCTGCTTCTTGTATGTTTGTTTGATGTTTATTGTTGTATTTTTAAGATTTACTTTTCAGTATTTTAATTTAGAAGTTTATGTAACATACTTGGTATGTACCTAACAGAAGCAGAAGTTATTATTAAGAAGAGGTGGCAAGAATACACAGAAGAACTATGCAAAAAAGATTTTCACGACCCAGATAATCACTATGGTATTGTCAGGGGCATGTGTTATTTCCTCGGTTCTGTCTTGTCACAACAAAAATTTGAAGTGATGGATCATTGTTAGAGCTCCATATTACAGCTCAGTTTATTTAGAAAATAAAGGAAAATACATCTTTGAGTCATGAGGGCATGACAACCCAAAAGACACGAAGAGAAAGAGAGAGACAGATACAGAGAGAGAGAGAGTGGCCCCTGGCCCCTTGGCTCCTTTTTTATATGTTTTTTCTCCTGCCTCTGGGCCTGCCCTATGTAAATAGGGCTAGCCAGGAATGCTGTTTGTTATACCTGAGGTCCTCACTCTGGTCCTCGAACCTTCCTTTGTTCTGTTTCTGTGGGCTTTTCCCTTCCTTGTCTTTTAGCCACAGCATTCTGAACTCCTTTTTTCTATTCTAACTACCTAACATTCCCCTCTCAAGAGATGGGAGGCCCAATTCTTTGGGAATAGGGGTGTTGAGGTCTTTCTGGCTACTTCGTGCTGAACTGGGATGGCAAGGGGCATTGGGCATCTCCCTCTTGCTAGTTTTCAGGCCTCACAGCCCTTGTAGCAGTGTCCATCTAAAAGTGAGTGATATTTTCTGTGGTCAGCTGTAGTTTTATATAGTCTTGTTGAACTGACACTGCATGTTGTAGCTTGTTGACCTGGGCAGAGACAAAATGGGTTAGACAATTGATAATACATGGAACAATCATAAGCAGCATCAATATATTATAACAAGGAATAGTAGGGGGATTAGCCAACTCCAACTTTCCATCACCAGGATGGCTCAAGTCCCTCCTTTTGGAACCACCCCATATGATCGTCTTGAAAGCCCTCACTCTTAGCTTTAAGAGTCTCATCTTCAGTATACAAAGGAGTTTCTGCCAAATTAGTCTGTGAAACTAAAGTGGCAACCCCTATTAGGTCACTTTTCCATAATGCTGCTCTCTTAGCTGCCTGATCAGCTGCTTGGTTCCCTCGTGCCACTTCCATGCTCCCTTTTTGGTGTCCTTTACAGTGGGAGATTGAAACCTCAGCAGGCAGATGGACTGCCTCCAAGAGTCTAAGGATTTGATCACCATATTTGATTGGGGACCCTCGGGTGGTCAGGTGGCCTCTTTCTTTCCAAATGGCAGCATGTGCATATAGCACCGGAAAGGTGTACTTGGAGTCAGTGTAAATGGCTACTCTTTATCCTTTTCCCAGCTCTAAAGCTCGAGTCAGGGCTATGAGCTCAGCTAATTGGGCTGAAGTACCTAGTGGCAAAGGTTTAGCCTCTATGGTCTCAAAATTGGAGACTACTGCATATCTGGCTCTTCTTTTTCCATCCAAGACAAAGCTGCTTCCATCAGCGTACCAGATTTCCTCAGGATTAGTTAGAATATCTTCCAACAATCCCTCTCAGGGTTTTGTTCAGTGGTCCAAGGTTTCTAGGCAAGAGTGAAAGGGGAGAGAGCCCTCGGGGCTGGGCAGGAGGGTGGCTAGGTTAAGAATCTCGGAAGGGGACATAATGAGGCCTGGACTTTCCATCAGCACTATTTGATATCTGAGGATTCTTTGATCAGACATCCATAAATGACCTCTCCCATTCAGGAGTTGTTTCACTTGGTGGCTGGTAAAAATAGTTAGTTTGCACCCAAAAGTGTTTTAAAGCATCTTCTATCAGGATTGCAATAGCTGCAAGATTTCAAAGGCAGGGAGAAATCTTTTCCCAATAAGGAAGTAGGATATTCAGGGGCCACCAGAAACTAGTGGGAAAATATTTGTCCATCTCAGCAACAGAGTGCTCAGGTGAATCTTTTTGTAATTGTTTTTCCTGTAGCACCCCAAAGGGTACAAGTTTCGGAGGAGAAGGCTCTGGATTAGGAGGTCAGGACAGAGTAGGTAGCCCTTGTGTTGATCAAGAAATTCTTGGACCTACCTGCCAGATCCAGTTGCACCCTTGGCTCCAGGCCTGTGATGGTTATCTGTGACAGGTGGGCTGGCTGGAGTGGGCCTCTTCAGTCCTGTTGAAACATGGTGAGGGAAAACTTGGCTCTTGATCTTCAGGCTCTTGGGTCCCGAGGGCAGAGTGCTGACCAATGTCGCAATTAATGGTATTTGTAGCAAGCCATTTTAGGAGACTTGTCATGGTTTGGACACTCCTTAGCCCTATTCCCTGCCTGTCTATAGATTATACATTTGCCTCATGTCTTGTCCTTCAAAGACTTGGGGTTTGCCATAGAGCTTCGCTGGAGGGCAGCCAGCATTGGGCATGCCTTGTCTCTTTCCTTTTCTTCCTCTCTTGGACCTTGGCCTCCCTCTCCTTTTCTCTGTTATAAAAGGTATTTGTGGCTGTCTGGACCATCTCATCTAAAGAGGCAGCACAGTCGTGCTGCTGTAGCTGTTGTAACTTTATCCTGAATTCTGATGCACATTGGGACAGGAATTTGTCCTTTAAAATCACCTGTCCCTCATAACAATTTAAGTCCATATTGGTAAACTCTTGGGAGTCCTCTTTTAGCCTTTCCAGAAAGGCAGTGGGGTTCTCATTGGGTTCCTGAGTTATTGCTGAGACTAGGCACAGTCCCACAAGTAACAGTCTTCCTTCTATTTCCATGGGTGGACTTCCTTAGGGGTGAGTCTTTCTGAAGCTTATCCTACCCAGTACTGTTGCAACCTGAGAGCTGGGCGTCCCCAGGTCAGGGTGCATATCCCCAGGTAGGCTGAGACATGTTAGCCTCCTGGAGATTGAGTCCCCAGGGAAGGTCGAGGCAGGTCAGTCTCCTGAGAATTGTGTCCCTGGGCAGGTCGAGGCGTGATGACCTCCTGGGACCCTTGGACTGGTGGATCCCTGAGCAGGTTGAGGCATGACAACCTTTCAAGGACCAGATCCCTAGGCAGGTCAGGGCTAGTCGGCCTCCTGGGACCCCCGGGCTGGCGTTGTGTGTCCCCAAGGCCTCCAGCATGACCAGTACTGGGTAGGATTAAGGGGTTGTAATCTTAACTCATTGCCAGTTTGTTCACCACAGATGGGAATAGGTATCATGGTGTAAAGCGATCTAAGCCTGTGCCCTGAGACAGAGAATCTGGTGAAGCAACCATAAGCCTTATCCTCTTATTGCTCTAAAGGAGTGTAAGTCACTGATTTCCTCCCCTAGTCCTCTATAAGAGTAGTTTAGGGTGTTTCCAATGGTAAACATTTCATTGTCATGGACCCACTTTAGGTGATAACAGAAGTAATGACAAGGGAGTGGGTTATTTGGTCCTGTTAGAGGCAGTAGAGTATTTTAATAATAGGCGGGATAGAGCAACTTGCCTACAAGGGGGCAGGGTCCTGGTTATAGGAGTTAGTAATTGGCTTAAAAACAAATTGATAAGAGGCAACATCCCAGATGTTCCATAAGAATAAAGTGCAGACTTTATCCTGGGGTATGTGTGTAACTTTAGGAGAAGAGTGGAAAGGGTTTGGGTCCAAATGGCCTACAGGGGTGAACTCCCAAAGTGGCAAACATCCCTGGAAGCCCAATTACCTTTGAAGGGATGCCAACAGATGGACTTCTAGTAGGCATTGTGTGCCTGTCTCCCACCCTAGAGGGTTCACTGTGAGATGCTGATGTTGCACATGTTGTAGGAAACATGGAAGACGAAGGCCTGAATATCTAGAGGGATTGAATACTATACAGTATTTCACTCCCAAGGGTCAGCTATTTTCTGGTTATTCCTCCAGAAGATTCTAGAGGCAACATTGTGGGCCCTCATGGGGCTCAGGAAAACAGCATGAAAGAGGAGGGAAGAAGGAAGGGCACAGCTTTTGACAGAATGACATAGCACAAGGGCATGACATAAACTGATTAAAATTAAATGGGTCCAAGGTGACAAGTCAAATTCAACTAAACCTTGATCCCCAATCTGCAAGCTAAATGATACACCCAGGTGGCAGGACAGTTCCAAGGCACTGTCAAAAGACTGAGGAGTGGGTGGTTCCCCAATGGTTGGGATGATCCTCCCACTCATTAGTATATGAATTCACCCAGCTCGAAAAAACTAGCCACACCACATTCCATGAGAAAGCACTTGCCCTCTGTTATGGCCCACATCCTGTGGAGAGTGTGCTTCTCGCTGAATCTGAACAAATCCACCTCTGACCTATCACTGTGTCTCTAACTGAATTTTTGCAATGAGGCATCAGAGCCTGAGCTTCATTAGGTCCTGAAGCCAGACATCATGGGTTTTGGATGGGCTCAAGTCCCGGGAGAGAGGAGCTGGAGGAAGAGAGAAAAAAGCAGTGGGAAAAATGTGCCAAGGAATCTCCTTCATAACCAGCTGAAAAATCTGCTAAATACCTGGCCTGTGCTCACAGTTTTCATTGGCCTGATCCTTGGCACAAAGATTAATGACAGAAGAACCCCCAACAGCTTGGGTAATAGCTATTAGGGCTCAGCAGATAGTGGAGCCTTTGACACATATTGAGGAGTAGCCTCTCTAGAGACCTTCAATTGCACCCGTTGTGGCTCACCTTTTCATGGGAGGTTCAAGGAAAGAAGAAATGAGAGATTGTGAAGGAATTAAGGTTTTGTTAGGCATATGTCCCTCCAGCCGTAGAAGCGAGTACCTCCTACTGTAACCAGAGGTCTTCTGGAATCTGAAACAGAGCCACGTGAGCTTTCTGCTGAGTTCATTTTTTGCTGTCCCAGTTTCCCAGCATGCTGGGCCTCTTGTCACTTCCCTATGAGCTAAGTTTTCTTTGCCTTCAGCTTCCACCACGGGAGTTTTCACCCAGCTAGGCTCCTGGTGTACTTGGTCTCCTCCTTGGGGGGCTGCGCTGAGTTTGTTTCATACAGGTTAAATCAGAGCCATGGCACCATAGATGTCAGGGGAGTGCGTAATTTCCTCGGTTCTGTCTCATCACAACGAAAATTTGAAGCCATGGACCAGTGTCACAGCTCCATGTTACAGCTCAGCTTATTTAGAAAATAAAGGAAAATACATCCTCAAGGCATGAGGGCATGCTGACACAAAAGACGTGAATAGAAGAGAGAGAAAGAGAGACAGAGAGAGTGACCTCCAACCCTTTGGCTCTTCTTTTACATTTTTTTTCTCCTGCCCCTGGGCCTGCCCTATGTAAATTAGGCTAGCCAGGATTGCTGTTTGTTCTACCTGAGGTTCGCACTCCAGTCCTCGGACCTTCCTTTGTTCTATTTTCGTGGGCTTTTCCCTTCCCTGTCTTTTAGCCACCGCCATTCCGGACTCCTTTTTCCTATTCTAACTACCTAACAGTATGATCACTCATCTAGAGCCAGACATCCTGGAATGTGAAGTCAAGTGGGCCTTAGGAAGCATCACTACAAACAAAATCAAAGCCTAAAGGATGATGTCGTTAAAGTGCTGCACTCATGTGTCAGCAAATTTGGAAAACTCAGCAGTGGCCACAGGACTGGAAATGGTCAGTTTTAATTTCAATCCCAAAAAAGGCAATGCCAAAGAATGCTCAAACTACCGCACAATTGCACTCATCTCACACGCTAGTAAAGTAATGCTCAAAATTCTCCAAGCCAGGCTTCAGCAGTACGTGAACCGCGAACTTCCAGATGTTCAAGCTGGATTTAGAAAAGGCAGAGGAACCATAGATCAAATTGCCAACATCCACTGGATCTTTGAAAAAGCAAGAGAGTTCCAGAAAAAACATCTATTTATGCTTTATTGACTATACCAAAGCCTTTGACTGTGTGGATCATCACAAACTGGAAAATTCTTCAAGAGATGGGAATACCAGACCACCTTACCTATCTCCTGAGAAATCTATATGCAGGTCAGGAAGCAACAATTAGAATTGGATATGGAATAACAGACTGGTTCCAAATAGGAAAAGGAATACATCAAGGCTGTATATTGTTACCCTGCTTATTTAACTTATATGCAGAGTACATCTGGAGAAGGCAAGGGCAACCCACTCCAGTACTTTTGCCTGGCAAATCCCATGGATGGAGGAGCCTGGTAGGCTGCAGTCCATGGGGTCGTTAGGAGTCAGACACAACTGAGTGACTTCACTTTCACTTTTCATGCACTGGAGAAGGAGATGGCAACCCACTCCAGTATTCTTGCCTGGAGAATCCCAGGGATGGGGGAGCCTGGTGGGCTGCCATCTATGTGGTTGCACAGAGTCAGACATGAGTGAAGCGACTTAGCAGCAGCAGCAGCAGCAGAGTACATCATGAGAAATGCTGGGCTGGATGAAGCACAAGCTGGACCCAAGATTGCCAGGAGAAATATCAATAACCTCAGATATGCAGATGGCACCACCCTTACGGCATAAAGTGAAGAAGAACTAAAGAGCCTCTTGATGAAAGGAAAGAAGAGAGTGAAAAAGTTGGCTTAAAGCTCAACATTCAGAAAACGAAGATCATGGCTTCTGGTCCCATTACTTCATGGCAAATATATGGGGAAACAGTGGAAACAGTGATAGACTTTATTTTTTTGTGCTCCAAAATCACTGCAAATGGTGACTGAAGTCATGAAATTAAAAAACGCCTGCTCCTTGGAAGAAAAGTTATGACCAACCTAGACAGCATATTAAAAAGCCAAGAAATTACTTTGCCAACAAAGGCCCATCTAGTCAAGGCTATGGTTTTTCCAGCAGTCATGTATGGCTGTGAGAGTTGGACTATAAAGAAAGCTGAGAGCTGAAGAATCTATGCTTTTGAACTGTGATGTTGGAGAAGACTCTTGAGAGTCCCTTGTTGAGTCTGTTGGGAGTCTCCACAAGACTGCAAGAAGATCCAACCAGTCCATCCTAAGGATGCCAGTCTGGAATATTCATTGGAAGAACTGATGTTGAAGCTGAAACTCCAATACTTTGGCCACCTGATGTGAAGAACTGATTGATGTGTAAAGACCCTGATGCTGGGAAAGATTGAAGGCAGGAGGAGCAAGGGATGATAGAGAGTTGATGGCATGACTGACTCAATGGACATGAGTTTGAATAAACTCTAGGAGTTGGTGATGGACAGGGAGGCCTGGCGTGCTGCAGTCCATGGGATCACAAAGAGTCAGACATGGCTAAGCAATTGAACTGAGCTGTAGCATAGTTGTTATGCTTTTCAACTGAATTTTATAGATTTCCTTCTGACCCCTGAATTACATACAACACATATAGAGGAGGGTCAGCCCAGGTGGCTCAGTAGTAAAGAATCTACCTGCCAGTGAAGAAAATGCAGGTTCTAGCCCTGAGTCAGGAAGATTGCTTGGAGGAAAAAATGGCAACACATTGCAGTATTCTTGCCTGGAAAATTCTATGGACAGAGGGCTACTGTCTATGGAGTTACAACAGTCAGACAGGACTCAGCAGGCACATACATATGCACACATTGAGGAATTTTACTCTAGTGTTTCTATCACTTCCAAAATTAGTACAATATATAATCTAGCCATAAACATGAGTACATATTTAAAAAAAGATGTCTTGCTTTCTTTTTCTGTTTTTTGCTGTAAGAATAATAGTATGGTTCTTTTTTAACATGAATATCTTCCATCTTCTTAGCACTAAATTGTTTAGTGCCAAAAATGACATATTAACTATTGTAGTCTTATGCATAGGATTTGCCTTTGCATCCAAAGCTCAAACCATGGAAGAACAAAGGTTAATACCTCTTTGATAATATATTTGAATGCTTACACAGAGCATTTTAGTTTTGATCCTAATTTAATATAGATGTCCATGATATCAAATATGGATTAGTCTTTGAAAAATTGCTCTCTGGCACAAGATAAATTCTACTCTAGAAAAAAAATAGTAAAATAGTACTCTTAATCTCCATTACTATAATTAGTAAATCCTTTTATTATGACTTTAAAATGCAGTTATAAATTAATTTGCAGTTATAAATGATAGCATATACAATTGTGAATCTTGTAGAAATATCCATTTGGTTTTATTGAATAATCTTTTCAAGTTTACACACATTGATTTTTATTTTCATGCTTTACTAGTATCCCTTTTTTTTATGCAGGCACTTAGTAGATAAAATTTACTTGTTCTGCTTGACAGACCTGGAAACAGAATTTAAGCATTGTTTTAATTCTAAGAAATGGATAGAAACTTATATCAAATCCCTCTAGTACTTCTAATCTGTTACTTTTCCTCAAATGACATTCAAGCTGTCTAAAACTTTTATGAAAGTTATCAGAGCAAGACCTATTGAAAATCATTCCCATTCACCTTTTAATTTCAATATAACTTGGACAACTTGAGCTTTCTACATGTTTAGCATTTAGTCTCAAACTTTTTTCATAATCCAAACCCCTTATGTAAAGAAAGCAATAAGTTAAAATAAAAGTTTTCTCAATAAGTCAAAATCTCTTTATGAATCTTGATAAGACCTGAGGATTCTTGGGTTTTATTTTATTTTGATATTTGCTGGAAGTTACTTTATGAAAAAAGGGAAGAGACATCTATTTTCATGCCTGGGTACTCTGTTCCAGTGTGGGTGTTTCTCTGCCTTAAAGCACTGTTATTAAACAGATAACCATCCCAGTCACTGATTGCCTGAATTGTCAATCAAAGTTTACCTGAAAAACTCCATTAATATCATAATGTGAAAGTGCTGTTTTTAATGAAATCTTACTTTTGAGATTTTTTGACTTGAAGCCAAACACTGTCATACATGATGACCACGTGTTCATCCTTCATGAACATGAATACTAACTTTACATGCTTTTGATTTTAAAAATATTCAGTATTATAAATGTTGCATCAAGTTCAGATTTCTAATTATGAACATGACAAACACCTGTCCCATTACCCTTATAGCAAAAAGTATAATGAGACATAAATTTTGAATGTAAGGTTATTATAGTATGGAGATATGATGTGGAAGGACATGATGCTATGGTATTCAATGGGACATCACCTCTCCCAAATGTAGGAAGTTAGTGAAGTTTGCCTGAAGAAAACTACATTCGATGGTAAGGTTTGAAGGATGATATGAGTCAGTTATATGGGTATCTGTGGGAGGGAAATGTTTCTGTGGAGGGGGAGTGTAGGAAAAGATTGTTAGTTTGTCATTTTTCTTGTAGAAAACACAGAGTCTAAAAGCATGGAGTGCAACCAGGAATGGCAACTCCCACAATTATATTAAATGACTTATTAGGGAAATATTTGCTTCCTGTCTTCCAGTTTTTAACCTCTACTAGCTTAGAGGCCTACAAAGGGAGACACAGTGATGATTCCATGGAAATTTAAAATTAAAGATTACATCTGACCAATTTGAGTCCCCTCCAGAACGAATAGAGCTTTACTTTGATGCTGAGAGGATTGATCCAAAGTCTCAAGAGGCCCTTAGGCAATGGTAGCATGAATGAGTATGTCTGGGATCCTTCAAAGTGGTTTCAACTACCAAGTTTCTTGAGGAAAATTAATGTTACACTATAATGATTCAATAATAGAACTTCCAAATGCATGAATTATTCAGGACTAGATCCCTGCTATACCTCATTTGAGGAATCTGAGATTTTACCAAAGGCAAAGGATGCATGAACTATGTGGGTAAAAGAAAAAAATCATTAATACTATCCACAACCTCATGGCATGCTGCAGAAACAAGGCTTTTACTAGCTATTTATATTATTCCATCTGTCATTTATCATCATTCTTTCTTCTATCTATCTATCTATCTCTGTCTATCTATCCAAGTTCTCATTTCCTTCTCTCTCTTTTTGGTAAGAGGATTATTACTTTAAAATACTGTGATTACTGTGATGGATTTTGCCATACATCAACATGAATCAGCATTAGGTATGCATATGTCCCCTCCCTCATGGAACGCCACCCACCTCCCTCCCCATCCCATCCCTCTAGGTTGTCATAGAGCACTGGCTTTGGGTTTCCTCCATCATACATCAAACACCCACTGGCTATCTATTTTATATATAGTAATGTATATGTTTCAAGACTTTATGCAATATGCAGTTTTAGTGATGAATATTTTTTTAATTTTTAAATTCATTTATTTTAATTGGAGGTTAATTACAATATTGTAGTGGTTTTTGCCGTACATTATAATTTTTTTAATTTGATTCATAAGGTACAGGATATAAAGGGGGAATATTGACTTAACTATAAGAGAATAATATCATCCATAAATGGGTTCAGTAACTGCTGGAATGTTGGGTCATCTCTTTTGGGATAGAGGGTTTTTCATTTGTATGGAACATCACTGCACTGTGTTGAATGGTAACATGTTCTGTTGCTATAGTTCTAATCTGAAAGTTTAAATGTGGATACAAGTTATAGAAGAATATGTAGTGGCCTGATAGGCAAGGTGGTGTATAGCAATGAGCATCCATTCATTCTAGTGAAAAGCACATACTGCAAAATATGAAAAGCTCAAAATTGCATTTCCTGAATTTGTTTACATCTAGATGAATATGCTTTATTTTTATTAACTAGATGTAGTTGTGCAAGATATTGTATGCAAGAGCCTTATACTTCTGCAGCTTCTGTTGGTAGACTCAGTCTTATGAGTGTTTGCATTTCTTGGGTGAACTTTTTGATTTGGGATATTTGCTAATATAACTACTTTATGACTGTGGAAGAAACTTGTCATTCCCCTGGTAACCAAGTTCTATGGTGCTTTTGAAATCATCAGTAAAAGCTTAGTCTGCCATCTTCCTTCACCTCCACATTAACTCTATAAGCAATTTAATATCTGTAATAGATCCTTTGTGCTTTAACTAGCCAGAGTGAATTTCATTTTTCTGGAGCTGAACAGTGATCAGTTCAGTGGAAACATCAACTAATAAAAAAATATTTTATATGCTTTATATTTTTTTTTCTATTTTTGAAAAGAGGAAACTTCTGAGTGTGATGTGAACAAGAACTTTTATAGTTAATCCCACTTGGGGGATTCCAGAAGGAAGAGATGAGTGAGAGAAGTCTCTATTTTGGTATTTAGCCATTTGTGTTCTTGGATAGTTAAGAATTGTCTCTACTGCCATTGTACTCAAATACTTCCAGATATGAAATTACTAATCGAGCAACTGATTTTAATAATATGACAAGTTATTCATGGGAAAACAAACAATTGACCTCCTTTTCACTTCTTCCTTACTTATACCACATTACAAATGAATCTGTTGTTTTCTAACAGTAAGGGGAGAATCAAGAATTCTTAGTCCATAATTTTTCAGAGAAGGCAAACAGTTTGGGTGACTTCATTTCAATGAAAAGGATCATAGTATCTGAACTTTATCTAAAGTTGCAATGCATTTCACACAGAAAATCAAAAGGGATGAATGAATGAATCATAGACAGAAAGGAGACAGAACAGAGAGTGGTATCAGCGATTTCTTCCATTATTTTAGTGGTAAATCAGCTTAATACCAGAAAAGGCAATGGCAACCCACTCCAGTACTCTTGCCTGGAGAATCCCAGGGAGAGGGGTGTCTGGTGGGCTGCCATCTATGGAGTCGCAGAGAGTCGGACACGACTGAAGTGACTTACAAGCAGCAGCAGCTTAATACTTACATCATTGGGTAGTAAAAACTCCTGAGTTTTCATAGCAATGTTTTTTGTTTTTGTTTTAATTCTCTAGGGCTACTATCATTCCTTGTAAGGACCAGAAGAATGTTATGATAACACATTCCTGTTTATTCTTTTTTCTTTTTTTTGGTGATTCCACGTGGCATGTAGGATCATAGTTTTTCAGCCAGGTATTGAACCTGAAGTCCTTCCATTGGAAACCCAGAGTCTTAACCACTGGAAGACCAAAGAAATCTCACACATTCTTTCTTTTACCCCTTTCCAATCTGTGTTGAGGAGATGCTCCTCAGATTTCCTAAGGCCAGTGTCTATGGGATAGGGGACAGGTAGCATATATATTAAACTATAACAACAGATGGTCAACACTGAAATCAGATTGATTATATTCTTTGCAGCCAAAGATGGAGAAGCTCTATACAGTCAGCAAAAACAAGGCCAGGAGCTGACTGTGGCTCAGACCATGAACTCCTGATTGCCAAATTCAGACTTAAATTGAAGAAAGTAGGGAAAACCACTAGACCATTCAGGTATGACCTAAATCAAATCCCTTATGATTATACAGTGGAAGTGAGAAATAGATTTAAGGGACTAGATCTGATAGATAGAGAGCCTGATGAACTATGGACTGAAGTTCGTGACATTGTACAGGAGACAGGGATTAAGACCATTCCCATAGAAAAGAAATGCAAAAAAGCAAAATGGCCGTCTGGGGAGACCTTACAAATAGCTGTGAAAAGAAGAGAAGTGAAAAGTAAAGGAGAAAAGGAAAGATATAAACATCTGAATGCAGAGTTCCAAAGAATAGCAAGAAGAGAAAAGAAAGCCTTCTTCAGCGATCAACGCAAAGAAATAGAGGAAAACAACAGAATGAGAAAGACTAGGGATCTCTTCAAGAAAATCAGAGATACCAAAGGAATATTTCATGCAAAGATGAGCTCGATAAAGGACAGAAATGATATGGACCTAACAGAAGCAGAAGATATTAAGAAGAGATGGCAAGAATACACAGAAGAACTGTACAAAAAGATCTTCATGACCCAGATAATCACGATGGTGTGATCACTGACCTAGAGCCAGACATCCTTGAATGTGAAGTCAGGTGTGCCTTAGGAAGCATCACTACAAGCAAAGCTAGTGGAGGTGATGGAATTCCAGTTGAGCTAATCCAAATCCTGAAAGATGATGCTCTGAAAGTGCTGCACTCAATATGCCAGCAAATTTGGAAAACTCAGCAGTGGCCACAGGACTAGAAAAGTTCAGTTTTCATTCCAATCCCAAAGAAAGGCAATGGCAAAGAATGCTCCAACTACGGCACAATTGCACTCATCTCACACGCTAGTAAAGTAATGCTCAAAATTCCCCAAGCCAAGCTTCAGCAATATGTGAACCGTGAACTTCCTGATGTTCAAGCTGGTTTTAGAAAAGGCATAGGAACCAGAGATCAAATTGCCAACATCTGCTGGATCATCGAAAAAGCAAGAGAGTTCCAGAAAAACATCTATTTCTGCTTTATTGACTATGCCAAAGCTTTTGACTGTGTCAATCACAATAAACTGTGGAAAATTCTGAAAGAGATGGGAATACCAGACCACCTGATCTGCCTCTTGAGAAATGTGTATGCAGGTCAGGAAGCAACAGTTAGAACCGGACATGGAACAACAGACTGGTTCCAAATAGGAAAAGGAGTACGTCAAGGCTGTATATTGTTACCCTGTTAATTTAACTTATATGCAGAGGACATCATGAGAAACGCTGGACTGGAAGAAACACAAGCTGGAATCAAGATTGCCAGGAGAAATATCAATAACCTCAGATATGCAGATGACACCACCCTTCTGGCAGAAAGTGAAGAGGAACACAAAAGCCTCTTGATGAAAGTGAAAGTGGAAAGTGAAAAAGTTGGCTTAAAGCTCAACATTCAGAAAACGAAGATCATGGCATCCGGTCCCATCACTTCATGGGAAATAGATGGGGAAACAGTGGAAACAGTGTCAGACTTTATTTTGGGGGGCTCCAAAATCACTGCAGATGGTGACTGCATGCATGAAACTAAAAGACGCTTACTCCTTGGAAGGAAAGTCATGACCAACCTAGAATGCATATTCAAAAGCAGAGACATTACTTTGCCAACAAAGGTTCGTCCAGTCAAGGCTATGGTTTTTCCTGTGGTCATGTATGGATGTGAGAGTTGCACTGAGAAGAAGGCTGAGCACTGAAGAATTGATGCTTTTGAACTGTGGTGTTGGAGAAGACTCTTGAGAGTCCCTTGGACTTCAAGGAGATCCACCCAGTCCAATCTGAAGGAGATCAGCCCTGGGATTTCTTTGGAAGGAATGATGCGAAAGCTGAAACTCCAGTACTTTGGCCACCTCATGTGAAGAGTTGACTCATTGGAAAAGACTCTGATGCTGGGAGGGATTGGGGGCAGGAGGAGAAGGGGACAACAGAGTATGAGATGGCTGGATGGCATCACTGAGTCAATGGACATGAGTCTCAGTGAACTCCAGGAGTTGGTGATGGACAGGGAGGCCTGGCGTGCTGGGATTCGTGGGGTTGCAAAGAGTCAGACACGACTGAGCGACTGCTCTGATCTGATCTGATCTGATCACAACAGAAAAAAAATGTATAAATGTTTTATTGCATAATGAAGGTCATAAAAAAGTATTATAGGTAAAAGATTTTGCTTTAGGGGCAACAAATCCAATGTGTAGCTGTTGGGAGTAATAACAGACAATTCAGTCAAGCTTTTCACTACATGGCATTTAAATAAGCAGAGTAGCAGTTACTACAAGCCTTTCCTATATAACACTAAATGTAGGGAGTGGATAATAGCATTTTCTTTGAACATCTTATAAAAGGTCCTGAACCTTACAAAGTAATGCTATTATTTAAAAATATTCCATTAAAGTGATTCCTCTATTCTACTCACAGGAAATGTTGAGAAATTCAATCAAATGATCCTGTATGGACAAGCATTTATAGTGGTAAAAAGCTAAGCAGAATAAGGTTTATGTAATAAAAACTGCCAGACTTAAAAACAGCTTCAAAAAAAAGTAGTTTCAATTAATATCTTTGCCAAAATTTAATTTATTTACAGTAATTCTAGCTAGTCTTTGGAATGCCTATTCCCCAGAGTCTAATGAAACCTCAAAAAGAAGCTGCAAATTTAATTTGCCAAGGAAATTAAGGAGTTAATGTAAAGTGGCAGAGGGACTATAGGCTGCTAACTGAAATACCAAGAAAAGCAAGCTGCTTCTTAGATTGTGGCTGGGCTCCTTATCTTAGTTTTCCTATAATTGCCTTGGGCTAGTCAGGGTTCCACTTATTTATTTAGGGTTCTGCTTATTTATTCATTCTTTTAGGATTTACCTGAGCTTATGTCCTAAAGGGATTTGAGGCAGCTTACAAAATAAAATACAATATGAAACACAAAATATAAAAAGTGAAAACCTGCTTGGATTCCTGGTCCTGTTCCCTCCCTTTTCTGCAGTCTCAGGTTTCTCTTTAACCTAGACATCAGTGCTAATCTGGTTCTTACATAGAGGAAAAGAAAGAAATCCTGGAGTTTTGAAGGCAAGATGTGCTCAGCCAGTAGTTGTTGCTGTTCAGTCACTCAGTTGTGTGTGACTCTGAAACCTCCTGCGCTGCAGCACACCAGACTTCCATGTCCTTCACTATCTCCTCAGTTCAGTTCAGTTCAGTTCAGTCGCTCAGTCGTGTCCAACTCTTTGCGACCCCACGAATTGCAGCATGCCAGGCCTCCCTGTCCATCACCAACTCCCAGAGTTCACTCAAACTCACGTCCATCGAGTCGGTGATGCCATCCAGCCATCTCATCCTCTGTCGTCCCCTTCTCCTCCTGCCCCCAATCCCTCCCAGCATCAGAATCTTTTCCAATTAGTCAACTCTTCACATGAGGTGGCCAAAGTACTGGAGTTTCAGCTTTAGCAGCAGTCCTTCCAAAGAATACCCAAGACTGATCTCCTTTAGAATGGACTTGTTGGATCTCCTTGCAGTCCAAGGCACTCTCAAGAGTCTTCTCCAACACCACAGTTCAAAAGCATCAATTCTTCGGCACTCAGCTTTCTTCACAGTTCAACTCTCACATCCATACATGCTGCTGCTGCTGCTGTTGCTGCTAAGTCCCTTCAGTAGTGTCTGACTCTGTCCAACCCCATAGACAGTAGCCCACCAGACTGTCCTTGGGATTCTCCAGGCAAGAACACTGGAGTGGGTTGCCATTTCCTTCTTCAATGCATGAAAGTGAAAGTGAAGTCACTCAGTTGTGATAGACTCCTAGCGACTCCGTGGACTGCAGCCTACCAGACTCCTCCATCCAGGGGATTTGCCAGGCAAGAGTACTGGGGTGGGTTGCCATTGCCTTCTCCCACATCCATACAAGACCACTGGAAAAACCATAGCCTTGACTAGATGGACTTTGTTGGCAAAGTAATGTCTCTGCTTTTGAATATGCTATCTAGGTTGGCGAGTTGCTCAAATTCAGCCACCAGAGACAGCCTTCACTTACGGGAAACTCTGAGAAGAGATTGCTTACCTAGATTTCCTGGATAGTCACTCAGCTTTTGTTTGCTTGCTTCTGTTTTTGGACTAGGCATGAATTCCAGCATCTTGGCCTCTGTCATGGTCATTTGCTTGTCTTACTTTTGGTTTTCCCTGGTAGGTCAGCTGGTAAAGAATCCACTTGCAATGCAGGAGACCCTAGTTTGATCCCTGGTTTGGGAAGATCTCCTGTAGAAGGGATAGGCTTACTTCTATTGTCTAGGAATCTAGTTTTCTGCCACATGTGGGCCCTGCTTTATCCTTACATCCTAATCTTTACACACTAACTTGAAGTAACCAGATGAGCAAAAAATTATAGGACTCTAGCTAAATTTGAATTTCAGCTGTTGGAATAAAAAATAGCTTTTTTTTTTTTTTATTTCTTAGTGTAAGTATGCCCCCCAAATTACATAGGAATTTCCTCAGAATCTCAACTGCCTCCTAAAAGAGATTGTAGTTGGGGCGTTCCTTGGTGGACACATGGTTAGGATTCTGGGCTTTCATTTCCTTGACCTGGATTCTTGGTCAGGGAGCTGAGATCCTGCAAGTTCCTGCAAAGGAAAATAAATAAATACATACATAAATAAAAAGATTGTAGTTACCCATGCTTGGCAAGATTGTTTCAAGAATACAGAGAGATAATGTATGACATAAAACATTCTTAATCTAAAATAATTATTTGTCATTGGTTGAAATTCAAATTTAACTGTATGTCTTATATTTTATCTGGGAACTCTACCCTAACTTCTTAAAGATTTCCCTGCTTCTGTCACTACTTGCTTATGTGTCCCATGCTGACAGCTGTCAGAGAGCAGGTTTTTCTAGCCTGTTGTAACACATTTACTAGTGTTCCCTTTCTGGTCCTCACTGATTCATGTATGTTTATTACTTCCATTTTCTGTGAATGGTTTCCTGTAGATAGCATGCCCTGTGTGTGTATGTGAATTTCCTGTAATTGCCTCCTGCTCTGTGTATTCCCCTAACACTCCTAGTCCCACAGACATTCCCCATCTGGCCTATTACTTTCACTTCACTGACATTAAGTCCTAGTTTTATCTGGGGCGATTCAATTAAGAGCAGCAAATAATTAGCAGTATTTACTTGGTTTCAGGCCTTGGTGAGATGCTGCAAATACAAAGAGCAACAAAGTATGTGCCCTATCTTCAAGGAGTTTGGAGTCAAGCCGAGGAATAGTATCAGAAGTGATGATAATATTGGGATTTCCCTAGTGGCCCAGTGGCTTAGATGCTGCATGGGGTACCCCCAAAGCATGGGGCCTGGGTTCGATACCTGGTCTGGGAACTAGATCCCACATGCTGCAATTAAAATATCCCTTGAGTGGCCAAATAAGTAAATAATAGCATATTTTTGAGGCTTCCCCAATGGCTCAGTTGGTAAAGAACCTGCCTGCTGATGCAAGAGACACAAGAGACACCAGTTCAATCCCTGGGTTGGGAAGATCCCCTGGAGAAAGAAATGGCAATCCACTCCAGTAATCTTACCTAGAAAATTCCATGGACTTAGGAGCCTGAAGGGCTATAGCCCTTGGGGATGCAAAGAGTTGGACATGATTGAATATCAATTCTATTAATAAAAATAATTAGCAGCTTCCACTTGGTTCTAGGTCTTGGTGAAATGCTGCAAATACAAAGGGAAACAAGGAATATGTTCTATCTTCAGGGACCTTGGAGTCAAGCAGAGGTATAGTATTAGAAGTGGTGATAATGCTGGCCAGAAACATTTCCTATTTTAATTCTTGCAGTAACCCAGCCAAGAATATGTATCATCTCTTTAAGAAAGAGAAAATGAGATTCTGAGGATAATCAACTTTTCTAAATCAATGCTTTCTCAGCTTCCTCAATGGCAACGTGGGATGGGAATCTAGACCTCTGACTTCAGATTGATTGTGCATTGCATTGGTCTACTCTCAGCTGAAATCATTATTAACATATAGCATTTATTATACATCCAGCATACCTCCCCAGAGGAGAGAGGATATACCTGGTGAGCTGTTACATGAAGTTATTCCTTTTTTGTTTTTTCTCCTGTGACATTGATGACACAGGCTAGAAGGTCCACCCTCATCAGTTTCTAAATTTCTTCCTAACTTGCATGGACTGACTTCAAGCAAACATTATTAATATACATACTCTTAATAAAGAAACTTATTTATACTGATGTGGTGATCAGAGCAGAAAGCATATTATAAGCTTTTCCTTTTCCTCTACCTTCCTCTAAGTCTAGGCCTGGATGACTTCTCAGTCAGAGAGCCACAGGCTTGCTTGCTAGTCTCTTTGTGGTAGAAATAGTGATGCAAGAAAATTACTTCATCTCTCTCTGTCTTAAATACCCTATCTTCTGCTGTGTTTCCAAAACCATCTATCTTAGGGATGATGTTGGGAAAGAGGTGTCATACTCTAGTAGTGATTTCTTGAGGTAATTAGAGAATTTGTATGTTAATGCCTACCCCCTCCTTCTGGCTTAAACTAATAGTTGCAATGGAGGAGTTCAATGGTATTTGACTATTTACTTCTTATTAATGAACAATTAATCTACAAATATTCAGTGAACGCCAGACATGAAGCCAGAAACATGTTAAATATTTTCCAGTTTCCTCCCTGCAAGCAGCTTCCTCTGGTGAAAGCTTGAGGTGGTTTCCTTAGCTCTGGACTCTGTCTAATGACTCAGCTCAGCTGTTCACAGCTCTTGTAGCAATTTTTCTGTTTTGTTATTTAGTCGTTTAGTGTGCCCAACTCTTTGTGACCCCATGGACTGCAGCCCTCCAGGTTTCATGGACAGTAGCTCTCCAGGTTCCTCTGTCCATGGGAGTTCCCAGGCAAGAATACTGGAGTGTGTAGCCATTTCCTACTCCAGGGGATCTTCCCAACCCAGGGATTAAACCCAAGTGTCTTGCAAGTCTCCTGCATTGCAGATGGATTCTTTACAACTGAGCCACCTTCTTGCAGCTTAGCTGCTCACAGCTCTTTTAGCAAAAGTCCCTCAATTTCCCAATTCCACCTATCCAGAGAGAATGTTGACTATCTTGGGTTCTATATGACATAAAATTTTGACCTCTGGTGCATGGAGTACCCTGAAATTAAGTTCCCAAGTTTGGTCTTAGGAACTGGGCTGAGAAAGCAGAGAGTTTGTACAGAAAAGGGCACTCACCGAGGGTGAGAGGATGGATAGATTTAATGGGGTGGGGCAGAGGCATTCTAAAATGTGTTTAGCAAGGATAAGTTTCAAAATATGGAGCTACATTGGGAATTTAAGTTATCAGGACTCCAGGGAGCACAGAATTAGTTCCAAGAGCAACAAAAAGTCTGGTTCAACAAAATGCTCAATGGATGCCTATTTGATGGGTATCACATCCCTTACTCTCAGCTCTAAAGAGCTTGGATATGTTCCAGTCTCAGAAAATACTAGAAGTTAACCTATCCAAACAATAGAGTCTGTGGGGGAGTACTTTGTAAGTGACTTTTTTTTTTTTTTTTTTGCATGATCCAATAATTAGCCCTATTATTGTAGACCCTATGATGGCTAATAATTCACTAGCACTGCAATGCCCTTTTATGCTTTTAAAATATACTATGTTTTCAATAAACAAACACACATGACACAAACAGTGCAGATGAAGAGGCATCTTGAAATATGACATTCTATTTTATGTTTAGGCTTTTAATTCCAGAATATGAAAATTCTGGCAATGAGAACATTGCTTTTTAACACCTTTAAACTTTCTTTTTTCTCACAAATTCATCTTAGGTCTATATTCATATAGTATTGCTCTTCAACATTTTTTTTTTTGACATAAACATTGTCAAAGAGAAAAATTGCAAATGATTGATTCAGTGAGTATTGCCATTGTTTACCATGAAACTTTAAGTCATTCTTCTATTGAAAATTGATCAGGGACAGTTGTCCATGATGGTGATGAGCTACAGTTCAAGTGCTGATAGAATACCTTTCCTGTGCTTCTGTTTGTTTCTTGAGGTTGAAAATATTGAGGGAATGAACAGGAGGAGAATTATGTAAGCATGAATTGCTGGTGTGTATAAGAGATGTACATATCTATTTGTAACAAAATAAGATGATAAATAACAAAATGAATATTAAAAAGCTTTCTGAGACTGAGGCAGTCATGACAGTGAATGGAAGCCTACAGTTTCAAGTTTGAATCCAAGAACCACACATCACAATATAAACATCTTAGTGAAACCAGAAAAATACATACTTTGGCTATTAGTGTTCCATTCAATACTTCTCTAGGCTACCACTGCACATGACTGCCATCATCACACTTCCATTGCAGAATGGCTCAGCATCAGGAACCTGCTCTAACATTTTCATGGGCAGGATAGTTGCAAGTAGCCAAACTATCAAGGCTACATTAGGGTATGTCCAAATACTTCATCTGCATTTCTGAGTAACTTGCTTGTCTAGGACCTGAGAAAACAACTTTGCTGATTTGACACTAAATATGGAAGCCTTCCAGAAATTAAAAAGTAAAAGGAAGTTTTATTGTACATGATCGATGGATCTCAAATACCCGCTAAGTCTGAGTCAGACAGATGTGTCTAAAATAGTTTTAAGAAATCTAGCCCTCAGCACTTTTAAGGTGATCGAATTGCAAAGGGAATGCAAAATTTCCAGGTTGGCTAGTTTGCTACGCTAAAGTTTTAAAGTTAATCAAAGCTTTAAAGTTAAGCTCTCTCTTCCTCCTTTTCTCTCTCCTTCTGTTCTTCTCTTTTAAGTGTATTATTAGGGCTGGGAAGAAAACTATGCTCTTAACATAGGTGTAATCACTAATTAATTTTAGATCCTGTCCTTTCCTGGCAAGCTTTGCCTTGCGTAACATCAGATGATTTACTGATGATATCTTCCAGTCTCAAAGGGCTTTTCAGTGAATAAATTTTTCATCAGCATAAATTTCTAGTTGGTGGGTTTTGGAATTGGATGCTGGTAGTCTTTAGGAACTGAGTCTACGTTAATATGGAGGTGGGGGTTGGGAGCTGGTTTTGGGGTGCTATCACAGGAAACTTGTTGACAGCATATACTCATTTAAGCCCAGGGGATGCTCTCTTAGGAAGATCCTTTAAGCAGGCAGTGAAGTGTGGCAGAATCATAGTATATTATATTCAGAAGAGAGAGTAGAAATCATTTAGTCCAATTCTGGACTCAAAGCATGAAACCCTGTAAAAGATCATTGAAGTTATATCTCTGAATATCTCCAATGAACTGTCTTAGATGGCCAAAATTCTATTTTGAGAGAAGAAAACAAATACAGTTTATTAACAAAATTCTCACATCTAAATTATGAGGTGTAACAAAAAATATGTTCCTAACTATTACAGGTATAACAAAGGGTAATATTGTTGTTGTTTAGTCGCTAAGTGTGTCCAACTCTTTCTGACCCTGTGGACTGTAGCCTGCCAGCCTCTTCTGTCCAGGAGATTTCCCAGGCAAGAATACTGGAGTGGCTTGCCATTTCCTTCTCCAGGAGATCTTCCCAACCCAGGGATCGAATTTGCATCTCCTACACTGACAAGTGAATTCTTTACTGCAGAGATAGAGAAGCCCCATAACAAAGGTTACTAGAGTAGGTTATTTCCACTTCTAACTTGTGGTAGTGGTTTAGTCGCTAAGTCATGTCTGACTCTTCCTACCTCATGGACTGTAGCACACCAGGCTTCTCTGTCAGTGGGATTTTCCAGGCCAGAATACTGGAGTGTGTTGCCATTTCCTTCTCCTGGGGATCTTCTCGATTAAGGGATCAAACTGGGATCTCCTGCATTGCAGATGGATTATTTACTGATTGAGCCACCAGTAAAAAAAATAGTTCTAACTTGTAAGAATTAACAAATGCCTCATCAGCTTATTCTGCTTACTTTTAGGATAATTTTAGAAAAGAATATAGTTTTTTTCTTTTAATAATAAATTTCTTATTAATATTATTTATTTTGTGTGTGTTTTACAATTTCAGAATATATTCTCAGAATGTTCTCCTTATAGAAAAAAATAATTTCAAAAGTCAAGATGATATAATATTAAAGAGACTTCCTGCTTCTATCTTGGCTCACATTTACTCATTTTTTTTTGACATTTAGCAAGTTACTTAACCTCTCTATACTTCATCTATAAAGTGGAGAAAATATTACCAACTTAATAGCATTAATGTGAGAATTAATTCATGTATACTGATTAGAACAGTGTCAGGGTATATTAAAATCTTTCTAATCCAATTAGTATTGCCTCCATTTAACTCATCAAGCAACAAAGGGCCAGTCTAGGTTAGCTAACCTTTTTATGACTACATACCGATATTTGATGGTGATAGTGGTGGTGGTGATAACGATATTGAAAATGACAATAATGATGTTGATACTAATAATAATGATGTTTATACCTGTTGACTTCTGTTTGCATAGAATCAATAGATCTTCAAAGTATTTTCACAAGTGTAATTCAGACAAATCTTGAGAGAAAAAAAAGCAAACTCTCCTTCTAGTGATTTCAATGGATTTGAAGATGTAGAAAAAAATAAATTTGATTGCAATGATTAGAAACAGCCAAAACCGCTAAGCCATGGGTTCCCATCCTCTGATATCTAATGCCTGATGATTGGAGAAGGAGTTGATAAAATAATAATAGAAATGAAATGCACAGGAAATGTAATGCACTTGAATCATCCTGAAACTATCCCTAACCCCCACAAGCCTGTGAGAAAATTGTCTTCCATGAAACTGGTCCTTGGTTCCAAAAAGGTTGGGGACTGCTGTCCTAAACAAAACTGCATTAGGTAAACAAAAGTACAAATCTAATGTGTCTATTGAATACCTCAGTGGGTCAGGGAATACCTCTTGGAGATAACATATGAGAAGAATCATGACAATTCAGTAAGAGGTTATCCGAGTATAGAAGAAAATGGGGCAGGAATACCTATGGTAAGCAGAGTGAAATCCTATCATAGAATCAGGGCAAGAAGTGGAATGGAGCCTCTTACAAACTGAGAGCATTTTGTTAGAGTAGGTGTGCATTTGGAGAAGATGTTAGAATTAGAAGGAAAGATGAATACGCGTTAGGTCATAAAGGACCTAGCTCTAGCTGGTGAAAATCTTACATTTTATCTTGGAAAGAGCAAGTAGGCATTGAAGTATTTAAAGTATGTAATTCCTTATCAGTTTTGCCTTGAGATATCACTGCAGAAGAAATTTTGCGTGTCCCAGTCAGTCCATTCTGAAGGAGATTAGCCCTGGGATCTCTTTGGAAGGAATGATGCTAAAGCTGAAACTCCAGTACTTTGGCCACCTCATGCAAAGAGTTGACACATTGGAAAAGACTCTGATGCTGGAAGGGATTGGGGGCAGGAGGAGAAGGGGATGACAGAGGATGAGATGGCTGGATGGCATCACTGACTCGATGGATGTGAGTCTGAGTGAACTCCAAGAGTTGGTGATGGACAGGAAGGCCTGGCATGCTGCGATTCATGGGGTTGCAAAGAGTTAGACATGACTGAGTGACTGAACTGAACTGAACTGAAGACTAGAGGCAGCAGTAGACCCAAGTTTGATCCCTGGGTTGGGAAGATCCCCTGGAGAAGGGAATGGCTATCCACTCCAATATTCTTGCCTGGAGTATCCCATAGATAGAGGAGCCTGGCAGGCTACAGTCTATGGGATTGTAAAGAGTCAGACAAAACTGAGCGACTAATACTTTTACACTTTCAAGACTAGAAGCAGAGAGACCAACTAGAAGGTAATAAATAAAAAGGGCTTGAATCACATTTGCTGGCCAACTGAATGAAGAGATTAATAAAGACATATTCTAGAAACTTTAACTTCATTAATATTAAGACTTACAATACTTATAGATTTGATTAACTCACAGTATATAAAAAATGAACAGTAAAGAAAGTCATATTGGAAAAGTGCACATCTATGGAGCAAAGTAGCATGTTATCATGGCAAACCTGGAGGAAAGGCTTAAAAATGTGTATTTAAGTAGATCATATCCTCATACTAAACAATCTTCTGTCAAATTATCATTTTCCATTAAAACCATTATGGACTTTTTTCCCTAACTTCTGTTGAAAACTTTAAAAAGATTTCATTTGCTGGCTCTTGATGCACTTGAAGAATTAACAAAGTCATATTTTGAAGGCTTGTAGTTCCTATGGAGATATCTGACATAATGCTTGGTTTTGAAATGCTTCTTCAGATAATATGGCCACAATAACCACTAAAATGTGAAAGAACAACCAGCAATCCACATGCCACAGAGAGGTCCAGAACTGCTGGCCCTGGAACTACAGAAGATCCTGAAGTCTGATGGCTGCCAAACCAAAATTGAGATGAATGCAGCTGTAGCATTGCCAGGATTCACTCTTGCAACCTGTGAAGTTGTCCAAGCTTTCAACCTGCACAGGCTAAAGAGGGGAACATGAAGGACTAATGGAAAAGAACAGTCTTAACATCATCAGCCTCATTTAGTGCCCCAAATAGTGAATTCACAAGCTGCACATTTCAGAATGATTTCCCCTCACTGTTGATTTGTAATTCAAATAGTTCAACAAATTTATTTGGTGTTTTTTAATGATATTTATAGGGGATTTACAGATATTTAATGGGCATAATCCCTTAGGATCACAATTTTCATAGTAGAGAAACCATAGTAACCTTTCTAGAGCCCTAAGCAAAAGTTTATAGATGCACATGAAACACCATCTTTATGCTCTTTTTCTCTTAGAAATTTTTCAGGTTTTCCTCTTTTAAAAGCCACACTGATGTTTTATGGAAGGAAAACATTGAAGAAAAATATTACAGATCCAGATTTGCTGAAATTATCATTGCTTTTTGATCAGATTGGCCAAAGAGGAAAATTTCAGAGACTAAATATTATTTTTCTGGGACTGATAGGGGCAAATGCTAGAACGTGAGAAAAATTTAAAGATAAATTACTAAACAGTAATCTTGTTATTTAGGAAAATGTAAAAAAAAAGGGGGGGGGAAGAATTTTCATTTATTATCAAGTATCCTACAGTCTATCATGAGGATTTAAATTTAAGATTCTAGTTGTATGTCAGACTTCATAGTAACTATTCAAGCACATAACATTTTAAGACACTGGGTATCTACACTGTTTAAGAAGAGGAGGAGACCATACACAGTTTTAATGGATGCTGATTCAGCCTTTGGAGTGAGACATATGTAAACAACCCTTATGCCATGTTTGAAGTGTTATTTAAATTTTTAAAAAGATCAAATAAAAAGTTCTGAACATTCAGAGGAGTAAAACATGACATTGGACTAGATGACAATTGAACTATTCCATAAAATATAATAAGCTTGTGAAAATGTGAATATCCAGAAGAATGTTCCAGATAGAAAGATGAGATGCATCAAAAATCTCATATCTGAGAGACAGTATGGCATGTGGTGAAGGAAATTAGATTTGACCAGAGGAGAAAGTGCATGGTGAACAGAAATGAAATTAAAGCTGTTGGATCAGACTGTGAAGGGCCTTCAGAGTTAAGGAAAGAAGTCTAGGTTGTCTTCTCTGGCCATGATGATGTTGAAGATTTATGCGTGATGCAATTAGTCTCTTTTGTGGCAATAGAGTTGAAGAGAGTGAGAAATTTTCTAAGCTGAGCTAGGAAGGCATAGGCTAACAAAAAGCTGATCTCATTGGATGATTCTGACAATGGAGTGCTGTTGACGGATAGTAGAGCTGTTTCAGCTGTAAATTTGACGTGACTAGGCAATCAAATCAGAAGTTTAAAAAGTAGCATATAAAGAAAACTTCAGCTTACATGTCTAGATATGACTAATGCAGGACTTTTATGTTGCAGTTTCCCAGATAGCATCATTTCTACTACTCGATTAGATAACATAGAAGGAAGAACAGATTTGAAAAGGGAAGTTGATAACCATAGAATAGGATCATATTGTATTTACATATACATTTAAACTTGGTTGAGTTCATTATGGGTAGAATTATCTAAAATGCTTTACAAAATGCATGGCAACTTGCTCATATCTTTTATTATCTATTAAAGAAATGACTTGTTCTGTGGACAGCAGAATTCAAACGGTTGAGTAAAAGGAACTGAACTGGTGAGATAATTCAGAACATGCTTCATAGGGTTTGTGTGGAGGATTATTTGATACAATGTGTATGAGTACTTCACAAACTCTAAATTATAAAAATGGTTCATTTTTTCAATAAATACTTATTAAGTAACCTTATGGGTCAAATCTTACTCTGGGTGCTAAAAATAAAGAAATGAATAAGAAATAGTCCTTCACATATCACATTCATTTTTTCCCTACATTAAAAAAATACTTTCCTACGTATGACATTTGCAGTGTCCGTAGAGGTTGAATGTTTAGTTTTGAATTTTTGTTTTCATATTCCACAAAATGAGGGTGAATAAATAGAAAATTATTATTTTAGCAACAGTACTGGCTACATGTCATTTATATCATACACATATTAATGTATAATAGCATTGACTTAATGTTTAGTGACTGTCTTCAAACTATGGTAGTATTAACTCCAATATTACCTTATTTGATCAGAATACCATGAAGCCAGCACAACTGTTATGTAATTTTATAACTTTCTGTTAAAATGATCACAACCAGACACCAAAAAGATAAGTGTTTGAATGAAAACTGCCTTGATTTTCTACTTTCTTGGTGTGTGTTCTTGAGCAAATTATTTATTGGTTCTAATGCTCATTTCCCTTCTATATAAAATGGAGATTAGCATGCTTATGTCATAGGAATGTGTAAAAATCACTGAGATAATGCATATAAGGTACTCAACTTACTGCCAGACACATAATAGGCAAATGATACATATTAGCAACACTGAATAATTAAATGATAAATACAGTTATAATTCCTCTTCCCTCTGTCCTCTTTTTCATCTTCTCCTCATCCTCCTTCATCTTTTTCCTGCCTCTTCTTCCTAGTTTGGATTTCTGCGCCAACAAGAAAGCAAACTGGCTACCAGCATAATGCTATGAGATTATTCTGAGTTGAACAGGCAACTTTCCCCCATCAGCTGCAGGATTACTTCCCCTGATTTACCTGATTCAAGGCCATAGCTTACTAGATATCTGGAAATAAAGAGCCATAAATTCAGAAACATGCTCATGTGCCCAATTGGTGGTTTCTAAGTGATTGGAATGTAGTTTGAGCAGTGGGTGTGTTTGGATGTATTTGGAGCAGGTAGTGGAAGCTGTTGCAGTGTTTCATGCAATGGAATTGATCAAAGAGATTTTATATTAGCTATAGAGTAGTCCCTTTGAAGCCATTTTTAGAAATAACTATATTCTTTTGTTTAGAAATAAAAATTCAAATTTCAAAGGAAATCAAAAACAAAATTTCCCATCTATACAATACAAATTTTAAGGCCCTCTTTTGAATTCACTCTTCAGCCTGCCTCAGAGGAGCAAATTTAGAAAGCTTTTGATATAGAACATACATCCTTTTCCTTGTGCTTCAGACAATAGGGCAGCAGAGCAGGAAAAGATGCCCACAATTTGATAGAAAGGCACTATATGAATCTCCACTAAGCCCCAAAAATTATACTAGAAGCTGTATCAACCTGCTCCCTCTTTTACATCCATGTAGGAGAGTCTACAAGCGTTCATGTGGACAGTAAGTAGGGGTCAAGTGCAGTTGGTATACCCTGCTGTTGGCTTGAGCCCAGCATAGCAGATGTTCCTTTGTTCAAGGATGAGCAAACAGGAAAAAAAATCAACATGAGGTCTATAAAAATTCTGCACCATAAGGAACAGGAGAGTATTACCCTGAACAAGAGTTACTTCTAAAAATCACTTTCCAAACAAACAGAAAAGTGGTCTGTCATGTTCATAGTAGGATACAAGAAAATATTGTCACTTCTTAAATAATAATAATAGTAATAATAATAATGCTAATATTTGCGTAGTATTTACAATGTTTATCTGCCAGGCTAAATACTTTATATATAAAATATTGCATGTATATACACATACATGTATCCTATATGTACACATCTTGGCTTCCCAGGTTGCTCAGTGGTAAAGAATCTGCCTGCCAATACACAAGACTCAGATTCAATCCCTGGGTCAGGAAGATCCCCTGAAGAAGGAAATGGCAACCTGCTCAAGTATTCTTTCCTGGGAAATTACAGAGACAGAGTAGTCTTGCGGGCTACAGTCCATGGGGTAGCAAAGAGTCAGACACGACTAAGCACAGATGCACACATAAAATATGTATACACATACATACATATTTATATACATATATATGTGTGTGTGTGTATATATATATATATATATATATATATAAACCTATCATTAGTCTAAAGCTTGATTATTTTTTGCAAACTGAAAACATTCATGTAATCAGGATACTGATATGTTTGTCCAACATACTGGACAAACATCCCTTGTCCTCCCTTTCTGTTGCTACCTAACTCTACCTCCACCCTCATGAAGGTAAAACGTTACCATCCAACAGTGTAAATTGACTTTACTTGTTTTCACTTGGTTATCATCTTAATAAAATGTATGTCTGTTTTTTATCATTTTTTCCAACAGAGTTATCAAGTATTGCAAGAGGTAAAGAACACGACTGCTGATGCAGGAGACACAGAGAGGTGGGTTCAGTACCTGGGTTAGGAAGATCCCCTGGAGAAGGGCATGCAACCTATTCCAGTATTCTTGCCTGTAGAATCCCATGGACAGAGGAGCCTGGTTGGCTACAGTCCATAGGGTTGCAAACAGTCCAACACAACTGAAGCAACTAATCACGCATGAGTGAAAAAAATCTTTTTTCATATACTTTTTTTGTTTAATATAGGTATTGTGGGCATCTTTCCCCACTCTGTGGGCTGTATTTTCATTCTTGCATGGGCCACTTTTGGTGACATAATTTCTGAATCTTAATATATCTGATTTCACTTCTTTGTTGTTTTTTTTTTTTCGTTGTACTCTGTGCATGTGTGTGTGTGTAAGAGAACTTTGTCTCTCAACTCCAAAGTTGTAAAGATTTCCTCCTGTGTGTTCTTTTAAAAGCATTATTGCACTAGCCCCAAGCATCCAGTATCGTGCATTGAACCTGGACTGGCATCTCGTTTCATACATGATATTTGGCAAAACTAATACAATTATGTAAAGTTTAAAAATAAAATAAAATTAAAAATAAATAAATAAATAAAAGCATTATTGCTTTCCCTTTAACATTTAGACCAATAACTTTAAAATTCTTTCGTGTTTATAGTGTGAGATGTGTATGGATCAAGCTATATTCTACCCAGATAGTAATCCAACCAGCCCAGTCATTTTTTTAAAAGATCAAGGCTTCTGCTTATGACATCGCTCCCACATTTGCAATAAGTCTGTTGATAATACATGTGTGAATTTGTTGCTGAACTCTATTCTATTGGCCAGTTTTCCTATACATGGTTTTAACTACCACTAATTATTTTACAGATATTAAGTAGCTTAATTATTGCAACAACACAATAAATTAATACCACTAATAACCTGATATTATAGTTGTGGAAAGTAGAGCATTGAGATGTTGTTACTTTACAAAAATCACATTGTTTAGTCAATGGTAAATCCAATCATATAAGCTCTGATAAATAATAATAAGGTGAGATGTAGGTTGAAATGGAAAGATAATATAAAGTTAACCCTAGAATGATAAGGGCATTATGAACTCCAACCCTGCAGTCAAAAATCTGCTATAACTTTAGAGTCAACTCCCCATACCTAGATTCTGCACCTGTTCAGATTCAAGCAAATGCTGATCATATAGCATGGTAGTGAGTACCTAGTGAAAAAAACCCATGCATAAGTGGACCCACCCAGTTTAAATGGTGTTATTCAAAGGTCAACTGTATTTAAAGAATGACTTCAAGAAAACCAAAACTCAACAGCAAATGTAAAGTTTAGGTATGAATTGTGAAATATGGAATTAACAGGGCAGAAAACTCAATGTTCTTTCAATTGTTCATGAATCTATACAATTTTTACATCTTAATGTGTAATTTACCTCTACTTTTTGAAAGCATAACTCATTCTCAAGTATTATTTCTATGGAGAAATAAAAATGGTCCATACTACCACCTTCCAGGTAAAGGTAAAATATGATAAATATTGAAAGACTTGTAATTATTAACAAGATAAATTTTAGTGGATTTATAGTGAAATGTTTCTAATATTTAAGAGTTAATGGGAAGCAAGAAAATTTAGATATTTAAAAATATCTGTCTGTGGATATCATGCAGGAGACTACAGCATTTACATGGAGAGACAGGTTGAAAGAGTGTATTCTTTATCATTTTGTGTTGTTTTGTTCTTAACTACTTGGAGAGGAAAGGTGCTAATGCAGAAGAAAATGAAGCTATAGGGGATAAGTTTGTCTTCCAATTCTATCCGGCTACTTTATGTGCCTGTGACATCTGGGCAATATGGAAACAAACTAAGCCATAGATCACTGAAATTTTCTATATTTAAAAGAGACAAACTTTAGTAAGAAAAAGAAAACAGAAATTAGTTTCTGAATTATTTAGAAATATCACAGGAGATGAAAACTGCTTAGTAGTTTCCACTGTGTAGATAATGCATCA
Organism: Bos javanicus; assembly: GCF_032452875.1. Taxonomy (NCBI): domain Eukaryota; kingdom Metazoa; phylum Chordata; class Mammalia; order Artiodactyla; family Bovidae; genus Bos; species Bos javanicus. The sequence goes on along the minus strand of NC_083868.1, from coordinate 102,786,891 downwards.
TGATCAATAGATAAATGCTAACCTTACCTTAAGAGCAAATATAGGAATGCATTATTAAAGAGGAATAAAATTGGTTGACTTCATTATTCCTGCAAATTTAATGGTATGTGTATGGCTTAGGAGCCATACTTAAATTTTAATACAGCGCATTCTAATTGGACTAAAGACAAATCAAAAGAAACTTTATATGTAGTTGTTTTTCAGGAGACTTTATTAGTTTTAATCAGGGACATTTCTCTTGTGCATAGTGAAAACTCAAGTCATGCTTTGGATCTGCAGAGAATTGGGCTTTCTGATAACAACCCTTTCAGGGAACAGATGTTTAGATCCAGCTCACTTAAATGCTAGGATAAAGATACTGTTCACCTTTACCATTTATTTGTAAATGATTAATTTTAATTTTGAATTCTTATGTTTATTAAAACAAAAGATACAGATACCTAGGTATTCATTATTGAGAATAAGCAAACTAAACATAGATTTAGCTCTCTGCTCTGTTCTTTATGTTTTATTTTCATTTTATTCTTTTTTTTAACACCAAAAACATTTTGTATTGGGGTAGAGCCAATTAACAATATTGTGATAGTTTCAGGTGAATAGTGAAGGGACTGAGTCATACATATACACGTATCTTTTCTCCCCCCAAACCCCCTCCCATCCAGGCTGGTACATAGGCATCAAGTAGAGTTCCATATGCTATACAGTAGGTCCTTGTTGGTTATCAGTTTTAAATATAGCAGTGTGTACATGACCTTCCCGAAGTCCTTAAATATCCCTTCACCTAGGAACCATGAGTTCATTTTCTAAGTCTGTGAGTCCCTTTCTGTTTTGTAAGTTCATTAGTGTCATTTCTCTTTAGATTCCACATATAAGGGATGTCATATGATGTGGCTCTCATCAAAGAATCTACAAACAACAAAGGCTGGAAAGGGTGTGGAGAGAAGGGAACCCTCCTGTACTGTTGGTGGAAATGTAAACTGGTACAACCACTATGGAGAACACAGTCACTTAAAAAACTGAATTTAGAGGTACCATATGACACCACAATCCCACTCCTGGGCATATATCCAGAGAAAAACATGGCCTGAAAGGTTACATGAACCCCAATGTTCATTGCAGCACTGTTTACAATGGTCAAGACATGGAAACCACCCAAATGTCATCGACAGAGGAATGGATAAAGATGATGTGGTATATACACACACACACACACGCACGCACGCACACACACACACACACACACACACACAATGAATATTACTCAGCCATTAAAAAGAACGAAATAAGGCCATTGGCAGCAACATGGAGGGATTCAGAGAGTGTCATACCAAATGAAGTAATTCACAGAGAAGGAAAAATATTACTATGTTTTTCTTTTTCAGAAATAAATAATTGCAGATATTATCAAAGCTCCATCACTTATATTTTACTCCCTCCCAATAATAATCACTCTCCTGAAGTTTGTTTGTGTGTATTATTCCAATGGTTTTTTAAAAAAATTTAGCTCATATGCTTGGGGCTGGTGCACTGGGACTACCCAGAGGGATGGTATGGGGAGGCAGGACGGAGGAGGGTTCAGGATGGGGAACACATGTATACCTGTGGCGGATTCATGTTGATATATGGCAAAACCAATACAATATTGTAAAGTTAAAAAATAAAATAAAAAAATTTAGCTCATAATTGTGCATTCATATACCAATTTATATTGTTTTTCCTTTTATTTGAATGGTTGCACATCATATATGAACTTTTGTAAATTGTTTTTTCTTCCTATATTATATATTTTTACCTTTATTCATGTGAATATATGTAAATTTAGTTTTCTAATGGAGAATTTCATTATTTGAAGAAAATATATCAATTATCTTAATTAATTTGTTTCTACTTTTTCACTACTATAAATATTAAACAATGACCTGCCTCAGCCATGCAAATTCTTAGTCATATCCTGAAGTATTTCTTAGATACAAAGTTGAATGGAAATTGATTTCAAATGTGGCTGTAACAATTTATATTTCTAACAAATATGTAAGCCATTCTGCTTGCCTCACATCCTTAAAAAAACTTGGTGCTATCAGATGATAGTGTTTGCCAATTTGATGGTTTAGAAATGCCAAAATGAAAAATGATTTTTGATTTTGCAGTTCTCTGACTACTAATGGTGCATCTTTGCACAGCTTTATGGGCCTCTTGTTCTTATTTTTCTTTCAATTTGTTATTGATAGGCTTTCCCGTTTTTCTCTTTTGAATTGTTTAATGTCTATTGGCTGTTGTTATTTTAAGAATTAAAGCAGCATTATTACACATTATAGATAGCAATATTTCTTTGGGTTTTGAAATGAAAACATCTCTTTCCAGTTTGTAGTGTGTTTTAAAATTTACTTAACATATCTTTTGCACAAAATTTATATTTTTTTTCTGGATGTTGGTGCTTTCTACCATATTTAAATGTGATACAAATCTTTTAATTACACCAATATCATAGTAATCCTCATAACTATAGAGCAATTTTATTTTTAATATGATTTAAGTATTTTAGTATGTACAGTGTGAACTAGGAACTTTTTTTGTACTATTTGATATGTAATTGTCTCAGTTTCATTTTACACTATTCATTATGTTACAGCATGTCTTTTCTCTGTTTTATTCCTCATAAAAATACTATATAAGAAAAATATTTGAGTATCTGCTCTACACAATACATAGTACTAAGTGGTATGAGGGAGAAATAAATAGGACCAATACATGATTGAAAGCCTGTATATGCAGTTTCTGGGCCTGGTGATGATTTGATTGGGATGGTAGAAGACATGGTGGTCGGAAAGTAAATTTTCAATTTGTATTGCATATACTTTTAATTGTTATCTATATTTTCCTTTATCACTAAAAAGACCCCGTAAATAGAGCTTAAAACAGCCTTGAAGTCTTCTCTTATAAATAACATTTTTCTAAATGAACTTTCAAAGCTAGTTTTCCAGTAGTCAACTGATTGTGAAATTTGCAATTTGATCACTGTTACCATCTCCAATATCTGTGGAATTTCTTTAGCTTTAATTCATGAGGATCATTAATCTCTATGTATGGGCTCTTTCCCAACATTTTTTCCATTGGTTGGTGGGTAATTATTTCTGATGTCTCATCATGACTTTAGGTTCCACCTAACCATTTAATTAAACACTTTATTTCCCCTAAAGAACAGGCCATTTCTCTACCATCTTACTTCTGTTTGAAATAGATTTTACCATTTCCCTTATTAGCTGGTTTCAAAATTTTGACAAAATCTTACTACTTGCCTCTCCCTCCTCTTCCATATTCAGTTACCACTTCTTATTGAATCTACTACAATATATGTTGCAAATAATGCTTTATTTCCATGATTTCCTGGGGATTGCTGTAATAGTCTTCAAATTGTATCTTCTCTCTGTGGTCTTCTTCTCCTCCAATGTTTCTTTTTATTCATTGCCAATTAATATTCTTAAAAATTTTACCTGATCATTGAACTATAATGCTGAAAAATGTGTATCAGCTATCTAGAAGAGGAACTCAAACTTTGCAGTAAGTGATTCAATGACCTTTAAAACCTACCCATTATTTTAACCTTCCCACCAAATCCATAATTCCAGTATAGAAAATTTTCTGATTTAGATAAACTTGTTTAATCTTATTATTCTTTTACTTTCTGCTTTGGCTATGAACCTGTTCATGCTGTTCTATTTACCAGCTTTTCCAAATATACTATGGTAAAGTTGTTTCAAAACCTCTTTTTATACTGCTTGCTTTATAATATTTCATCTGAGTGTCAGGGTAAATTGATCACACTCTTGTTTATTTATGATACATTTTGCACAACATATGCATTCTTCTCATTTTAATGTTTTATTTATTTTTTAAAGTGCTTTTTTGTATTCCCATGGTCTGAATGTTTGTGTATTGCCAAGATTTATACTTTATAATGTAAAGGTGATGGTGCTAGAGGTAGACATTTTAAGGGGCAATTAGCTCATGAAGGTGTACCCTTCGTGAATGGGATTATTGCCCTTATAAAAGTGGCCTTACCCCAACAGCTGGCTGTTGATGTCAGTCTTCTATCCTCCAGAGATGTAAGAAATATGTTTCTGTTCTTCTTAAGCTACACAGTCTATAGTAGTTTATTATAGAAGCCCAAAGAAATTAAGACGTATGTTCAGTGTGATAAGTTTACAAAACAAATCCAGCAATAGTTTAAAAAATAATAACACATGTAGAACAAAGTTTTGTTTAGTAAAACAAAATAGAAAACATTCAAAATAAAATATATAGCACTTTTACTATTTAAAATTCAAAAGCATAATTCACTTGAAAGGAGAAAACTCTGTAATCACCTCAATAGTTACCAAAAAAAAGCATTTGTCAAAATTCAACACTGTATTATAATAAAATTTTAATAGAAAGAAAGAGGGGAAAATTCTGCAATTTAATAAAAAAACACCTATGGAAACTATTGGGCTAATAATCTACAGTAGTGAAAATATGAATGCTTTTCTTTAGAATCTGAAAGAAGGCAAAAATTTCTGTTTACATCATTCTATTAAGCATTTTGCTACTTCCCAGGCATTAAAGTAATAAAAGAAAAAGAAATAAAAGATGCGATGATCAGAAAGGAAAAAGTATAAGTGTATTTATTCATAGAAAACATTTTGTGTGTATTAATAACATCTTAAGTAATTTACAAAAATGAATCAAATGAATATTGCAATATTAATGCTAAAATTAAATATATAGAAATATATTGTGTTTCTAGTACTATCAGTGAACAAATGGAAATTTTTTTTTTTTAAAGGGAAAAAGACTGTTTACAGTAGAATCAAATACTTAGGATTAAAGGTAAGAAAATATTTGAAACACCTCCATATTGAATTATTTCATTTATGTGTTTTTAGAATCAGGCAAAATTAATCTCTATGTATGGTTCCTCTCATTGAAATGCCAATGTTTAGGAACTTTATCAACATATTTTTACAATATGAAAATATTCTAAAATAAATTTGTCAAAGATTGTCTTTAGTATGCAAGTCTAGAATAAATCTACTTTTAAAGTCCAACATGGACTTCCTTGGTGGCTCAGTCAGTAAAGAATTCTCCTGCAGTGCAGGAGACCCAAATTTGATTCCTGGGTCGGGAAGATCTGCTGGAGAAGGAAATGGCAACCCACTCCAGTGTTCTTGCTTGGGCAATTCCATAGACAGAGAAGCCTGATGGACTACAGTCCATGGCATCACAAAAGTCAGACATGCCTTAGCAATTAAAACTGAAAAGGAAAAACTAAAGTCTACTATATTTCAATCTACCTCTCTTTCAATCTACTATATATATAAATATAATCTATTTTTATTTGCTAAATAAATGACTAAATTAAATAATCTGAAAATTTATTTGTTCTGTTGTAATTATTACTATCATGAAACATTTATTTTAAATAGCTAGAGTTTCTGCAAGTAATTAAACAGCATGATATTATTTATTATCAATGTGGACTCAAATATTAAAAACTACAATTTCAAACTCATATTCTAATGGAATTAGTTTTTATGTTTCTGATTTTTATTATATTTAAATTACATTCAAAGGAGTAATCAACAGATCATTATAAACTCCATGTTGATTACAGTAGTCTATTTTAAGTCCTTGTCTAATCGTGTTTTGTGACTATATGATAAATTAACATGCAAAGCATGTTTTGTAGCTTCTTTAGCATAGATGCATTTTTCAGAAGTTGAGACAAAATCAAGTATTTCATTTCAAAATGATTGCTTAATATTTTTCTCTAGCTTTCATAACTTGAATTCAGAGGTCAAAGACAATAGAAATAAATTCTTACAGACAATTGATATTCTTAACAACTTTTGAAACTTTCCTCTGACACTGTTTGACAATTTATATATCTGTTGTTATAAAAGTTTTATCGTCAATAACATCTGCTCTCCATTATGGCGACAATACTCTTGCGCATAGTCTGGATTTTTGTCATTACCAGAAGCAGTTGTATATCTTCCAAAGTCATGAATTAAATCCTACCTCTCCAATCACAGTTTCTGATTATTTAAATCCATTTATGCAAAGGCTTCCACAATCAAAACTCCACTTTTAAAACCACCCTAGACAATTCCCTGACTATCCATGGTTAGAACTCCATGCTCTTGCTGCCTAAGGCTGGGTTTCAATCCCTGGTCAGAGAACAAGGATTCCAGAAGCCATATGGTGAAGCCAAAAGACAAAAGAAAAGAAAAAAGAAAAATATATCCTGGACCACATGGCAGTGGGGTTGGGGGAAATGCAGTGCCTGCTGGGGGAGATAGACCCTGTATGAAATGGGGGGAGTATAGACAGAGGGTTGCCTAGCCAGCACAGCCCTGGTAGGTGGCTCCTCTGGATCATGTCATGATAAATTAAATGTAAGGACATTGGCATTAAGCTACATAATTTCTCTATTGTGAAACTATGAGTTGGTCCCAATATCTGCAACATAGTTACCCAATAGTCATTTGTTTTCTTCATTTTCTTATCTATAAGCCCCCTTTTCTCCTCAGCTCAATATATAAGGTGATTTCTTACAAGAAATTACTGAAATATGTACATATGTTGAGGGAACTGTGAGCCAAGCTTGTTACTGCCAGAGAAGAGAGAGACAAATAAGAAAACTGGAAAAAACTAGAATGAATATTGAGGTATTACAGTATTTGATGCCAGTATCCACACCAACCCTCTGCCACACCCATTATGCATTCTATTCTCTTCCCATTGAGACTCTGTGTCACTCAGCTTTTGTTATTGCTGTTGTTCAGTTGCTAAGTCATGTTCAACTCTTTGTGACCCCATGGGCTGCAGTATGCCAGGCTCCTCTGTCCTCCACTATCTCCTGGAGTTTGCTCAAATTGTGGTGATGGAGAAGTCTCTTGAGAGTCCCTTGGACAGCAAGCAGATCAAACCTAAGTCAATTCTAAAGGAAATTAACCCTGAATATTCATTGGAAGGACTGATGCTGAAGCTCCAATATTTTGACCACTTGACACAAAGAGCCTACTCATTAGAAAAGACTGATTGTGGCATAATTTTAACTTTTATTATTAGTCTTTGGCATATACAATTTTAATTAGTTCCAGCCAAGAACATTTTGTTGGCATTGAATATGAGCAATTAGAAAGTGGGGAGATGGAAACTTATTTCCATTAACTTAAGTCAACATTCACTTATATTCATAATTTCTAACAAATTTCTGAAAAAAAATTATTTAGCTTGTAGCCTCCTTTATGAGCTGTTTATTTTCAAAGCTGATTATCCATACCTCCCCAAGAAAACTTTAATGGTAAGTGAAATTCTAGAGATATAAGTTAAAGATATTTCCCATATTCTCATTTCTATTATTTTTCAAGTGGCTGGTATTGCAAATCATTTCACTCTCCAGTATCCTTTTTGTTAGTTTCTTTCATGACAATATTTTCTTTTTGGCTTTAAGTTCCAGATATCCTTTTCTTTTTTTGCCAGGATTCGAATGTTCTACCTATTATCAGTCAATAGATCAAATCTGTGTTTTTCATTATTACTTTAGTTGTTTTCACCTTGCTTTGAAATAATGTATGAATTTTATCAGAAAAAGTAGTATTTAGAGAAACTACATGTTCTTTTGGTCATTTATAAGGGAAAAAACACACTGGTTTCTTATGAATAAATATTAATTACTATACTATAAAATTATGAAATTATTTTGCCTTTTCCTTTTTGTTATATTGTTGAAATCATACAGTATGTAAACTTTTCAGATTGCTTTCTTTCACTTAGTAATATGGATAAAATGTCCCTTTATTTCTCTTCATAGCTTGATAGCTCATTCCTTTTTAGTGCTAAATAATACTCTACTGCTTAGATATTCTATAGCTTATTTATCCATTCATAGTTTATTTATTTATTTACCAAGGAATTTTGGTTCTTCTGTCTTTTGGCAATTATGACTAAAGCTTCTATTAATATAAACATCTGTGCAGGTTTTTGTATGGATATTAGTTTTCAACACCTTTGGGTAAATACCAAGAAGTACAATTGCTATACTGTGTGGTAAAGTATATATAGTTTTGTAAGAAAGTACTAAAATATCTCCCAATGTGGCTGTACCATTTTGCATTTCCACCAGAAATGAATGAGAGCTCCCATTGCTCTACATTCTCTCCATCATTTGGTGTTGTTGGTGTTCCCAAGTTTGACCATTCTAATAAGTGTACAGTGGTATCTCACTGTTGTTCTAAATTGCAATTCTCTGATGACATATGATGTGCAGATTCTTTTCATATGCTTATTTGCCCCTTTATATCTTCCTTGGTAGAGGTGTCTGTTAAAGTCACTGACATATATTTTAATTGGGTTGTTTGTGTCCTTATTGTTGAGTAATAAGCTTTCTTTAAATATTTTAGATAACAGCCAGATGTGGCTTCCACAACTATTTTCTCCCAGTCTGTGGCTTTTTTTTTTTTTTTTTCATTCTCCCAACAGTATCTTTTCAAATTAGAAATTTTTAATTTCAATGAAGTCCAGCTCATCAATTATTTCTTTCAAGAATTGTGACTTGACATTGCACTCAAAAAGTCCTGGCCAAATACCAGTTTATCTAGATTTTCTGGAAAAGATAAAACTGTGAAGATAATAATATCACTGGGTTCTGGGGTTACAGAAAAGATTTGGAAGAATAGACTGAGAACAGATGATTTTTAAGGAAGTAAAAATGTTCTGAATGATGTTATACATATATGTATGGTATATACATGTCCTTTTACATTTGTCCAAACTAACAGAATGTAAGATGCCCAGAGTGAAATCTAATTTAAGCTATGGACTCAGGGTGATAATGATGTGTTAATGTAGGTACAACAGTTGAAACAAATATACAACTCTGGTGAAGGATGTTGATAATGAAGAGGCATGCATGCATGGGGGCAGAGGCTACAGGGAAATTTCTTACTTTCTGCTCAGTTTTGTTATAAACCTAAAAGGCTCTAAAATATAAATCCTATTAAAAGTTATAAAATTAGTTGTCACTAACAATTTTGTACTTTAAACAAACATGATAATGTCATTACCAAAATCTTGTCTAATATATGCAGCAAATCTAATTTTGCCAGTATTTTTTACTTTTTATATTTGAAGAGGTCAAATGCATTTTGTCAAGCGTTTTTTTCTTCTGGTTTTTGGAGATAGTTGCCATGTAACTTAGTTCTTATCTTAATACTATGTAACAAGATCACTTTGTACTAATTTTCCACAATACTCATTGGTTTATTTTTCCTATCTCAATTTTTTTCCGATAGTTTTTGCATGACCCATCTTTGTTTTAATACCAAATTAAATCTGTATATCTCTTCTCAAAGGAGATTGATTGTGGGCATAGTTACATAACACTTCACATGAAATGAAAGTGAATAGAATTACTTATACCTGCAGACACACACACAAATAAATTCAAGCTTTAAAAATGATAAAACTGAATAATAATAATAATAATGCCTGTGGTCTAGTAAAAGGTGTACCAATATATACCAATGTCAATTTCTTGGTTTTGATATTGTACTATAGTTTTATGTTTCCATTGGGAGAATCTAGGTGATGGTACAAAAATATCTTTGTATTATTTTTTCAAATTCCTGTGAGTCTCTAGTGATTTAACAATGAAAAGTTAAAAAGTTTGTTACATACTCAATAATTAGTATTATTAAAACCCTGTTAATCTGTCTACCTTCTTAATTAACAATTTAAAAAGTTCTAATTTTAGTAAAGAATACTTATTTAATAGTTTCATGCCATTTAACTACACATTTTATGAATATGTGGATGGGTGTAACCTTTTAAAGCCAGAAAAACTGAACTTAAAACACAGAGAGATTTAGTGGTGAAAAGGAGGTCTATAAAAATAAATTAATGTTTATAAACAGAACTTCTTTCCACTGATACCAAATTGGGCTTTAATTAAATATAATTCTCGTAAATCAGCCTATAAGCTAATCAATTGAGAGAGTACACTGGAAAGTTACTCTTTCTTTTATAAATAAATTTTTTGTATTTATCTAGTAGAAACTGTTTTAATTAGCTGACAAGATGTGCCTTATCAATGTTTAAAAAGAATATTAATAATATATTAATACCTTGCTGCATAAAGAGACCTTCTGGATTCTTAGATTATTGATTACGTAGCTGATGGTTAAGCATTAATGAACCATCTTTTTTCCTAATGTTCGAGTTTCTCCCTAGTTAGAAGTCCTGTTCTCAAGGAGACACATTTATTTTTGCAGGTCATCAATGTGCCATTTAGTGCATCATTAGTTTAATAGAGAAAGTCTGTTCTAGTGTATTAAACGCTATCCCAGAAGCCAAATGTTGTTTGGCAAATACAACGATAGTCTGAAATTTTGAGAAAACAATGTTGGATTCCAAAGTGAGTAAGCCAAAATTTGTGATATAACTTGCATTGTGAATAAAGCCAGGTAGGGCTTCAAAGGAAACCAATCACTGCTTATAGATCATGGGTCTTAGAAGAGACTAGCAGCCTAGTATGAAATAAGAAAGTAATGTCAGAGGATGAGTTGAAAAACAATTCTTTAAGAATTCTAAAGTCTAAAGTTTGAGTTAATATTCTTTCAGTATATCACCTAATAAGAAATGGAAAACAAACCTTAGTGATTCTAAATATTGGAGTGCTACTAGTGAACAAATCTAGATGCTCTTTCTTCATAGTCACTTTAAAGAATAAATTCTATTTTCTGTTGCTCTTCTTTTTTCCATTATTTTACTTTTTATCGCCATCTTACTCTTTACTTACTTTTTTCTATGGTATATATGGTATTCATTATGTTCTTTTGTAATTTCTAAATCTTTAAATTATTGTTTAAAAATATTAATGTTTGATCTGTTTCTTTCAACAAATATTCATTGAACATCTATTATTTTTCAAGTACATTATTTTGCAATAGAAACAGAGATGAATGAAACATAGCTGCTTCCATCAAATAAACTGATTGAACTAGAAAATTAATTAAAGTATGAGTATTTATCCTATGGTACTACCAGTGCTATTTTTGTATTACCTTAATTGCTTACCATATATTTTTGTTACCTTAATTACCATATCTGTGTTGCATCTGTTGACGCCCAGCTATTGAATTGCACAAGAAAGAAAGCTATAGATAAAATTAAATTTCTTGATGCTTGCAATAACAATGAGCTTACTTCCTTTGGGAGACCATGAAATGTCTCAGTAAGAAGGTGATTAAAGTAGATTATATTAGAATTTGGTCTTGTGTAAAGTGATTTTAGGAAAGGATCAACGGATTGAGGATTACTCTTAGATTGGTAATTGTCAAAAAATAGAGATAAGTCTCCTTGGGTAGTTTAAATACCTTGTTGAGGAAGCTGGAATAATGGAAGGAAGCTAAAGTTCCAATTGATTGAGGAGCAAAAGTGACTCAAGTTATCAGGAGAAGTTATGTTTAGTAATTTTTATGGTTTACATAGTATCTTTATTCTTAGGCATGATTAAGGAGTAATTTAATACTAGACTCCCTTTGTCACTGTAGCAAAGTGACCGTATCCAGTTAGCAACCTGTGAGAATGATTAAGCTCAGCAGATATACACCAAGACCCAGCAGTTCCTGCCACACATGCTCTTGGTTATCTGACTGCTTTTCTTATTCTTAGGGTACTATTACCATCCTAATTAGGAGACTGAAGCTTAAAGAAGAAACTAAATTTCAATTCTGCAACCAATAGAATGAAGTTCACACTAGTTTATTATTATTATTATTTCTGGGAGATATCACATTTTCAAAAAATTAATGCTATCTAGAAAAGTTATACACTTTTTATGCAAGACTTCAAAATGACATATATATCCAGAGTTTCAAAATACATGAGGTAGTAGCTAAGAGATTTTGTAGATGAAATGTGCAAATTCACAATAATCTTTGGAGGCTTTGAAATGTCTTTCCCAATAATTGACAGAAAAAGTAGAGCAAAAAAAAATAAAATCATCAACTTCATTGAATTTATATTTATAAAATACTCCAACCAATAATAATAGCCTGGTATATATCCTTCTTAATAACATATAAAATATTCACCAATGAAAGCCATATTCTGGGCCATAGTGCAAACCTTTACAAATATAAGAGAATGTAAATAATACTAAGTACATTCAGTAAATAATAGAGTCAAACAAAAAAAAATTAATACCAAAAAGGTATCTAGATATTGAGATGCACATTTGCACATATAAGTCAAAGAATACATTTCAAAAGAAATTTTTAAAATTGAACTGAATAATAAATGAAAATGAAACATAATAAAATTTGTGGGATAGTGGAACTTAGAGGGAAAGTAAATGTATATGATAAAAAGGAAGCCAAATCTAAGATAAGTATCATAAGCTTCAATTTTAAGAAACTAAAGAGAGAGAACAAATAAAATACAAAGAAAATATAAAAGAAGTAACTGGGATTTCTCTGATGGTCCAATGATTAAGACTCCAAGCTACCGAAGCAGGAGGCACAGGTTAGGGAAATAAGATCTCACATGCTGCACAGTGTAGGCAAAAGAGAGAGAGAGAGAGAAAGTAATAATAAAGACAAGAATAAAAATACATCAAATTGAGAACAACAGTAACAGAAAAAATTAATGAAACTACTAATTGGCACCTTGAAAATATCAATAAATTGATAAACCTCTAGTCATACTTCCCTTCCCTGGTGGCTCAGACGGTAAAGCATCTGCCTACAGTGCGGGAGCCCCGGGTTCAATCCCTGGGTCAGGAAGATCTCATGAAGAAGGAAATGGCAACCCACTCCAGTATTCTTGCCTGGAAAATCCCATGGACAGAGGAGGGTGGTAGGCTACAGTCCCCGGGGTTGCAAAGAGTCAGACACAACTGAGCGACCTCACTTTCACTTTCTAGTCATATTGACTGGTAAAAAGACTCTTGAGCGGGCCCCATGATTACCGCCTCCTCTGTTTTCTCCCTTTCTGTATGTGTGGGGCCTAAACTTTGCTTCTAACAATAGAGTATGGAGAAAGTGATGGGATATTTGTCCCATGATTGCCTTACATTACATAGGTCTCTGTCTTACTAGCAGAAATTCTCCTCTCTGGAAATAAGGGGCCCTGTTGAGGAACCCCACAAGGAAAGAAGCTACAGCTGTGTGTGTGTGTGTGCTCAGTTGTGTCTGACTCTTTGTGACTCCATGGACTGTAGCCTGTAGGCTCCTCTGTCCATGGAAATTCCCAAGAATACTGGAGTGGGTTGCCATTTCCTCCTTCAGGGGATCTTCCAGATCCAGGGATCAAACCTACATCTCCTACATTGGTTGGCCAATTTTTTTTACCACTGCATCAATTGGGAAGCCCCCAGAGCTACAACTCAGTTCAGTTCAGTCACTCAGTCATGTCTGACTCTTTGCAACCCCATGAACTGCAAAACGCCAGGCTTCCCTGTCCATTACCAACTCCCAGAGCTTCCCCAAACACATGTCTATTGTGTTGATGATGCCATCCAACCATCTCATCCCTTCTCCTCCTGCCTTCAGTCTTTCCCAGCATCAGGGTCTATTCCAATGAGTCAGTTCTTCACATCAACTGGCCAAATATTGGAGTTTCAACTACAGCATCAGTCCTTCCAATGAATATTTAGGATTGACTGATTTGATCAACTAGTAGGAATCTACAGCTTCAGAACTACAACTAGTAGAAAATAAATTTTACCAACAACCTAACTGAGCTTAACACATAGTGACACACACACACATACATACACACACACACACATATATATATATATATATATATATATATATGAAGGTGACGCTGAAGGTGGAAGTTGCTCAGTCATGTCTGATTTTTTGTGACCCCATGGACTCTATAGTCCACGGAATTCTGCAGGCCAGAATACTGGTGTGTGTAGCCTTTCCCTTCTCCAGGGGATCTTCCCAACCCAGAGATCAAATCCGGGTCTCCGGATTTGATTTCAGGTGGATTCTTTACCAGCTGAGCCACTAGGAAAGCCAGCGATGCCAAAGAGTGCTCAAACTACCACACAATTGCACTCATCTCACACGTTAGTAAAGTAATGCTCAAAATTCTCCAAGCCAGGCTTCAGCAATACGTGAACTGTGAACTTCCAGATGTTTAAGCTGGTTTTAGAAAAGGCAGAGGAACCAGAGACCAAATTGCCAACATCCACTGGATCATCAAAAAAGCGAGAGAGTTCCAGAAAAACATCTATTTCTGCTTTATTGACTATGCCAAAGCCTTTGACTGTGTGGATCACACTACACTGTAGGAAATTCTGAAAGAGATGGGAATACCAGAACACCTGACCTGCCTCTTGAGAAATTTGTATGCAGGCCAGGAAGCAACAGTTAGAACTGGACATGGAACAACAGACTGGTTCCAAATAGGAAAAGGAGTACGTCAAGGCTGTATATTGTCACCCTGCTTATTTAACTTATATGCAGAGTACATCATGAGAAATGCTGGCCTGGAAGAAGCACAAGCTGGAATCAAGATTGCCAGGAGAAAGATCAATAACCTCAGATATGCATATGGCACCACCCTTATGGCAGAAAGTGAAGAGGAACTAAAAAACCTCTTGATGAAAGTGAAAGAGGAGAGGGAAAAAGTTGGCTTAAAACTCAACATTCAGAGAACAAAGATCATGGCATCTGGTCCCATCACTTAATGGCAAATAGATGGGGAAACAGTGTCAGACTTTATTTTGGGTGGCTCCAAAATCACTGCAGATGGTGACTGCATGCATGAAATTAAAAGACGCTTACTCCTTGGAAGGGAAGTTATGTCCAACCTAGATAGCATATTGAAAAGCGGAGACATTACTTTGTAAACAAAGGCCGCCTAGTCAAGGCTATGGTTTTTCCAGTGGTCATGTATGGATTGAGAGTTGGACTGTGAAGAAGGCTGAGCACTGAAGAATTGATGCTTTTGAACTGTGGTGTTGAAGAAGACTCCTGAGAGTCCCTTGGACTGCAAGGAGATCCACCCAGTCCATTCTGAAGGAGATCAGCCCTGGGATTTCTTTGGAAGGAATGATGCTGAAGCTGAAACTCCAGTACTTTGGCCACCTCATGTGAAGAGTTGACTCATTGGAAAAGACTCTGATGCTGGGAGGGATTGGGGGCAGGAGGAGAAGCAGACGACAGAGGATAGGATGGCTGGATGGCATCACTGAATTGATGGACGTGAGTCTGAGTGAACTCTGGGAGTTGGTGACGGACAGGGAGGCCTGGATTGCTTCGATTCATGGGGTCACAAAGCATTGGACATGACTGAGCAACTGAATTGAACTGATATATATATGCAGTTTGTGATATACATATACATATATGTGTGTATATATACATATGTTCAATTCAGCTCACGCACTCAGTCATGTCCAACTCTTTGTGACCCCACGAACAGTAGCATGCCAGGCCTCCCTGTCCATCACCAAATTCCGGAGTCTACCCAAACCTATGTCCATCGAGTTGGTGATGCCATCCAACCATCTCATCCTCTGTCATCCCCTTCTCCTCCAGTCCTCAATCTTTCCCAGGATCAGGGTCTTTTCAAATGAGTCAGCTCTTCACATCAGGTGGCCAAAGTATTGGAGTTTCAGCTTCAGCATCAGTCCTTCCAATTAACGCCTAGGACTGATCTCCTTCAGGATGGACTGGTTGGATCTCCTTGCAGTCCAAGGGACTCTCAAAGCATCTTCTCTAACACCACAGTTCAAAACCATCAATTTTTCTGCACTCAGCTTTCTTTATAGTCCAACTCTCACATCCATACATGACCACTGGAAAAACCATAGCCTTGACTAGACAGACCTTTGTTGGCAAAGTATTGTCTCTGCTTTTTAATATACTATCTAAGTTGGTCATAACTTTCCTTTCAAGGAGTAAGCGTCTTTTAATTTCATGGCTGCAGTCACCATCTGCAGTGATTTTGGAGCCCCCAAAAATAAAGTCAGCCTTTGTTTCCACTGTTTCCCCGTCTATTTGCCATTAAGTGATGGGACCAGATGCCATGATCTTAGTTTTCTGAATGTCTAGCTTTAAGCCAACTGTTTCACTCTCCTCTTTCACTTTCATCAAGAGGCTCTTTAGTTCTTCACTTTCTGTCACAAGGGTGGTGTCATCTGCATATCTGAGGTTATTGATATTTCTCTTGGCAATCTTGATTCCAGCTTGTGCTTCATCCAGCCCAGCGTTTCTCATGATCTACTCTGCTGCTGCTGCTGCTAAGTTGCTTCAGTCATGTCCGACTCTGTGTGACCCCAGAGATGGCAGCCCACCAGGCTCCCCCGTCCCTGGGATTCTCTAGGCAAGAACCCTGGAGTGGGTTGCCATTTCCTTCTCCAATGCATGAAAGTGAAAAGTGAAAGTGAAGTCGCTCAGTCATGTCTTTCTCTTCACGACCCCATGGACTGCAGCCTACCAGGCTCCTCCGCCCATGGGATTTTCCAGGCAAGAGTACTGGAATTGGTTGCTACTGCCTTCTCCAGATCTACTCTGCATATCAGTTAAATAAGCAGGGTGCCAATATACAGCCTTGACGTTCTCCTTTTCCTATTTGGAACCAGTCTCGTTTTCCATGTCAAGTTCTAATTGTTACTTCCTGACCTGCATACAGGTTTTTCAAGAGGCAGGTCAAGAGGTCTGGTATTCCCATCTCTTAGTTTGTGATATATTATATATCATGACCAAATAAGTTTTAACCTAAGATTTCAAAGCTGATTAACAATCAAAAAACAACCAATATAGTTTGTCATATCTACAAAACTCAATAGATACAGAAAGAGTATTTGGCATCCAGTTATGATAAACACTCTCTATAAACTAGGAATAAAAACAAACTTTAATAGAACATAATTTAGCAAGAAATAGCAGCTAATTATCAATTCATGGTCCAATATAAATGTTTCTTAAATGCATTTTGATAAGCATAAGCAGACAGAACCATAAAGCTATGTATTGTGTGATTCCATTTATGTCACTTTCTGGAAAAGTTAAAAGTCTTGGGAAAGAAAGTATACCAATGGTTGTTAAGAAGCTGGGGAAGGGGGAAGTTTTAACTCTGAAGGAATTTTTATTTTTTTGAAACTGTTATGTTAAGGTAGTTGCAGTGGACACATATCTCTTTAGGTTTGTCAAAACCTGCAGAAGTATATGTCATAAATAGTAAACCATAATGAGGGCTAATATTGAAACATTAACCAGGATGTGGGAAAAAATTATACAAAAATCAAACTGTAGCAAATGAAACTATGTTACAAATATGCTTGATAAAATGCATTCCATAACTTCATCAAAGAAAACAGGGAGAAGGAAACAGATAAAAGTTACTTAGGAAACCTTTTTGAGCTAGATACAGTAATGCAAAAAGCAAACAAAAATGTATACATAAATACTCTTCTATAGTTAATAAGTGGGTTTTTTGTAGAGGTATAGATTAGCAATTGAATCTGTTTTATATATAAACTAGGGTTGAAAAGATACATGTACATATTTTAGATAATGAAGACCAAATTTCTTACTGTAAAAAACAAGTTACAATAGTCAAGGCAGGAAAGATAGTAGAACCTTATATTTGTGGAGTAAAGTCTGAGATATTAGATACACTAATAAATATATATATGTGTACGTGGATTTTATATGTATATATACATATATATTAGCAACTGTTTATATTTTTATAACTGTTTATATATTTATTGTATATAGTACAACCTGGAAATATATAAAACATAAATCAACATATGTAAATATATGTATTACATAATATATATATATATTCTAGTTTTGACTATTGACAAAAACATAAAATTAGACATCCTGGTAGCTCTGATCACATCTATTATCCAGATCTAGGTTTCTAATATTATCTTTCAAAAAAAGAAACCAGTCTTGATTCTAGGAAAGGGATAGGGAAAATATGAGTCTAGAGCATTTTGTACTACCAGAGTATATAAAGCCAAAACAAGCTAAGAAACAAGCAGTGTCATGTTCAAAGGACATAGGAGCCAACATGAAAGAGCTGAGATAAGCTTAAGCAGGAATAATTTGAGTAAATAAATAAATAATGATAATATTGGCTTATAGTACAAAATAAGTGCAGTGAGTCCATATG
This sequence comes from Bos javanicus, assembly GCF_032452875.1. Classification (NCBI taxonomy): domain Eukaryota; kingdom Metazoa; phylum Chordata; class Mammalia; order Artiodactyla; family Bovidae; genus Bos; species Bos javanicus. The sequence goes on along the minus strand of NC_083868.1, from coordinate 102,768,699 downwards.
ATATAAATAAATAATTGAATAAGTAAACAAAGGAGTGAAGGAAAAATCTTCCCTACAGAATAGTTTTAATTAAAAAATGTAAAAGTAATGAGATAAATGAAAAATGACTGTGATTCAACATAGTAACAATTCCTGATAGTAAAATACATCAGTAAATGCATAAATTAGTATGCATTTCTCCTTATTTAAGGAGAAATAAGATATCTAAAGAACTTCAAAGTATCTCCCTCCAAATATATATTAATTAATTTAAAATTATATTTACAAATTTGTTGATGCCCTTTCTAGTACTTAGAGCTTAATTTCCTTTCTCTTGAATATAATCTTAGTTATTTGCTTCCAATGAATGGAGTATGGCATGAGTAAATTTATAATTTTACATGGGGAAACCTGCTAGCCCCTTAGTCAAAAGATCAAAATTTTCATTATCAGTGATGTTGTATTGATATCATGTACTTCCTAATATGGGACTTCCCTGGTAACTAAGATGGTGAAGAATCTGCCTGCAAAGAAGGAAACCCAGGTTTGATCCTTGGGTCTAGGGAAAAGGCATTCTTCCCAAAAGTTTATAAACCCAATCTAATACGAAAATGTCTTATACATCCAAACTGAAGGTCATCCTATTATACACTTCGCTAATATCTTGGTATTAAGTGGTAGACTCTTTTTGAAGGTCAATCTATTTGATCTTGTCTCAAGTAATTTTTCTGTGGATTAAAACTTCATCATCCATTTATCAAGTCAATTTCTATCTTCAGAATTAAAAAAGATCATGATATTCTTTAATTTGGCTAAACTAGTACCTCCAACAGTGTTTTCTTCAGGCAAATGGCCAATAATCAATTTTTATTTACTCCATTTTTTTTCTCCATCCTACACTACTTGGCAATGGATTCTCAAGATATATCTGATTTTTTATATACACTGCAGTATATAAAATTGTCAACTGGAAAAAATACTGTAAAGTTGGGACCCTGAGTCTTTCTGAATATGCACTTAGGTTGAAGTCTTTGAGTGAGAAGCTATTACTCCCCAGTGATATGTGGATGACAACACATTCTGCCAGCCAATGGTGATATTGCTGACATTTTTTTTAGAAAGATACCAGAAATAGTTTTTAAAATAATTCTCAAAGGCTTTCATTATTTTTTACCACTGGCTAAGAATGTAATCAAATTTCTCACTTTTTTGCCTCTCCTTACAGTGTAAGTGTATGAAAAAAGAAGAATGAGTTTTGCTGACAAAATAAAAGCTTAATGTTTAAAGGAGCATCAATATTTATGACCAAAAACTCTCAAATATTCTTGGAGCAACAAGTAAATTTAACTATGAGGGCAACAACTATGACCGTCGCTTTGGTGCTCTGGGAGGAGGGCCACTGGTACCACTTTAGAGGTCAGAGTCCAGAATCAGAGTACATCTAAGTTAGCTGTGACAAGAAAACTGATGATGGGGAAACAAAATTCAAGAAGGGAGATGATGTCTAACATGATTACTCTCAGAAGCAGGGATGCAGTTTTTCTGTGCTAACACAGCAGCTATCAATAGAAACTCAGGGATTTGTAGGGAATCACAAGACAGGGCAGAAAATAACCCATATCTTCAAAGACCTATCAAATGTTCAGGTGAAATAGATACATAAAATGATTATCACAGTTTCTGATGTAGAAAAGCTAGATAAAAATTATTATTGGAGAATAGAGGAAAAATACATTATCTATACATTGAGAGATGCGGTGATATATTAAAGAAAGACTTCTGGAAGAATGTCCTGAGAGATGTCAATATGAGCCCAGGTAGAGTCCCAAAACTGTATGCTGTATGTGTAGAGAACTCTGAGCTGTTCTGAGCAATAGGATTGTCAAGTTCAAGACTGAGAGTAGCAGACACAGATGCTGGAGAGACAGACAGTTCAGATCAGTGGAGACATTCTTGATCATCCAATCTGAATTCCATCATCTAATTTGAATAAATTCTCAATTTACTATCATATGATCATATAAAACTGATTCACAGTTTATTTCCACTTAGAACATAACTGATTTTATGTTTCTTGAGGTCTAATTTCTCCAGAAGAGATAGTAAGGAGTTTACTTATAATATGATTACTTGATCTGATGTCATTTTTTTTTTTTTTTTTGGTATTGTCTTCAACACTTTTCACTATACATGTTAGGAATGGGACGACCCAGAGGGATGGTATGGGGAGGGAGGAGGGAAGAGGGTTCAGGATGGGGAACACATGTATACCTGTGGTGGATTCATTTTGATATTTGGCAAAACTAATACAATTATGTAAAGTTTAAAAATAAAATAAAATTAGAAAAAAAAACTAAAAAAAAAAAAAAAGAATTAAATAACTATTGATTTCTTGAACTGAACCCCAGAATATTTCCAAAATTCAAGTTTCTCACCCTATTTATTTTATATGATTTAACTAACAAAATTTATGTGAGTGAACCATTTATTGAAAATTATTTGTCAGTGATGAGTTTAAAAATCTGGATGCTTGTGAAAATCTGACACAGTTGAGAGCCAAATATGCCTACTTTTCAGTGAGTAAAATGTATTAGAATGTGATATGTGTCAGTTGATTGCTTCTCTAGAAGACTGAAAATGAAGTGTTAGGAAAAAAGAGGAGAGTGTTTATATCACCACTACAGATTTGCATGCTTGCTGTTTTTGTTTTTATCCTTCAATTTTCATAGTTTCCAAGGAGAGGGGAAATGTGAAAATAGTTATCTTTGAAGAACTCAGAGTAATAAATATGCATGAGCATTTTTTCCAATTATTGTGGAAATTGCTTTTTGTATTTTATTTTATATTTTGTATTAAGGTGTTATAATTACCAGATTACATGTGGGTAAGCTGAACAAAAGAGAAAGGAAAGATATACCCATTTGAATGCAGAGTTTCACATAATAGCAAGGAGAGATAAGAAGGCCTTCCTTAAGATCAGTGCAAAGAAATAGAGGAAAACAACAGAATGGAAAAGACTAGAGATATCTTCAAGAAAATTAGAGATACAAAGGGAACATTTCATGCAAAGACGGGCTTGATAAAGGACAGAAATGGTATGGATCTAACAGAAGCAGAAGATATTAAGAAGAGGTGACAACAATACACAAAACTGTACAAAAAAGATCTTCATGACCCCGCTAATCATGATGGTGTGATCATTCACCTGGAGACAGATATCCTGGAATGTGAAGTCACGTGGGCCTTAGCAAGCATCACTATAAACAAAGCTAGTGGAGGTGATGGAATTCCAGTTAAGCTATTTCAAATCCTAAAAGATGATGATGTGAAAGTGTTTCACTCAATGTGCCAGCAAATTTGGAAAACTTAGCAGTGGCCACGGGACTGAAAAAGGTCAGTTTTCATTCCAATCCCAAAGAAAGGCAATGCCAAAGAATGTTCAACCTACTGCACAATTGCACTCATCTTACATGCTAGTAAAGTAATGCTCAAAATTCTCCAAGCCAGGCTTCAGCAATACATGAACCATGAACTTCCAGATGTTCAAGCTGGTTATAGGAAAGGCAGAGGAACCAGAGATGAAATTGCTAACATCCACTGGATGATTGAAAAAGCAAGAGAGTTCCAGAAAAACATCTATGTCTGCTTTACTGACTAAGCCAAAGCCTTTGACTGTGTGGATCACAATAAACTGTGGAAAATTCTGAAAGAGATGGGAATACCAGACCACCTGACCTGCCTCTTGGGAAACCTATATGCAGGTCAGGAAGCAACAGTTAGAATTTGACATGGAACAACAGACTGGTTCCAAATAGGAAAAGGAGTACGTCAAGGCTGTATACTGTCACCCTGCTTATTTAACTTATATTCAGAGTACATCATGAGAAACGCTGGGCTGGGTGAAGCACAAGCTAGAATCAAGATTGCTGGGAGAAATATCAATAACTTCAGATATGCAGATGATACCATCATTGTGGCAGAAAGTGAAGAAGAACTAAAGAGCCTCTTGATAAAAGTGAAAGAGGAGAGTGAAAAAGTTGGCTTAAAACTCAACATTCAGAAAACTAAGATCATGGCATCTGGTCCCACCAATTCATGGCAAATAGATGGGTAAACAGGGGAAACAGTGGAAGAGTTTATTATTTTGGGCTCTAAGATCACTGCAGATGGTGACTGCAGCCATGAAATTAAAAGATGCTTGCTCCTTGGTAGAAATGTTATGATGAAACTAGACAGCATATTAAAAAGCAGAGACATTACTTTGCCAACAAAGGTCCATCTAGTCAAGGCTGTATTTTTTCCAGTGGTCATGTATGGATGTGAGAGTTGGACTATAAAGAAAGCTGAGCACTGAAGAATCTATACTTTTGAATTGTGGTGATGGAGAAGACTTTTGAGAGTCCCTTGGACTGCAAGGAGATCCAACCAGTCCATCCTAAAGGTGACCAGTCCTGAGTGTTCATTGGAGGGACTGATGTTGAAGCTGAAGCTCCAATACTTTAGCCACCTGATGTGAAGAGCTACTTCATTTGAAAAGACCCTGATGCTGGGAAAGTTTGAAGGTGTGAGGAGAAGGGTATGACAGAGGATGAGACGGTTGGGTGGCATCACCGACTCAACGGACATGAGTTTGAGTAAACTCCTTGAGTTGGTGATGCACAGGGAGGCCTGGCATGCTGCAGTCCATGGGGTGACGAAGAGTTGGACATGACTGAGCAACTCAACTGAACTGAATTGAAGCTGTATCTACACAGATGTTTTCTCATGTCAGTTTGAAAATATAAAATAAGCATAATGATTGGAATATATCCAGTGTAATCTGTGGTAAAATGCAGAGTTCATTTTTGTACGTACAAATAAAATTAGTATTTTCAAAATATAAAGTTCATTCTTCTTTTGACTTTTTCAGAACTCAGTTCAATTTGTATTTGTGTTTCTGTTTCTTCATGTAGGGCTCCTTCAACTCCAAGAAAGAGGACAAAGCAAGTTAGTTTACAGTCATAAAAGATATTCTTGGAATGATATAACATGAAGATTCTTGGAGTGGTATAACATGACACAGTGTTGTAAAGCCTCACAGGGAAGCTTTTGAAAAGGCTGACTCCAGGAACTGGCAAGTCCTAAGAAATCAAAAGTGTTGTTCTCTTTCCTCAATCTTCATTTTGTTCTTACTTCCCTTACTGTCTCTGTCTGCCTCTCTGTATTCCTCTTTATGGAAAGTTATATCTTTCTCTGTTTCTTTCTCCTGTTTTCTTTTTTTATCTGCTCTGTTCTTCTGTTTCATCTGACTGGCCTTCAATGAACCCAGCCTGTCCTTCCTTCTATATGACTGTATGGTTCACCGGTTTGATAGAAACTCACCAGAAACAATCAATTCCAGCTTCATATTCCAGACAGTGTTTCCAATTGATAAGGCTGATCAGGCTATTCATCATGGTTCAATAACCCATGGTTCTGAAGCAGGACCTTATGACTTGGAAAGAGACTCCATAAAAAACTCATTTAGGGGTCCTTGAGAAGGAGGCATAAGAGTGGGAAGAAAGTGGTTGGAAGAGAAATATTTGTTAATTCTGATAAATGGAATCTGTCTTGGGTTTCCACATGATGAATGTAAAGTTGAGGATGATTTTTCTTCCTGTTGAGGCTGAATTTTTTTTTTCCCCAGAATTTTCAATTAATACATTTTACAAGACAGATAAACGCCCATTTGCTCTCCCAAGAGATGAGTTTCTGCATAATAATATCAGGGAATTCTATTGATCCTCCCTTAATTGAATGGAAAGATCAAGACATGTAGACTATGGTAACCTGATAAGCATGAGTGTTTAGTTGCTCAGTCATGTCCCATTCTTTGTGATCCCATGGACTATAGCTTGCCAGTCTTTTCTGTCCATGGGAATTCTCCAGGCAAAAATACTGGAGTAAGTTGTCATGTCCTCCTCCAGGGAATAAGCATGTAGACCTCAGATTAATTGGAACCAGAAGGCTGATGATTAAAATTTCCTAAACATCACCTTTTTCCCTTACCACAAACTGATCATAAGGAAGCCCGTGAACTGATAACACTTCCTGCAACTCTTCCCCCAATGTTGCTTTAAAAACATTCAAAGACATCAGGAGTTTGGGTCTCTTGAGCATTAGGGGTACGTTCTGCTTCTCAGTGCCCTATGATAAATGCTGTACTTTCCTTTGCCACAACCCAGTATCAGTAGATTGGGTTTGCTGCACACAGGAGAGCTTTCCCAAATGCAATTTTGTAACACCTGTGGTGACTTAGTCTTTTTCTAAAATAATTCTGTTTAAAAAGATACTGAATTTTTGAGAATAAATGAAGTCAGAGTATATATCCACATATTAAAATGTATCTATTGCTTGAGTATGTGTACTTATGTGTAGTTAATATTCTCCTGGTCACCAATCTAGTGTGTAGCTAAGTAATTAAAGGATAAGACATCAAGCAAAAGTATAAACTATTTAATATTAAACAAAAAGTATTTTACTAATGAGCAAGAAATGTGGACTGCTTGCATCTTTTGTAACTCAGAAGGGAAAATTTGTCTTAGAATTTATTACAGTTTCCATCTTAGGGAGTGAGGTTAAAGTGGCATTTTAGGGCTATTAAAAAGGCAACAAATAGGATCCACCACAATTTAATTGCTTTGAATCTCATGTCCTTGTATGAATTGTATGAATTTGGCTAACTATGCAGAAGATGAAGCTAAATTTACCTTTCAGTCAAAAACTTTCCATGTAAAGATTTCATCTTTCTGGAGTTAATTTGTGTTGCTTACATCAATTTTAATGAATTTATATAGTGTTTTGTTTTTTTTTTTTTTCTGAAAATACAAAAGTTATTTCAAGTTTTGTTTTTTTACAGTTTTCAAAAGAGGTGAGTAAAATATTCATTCATTGTATTTAATATCATGATATTTTTCTATCCTATATTAAAATTCAAGTGGTCCACATTTCTTGTTCATTGGTAAAATACTAGCTTTTGTTTAATGTTAAATAATTTATAATTTGTTTAATGTCTTATCTTTTAATTACTTAACTACTTGCAATGTGGGAGACTTGGGTTCAAACCCTGGGTTGGGAAAATCCCCTGAAGAAAGGAAAGTTTACCCACTCCAGTATTCATGCCTGGAGAATTCCATGGACAGAGGACCCTGGCAGGCTACAGCCCATGTGGTCACAAAGAGTTGGACAAGACTGACTGACTAGCACTTTCACTTTTCATATATGAACCTGAAAGTTATGTGAGAACATATGATGAAGCTAGGAGCAATAAAGATTAAATAAGCCTGAATACAAAGTTTCCTGTATTAAAGACGGCAAAGACAAAAAAAAGTAAAATGGTGGCTTCAACAGGTCCAAAGATAGTTGACTTCATGCTTGAAAATGCTTGAAAGAGCTTAGGTAGTTAATCATTGTTTTGTGATATTGAAACAGACACAAAAAGACTACTTCTATATTGTTATGTGAAATTGCTTGTTTCTGTTGCTGTTATTCAGTTACTAATTCCTGTCTGACTCAACCCCATGGACTGCACCACAGGAGGCTCCTCTGTTGTCCACTATCTCCGGGAATTTGCTCAAATTCATGTCATGCTATCTAATCATCTCTTCTTCTGCTACCCTCTTCTCCTTTTGCCTTCAATATTTCCCAGCATCAGGGTATTTTCCAATGAGTCAGCTCAAATCTTTGTTATTTAAACCATTATTAGTCACTGATTTAATCACCTCCTCTTAATCCCACTAATGTGGGTGGACCTACCCTAGGGTTATGAAGATGGCTGAACTGCCCACTCGGGCCATATGTGATCAATAATTGATTAGTCACAAAATCATAGACTGGGTACATGGATGCTGCAGGTTATGCAGGGTTACAAGGGGGTTGCACTAGGAAATAGGGCTAAGAGAGGCAGGCAGCCCTGTTTTATCAAGACAGTGTGGTGTCCTCAAGGAACATGTGATTGTGAAGAGCCAACTCATTGGGAAAGACCCTGATGCTGGGTAAGACTAAAGACAAAAGGAGAAGGGGGCAGCAGATGATGAGATGGTAAGATAGCATCACCAATTCAATGGACATGAATTTGAGCAAACTCTGGAAGATAGTGGACAACAGAGGAGTCTGGCATGCTGCAGCCCATGGGGTCACAAAGAGTCAGACATGACTTAGCTACTGAGCAACAACAACAGCAGTTTGAATAATCTAGGTATTAGCAGTATACTTAAAACTGAACATTAAAGGATAAGCAGGACCTGTATTTTGTCCATTTAGTAAGGATGGTTGTTTAGCTAAAGGGCTTTCTTCACAGGAGCAGAATGAGGAGGGGGACTTCTGGTGGTAAGGCCATTATAGCAGCACAATATGGAACCTTGATTTCAGGGCTTTCACCATAGTTGCATATTCAGTTACTTATAACTAAAAGCATCCTCACTGATAGACAACTTGATGAAAGGATTTCTTAATGAGCAGCTTCATTGTGATACATGTGAACTTAGCTTTGAAAGTCACAGCAACAAGGGCATCAAGATATCATTTGATGGAGAAAACTCCAAGTGCTAGTAAATACCCATATTGATATATTTTGCCACTAACCTATACTGCTGGTCCTACCACTTCATGGGAAATAGATGGGGAAACAGTGGAAACAGTGGCTGACTTTATTTTGGGGGGCTCCAAAATCACTGCAGATGGTGATTGCAGCCATGAAATTAAAAGACACTTACTCCTTGGAAGGAAAGTTATGGCCAACCTAGATATCATATTCAAAAGCAGAGACGTTACTTTGCCAACAAAGGTCCGTCTAGTCAAGGCTATGGTTTTTCCAGTGGTCATGTATGGATGTGAAAGTTGGACTGTGAAGAAAGCTGAGCGTGGAAGAATTGATGCTTTTGAACTGTGTTGTAGGAGAAGACTCTTAGGGAGTCCCTTGGACTGCAAGGAGATCCAACCAATCCATTCTAAAGGAGATCAGTCCTGGGTGTTCTTTGGGAGGACTGATGCTAAAGCTCAAAGTCCAATACTTTGGCTACCTCATGTGAAGAGTGGACTCATTGGAAAAGACTCTGATGCTGGGAGGGATTGGGGGCAGGAGGAGAAGGGGACGACAGAGAATGAGATGACTGGATGGCATCACCGACTCGATGGACATGAGTTTGAGTGAACTCCAGGAGTTGGTGATGGACAGGGAGGCCTGGCGTGCTGTGATTCATAGGTTCGCAAAGAGTCAGACACAAATGAGTGACTGAACTGAACTGAACTAAACTGAACCTATACTGTGGAGCAGTCCATTTAGAACATTCAGAAGACTATTTCAGTTAGTTCAGTCCCTCAGTCATGTCCTCCTCTTTGTGACCCCATGGACTGCAGCACGCCAGGCTTCCCTGTCCATCATCAACACCTGGAGCTTGCTCAAACTCATGTCCATTGAATCGGTGATGCCATCTGATGCCAACTGAACTGAACTGAGGTGAATATAACTAAATAAATTTTAATTTATATTTATTATATTTCCATTTGCTTTATTTGACCAGGATTCAGCTAATCTGTTATACCCTTTTCCACCACCCCATTACACAAATTTCTTGAAAGTTTCAGTCCAGTGGCTCAGTCATGTCCGACTCTTTGTGAACCTATGAATCGCAGCACACCAGGCCTCCCTGTCCATCACTAACTCCCGGAGTTCACTCAAACTCATGTCCATCGAGTCAGTGATGCCATCCAGCCATCTCATCCTCTGTCGTCCCCTTCTCCTCCTGCCCCCAATCCCTCCCAGCATCAGAGTCTTTTCCAATGAGTCCACTCTTCACATGAGGTGGCCAAAGTACTGGAGTTTCAACTTTAGCATCAGTCCTTCCAAAGAACACCCAGGGCTGATCTCCTTTAGAATGGACTGCGTGGATCTCCTTGCAGTCCAAAGGACTTCTCAAGAGTCTTCTCTAACACCACAGTTCAAAAACATCAATTCTTAAGCACTCAGCTTTCTTCACAGTCCAACTCTCACATCCATACATGACCACTGGAAAAACCATAGCCTTGGCTAGAAGGACCTTTGTTGGCAAAGTAACATCTCTGCTTTTCAATATGCTGTCTAGGTTGGTCATAACTTCCCTTCCAAGGAGTAAGCGTCTTTTAATTTCATGGCTGCAGTCACCATCTGCAGTGATCTTGGAGCCCCCAAAAATAAAGTCTGACACTGTTTCCACTGTTTCCCCATCTGTTTCCCATGAAATGATGGGACCAGATGCCATGATCTTCATTTTCTGAATGTTGAGTTTTAAGCCAACTTTTTAACTCTCTTCTTTCACTTTCATCAAGAGGCTTTTTAGTTCCTCTTCACTTTCTGCCATAAGGGTGGTGTCATCTGCATATCTGAGGTTATTGTTATTTCTCCCAGCAATCTTGATTCTAGCTTGTGCTTCTTCCAGCCCAGCGTTTCTCATGATGTACTCTGCATATAAGTTAAATAAGCAGGGTGACTGTATACAGCTTGACGTACTCCTTTTCCTATTTGGAACCAGTCTGTTGTTCCATCTCCAGTAAAACTTGAAAGTTTAATTACGTAATAATTTGGTAATCTGTTTAGAGTATATTTTTGCCTTCATATCCCCATGACAGTCTTTTAGAATTTCCCATTCATAATCTCTCCCTTTATTTCCCAGTTTCTAATAAAGCATGTTAAAATGGATTCTACTCTATGTGACCCTAGCTGTACTTCCATAGCTGTTTATGTGAACTTCTGATGTCCTGCATGTATTTAACATAGAAACCCTACCCAGACACTGAAATTTTGTCTGTAAATTTGGGCTACCGTCCTTCCAACTGACTCCACAATATTGATAACACTGACTTTCACCTTCACTTCATGTCCCATTGCTCAGTCCCAACTGCCACTCAACAATTCATTCCAATACATAACCCTATCATTCGAGGGTTCAATTCTTCATTTTTTGGCTTAGCACTTTTCCCCCTCATTTCCTTTACAGCTTGCCTGATAAAACTCTCTGTGTAATTAGATCAGCTGAGTACTGGTAGTTTCATCTTGATCCAGGAACCTAAAATGAGGCAAGAAGTGTAAATGCATACCATGCAGCTGACTTACTCTTATTGGTTTTCACTAATGATTTCTTCAAAGAGTACTTTCACTGTTTTGATGAAGAAAGTTGACCTAATAATTGGAAAGACATAACTAAGCAAAAAGTTATTCATGCAACATACACAGTTTAATGATTTCCAATTCCTTGCCAAGAAACCATGATAGAAACATGATGTCTGATTATCCCATAAGCAGACATATGCTTCTTCAACTTTAATCTCTCTTCAGTCTAGACATTAGACCAACTGTCAATACAGACTGTGGGAAGGAAAGCCAAGAACCCTGTGATACAAGTCAGCCAACTGTGGGTAACTGGGAAGGAATGACTTACCCAGTTTCTCGAACAGTGTATAGTAATTAACAGTGACTTACTGCATTTATGCAATTACATAGAAAGTCCCCAAATCATGATTTAATCAAGTAGAAAGAACAAGGAAATGAGTTCTGAGACTGATTAGTGAAGTAAGGTTCTATATCTTGGTTATAGACACTTGTCTGTAAATGGAATGATTTTGGTATCTTCAGTAGATACCTCTGGGATACTCATAGGTCTTAGGAGAAGAATTACACAGAATGTTTTTTGCTACAATGAGAAAGGCTGGAATTCAGAGTATCAGTTTTAAAGGAGCTGCTAACATATCTATTAGATTCACTGGAGATGAGAACTATCACACAGCTGTGGAGTCAAGGAGAATTCTAGGAAGCATGTTTGAGACACCGGATCCTGAATCCAAAGATCTTGATCTAAGTTTCTACCAGAAAGAATGGCTAAGGCTACCAGATTTCTTTGTAAATATTTAATCAAGATAAGGATAAGCCCCCAAAAAGATGAATTTGAGGAAAAGGGTACCCAGGGTCAGAGTAAGCAGGGAAGAAGTCAGAAATATGTTCTTGTCTTTTATTGGGTTGGCCAAAAAGTTTATTTGGGATTTCCCATTACATCCTATGGAAAAACCTAAACACATTTTTTGGCCATCCTGTGTGCTGTGTGCTACTACAGGTTAAGAACTTAATCACTTTTCCTATTGTATATCTTCAAGGGCATTTCAAAAACATTTTTCATAAATTATACAATTTTATTGATAAAATAACTTTTAAAAATAATATCGTCATCCATTATAAATGAAAGTGAAGCTTGAAAAAATGACATGGAGAACTAGCAAAGTACAAATGCAAGAAATGGGACCTGGGTTTCAGACGCCTTGTCATGGATAAGTCCACAGCACAGGAGTTTCTAAAGACATTGTTACAGGTGTTCCTAATACTATTGTCATATTCAGTGGATAGTAGATTAAATAACCACTTAATTTTACCATACTAGTACACATTTGTTATATACTTTGTATCTCCTAAAGATTAGCCTATGTGGTATTAGCATGACATTGGTCTCATGAATAATAAAATAATCTGTTTTACTTATTGATTTCCCTAAAGGGGATTTCTATGACCTCAGTCAGTTCAGTCGCTCAGTCGTGTCCGACTCTTTGTGACCCCATGAATCACAGCACGCCAGGCCTCCCTGTCCATCACCAACTCCCGGAGTTCACCCAGAATCACGTCCATCGAGTTTGTGATGCCATCCAGCCATCTCATCCTCTGTTGTCCCCTTCTCCTCCTGCCCTCAATCCCTCTCAGCATCAGAGTCTTTTCCAATGAATCAACTCTTCACATGAGGTGGCCAAAGTACTGGAGTTTCAGCTTTAGCATCATTCCTTCCAAAGAAATCCCAGGGCTCATCTCCTTCAGAATGGACTGGTTGGATCTCCTTGCAGAACAAGGGACTCTCAAGAGTCTTCTCCAACACCACAGTTCAAAAGCATCAATTCTTCAGCTCTCAGCCTTCTTCACAGTCCAACTCTCACATCCATATATGACCACAGGAAAAACCATAGCCTTGACTAGACGAACCTTTGTTGGCAAAGTAATGTCTCTGCTTTTGAATATGCTATCTAGGTTGGTCATAACTTTCCTTCCAAGGAGTAAGCATCTTTTAATTTCATGACTGCAGTCACCATCTGCAGTGATTTTGTAGCCCCAAAAGTCATTCTCTACTAACCTCAGTAGAGAATCTAAAGCAATAGTTATACACATATGAATAGATATAAGTAGATTATATATGTATATATATATAGTGGATTATGTGTATGTATATATATATATATATATAAATACACACACATTTATATATGTGTGTGTATGTATATCGGAGAAGGCAATGGCCCCCCACTCCAGTACTCTTGCCTGGAAAATCCCATGGACGGAGGAGCCTGGTGGGCTGCAGTCCATGGGGTCGCTAAGAGACTGAGCGACTTCACTTTCATTTTTCACTTTCATGCATTGGAGAAGGAAATGGCAACCCACACCAGTGTTCTTGCCTAGAGAATCCCAGGGATGGTGGAGCCTGATGGGCTGCCGTCTGTGGGATCGCACAGAGTCGGACACGACTGAAGTGACTTAGTAGTAGTAGTAGTAGTAGTAGTAGTAGTAGTAGTAGTGTATGTATATAGATTTAAAAGCCCACCAGGCTCATCTGTCCATGGAATTCTCTCAGCAAGAATACTGAAGTGGGTTGCCATTTTGTTACTCATGGTCTCTTGTTTCTCTTGCATTGGCAAGCAGATTCTTTACCACTAGCACCACCTGGGAAGTCCTTGAAAAGATCAATCAACTTAATTATTATGTGGTACATTTTTACCATTAATAAATAGAATTCAAACATGCTTGGTTGAGCATACTGGCTAAAGCCAAAGGAAATACTAAAGAGAAATTCCTCATTACATTTTAATCATTATGCTTTTATTTTACAATTTTTTTTTTTGGTTTTGGTTCCATTGGTTATTATACACAGAATATATAATTTTGGAGGAAAATATTTTGCTTAAAATGTGTATTTCTGTATAGAGGTTTGTGATTTTGAGTATTTTAATATCAAATATATTTTAAAATTCTAAAATTAATTAATATATGAAATTAGCCAGTTGAGAGTTTAGTCCATAAATTGACACATAATGTAAATCATTTCCTCTAACTTATTATTGGTTATTTTGGACATTTATTACATTAGCCTAAGTATTGTTTTCACAGCTCGTGATATTGAAGTATGTTCTGAATACCATGTATCAGTCTGCAAGAACATCTAAAGTAAATATTGCAAACTTTTATAACAATCTGGCATTGTTGTTTCATCCATGCTTGTGATCAGTGGATGCATATCACTGAACAGGCTGTAGATCAGACAAGGTGTGGATACACTAGTGAATTAGTGTGCTGGATTGGACATGATGCAAGATATATTTTAGACATAAGGAGTAGGAGCATATTACAACATGCTGTGTCATAAAGTTATTTTGTTAACTCTAATTTAAAGCGATCAAAATCTGAAAAAAATAAACATTTACTTTTAATGGTTTCCATTTATACAGTCATTTAAGTCAAATTAATTTTTACTATTTTAATTGAATTAGTTTTAGTAATTTAATATAATTTTTATTAACCAAATATGATTTTAAAATCAATTTTAAGTACAAATTATAATAAAATAAATTAATTTGTGTGTAAATAAATGAAATTTGAGAAGTTTATACTATTGTGGAAACATCCAAATAAACAATAGGGAATTTCCATCACCCTCAAAAGCTCCCTTGTATTCCTTTGCAGTCAGTTCCACCATCCCTGACCCCAGGCAGACTTTATTTGATTTACTTTTAATTATTATTTTTGTCTGTTCTGGAACATATTATAAATCAAATCATGAAATATATATCCCTTTGTGACTAGATTTTTCTGCTGAACATATTTTTGAGATTCACTCACATTTTTTGTATATCAGTAGTCCCTTATATCGGAGAAGGCAATGGCACCCCACTCCAGTACTCTTGCCTGGCAAATCCTTTGGACGGAGGAGCCTGGTAGGCTGCAGTCCATGGGGTTGCTAAGAGTCAGACACGACTGAGCGACTTCACTTTCACTTTTCACTTTTATGCATTGGAGAAGGAAATGGCAACCCACTCCAGTGTTCTTGCCTGGAGAATCCCAGGGAGGGCAGAGCCTGGTGGGCTGCCCATCTATGGGGTTGCACAGAGTCGGACACGACTGAAGTGACTTAGCAGTCCCTTATATTGCTAAGCAATATTCCATTTTATCAACATCCCCTAATATTTTTATTCACTCCATTGATAAACATCTGGTATATTTCCATTTGGGATTAATATGTCTTTGTGTGGACATATGTTTTCTCTTGGGTAACTACCTAAAGGTGAAATACTTATTTACATGGTAAGGTGTGTGGGAAACTGCAAAACTCTTTCCTAAAATGGTTGATTTATGTATACGTCTACCAGCAGTGTTTGATAAATCCTGTTGCTCCACACTTTTTCTTAAACTCTTGAGACTGTCCCTCATTTTGACTTTAACATTCAAGTAGAAATGTATTGTTATTTCTTTGTAGTTATAATCTGAATTTTAGTTATAATCTGTAGTTATAATCTTGAACACTAAAGATGCTAAGCATGTGTTTTTAGGCAATTATAGTCATTCATATATCTTTTGTAAAGTAACTTTTCGTCTTTCACCCATTTTTAAATTATGTTTATTTGTATTCTTATTAATAAGTTATGTATAAATCCTTTGTCAGATATGACTTGCCTTTTCATTTCCTTAATAGTGTCTTTTGAGCAGCAGAAGTTATAAATTTAAAATTTACTTTAATTTTATAATTTAACATTATCACCTAAATTGGGGAAGTGAATTTTACATTCTTTTAACTGTGCTTTACATTTAATTAAATAAGTTTCACTTACCTTCTTTTGGTCAAGAAAGAAACATATCTCTTTGAATGTAATAACATTGTTAGAATACATGTTAATGATGAAATGCCTCAATAAATTAAAGATCCAATATTTTAACTAGCTTTATTCAGAAATATGAACTCACATTATAGAGTACCGTTTCCTACATAACTGAGAGTGAAGAGTTAAAACCACAGTGTGCTATCAGTGATTTGGCTAATGAAGCAAATAAAAGAACAAAACACAAGTGGTATTTGCATAAAAAACACAAATGAGATCAAAACCAAAATAACTCCTTGAAAAAACACTGAATTTTGAAAAAGCAAGGAAGCAAATAAACAAATGTTCAATATTTCACATATAAACATTAAGTGTTTTACTTTTTTCTAGTAAGTGATACATCAGGCTGCTAAGACACATATATAACATATATGAATGCATGTTTATATAAAATATATTAATGCTTATATATACACACATATACATACACACACAATTTCTAAAACATTAGTGAAAACTTCAAACTTCATTAGTTATTTTGTTTTGGAAGTGTTTGGTGAATCTACTACATTCAGGTACTGGTTAATGGGAAGGAAGACCAACTCGTAGGATAAACACATTGTCAAAGCAAGATATTGCTAACATGGCAAGTCCTTTAGTAGAAATAGATTAAATGTGATAGTGATATGAGGGAACTATTCTTTTTTTCTATTTAATTGCCAACAAGTAGAACTAACTGATTACTATTATAAAGGTTTATATAGTCAACAAATGTTGCTTAGAGTTTTAACTGTTTTTAGGAGTATGTCCTGATGGCACAGATGTAATGACTTAAAAACATTCTGGAGTAGCTAGCCAAAGAAAGAAACTTATGCCAGATTGCAAGGCAGCACAGTAGTTTCTTCCCTGAAACTATCTTGCTGTGAAAAAAACATTGGCTGAACCAAAGTTGTTTTATGATATCTGTTAATGTGTGAACTTAAAGATTGCAAACAGCAAGTGTTATTATATGTTGTGGTAAGGGTAAGATGACTATAATGGATAAGATTTCTCACAAGAGTATTTGATCTAAAAAATGAACTCTCTGTTTCTTAAAAAGTAGAAATCATTTTGAGCTCAAAATTTTAAAGATTTGAAATTAACATAAAGATATCTATACCGTTTTTAATAACCTTAAGATTTCAAAGCATGGAGGGAAGACCTTCCAAAAATTTATAATACTAGAAATATAGATTTTCTACATATTATTGTGACAAATTCCATAATTTATCATTAACTATCTATAAGCTGAGTGAATATGATACTGTTGCAGATCAACTTATAAATTAATATTCTGAACTTGGTTCCCTATTAAAGATCACCTACTCATGAACTTCATGGAGCTAGAATCCATTTCATTCATTAGAAGTTGGTTTCAACTATAAAATATATTATGAACTAAGAAGGTAAATTGTTGGAACTTACTACTTTAAAAAGATTGAAAATGGAGTTTGAAAACATAGCATCACTATTTGATATAAAAGTTAAATTAATATCTAGAAATTGCTTTAAAATCTCTCCTTTCACTCCTCATATCTCTGTGAGATAAGTTTTACTGCTAGAAGTGTCATTAAAATAATCATAGAAATAGTTTGGAAATGCATCATCCCCTACAAATACCATGTAATCAGTTTAACCTAGATTAAATATATTAATAATAACAAAACTTATTTGATACATAAAACAAGTTTCATTATTGACATATACAATGTTTGTTCATAGCACACACATCTAATTTCAAAATTGTCAATTCTTTCATAACTCTCTTCTCTCCTTTCTGCTCTGCAAAAAAAAAAAAAAAAATTATCATAGACATAGAGGTTTAAAACTAAACGTATTTATTAGCTCTAAGTTTCTGAGACTTTAGATTTCTCATCTGGATTCTCTTTCTTCAGACTATGTCACAAGGCTTCATTCAAGGTGTCAGCCGTTACTCAGGCCCACAAGGAAGCTCAAGTAGGGAAGAATCTGCTTCTAGTCTCAAGTAGTTGTTAGCAGGATTTAGTTCCTTGTAGGTTATTGGTCTGAGAGCCTGAGCTCTTTGATGAATATTGACTGGAAGCCACTCTTGGTTCTTTGTCACTTGGGCCCCTCCATCTGGCAGCCTGCCTCACCAAATCCAGCAAGAGAGAGAGACCGCTAGTGAGATGAAAGTCATGATCTTACTTGTCTAAACATCGAAGTAACATCTCATCACCTTTTCTGTATTCTATTCATTAGGAGCAAGTCACTAGGTTAACCCATGCTCAAGGGTATGGGATTACACAGGAAGCAAGGATCACTAGGGACCATTTTAGAGTCAGCTCCTCAGAAATTCTATCCTTTCACAAGGACCTGGTGAAGAGGAATTTCAGAATCAACAGATTCTGAGGGAAGAAGTTGATTCTGGAAGAAATGTGGTTAATCCATTAAGGATATGCGTAGAGAACAAACTTGTACAATGAGGCTCCTCCTGATGGATTATTTGGATGAAGATGTCAACTCTTCTCTATTTTCTCCAAAACTAGACCTGGGTGACTACCTTTTGTTACAATTCATTAGAATTGAAATATAGGGCAGGTCTGTATGAGTGCTTGAGCTACCCACGTGGTTGTAGTGGTAAAGAATCCGCCTACCAATGCAGAAGATAAAGAGACACAGTTTCAGTCTCTGGGCTGGGAAGATTTCTTGGAGAAGGAAATGGCAACCTACTCCAGAATCCTTGCCTGGGAAATCACATGAAGAGCCTGGTGGGCTACAGTCCATGGAATAGCAAAGAGTGGGATATGACTTAGCGACTGAGCACATTTTCATTTATGCAAGTTCTTTTTGTCTGTCACTTCATATTTAGAAGGTTTTTTATTCATTGGCTATATACATTCCTTGCAATTTTTAAGTAAGATGTTATCTTTCCATTGCACTTATGAATAAGATATTTTTCAGTATTTTTTTCAGTATAAATAATTACCATTGGTAGGAGGTAACTGCCTTCATTAAATGTGATACTGTTTATTAATTTTAATAATTTTTGAATTATTTATTTGTAGCTAGTATAAATGTTATTATCACAAAAGACTCATGCTTATTTATATTCTATGTCTTAATTAAGAGTTTAAGTTAAAAGCAAAATTTCTGAAAAAACTGCATTTTAAATTTTTTATAGAAGTGACAACTCAGATTAAATGAGGATTCTATTAATTAAGGACAAGTTATTTAGCCAATACTACTTGAAATAATTTTATTATTATAAAGTAGATGAATTCAGTGGTGTTCATGTAAGCATTCAAGTGATTCTTAGATCCAGCTATCCTTCAACTTTATTTCTGGAATCCTAAATTCATTTGCACAAACCAGAGACAAATTGTTGTACCATAAAGTAAAGTTTGGTTTAGGAAGTAAACAGCAATAAGTTCAATTTCTTAATTGTAAACTATTGATGGTGATTCTTGTTAATTGCTACATTAAGCTCATATTTTATTTTTAAACTATTTTGGGGTCAAATATGGGATTTAACTTTGGGAAAGATATATTTACATCCTTCCACTCAAACTTCCATTTTAACAGAACTTTTTTCCTATGATCTGTTTATAATTTTAAATTCTATATTTGACTATTTGTATATATGGTTTATCTCCCATACTAGAGTCCACACTTCTTGCAAGCTGAGTCCCGAAGAGCTAGAAAAAGGTCCTGCACACAATTTGTGTTCAACAAAAATTGGTAGAAAGAATGAAATGAATGTAATGCAATATTTTCAGGTTATTTCGTTGATAACTATTTAAGCTTAGAGTTTCTGTTTAGACCTACATTATGTTTAATGAACCATGTTTTACCTTCTTTAAACAAAGAAAATACATTAATCTTTCTTCTCATTCTATAAACCTTGTACTTAATAGCACATTTCTGCCTTTGTAAAAAGTAGGATTAGATAGTCATTTGAATGAGCTCCAATTTTCTTGTGCTAAATATGACAGCTTTGAATATATTTGTACTTCTCTGATTCACTCACACCATGGAGATGTAATTTGGCAAGTAGTAATTTCCAGAGTAATAAACAAAATGAGAATTCAGAAGTCTGCAAGGCATACACTGATGAAAATGACACTTTTTTTTTTTAATTCATGCAAGTTAGTTTTCTCTGTAAAAAATATACTCCAGAAATTTGGTTTGGCACTTACAATAAATTTCCTCTTGATATCATTAACACTGAAATATATTTTATCTAGTATTTCACCAAAAAATACATGAATAATTATTTGTAACTTGGGTAAAATATGCTGTTGGAATGACCAAGACTTTTTCCTTATTTTGATTTTACATATTTAAATAACTTGTCAATGAAATTACAAACATTTCATTTATGCAATTTACCTAATAGTTTTTAAATTGCAGGTAAAAATGTACTCACAGGGAAAAATAAATATGCTAGAAATAAACCAACATCAAAATGACAAGAATGCCCATATATGAGCATATAATTTCTGTTTAATTTTAAGCTATATTTGAATCCAGTAACAGAAGAGTTATAGACATTTCTAATAGTAAACTTTGGTCAAAATAATTATATCTTTTCTGTCTACTATTTCCACAATTTTGAAGAGAAAACCTCATAAGAAACATTTTGAACTGTGGACTTATACATAGGATTTTAATATCTATAAGTTTTAAAGAGCTAATTTGCCTATTGCCTACATGCTGATTCATTAATTAAAGCATGTTTCAGTTCAGTACAGTTCAGTCACTCAATCTCTTTGTGATCCCATGGACTGCAACACACCAGGCATTCCTGTCCATCACCAACTCCTGAATTTACTCAAAATTATTTCCATTGAGTCGGTGATGCCATCCAACCATCTCATCCTCTGTTGTCCCCTTCTCTTCCTGCCTTCAATCTTACCAGAATCAGGGTCTTTTCAAATGAGTCAGTTCTTCACATCAGGTGGCCAAAATATTGGAGTTTCAGCTTCAAAATCAGTCCTTCCAATGAATACTCAGGACTGATCTCCTTTAGGATGGACTGGTTGGATCTCCTTGAAGTCCAAGGGACTCTCAAAGAGTCTTCTCCAACACGACAGTTCAAAAGCATCAATTCTTTGGTGCTCAGCTTTCTTTATAGTCCAACTCTCACATCCATACATGACCACTGGAAAAACCATAGCCTTATCTAGACCGACCTTTGTTGGCAAAATAATGTCTCTGTTTTTTAATATGCTGTCTAGGTTGGTCATAGCGTTTCTACCAAGGAGCAAGTGTCTTTTAATTTCATGGCTGCAGTCACCATCTGCAGTGATCTTGGAGCCCAAAATAATAAACTCTGCCACTGTTTCCACTGTTTACCCATCTTTTTGTCATGAAGTGGTGGGACCAGGTGCCATGATCTTAGTTTTCTGAATGTTGAGATTTAAGCCAACTTTTTCACTCTCCTCTTTCACTTTCATCAATAAGCTCTTTAGTTCTTCTTCCCTTTCTACTATAAGAGTGGTGTCATCTGCATATCTGAGGTTATTGATATTTCTCCTGGCAATCTTGGGTCCAGCTTGTGCTTCATCCAGCCCAACGTTTCTCATGATGTACTCTGCATAGAAGTTAAATAAGCAGGATGACAATATACAGCCTTGACGTACTCCTTTCCCAATTTGGAACCTGTCTGTCGTTCCATGTTCAATTCTAACTGTTGCTTCCTGACCTGCATACAGGTTTCTCAAGAGGCAGGTCAGGTCATATAGTATTCCTATCTCTTTCAGAATTTTCCACAGTTTATTGTGATCCACACAGTCAATGACTTTGAATAGTCAATAAAGCACAAATTGGTGTTTTCCTGGAATCTCTTGCTTTTTTGATGATTCAGCAGGTGTTGGCAGTTTGATCTCTGGTTCCTCTGTCTTTTCTAAATCCAGCTTGAGCATCTAAAAGGTCATGGTTCACATATTGTTGAATCCTGACTTGGAGAATTTTGAGCATTACTTTACTAGCATGTTTATTGATGTCCTTATAGAACTCTTACCATTTATGAATTATATGGCAACATTATCAACATCTTAAACAGAGTAAGAGGGAAGAGTATCGGGCCTGGGGAAACTGTGCATAAAGCTGGAAATAAGCTTTGAGCTGGTTTATATGACACAGTGGAAGGTAATATCCAGGAGGCAGCCTCTCATAGTTCTCAGAAACTTCACCTTTGAATCAAGCAGACCAGGGTTAAATTTCTGATTTGCTGTCTATTAGCTGTGTTGCAAATGATTTTTTACTTTTTACTTTTTACTTCATATCTCAGCTGTTTTATGCAAATATGACAAAAATTATATCACATTTGATAGTTCTAAGGACTTCCATGGTGGCTGAGATGGTAAAATGTCTGCCTACAATGAGGGAGACCTGGCTTCAATCCCTCTGTCGGGAAGATCTCCTGGAGAAGGAAATAGCAACCCACTCCAGTATTCTTGCCTGGAAAATCCCATGGATGGCGAAGCCTAGTAGGCTACAGTCCATTGGATCACAAGGAGTTGGAGATGACAGAGTGACTTCACTTTTCACTTTGATAGTTCTAAAGCTTAAACATTGTATATTTTAGGATTTCTTATGCATCAGTGACTACTTTGTGTTATTTTGCTGATAATGATGAGTCTACCCATGGAAATAGAAATGGCTATGATTTTGCTGCCAATGATTTTTCCATTAGGATAATTGGGCTTCCCTCCTGGCTCAGAGGTTAAAGCATCAGCCTGCAATGTAGGAGACCTGGGTTCGATCCCTGGGTCGGGAAGATCCCCTGGAGAAGGAAATGGTAACCCACTCCAGTATTCTTGCCTGGAGAATCCCATGGATGGAGGAGCCTGGTGGGCTACAGTCCACGGGGTCACAAAGAGTCAGACACGACTGAGCAAGCGACTTAACTTATCCATTAGGATAACCAGAGGCAATTTGGGGGGGGGTGTGTGCCAGATTCCAAAGCAGTATTAAATTGTACAAGTATTTTAGTAAGGGAAATATATGGGGGAGTAAATGGTAAGAAAATATATGGATGATGAAAAATTGTCAGACAACATGCAGGTATGATCTGAAGCAGGGAGATGGACTACCTTATTATCTAGGGAATGTTCAGCTAAGTCCTCCTACAGGCTCAGAGTCAAAGTCTGAGGAATTCTGTTTTTTAGGAACAAGTCTGCTGTAAGTATCTGTCATGTCCAGTAATTGGGAAAAAACCTTACATGAAGCTTGGCTATAATGGATTTTTAGAGTATAGCAGTTGGGACCCATATGTGGGAAAAGAAGCAAGAGTTAGAACTGATAATGGAAGAACTGACTGGTTCAAAGTTGGGAAAGGAGTGCAAGGCTGTATATTATCACCCTGCTTATTTAACTTCTATCCAAGTATAGCATGTGAAATGCCAGGCTGGATGAATCACAAGCTGGACTCAAGATTGCCAGGGGAAATATCAATAATCTCAGATATGCAGATGACATCACTCTAATGGCAGAAAGCAAAGAGGTACTAAAGAGTCTCTTGATGAGGCTAAAATAGGAGAGTGAAAAAGCTAGTTTAAAACTCAACATTCAAAAAACTGAGAGTTTGGCATCTGGTCCCATCACTTCATGGTAAATAGAAGGGAACAAAGTAGAAACAGTGACAGATTTTATTTTCTTGGGCTCCAAAATCACTGCAGACAGTGACTGCAGCCAAAAAATTAAAAGATGATCCTTGGAAGGAAAGCCATGACAAACTTAGGCAGTGTATTGAAAAGCAGGAACATAACTTTGCCAACAAAGGTCTGTAAAGTCAAAGATGTGGTTTTCTCATAGTCATATACGGATTTGAGAGTTGGACTATAAAAGAAGGCTAAGCACTGAAAAATTGATGCTTTTGAGCTGTGGTGTTGGAGAAGATTCTTGACAGTCCCCTGGACTGCAAGGAGATCAAATCAGTTAATCCTAAAGGAAATCAACCCTGAATATTCATTGGAAGGATTGATGGTGAAGCGGAGGCTCCAATACTTTGGCTACCTGATGGGAAAAGTCGACTCACTGGAAAAGACCCTGATACTGGGAAAGATCAAAGGCAAAAGGAGAAGCGAGTGGCAGAAGATAAGACGGTTAAATAGCGCCACTGTCTCAATGGACTTGAATTTGAACATAACGTGGGAGACAGTGAGGACAGGGCAGCCTGGTGTGCTGCTGTCCATGGGGTTGCAAAGAGACATGACTTAGTGATTGACCAATAGTCACAGTTGGGACTCTGGTTAATTATGATCCCTGTAGTTGGAAGACTGCAAGGCTCATTCCCTTTGGTGGATCCCCACTTAGAAGAGGTGTGCTGGATGGATTCAAGTTGGCACAGAATAACTACTCAGGCTATTTAGGAGAAGCAAAAGATGACTACTTATGGCTTTCATTTTATAGTAATCCTAGAAGAGTAGCATACTCACTCATTTTAGACTCAATGTTTAACCCATTTCTGTTGAGCCAAATTCAAACCTATATCCAGTAACTGCATTCTTTCCAAAAAATCCCTTAGAGTTGTATAATATATTTTAGTTTAGAAAAACAGTTATATCATTTACCTTTGCTATTTGAATGCCATAAAACCTATGAAATTGATGGTGGACAGGATGTCACTTGAGGAAACTAAGACTCAGATAGGGACAGGGGTTGGTGAGTGGAAGGTCTGGGCCATCAGAGATTTGCTTAACTCCAAGCCTGGTGTTATCAGTGGTCCATTCTTGTCTACTGGCTGCAGTCCTCCAAAAATGCACTGTATGGCAGCGATCAGGTTTTAAAATATCCTCAACAGGCTATATTGTCAGTTGAGGTAGTGATGGTCAAAAGTGATGGGGAAGAGTCCAAGACAGTTTTCAGATCTGTGTGACAGACAGAATAAGACCACAATAAGATACAAGTAAATAATTCATATGCTTATGTCCCTCAGTGGAATCAATTTGTGGACTCATTATTTGGTGGTGGTTGTTTAGTCACTAAGTTATGTCCAATTCTTTATAATCCCATGGACTTTAGCATGCCAGGCTCCTCTGTCCATGGGATTTCTTAGGCAAGAATATTGGAGTGGGTTACCATTTCCTTCTCCAGGGGATCTTCCTGACTCAGGGATTTAATCTGTGTCTCCAGCATTGCAGACAGACTTTTTTACCACTGAGCCACCAGATGTTCCCTACATTCATCATTTAGAGGGGGGTTTTATTGAAGCCAGCAGAAGAAGTACATTTGTTCTGGGAACAAAAATAGATCAAGTGTGCAGGTGAAGTCTCTTTCTAGGATTTCAGAGCTTGTTATTTCATCAAGGTAATCAGGGTAATCAAACAAAATACATTCTTATTATTATACAAATGTGTAATTTCAGTGCAACTGATGTCAGCTTTGGAAATCACAAGAATAGTGTAGCTACTCACAATGGAACCAGACTCAAGTAGCAAATCGATCCTATAGAATATAAACCTTAGCTACAAGTTGATACATATTTACTTGCATATAACAAAATATCAGAGAAGGTGATGGCACCCCACTCCGGTACTCTTGCCTGGCAAATTCCATGGACGGAGGAGCCTGGTAGGCTGCAGTCCATGGGGTCACGAAGAGTCGGAGATGACTGAAAGATTTCACTTTCAGTTTTCAGTTTCATGCATTGGAGAAGGAAATGGCAACCCACTCCAGTGTTCTTGCCTGGAGAATCCCAGGGATGGGGGAGCCTGGTGGGCTGCCATCTATGGGGTCACACAAAGTCCGACACGATTGAAGTGACAGCAACAGCAACAGCAGCAGCAGCAGCAACAAAATAACTGAAAATATAAAGATCATTTAAAGCTTCTTTTTAATCCATTTCTATTCACTGGAGGGAAACATTTTGATTTAGAATAACAAGAGAACTCGATACTATTTACATATACCAGAGATATTCAAATAGGTCATGGTGTAGAGACTTTCTCATGCCTGCTATCAAGCTGGAAAACACATATAAGGTTTGAAAATAAATGTCATTTTGGTTTCATATTTGTCTATTATGAAAATAACAGTAGGAGCTAATTTGGAAAATTTTAAACTTTCTCTGGAGGTTTCACAAATATGTTGTCTTGCCTCAATCTGAGTTAAGTAAATTAATAAAACATATAAACTCACACATTGCCTGACTCCATGGATGTTCTTGCCAGCTGTTGTGACTTTATTGAATAATACATTATCAGTGTGATAGTGTATTTGTGATGATGAATTGCACTGTTACATAATTAGAGCAATTGTGTCCTGATGATATATTAACTCAATAACCCAGTAGCAGGCAGAAGAAAATTATTTTAGCAATTCTGATTCCACATGATTACTTTTAAGTTCATTGTGAAAACATTTAAGTTGTTTGTACTATAATAGCTCAACAAAACATATTTTTATCCAATGCTTCCATTTTACAATTGAGAATCATTCCTGAATTGGGATAAAGTGTGTAATGCAGTCCTGGCTTAACTGTATTTCTAATTTTCTAAACCTGAATAGCTATTCTGAAACTCAATTTTCCCACCTGAAAAATGGAGGTAATAACTGTTTTCTTACAGTTTTATTGTAAGGATAAAGTGAGTTTTGGAGTTTGAGAGAATTTGTAAAGAAAGATGCAAAGATAAGATCATTTAGTGCTTCTGGGTTATGGCATGGATTTATAGCTGGCTCTAGAACTTGCTAGCTGTATTATCTTGGAGAAAATGATTAACTTCACTGTGCCTCAGTTTTGTCATCTTTAAGAATAACTACTTAGGATGTTATGCAATTTAATTGAGAAAAACACCTCGTTTCTTAGAATAATCCCTCTTCAATCTAAATGTTCGTTAAAAAATTATTTAAAAAAATATTTTAAGTGTGTGACAAAATATCTTGGTCACCATAAAGATTAATTTTAAGTGTCAGTTTGGGCCTTGAGGTGTCCAGATATTTGTTCAAATATTTGGCTGGGTGTTTCTATGAAGGTGTTTTTGAATGAGTTTAACACTTAAATCAAATGACTGACTAAAGCCAATGGCTCTTCCTCATGTGGATGGGCCTCTCCCAAATAGCTAAAAGTCTGCATGGAACAAAATGTTGACCCTCATCTAAATAAGGGCTTCCCAGGTAGCACTAGTACTAAAGAACCTGCCAATGCTGGAGATGTAAGAAATATGGGTTCAATCCATGGGTCAGGAAGGTCCCCTGGAGAAAGGTATGGCAACCCATTCCAGTATTCTTGCCTGGGGAATCCAAGGACAGAAGAGCCTGGGGGGTTACAGTCCATAAGCTTGCAAAGAGACAGACATGACTGAGTGACTTAGCAAGCACATTTGAATAAGAGAAAACTCCTTTTGCCTATTTTAGTGCCAGAATATGTTTTTTTTTTCCCCTGTCTTTGAACTTGAACTGAAACAGTGACTCTTCCTGGCTTTTGAGCCTGTCAGTTGTAGACTAGATCTAAACAATCAGCTTTCCTGCATTTTTATTTTGTGAACTGAAGATCTTGGACTTTGTCAACCTCCATAACAGCATGAGGCAATTCCTTAGGTTATTTTTATCTGTTTATCTATCTACTTATCTATCTCTGTTTCTCTGTGTATCTATCAATATATATTTACAGATATAAAGATATATATATATATATATATTCTCTCTCTCTCTCTCTCTCTCTCTATATATATATATATATATATATATGTATATTTAGCTACCTATTTTATAGTCAGCCATCCATATCCAGGGATTCCGGATCCACAGATTCAACCAACCACAGATTAGCTGACACCTCATGTTTGTAGATATGGATCCCTTGGGTCAGAGTGCCTTTAACATTGTGCCATTGTATATAAGGGACTTGTGTATCCACAGATTTTGGTATATGTGATGGGTTCTGAAACCAATCCCATATATCCTATTTGTTCTGTCTTAAAGGAGAATCCTAGTGTATTCATAGATGTGTCTCCAGCAACTATCGTGATAAAGATTTTGCTTCACACAATGAACACAAAGCTAAGTCGAACATAAATGGTAACGAAGTATGGTATTTAAAATTACATTATATTATTCTTACAATTTTAGAATTTAAATAATGACTCTAAAATGAACTATATATTTGTTATAGGGTCAAATAGTTTAATAAATTAATTTTCTGTTTTTCATGGAGTATCTGAGTAGAGTCAAATTTATATCTTTTTGCCATATTCTGATTGAATTTTATGTCATATGTAGAGGAGGCCACAGACAGATAATTATTAGATAACAGTTCAGTTCAGTTCAGTTCAGTCTCTCAGTCATGTCTAACTCTTTGTGACCCTATGGACTGCAGCACACCAGGCCTCCCTTTCCATCACCAACTCCTGGAGTCTACTCAAACTCATGTCCATCAAGTTGGTGATGCCATCCAACCATCTCATCCTCTGTTGTCCCCTTCTCCTTCTGCCTTTTACCCAGCATCAGGGTCTTTTCAAAAGAGTCAATTCGTCACATCAGATGGTCATATTTTTGTAAATTACTAGTGATGCAGCTGAAACTCCAATACTTTGGCCACCTCATGTAAAGAGTTGACTCACTGGAAAAGACCCTGATGCTGGGAGGGATTAGGGGCAGGAGGAGAAGGGGACAACAGAAGATGAGATGGTTAGATGGCATCACCGACTCAATGGACATGAGTTTGGGTAAACTCCGGGAGTTGGTGATGGACAGGGAGGCCTGGAGTGCTGGGATTCATGGGGTCAAAAAGAGTTGGACACAACTGAGCGACTGAACTGAACTGAGTGATGCAGTTTAGTTTTAGTAAATATTTTACTATGATCCTTTTTATTAAATAAATAAATAGATATTTGAGAGCATCTCAATTCAATACCAAGTGGGAGGAATTTGGTCAGGTACAGAAAAATCTCATTAATGATTCACTAAGTTTCAGCAGCAGTATTTCTGCTTGACATTTAAGAAAAACTAATTTCTAATACATTTGACTCATTATTTGGGGTAATTTTGTCTATAAATCTTCATTAACAATGGATTAGTGAATACTGAACATGGTTCCAAGGGGAAATACAGGTTTATGTTCCTGTGAGCCTCTGGTCACAATATTTTTCCAATCAATGCATAACCTTGTTTTATGTTTGTTTCTGTTTAAAGTCACCCACCTTATTAGATATATTGTTAATTCAGTAACATTGAATTCACTACCAACCCCACTATAACTTTTGCCTGAACTAAGCTTCTCTGCAAAGACATATCACTGTCTTCTTGCTCTTAAGAACACTGCATAGCACTTCAGCACTAAACTTGGGGGTCATTTTAAATAGAAAAACTGCTAACAGTAAGCACAACAAGTTGAAAACCATGGCATTAAGCAGACCACAAAGACGACACTTGTTTGTAGTGAGAGAGCTAAAACAGG
Organism: Bos javanicus; assembly: GCF_032452875.1. Taxonomy (NCBI): domain Eukaryota; kingdom Metazoa; phylum Chordata; class Mammalia; order Artiodactyla; family Bovidae; genus Bos; species Bos javanicus. The sequence goes on along the minus strand of NC_083868.1, from coordinate 102,739,433 downwards.
AATCAGAGCATTGCCTTGTTTGACCTCAGCTAAATATATTTGTATAGGGGACTCCAAATTTTCACTCTGTACATGTCTACGAAAATGACTTTGAGGTTAAATGCAGAATCCATGAATAAAAAGAATCAGTTCAACATTTGAAGGATATCTAGGTCTTCAATATTTCTATTAGTAACTTGTATGTTTAAGTTGAGAATTCTTAAGGGCATTGAACATAAATTTTAAATAAAACTGTTATTGTTGTTCAGTCACTAAGTCATGTCTGACTCTTTGCAACTCCATGGACTGCACTGTGCCAGACTTCCCTGTCCTTCACTATCTCCTGGAGCTTGCTCAAATTCATGTCCACTGAGTTAGTGATGCCATCCAACCATCTCATCCTCTGTCACCCCATTTTCTTCCTGCCGTCAGTTTTTACCCAGCAGAGAAAATAATTAGAATAAAACTATTCTCCCAAGTAAGAAAACTGAGAACCTGTAACAGTTGTAGCAGCACAGATGCAAATTAGTTCATTAGGAATAACACATTGCAAGAAGTTGCTAGAAGAGTAATTTCAAGCAAGTAAAATATAAATGAGATTTAAAATTATAAAGTATTGAAATCTGGAAACAAAAGAGAATCCCCAAACATGGGAAAATTTTCATGTTTTAGATTGAATGTTTTTACTGGTTCAAAATAAATAATTTTAATTAAAAAAAAAATTGCTGCACTGTGAGCATGTGGGATCTTAGTTCCCTGATCAAGGATTGAACCCCTTCTTTGTTAGTGTGGACGCTTAACCACTAGACTGACTGAGAAGTCCCCAAATAGAGTTTATATCCAAAAGCATTCCTAGCAGAAACCTGAAAACTAATTATTCTAGTTCACTGTATTAAATATGTAAAGTGAAGGCAGAAATCCATGTCTTTTTCATAAACAATTGAGTGGTCACTTTGATGTTAGTTATGAAAAACCAAGCAGTGTCCTCTTCTCAAAATGAGGTTGAAGCAGTGCTTAAAAACTATTACTATGTCCTGTAATTTAAGTAAAAAATTCCTTGAAGCAAGAGGCATGGGAGGATGTTTACATGTTAATAACTATTGAATGAAAAAAAAAATGCTCCCTTATTACCAAATGATAATAGTAAGGGTAGAATATTATAAGGGGGCTTTCCTAGGTGGCTGTAATGGTAAAGAACCCACCTACCAATAAGGAGACCTAAGAAACACAGATTTGATCCCTGAGTCAGGAAGATCCCCTAGAAGAGCATGCAACCCACTCCAGTATTCTTGCCTAGAGAATCCTATGGACGGAGAGGAACCTGGCAAGCTAGAAGTGACTTACACACACATACACTAACATGCACAGAATATTATAAAGAGATACATTTCATAACTAGACATATTTGGCTTCAAAACTCATCACCACAACTGTGAAGGTGAGTGATTTCAACTTCATAAGTGTATTTCACTAAGCTTCGTTTCCTCCCACACAGCTGGGTATAAGATGAAATGGTGATTACTGCTATTAGTCCTTGAGGAACATGACCTGCCTTAGAATCCCAGTTCTGCCACATGTGCTGTTTGGAAAAGGTACTATCTTCTCAAAATGCACCTTCCTCTTCTACTTCAAGAATACAATGTATAAGTCCAGATTCAGTTGCAAATACAAACTCTGTTTAACTAAATTAAACAAATAATTTATGCTAGAGAGTTTTTAGAAACATTGAAAAGGCTGAGTAAACAGACTCTATCCTAGTCTGAACGGAATGTAGTTTACAATTGGGCCACAGTTCCAAAGTCTGGCCAAAGCAGCCTCTGGTGCAACTATGAAGGTAGCCAATTTGCAGCGATGCCAAGTGATAAATAGTTTAAATTTTTTGAGCCAAGCACACTGATATGTATTACACATTGTATAAAATACTACAGTTAAGCTATTTTGACCTATTTAAAAAATGGAACATAATATGAATGCTAAAAATTACATCTGTGAACACGGATTTTAAATTCCAGTATCTCTTTGGGAAAAAACAAAACTTACTGAGACACTAAGGACACTTTGAACCAACAATTTTTGGAAGCTTTAGTCATCGGATATTAAAGAGCTCATAGAATCATTGGGAAGGTTGGATAAATGGGCTCTATGCTGAGCGTCCAAGAATGTTCACAAAGCCACAATGCATAAAATGGCCAAGCCGCCAATGGAACTACTTACTGTCCCTTCCAAATTGGTAAACTGTCAGTACAGCTATTTGCCTCAGAACCTGTTCACCGTGGCTAAAATTCACGTGCTTGTCTCTCTCCCCACTTAGTTGAAAATTTCAGTTTCACATGAATGCATCAAATTGGTGGACTCTAAATCCTGTCTAGCTCACAATATTTAGTCAGGTTTAAGAAGCACTTTATTAGCAAACCAGTCACCTAGAATAAAATCTTGCCTCTATATCAGGTAATTTCAAGATGGGAAGGACCCCAACCGATTGGCAGATGGATATTGAAGCTTAGATGATAGCAGAGGGTGATGCACTGATGTGGCAGAAAGGGCAGAGGTTGTCCTGGGGACCAAGTTCCAGGAGCAGAACCCTAGACAGGAAAACAAAGTCAATTTAAAGAATCTGGTAATTGTATAGCAAAGGTGCTCGGTGGTCTTTATTGAAATGTAAGCCAATGAAGTGGTTACAAAGAATAAGGCAAAAAATGAAAAATACATGTGCCAGAAAGCAGTGGGGGCAGGTTTGAGGTCAAGCCTTGAACTATTCTGATCTATGGCATCCTTTGTTAATAATCAGATTAAGTCCTGAGCTGACAGGAGAAAGTTATATGACATCAGTTTAGGATATTGGAAGTCTTGAAATGAAGTGGGTAGAGTAAGAAATACTTTGCAACTTTTTTCTCTTTTTTAAAAAATTAATTCATTTTAATTGGAGGCTAATTACTTTACAATTATGTCATGGTTTTTGCCATACATTGACATGAATCAGCCATGGGTGTACATGTGTTCCCCATCCTGAATCCACCGCCCCCACCTCTCTCCCCATTCCATCCCTCAGGGTCATCGCAGTACACCAGCCCTGAGCACCGTCTCTCACGCGTTGAACCTGGACTGGTGATCTGTTTCACATATGATAATATACATGTTTCAATGCTATTCTCTCAAATCATCCCACCCTTGCCTTCTCCCACTTTGTAACTTTTGACTTTTAGGCCTGTTTTCTATTTCTAAACAGAATAAAAGGTTGGATTTCTCCCAGGACTCAGATCACTCACTATTTATTTTGAAAATATGACATTTGTAACATATTCATTTTTAATGAGAAGATTAAGTTCAGGCAAAACTTCTAGACTAGCTTCAAATATTCCACTTATGAAGAAATCAAAAGCTATTAATGTCTCAGAGCATTTTTTAATTTTCCTAAGTCTTCAAGTAGAAGCATTAAGAAATGATAATGTTCCAAATTAATTTTATATTGTTTTTAATTTTCCAAAGTAGCAATGAATATTTTTGTCCCTTGAAACTAGCTTTAGCTTTAGGTATTAGACAGTACATAAGATAAGGGACAAAAAAGTCTAAGGGGCACTTAACTTACTCTTAATTAGGAGCTAAATATTAACTACTAGTAATTACATTTGAAAGACTTTTGAACAAATCACTTTTTGTCATAGTATGAGAGAAATGTCTTTATTTTGACTAAAATTTATAACTAGATATTTAATTCTTATTTCAAAGAGATAATACTTTATTTATCAAGACTTCCATGGATTCCAGGAACCTTTTTAGAAAGAGGTTATACTTGACCACATGCCATTCAGATGAGCATTTGGTCAAAGGAGCTGAGTCCAAAATTCTAGTTAGTATCTTTTTTCCCCCTAATCTTTGGTAGCTGAATATGGTTTACCAAGAACTTTCTAGTTATTTAATCTATTCAGCTTGTCCATGTTCACAGTATTCACTTTTCTTCCTTTGTCTATGCATCCTTGACTTACTGCATTGTTCAAATAAATGAATAATTGCCAAAGCCACACACATTTGTGACTAATGTGGCCTCACTCTCATAATGAAGGTATACTCTGTTCAACTTGCCACGGGAATATATTTTCGTGTTACTTGACTATCTAATGCTTTTGGAGGGTGGCTCCTGACCAATCACCTTTAGAGAAAAATAAGTTTTCTGAAGAAAGGGTCTTAAAATGTTAACAGGCCTCTGGGCCAGAAGATGATGCAAATCACCTAAGCTTTTGCATATGATAAGTTTGCAGGAAGAAAGCCTGGCTTGCTGCATGACTCTACCCCTTCCCCCATTATCCTCTATGCATAACTTAAGGTATAAAAACTACTTTGGAAAATAAAGTGCGGGCCTTGTTCACCGAAACTTGGTCTCACCATGTCGTTCTTTCTCTTACCTCCTGGCTGAATTATTCAGCCTCTTTTCTCCACTGAATTTCCTCACTGAGCTATCCTTATTCCATTACTCTTTATATCCTTAATTAAAGTTTAATTAAGCAGTTGTTTCCTGATCCTTCGCGACACCATCCCCGCTTCGAATTCCCTGGATCCACCGGGGCTGGACCCCGGCACTTGACAATTAGTGTGAGAGTCCTTATCTGTTATTAACTCAAGAAATATCCCTCCAGGTCTACATGCCTGTTTGAGGAAAGAGCAAACATAAAATAGTCAGCTATTAAAAAACTATTGAGATCAAAGAGTTACACTGTAACCTTTAACATAAATGCCTTGAGCCTCTTACACTTGCTGTTTCCACTGTAGCTTCTTTTCATGGACCAATGTCTTTCTTGTTATTCAGGTATCACTCAAAAGTACCCTCTCAGTTAGACCTCCTCTGAACATCTAATTTATATTATAATGCCTTTGGTAATTTCTGCAAACCACTGAAATTATCTAATTCTTGCATTTATTTGTCCATGTTTGATTTTCTCTCTCTACAGCTCTGTGTCATTATAAGAACAAGGGTTTGATTTGTTTTGTTCACTACAGTTTGCTAGCCATTAAGAAAAATGCCTGGTACATAAGAGGCACTTTATTATTATTTATTGAATGAATGTGAATAAGAATATATTACTTGAACTCTCCCTGTTTCAATTCTTTCAATTTGAAAACTGTGATAATGTCTCTATCACACGACGGTTGTGAGACTTCATCAAGATATCACATCTATGAAATATTACTATCAATGAGACTTGTGGCAGAGAAAATTGTCAAGTGAATGTTCTTTTCTCCATTTCTGATTCACTGAATCTCTGAGAATAGAATAAGAAACTTAGTATTTTAAAATGACACTTCAGAGCTATTTTTATTTATGTTAGAGTTTGAGTACTGTTTCATGTACCTTGATACCTAGACTAATGACTCTTCTAGGAATAAAATTCTTTTACAAAAATTTCAACTCTGTTAAATGGAAAAAACAAAACAAAACTCATAAACATGAGCTTTGAGATTTGTATCTATCCATGTAACTTGCATGTGCTCCTTCTAAAGTGAACATAAAATCAACTCTTAAAAAATGTTGAAATCTGTGAAAATCACTTACTTTGAAATTACTTTTTCTGAAACCTTTTCATTGCATGTTCTTGCCTCAGGCAGCAAGTTCTTCTTTGTCCAGACCCACAGTGATACTTACCTTCTTTAAGGATTTTCTCTACTAAATTAGAAGCAAAGCCAAATAAAAATCCTCTGGTCAGTCTTTTATAGTTGACATTTAAAAGATTGTTCTTAAGAGAAATGAGCATAGGTGAGTTAACATATACACATTTATGCCTTTTATCTCTAAGAGTAAAATGTTAATAAATAGCTTTTTCTCAAATAAATGAACTGCACTCACCAACACATTGAAAGACAAATAATTCATTTTGCATGGAGGGCAGAAGTTTGGAGTTCTTATGAAATCAAATCAATACTAATCCTCAGCGATTGAAATCTAACTGTTTTTGAGAGAATCTGAAGGGGGTTTGATTTTGTCAAGGGAATGGAGGTGTAGGCAAGGACTGGAGGGCATGCAATATGAATGGTGATGTGCTAAAAAGGAATAACTATGAAGTCATCTGCTTCTTTTTCATATGTATTTTCTCCCATAGGTAAAGTTTATGCCACCTTCCCCTCCCCAAAGTAATACATGTGGGTAACATTTTAGGAATTTGCCTTTATTCCCCAATTTAACAATATTACAGTACTGTAATTCATAACCTACCTAAATTTCACCTTCAGAACACAACTCTAATCGTCTTCTACTGTATTTATTACCCATTCTCAGGGTAAGAATGTCACTGAATACTGAAATAGCATGTTGTTGTTTAGTCGCTATTTAATGTCCAGCTATCGACTGAAGCGACTTAGTAGTAGTAGTATTGTGACTTCATGGACTGTAGCCCACCAGGCTCCTCTGTCCATGTGATTTCCCAGGCAAGAAGACTGGAGTGGGTTGCCATTCCCTTCTGCAGGGGAACTTCCCTACTCAGAGACTGACCCTGCGTCTCCTGCATCTCCAGTACTGTCAAGTAGCTTCTTTACTACTGCCCCACATTATTAATCATTGTTATTCCCTAAATTGAATATCATCATAGAAATTTGAATATAAACTCTGTATTCATTGATTCTCAGTATCTGTGCTGTTGCTGTTAAGTTGCTTCGGTCGTGTCCAACTCCGTGCAACCCCATAGACTGCAGCCCACCAGGCTCCCCCGTCCCTGGGATTCTCCAGGCAAGAACACTGGAGTGCGTTGCCATTTCCTTCTCCAATGCATCAAAGTGAAAAGTGAAAGTGAAGTCGCTCAGTCGTGTCCGACCCTCAGCGACCCCATGGACTGCAGCCTTCCAGGCTCCTCCGTCCATGGGATTTTCCAGGCAAGAGTACTGGAGTGGAGTGCCACTGCCTTCTCAGTATCTAAAACAGGATAATAAAACAACAAGCTAATCTCCTCTGAAATAATTGCCACTTTATTTACGTGTTATTTGGAAACAAATTCTCAAATTACATATGTACTTATGCAATATTTTTCAAAGGATTTCAAGTTGTGTAAAATAATAGTGAAGCTATGTTAAATTTTCAATATAAATTGTATAATTGGAAATTATAATTTTTACACAGAAATGTGAGACTAACATAAATGAGGTTCATTTAGGTTACATCATCCATTTGGTTTCCCAGAAGATAGACTCAATAAATGCATTTTAAAAAGTTGTTTCTAGAAATAAACCATTAATTTAGGGACATTATGAAAAGAAATCAGTTTTCAATGGCTATTATTTAATATCATCCCTATGAAATGACTGATATTTCATGAGCAAGTCTCAGCAAGAACATATGTACATATACAAAGGTCATTTATGTAACAACCTTGATTAGGTAGCACACATCCAGGCATTATGCAGTGAAAAAAAAATCTTTAAGAAGTCACAGGAAAAAATAATACATATTCATATGTTTTCTGGGCTTCCCTGGTGGCTCAGCTGGTAAAGAATCCACCTGCAATGTGAGAGACCTGGGTTTGATCCCTGGATTGGGAAGATCCCAAGGAGAAGGGGATGGCTACCCCCTCCAGTATTCTGGCCTGGAGAATTCCATGGATTGTATAGTCCATGAGCTCACAAAGAGTCGGACACAACTGAGTGACTTTCACTCACATATTTTCTACTTAGAAAATGATTCTTCTCTTTCTTTCATAGTTCTCTCCCAGTTCTATGCTCTGTATAACAGCTGATTCTCCTGGTTTTGAAACCGAGAAGGACCCTGTGGGGTTTGAGAGCACAGAAAACTTCTTTCCCCTGTTTCTTGTAGGCAAGACTCCAGTCTCCATGACCTTCCCTGGGTTCCAAAGGGCAGATAGAACTTGGTTGCTAAACAAGGGAGGAGCAGGCAAAAAAGCACTTTAAGCAAAATTAAAAGAAACAGACAAGCTCATTAAGACTAGGAAACCAACCATCTGAAACCCTGCACATACCCTAATTTTGTCAGCAACTCCACCCTTTAAACTATTGCTATAAAACTCTTCATCAAATCCTACTAGGTTGGAACACATACTTTTCCAGGGCAGGAGCCCTCTGTGTCTCCCTTTGCCGGGCAAAGCAATATAACTATTCTTTTCTACATCACTCCAAACTGTATCCTGTATTCAATTTGGCACCCATACAAGCGAGAGCAGATTTTGGCATCAGTTTTAGTAGTTTATTTCTCCATTGTTCACATTAAGTTAAAGTTTGTTGTAGCCTTTGATACAGAATAATGTTATTAATTGTTGATTATAGGTTATTTTTCATAGTTGACATACATGTGTTTGGAAGATATGCTGAAATAAACTGATTTAGCCAATTTGTTCTCCAGAAGCCCAGAAGCTTTACTCTTATTCTTCCTTGAATCCAAACTATGAAACTTTCATTCTCACTACTTAAAAATAAAACAAACTCCCTCATCTATAATATCAGTTCAGTTCAGTCACTCCATCATGTCCGACTCTTTGCAACCCCATGAATTGCAGCACGCTAGGCCTCCTTGTCCATCACCAACTCCCAGAGTTCACTCAGACTCAGGTCCACCGAGGCAGTGATGCCATCCAGCCATCTCATCCTCTGTCATCCCCTTCTCCTCCTGCCCCCAATCCCTCCCAGCATCTGAGTCTTTTCCAATGAGTCAACTCTTCGCATGAGGTGGCCAAAGTACTGGAGTTTCAGCTTTAGCATCATTCCTTCCAAAGAAATCCCAGGGCTGATCTCCTTCAGGATGGACTGGTTGGATCTCCTTGCAGTCCAAGGGACTCTCAAGAGTCTTTTCCAACACTACAGTTCAAAGGCAACAATTCTTCGGCGCTCAGCCTTCTTCACAGTCCAACTCTCACATCCATACATGACCACAGGAAAAACCATAGCCTTGACTATGATATCAGTGACTTTCAAATGGCCAAATCCAAGGATCAGTTGTTGTATCTTACAATTTTTGGTCCTTTTTCCTCACTGTAATCTCCTTTTCCATCTCCTTTCAGTAGTTTCTTCTTACCTTCCTGAACTTGAAATATTGCAGTTTCTATTGCCACTCATTTCTTAAGTGATCACATCACCATAAATTTAAAAACAATCAATGTACTTACATTTAAAAAAATTTTATTCCCAGCCTAGGTCTCCCTCCTGAATTTTTGTTTTTTTGTTTCTTTAAATTTTATTTTATTTTTAAACCTTACAATATTGTATTAGTTTTGCCAGACACCGAAATGAATCCGCCACAGGTATACCCGTGCTCCCCATCCTGAACCCTCCTCCCTCCTCCATCCCCATTCACTCCCTCTGGGTCGTCCCAGTGCACCAGCCCCAAGCATCCAGTATCGTGCATCGAACCTGAACTGGCGACTTGTTTCATACATGATATTATACATGTTTCAATGCCATTCTCCCAAATCTCCCCACCCTCTCCCTCTCTCACAAAGTCCATAAGGTGAAAAGGCAGCCTTCAGAATGGGAGAAAATAATAGCAAATGAAGTAACTGACAAACAACTAATCTCAAAAATATACAAGCAACTCCTACAGCTCAATTCCAGAAAAATAAATGACCCAATCAAAAAATGGGCCAAAGAACTACATAGACATTTCTCCAAAGGAGACATACAGATGGCTAACAAACACATGAAAAGATGCTCAACATCACTCATTATCAGAGAAATGCAAATCAAAACCACTAAGAGGTACTATTTCACGCCAGTCAGAATGGCTGCGATCCAAAAGCCTCCTGAATTTTTGAATTATGCTTCTATGTATCTATTTAATTTCACTTGTAAATCTAACAGGCATATCACATTTAGCTTGTTCAAGATTAAACTCATGACTTTCAACCTTATAACACATTTGCCTCCCAGTTTGTCCATCTTCATAAATGGCAACTCCATTGTTCTTTGGTTTACATAAATGTTAACCTATCATTTACTTGTTAATGAATAGACTTTATTGCTTAGAGCAGTTTTAGGTTCACAGCAAAATTGAGTAGAAAGTACAGAGTTTTTTATATATACACTGTCCCTACACAAGCCCAACCCCTTCTACTGTCTACAACCTGCAACAGAGTGGTACATTTGTTGTAACTGATGAACCTATACTGACATCCCATTATCACTCATATTCCATAGTTTATGTTAGGATTCACCCTTGGTGTTGCACATTCGATGTCATGAAAAATGCTTCCTTTTATTGTTATCTTCCATTTAGCTATCACAAATCTCTCTTGCTTCTATATTCCAAAATAATCAAAGCCTGAAGATTCTTACCACCTACATCATGGATCTGTGGATCATTGAAATAGTTTCTTGTCTAGTCTACCTGTCATCTATACTTTTTATCTAGTCTCCTTATGTAGTCTTCTTATCTGCCATCAGTCTGTGCTCTACACAAGTACCCAGTGTGGTTCTTTAAAAATCTTTTAAACCATCTATATTAGTTTCTCTGTAATTCCGTACACTCTTGAACTTGCTTATTTCTACCCACCTACATTTGTCTCCTTAGTGTTTCTTGAACACATCAAGCATGTACTCATCTCAACGTCTTTGGCACTTGCTGTCTCCTTTGCCTTTATTTCTTTTTTTACCCCAGCTATCAGCAGATCTTAACCACAAATCATCATCAACTGAATTATTCAGAATTTCTTTCTTAATTAAAAGGCAAGCTGATGGCTGTGGGGATAGACAATGACTTATTAGGGTCTTCCATTTCTCTGAATCAGTTTTCAGTTCTGAGAACAGGTCAGTTAGTTCAGTTAAACAGCTTTATCTCATTTTAGGGGGTGTGATGTAGGTGGACTCCAAAAGGTGAAGGTAATCAGGTAAGAGTAAGAGTCATTTATATGAAAACAAAAAATCCCCAAAGATTAATGATTGGAGCAAATTATAAAAGTTTCTGGGCCCAGGGGAAATAAATTGAAAGATTTTTAGATGTTGGATTTGAACCATCTTTTGTAATTTTAAATGTCTCTGATGATGTCATTGGGTATTCAGGTAAACTTTCTGAGTGGTTCAGACAGTAATACATAAGAGGATTGTTATGACAATTTCTCAAAAGTTTGTAGACCAAGTTGTCTAAAAGGCTTCAAGGAAAGGGCAGCTTTAGTTTGAGAGTTTCTGAATTTGGAATTATCAGGTTCAGATAAAATAATAAAAGTTTCAATTCTCTTTATAAAGGTATAATTTATCAAATTGATGTGTTTTAAAAAACCCTTCCTTGTATCTGGAAAAACTAAAGATTTTAAAAAATAATATTTTAGAATTATAAAAACATATTTATTTGCTCATTCACTCCAATGCAACTAACTCTTGTTCCACTAGAGTCTAGTGCTTTCCATTAGTTCTCTCAACTTTGTCTAATGACTAAGATTGATAGAGACAGTGATAATTCCAAAAAGTTTGAAAGATTTTTGTAAAGGCTTAAATGATTTACCAAACATCTGCTGGTTCATAGAAAAAGCAAGAGAATTCCAGATAAACAACCACTTCTGCCTCATTGACTACACTAAAGCCTTTGACTCTGTCAATCACAACACAAAGTGGAAAATTCTTTAAGAGATGGGAATCCCAGACCACCTTACCTGCTTCCTGAGAAACCCGTATGCAGGTTAAGAAGAAACAGTTAGAACTGGACATAGAACAAAGGACTAGTTCAAAAATGGGAAAGGAATAGGTCAAGACTGTATATTGTCACACTGCTTATTTAAGTTATATGCAGAGTACATCATGAGAAACTAGAAGGATGAAACACAAGCTGGAATCAAGACTGCAGGGAGAAATATCAGTAACCTCAGATATACAGATGATACCACCTTTATGGCAGAAAGCAAAGAGGAACTGAAGAATGCCTAGATGCAAGTGAAAGAAGAGAGTGAAAAAGCTGGTTTAAAACTCAACATTCAAAAAACTAAGATCATAGCATCTGATCCATCACTTCATAGCAAATAGATAGGGAAACAATGGAAACAGTGACAGACTTTACTTTCTTGGGCTCCAAAATCACTGCAGATGGCACCTGCAGCCATGAAATTAAAAGACACTTGCTCCTTGGAAGAAAAGCTTATGACAAACTTGGAGAACATGTTAAAAAGCAGAGACATGACTTTGCTGACAAAGATCTGTCTAGTCAAAGTTACAGTTTTTCCAGTAGTCATGTATAGATGTGAGAGTTGGACCATAAAGAAGGCTGAACGCTGATGCTTTTGAACTGTGGTGTTGGAGAAGACTCTTGAGAGTCCTTTGGACAACAAGGAGATCAAACCAGTGAATCCTAATGGAAATCAATCCTGAATATTCATTATAAGGACTGATGCTGAAGCTGAAGTTCCAATACTTTGGCCACCTGATGCGAAGAGTCAACTCATTAGAAAAGACTCTGATGCTGGGAAATATTGAAAGCAGTTGGAGAAGGAGACAACAGAAGACAAAATGGTTGGAAGGTGTCACTGACTCACTGGACATGAGTTTGAGCAAACTCCAGGAGATGGTGAAGGACAGGGAAGCCTGGGGTGTGGCACTCCATGGGGTCACCTAGAGTGAGACGTGACTGAGCAACTGAATAACAACAATATATGATTTGCCCAGTGAGATGGATGCCTTGATCAGAGGAGATTGTGAAACATATCTTCCAACTGGGAAACACATGTTCTAACAGTTTCTTTGCCATTATGGGGGCATAAACCTTTCAGCAAGGGAAAGTATTAACTCATCAAAGGAAAAATGTGGTTAGCTGGAGAACAAGGAAGGAATAAGCAGCCATGTTGGGTTTCCCATAGCCCTGACTGTTTAATTTAGATTAGTTATTTTTTAACTCCCCCCCTCCTTTTTTTTTAAGGAGCAGACTCCTGCCATGTTCAGTTCAGTTCAGTCGCTCAGTCATGTCCGACTCTTTGCGACCCCATGAATTGCAGCACGCCAGGCCTCCCTGTCCATCACCAACATCCGGAGTTCACTGAGACGCACGTCCATCGAGTCAGTGATGCCATCCAGCCATCTCATCCTCTGTCGTCCCCTTCTCCTCCTGCCCCTAATCCCTCCCAGCATCAGAGTCTTTTCCAATGAGTCCACTCTTCGCATGAGGTGGCCAAAGTACTGGAGTTTCAGTTTCAGCATCATTCCTTCCAAAGAAATCCCAGGGCTGATCTCCTTCAGAATGGACTGGTTGGATCTCCTTGCAGTCCAAGGGACTCTCAAGAGTCTTCTCCAACACCACAGTTCAAAAGCATCAATTCTTCGGCGCTCAGCCTTCTTCTCAGTGCAACTCTCACATCCATACATGACCACAGGAAAAAACCATAGCCTTGACTATGTTACAAGGACATTATAATGGCAAAATTAGAAAGTAAAAGTAGAATGGACTTCATCCACTTTATAGATTCTGTAGTTGCTTTGGTGTGAAAATCGCCTAGGATGTTTCTCTGATACCCTTTAGCATGAGCTTCAGTTTTGATGACAGATAACATTTTATGTCAGGGCATAAAAGATGTCCAGGAATTTCATACAATTTCTGGAATGCTTGCAATACATAACTATTCAGATAGAATATAAAGAAAGGTTAAAGTTACTTCTGATTTGATAAAGCTTCCCATGTAATTTAACATATCAAATATATCTAACATCTCTGCTTTTATAAGGAAAGAGACCAAATCTCAAAATTAATTCTAAGTCAGAAAGACTCACCTAGAATTTGATTAAAAAGTCAAATGAGTCACTGTTTATTCATTTAATCAAAATGAATGCTTATTCATTTAATCAAATTAATGGTTAACATTTTCAAATATATAGTTATGTAGTTCAGAGCAAAACCTAACCCTTTTAATATTGAGAAAACTAGGTTTTATGTAATAATCAAGCACCTAATAAAGATAACACAGGATGTAAGTGACTACTTTGACAAGACAGGGGCTTCCTGGTGGCTCAGACAGTAAAGAATCAGCCTGCAATGTGGGGGACCTGGGTTCGATCCCTGGGTTGGGAAGATCCCCTGGAGGAAGTCATGGCCATCCACTCCAGTATTCTTGCCTGGAGAATTCCCATGGACAAAAGAGTCTGGGGTCACAAAACGTCAGAGATGATTGAATGACTCAGCACATACACACTTGACAAGAAACAAGTTTTGTTTTTTTTTTTTCCTTTTTAGACAGACTACTCAAAGGCAGTCTTTCACTGTTTAGAGCAGACCAATAGGGAAAAACAAAACAAAAAGACTGTTGTCCTTTGAATGAAAGAAACATAGATTCTGATTTCACCAGTTTATTATGGTTTTTTATATTAAAACTCACTTACTGAAATTAATTTTCATTTTATCTGGTCCTGAACACATACAAAATTTCTTTTTAAATACCTGCCCTGACTTTTTTTTTTTTCTTTAACAAAAATTTTCAACTTTCTGTGTTTATGTTAGTTTGTGTCTTGTTTTATTTCCCATTTAGAAATAACCAACTTTAAGACAAGATCAGGCTTACCTGGTGGCTTAGTGGTAAAGAATCCAGCTGCCAATGCAGGAGATGTGGGTTCAATCCTGGGTTGGGAACATCCCCTGAAGAAGAAAATGGCACCGCAGTCTAGCATTCTTGCCTGTGAAATCCCATGGACAGAGGAGCCTTGTGGGCCACAGTCCAAGTGGTCATTAAAGAATCAGACATGACTGAACAACAAAACAACAACAACAACAGGACAAGATAACGTCCTAAACAAAATCATCTCCATATACCTTATATCTTTTCTTACTAGACTTGTCTAACAGTAAATCTTCCAGATTTCTATCTTATTTTAAAATAATCTTGACAGTGGATTCTCAGTATTTAACTTGACAAAACTCTAAGGTTTTACCAAAAGACTTGGAGAAACTACTATTTGATAGACATAGCATAAGCATAGTTATTTTTATAGAGTCTACCTAAAAACTCTTATCCTGTTTATATCTATTTTATAACTTATGAAAATATTTTATACCAAGGTATTTTTGAATTTTTGCCAAATTTTGTAGCAGAGATAACATGAGCTTTACTTTCAGTAAACCTAAGTACAATAAGAGTAGAATGCTTAATGTTGATAATGCTAAAGAAATGTGTATGTTAATTAAACACACTCAAATAGCTTTACATGCACGTGTGCTAAGTCACTTCAGATGTGTCCAACCCTGTGACCCTATGGACTGTAGCCCACCAGGCTCCTCTATCCATGAGATTCTCCAGGCAAGAATACCAGAGTGGGTTGCCATGTCCTCCTCCAGGGATATTCCCCACCCAGGGATCAAACCCACATCTCCTGTAGCTCCTGCATTGTAGGCAGATTTCATTTCATTTTTTCTGCCTCTGAGCCATAAGGGAAGCCTAAATAGATTTAATACTGAATATTTCCCCAGATCAGGTGAACCTGAAATTCATTTGGGTTGATTTCTATTATATTTCTGAGAGTTTATATAAGCTCTTATTTGTTTAAGCCAATTATATAGAGCTTTTACAAATCAGTTTTGGCAATATCATCTAGAGTAGGGGTCCCCAACCTCTGGATCTAATGCCAGATAAAGTGTGCAATAAATGTAACACACTTGAATCACCCTGAAACCATCCACCACACCCTAGTCTGTGGAAAAACTATCTTTCATGAAACCAGTCCCTGGTGTCTAAAAGGCTGGGGACTGCTAAGTAGAGATAGCATACATATACAAACATATAGACAGCCACAACCTGAGATCTCATAGTTTTCATTTTAAAATTTTAGTCATGAGTAAAGTACAATATAAAACTCGCTAGTTTATAAATAACAGTTGGAATAAACTAGATTACTCTCTCAGATAGCTGAAGTCTTTTATCATTTGCAAAGATGAATTTTAAGACCTGTCTTTGCCCTTGACATGCAATTCTAAGGAAGCTATTTGGGCAAGAGAAATTTTAAAAGGTCTCTTTTATCTTTTTTATTCTTTTTTAGGTTCTACTGATTGAGCCAAGGCTGCAGTCTCAGGCCATGAGGGCTGTGTCTACATTTAAAAGACATGATAAGCTTTATAACTTAAAGGGACAGTTTTAAAAAATGTATCTATTATCACAAGTCTTAGGGTATTTATGGCTAAAATTTTTTCTTCAGTATAGAATAATATTGTTCTAATATCCTGACCTTTTATATTATCTACCATCATTTTGAGAAGAATAGACCCAGATCTTCGGCCTGGCAAGTGTCAGTGAACCTTGACTAGTTTTCAGTATTTGTATTTTTGGTTTTGTAGATTTGCAAGACAATAACAGTTTTTTCTATTAGCCCTTTAATATTGGCTTCTAACTGATTTATTATTATTTGATCTGGTTCTCTGATCAGTTATTGTATCCAGGCCCTCTTGGAGTGTAGAGTCTTAGCCACTGGCTCACCAGGGAAATCCTCCAGTTTATAATTATTAGATCTCGTGTCAGCACCTTGGCTTGTCTTTATGACACAAATATTCCTTAAATATCTAGTCATCTTGAATGACCAGGCTAATTTGTGAGGACACAGATTGTTAAAAGCAAAATTCCTATTAAAACATATTGTAGTACATTGGTCTCTTCATGTGGTGCTTTCAAATGTCTGCCTCTGTAGATCTTGAATAATGGTCATTGGTTTTCACAAGAGCAAAATAATCCAATCTCTTTTCAGATTATATAAACCTATCAGATAGCATGATGAAAGGTGAATAGGAGAAAAACATTGACAGCCTCATTTTTCTATATGCAGAATTGTGATGTAGTCTCTGTTTCACTCAGACACCTCATGTCCATACTCAGGCATGCTTGGGAATCTATAAATTCAGTGTATCATTAACTCTGCCTCTTCAGAAAGAAAACATTTTCATTGGGATGAGTGGCAGGCTGTTGCTTAAATGTGCAGAGAGAAAGCTAGAGTCTGAAAATCTATGTTCCTTTATACAAAGATTTAAAAAGTTCTCTGCTTTTAGTGTCTCACATTCCTGTTTTAAATAATATCTTGTTTCTTCAATTTTAAAATTGTTTAACACAAAGTTCATATTATAAAATCAAATCTTTCTGATTCCTTTTGACCACCCCACCCCACCACCACATGCAAAATCACATTAATGGCCTCAAGTTCAGCTTTTTCTGAATGGGTGATTCAATTATTACTTTTTTATTAACATTGCAAACTTCCAACATTTTATTGTTAGCCTTCCCCTATGGCCTCATTTCCATTCATCTTTGTCTTCCTAAGTTTAAGTTATTATATTATTCTGTAGTCATCTTAGTGGAGTATTGGGTGAGAGAAAAGATTAATGTCTGTGTTTGGATCAACCATGTTTAACTGAATCACTCCTATTCTTTATTTCTTGTTACACTCGGAGCTTGTATCTTATTTATGTAAAAGTAACACTACATTTCAAGCATATAAATATAGTAACATTCTATTTCACTTCAAAGTATGTTGGAAGCAAAAGTCATCCTAGATCACAATTGTATGAAATGCCTTATTAAAAAAAAATGCACACTGAAACTTCTGGTTTCAGAAAATGTCATAGACTTGTTTATTCCTCCTGCTCCTCATTAATGACAACTGTAAACCCAGGAAATGGTGCCAGAGACCACATCAAAGCAGCACTTTGAAAGTGGTAAGAAGAGCTAGTTTTGAATCCCAAAAGTGGAGTTAATTTTGTACTCTAGGACGGGAGGGGATGCTGAGTAACAGAGGTTCTTGAGACATCTTACTCAGAAATGAAGACCACCCAAACCCAGCATTTATTGATTCTCATGCTAGCAACAGAAGGCAGCTTAGATAGGAAGGTTCCTCCATACCAAAAAGGAGTTCTTTTGACATCATCAGATGAGACTGACACCACTGGGAAGAAGGACTTCTTTCCTGCCAAAGAGACATCCCAATATCTTTCACCAGCAGACAGAACCAGCAGAAGAAATCCAGGTTCCTCAGGGAACAAAGCCCAGTAAACCTTTTTCATCTTTTTCACTGAGACTGTGACTCTCCTCCCCAACACAGACACCTGGGCACACTGGCCACACTAGAAATGAGACACGGTCGCAATAAGCAGCCTGGGCTAGGAATTATCTTTGTATTTACAAGATCTAGACTCTTGGATTCACAGACACCAGGGCAGGGGAAGGACACTGGTCTTGGGTCTCACCACACCCTTCTGCACCAAGAAGAATCAGAGGGTTGGTCAGGGGAAACCTCCTCTGCCCTCTCAGGCAGGCAGCATCAGCAGGGAACAGTGTGATTCCCACAGCATCCAAAAAAAAAAAAAAAAAACACAACAACAACTCAGAGCCGAGAGCCAACACTGCACAGAAAAGACTCTAAAAATTAAACTACATTTGAACCAAATGGACTAAACCACCAAAACCATGGACTAAATCTAAATAGGTGAATGATGATCTATGAACATATTTATTTTAGACCTGGAGTCTCCTTATATAATCAGCAAAATGTCCAAAATACAATGAAAAATAATGTCATACAAAGAACTAAGAAAATCACAACTTGCTGGGGAAAAACTGACACCAATATCAAGTTGAATCTAATGTTGGAATTATCTGATTAGGACCTCAAGTCACTCATCATAAAAATGCTTCAGTAGTCAATTAGAAATTATCATGAAGCAAATGAAAACATAGCAAATGTCAACAAACAAATACAAGTCATAGTAAATTACTGAAAGAAAATTGTAGCATTAAAATACAATAATTGATATTTTTTAAAACACAGGATGTACTCAGTGGTAGGGTGGACATGACAAAGAATAGAATTATTAATCTAGAAGGAAGAAAAATAGTATTCTTCCAATGTAAACAACAGAGAGAAAACAGACTTAAAACACATTTCCTCAGGGCAATAATATAAAAAAAGATTCAATGTTTCTATGATTGGAGCCTAAGAAAGAGAAAAAAAAGTGAGGTGCTGAAAGAATATGTAAAGTAATAATGGCTGAAAACTTCCCAAACTTGGGGGAAAGATAAAAATTTATAGATCCAACAAGCTGAATAAATCCCCAAATGACAAACCTAAAGAAATCTAAATAAATCCATATCATAATTAAATTTTCTAAAACTAAGACAAAAGAAAAAGAAAACCCTCAAAGAATCCAGAGAAAAATGATTCATTGCCTATAGGGACCATCAGTTCAAATGACAGGAGATATTTCATCTGAATCCATGGAATAATATTATTCAAGGCCAAGAGAGAAAGACAATTTTACTACTCTGAATTCTGTATCTAGTGAAACTATCCTTTAGGAATTTAGGAAAAATTAAATTTACTGTTGAAGGAAAACTAAATTTTTGAAGGAGCACTAGCCTTAAAGATGGCTATAGGAAAGTTTTCAAATAGAAGTTCAGTTCAGTCACTCAGTCATGCCCGACTCTTTGCAACCACATAGACTGCAGCATGCCAGGCTTCCCTGTCCATCACCAGCTCCCAGAGCTTGCTCAAACTCGTGTCCATCAAGTCTGTGATGCCATCCAATCATCTCATCCTATGTCGTCCCCTCTCCTTCTGCCTTTAATCTTTCCCAACATCAGAATCTTTTCCAATGTTCTTCACATCAGTTGGCCAAAGTATTGGAGTTCCAGCTTCAGCATTAGTCCTTCCAGTGAATATTCAGGACTGATTTCCTTTAGGATTGATTGCTTGGATCTCTTTGCAGCCAAAGGGACTCTCAAGAGAATTCTCCAACACCACAGTTCAGAAGCATCAAATCTTCAGCAATCAGCTTTCTTTACAGTCCAACTCTCACATCCATACATAACTACTGGAAAGACCATAGCTTTGACTAGATGTACATTTGTTGGCAAAGTAATGTCTCTGCTTTTTAATATGCTTTCTAGGTTGGTCATAACTTTCCTTCCAAGGAGTAATTGTCTTTTAATTTCATGGCTGCAGTTATCATCAGTTGCGATTTTGGAGCCCCCTCAAAGTAAAATCTGTCACTATGTCCGTTGTTTCCCCATCTATTTGCTGTGAAGTGATGGGACCAGATGCCATGATCTTAGTTTTCTGAATGTTGATTTTCAAGCTAATATATTCACTTTCCTCTTTCACTTTCATCAAGAGGCTCTTTAGTTCTTCTTCACTTCCTTCCATAAGGGTGGTTTCATCTGTGTATCTGAGGTTATTGATATTTCTTCTGGAAATCTTGATTCCAGCATGTGCTTCCTCCAGCCCAGCATTTCTCATGATGTACTCTGCATATAAGTTAAATAAGCTGGATGACAATATACAGCTTTGATGTACTCCTTTCCCAATTTTGAACTAATCTCTTGTTCCATGTCTAGTTCTAACTGTTGCTTTTGATCTTCATACAGATTTTTCAGGAGGCAGGTAAGGTGGTCTGGTATTTCCATCTCTTTCAGAATTTTCCAGTTTGTTGTGATCCACATAGTCAAAGGCTTTGGCATAATCAATAAAGCAGAAGTAGATGTTTTTCTGGTATTCTCTTCCTTTTTTGATGATCCAAAGGATGTTAGCAATTTGAACTTAGGCTCCTCTGCTTTTTCTAAATCCAGCTTAAAAATCTGGGAGTTCACAGTTCACGTACTCTTGAAGCCTGGCTTGTAGAATTTTGACCATTACTTTCATAGCGTATGAGATGAGTGCAATTGTGTGGTAGTTTGATCATTCTTTGGCATTGCCTTTCTTTGGGTTTAGAATGAAAACTTACCTTTTCCTATACTGTGGCCACTGCTGAGTTTTTCAAATTTGCTGGCATATTGAGTGCAGCACTTTCACAGCATCATATTTTAGGATTTGAAATAGCTGAACTGGAATTCCATCACCTCCACTAGTTTTGTTCGTAGTGATGCTTCTAAAGGCCCACTTGACCCTGTTCCAGGATGTTTGGCTATAGGTGAGTGATCATACTATTGTGATTATCTGGGTCCTGAAGATCTATTTTGTACAGTTCTTCTGTGTATTCTTGCCACCTCTTCTTAATATCTTCTGCTTCTGTTAAGTCCCTACCATTTCTGTCTTTTATTGTGCTCATCTTTGCATGAAATGTTCCCTTGGCATCTCTAATTTTCTTGGAGAGATCTCTAGTCTTTCTCATTCTATTGTTTCCCTCTATTTCTTTGCACTGAATCCTGAGGAAGGCTTTCTTATCTCTCCTTGCTATTCTTGGAATTCTGCATTCAAATGGGTATATATTTCATTTTCTCCTTTGCCGTTTGCTTCTCTTCTTTTCTCAGCTATTTATAAGTACTCCACAGACACCCATTTTGCCTTTTTTAATTTCTTTTTCTTGTGGATGATCTTGGTCATTGCCTCCTGTACAATGTCATGAACCTCTGTCTATAGTTCTTCAGGCACTCTGTCTATCATATCTAATCCCTTGAATCTATTTATCACTTCCACTGTGAATCTTAAGGGATTTGATTTATGTCATACCTAAATGGTCTAGGGCTCTTCCCTACTTTTTTCAACATAGGCCTGAATCTGACAATAAGAAGCTCATGATCTGAGTGACAGTCAGCTCCTCGTCTTGTTGTTGATGACTGTATAGAGCTTCTCCATCTTTGGCTGCAAAGAATATATTCAATCTGATTTCTGTATGGACAATTTGGTGATGTCCATGTGTAGAGTCTTCCCTTGTGTTCTTGGGAAATGGTATTTGCTTTGACCAGTGTGTTCTCCTGGCAAAACTCTATTAGACTTTTCCCTGCTTTATTCTGTACTCCAAAGCCAAATTTGCCTGTTACTCCAGGTGTTTCTTGACTTCCTATTTTTGCATTCCAATTCCCTATAAAGAAAAGGACATCTTTTCTTTTGTGTTAGTTCTCAAAGTTCTTTTAAGTCTTCATAAAACCGTTCCAACTTCAGCTTCTACAGCATTAGTGGTTGCGGCATAGACTTGGATTATTGTAATATTGAATCGTTTGCCCTGGAAACGAACAGAGATCATTCTGTCTTTTTTGAGATTGCATCCAAGTACTGCATTTTGGCCTCTTTTGTTAACTATGATGGTTACTCCATTTCTTATAAGGGATTCTTGCCCACAGTCGTAGATATAATGGTCATCTGAGTTAAACTCACCCATTCAGTCCATTTTAGTTTGCTTATTCCTAAAATGTTGACATTCAGTCTTGCCATCTCCTGTTTGACCACCTCCAATTTGCCTTGATTCATGGGCCTAACATTCCAGGTTCCTGTGCAATATTGCTCTTTACAGCATTGGACTTTGCCTCTATCACCAGTCACATCCACAGCTGGGTGTTGTTTTTGCTTTGGGTCCGGATCTTCATTCTTTCTGGAGTTATTTCTCCACTGATCTCCAGTAGCGTGTTTGGCACCTTCCAACGTGTCTGAACTGAACTGAACTGAACTGAACTGAACCTGGAGTTCATCTTTCAATGTCATATATCTTTTTGTCTTTCCATACTGTTCATGGGGTTCTCGAGGCAAGAATACTGAAGTGGTTTGTCATTCCCTTCTTCAATCTAGTTCAGTTCAGTTCAGTCACTCAATCATGTCCAACTCTTTGAGACCTCATGAAGTGCAGCACACCAGGCCTCCCTATCCATCATCAACTCCCGCAGTTTACTCAAGCTCATGTCCATTGAGTCGGTGATGTCATCCAGCCATCTCGTCCTCTGTCATCCCTAGACAGCATATTAAAAAGCAGATACATTACTTTGTTGACAAATTCTGTCTAGTCAAGGCTATGGTTTTTTTCCAGTAGTCATGTATGGATGTGAGAGTTGGACTGTAAAGAAAGCTGAGTGCCAAATAATTGATGCTTTTGAACTGTGGTGTTGGAAAAGACTCTTGAGAGTCCCTTGGACTACAAGGAGATTCAGCCACTCCATCCTAAATAAAATCAGCCCTGAATATTCATTGGAAGGACTGATGCTGAAGCTGAAACTCCAACACTTTGGCCACCTGATGTGAAGAAGTGACTCATTTGCAAAGACCTTATTTCTGGGAAAGATTGAAGGCAGGAGGAGAAGGGGATGACAGAGGATGAGATGGTTGTATGGCATCACCGACTCCATGGAGATGAGTTTGAGTAAACTCTGGGAGTTGGCGATGGACAGGGAGGCCTGGTGTGCTGCAGTCTTTGGGGTGACAAAGAGTCAGACACAACTGAGTGACTGAACTTACTAACTGGCTCTCCAGTGGACTGCTTGTACGAACTCTCCACCATGATCCTATATTGGGTGGCCCTACATGGCATGGCTCATAGTTTCATTGAGTTATACAAGGCTGAGGTCCATCTGATCAGATTGGTTAGTCTTCTTTGATTGTGGTTTTCTGTCTGTCTGTCCCCTGATGGAGAATGATAAGAGGTTTATGGAAGCTTCCTGATGGGAGAGACTGATTGCAGGTGAGACTGGGTCTTGTTCTGATGGCCAGGGCCATGCTCAGTAAATCTTTAATTGAATTTTCTGTTGAAAAACCTTGTGTGCACCAGAACCTAGGCTAAAGAAGCAGTGACCCCACAAGAGACTGACCCAGACTTTCCCTGAAGTGTCCAGGAGTCCCCAGCAGAGGCGTGGGTCAGTAGTGGCCTGCTGCAGGGTTGGGGGCACTGAGTGTAGCAGTACATGCATGGGACCTTTTGAAGGAGGTTGCCATTGTCTTTGTTACCTCCACCATAGTTTGGCCCCAAGTAAATAGCAGGGAGGGTACACAGCTCCACCCATCAACAGAGACCAAAGGATGGTGGAAGTATTTAAGATAACGGCGACCTCCTTCGAACTGTCCTGTGTGTGCACTGCTGCACTTGGTGCCCCCCCAGCACTGCAGCAGGCCACCACCAACCCAGACCTCTCCTGGAGACTCCTGAACATTCACAGGCAAGTCTGGGTCAGTCTCTTATGGGGTCACTGCTCCTTTCTCCTGGGTCCTGGTATGCACAAGGTTTTGTTTGTGCCTTTCAAGAGTTGTTTCCACAGCCTTGTGTAATTTCTGTAATCAAATCCCACTGGCCTCCAAAGTCAAATTCCCTGGGGGTTCTTAGTCCCTTTGCCAAGTCCCCAGGTTGGGAAATCTTTTGGGGATCCTAGAACATTCTTAGCAGTGCAAGGATTTCTTTGGTGTAATTGTTCTACAATTTGTGGGTTGTCTGCTCAGCGACTCTGTGGCGGGATTAATGGTGACCTCCTTCTAGAGGGTTTATCCCACAGGCTGTGTGACCAGGTCTCCTGCACCCACAGCCCTTGTCCCTGAGGCAGGCCACTGCTCACCTGTACTTTCACAGGGAGACACTCAACACAGTTGTGGCTCAGTCTCTGTGGAGTCTGTACTTTCACAGAGAGACACTCAACACAGTTGTGGCTCAGTCTCTGTGGAGTCTCTGGGTCCTGGTGCACACAAGGTTTTGTTTGATCCCTTCAAGTGTCTCTGGCAGGTATGGTGTTTGATTCTAAATGTGATTTCGCCCCTCCTACCATCTTGCTGGGGCTTCTCCTTTGCCCTTGGACATGGGGTATCTTTTTTTGGAAGAATCCAACATTCTCCTATCGATGGTTGTTCAGCAGTGAGTTCTAATTTTGGAGTTCTTGCAAGAGAAGTTGAGTGTAGGTCCTTCTACTCTGCCATCTTGATAGCATAAAATGAAATGATAAAGGTTGGAATTTTGAAACATCAGCTAGGAATAAGGAAAAACAGGAAGAGCAGAAAAATGGGTATATAAAATAGATTATTCTGTTCTTCATGAGTTTTGTACATTATACTTTGTGATCAAAATATAAATTGTAGCACCATCTGATGCACAAAGCAATGATATTTGCAAGTGAGAAGAAAATAAAACTAAATACAAGAGAGATTTCCACTCTTCACTGGAAGTGGTAAATTGTTGACACCAGTAGATTGTTTTAAGTAGTATATGCATATTATAGCAACCACAATAAAAACTCTACAAGAAGAGCAAAGCCACAATACACACTACTAGAAATAAAGCAAGATATAATCCTGACAAATATTTGGATAATAAGGAAAGTAATAAAAGTGAGACAGAGGAATGAGAAGGTGAATAAATAAACAAAAATCTCATAATACAGTGGTACAAACACATATCGACAACATATCAGTAATGTAGTACTTTAAATGTAAATGTTCTAAAAACACCAATCAGAAGACATAAAATGGCAGACTTGTTTAAAAGTAAAATGATCCACTACCTTCTGGCTTTAAGAAAATCTCATTTCAAACTTAAAGACAGGTAATTTGAAAGTAAAAGACTGGGAAAAGATACACTGTACTAACAATGAAATATGAGAAAGGTTGTATTAATATCTAATAATGTAAGCCATTTTATAGTTTTGCCAGAAGGAAAGAAAAAAAAAAAAGAAACAATTGGAAGTGTGGAGATATTTGAAAATATAATAACTAAGAATTTACTAAAATAAAGATGACAATATCTGTTAGAAGTGTAACATACAGTACCAAATAGAATGGATATGGAAAAAGTCACATCTTGACATTTTATGATGGAATTTAATAAACCATGAGTGAAAAGAATATTTTAAATATATCTATATTGTCATGAAATTTTAGGAAAAAATATAGAATATCTTTAAAAAAGAGAGAAATCTGGTCATCTAAAAAAGTACAAGAATCAGATTATAGTCAGATTATCTTCAAGTACAATAATTTTCAAGCAGGCAATGGAGTAATGTTTTATAGCTGTTTAAAAAAAAAAAAAAAGCAACTACTTGTATGTTCTGACCTGAGGGTTAACACTAGCCACATTTCTTGGTGCTTGCTGAATATCAGATGCATAAGGTTGTAGGTTTATATTTCTCTGACTTCCTGATAACTTGTAGGTAGCTTGGTCTAAAGCTGATCAGAATGCACTTAATATCATCTCCTGTTGTTATCTCTTTTTGTGGCATTGCTGCTTGACATTAGGTGACAGCAATTTAAACCAATCACTGGGAAAATAGCTGTCACCCTCTGGAGATCAAAGGGCCTCCAGAAAGCGTTGGATCACCTTGCTGTGGAGAGGGAGCCATGAGATCCTAGGGAAATTGTGATTAAGCACATCCTCTGCCCCTGGGGTGAAAGCTGAACCCAGATATGAGCCAATTTCTGGCCATGCAACCTTCAGGATATTAGGTAACTAAGACTGCTTAAATTCACAAATATTATATACAGAAAAACTACTACTTGGAAATAAAAGTAAAATATTAACCATCCTAAAAAGAAATCTGACAATATTTAGCAAATTGAATGTGTATATTCCCTTTAACCCAGCAATCCCATGCCTTGTTTATATATACCAGAAAATTTCTCTGGATTGTGTAATAGATCCATGAGGAACCATGGAACATTTATTTAATGAATATATTTATGGTAGTAGAGAGCTGGGGTTACTCGATACCTTCATCTTTACGGTAATAGATGAATTCAATACTGTGGATAAAATTCTCTTAAATGCCATGTAGTAAGGAACCACAAATAAGATATACGTAAAATGATAAATAAATACCTAAGTGTAGTTTTACCAATAAAAATTAGCAAAGAGGCAAGCTGCATAGCATGCTATAATTGTTGTAATTTTAAATTTGAGACAGACAAGAAGGCATAACATATTTTACCTGACACTTCATTATCTAAGGACACACATCAAAACATGTTAGAATAGGTGTCTATTGTGGACTGTATGGAGCATCAAACATGATGTGGGAACGTGGATTAGGGAATGTGGGTTAAGGAGGTAACTAAAGTATAATCAGTTCAAACAAGAATATGATCATACACAATGATGATGATAATTTGCTGTAAACTGAGCAGTTCGAAAAATTGAGATCTATGTAATTGTCATCCTCCCAATCAATCAGTTTAAGCCTTCTAATTTGCTTGTTATAGGTAATGACTTCAATGAAATTATTTACAGTTTACAAAGGAAAAAATTGCTATGGTAAAACATTTTACACTGTTACTTTCTTATAAATTAAATGATCATTAGAAGATCTTTATTATTTTATAAAAAGATATCCACATCAAATTCAGAGTAATAATGCTTCATTTGTTCAAACACTAGAAAATTATCCAAAGGGTTATTTTGAAATTAGACTACTGATCTTGTGGATTTTGTTTTCTCTAAATTTACTAGTTTTATAAACATTACCTAAATAATGTTGATTTTATACCTGTTCAATTATGTATGTTTAATAATATTCAAATTAACCTAACTCCCCTTCAAATTCTCACCTATTTACTAAGAAAATCTAAGTGCATTCAGAAAGGAGATGGTGTAATGAAATTGAAATATCTTTGGATTCAGTAATAATGGGCTTCGAACACAAGTTCATTTCCTGAATGTATAAATTTGAATGTGTATTATCAGTTTTTGTTGTTTTTTTCTTTTGACCAGACCACACAGCCTGTGGGATCTTAGCTCCCCGATCAGGGATTGGACCCATACCTTGGGCAGTGAAAGTGCAGAGTCCTAACCACTGGACTGCCAGGGAATTCCCATCAGTTTCTTTTTATGTAAAATTGAAATCGTATGTAATTGAGAGAAGGTTTGCAAGTATTAACTGAGATGATACACAAAATGCCTGAGTGTTTTGCTAGAGAATAATGAGTCACCTACTCACCTCACAAATCAGGATGTGGTGATGTCATGCCAAGACAGTGACAGATGATTCAGATTCCATTTTGATATAACATGAATGCTAAAATGTGAAACTTTTAAAACAATGAATATTTGTGCTAAAAACATTAAAATATTTATTGTTTGAATTTTGTCATCACTGTGATGACAGCATTTTCTTATTATTTATATTTCAAATAACAGTACATAAAGTACCAGTCTGATAGGCATTTTTGGTTTTATAACTTTGATTTGTTTTATTTTTTATTTCTTCCTCCTTTTCTTCCTTCTTTTTCCTCCTTCTCTTCCATTTCATTTTCTTTTCCTTTCCTCTTCTCATTTTTAAAAGAAATATAGACTTTAATGTAGAAATACAGAATTTGCACCTACTGTTTTTAGTTATTTACATGCTAAAATGCATAAATCTTGCTTACAGCTCAGCTTACATTTGTAAAGTACATTTGCATTAAATGCTTTGTAATTTTTTGTAGAAAAATAGAAACTCTTTACAATTAAATCTCTTTCATATATATATAATTTATTTTATGAGAATCCTGTTTTCCCCATGTAATGCATAAGAAGAATGAGATTTCAAGATCTGTAAAATAAATGTATAAATGTTTTAAAGTCAATTTTTCATATGCAAAACTAAACTCAAATCTTAGGATTATAAACCCACCACTTGTCAAGAATATTTTATTGCTCTTCAGTCACTAACTCATGTCTGACTCTTTGCAATCCTATGGACTGCAGCACACCAGGCTTCTATGTCCTTGACCATCTCCCTGAGTTCTCTCAAACTCATGTCCATTGAGTCAGTGATGCCATCCAACCGTCTCTTCCTCTATGGCCCCTTTCACCTCCTGCCATCAGTTTTTACCAGCATCAGGGTCTTTTCCAATGAGTCACTTTTCACATCAAGTGGTCAAAGTATTAAAGCTTCAGCTTTAGCATCAGTTCTTCCAATGAATATTCAGGGTTGATTTTGTTTAGCATTGGCTGGTTTGATCTCCTTGCAGTCCAAGGGATTCTCAAGAGTCTTCTCCAGCACAGAGTTCAAAAACATCAATTCTTTAGCACTCAGGCTTCTTCATGGTCCTACTATCACATCCATACATGACTGGAAAAACAATAGCTTTGGCTATATGAAACCTTGTTGGCAAAGTGGTCTCTGCTTTTTTGTCAGAGCTTTTTTTCCAAGGAGCAAGTGTCTTCTAATTTCATGACTGCAATCACTGTCTGCAGTTATTTTGGAGCCTAAGAAAATAAAATCTGTCACTGTTTCCAGGTTTTCCACATTTATTTACCATGAAGTGATGGGACTTGATGCCATAATCTTTAATTTTCAAATGTTGAGTTTTAAGCCATCATTTTCACTCTCTCACCTTCATCCAGAGGCTTTTTAATTCCTCTTTGCTTTTTGCCGTCAAAGTGGTATCATCTGCATATATGAGGTCATTGATATTTCTCCTGGCAATCTTGATTCCAGCTTGTGCTTCATCCAGCCCTGAATTTCACATGATTTACTCTGCAAATAAGTTAAATAAGCCAGGTAGCAATATACAATTTTAATATAGTTCTTTCCCAATTTTGAACCAGTCAGTTGTTTCATGTCTTGTTCTAACTATTGCTTCTTGATCTGCATTCAGCTTTCACAGGAGGCAGGTATGGTGGTCTGGTATTCCCATCTCTTTAAGAATTTTCCATGGTTTGTTGTGATCCATACAGTCAAAGGCTTTAGCATAGTCAATGAAGCAGAAGTGGATAATTTTCTTTGGAATTTGCTTGTTTTTTCTATGATTCAACAAATCTTAGCAATTTGATCTCTGGTTCCTCTGCATTTTCTAAATCCAACTTGTACATCTGGAAATTCTTGGTTCACGTACTGCTGAAGTCTAGCTTGAAGGATTTTGAGCATTACCTTGCTCTCATGTGAAATGAGTGCAATTATATGATAATTTGAACATTCTTTGGCCTTGCCCTTCTTTGGGATTGGAATGAAAACTGACCTTTTCCAGTCCTGTGGCCACTGTTGCATTTTCCAAATTTGCTGGCATGTTGAGCACTTTCACAGCATCATCTTTTAGGATTTGAAATAGCTGGAAATCCATCAACTCCACTAGGTTTATTCATAGTAAAGCTTTCTAAGGTTCACTTGACTTCATACTCCAGGAGGTCTGGCTCTAGGTGAGTGACCACACCATCATTGCTATCTGGGTCATTAAGATCTTTTTTGTACAGTTCTTCTGTGCACTCTTGTCACTTCTTAATGTCTTCTGCTTCTGTGCATATATGAATTAATTAGTTGGTATTATTGCATTAGTGGGAGAAGGCAATGGCACCCCACTCCAGTACTCTTGCCTGGAAAATCCCATGGATGGAGGAGCCTGGTGGGCTGCAGTCCATGGGGTCTTGAGGAGTCGGACATGACTGAGCAACGTCACTTTCACGTTTCACTTTCCTGCATTGGAGAAGAAAATGGCAACCCACTCCAGTGTTCTTGCCTGGAGAATCCCAGGGACGGGGAGCCTGGTGGGCTGCCGTCTATGGGGTCGCACAGAGTCGGACACGACTGAAGCGACTTAGCAGCAGCATTGCATTAGTGAATTGTTGAATGTTGTTGGTATTATCTAATTTTCCTACCTACATATCTTTATGAATACTTTATAAGACTTTTAAATACTCACCTCGTTTATTTATTTTAGACAGAAAGTATGATATATCAAGGTTTATTTCATGTTATGATGTGCAATTTTATAATATAATATAATTTTTAATATGGTATCTAATTTTTTAAAGCAGTCACTATATTTTTCTTATGGTGTTATTAATAGAAGAAACTATCCTGAAGCTAATGTGGTTACATTAAAGTTTTAGATAAGTAGCTTTAGGTGTTTTCAACAATGAATCCTTAATATGTGATTTATACAAAGCATAAGATAGCCAATATACAGACATAAAAATAAACTATTATATAGTGCTTTGTTTGTGATAAGAAAACTGCCCATCAACCTACGAGTCTACTATTAATATGCGATATTAAAGCATAGATTAATACTTTGAAAATTGCTAGTCTAAAAGGAAGTTTAGATGCAGGGTGAATTATAACTCTGCATGTATCATTTCTACCTCAAACTTTCAAAGGGGAAAGTAAACATTTCATCATTTTTCTTGAAAAGAGTTCTGAAAGAGTAAAATTAGATGATGCTTAGATTTGCATATAAGGTGTTAGACAGTTCTGAATTTTGAGAAACCTGTAGAATATAAACTTGGAAAAAAGACAAATATGTATTCTAAAGATAAGTATTTATTGCAGTTTGAAAAGAATGGATCACTTATACAACTTATCAATCTATTGTCAGAATAAAACTCTGTATAATACATCACTCACAGAATTTTCTGTATCATATGAATTCTCAAGACAAGTTATTTTATTATTTTTTTTTATTTTTTTAAGACAAGTTATTTTAAAGGAGAACTTAAATACAGTTGTGTTTCAATTGCTGAAAGTTATATAAAAAGATGAATATCAAAGTTTATTTTCATCTCACTTCTTTATTTCTTTTTAAATTTTGCCCTTATGCTTGACAAGTTACAGAGAGAAGGATTAAATATTCATTTTCATTTCATTGAGACTAAATAGCATTTACCAATTTTGACTATGCTAGTAATTTATTTTAAAGTTGATTATTCTCACTTTGCATTTATATGTTGAAAGCAATTTTAAATAAGATATTTTAAAGATGTCAACATTTTCAAGTAACCCTGACCTAATCTAAATAATTTGATATTTAATCATGAAAATACAGGCATGAAAAATTTTAGAAAGACTGAGAGCTGAATTTGACTTTCTCCATTTCATTCTGAACTTCACAGTTGCTCTCTCCATCCAGAACTCTGTGGCTCTCCCGTGACAATACGGGGTAAGTTAAAGCCTTGGATGAATATTAGAATCGAGAAAAATCATGACCCTCTGGGATCCTTTGACTCCTGTATGAAATGTCAACACAATGAGGACATTGTAATATGAATAATTATTCTGGGTCTTCCCCAGTTAGATGCACAACTCACAACTTCTTCTGGTGCCATGTAGGTGAGAGACAGCTAACCAAATGCTGCACCCCCATCCCTACCTGGGTGGATGATGCTTTTCATGCTATTTGCCCTCAGTTAGGTGGTGTTGCATGAACCAGACCCTCTAAGTCAATTAGAAAGTATAATATCAACAAACTTAAGGACTCTTGATAACAAGATAGGAGTAGCAATTCAAATTAGTACAGGGCTTGTAAAACAGTACTCTTGGTGTCAACAGATAGCAATGTGAATAATGCCAAAAGGGATATTACTAGATTTGAGTGCAATGTGCATACACGGAAAACATTTATTTTAGAAACAGGAAATGTAAAAATCATGATTTCCCAAATGAACAATTTACTAGGTGAATTGAAGAAGACATAATCACTGCTGAGACCAAGATTTTTAGCTAAAATATCAAATGAAAAGAAACATCTCCAAACACAGGAGAAAAATAATTTGATGTTAAGGACAAATATGAATTTGATGTTAGCTCAATATGAAAATGTGAAATAATATGAAGAGGTAATTCACAGAGGAACAAAGCCAAATGGTGAATAAGCATATGAAAAGACACTCAAACTAATTAGTAGTCAAAACTGAAATTAAAGTAACATTGAACAAATATTTTATACCCATAAGACAGGCTATTTTAAAAATTGAGATGATAATATAGATAAAGAATCAGATATAATTTATCTCATATATGACTTATATTAAGACCAAAGTGGTAACTTCTATTAAAAAATAAAATATATGTAGACTCTGAACCATCATTCCCATTTCTGAAAATCAATCTCATAAGATTAGTTCTATAAAGATAATATGTCTCTAAAATTATGCATAGTATCATTGCTCAGAGAAATAGAAAGGAAACAATATGAAACCCTTCAATCTAACAATATCCCAGTGAGTCCTGATACACTTATAAAAGGAAGTAATGTGCAGCCAAGACAAAATAATTTTGAATTATATAAATGGAAAAAATGTTTTCATTAAGAATACAATCTATATAACATTATGGCATATAAAATGAATAAATTGTTATATATAACAATGATGTTTTAGAAAATTGCAAATAGTTAATAAGCATTTATTATTATTAGTGAAGGATTTTTTTTTAATGTTGATTCATTTTAACCTCTAAAAGTTCCTATAGTTTATTTGGGCATATGGAGGTACATAGGGGTTGTACTTACTCAATATTATACAGGGAACAATGGTTCCATGCAAAAAGACATAGTTCATTTTCCTGATCTAAATATAATTGTTTAAAAGGTTTTTTTTTAATTTTATGTTTTGATATTAACCTAGTTAGACAGTTGAAATGTGAAAATATTCTGATCAACTAGTACTGATGGGATCAGCATCATTAAGCTGGGAAATGGTCAGAAAGTCATTGTAAACTATGTGACAATTGTTCCTGTTAATTTATCAGTTTTAACAAAGAAAAGAGGTAGGTGTTGACTATTTATTTGAGTTTTATGTTTCTGAGTTTTGATACATCTGGTAATTAACCTCAGATAGCCTAATATGAAATTAATACCATCCAAACTTTTTTTTTTCTTAATTTAGGCATTTTTGCACCTGTTATTTCTGTCACAGACATTTGGCAAGTCATTTTATCTCGTGGGATCCACGCTATTCATAAGCAAAAGAGTTCAGTTGTAGTGCTTAGTACATATTGCACTGAGAGAATAATTGCTAATTGTTTTCTATAAATGTATTAATATTTTAAGCATAACTGTCAGTAGCTTTGGGGGATCCTCTGGTGGCTCAGTGGTATAGAATCTGCCTGCTAGCTCAGGAGATGCAGGATTGATTCCTGCTTTGGGAAGATCCCCTGGAGGAGGAAATGGCAACCCACACTAGGATGGGAAATCTAGACTGGGAAATCCTATGAACAGAGGAGCCCGGCGGGCTACAGTCAATGGGATCTCAAAGAGTCAGACAGGATTTAGGGACTAAAAGACAACAACATGAGAATCTTTATTTTTTGTAGAGTAAAATTAATTAAAAATACAATTGTGACAATATTGCAAATGATGCACAAAAGTTAGAAAATATATATATATATATACACACATATATATGCAAATACTAATATTGAAGTTGAAGCTAGTGATTTCCCTGGTAGTCTAGAGATTAAGAATCCACCTTGTAATGCAGGGGACCTGGGTTTGATCACTAGTCAGGGAACTAAGATCCCACATGCTGCAAGACAACTGAGCCCAGGCACTGCATCTACTGAGTGTGCACCCCACAAGTAGAGAGTCCATGTGGCACAACGAAAGATCCCACACAATGCAACTAAGATCTGAAACAGCCAAATAAATAATATATAAATATTTTTTTTAAAAGAAATGGAATGCAAACTAGTACAGCCACTATGGAGAACAGTGTGGAGATTCCTTAAAAAACTGGAAATAGAACTGCCTTATGATCCAGCAATCCCACTGCTGGGCATACACACTGAGGGAACCAGAATTGAAAGAGACACATGTACCCCAATGTTCATTGCAGCACTGTTTATAATAGCCAGGACATGGAAGCAACCTAGATGTCCATCAGCAGATGAATGGATAAAGAAAGCTGTGGTACATATACACAATGGAGTATTACTCAGCCATTAAAAAGAATACATTTGAATCAGTTCTAATGAGGTGGATGAAACTGGAGCCTATTATACAGAGTGAAGTAAGCCAGAAAGAAAAACACCAATACAGTATACTAACGCATATATATGGAATTTAGAAAGATGGTAATGATAACCCTGTATACGAGACAGCAAAAGAGACACAGATGCATAGAACAGTCTCTTGGACTCTGTGGGAGAGGGAGAGGGTGGGATGATTTGGGAGAATGGCATTGAAATATGTATAATATCATATATGAAATGAGTCACCAGTCCAGATTCGATGCACGATACTGGATGCTTGGGGCTGGTGCACTGGAGCGACCCAGAGGGATGGTATGGGGAGGGAGGAGGGAGGAGGGTTCAGGATGGGGAACACATGTATGCCTGTGGTGGATTCATTTCGATATATGGCAAAACCAATACAATTATGTAAAATTTAAAAATAAAATAAAATTTAAAAAAATAAAAGAAATGGAAGCTAAAGAAGGAACTACAAAGAATACATGGTAACATCAGCATAGTCAAATATCTATGTAGGTAAGACTATGACTATATCTTCCTTATTTTATAGTGTAACAAATGATTGGATGGATTGCTGGCAGTTTCTGCCAGGTAGTATGTAGAATGACTCTTACTGAATTTCCTCCTAATTTTATTTATTGGCCAGGCATTATGCTACTTGTCCAGTGTCACTCTCAGGTTTCTGTAAGTAATTGTTTAAAAAAAAAAAATTAGGTACCTTTATAAGTGCAAGGGGAAGGCACATTCTACAAATCATTCACCAATGGTCCACTCCACAAGGAAAATAGTTTTCATTATTTCAGTGCATTAAGTTATAGTGAAAAGTGAAAGTGAAATTTGCTTAGTCATGTCTGACTCTTTGCAACCCCATGGACTATAGAGTCTATGGAATTCTCCAGGCAGTTATAGTGAATCATCTAAATTAAACATTAATCTAAGTTATTCTCATATTCAATGGTAAATTTACTTTTTCAAGGAAAGCAGTGTATCACCACAATTTGACTTTGATTTATTTGATGATTTCATTCATTATTTTTGAAATATTGGTTCACTTGTACAAGTGGATTAGTACTGTTTCTCTAGCCTTTTACAGAATTCACTTTTGCTTTATTTTACTTTTAAATATTAACTTTGTATACTGTCCTCAACTCATTCTGCCCTGTTTTTTTCAGAAGGGAATAAAAGCCTTAAAAGAATAAAAAAGAACTTGATTATTTTGTGTGGCTTTTTAATATTTCTTCTCTAGTAAGAAGGATTCATATCATTTGTATTTTTTTGGAAGAAAAATATGCCTGGCTAGAGAACAGATGGTACAGCTAGTAACCAGGATTAAGGGTTTTATTCACAAAGCATTTGTGAAGCATTTCTGCATGCTTTTTCTAACTTTCTGGCATTTTGCCTCCAATTTGCATAGCAGCAGTTCAGATGTAGTAGGAAGTCCTGTGTGACATTATCATTTGTTGAAACTTACATAAAAGAAATTCAAGTTTATTAGTTGAAAAAGAATCAACAATTCAGAAAGAAAAAGTTAAAACTCAGATACTTAACAGTTATCATAAAGTCATTAACTCTACAAAGACAGCCTCCTACTGAAGAGGAGACTAAATATATTCCCCTAAAATGATTACATTTATCTTTCTTTTTATTTGGTGAGGATTCAGGTGACAAGTTCTCTGACCTGTGATGTTCTTTGTATATGAATTGTTATTGTTTAGTCTGTAAGTCATGTATAACTCTTTTGTGACCCTATGGACTCTACCTTCTTTCTCCTCTGTCCATGGGATTTTCCGGGCAAGAGTACTTGAGTAGGTTGCCATTTCCTTCACCAGGGGATCTTCCCAACCCAGGGACTGAACCCACTTCACCTGCATTGGCAGGCAGATTCTTTACCACTGAACCACCTAGGAAGCCCCATCTCCTATAAAGAGGTTCTTATCTTCTGCAGCTAGCAAGCAGAGAAAAGAGAGGATCAGAATTAGAAATTTACTTCAAGAGAAGTTAAGCCCCAAAGATAGTTAAATGTCCAATCAAAGCAGGTCTGTTTTGCCAGATTTGGGGCCTTCGTTTGTTCTTTCAGGAACAATATCCTGAATCATGGCATGGGAACATCTGGATAGATACCTCCAAAACTTGACCCTTTGAATTTTCTTAATCATCTAAGTCTACTCTCTGTTAGTGGACAATGAAGAGAACTTTCCCCTGAATGCAACAGGCTCCGCCTCATAATTCGCCTTCATCTCCCTTCATGAACATCATGTCATAAACTCTGGTTAAGTCATGATAGAACCAGCAGAGGAACAGTGAGCCTGATAAGAAAAGAGACTGCAAGACCTGACCAACATGTACTGTTGGGTTATGGAGGGTACATGTGTTTCTGGTTCTGAGTGTGCTCCGATAAGGAAGCCAGAACATAAATTATGAAAAAAATATATCAATATTAGGATGCAAGATTTAAGACCCTGGCCAAGACTCTGAGAAACTGCGAATATGCTTCCAAGAAGTCTCCTACAAACATGAAAATAAGCTACTGCAAAACACTGCTGCTGTTGCTAAGTCGCTTCAGTTGTGTTCGACTCTGTGCAACCCCAGAGATGGCAGCCCATCAGGCTGTCCCTGGGATTCTCCAGGCAAGAACACTGGAGTGGGTTGCCATTTCCTTCTCCAATGCATGAAAGTGAAAGGGAAGTTGCTCAGTCATGTCCGACTCTTAGCGACCCCATGGACTGCAGCCCACCAGGCTCCTCTGTCCATGGGACTCTCCAGGCAAGAGTACTGGAGCGGGGTGCCATTGCCTTCTCCGGAAATCTGCAATGAGTATATATAAAAAAAAATAGCTATCATTTTCAAAAAGAGAGAATGATTTTAAGTAAATACATGTGCCGGTATTAAAATTTGTTTCATGAGATGAAACATACTTCCTGAACAACCACTGCACCAGACACCATTGAGCGATGCTTTTCATTGCTGCTAAAGGGCCTCTCAAGCTGCACTGTAGTTTTTAAATGCACTGTTCTCCAACTGCTTTTCCTCTACGTGTGTACTATTTTTCTATAGTCCTCCTTTGTGGTTTGCCCTGATTACCAGATTCAGGATCATTCTTGTCTGTCTTTCAAGTTTCCTTAGTTCTGGACTAAGCCAATTTGATGCCTTGAATTCCTTATCAAATTTCCTGCATAATTAGTTAATTTCCTCATGTGCTCAGGCAAGTGTTTGCTTAAGGAACATGATGTTTACTTGAACTCCTGCAGGGAATAAAGGAACTCTTATTCCCTATCCCTGTTGCTTTTTATTATTGCTAATGTAAAACTTTTTGCAGTTTCTTTTTTCTCTCACTTTTCCTTTTTAGTTAAACTGAGAAGAGGAAATTTATTATTTTTTCCCTTCTCCCTAAATAATGGACCTAGGAAACTATGTGTCATTTTTTTTTAATGTGTTTCTGCTCCATATCAGTTTTTCCCAATCTACTCTGTGCTTGGGATGAGAATAGGGAAATTACATTTTACCATCTCTATTACTGCCTAGCTTATTAGGTTCTCCCAATGTGGGGCACTAGGGGGAGACTGAAACAAAAGAAGCAAGCTGGTACTTGATTCTCTTTTTCCTGGCTCTGTTAGACATTCCTAAGCATCTAAGGACAGACAGGCTCTGCTCCTAGCTTCAACTTCTAAAATTACTCTGCTATGTTTGCTTAGGCATCTACAGAGCAGCCCTTCCAGCAACTGGGGACATGTAGAGTGTCCTTATGCAAGCAACTGTATTCAGATCACATCACCCCATTCCTTCTGTCTCCAGTCACATTTGGGTTATCCCTTTCCCCACTTAAAAAAAAAAAATTAGACTTTCAAAACCTGTGTTACCAATTTCTTGTGTTGTGTACTTTGTTTGTAATGTATCCAGTACAGAAAATGTTAAATTCACTTGATTTTTCTAGTTTCTACTCTCTTACTGATTTTATGATTTTAAAATATTTTTATTCTGAAATTATTTTTTCTCATCTTAACTTTTAATTAAGCCAATGAATATTTATCAGTGCTTTTGTAATTAGAGATATTACAAAATCTCTTTGTAGAGTTAGAAATATTAACAGTTTACACAGAGAAGAACATCCAGAGAATATAAGATATAAGAGAAAAATAGCAACAATTTTTAAGAAAATTCTCTAAGTATAATCCATTTTAAAAATATTTCACTTAATTATTGAAACAATCTTGTGAGATTATTATTTCCCAGTTTTAAGAACAAAAAATATATGGCTCAGAGATTAAATGAACTAAATTCATAGAGCTAATAATTGCTGAAAACTGCTTTTAAGCATTGGTATGGAATCCAGTCCCATCACTTCATGGCAAATAGATGGGGAAATAATGGAAACAGTGAAAGACTTTATTTTGGGGGGGGCCTGCAGAATCACTACAGATGGTGACTGCAACCATGAAATTAAAAGACACTTGCTCTTTGGAAGAAAATCTACAACCAATCTAAACAGCATATTAAGAAACAGACATTTCATTGCCAACAAAAGTCCATCTAGTCAAAGCTATGGTTTTTCCAGTAGTTGTGTATGGATGTGAGAGCTGGACCATTAAGAAAGCTGAGCGCTGAAGAATAGATGATTTTGAACCGTGGTGTTGGAGAAGACTCTTGAGAGTCCCTTGGACCACAAGGAGATCAAACCAGTCAATCCTAAAGGAAATCAGTCCTGAATATTCATTGGAGCTGAAACTCCAATACTTTGGCCACCTGATGCGAAGAAGAGACTCATTTGAAAAGTCCCTGATGTTGGGAAAGATTGAAGGTAGGAGGAGAAGGGGACAACAGAGTATGAGATGTTTGGATGGCATCACCGACTCGATGTGCATGAGTTTGAGTAAGGTCTGGGAGTTGGTGATGGAGAGGGAAGCCTGGCATGCTGCAGTCCATGGGGTTGGAGAGTCAGACACAACTAAGCTACTTAAATGAACTGAATGTTCT
This sequence comes from Bos javanicus, assembly GCF_032452875.1. Classification (NCBI taxonomy): domain Eukaryota; kingdom Metazoa; phylum Chordata; class Mammalia; order Artiodactyla; family Bovidae; genus Bos; species Bos javanicus. Next base: position 102,700,233 of record NC_083868.1, on the reverse strand, counting down.
CCCCAGAACTTATACTTTTAGTTGCTATGCAGAAATGCTTGCATAGACTTTCAACTTTCAATCAATAAATATTAAACCTCTAATATACTTTGAGCACATCCTAATATTTTCATTTTAGAATATTGCCCTTTATAATTTTAATGGAAACAATTTCTACTGAAAATCTGGATTTCTTAACGATATTATAAGAAACATTTCTACTTTTCAATTAGAATTATCAAAAAGCCAAAATATGCAAATAATTCCAACATTAGTCTGTTGCCACTGCTGAAAATTTTTGATTGAAAAAAATGTTTAAATCAATTCCTTACCCCAAATTTACAAACCATTTCTATAGACATTGTCTGCTTAACCTAAATAATATTTTAAATATTTGAACACTTATCAACATAACAAAAACTTATTATACACTATAACCAAGGAAAACATTCCAAATAATTGAGGATTTAAACTGATAGTGTTTTCAATTTAATAGTAAACATTTTATTTCATTTATACTCATTTATTCATTTGAGCAGAGAAGGCGATGGCACCCCACTCCAGTGATCTTGCCTGGAAAATCCCATGGACAGAGGAACCTGGTAGGCTGCAGTCCATGGGGTCGCTAGGAGTCGGACACGACTGAGCGACTTCCCTTTCATTTTTCACTTTCATGCATTGGAGAAGGAAATGGCAACCCACTCCAGTGTTCTTGCCTGGAGAATCCCAGGGACAGGGGAGCCTGGTGGGCTGCCGTCTCTGGGGTCACAAAGTCGGACATGACTGAAGCGACTTAGCAGCAGCAGCAGTAGCAGCAGCATTCATTTGCGATGTAGCCCAAAATATAAGTTTTAGAAATATTTAAAGTTTAGCTTAGCCAAAATGCTAAAATAGAGTTTTTTAAATCATTTAAAAAAAATCCATGTGTGTATAAAACCTTATTAATATTAATTACAGTGAAAAACTTTTGAGAAAACTATGAATTTAATCTATAATGTAGCCATGTTTTTCATTTTTTCTAGTTATAAGCAGTCTCCATTTTCTCTTCCCTCTACTCAAATGTCCAAGTAGTTCTTACATACAATTTGGCCAAGCTTATCTGCATTATGTCAACAGATTTCATAAACCTTGCAACTTCATCTAGTTGCAATTCTGTTTGCTTTTGTTAATTACCATTTGTTTCAGAAATAATACTTGAATTCTCATTATGTACCTTCAACTATTTTTGGCACACTACAAAGATAAATAACACAAGGTACCTGGCTTTAAGCTACTCAGTTATTGAAAGAGATAAACACAAATAAGTGAGCTCATAAAGAAACAAACAAACAAAACAGGATAGGGATACATATGTACTAGCATTGTTTAAAGTCCTATGGAAATACAGTGATGAAATAATTCTGAATACATGAATAATTTTTTTATTATGAAAAAAAATCTGTGTGTATCTTTCAGAAATTCATTAGTGCTTGGGCCTTAAAAATAAATGTTTTATTTTATCTAAAAATGTGTTAGGCCTGAGCAATTATTTTTTCCTCTCAGCTTGCCATTCCAAAAGAAGTCAGGCTGTCCTAATTTCAGAGTCATGGATATAGAATCATCACTCAGCTAGTTGTAATTGTCTTAGTTGAAATCAAGAAAAAGCAATATGCTTTTATGGAGCAGTTCTGAAAATCTAAATATATATTATAATATTTAGAATCCTAAGAGGTAAAAGATTGTGTTATAATCTGAAAGCAAGGAATATTAATTAGTTTACATGTGTATTTAAACTGGGAAGTTCTTTGGTGTGATCAGAATCAGCAAAGGGAATTTCTAAAAGATAAATGGCAGCTTTTGATATAATGTACTAAGCAATCATTTGTCCTCATTTTTGTTGTTTATAAGGTGACTGACTATAAAAAGTACTACATTATGCCACATTAGAATAAAAATTTTAAACATCAAAGTTTATATAAGCAAAAGCCAGTTTATTGATGACTACTTTTTTTAATATAAGACAAAACACGGATCTGCAATGCTTACATCTTTGATGTTACCAATCTGAAGAAATACAAGTAAAACAGATTATGCTGCACCATGCTTGCCCCCTGATTTTCTATTAGACTCTTTGGGAGGCTGTATTTTATGTTTTTGGAAATAATGTATTATTTCATAGCACAGTCTTGATAAAGGACAGAAATGGTATGGACCTAACAGAAGCAGAAGATATTAAGAAGAGGTGGCAAGAATACACAGAAGAACTGTACAAAAAGATCTTCACAACCAAGATAATCACGATGGTGTGATCACTGACCTAGAGCCAGATATCCTGGAATGTGAAGTCAAGAGGGCCTTAGAAAACATCACTACGAACAAAGCTAGTGGAGGTGATGGAATTCCAGTTGAACTATTTCAAATCCTGAAAGATGATGCTGTGAAAGTGCTGCACTCAATATGCCAGCAAATTTGGAAAACTCAGCAGTGGCCACAGGACTGGAAAAGGTCCTCTTTCATTCCAATCCCAAAGAAAAGCAATGCCAAAGAATGCATAATTGCACTCATCTCACATGCTAGTAAAGTAATGCTCAAAATTCTCCAAGCCAGGCTTCAGCAATATGTGAACCATGAACTTCCTAATGTTCAAGCTGGTTTTAGAAAAGGCAGAACAACCAGAGATCAAATTGCCAACATCCGCTGGATCATAGAAAAAGCAAGAGAGTTCCAGAAAAACATCTATTTCTGCTTTATTGACTATGCCAAAGCCTTTGCCTGTGTGGATCACAATAAACTGTGGAAAATTCTTCAAGAGATGGGAATACCAGATCACCTGACCTGCCTCTTGAGAAATTTGTATGCAGCTCAGGAAGCAACAGTTAGAACTGGACATGGAACAACAGACTGGTTCCAAATTGGGAAAGGAGTACATCAAGGCTGTATATTGTCACCTTGCTTATTTAACTTATATGCAGAGTACATCATGAAAAACGCTGGACTGGAAGAAGCACAAGCTGGAATCAAGATTTCTGGGAGCAATATCAATAACTTCAGATATGTAGATGACACCACCCTTATGGCAGAAAGTGAAGAGGAACTCAAAAGCCTCTTGGTGAAAGTGAAAGTGGAGAGTGAAAAAGTTGGCTTAAAGCTCAACATTCAGAAAACTAAGATCATGGCATCCGGTCCCATCACTTCATGGGAAATAGACGGGGAAACAGTGGAAACAGTGTCAGACTTTATTTTTCTGGGCTCCAAAATCACTGCAGATGGTGACTGCAGCCATGAAATTAAAAGACGCTTACTCCTTGGAAGGAAAGTTATGACCAACCTAGATAGCATATTCAAAAGCAGAGACATTACTTTGCCAACAAAGGTCCGTCTAGTCACGCTATGGTTTTTCCTATGGTCATTAATGGATGTGAGAGTCGGACTACGAAGAAGGTTGAGCGCCGAAGAATTGATGCTTTTGAACTGTGGTGTTGGAGAAGACTCTTAAGAGTCCCTTGAACTGCAAGGAGATCCAACCAGTCCATTCTGAAGATCAGCCCTGGGATTTCTTTGGAGGGAATGATGCTGAAGCTGAAACTCCAGTACTTTGGCCACCTCATGCGAAGAGTTGACTCAGTGGAAGACTCTGATGCTGGGAGGGATTGGGGGCAGGAGGAGAAGGGGACTACAGAGGATGAGATGGCTGGATGGCATCACTGCCTCGGTGGACGTGAGTCTGAGTGAACTCTGGGAGTTGGTTATGGACAGGGAGGCCTGGCGTGCTGCAAGTCATGGGGTCGCAAAGAGTCGGACATGACTAAGCCACTGAACTGAACTGAATATTTCAATGTTTCTTGCTTTTCTGCTGAAATAAACATCTTATTTGTGACTGGAGAATATTTATATCCTATGAAATCTGGGTCAATAAAAATTAGAGAATTAAGATAATTTACCCCTGTGTAGTCAAAGCTGTGATTTTTCCAGCAGTTGTGTACAGATGTGAGAATTGAAGCATAAAAAAGGCTGAGGGCAGAAAAATGGATGCTTTCAAATTGTGGTGCTGGAGAAGACTCTTGAGAGTCCCTTGGATGTCAAGAAGATCAAAGTAGTCAATCCTAAAGGAAATCAATCCTGAAAATCATTGAAAGTACTGATGCTCCAATACTTTTTGGCCACCTGATGTGACGGGCTGACAGTGAAAAAGACCTTGATGCTTGGAAAGATCGAGGGCAGGAGGTAAAGGGAGTGATAGAGGATGAGATAGTTAGATGGTATCATGGACTCAATGCACATGCGTTTGAGCAAACTCTGGGACATAGTGGAGGACAGGGAATCCCGGTGTGCTGCAGTTCATGTGGTTTCTGAGTCAGACACAACTTAGTGACTGAACAACAGCAACCTCCGAATATAAGTACCAAATCTGAGGTATTGATCTTTCCACAAAATCTTAATATTATTTTCTTGTTTATCTTCTCATTCTGCTAAGCTGAGGACATGGAATAAATACAGTCATAACTTGCCTTATCCCTAGTTTAATGGGCAAATTGATAAATACACATAATCCTAAGAATATTACATGCAACAACTCTCTTTGACAGAGTTCTTAACTAAGACTACAACAAAAATAATTGAGTATTAATATAAATCTGAAAACTTTGGTTACATTTAATCAACTTAAACATAAATGATGTATCTCTTGGATTATAATTTCTATTGAACTGGCTGGAGGTATTGAGGCAAATGCTGGAGGTATAGAGACAAGTATGTATTAACTTTCTTCCTTGTTCTCAGGATTTATTGTCCTCTGATTTGCTACATGAAAAGCTACTGCTTGTTAGCTTCTTAAAATATTTCTAAATTATTGCTGTGATGGAGATATTACCCTGTCCCCCTCCTTTTTATGTGTCTTTACCAAAATATAAGATGAAGTCATTGATTTCGTTATCTGAAAATTAGACTCTTCCAGGAAAAACAGAACAAACAAACAGAAACAACAACAAAACACTAAGTGATAAGATACCTTCACAGAGGTATGGAGGAAATAGAGGAGCTCCAATCAGATCCACACTCTGGCAATGACTTCCAGTCCTTCTCCTCCATGAAGTGAACCACAAAGTTGACTAATATGTTTGTGTAGAGGCTGGTGATCAGAAATCTGATGCTATGCTCTTCTACTGCTTCCCTTCAAAAGATAAAGTTCCCTGAAGGCATTATCATACTGCCTTCTGGTCAGTCTTCACATTTTTTAAGCATCAGAGATCACTGCTGATACTTGAATTGCTTTCCAAGTTGCACCACTCCCTTTTTTCCAGGGCTGCAGTTCATAGCAAGATGATGCTGTGACTATAGTTTTCCTAGAATTTAACTCCTCTGTAGAGCAGTCTAACAGACAGTAGGTTGATGAAAACTGGGTAGAAGCGTCACTGATAATTGCTGTCTAATGACTCACAGCTAATATGCTACTACCAATTTCGGCATTTCTTCTTGAACTCCCCAATTCTACTTCACTTCATGCTTCATACTAACGTGGTTTTTGAAGATGAGCAAAATATAGACAGACTATTTAGATACCTGACCTAAACATTGTCTCCATCTTAACCTGTTACATATTGCCCTAATGATAGCTCTAATTTTCAATATATAAGGGAAGAATGCATAATTGTAACTATAACTTCCAAGATTTCATTGGCCTTTACAATGGCTTAATATTTGTGTAAATTTTTATATGTATAATTTCTGTGGTACTTTTGTGATCTCTCTACTTTTCTTCTCTTTATTTCACTCAACTTTCCTTCTTTTACTGAATAGTGTTCACTCTGCACATTGGTTTCTATTTCTATTCTCTGGAAACACATATTTCTTTGCCTGTACTGAAAGGGTCAGGAAACACTTTCTATAAAGAACCAGGTAGTAAATACTTTAAAATTTACACACCATACCATATGGTCTCTGTCACATCTATCCAACTTTGTACTAAATCAGCCTTAGTGAGTATATAAATGGATGGGCATGGCTGAATTCCAATAAAACTTTATTTGCAAAAGCAGATGGCAAGCCTTATCTTGCTGACCCTACTCTCCGCCATATGCTTCAATTTAAGGGATTAAAAAAAATAATAAGATATTTTTGGGCTTCTGTTGGTAAAGAATCCTCCTTCAATACAGGAGACCCTGGTTCTATTCCTGGGTTGGGAAGATATGCTGGAGAAGGGATAGTCTACCTACTCCAATATTCTTGGGCTTCCCTGGTGGCTCGCCTGGTTAAGAATCCCCCTGCAATGTGGGAGACCCGGGTTTGATCCCTGGGTTGAGAAGATCCCCTGGAGAAGGGAAAAGCTACCAAAACCAGTATTCTAGCCTGGAGCATTCTATGGACTTTATAGTCCATGGGGTTGCAAAGAGTCAGACACAACTGAGTGACTTTCATTCACTCATTACTTTGGAGAAAACACTGCTAGAAAACTAATCTATTTCCCCTGAGGAATAAAATCCTCTTTTTACTAGAACATTTTAGATTTGCCATTAAAATAAATAGAAGAAAATAACACAAAAGAAATGCGAGTATAAGATAAAAATCAAAGTAAACATAATTAAAAGCTTTTGAACTCTACAAATACCCTAGAGCTCTAATACAATGTTGAAAAATATGTGAGATACCTAATTGTCCAATTGGAAATAGCCTGTATCTGTCAAGCAGTTGCTTTAATAAACCAGTACTCTAACCAAATCATCTTTGCTCTTTGAAATATTGAGCATGAAAATAATCTTCTATCCTATCACATAGTAATTCTATTAATTTCCTTGTTTGCCCTAATTACTACATTGCTGGCTTTGATTTATTGTGTCATCAGCAGCAAAATCTTCTGAGATCTAGGGGGCTTTTGAATTACTCTGTAGGTATAGATTGACCATAAGTGAATTTGATAAGGAGAAAAAGCAAACAAAAGAAAAATATTAAATTCACATTCTGAAATTAACCCTCCAAACAAAAACATCAAAACTATAAACCAAGAATAATTGTCATGATTGGAGTTATGCTAATAATTTATAGATGCTCTCTATCCTCCTCATATGTGCTATTCCATTTGGTATACAGATGAATACTATGAATGATACCAACTTAAAAAAAAAAGTAAGAAATAGTAGTTTACATTACAGTTAACAACTGTACTGACTGGTGTTTATGCTAAAAGAAATAAAAATTTATTTTGAAAGTAGAATTTTTTTTCAACTCTATATCCCATTTGCTTTATTCAGAGTAGCGCTCAAGTAGTATTTGAAATAATAAGTGAACAATTTGATGAATCAACTTTTTATTAAATGTGCATCTCCCTTGATGTAATTTGTGATTATGTAATATGATGCTGGGAGGGATTGGGGGCAAGAAGAGAAGGGGACGACAGAAGATGAGATGGCTGGATGGCATCACTGAGTCGATGGACATGAATGAGTCTGAATGAACTCCGAGAGTTGGTGATGGACAGGGAGGCCTGATGTGCTGCGATTCATGGGGTCGCAAAGAGTCAGACATGACTGAGCGACTGATCTGATCTGATCTGATCTGAATATGATTTGAAGAGTGGTGTTATTTTTCTCTACCCTGTATAAAGATATATTGCACAAAATAAGCAATGATGTCACCCTTCCCTTCATATAAGTTACATGTTCAATCATTAGTGGACATCCTTCTTTTTTGAGTGTTATATAAATATAAAATAACTAAGAGTATTTTCTCTGGGTTCACTAATAGTTTCACAGATACTGTTCAGGGGTGAAGAGATTTTTACATTAATATTCTGTATCAAAATTATCACATAGCATTACATCCAAAAATAATGCAAAACCCTGAGAAATAGAAGAAATCCTAAATTGAGTAGAGATAAATTTCAGTCCAGGATACAAAGGAGATCAGCAGTGACAAGTCCTGGGTAGCCCAAAAAATGATGTGTCCAGAGCAATTTAGGGCTGAGGAGAGTAAATAAGAATTAAAGAGAAATAATGTAATATTTCCACTACATAAAGTATGCTGTGGTTTGACAAATAGTTTTACCCAATATAATTACTATTGGAGAAACATTGGAGCATTTTAAGTATACTTCAATGTATATGTACTTAAAGTCAGGAAATCACTAACTTGGTTCTATTCTTAACTTATTTGTGTTTCAAAGTTCTGGATGTTCTAAAAAAAAAAAAAAGGTTTTGATATTTCATCTGAGGCTAGGGCTTTTTAAGAAGGAATTTAGTATTCTAACAAGACATTTGTCTTTGTTTAAGGTCATCCCCACAACTTTGAAGAGAGAACATGCTGACAATTTATGAAGCAAATGTCGTCTAACTACCCACAGAATAGGGCAAACTTACATTAGCTGTCAAAGCTACACTGAGAAATTGCAGGAAAAGATAACTGTACAGAGAATGAGTCTATACTCTTGTCATTTTTCCCTCTGTGCTGAATATGCCACTAGAGAGTTAGAAAGAATCAGAATACTTCTCTGAATAGAAAATTAACAATGAATACTCTAACAAAGGTGTGTAAATTACTGTTTCAATTTATTTGAAAAAAATAACCAGTCTTCAAGGCATACTGATTTCACTCATTAATCACATAATTCTATTAGAAAAAAATACAGTAAAGCAGATTTTAACTTTAGTATGAGGAAAAATATTACAAGTGTCTGAAATCGTACCTGGATTTCCATAAATGGTCAAAAAATACATAGTATTTTATTAAAATAGCTGATTCTATTTTTAAAAAAATTAATAGGATTTCCTGAGTGTTAGTGAGGTTTTTCTGTTACTAGAAGTTTCTTCTTATTGCTGAAGTTATTAAAGGAAACTAGGAAACTCTAGGTGACTGTCATTTAGATATAAAGTATAAAGAATTATTTTATTGAGTTTATATTTGAATTAGATTGATCAATCTTTTCCTACTCTGTGGCTTTATGTTTTAGTAAGAATTCAATGATTGTGAATACATATAAAAATGCAATCAGATTAAATATCACAATTGTATATTTAGGTAAAGACTAATATACATATATGTGTGTACATGAAAGTTATATGAATGCGTGTATATATGATTATATACATGTATACATATATAATACATATATACCTATATAATCATATAGACATACATTCATGTAACTTTCATTCTCCAGTGGATGGTAAATGCATATAAGTCTGGTTCCTTACAGATAACCAAATGCTACTGTATATGAACCAAAAGCTATTTGAATTGAGTACTTAGAAAGCATTAATTATAATTCTGTAAAAATTTTGTGATGAAGGAATTGATGTTCAGAAGGTATATGCCATATTCAAGGTCTGCAGCTATAGAAGAAAATCAGGACTCTATTACTTCCTCTTAGTTCAGTACTCTTTCTCTTATTAGTATTTTTTAATGTATCTAAAGTATTTTTATAACCTACCCTTGAATCTGTGTTTGAAACCTTTAAGTAAGTAAATCTTTGCTGGAAATTACATTTTCCTTTTAAAATATATGCTATCAGAAATATATTTTTATTTAATGTAAATGAGGCAAGAGACAATGATTAGTATATAAGTATAATTACTTAAAGTTACAAAAATGGGAAGCTAATATAAGTACTGATCTTAACCTTCAGTGATTCAAGAGGTAGACTTGCAGATTACAAGTGACTGGATTCTGAACTTTTGCAGGAATTAAAAATGTCTAGTGATTACATGACAATGGGAGGAAATTTTTAGCATCCATTAAAATCATGAGTGTGAAACGAAGTTCTAATAACTCAGTTGACATTGTAATTAAGGCACAACAGATTGCAGTTTCTCAAAATCAAAACATGAAAGGGAGAGGAAATATTAGCACTATGTTAAATTATGCTCATTAAATATCTAGTTGTCCAGGTTACCAGACCAAACACAGATGGAATCTCTAATATATATTGCCTAATTTAAACCATACAAGGTTAACTATGTGTCTTAATATGGTTTTACAAAGACTTACTGAAATTTATTACAGGGGAAAGTAACATTTCTAGGTTGTAACAACTTGGAACTGACTCAACTACTTGGTCCCATCTGTGTCACGTCCAACATCCACACTGCCTTTAGCTTGAACATATTACAAGTGTCCTCATGATGTCTTAACTCTTCAAGTTAGAATGGTTTTTCTCTCAAACTTCATTTTCTTGTCATTATAGAGACTGTTTTCTCTGTTTCTGTCTTTCCCTCTGGTTTATTGGTATATGCAATCCAGAAGCATGCCTTGCTAATTCTCATGGAGTCACCCTTGCCTGATAGGAAATTGAAGCAAACACATACATACACACATTCATACAAATATAACATACATACACACTGCCCTTCTTTGTGTACCAAAGCCTTTATGACTGAGCTCCTGTGGTTCATGATAATGGCCAACATGGTGAAATGCGTCTTTCTTTCCCTTTTGATCCCCCTGTCCCTCATTCCTACTCCCTGAAATCAGTTTCCAAATAAACTACCTATAACCCTTTTTCCCAAAGTTTACTTTTGGGTATCCCAGTCTGAGACAGCCAAGGTTTATCCCTCACACTCTTCAGTGTGGTTGCTTAGGTCTGAATTACCTAGAGCCTTCTTGCCTATCTGGTGGAGGAGGGGAAGGATGTTAGTTGCTCAGTTGTGTCCCATCCTTTGCAACTCTATGGACTATAGCCTATTAGGCTCCTCTGTCCATGGACTTCTCCAGGCAAGAATACTAGAATGGGTTACCATTTCTTTCTCCAGGGGATCTTCCCAACTCAGGGATCAAACTCAGTTCTGCATTGCAGGCAGATTCTTTACCATTTGAGCCTTTAGGGAAGCTCCCATCTGGTGGAAGCACGCTTAGTTGTTTACTAGCATGTCATTGAAGAAGGAAATGGCAACCCACTCCAGTGTTCTTGCCTGGAGAATCCCAGGGACAGGGGAGCCTGGTGGGCTGCCATCTCTGGGGTCGCACAGAGTTGGACACCACTGAAGCGACTTAGCAGCAGCAGCATGTCATGGAGATATTTATTTGTTTATGGTTGCTCTGCGTCTTTCATTGTTGTGCATGGGCTTCTCATTGCATGGCTTCTCTTATTGTGGAGCACAGGCTCTAGGTGCATGGGTTTCAGTAGTTGCATCATGTGGGCTCTAGGGCACATGGGTACAGCAGTTGCAGCTCATGGGCTCTGGAGAACAGGCTCAATAGTTGTGGCACATGGGCTTACTTGCTCCATGGTATGTGTAATATTCCCTGACCAGGGATCAAACACATGTCCCCTGCATTGGTAGGCAGATTGTTATCCATTGCATTAAAAGGTAAGTCCCAGAAATACTATCATTTTTTAAAGTGTATCATGACGTGAAAACTTTCAGAGTGGTGCAATAAGCTCTAACTGTATAGTGGCTTGTCATTTGACTATAAAGTTCATAAAGCTTACAAACAATTGACAGCAAATACAATTTACACAATTTTATTTCTGAAAATAAAATATTCTTGCTTCTTACTCCATCCAATTAAGTTACTAATTTAGAGGGTGATAAGACTAACAGAGTAAGAAAAGAAAGAAATTGTCTAAAGAGCATAGAGGGACATAATGGAAAAGCATGAGCCTAAATAAGGTGAGAAATCACAAACTAATCTTGAAACATTTTGGATTTTTTAACTGAAATGTTATTTATTCTCTAGTATGTAGAAGAACAGACTGGTTCCAAATAGGAAAAGGAGTACATCAAGGCCAAGGCTATATATTGTCACTCTGCTTATTTAACTTATATGCAGAGTACATCATGAGAAACGCTGGTCTGGAGGAAGCACAAGCTGGAGTCAAGATTGCCAGGAGAAATATCAATAACCTCAGATATGCAGGTGACACCACCCTTATGGCATAAAGGGAAGAGGAACTAAAGAGCCTCATGATGAAAGTGAAAGTGGAGAGTGAAAAACTTGGCTTAAAGCTCAACATTCAGTAAACGAAGATCACGGCATCTGGTCCCATCACTTCATGGGAAATAGATGGGGAAACAGTGGAAACAGTGTCAGACTTTATTCTTTTGGGCTCCAATATCACCGCAGATGGTGACTGCAGCCATGAAATTAAAAGATGCTTACTCCTTGGAAGGAAAGTTATGACCAACTTAGATAGCATATTCAAAAGCAGAGACATTACTTTTCCAACAAAGGTCCATCTAGTCAAGGCTATGGTTTTTCCAGTGGTCATGTATGGATGTGAGAGTTGGACTGTGAAGAAAGCTGAGCACTGAAGAATTGATGCTTTTGAACTGTGGTGTTGGAGAAGACTCCTGAGAGCCCCTTGGACCACAAGGAAATCCAACTAGTCAATCCTAAAGATCAGTCCTGGGTGTTCATCGGAAGGACTGATGCTGAAGCTGAAACTCCAGTACTTTGGCCACCTCATGTGAAGAGTTGACTCATTGGAAAAGACCCTGATGCTGAGAGGGATTGGGGGCAAGAGGAGAAGGGGACAACAGAGGATGAGATGGCTGGATGGCATCACTGACTCGATGGACATGGGTTTGGGTAGACTCTGGGAGTTGGTGATGGACAGGGAGGCCTGGCGTGCTGCGATTCATGGAGTCGCAAAGAGTCAGACACGACTGAGTGACTGAACTGAACTGATGTAGATAAACTAGAAGGTTATTTTTGAATTATGTTTTAAATATTAAAATTAAAATACCTTTATTATGGGGGGAAAAAAAACCCCAGACTATGTGGCATAACCATATTATACCATCCTACCCTGCTTTCACTAGTTATGTGTACTCCTTTTGTCTAAAAGGTGACTCTCGACTACTTCAGAACCACTCTTGACACTCCTTAAAGTTATGTCTTCTTATACATGAGTTCTTTGAAATTTTACCTTCCAATTTATCACCTTGTTGGACAATACCTAAATACTCCATGAAAGGAAAATTCTTTCACATAGTTGACAAGTATGTAGAAATAATTAACCTTTCTCCGCCTATCACTGGACTTGACCTAAACATTATTAAACTAGAAGTTTTGGATAAAATTTAAAAAATACATATGAGAATGGTAGTTTTTATGTTATATATAATATTCAAGAAAAAATGTGTGCATATTCACTTAATGCTTTCCTTTTCTCTGCCCCATTTTTAATTTGTTAGACATAATACATGTGGATTATATTTCTGTTAGAAAAAGAAAGAAATTTGTTTTATTATAATTAAAGTTTAGTTTCATATGATTATCATTTTAGAAGTTCAGCCAAACCTTCTACTATTCATTCCACTGTCTCTATAATGGGTATATCTATATGTTTATTTATTTACAATTACTTGTGTATATATGTGCGTATATATATATACACACATACACACATGTATAACATGTAATACAAATGTACTTATGAAATGTCTGGCTTCATATATATAAATATATATTTATTTATAAATTATATGTATTGTAATTTTTGTACATTTTAAAGAAAATGCTTTAAACTTTAGTGTAAGTGTGCATCTTTTTTCCCACAACAGAAGTGATTGTCTTGTGCAGCCCTTGAAGACCACTGCTGAGCTAGGTGTTTGTCCTCCTACGTGAGGTATGGCTCAGTGCTCCTCTTCTTACAGATTTTTTTTTTTTTCCATGTGGAGAGAAATATGGAATCTTAGTTCCCCAACCAGGGATTAAACCCATACACACCCCTTGCATTGGAAGTGCAGAGTCTTAACCACTGCAGCACCAGGGAAATCTGGAGAGTGCTCCTATTCTTGACTGACCTGGAATACTATACTCACAGGATACAGAACCAAAGGGTACTTCATGAGGGATTGGCAAACATTGCAAAGAAACAAGAGTAAATAGTTTAGGCTTATCAGGCCATATAGATTCTTTTGCAACTGTTCACCTTGCTGTTGTGTGAATTTAGTGCTGATACTGCTAGCTAGTGTTAAACAGGTGAGTGTACCTGTGTTACAATAAAACTTTATTTGTAGACACTCAAATCTAAATTTCACGTAATTTTCACATGTCTTAAAATGTTAATCTTTGTGGGTTTTTTTCCCCATTTAAAAACTTAAAAACTATTGTTAGCTCATGGGTCATGAAAAACCTGGTTGTAGACAGGATTTGGCCAGTGAGCCTTAGTGTGCTGAGCCCTAAACAACAAGCACGAGGCAGGGGAAAAAAGAGGCTGAGAGGGAGAGAGAACAAAATCTAGGAATAAACCCTACCTATTTTACCACAGTTACATTCTTATTGCATTCCTCATAGCCCAAAGCAGTACCTAACATGTAATAAATACATACTTATGTATTGAATGAAAGAATATGATAACACATTTTCTGTTGTTGATAGAACAGCTTTTCTAAGGCAATGGGAAAAAAGAATTTATTAAATGAAAAAAATGAGACTATTGGGCCCAATTGCTAATAATAATTATTAGTAAAAAACTAAACCACTAAAGACAGTTGATCATAGCTCTTCAAAGTTTTATAATCAAAACCTTAAATTACTTCAAGCTGTCTAGTTTGGAATGTAATTTCTGAGAAGTCTTTTATATAACTAAAATACCTGTTAGTATATTTTGGTATTCTAAATAAGCATTTCAGAATTGGAACATTTTAAATTTAACTTCTTTTAACTTATGGTAATTAAGTAAAAAAAAAAAAACTACTTTAAAAAATTACTCTTTTATACCTATCTGCCATTATTTATTATTTTTAATTCTGATATATTTTAATATTATTTTTGAGAAAATCTGACAAGCTGATTGTAATATTCTATATCTCAGTACAAAGAAAATGTATTAACTAGGTCTGGGTTTAACTGCTATATAGTTTCACTATTTTATTTTATGTGGTATTTTTTTCTTCAGAAGGATTCTATTTTTTATGTGCTACTTAAACTCATTCTAAAATATTCCTTTATAGTATATATTCTTAGCAAGTTTTTCTTCAACTTCTTTTTATGCTTCTTTTATTTTTTTTAATTTATTTATTTCTATTTTTATTGATTTGGTTTTGATACTAAAATGTGTGGTAACCAGTAAGCAATACGAAAGGCTCCACAACATTCAAATGCTAGCATTCTCAGTCTCCTTTGCTTTCTTCCTTAAATTAAATTGAAATCATCTCAGGAGCCATTAGCCAGAGTAGCAGAAAGTCTAACATCTCCTTCTTTGACTCCACATCACCCCCATTTCCAATTTTTAGTTTTTAAAAATAATTTTGGTTGCACTGGGTCTTCATTGCTGAGTGCAGCTACTCTCTAATTGCAGAGTACAGGCATCTCATTATGGTGGCTTCTCTTGTTGCAGAGAATGGGCTCAAGAGCTCAGGCTCAGAAGTTACGGTGCACGGACTCAGTTATTCTGTGGCATGTGGAATCTTCCTGGACCTGGAATCAAATCTGTGTCCCTGAATTGGCAGGCAGATTCTTAACCACTGGACCACTAAGGAAGTCCCAATTTTTAATATTTGAAATTGATAATCCATTCTCAAATAATCTGAAAGATGTCTACTCTACTTCCCTATACAAGCAATGAGAGCTGTGTTTTTTAATCAATGCATGGATGCCTTACATCCACTGTCAGAATGTTATGCTACTGAGTACTGATTTTCCATAGTCTGACTATTACAGTCAAGGTTCTGAGGTAGATCTGCCTCATGTGAACTGGATCCAAGGAGAGGCAAAGAGTTTATTTTTTATCTTTTATGTGAGATTGACTCAGATATCAACTCCATTCAGTGTCAGATTTGATCCAGTCTGCCCTCTGAATTCCCAGGGAGTTATTCTTTAGGTTCTAATTTTTTCTAATAAGTAGTTCTCCAGGTTGTCATTTGAGACTGAAGAAGTGTAAACAGGTTTGTTTAGCTGTTTGCTGTGAAAATTTGCAATGGCTACGACTTGTACAAGCTTATTTACCTAACCAGGAATCAGGGAGCTTTTCTTTTTCTTACTATGAAACTGAAAAAGCACCTCCTGCATCCTGTCCCAAACTGATAGGGATTAATTGATTTCTTCATGGTGTCAAACACTATCAAAGATTCAAAAAAAGAGGTAAAGAAAATTTTTAGCCCTTTTATACTATGAGCGGAAAAGAACAGCATAAGGCATAAAGTGTAAGATAAATACATTCAGCATGAGTCATGTTTCACTAACGTTGTCTGCTACGTTTTTTGTTAATAAGTCATGATTGCAATTCCTGATCGTAATGTGGTATTTACCATTATACTTTAGATCATCCATATTTAAAAAACTAAATGTGATACATTAAAAAGATGTATCAAATGAATTTTACTAAACTGTAGAAATAAAACATTTTATGATAGGAAGTCTACAGCATTACAGTGAGAATTACTATGAAAATACTTTCATTAGTTTGTCTTGTGACAACTATAGAAATGAGACATTCTATAAACATTCAGTATAGGTACAGAAAGTCTTCACCAAATTATATAACTTTTTCCCTAGGGCACACATTTAAATATGCTGGCAAGTAACTCATTAAAATGATTACTTGTAGACTTTTAATTCAAACTAATAGATTTCATGTATTTTTGTGCTTGTTTATATTAGAAATTCATTTGGCATATGATAAAAATTAATTCTCATTTAATAACATACATTTCTTAAGCTCTTCATTGAGATGAATCTACATACAGGAAAGTATACATAAGTGTAAAACCCAATGCATTTTACTAAGATGAAGATATCTGTGTAACCAGCATTCAGATTAAGAAACAAAACATTAGTTGCATCTTAGATGAAGGTCTCATGTCCTCTTCCAACTAACAGCCCACTGCCAACTGAAGACATTCACTTTCATAACTCCAAATCAATAGATTACTTTGGACTGTTTGATAATTTATGTAAGTGGAATCATACAGTTCATTCTTTTAAGTTTGACTTCTTTCACTCAATTTTGTGTTTATGAGATCTATTCTTATTTACTCATGTAGTTATACATCATTTGTCCTCATTGTTGCATGGTTTTCTACTTTATCAATCTATCATGATTTATTTACCCATTCTCCTAATCACAGTACATGGCTAGTGAATAGTTTGAGGTTATTATGAATTGTACTATTACGGATATTTAATATTTAATATATGTCCTTTGGTGAACATATACAGTCATTTCTATTGAGCACAAAACTAGAAATGGATTGCTAGCTCATATGATATACACATGTAATGTTTAGCTGCTGCTGCTGCTGCTGCTAAGTCGCTTGATTCATGTCCAACTCTGTGTGACCCCATAGACGGCAGCCCACCAGGCTCCCCCGTCCCTGGGATTCTCCAGGCAAGAACACTGGAGTGGGTTGCCATTTCCTTCTCCAATACATGAAAGTGAAAACTGAAAGTGAAGTTGCTCAGTCGTTTCCGACCCTTAGTGACTCCATGGGATTTTCCAGGCAAGAGTACTGGAGTGGGTTGCCATTTCCTTCTCTGATAATGTTTAGCAGATATTGCCAAATACTTTCCTGAAGTGCTTGTACTAATTTATACTTCCTCAAGCAGCACATAAAAGTTGTGACTGTCTCATTTATTATTTCCTACCTTTTTTATTACTCTGAAGTGCATGTAGTAGTATCATGTTGTAGTTTTAATTTGCGTATCTCTAATGATTAAGGAAATTCAGTGTTTCATGTGTTTATTGGTCATTGGAAATCTTTTATGAAGCATCTATTCTATTCAAATATTTTGTTCAGTTTTTTCTATTGGATAATGTCTTTGTTTTTTTTAATTGATTTTGTAGTTTTTTATATATTCTGAATGGGTCCTTTGAGAGAGCCATGTACTATGAATATTTTCTCCTACTTAGAAGATTTCTTTTTTATTCTTTTAAAGGTATCTTTTGTTAGATATAAATTAAATAATTTCAATAAAGTTCATTTTTAACTTTTTTCACTTGTAAAATTTGTGTCTTTTTTAAACAATCTTTGCATTCCTCAAGGTCACAAAGATGTTTTCTTATGTTTTCCACTAAAGGTGTTTCATTTTTAATTTATATTTTTAATCCATTTAAAAATAATTTCTGTGTATAATATAGGACAGGCATTTAAGAGACATTAATAAAACATATCATCCTGTACTCTTTACATTGTATTTTCATAAATCAGGTGACCCTATGTTTTGGCATGGTTTTATATTCTTTCATCTGTCTTATTGGCCACTTTGTCTATCCTTAAGTTAATACACAATTGTCTTAATATTATAACAGAATATATTCTGATATTACTTCCATATATTAGATATATTCCATATATCACTTCTATATATTAGAAAATATATATGTAATTTAAAATTAAAAATTAAATAATCCATAATTTTTAAGATATGACAAATAAAAGTTTAGTATATATTAAAATTTTTATGTAGACCTTAATATAAATATAAATTATTTTACAGTCATAAGATATACATTAAGTATTATTTTAAAAGTAGTTCAAGCACAATATATATTTTTTTAAGTTAACTGTTTAAAAAAGAGTTCTCTATACTCTTCCAGTGTATTTAATTTTTCTTTGATGTATTTTATTACTTGAGATGTTATAGGTCACTGGCTTCCCTGTTGGTACAGATGGTTAAGAATCCACCTGCAATGCAGGAGACTGGGCTTTGATCCCTGGGTTGGGAAGATCACCTAGAAAAGAAAATGGCAACCCAGTATTCTTGACTAGAAAATTCCATGGACAGAGAAGCCTAGTGGGCTACAGTCCTTGGGGTTACAAAGAGTCAGACATGACTGAGTGACTTAACATTTTCATTTCACTTTCTCATGATGCTTTTATTTGCCCATTGCTAGAAATAGGAATTTCTCTTTTTTCTTTCTTTTATTTTACTTATTTACTTTAAAGAACATACTCTTTTCAATTTATTATTATTATTATTATTATTGGTTACACTGCTTTTCAGGGATCTTAGTTCCCTGACCTGGGACTGAATTGAATCCAGGTCCTGTGAAGTAGAATTTCTGTGTCTTAACCACTGGATTGCCACAGAATTACCAGCATTTCTTCCAGAAGACGGGTTTCTGTCTGGTTGGGAATGAAATCAGAAGCCAGGAACTCAGCACTTATTTTGATTATTGTACTTGGTGCTCCATGGTATTTTAGTGAACAGAATGAGGACAGAAGGTATGTGAGTGTGTGTGTATATGTGTGTAGTATGCTATTGTATACATATGTAGACATGCATTTCATATGCATATTATATATATATATATATATATATACACACACATGTACTTTTATACATACAAATATAATATCCTGCTGATAACTTTAACTCCAGTCCAGCACAATGAGATTTATTCTAGATTTCTTTCTTCTTATCTTTTTAACTCCTTTTGCTAACACTGAGAAATCTAACAATGTATCAAAATATTTAGTTATTTTTTCCAATCCCCCTATATATATAACCAATATCCTTACATTTAACAGCTCCCACTCCATTTGACTTCTTTCCTCACGTGGGCTTCAAGCCTTACCAGGACTCCCTCTTTGCTTTCGTCTATGTAATGGTCCTTTGTAAAATTGTTAGGGGAAAAGAAAGTAAGGAAACAGAGGAATCATATTTTTCTTGGACAAATTTTGGAAGACAAATATAATTGCACTTTAAGGCAAGATTAATGACGAAAAATGAGAAAAGAGAAAGAGAATGATATAGTCTATATTTCATGAGGAGGGGTGAGGTCTTTCTTTTGGTCTTTATTAAGTAAGACTACTATTGTTTGTGTTAAGGGGTGTCATAAACAATATCAGTGGTCATATTTTAATCTTGATTTTCCTGTATATTACTAATGAGTATCACATAATTATCAGCCTCTACACTGCAACTTATTAAAAGACAGAAATTGTTGATGTCTTCTATAGAATTCCAAAATAAAGTTAGCAATATATAAATAAATATATATAATATATATATATATGGTTTATCATTATTTTCTTCTGTTATCAAGCTGGAAGTAATTGCTAATACTCTATCTTACCTGTGATGGATTCATTTTGATATTTGGCAAAACTAATACAAATATGTAAAGTTTAAAAATAAAATAAAAAAAGAAAAATCATCTTATATTTTTTAAAGTATTTTGTGTCTTTTGAGTTCTACAATCATCTTTGTCGCTATTTTCAGAAATTGTTATTCATTTTTTAGATATTATATTAAGCACTGAATAGACTATTAAACAGACAGGGTACCTGACTTCAGACCTTTACTCTGAGGTCTTACATGGAATGTGAATATTATTAAGTTACTCTTAGCTGCATAACAAATTGATCTCATATGTGTAGAGGTTCAAATATGATATGGTATTTTTTAGGAAAAGTAGTTTTCCAAGGTGATTTTTCTTGGTCAGAAGGAAGACATATCTTGTCGCAATCACTTAAACTAACAGAGCTTCTTAAGTCTTCAACATATGGCTTCTAAGTTCACCATGATAGACTCCATTGAGTCAACTAGAAGGTGGATGGATCACAGTGCACATGTGGGAAGTTCCTATGAGGCAGGCTTTTAGTGGCTATTCTCATTTGTTCTGTTCTCATTCCTTTGTCTAGAACTGTGTCACATGGCTACATGAAACAGCAAGGAAAGCTAGGAAGTGTAGAATTGACGTGTGTCCAGGGAAAATGAGAAACAGATTCTGGTGAATAACTAAAATTAGCTGCCATAATAATATATTAAATGCACAAAAAGCAGACATGCTCTGGTTGAAACTCAAAAGTGAGACTATATGCAACACACCCCACCCTACCCCCAGGAGATACTGAGTAGATATCCATTCAGCCTCTTAAAAGATAGAAAAAAATAACAGCAACAATCTTTTTCCAAAAACTAGGTTTTACTAGAACATTGTTTGGAAATTATTGCATAAAATGTACGTATTTACTAACCAATTCTTAGAACTGTATACTATAAAAAATAAAAGCATATATCAAAAATAGTTATGTTACAAATGTACCCATTGATTCAGCAACTTTATTTCTGGAACCAGGGCTGATCTCCTTCAGAATGGACTGGTTGGATCTCCTTGCAGTACAAGGGACTCTCAAGAGTCTTCTCCAACACCGCAGTTCAAAAGCATCAATTCTTCAGTGCTCAGCCTTCTTCACAGTCCAACTCTCACATCCATACATGACCACAGGAAAAACCATAGCCTTGACTAGACGAACCTTTGTTGGCAAAGTAATGTCTCTGCTTTTGAATATGCTATCTAGGTTGGTCATAACTTTCCTTCCAAGGAGTAAGCGTCTTTTAATTTCATGGCTGCAGTCACCATCTGCAGTGATTTTGGAGCCCAGAAAAATAAAGTCTGACACTGTTTCCACTGTTTCCCTTCTTTGGAAGGAATGATGCTAAAGCTGAAACTCCAGTACTTTGGCTACCTCATGCGAAGAGTTGACTCATTGGAAAAGACTCTGATGCTGGGAGGGATTGGGGGCAGGAGGAGAAGGGGACGACAGAGGATGAGATGGCTGGATGGCATCATTGACTCGATGGACATGAGTCTGAGTGAACTCTGGGAGTTGGTGATGGACAGGGAGGCCTGGCGTGCTGCGATTCATGGGGTCGCAAAGAGTCGGACAGGACTGAGCGACTGATCTGATCTGATAGTATATAAATAAAAGTATATTTTAAAAAAGTCTTGTATTAGACATGTATACATTGGCTCAGCAGTTCAATTTCTGAGATTCTATAACAAAAAATAAAATATGTTGGAAAGCTCTGTTCTCAGCAATTTGTTCTTCAGAATGTCTTTTGAACATTATTTGCAGTATCAAAAGCAGAATAAAATACAACAAAAATTGAGCTAGAATGAAAGTGGAAACCCTTCAATAGGCAAGTAATAGGAGAGGAATGCATCAATATTTTCAGATCATGAAATATTATGTGATTGTTCCTTAGAATTAATTTTATTTGGAGTATAGAAATTTCTGCAGTGTATTGATAGATGGGAAAAGCAAGATGCTGTTCATTGTGCATAACATGAGCTTATTTTCCTAAAATAATGGGAAAATAACCAATGTTTCTAAATGCAGAGCACATGTACGAGAGAAGAAGAGTTTTAAGCATGAGAGGTACCATTTTCTTTAATTTTTGCCATTGTTACTTTGTCATGGGTAAGGTCAGATGAGCTCTGGAAGTAGGAAAACATAAAGACTATATGGTAATTTTACCAAGTTAACAACAGCATTAATGATATAATAGATGATATTATCAATGGTAACACAAGAATATATATGAAATGAAATAAATGAATGGATAATCAGCACAAGTATAAAACACAGTTTATGCTATTGTGATGTGATTCAAGACTGGTTGCATTTGTTATTTGTCTTTACTTTTATATATTCCCTGATAATGTAGAAATGTTCCTATAAAACACTATTTATGGATTCTCTTTTTATAAAATACCATCAATATAAACAATGCTGGGTGAAAAAGAGTCAGAGATGAAATTCAAATTAAAATCATCTTATCCCAATAATCCTTGAAGAATGCATGTATTTTACACTTGTTTAGAACAAAAAGTTCTGTTACTTCTAACAGTAAATGTCCCTTGGGCGCATCAAGTTCATTTGGAAAGAACCTGATTATTAATGTATGTTTGTATGTGTGTGTTTTATTGGTTTGACTAAAATGGTTTGCCTAAATATAGGTTCTATGCCATATATCATGTAAGTGCCTCAAGTATGACGTACATTTAAAGAGTATTTCAGATGTGCATTTTTAGTAACGGTTCATAATAATAATCATTGTACTGATACTCTATTTTCAGAAGCTCTTCATGGAAACTAGAAGATCCAAGGTGGGATTTTAATTTCTCATTGACAATAAAACTGAGCCATCATAATATGGAATACAGCAAAGAGAATAGCCATAAATATTAAACAAATTTTGGTTCTAACTATTTGAACCAAACTATTTGATAACATGATTTATCATGTCATTGCTGTTTCTTTGCTCAATAAAGAGGGAGTGAAACACATGCTGCCTATGAATTTATAAGCATTAAATGAATTAACTCAGTATTTCTTTACATGTACTTCTCTAAAATAAGAAGTGCTGGAGGTAGGCAAAGACAATATGCATAATACCTTTCTGGACAATATGTATATAGGTAGTGACATGGCTTGCCTGCTCAATGTGTAGACTCTTGGCCAAGAGCAATGATTTTTTCCTATATCTATAATGTTAGATCACCTTCTATCCTGCTCTCCCAAGGATGGTATCATTGAACAGCAGTGGAAATATATTTAAATTTATTTATTATTTACTTATTTTTGGCTGTGCATGATTTCTCTAGTTGTGGTGAATGGGCAATACTCTTCAGTTGCAGTGCTCAGGGTTTGCACTGCAGTGGCTTTTCACGCTCTGAAGTACAGACTCTGGGGCACCTTGGCGTCAGTAGTCGTGACTCATCAGCTCAGTAGTTGCTGCTCATGGGTTCTAGAGCGTGGGCTCCATAGTTGTGGTACATGGACTCAGTTGCCCTGTGACATGCGGTATCTTCCCAGCCAGGGATGGAACCGGTGTCCCCTGTATTGCAAGGCAGATTCTTAACCATTGGAACACAAAGGGAGACCTGCAAATATATTTAAAGAGAGAAATAAGCCAGGTCTCACTACAAACTAGATTAAAATAACTCATTAAGATTCAAACTTTTGTGACATACTTATGTACTAAAATAAAGACTTAAGTAAAATGGCTGAGGAAGAGAAGAGATCAGATTTCCTTTGTAGTTTCTTTTATCCAAGTCCTAGTGGATATTTATATCAAAGTCAACTAGATCCATGTTTTCTTTTGTTACATAAATGATGTTTTTGAAATCTTTTATGTAACAAAACAAAAAAATTGAGCAAAGTTGAAAAATTGCAATATGTGAATTACAGTATATGAATATACATGAAAATATTCATAGTTCATTTCAAATATACAAGAATATTAGATGAAAATGAAATAATACAGATTTGAAACATCACTGTACCACTGATCTTACAAGTCCTGCTATGGGACTTTTTGTAAATTGAATCAATTTTTAATATGTCCTTTTGTGTCATTGTAGGCTTGGTCCCTAAAATTGAACATAAGGAAACAAATTAAGAGAAATTAGTTTAAAAAACAGCTGTGTGCTTGCTGTCTCTTTTCTCGTGTCTGAGTCTTTGTGGCCCTGTGGATTGTAGCCCACCAGGCTCCTCTGCCATGGGATTCTCTAGGAAAGAATATTGGAGTGGGTTGCCATGCCCTCCTCTTGGGTACCTTCACAACACAAGGATGGAACCCACATCTCTGGAGTCTCCTGCATTGGTAGGTGGGTTCTTAGCCATTAGTGCTGCCTGGGAAGCCCATTTTTGCATAATATTTTAAAAGTTTGAAATATTTTAGTGGTTTTTCTTTCATTAGAGGTTTGTTGAGAGGCAAGTTATCTCTGCACAATTTTATGGGCTTCCGAGGTGGTGCTGGTAGTAAAGAACCCACCTGCCAATGCAGGAGTAAGAGACATCTGTTGGATCCCTGGATTGGGAAGACCCCCTGGAGGAGGGCATGGCACTTCACTCCTGTATTCTTGCCTGGAGAAGCCCATGGAAAGAGGAACCTGGCAGGTTTTGCTCCACAGAGTAGCAAAGAGTCAGACACGACTGAAGTGATTTAGCACTGCACAATTTTATCTTCTCCCAATTGAACAATGAGAATATATTATAAGATGTACATTGATAATCATCATTATGATGTAATCATGTAAGTAATTATATAATGATTATCATTAGTTAATGGCATATATGTATAAATATGTATGTGAACTAAATGTTCATATGAAAGGCTTTTTTTTAAATCCTCTTTTAGATGATGTCTAACTTTTCTTTAGGAGATACGTGCTTTGTGTGAAAATTATTTTATATTTTATTTTTCAATCCATTTTCTCAGGAAGAGACTTAAAGACTATATATGCTAAAGAAATATGTTAGATGCTTGTCACAAACTGATGTGTATGACAAGTTCACAGGCATTTAATTACTTTAAGTGTGGGAACACACCTGCCTAATAAATATTAAAAATTCTTATAAACATTTGCTATTGATCTGAAAAAGCTATGATCCCAGTTTTAACTTTAGAATAAAAATTCCAAATAATCTATATTGCTATTGTAACATTCTTAAACTTTTTGCAAAATGTAAATGAAATATTTTGGGAAAATTTCAGTATCACTTCAAATATATTTGCATATATATTTGTCATGTAATTTTGGAGGGAGAGTAGTGATTTTCCCACTGTTAGGTATATTGTAGGAATTATTAAGAGTTCTTTGTTTGTCAGTATAGTATCTTTTGTTTTATAAATGTCATGAATATATTCATAAGACTCAGACATGCTGATGTTTTAAGCTGAATATTAAAAAGAATAATGTTATCTTTAAATTAAGTACCAATTTTGAGACTTCCCTGGTGATCCAATGGTTTGAGACTTCACTTTCTTCAAAAGCAGGGGGTGCAGGTTCAATTACTGGTGGTGGAGCGAAGATCCCACATACCTCACAGCCAAAAAACCCAAACATAGGACAAACAATATTGTAACAAATTCAATAAACATTTTAAGAATTGTCCACATCAAAAAAAAAATCTGTAAAAACTAAATTACCAATTTCCATAGTCAACAATATTTCAGAGGACCTCCAAACATAGCTATGTTTTTGGTAATTTTTAGAATAATTTTGATTTTATAACAACTTCAAACTAGTATCTCTCTTCCTCTCTTTCACTCTTTCTCTCACTCTCGAGGTATTACGTGACTTGACTAGAAACAAGTAACCTTTTGATTTAAAATGAAAATATTACATCCAATTTATATCTTTCATAACCAAGTGCATAACTAGATAAATTAATTCTATACTTGAAATACCATTATAACAATTTAGTCAAATCAGCCAATTCATTTATAGTGAATTGAAATAATTTATGGTTTTGTGTATAAATTTGAAGTACCAATTTATTTTTAATCCTGTCTTTAATCATTTCCCAGAGAAAGTAGCTTTGCTGATGACAAGTTATTATTGCCTATATCTTCAGGGGGAATTAGTTCAGTGTGGTGATGCATCACAGCAAAATTAAAATCAAATTTCAGTTGTCTCATAATAGTTTTTCATAATCATCTGAAAACCTAGTTAGTTAATACCACCGACATATTTTCTCTTCTGAAAACCTAACAGGTGTTTGGTAGATTTTCTTCATCTGTTACAAATCAGTCTTGATTCCAACTGGACACCTTCCATTCAATAGATGGACACTTTTATACTTGTAGATATCCTGCACCTGTTCAAACAATATCCGCTCCAAATCTCTCCTCTTAGTTGATGCTGGCTGTTTTGTTCTTGACACCTGGCCCATTTGATCCACATCATTGTCCCTATAGGAGAGATTTATTATACAGATACTATTGCACCTGTCTCAAATTATCTAAATCCATCTCTGTCTAGCACATCAACAGTCTTAGTAGAACTGTGGAGCAATAGGTTGACCTATGCTGAATCATATTTTTGCTTCATGACAAGATGATATATTAATTCTCTAAAATCTTCATCAAAGTTAATTGTAACTGTTACCACTAGAAATAATCTTTAAGACTTCATTCTTGAGTTTTTCCAATTTTCAGAATAAAATAGACAAATTTTAAGAGTCAGAAGTAATTTTCAAATCAGAAATTATAGCAAATGAAAAAACAAGCTCAAAAAATCTTTAAAATAGATTAAAATTTTTTAATTAAATTAAAATTAAAAAAAATTAAAATTGATGTGTGATGTTCCTAATTGATGGAAAACTGTGAAATCAAGAAGTTATAACTAATGATACATAAATACATTTTGTAGAAAAAGAAAAGCAAATGCCCCTGAACTTACATAAAAATTAACATTATAATAAGACCATTCTGATCTTTCACATCACAAAAATTTAACTACAGACACTCCTACATGGGTTCTGAATTGGCAGATTTTCAATTTCAAATTCCAGCTGCAGTTTTTGAATATGTGGAGGCAGAATCGTGGATGCAGATCTAACTGCAACACACCATTTTATATAAAGAACTTGAGCATCCACAGATTTTGGAATCCATGGGGATTCTGGAACCAATCCCCTGGGGGTA
Source organism: Bos javanicus (assembly GCF_032452875.1). Lineage (NCBI taxonomy): Eukaryota > Metazoa > Chordata > Mammalia > Artiodactyla > Bovidae > Bos > Bos javanicus. The sequence goes on along the minus strand of NC_083868.1, from coordinate 102,673,173 downwards.
ACCAGGATAAAGTACACAATATTTTGAAAAAGTTGGGGAAATGACATTCTGTCAATGGGAATATAAAATTGTGCAAACTTTTGGGAGGGAAATTTGACACTATTTAGCAATTACCTCAGAGAAGGCAATGGCATCCCACTCCAGTACTCTTGCCTGGCAAATCCCATGGACAGAGGAGCCTGGTAGGCTGCAGTCCATGGGGTCGCTAGGAGTTGAACAGGACTTAGCGACTTCATTTTCACTTTTCACTTTCATGTACTGGAGAAAGAAATGGCAACCCACTCCAGTATTCTGGCCTGGAGGATCCCAGGGATGGGGGAGCCTGGTGGGCTGCCATCTATGGGGTCGCACAGTCAGACACGACTGAAGCAACTTAGCAGCAGCAACAATTACCTATTCACTTAGTCTCTGATGTACTTATAGGAATCTAAAAGTATTCTGGCTAATATATAAATTGCCATACACAAAACTTATTCACGTGACCTTATTTGTATAGCAGATATTAGAAACAGTTCAAATATCCATCAGGAATATAGGAGTAACAGGAATAAGAAGGAACAATAGCACTTCCATAAATGAAGTATCATACAGGCTTGGGAAGAACTAGAAAAGACTTCTATGTAATGATAGGTTTCCAAAATAAATTGTCCAGTGAAGAAAGCAACTATAAGTATCTCTTCACAAGTAGACATTTAAGTAAGTTAGGTAGATACATAAATAAATGACAGATAGCTGAAGTTGCTTTTTGAGCTTTGCAGGATTACTAGGGGTAAGAAAGTCAGATAAATAAATATACCTATCTAAATATCTATATATTTAGAGAGACAATATACAGTCTTCCCTTGGCATCTACAGAGGATTCATTCTAGACCACCCCATGGATACCAAAATTTGCAGATGTTCCTTATATAAAATGGTATAAATTTTATATAACCTGGTTACATCCTCCAGTATTCTTTAAATTATCTCTAGATTGTTTATAATAGCTAATACAATGTATATGATCTGTAAACAACTAAGAGCACAAAATAAATTCAAGCTTTACTTTGCAACTCTCAGGAATTATTTTTTCAAAAAAATTAATTGAATGTGAGAATACAGAACCCATGAGTATGGAGGGCCAAATGTCTGCACCTGTGTGTGTGTTGTGTGTGGATATTTTGTGTTTAGAATTGTTTGAATGTTAAAAAATTTTTTTAATAATTTTATATACATTAAAATAACACTTTTATTTTGAGATAATTTGGGGGTTGTAGAAATTTGCAAAATTAATGCAGAGTTTCTCTGTCGCAAAACTTTTCTTAATGTTAATATCTTCTGTAGCATAGGGTATTACCAAAAGCAAGAATTTAACATTGGTATAATACTTTTTAAAATAATACTTTTTTTAATAATTAAAAATATTTTTAAGAAACATGAAAATAATAAATGGTGGTAACAAAATGGTTAGTAGTTGTGCGTGTGTGCTCAGTGGCTCAGTCATGCTTGACTCTGCGACCCTATGGACTGTTGCCTGCCAGGCTCCTCTGTCCATGGGATTTCCCAAGGAAGAATACTGGAGTGATTTGACATTTCCTATTCCACGGGATCTTCCCAATCCAGGGATGGAACCCACATCTCTTGTATCTCCTGCATTGTCAGACCTTTACCACTGTGCCAACTGAAAATAGTTAGTAGTTAGAGGGAAGAAATAGTAAAAGAAACAGAGGAAGAGAAAGACACCCCAAAATAGGAAAGTGGGGGTGTGATCCATAATTCATTCCTTGATGCACTGTTAAGTCATTCCCGTGCACTGTAGTTGTAATGGATGACTTTGTCCTAAACTATGGTTATGAAGATTTCAAAGTCACTTCCCTATGCTGCTGCTACTGCTGCTAAGTTGCTTCAGTCGTGTCCGACTCTGTGCGACCCCATAGACGGCAGCCCACCAGGCTCCCCCGTCCCTGGGATTCTCCAGTCAAGAACACTGGAGTGGGTTGCCATTTCCTTCTCCAATGCATGAAAGTGAAAAGTGAAAGTGAAGTTGCTCAGTCGTGTCTGACTCTTCGGGACCCCATGGACTGCAGCCTACCAGGCTCCTCCATCCATGGGATTTTCCAGGCAAGAGTACTGAAGTGGGTTGCCATTGCCTTCTCCGTACTTCCCTATAGTTAAAGTTTAATGAATAGTATTGTAGAGAAAAAAAGTATGAAATTTTGAGACTAGCGTCTGTTCCTAAAGAATAACTTTATCTAATTACAGAGAATTTTGACCACCATGATGAGGAAAAAATATTGACTTTTATTTTATTTTTGATGATTGCTTTCCTCTTATTTATATTTAATGTAAGAGTTTCAAACTTTTACCCAAAACATCTATCCCAGATACCTTCTATACAATTGATATTTAATTTTAGATGCTGATATTTGGCTCATCAACCAAACCTCAGAATTTACACCTGAGGCATAAATTTATTTACCATGGGAAAATATTAAGAGTTCTAAATCAATAGAGATTTTGGATAAGTTTTATGCTGTATATAAAATATGATTTATATTTAAATATATATTTTTGGTTAGATATAATTCTCAATATTATTGAAAATCTTTAGATAAAGATAATTACTGATGTCATGAAAACATCTATATATTTTTATTGTCAGACACTAGTGCTTTAAGACATATGTTTATTTATAAAGCAGTACTTTTGTCTAATTGTCAAAACGACTAGTAGAACTTTCTTTCTGTACGTTGTATAGGACAAGTTATTTTCAATAAAAGCAGTAATATGGGCTAAAATCACTAATATAAGTGATTAATATAATATAAGAAAAAATCACTAATATAAGCTAGAAAAAGAAAAATGTTCAAATTAAACATAATTTAATCTTCTAGAGATGATATTTAGTAATTATCTGATTTTTGTTGAATTAGTTAATGTCTATTAGATTTAATCTACTCATTTATCAAACAAGATTAGGAATTTAGTATGTATCCTGTGGAATTGTTAAAATGATCATATGATTATGAGCCTGACTTGCTGCTTACTGCTAAGGAAGAAAGTTTAAAATGATCATATACCACACCTCAAATAAAACCCTTGAAACATTGCATAAAGAATGTTACTTTTGTTACACCCTTACTTTCTGTTTCTATTTTTAATTACAGTGTTGGTATCATAGCAATACAAATTGTTTTGTAGTTGGGTTTAATTGCTTAATAATATATTGCAAATATTTCTACAAAATTATAAACTTAAAAATACTTTAGTTTTTAAAGCATTTAGGCTCGTAAGTATACATATACAAATATATATATATATAATTTTAAAATTTTATTGCAGTATAGCTGTTTTACACTGTTTTATTTTATAGGAATTTATCATTTGCAAGTATTCAATTCTCTAAACTAGATAATTTATATTTATTACTTTTGTTCCATTGTAAATGTTGCTATGTTAAGTATCCTAAAACAAAAGTTCTGTAATTTTCTCTGATTATTTTCCTTAAAATAAATGTGTATATGTGGTATGACATGGGTTAAAAGTGATAACTTGGTCTCTTAGTTTTTTTTCCCCCAAATATTCTTCCATACATTTGCACGGATCTGTACTTACACTTAAATTATTGTTTTTTGTCCATTGGTTGCTGAACATGGGTATATTGAATCTGCTTTATGTATTTATTGACAACTGGTATTTATTTTTGGTGAGCTTGTTATTTTATCTTCTGGGTTCTTGACACATTCATTTAACTGTTGAAATCATATTTAAATTTTTTAGATGCAAGTTCCTACCAAATATTTAGAATTTGGTCACTATACCATTTGTTAATTATATGGCACTGACCATCATCTTGCACATTTCTCATAAAGTTGCTGAACACAGAGGTAGCAGATTAACTTTCCTTTTGCATATTAATTACAATTTACTGCATAAGGTTTCTTTTAAAATATATGATAAAAATTTTAATGTAATAATTATACTTTGGTGGCAATAGTGGTAAAGAACCCATCTGCCAGTGCAGAAGACGTAAGAGGCCTTCAGTCCCTGGGTCAGGAAGATCCCAAGGAGGAAGGCATGACAACCCACCCTAGTATTCTTGCCTGGAGAATCCCAGGGACAGAGGAGCCTGGTGGGCTATGGTCCATAGGGTCACAAAGAGTTGGACATGACTGAAGTGACTTAGCATGCATGCAAAAGCTTTTGGCTATCAGTCATTTATCTAAAATTAATTTAGCACTGAGAATTACCTGCAGTATTATTTCTTGAAAAACTACATATAAAGTTACAACTATTTAAGGATAAGGAAAAAGAAGGAAGGAAGGAGAGAAGGAAGGAAGGGACAATGGAAGGAAGGAAAGGAGAAAAAAGCTTTGGTTTTAAAAGTTGTCCTAATCAATTATATGTGGATTGGGAGACAGGGTCAGTTATTTCATATCATACAATTGAAAACCCCTGGGCATCATATGCATAATTTTATATGAAACACTGGCTGCAGAACTCATAAAAATAAACTACGCTCAAACATATGGTATACTATGCAACAATTCTATTAATATACAGCTTGTCTCATGGAATTAAGGGAAAAAGTCACTTTAAATAAACATAAATATCATTTGAGTGACTAAGTTATACAAAGCACATTCTTGACACCATGGATAAGAATTGTGGATATAGAGTCATGACCCAAATTTTCTCTTCAGGGAATTCCTAGTTGGAAAGATAATCTAATGTCAGCTACCCTTTTACTAAAAGCATTCAGTTCAGTTCAGTCGCTCATTCATGTCCGACTCTTTGCTACTCCATGAATCGGAGCACGCCAGGTCTCCCTGTCCATCACCAACTCCCGGAGTTCACTCAAATTCACGTCCATCAAGTCCGTGATGCTATCCAGCCATCTCATCCTCTGTCGTCCCCTTCTCCTCCTGCCCCCAATCCCTCCCAGCATCAGAGTCTTTTCCAATGAGTTAACTCTTTGCATGAGGTGGCCAAAGTACTGGAGTTGCAGCTTTAGCATCATTCCCTCCAAAGAAATCCCAAGGTTGATCTCCTTGATGGATGGAGGTTCGTGACACTGTACAGGAGACAGGGATCAAGACCATTCCCATGGAAAAGAAATGCAAAAAAGCAAAATGTCTGCAAAATGTCTGTCTGAGGAGGCTTTACAAATAGCTGTGAAAAGAAGAGAAGTGAAAAGCAAAGGAGAAAAGGAAAGATATAAGCATCTGAATGCAGAGTTCCAAAGAATAGCAAGAAGAGATAAGAAAGCATTCCTCAGGGATCAATGCAAAGAAATAGAGGAAAACAACAGAATGGGAAAGACTAGGGGTCTCTTCAAGAAAATTAGAGATACCAAGGGAACATTTCATGCAAAGATGGGCTTGATAAAGGACAGAAATGGTATGGACCTAACATAAGCAGAAGATATGAAGAAGAGGTGGCAAGAATACACAGAAGAAGTGTACAAAAAAGATCTTCACAACTCAGATAATCATAATGGTGTGATCACTGACCTAGAGCCAGACATCCTGGAATGTGAAGTCAAGAGGGCCTTAGAAAGAATCACTACGAACAAAGCTAATGGAGGTGATGGAATTCCAGTTGAGCTATTTTAAATCCTGAAAGACGATGCTGTGAAAGTGCTACACTCAATATGCCAGCAAATTTGGAACACTCAGCAGTGGCCACAGGACTGGAAAAGGTCAGTTTTCATTCCAATCCCAAAGAAAGGCAATGCCAAAGAATGCTCAAACTACCGCACAATTGCAGTCATCTCACACACTAGTAAAGTAATGCTCAAAATTCTCCAAGCCAGGCTTCAGGAATACGTGAACTGTGAACTTCCAGATGTTCAAGGTGTTTTTAGAAAAGGCAGAAGAACCAGAAATCAAATTGCCAACATCTGCTGGATCATTGAAAAAACAAGAGAGTTCCAGAAAAACATCTATTTCTGCTTTATTGACTATGTCAAAGCCTTTGACTGTGTGGATCACAATAAACTGTGGAAAATTCTGAAATAAATGGGAATACCAGACCTGCCTCTTGAGAAACCTATATGCAGGTCAGGAAGCAACAGTTAGAACTGGACATGGAACAACAGACTGGTTCCAAATAGGAAAAGGAGTACATCAAGGCTGTATATTGTCACCCTGCTTATTTAACTTATATGCAGAGTACATTATGAGAAACTAAAAGCATTAGGTAGACCTGTTTTCTCAGCTTAGTTACTTTCTCCCAGAAACTTGCTCTTTTCACCTCCAGTCCTATATACTGCTACTTTACTTATAAAATGTTTATTATAGCATATATAGTATATATATAATACATATTATATATAGAAGTATATATATATATTTCACATACATAGTTTCTTTCTCAACTTATAAATGATATTTACATCTGTCTATCCATCAGCTATCTAACAGAAAGAAACAGAAACAGATATACTAGCCTAGAACTGTGCTGAGTAAAAGTAGCAACTTAAGAAATAGCTACAGAATCACCCAATGTGCTGAAAACCAAATTCTATGTTACTTAAATGAAGAGCTTACTTTCCTTGTGTTTATTGAGAATTACTCAGTTCACATTATTTTCTAAGACAATATAACAGACAATGAGAAAAATGTGTAGCAAAGAATGAAAATCGGAAATAATCAACAAAGTCTTCAAAGTGGAAAATCTCTATAATTAATATGAAAATTATCATACATAGCACTATTGATTATAAAGATATTACATTAATGTTTGTAAGCCCCTGCTTATGAAACATGAAGGTATATCTTTAAGTATTTAAACAGCATTTGATTGTGTCCAAACAGATAAGTACTTATATTAAAAATGAAATATTACCAAAATATGGACATATGTTTAGCATAAGAAAAGTCTATAATTATACTTCAAATATGTACTGAGAATGTAGTTTCTCTTATTTAATAAGAAATCTTCTGGTGCTGAGAGAAGAGTGAATGGCAAATCCTCTAACTTGAACAACCTGTTAAAAGACAAATTTTATGTTATCTATGAAAAATATTTGTGACTCTAGAGGAAGAAAAGAACATTGGTGTGGCCAAAAAAGATTTTCTGCCTTGGAAAAATAAGTAAGCATTATGAGGATTTCAAAGGAATCAGACAAGCAGGACAGAAATGAAGTCCTAGTTTGAATAATTAACCAGAACAAACAAAAAATTTGATGCCTGAAATGACACAAGAAGAGACATCATTGTACTGTTACTGCTCAGAAACCCCGAAGCAGCTTTATGAGACAAGAACCAGCCAGTAGAATTCTGATTTCAATAAATATTTCAAATAGCATTCCACTTAGACTGGGAAAAACAAATGCTTATTTACATTAAATAGTACCAAGATCTAGTTTAATTAATAATTCTAATTAACTTGGTTAAAATTGAGTGGCACTTCCCTTTTAATTTTATTTTAAACTACACTATAAGATTCAGTATTAAATTCCATTTGATCCACAAATAGCAAAATATTTATTTAATATAGAAGTGGTGGAATGGTAGATCTCTCCTGTATTTTTAGTATCTTTACTTTTAACATTAAAAAAAACTGGTTTTTTCATGTGCTATTGTTGCCTTTATAAATTATTTATATTTTTTTCAAGAAATCTCAAAATTAACAATGTCATTTGATAAATCATCAGTTCAGTTCAGTCTCTCAGTCGTATCTGACTCTTTGCAGCCCCATGGACTGCAGCACACCAGGTCTCCCTGTCCATCACCAACTCCTGGAGCCTCCTCAAATTCATGCCCATCAAGTTGATGATGCCATCCAACCATCTCATCCTCTGTCATCCCCTTCTCCTCCTGCTTTCAATCTTTCCCAGCATCAGGGTCTTTTCCAATGATTTGAATGATAAGCCATGGATGTTAGTAAATTCTAGAAATTAAAATACATGACCTAAGATAAATGAATCAGTGAAGAAAGCTCTGTTATATACCTAAAACCCATCAGGTTTATTTTCCTCTCTCTAGACAAAAAAAGTGGATTAACTCCTACAAAGACATGCCTTCACTTATCTTTGGAGACTCTGTACCTGTTTTTGTACTAGTTAGGGTTATCCAGTAGTCTTCTCCGCTTTAATGGAAATGTTCTATACCTACACTTTCCAGTATGGTAGTCACTAGCCTCATGGGACCATCAAGCATCAGAAATACAGCTAGTGGGATTGATAATATAATTTTTTAAATTGTGTTTGACTTAGGGTAGTCTGAAAAGCAGAGCCTGAAACAGTAACTTACATAAGGTTAGTTTATTTGAGAATACAAGAGCAGGGAGCAGGAGTGAAGAACAGGGGAAGTGAAACAAAGAACAAAAAGTTAATATATGGATGTATTATCAAATTGGGCATGGATTGTAGCAACTGATGCTCAGTTTTTAGGACTTCTGAGAAACTTTATGAAATTCATTTCAAGGTGTTTATACAAAAGATTAAAGGGAGAAGCATTTATCCCTTAGGTCCCATTTCCCACTGATTCAGAATCTCAAAGGCATTCACTTTCCCACACTTTAGGGTTATACATGTCAACTGAAAAAAAAAATGTGCAACATAAAAGTTGAGAATTATGTTTTATTTGGTGGACAAAACTGACAACTTAAGCCCAAGATGAAGCCTCTCAGATAGCTCTGAGAGACTGCATCAAGGAGGTAAGTAGGAGCCAGGATATATATGTATTTTTGCAGCAAAGGCCAGGTAGTCAGAACATCAAAAGATTACCTGTAATTAAAGAAACCCAGCTATCTCAAGATAAGGAATTTAGCAGTTTTTTATGTATGGGAAGATGCAAGAGTCTGGAGTCTGGGCTCCCTGAAATCATTCCTTTGATAGTCACTTCAGCTATGCTGTGCTTTCTCATTTTGCATCTGCTCCAGGTGCATCACTAGGGGTGGTTACAGTGGCTGACTGCTGATGGTCAGCCTGTTTCCATTCAGAGTTTCCTCAGCGCTCACCATCGGGGTGATTATAATGTGATTGATGGCTGCAACATACTTTGTTTACTGATATGGCAGGCAATTTTTTCATTGGCACATATACATGAAGACTAAGGATTTACCAGGGACTCTACTCTTAAGGACTTTAGAAGAAACTCACAATAAGAAGGAAGGTGATGCACATGGGCCCCAGATGAGGGACTTATGTGAAGCTGGTTAAAGATTTGTGAACACAGTCACCACAGCACTGTGTTGATAGCTGAATGATTTCCTGGGCTATAAGTATAAACATTTTAACTAAGTGAGTAAAATATATATGGTCTCTGATCTTATAGAACTTATAATCAATTGGAGTAGATAAGGAAATAAAGAATAAGCAAACAAAAAGACAATTAGAAAATGTAATGAGTGATGTTTTATTATTTATTTATTTATTATTTACTTTGGCTATGCTGAGTCTTCAGTGCTGTGCACAGGATTTCTTTCGTTGCAGCAAGGGGGGTGGGGGTGGGATATTCTCTAGTCATGGTGCTTGGGCTTCTCATGGCTTTTCTTGTTGCAGAACACAGGCTTTTGGGAATGCAGGCATCAATACCTGCAGCTCACAGGCTCCAGAGCACTGGCTCTGCCGTTGTGATACACAGGCTTAGTTACCCTATGGCGTGTGGGGTATTTCCAGACTAGCAGTTGAATCTGTGCCCCCTGAATTGGCGAGTAGATTGTTAACAACTGAACCCCAGAGAAGTCCCGTAATAAGTGATGTTGAAAGACTAAGCAAAGTATATGGATACAACACAGTAGGAAGAGAGTTAATTTGATAAAATGATCAGAGAGAAAGATATCTTCTCTGAATAAGATAGTATTAAAGCTACAACATGGATAATACAGAGGAGGCCAGGGAAAAATATTGTTCAGTAGATCAAGGAAAATATGAAGTAAGTCATGTTTTTAAAATGCCCACTTGGGAGCAGAAAAAGAAACCCCTAGCCCTCTCAACAAACAGATGGTGAGTCATTATGGCTACCCTATCATTTCAACCAATAGTGTTGCCAAGAAGAATGATCCTTCATAGATTTATACAGTTGTTAAATCAATATTCTGCATTTCAATGGTTAGCAATACCCAGAAAGTTCCTTTATAATGAAAGTATATAAAGTCCATTACTGAAAAATGAAAGGAGTTTAAGCCATAAATTTTGGTTTCAACATTGCAGCAGGAAATATCTTTAAAAAAGTCAATTGTTCACTGGGAAAACAACAACAAAAAATCATGAAAGCTGGAAGAGAGGAAAAATACATTTTAAAGAAAAAGTGTTAATTTACCTGCATTTAACAGAGAAGCAAAACTGGGGTAGGGGTCTATTCTGATCATTGATTCATGAAAATTTGAAAGTTTTCAAAATATAATCTAATAAAACTGGAATAACAATATTGGATTTTGGTGGTTAAATTAATTTGGTTATCCTTGAGTGTAGATTACTTTTATTGTCTAATATCTCAGTATGGAAGATTTAATGCACTTATTTGGGGAAATTAAATTTAAGGCAGAAAACAGAATGTTTGAACCAAAGCAATGAAGCATTACTTGCCAAGTAACAAATCATAGATTTCAACTTTAACTTTCAGAACTATGCATTATGGGAAACCAGTTTCTTCCTACCCAACTCCGTACTCCTGGAACATTTTATTTTATAGGAAGAATTGTTTTTAAGTATTTGCATAAAATGATGAAATTATCAAATTTATTTTTAAAGCAAATGTTTTGCTTCAACTTTAATTTGCACTCTTATTTTATCTTGCAGTGGTCATTTTAAAAGAAACACAGATGCTATGGAAAAATATATATATATATATATTTATATACGTCATCACCACAATAACTCCAGGTAGTAGACACCATTCTTAACCTAGTTTTACAGAAGAGAAAAATGAGGCACAGAGATATTAAGTAACTTCTCTAACTTGTTCTCCTGTACCCTTAGAGACTATAACAGTGTCTGACACAAAGCAGGGACTAAAAAATTGTTGTTGACAGTATTTTGTTTGTTGTTGACATGTACAAACTCACTTTTGAATGTCTCATTCTCCAAATGCTAAAGAAAACAAAATTTTAGCTTCTTCCCATGCTATATTTAGAACAGAGCCTATTCTTTTGCTAGTCTTCTCCATCTCATATTTTGGTCACAACCCGGGTAAATGCTCATTTCTTCCAAACCAAAAACTCATGAGTCATCCTTCAATATTTTCTATTTCTCATGCCTTACATCTAATCATTTACATATTCAGTACTGTCTTCTAAAATACACTAAAAAATATGTTCCTTCCTCTCCATCTCTATTGCCAAAATGTTTCAAGCCAGCATCTTTAATCTCTTAAAGCAGAAATAGGCTTATGATCTTGTTACCAAACCAGGTTTGCTTGCCCAACATGCAGTAAGCCAGACACAGAGGTTTGCTTCCGAGATGAGGTTTATTCACAAGGCAGCCAACTGATGAGACAGTAGAATTAATCTCAAATACACCTCCCAAAGGCTAGGGGCTTGGCATATTTATGGGTGAAGAGTGTAGGGTGGTCACAGGTAGAGGGAAGGTTGACTGGAGGCAAAAAAACTGTGATGTGATCACTGCTCTTTGCAGGCATGTCTGAGTTACATGCTTCTTCATGGGATGCATGTTCAGAAAATGGCAGCACTAGCATGATTAGAGAAGGAAATGGCAACCCACTCCAGTACTCTTGCCTGGAGAATCCCACGGACGGAGGAGCCTGGTAGGCTACAGTCTATGGGGTTACAAAGAGTTGGACATGACTGAGCGACTTCACTAACTAGCAAGATCCAAGGCTGGAGTCTTTAGTTCTCTAATGTTAAAGTAAAATGGAGCAGGACCCTGTGGTTCTTTGCCCGATGTCCTCAGTCTGCCTTTTTTCTGTGGAAAAAAATTAGCCAAAGAATAAGCTTAATCAGAGAAGTGGGAAAATACCGAAGTAAAGAAAAGCAGTCAAACAAGACACACCCATAAGAGCAAAGTCAGTATGCAAGGCAAGGAGCTTTAGTTCTTTCTCAAGAGGTATAGCTAATATTCTAAGCTATATCCTGTGAGCTGTCTTATATATACTGAAACCCCCATCAGGTAGAGGAAATTAACTACATGATGGCCAGAAAGACTGTATCCATAACATGGACTGACACAATTCTGAGAATTAGCTTCAAGGAAATGGGAACAAACTGATCCTGGAAGTGAAGATTAACTGTATTTAAAATAATCAAGATGACTCTGGTCAGACCACTGAACAATTTCAAGGTAACTCTCAGAGCTGACTGTGCTGTTTCTGCATGTAGCCCATCCCCTTCACCTATAAAAGCTCTTGCCCCCTGATTGTCAGTGGGGGTCAGTCAGGCTTTGGACAGGAGTCTTCCCCCCCACTCCCAGTCCCCACCCTGCTTGCCAACATCCAACATAAAGCAAACGTTCCTGGAGCAGAAAGCAGCTGTACCTGCCACTTTCAGTAACAAAGGATCACTTACTGGATAAGAAAGTCTATTCTATGCAGACTCTACTTAACCCCACAACACAATTTGCAAACTGTTCCTCCTGGAGCTATTCCTATTCCCTTTCATTGTTTTATTTCTCTCCAAAGTTTTTATCACCTATCAATACACTAAACATTTTTCCTATTTATTGTATTTATTTTCTGCTTTCTCTCACATAAAAAGTATAAACTTCATAGAGAATATTCCTCAGTTCCTAGAATAGTTTCTAGGACATGACAGGTACTCAGTAAACACATATTAAATAGAAGGATCAGTCAATCAGTAATGAATGATTTACTAGACACTGCTTTATTTTGTGGCTTTTCTACATCTCCAATTTTCTGTTTATCCATGTGTTCACTCTGCTTGGTGGTTCTTCAAAGGCTGGATATTTTTCAATCCCTCAGCAGTCAGTCTAGAGGTCACCATCTCAGAAAAGTCTTCCAATACCATTCCATTTAAAGTATTTTTCATCTTTCTACTCAGCATCACTAATAATTCCTGAAGTGAAACTGAAGGTAAAAGTCACTCAGTCATGTCTGACTCTTTACAACCTTATGGACTGTAGCCCTCCAAGCTCCTCCATCCACAGAATTCTCCAGGCAAGAATACTGGAGTGGTAGCAATTCCCTTCTCCAGGGGATCTTCCAGACCCAGAGAACAAACCCAGGTCTCCTTCACTGCAGATTCTTTACTGTATGAGTCACCAGGAAAGTTGCTAACCAACATCAACGTTTTTCATAATATATTTTAATCTATATCTATTAAAAAAAATGTGTACCTGCACTTGATTTTTACCTTTCTCCCTAGTAAAATATGTAGGGAAAATCCTCAAGGGCATAAACTACCATGTCTGTTATTTTACCTTTAGTTATCAAACAAGTGCCTGGAACATAATTGGAATACAGTTGTTGGAGAGGGAGAAGTGGGCATTGGACTTTCAAATTTAATGCAGTTATCTCTGTGTAATACAATTACTGGAGGCATTTATATAATACTTGCCGGGAGCCAGTGAGGCATTCCGCTCGTGACAAAGGTCATGAGGAAGGAGGCTCGGCATACGCAAAGGCAGGATCGAGCCTCAGGAGTCCGCCCGGATATTCTCGAGCATTTTCCCCCAAAAAACCAGAGTCTGCCTACTTTATTGCTTTGTGCTCTCACCTCTGACTTTACTGGGGGCTGTCCCCTACCACCATCTCGCTCTCTCTGTTAAAGAGTTAACTTACAGCTCCAATTAATAAAGTTCCTGGGCAATTAGGAGTGTTTAAATCCAAACCCCTCAGATGGCTCTCTAACTCGCCTGACAAGTTTACCCGGACTCCTGCAGCTTTGCATACAATTGTTTACAGTTTCCTAGCCTCCAGAGGCACGGAAGCTTAAGATATTCAAATAGCTTAGAGCCTCTCAGAGAGTTAAAAACTGTCAGAATAAACTAGTAAAGGATTTCATTGATGAGTCAATGCTTGTTGCCAAGTTTTCACATCCCCTGAATTGTATCCTTGAATGTGTATTAATTAATAGTTGGTATATAGAAAAAATAAGTAGTGGCCTTGGTGTTAGTAACTTTAGACCCTTAAGGTAATAAATTATTTTCTTTGTTGTAAGCCCATTACACATCCGCCCTATAGGAATGCAATTTTATCTTTGGAAGATGACGCCAAACCTTAAAATAATTACTCTTAGAGAAAATAAGTCTTTGTTGATAAGTCCTTGTCAAGAGTCATAAAATGTTAGTAGGCCTTCTGGCCAGAAGATGATGTAAATCACCTAAACCATTTGTATACGATAAATCTGCAGGAAAGAAACCCTGGTTTTTGATAAGAATCAAAGACTGCTGACTTTGCATCCCCTATTATCCTCTATGTGTAACTTAGGGTATAAAAGCCCCTGTTGAAAATAAAGCTACAGGCCTTGTTCACCAACGCTTGGTCTCCCCATGTCATTCTTCCCTTTAACTTCCAGCTGAGTCTCCATCTGGAGCGCGGAACCCACCACGCTTACTAATTATGCCTGGGCTTCTAAGACCCACTCGAGAAGGTGTCTAGGGTGAGGCACCTTCCGCTATTCGAGAGGGCTTAGTCGCCTAGGCCGTCTCTCCTTCGAATACCCTGGATCAGCTGGGGCTGGTCCCCAGCAAATACTTATCTAGATTTATTTATATTTAACATATACTACTTATTTACTAAAAGATTTGCATATTTACAAAGAGACTATGTCATTGATTATAATTATTATACCCCTTATATTTTGCTGGGTCTTCTTCACACTATGTGTGTTTGGAAAACAAGTTTCTAGGCAAGTAGATCCTAGTACACTAGGCAAGATTTACTCTGAAGCAGAAGCTAGTCCTAACAACATGGAACAACAACAGGTTCTTACCAGACCTCATTCCTGGCAGAGGTTTTGCATCTTTTGTCCTTCTAGACTTCATCTGTTAATAACATTTTAAAAATATTTATTTTGTTATTATATACTCCTCACTCATTTATGTCGTTTGCACTTGTTTCCCTAAATAATTCCATACTCTGCTTTTGAAAAGAATCTGCATATTCTGATCTGCTTTAAGATTCCTAGGACTATTTAACATTCCCAAGGATTCTGATAGAAGGTTCTCTGCTCCTCTTCCTCTTTCTTTTTCTCCTGGTCTTTATTCTTATCTCTTTTCCTATAAGTTATGCTATCTGGGGCCCTTTGGAGTACCAAAGAGACAACTCATTCACCAGTGTTCTTGTATATGAAGTGATAACCTCTTTGCATAACCCAATTCATTTGCAAAGAAGAAAACTCATTTTTCTGAACAGGCCTCATTTCTCTCTTCACTAACCTCCTTTGTAATTCTCATCAGTATTTTCACTGTTCTTGCAATTGTGTTTGATTCAATATAAGATTCTCACTGTTTCACCCTTTCACTGGTTTTTATGAAATCGCACTGTTTAAGTATTATGTCTAGCTTCCATTTCACACTCTGTTTTCTTCATGTGTCTAGTCTGATGTGCCTATTTTTTTCTCAGACATATTCATTTGGAGATTTTACTTCCACTTTGAATCCTGCATGACAAGGACATAATTTCCAATTTCATTTTCTTGCAAAAGTGACAAAGATGAGTTAAAAATACAAAATGATTTATTTAATTTTTGATATGATTATATTTAAAACACTAAAGGATTTGTATTTAGTTCTTTTTAGATGAAAAGAAAAATTTTAGACAAGTATTTTGGTGCTGTTTTTCAAAATAGAAAATGTTCCAATTATGCAGTTCTTTGCATACAAAAATGAACCAAGATCCTATCATCAGCATGCAGTTTGAATTAATGTGTTCAAAGAAATGGTGATAGATACTCCCTGACTATTAAATTTACCAAAATAATTGAATTCATTTCTATTAAATCTAACTAGCATTTGTTGAACGGTAGGAAAACAATTGAAATAGATAAAAAATACCTGGATTCAGGTTCATTTGCTCATTCAAAGCATTTGTTGTTATGACTGATTTACTTTGTTTGTTTTTAACTCCTAGTGTGCTCAGACACTATATTAGTTACTAAGAATGCAAACTGAGCAAGAGTCAACATTCTTAGGCCTCAATTGCTACCCACTGAGGCAATTTTACAGTTGACGTTTGAACAACATGGATTTGAGCAAGTTCATTTACATGAGGATTTTTTTTTTCAAAAATCATAAATACTACACTACTAAGTAATTACTTGTTGGTTGCATTGGTTCCCCTTGACCCACAATTCCAACAAGGGGTGTGGCCCAGATGTATATTGTACCCTCATTAGGCTGTGTCACAGCCAAGAAGCCCCAAGATTAGGAAATTCCCAATTTTTTAAACAGTGTACTAGTAGTCCTAGGCCATGTTTGCCTGGAGGAAGACATGATCTTTATCATTTCGTCTTGCAAACCAATTTGTCCTCAGCCCTACAGAGTGACATTATCTCTATCTTCCAAGACTATGTGCTGTACAAATGTCCTTAAAAAGATCAGATCAGATCAGTCGCTCAGTCGTGTCTGACTCCTTGCGACCCCATGAATCGCAGCACGCCAGGCCTCCATGTCCATCACCAACTCCCAGAGTCTACCCAAACCCATGTCCATTGAGTCAGTGATGCCATCCAGCCATCTCATCCTCTGTCGTCCCCTTCTCCTCCTGCCCCCAATCCCTCCCAGCATCAGAGTCTTTTCCTGATTAAATAGTAGGATAAAACCCAAAAAGCATTGTTTACTAACAGAGTGTTATACAGGTGTGTTTCCTAAGTTCATAATACGGTAGATGCAAACAGCTTGTAAAAGTAGACATAAGTTAATAACCACTTATTTTCCCAAGGTTTATGTAACTTCAAGTTGTGCTTTCTGGAAATCGATGTACTTTGTTCTTAAAGATAGCTCTTCCTTTATGAGTTTTTTCCTATGATTTTTGTCCTTAGAAGGCTTTTCTGTATATTACATAAAGAGTTTAGAAACATTATTTTGGTTCTAGAATTAGTTTTGATTTAAAATACCCATAAAAAGATCCATATGTTTTGTGAATGTCAGTGAGAAGATACATTGATTTAGGAAATAGAAATAAAAGTTAGTGGAACTTCTATTTCCTTTGTAAAGCCTTTAATTATAATTAAAAATTAATGTCAACATGTGGGTGAATTATACATTCTAAAATATAGTAACTCAATGAATATTCTCTGATACATAAAGATCTTTGGAAAAGATAACATAAACATTTATAACAACCTGTATCAAATAAGTTAGAGAATATTTATACAGTTTATTGAATGGGGAAAAAACCTATATATTGATATTTATCATATCTTAATTAGATATTGAGTGTATGCATGCTAAGTCACTTCAGTTGTGTCTGATGCTTTGCAAACTTATGGACTGCAGCCCACCAGGTTCTTCTCTCCATGGGCTTTCCCAGGCAAGCATATTGGAGTGGGTTGCCATGCCCTCCTCCAGGAGATCTTCCTGACCCAGGGATAAAACCCACATCTCTTATGTCTCCTGCATTGGCAACCAGGTTCTTTTACCTGTAGCACCACCATGGGATGACCAATTAAACATTAAACCATACTTAACTATATATTTAGTCAAAACAAAGGGAATTAGGCCTTTGTTTTTATATATGTGTCTTTCAAAATCCTTTGAAGACATACCTTCTTTATGGTTTTAAGTGGGGGGGGGGGAATAGGCAACATAATGACAAAATAAAAGAATAATTTAGATTTTCCTGTTTTTATTGCTTTATGTCTACTTCAGTAAAATTATTTGCTTAATGTCCTTAATTTTGTATACCCAAATATATATTAGTCTTTAATACCAGACAGACATATTATTTTTCTTAATATCTAATACCACATCCTTATGCTATAAGTTGAACTTAGCTGAAAAATAAAAGAGGTATATTCATAAAGAACAATGATGCAAATCAGTATTCATTAAAATATAAAAACTATTCCAGGAAGCCAAAAAGTGACTTCTAATCATCTTTAAGTAAAAATTTTAAAACTCTTCCTTCTAGTGTAATATAATAAAAATTAAAAATATGTTACTTTGGAAAAAATCAGAAATACTTCTAAACAAGTAGTTTTTAACTAGTATAACAACTTCCTTTTACTCTTTTTTTTGGAAAATTTCAAATACATACAAAACTTGAGAGAATCATGTAGTGTCTTCTTTTGCCCATCAATGACCATATTTTTATCTATACATCTATTGACTTCTCTCCTGATTTGTTTTATAACAAATTCCATACATCATTTATTTTATTCATAAATGTTTCATGAGTATACTTTTAATTTGCTATTTTAATAGAAGCATTTTGAAACATTAAATGCGAAAATAAAGCAAGAACAGGAGGAAATGTCATTGAAGTTGTTAAAAATCAAATGATCTTTCACTGAAGTATATACAAAGAAACATATACCAAACCTACAAACGTTAAAGAATCTACAAATATTAGACAATATTTATTTAGACAAACAGAATCCAGTTGAGTTTCATAGAATTAGAGAATGAACTTACATGGTTGCCAGAGGAAGGATGGCTGGAAGGGATAGTTAGGGAGTTAGGAATCACATGTACCCACCACTATATGGATAACCAACAAGGTCCTAATGTATAGTACAGGGAACTCTGCTTAATGTAATATCGCAGTCTGGACAGGAGAGAGAATGGATATGTGTATTTGTAGGGCTGAGTCCAATTCTCTGTCCATCTAAAACTATCACAGAATTGTTAATCTTCTGTTCAGTTCAGTTCAGTTTCTCAGTTGTGTGTGACTCTTTGTGACCCTTGGACTGCAGCACATCAAGCTTCCTTGTACATCATCAACACCTGGAGCTTGCTCAAACTCACATCCATTGAGTCAGTGAGGCCATCCAACCATTTCATCCTCTGTCATCCCCTTCACCTACTGGCTTCAATCTTTCCCAGCATCAGAGTCTTTTCCAATGAGTCAGTTCTTCGTATCAGGTGACCAAAGTATCGGAGCTTCAGTTTCAGCATCAGTCCTTCCAATGGATGTTCAGGACTGATTTCCTTTAGGATTGACTGTTTGATCTCCTTGAAGTCCAAGGGACTCTCAACAGTCTTCTTCAACACCACAGTTCAAAAGCATCGATTCTTCAGTGCTCAGCCTTCTCCATGGTCCAGCTCTCACATCCATGCACAACCACTGGAAAAGCCGTAGCTTTGACTATGCAGACCTTTGTCAGCAGAGTAATGTCTCTGCTTTTTAATATTCTGCCTAGGTTTGTCATAGTTTTTCTTACAAGGAGCAAGAATCTTTTAGTTTAATGGTTGCAATCACCATCCACAGTGATTTTGGAGCCCAAGAAAATAAAGTCTGCCACTCTTTTCATTGTTCCCCCATCTGTTTGCCATGAAGTGATGGGACCAGATGCCATGATCTTAGTTTTCTGAATGCTGAGTTTTAAGCCAGCTTTTTCACTCTCCTCTTTAACCCTCATCAAAAGCCTCTTTGCTTCTTTGCTTTCTGCCATAAGGGTGGTGTCATCTGCACATCTGAGGTTATTGATATTTCTCCTGGAAATCTTGATCCCAGCTTGTATTTCATCCAGCCCAGCATTTCACATGATGTACTCTGTATAAAAGTTAAAAAAAAAAAAAAAAGTTAAATCAACAAGGCCACGATATAGAGCCTTGACACATTCCTTTCTCACTTTGGAACCAATCTGTTGTTCCATGTCCTGTTCTAAATGTTGCTTCTTAACCTGCACACAGATTTCTCAGGAGGCAGGTAATGTTCCCTTGGTATCTCTAATTTTCGTGAAGAGATCTCTAGTCTATCCCATTCTATTGTTTTCCTCTATTTCTTTGCATTGATCACTGAAAAAGTCTTTCTTATCTCTCCTGGCTTGGCAACTCTGTGGTCAGATGAGTATATCTTTCCTTTTGCGTTTCATGTCTCTTCTTTTCTTAGCTATTTGTAAGGCTTCCTCAGAAAACCATTTTTCCTTTTTGTATTTCTTTTTCTTGTGGATGGTTTTGATCATTGCCTCCTGTACAATGTGATGAACCACCATCCATAGTTATTCAGTTACTGTATCAAATCTAATCCCTTGAATCTATTGGTGTCTTCCACTGTATAATCATAACAAATTTGATTTAGGTCATACCCAAATGGCCTAGTGGTTTTCCCTATTTTTTTTCAATTTGTCTGAATTTTTCAAAAAGGACTATAGTTTAAATATAATTAATAACATAAAAGGGCTTTCCTGGTAGCTGAGTGATAAAGAATCCACCCGGAGACCTGGATTTGATCTCTGAATTGGGAAGATCCCCTGGAGAAGAAAATGGAAAACCACTCCAGCATTTATGCCTGGGAAATCCCATGGACAGAAGGAGCCTGTCAGGCTAAATCCGTGTGTCCCAAGAGAGTCAGATATGCCTTACCAACTAAACAACAATAACAAATAGAACAAAAATTGCTATATCTTGTACCTTAAAATAGTGAAAAAAAAACCCACATAAAATATTATTTATGAGCCATTTCATAAAAGTACTTTGAAAATATAAACCTGAAATCTATATTTCTACTTTACAAGTAGTGCTAAGAAAAGCAGAATAATAATATCCAATAGAGATTTCTCAAATAACCTAAGACCATTAGTTGTCTAACCTTCATACAGTGTAAAAATAAATCTTTAGGAGTAATGTTATTCAAACTTAATTATTTCCTGTCTTAAAGTTGAGCTCATAATATAAAAATATCTATAGAAAGTTTTCTCTTTAAGCATGAGTGATTTTTTTTCTCATTATGTTGTTTTTTGTTTGTTTGTTTTTTAACCCAGTATATCTAAGTCAGTTTGTTTAAAGAAATATCTTCCTAAGAATACTTTTTAACATTTCAATTCTCCATCATCACTCTATTGCCCTTAAAATATATCATTCTAAACTTTACTTTTAAAAATATATTTGAGAGATGAATAGTACCCACTGGGCAAAAGTTACTCCTCTATAATAATATGGACCTGGAAAGTCTTAATTTCTATTGAATTTACTTGTAACAGGGCAGTTTTATTTCTTTCCCTCTATGGCATGTCACCCTAATCTTAAGAAAAATAGAAGAAATATTATAGACTTTAATTTTAACCAAGTAAATGAATATTCTTGATTTTAATTTCCTGAAGTTTCATGTCTCTTTAAATTTCTTTAAAGAAATGGGACTTAAATTGAATTTTATAAAATCTTTGACATGCAGTTAAATTCTCTGTTATGGAAACTCAGATTTTTTAAGTTAGCAAAGTATTTACTTTTCTACTGTGGCCTGCAACATTTGGGGATTGCACCCCCAAAAGAAGTGCTCTAATTCTCAGAACCTGAGAATAAGAGATCGGCAAACTGAACTTAAAAATAGGGAGATTATACAGGTGGGCCTGAATTAATTACATGAGTCCTTGATGAAGCAGAGAGTTTTATGCAACTGATGGGTGAAAGATGGAAGGGGCCATATATGAAAGAAAGAGGTTAATGGCCTCTGACTGACTGCCAGAAAGGAAAGAGACTTTGGACCTCTTGCTACAAAAATTGATTCTGCTAACAATAAGACCAAGTTTAAAGTGGATTCTTGCCTTCAGCTTGTAAACACAAGCCTGTCTTGATGGAGGCCTTGTTGTGAGACTGTAAGCAAAGCAGCCAAGCCAACTTGAACATTTGATTTACAGAACTCTAAGATAATAGTGAATGTTTTCTAAACTGCTAAATTGGTGGAGATTTATTATGTAGCAATAGAAAATGACTACACATACTTCTGAAAACCAAACATGACTTTGCTTTCACAAGTATTAAATTTTTAAGTCATCCAAAGGGCAAAAGATATTTGCCACATTAAGTCTAGGAAATAAGGTAAAAATAATTGCCCTCTGAAATCAAAATTATTAAATCAAGAAGGATACGTCCAAGTTACCATAAAAGAGTAACTTGGGTTAGAAACTTTTGCATATTCTGTGAATTTTAACAATGATAAAGTCCTTTTCTCAGAGGAAAAACAATACATTTGCATTTGTAGCTACAAAAATTTGTGTGGAATATAAAAATTGAAATGTAAGGCCCTCTCTTTAAAATGACAACAACTACAAGACCTGTATAGCACTATGGTAAAGTAGTTTTACGTATCAACCTAATGAGAAAAATTAAATCATTTAGCATAAAAAGTAAATAAAGTCCACACACATCTATGGGGTCACAGAAGCAAAGAAGAGCAAGGCCTGCTTCATCATTGTCCAGAAGCAAGTGTCCCTGTAAATGGCAAACTGCCATTTTAGTTGTTTCCCACTCTCCTTTTCCTGATTTTATGCTCTAAAATCAAACATCTGCTCATTTGTTGTCCAGTGTAGTTTGTCTAAAAATTAAGTACAAGCTAGTCAAAATGCCTCACCTGTCTAATATCTCCAAAAGTTATATATGTCATGTTATAATATAACTCTTTCATATTTACTCCTAAGTCTTTCTTAGCTTCATCCACAGAAATTAACAATACCCCTCTGAAACAGTTCTGACCTGGTGATGAGACTGTTTCTTGTCCTGCAAGCTGAATGTCAATCTGGACAATGATTATTTCCTTAAGCCACAAGTACGTGTGACCAGTGGGTTTTTTCCAGATGAGACTTTGTGTGTGCCTGTGTGTGTGTGTGCTGGCAGAGCTGGGGGATTCTTTAATTGAACTTGTAAAAATTTAAAGAAAATAATAATTTTAAATGTTTGGTATTAAAAAGAAGATTTGATCTCTTACTTGGTGTTATGGTTAATTTAAATTGCACTATAGCACATTGTTCAAAGGTAAGCTTAAAAAAGCCAGGAATAAATTTTTGTTTAGAATGATCAATATTCAAGGGGACTAATTAAAATGGTAGACTTCTTTTATAATCTTCTGTCAAAACAGCATATGTTATTTCCTTTGACATTACTGGAAACCTTTCAATTTGCCACCTGCAGACCCGGAGAGCTCTTTGGAAAATTAATGACACTATATTACCTCTCTCTCTTGCCCTCTCTTTCTCTATCTACTTATCTCTATCTTCCCTGCCCTACTCCTCTTCCTTCCTCTCTTCTTTTCTTCCTAAGAAGTCTATAATTATGAAAAATAATATTTATCTCAAATACCTGAATAAATTATTTCAAGTGCCTAATCAGTCAATATCTATTACCAACTTTGGAATTTTGATATATTTACTTTGTATTCCAATTTTTCCAAAGACAGAATTCCAGTTGTACTATTTTGTATTATTAACATACAGCATTATTTATACTAGTTACGTTGAAATGTGGGTGTAATATAAGGTTAGAAAATATTCCAGGATAAATGACATTCTATCATCACCAGCTTATTGTTTCTAAGAGCAGTACACACATAATAGTATTTATTTTCCATGATTTTACATTTTAAAATGTAATAAGTCCTTTTTTTCAGATCTGTGTACTGTGAATCTCTCTAAGTCTATCAGTATAATTTTCCTTCTGTCTTCCACAGGATATCCTTTGAAGGGCAGACATTCTAAATATTGATGATATCTATTTTACTGTTTGTGCTTTTTGAATCCTACCACAAGAATTTTTTTGGCCTAACTCAAGGTCACAATGCTATTGACCTATATCCTTTGTTTCAGAAATGTAATAGATTTTAAGATTTTGTGTTTAGTGGATATGATACATTTTAATTTAATTTTTATATATGATGTTATTTCTATATTTCCATTTTTCTTCCATGAATGTATCTTATTTTTATAATCAGGAGTAATATAAAATAGCATCAATATTCATATGAGTAAAAATTTCTGTGTAAATAATTGATCACTTTCAAGTTACAAAGTTGAAAGTCTCTCAAAATGGTTGAAGACAACAAAACGTTACTAAATGTATTTAGCACCACACTCCTTTCAGGGAACAAAGTTTTGCAAATACAACAAATGAATATTCTTGATTTTAATTAAATTCATTCAACAACAATGAATTTAAACCTTGCTGTGTGCTGTGCTTAGTCGCTAAGCCATGTCTAACTTTTTGTGACCCCATGGACTGTAGCCTGCCAGGCTCTTCTGTCCATGGGGATTCTCCAGGCAAGAATAAAAATACTGAAGTGGGTTGCCATGCTCTCCTTCAGGGGATCTTCCCAATCCAGGGATCGAAACCAGGTCTCTGCATTGCAGGCAGATTCTTTACTGTCTGAGCCACCAGGGAAGCCCATTAGATATAATTTACTTGGTGGATGTAATTCACATAGATTTAAAAGAAATGCAAAAAGTGTAAATACTACTTTGTAATGAGTTATTAGAAAAACAGAGGGAGTTATTTTGTTGAGGATAGAGAAATAATGAAGTGTCCTATTAATAAGCATGCTTCAATTTCCTCCCAATTAAAGAGGCTTATCAGGGAGCTCCCAATGGCTATTACCACCATCAAAGTAATCAGTCCACATACTAACATTTCAACGGTGAAATAACTTGAATTTTATTGATAACATCAAGCTATGTTCTTACTAAACATCATACAGGGTAGTGAGGGCTTTCATATTATTTTCGTACCAAGAATTTTGGTCCCATAATTTCCTTTTTGGAAATGGTACCGTATTAGTATTCTCAAGAAAAGTAAAACCCACAGGATATATATAAAGAGACATATATGAGACAATATTTATTATAGTAATTTGCTCACACAGTCATGAAGACCAACAAGTCTCATGATCTGCTGTGTGCAACCTGGAAAACCAGAAAGGTCAGTGGTAAAATTCAGTCTGAGTCCAAGGCCCTAGAATTAGAGGGCTGATGGTGGTAAGCCCAGATCTGAGTCCAAAAGTTGAGAACCAAGAGCACTGATGTCCAAGGGCAGGACAAGATGGAGGTCTTATACCAAGCAGAGAGAGAGACAAAGAAGGCAAACTCATCCTTCTTCTGCCTTTTTGTTCTATTCTAGCCTTCAGAGGATTGCATGATACCCAACCGCATTGGGGAAGGCCATCTGCTTTACTCAGTTAATGGATTCAGATCCTAATCTGTTCTGGAAGCACCTTACAGACACACACAGAAATAATGTTTTACCAGCTACCTGTGCATCCCTCAGCCCAGTTCAGTTCAGTCACTCAGTCATGTCCAACTCTTTGCGACCCCATGAATCATAGCAGGCCAGGCCTCCCATCCATCACCAACTCCCAGAGTTCACTCAAACTCATGCCCATCGAGTCAGTGATGCCATCAGCCATCTCATCTGTCATCCCCTTCTCTTCCTGAGACTAATACAACATTGTAAATCAACTATGCTCTCCAATATAAAATTTTAAAAAATTTTAATGTTTCCTTTGTGTAGGAAGATAGCACTATTCCTTCCCTCTTATTTTATTACATAGTGAAAGAAATACACTCCCATATCAAAGATGTGGGTGTGTATTCCAGCTTTAATGTTTTGTCAACATGTGACTTGGCAAATTGCTAATTTTGCTAATCTTGCTGACCCTCCACTTCTTAATTTTTTTCTTTCAAAAACTGAATGAGAGAACACCTGATGTAAATGTTGTCTGTACCCTGCAAAGGACCATAAAAAGATTCATTAGGTTCAGTTCAGTTCAGTTGCTCAGTCGTGTCTGACTCTTTGCAACCCATGAATTGCAGAACGCCAGGCCTCCCTGTCCATCACCAACTCCCGGAGTTCACTCAGAGTCACGTCCATCGAGTCAGTGATGCCATCCAGCCATCTCATCCTCTGCTGTCGTGTTCTCCTCCTGCCCCCAATCCCTCCCAGCATCAGAGTCTTTTCCAATAAGTTAACTCTTAGCATGAGGTGGCCAAAGTACTGGAGTTTCAGCTTTAGCATCATTCCTTCCAGAGAAATCCCAGGGCTGATCTCCTTCAGAATGGACTGGGTGGATCTCCTTGAAGTCCAAGGGACTCTCAAGAGTCTTCTCCAATACAACAGTTCAAAAGCATCAATTCTTTGGTGCTCAGCTTTCTTCGCAGTCCAACTCTCACATCCATACATGACCACTGGAAAAACCATAGACTTGACTAGACAGACCTTTGCTGGCAAAGTAATGTCTCTGCTTTTGAATATGCTATCTAGGTTGATCATAACTTTCCTTCCAAGAAATAAGCATCTTTTAATTTCATGGCTGCTGTCACCATCTGCAGTGATTTGGGAGCCCAGAAAAATAAAGTCTGACACTGTTTCCACTGTTTCCCCATCTATTTCCCATGAAGTGATGGGGCCAGATACCATGATCTTAGTTTTCTGAATGTGGAGCTTTAAGCCAACTTTTTCACTCTCCTCTTTCATTTTCATCAAGAGGCTTTTTAGTTCTTTTTCACTTTCTGCCATAAGGGTGGTGTCATCTGCATATCTGAGGTTATTGATATTTCTCCCGGCAATCTTGATTCCAGCTTGTGCTTCTTCCAGTCCAGCGTTTCTCATGGTGTACTCTGCATATAAGTTAAATAAGCAGGGTGACAATATACAGCCTTGAGGTACTCCTTTTCCTATTTGGAACCAGTCTGTTGTTCCATGTGTACTTCTAACTGTTAGTTACTGACCTGCATACAAGTCTCTCAAGAGATCGATCAGGTGGTCTAGTATTCCCATCTCTTTCAGAATTTTCCACAGTTTATTGTGATCCACACAGTCAAAGGCTTTGGCATAGTCAACAAAGCAGAAATAGATGTTTTTCTGGAACTCTCTTGCTTTTTCCATGATCCAGCGGATGTTGGCAATTTGGTCTCTGGTTCCTCTGCCTTTTCTAAAACCAGCTTGACCATCTGGAAGTTCACAGTTCACATATTGCTGAAGCCTGACTTGAAGAATTTTGAGCATTACTTCACTAGCGTGTGAGACGAGTGCAACTGTGTGGTAGTTTGAGCATTCTTTGGCATAGGTTGACCTATAAGTTAACTATTGTGGTTATCATTATATACAATGTCTACATCAATTTTAACACTCCTAGATCATTTCAAATATATAAAATATAGCATTTGGGATTAAAAAAAATGCCTTGCTTTCATTTGCTCACTGATATCCTCTCTCTTCCTCAAATTGCACTACCTTTACATGTTTCCATCCTTTTCAGCCTGGTATAACTATACACAGCTATTTTCTTCTGTCCTTTAGAGAGCACAAGCTCGATTACTTGGATGATAAGGCATTGTAAGTTATAGAAATAAACATTTGAAACCAAATGTTTGAATTAACTCCTACCTTGAACATTTTGAGGCTGAATTAATACAGGGAATTCCATTAAATTTTCAGATCTTGGTTAACACATATGATTTTAAAAATGTCTTGGGCTTGGTGTTTCAATGTTTAAAGCCTCATGTATAATGCCAGACATGAAACCTATATCTAGAAAATATGTTTCCTTTTTCTTAAGTGATAAATAAGGAATGAAGGAATTATAGATGTTTAGAGATATCAGTGTCTTAGGATCATATAGACTGATGCAAAGAAGGAAGAAAACCAACACGTAAGTTTAGTGTCAAGAATCTCAGGAATGTGTATTAGTTCAATGTCAGGAATGTTATGACTTTCATCTTACTCCATGAGAAGGGCAGAAATGTGGGCAGAAATGTGTAAGCATTCTGATACCAGAGTGGCCAAGAAAGTCATCTGGTTGGGGAGGATGAGAATTCTGCATAGATTTCTCAGGAAGCATGCATCTAAGGCAAGGAACCATATTATCACAGCCTATACCTGAAAGTGAGGAGGTGTATATTCAAAAATAAGCAGGTTCTCATGGAAGACAGGCCCAAAATGAAGGCAGAGAAAGTTTGCAAAAAGATTTTGGGTGACTAGCCTTGAAGCCTGTATGAAACAACTGATAAGTTCAAAACTGCGAAAGGAGTATGACCGGGCTGTCTGCTGTCACCCTGTTTGTTTAACCTTATGCTGAGCATATCATGAGAAATGCTGGGTTGGGTGAATTATAAGCTGGGATCAAGATAGTCAGGAGGAACATCAACAACCTCAAATATGCAAATGATACCATTCTAATGGCAGAAAATGAAGAGGAACTAAAGAGCCTGTTGATGAGGGTGAAGGAGGACAGTGAAAGAGCTGGCTTAAGACTAAATATTAAACAAACAAACAAACAAACTAATATTATGGCATCCAGCCCCATTTCTGCATGGCAAATAGAACAGGAAAGGTGGAAGTATTGACAGATTTCCTCTTCTTGGGCTCCAAAATCACTGCAGACAGCGACTGCAGTCATGAAATCAGAAGATGATTACTTCTTGGCAGAAAAACTATGACAAACATCGACAGTGTGTTGAAAAGCAGAGACATTACTCTGCCGACAAAGGTCCATATAGTCAAAGATATGGTCTTCCCAGTGGTCACAAACGGTTGTGATAGCTGGACTGTAAAGAAGGCGGAACACCAAAGAATTGATGCCTTTGAACTGTGGTGCTGGAGAAGACTCCTGAAATTTCTTTTAGGAAGAAATTGGACAGCAAGGAGATCAAACCAGTCAATCTTAAGGGAAATCAACCCTAAATATTCATGGAAGGACTGATGCTAAAGCTCTAGTATTTTGTTCATCTGATGTGAACAGACAACCCATTGGAAAAGTTCTTGATGCTCAGAAAGATCAAAGGCAGGAGAAGATGGCATCAGAAGATGAGATGGCTGGTGGACATCCCTGTGAACATGAATTTGGGAAAATTCCAGGAGATGGTAAAGGATAAGGAAGGCTGGTGTGCTGCAGTCCATGGGGTCGCAGAGTCAGACATGACTTGATGACTGAGCAACAACAGAAGCCTGAAGCCAGCAGGTCTAAGACCACGGAAGGTACAAAGTTGAGAAGAACCATTCCAGACCAATAAGGAGAAAATCAAAACTCCATCAAAGGAAGAAGAGATCAGGAAATAAAGCTACAACTGTTTTGTCTATACATAATGACCTTGGCAATTATGTAGATTAACAATGCTAGTGGTAAAGAACCTGCCTGCCGATGTAGGAGACTTAAGAAACGAGGGTTCAATCCCTGGTTCGAGAAGATCCGCATGAGGAGGAAATGGCAACCCACTCCAGTATTATTGCCTGGAGAATCCCATGGACAGAGGAGCCTGGCAGTCTACAGTCCATGGGTTGTAAGTGTTGGACACAACTGAAGAGACATAGCATGCATGCAGGCCATTCAATAAATAAGCCTGATCTGGGAAATAAAAAAAAAAAAAACAGGACTCATGTAATATTCTAAATCCTTAGAAACAGTACTGCTAATATTTAGATACAAAATTTTGCTTTCTACAATATAATACAAAAGTTTAAACAGTGGGCTTCTTATCATCTGTATATGTGAATAATGTAATGTAAATATTAATCACTTCATACCTATATTGTTCATTTTAAATGATATCTAGGTGATGACAATTAATGAAAATTTTTTGTCAAATAATAAAAATCTATTTATTTACTTCTTTTTAAATTAAAAGATATTTAGATTAAGACATTAGGATATGGAGAAGGAAATGGCAACCCACTCCAGAAAATCCCATGGACAGAGGAGCCTCGTAGGCTACAGTCTATGGGGTCACAAAGAGTTGGACATGACTGAGTGACTTGACTTCATTAGGATATTACTTCTAAACTAAGGTTAAGTTTTTAAAAGTTAGCTCATCAAGATATCAGTGATAGTCAAAATTTTTCTGTTAAATGTCATAAAATTAAGATTTTTATTAATAGGTACAGTAATCTGAAATATATATGAAAACTAAGCTTTAATCTCAAAGGACACATCAATTTATAATTACTGAACTCCAAATACTGTATGAATTTCATATGATCTTCACTATTTCCTGTATTTTAAAATATTTATTAGGATAATTCAGACTACTCTTAATGGTTTTCATTGCTGATGGCTTTATTCAAGGCTCACCCTAAGCAAAATTAGACAGAAGTTTAATTGAATCAATAATTTTTTTTAAATAGTTCCCAATCTATTCTGCCTCTTTTCCCTAACCCTTTCTTTCTCTCTTTCCAAGAAAGGTATATTCTAATTGAGACATTGCAGGTAGTAGAGCTAAAGTCCCATGCCACTCATAAAGACCATAAATGAGTAGTCACCTCCAGTAGCATATAATGTAGCTGCTAAGTTGCTTCAGTCATGTCCGACCCTGTGCAACCCCATAGACGGCAGCCCGCCAGGCACCGCCATCCCTGGGATTCTCCAGGCAAGAACACTGGAGTGGGTTGCCATTTCCTTCTCCAATGCATGAAAGTGAAAAGTGAAAGTGAAGTCGCTCAGTCGTTTCCAACTCTTAGCGACCCCATGGACTGCAGCCTACAAGGCTCCTCCATCCATGGGATTTTCCAGGCAAGAGTACTGGAGTGGGGTGCCATAGCAACCATATGATTTACACTAAAAATGAGGATATAAAATTTGGCAGTTTGGGGAGTGGCATTATAGGTAAAAATAACAGACTAAGTTCCAGATTTCAAAATGATAATATGTCTTTCTTTTTTTAAAGATTCATAGGGACAAAGTAAAACAATAATAATGGTGCCTCCTTTGCTTGGCTGCTATGTGGACTAAGAAAGTAACATTTCCAACCACACACCATAGTGTCTGGTACATGGCAACTGTTCAATACATAAGTGTTGTCATTTAGTCACTAAGTTTTGTCTGACTCTTTTGCGACCTCATGGACTGTAGTTCACCAGGCTCCTCTGTCCATGGGATTTCCTAGCCAAGAATACTGGAGTGGGCTGCCATTTCCTTTTCCAGGGGCTCTTTCCAACACAAGGATCACATTTATATCTGCTGCGTTGGCAGATGGATTCTTTACCACTGACCTACCTGACAAGACCTCAATATCTGATTGAAAGTGAAGCTGCTCAGTCGTGTCCGACTCTTTGCAACCCCGTGGACTGTAGCCCACCAGGCTCCTCCTTCCACCAGATTCTCCAGGCAAGAATATTGGAGTGGGTTGCCATTTCCTTCTCCAGGGGATTTTCCCAAGCCAGGGATCAAACCCAGGTGTCCCGCATTGCAGGCAGATGCAGGCAGATGCTTTAACCTCTGAGCCACCAAGATTAAAATGAACCAAACACATTTTCCTCTCTTGCCTTGCCTTTAAATGTGATTGTGAGATTTCACTTTTTGGTAATCAGGAAATGAGATGGATATTTGGTTAGAATAGTTTGTTTTTGGTTTGTCTTCAGGTTTTCACCATTGTCACAAAAACTGACACATCCTATCACAAAAGTGTCCCAAAAAGAGGTCCTCTCTTCATATGCCAAGTTCTTTTATGAAGGAGACAATACTTCCCAGCATTTTGTTGTCCAGTGGCTAACACATGTCCATCTCTTTGTGATCCCATGGATGGCAGCACGCCAGGTTTCCCTGGCCTTCCCTGTCTCCCAGAGTTTGCTGAAAATCATGTCCATTGTGTTGGTGATGCCATCCAACCATCTCATCCTCTGTCACCGGCTTCTCCTCTCACTCTCAATCTTTCCCTGCATCAGGGTCCTTTCCAATGAGTCAGTCTTTTCCGCTTCACATCAAGTGGACAAAGTATTTGAGCTTCAGCTTCAGCGTCAGTTCTTCCAATAAATATTCAGGGTTGATTTCCTTTAAAATTGACTGATTTGAACTCCTTGCTGTCCAAGAGACTCTCAAGAGTCTTCTCCAGCACCATAATTGTAAAGCATCAATTCTTCAGCACTCAGTCTTCTTTATGTTCCAACTCTCACATCTGTACATGACTACTGGAAAAACCATAGCTTTGACTATACAAACCTTTGTTAGCAAAGTAATGTCTCTGCTTTTTAATATGTTGTCTAGGTTTGTCATAATTTTCCTTCCAAAGAGCAAGCATCTTTTAATTTCATGGCTGTAGTCACTGTAGGCAGTGATTTTGGAGCCCAAGACAATAAAATATGTCATTGTTTCCACTTTTCCCCCTTCTATTTGCCATGAAGTATATTTCCCAGCATACACAGCTGATGATTTCAAGGGCAGTACTTAAAATTCAGGTGATCTTCCTTGATAGACATTGCTTTTAA
Source organism: Bos javanicus (assembly GCF_032452875.1). Lineage (NCBI taxonomy): Eukaryota > Metazoa > Chordata > Mammalia > Artiodactyla > Bovidae > Bos > Bos javanicus. The sequence continues at coordinate 102,641,213 of NC_083868.1, read as the reverse complement.
CAGGCATGGCCCAAGTTTAGTGGCCTATGTCAGTGGTTCAACAAGAGATGATTACTTTTTTTAGTATACATCATAGCTTTATTCTCTCCTCTGGCAGTCTGTTTTGAGTTAGATGTTAAAAAGCCATTTTAATGGCAAATTATTTTTGGAAAAAAGACTTTTGCAAATCTAAATTTTAAAGAATTATTTGGAAATCCAGTACTCTCTGTGAAGATAGAATTTAAACTTTTATTAAAATCTGATAAGGAAGCATTGCAAGGTAGGATTCATGGAAAATGTAATATAATTAGTGAAGACATAATATTAAACTCTCAGCTGAAACATCACTTTGTTTAAAAAGTTTGAAGATATTTAAACAGTTGCATAGATATTTTTGTATTTTCTTAAGTGTGAGACATTTCTTAACCTTGCAAATAAATGTTAGCACATTTTGTTGAAAACTTACACAGAAAATGCATTAAGTTTGATGAAGAGGTCATGTTAAAATCAAGAAAAGGAAAATTGTTAAGCCCATTCCGAGAGATAATAACAGTTTAAGCTGTATCAGTAGTAGGAAAAGGTTACTTTTAATTGGAAAGTTGGATATTAAGCTAATGAAAAGAAATTAGAGATTTCTTATTGTATACATTTCGTTTAAAGCACATTGACGGAGCTGACTTTTTGTCAAGAGTAATAGGTTGTGATGACTATGTCTATTACCTGTAGACTGAAACAATAGTCAACTGAGAACTGTTAAGTTATTACCATTGTGCTATGTTTCTGTGTATCTGACTTGATATCTTTTAAGTATGGCTAATGAGGCCAAAACAGCCAATAAACTTATTTAGAATAAAAATCAGTTTTTATCAGTTGTAGGGACTTTACTGAGGCAGTCATCATCCTGTTATAGTCACCTTTGTCCTCCATCCTGAGTGGTTGTTGCAATGATCTACCAATTGTATGATATTTTTAGTGTCATCTCTGTTATGGACTGAATTGTATTTACTCAAATAAAAAATTATATTAAAAAGACTTGCCTATTATTCCATTTCTCAAAAAAAGCAACCTCATATAGCAACTTACTCATTTATCTGCTCACTTTTTATGAAGAGTTCTTTTGTACACACATGCTTGTATCACCTCTGGAACTTCTAGAGGAAAACATTTCTTTTAATCTTCCAGAGAAAGAGACAGCACCATGCAGGGGAAATAAAATGATGAAAGGAGTCAGGAGATTCATAAGGCTATGAAAAAAAGCTCCATAACTCAGAGAGTGGGTTCTGGAGCTAAAAAGTCTGAAAAGGAATTCTAAATCCACTATATAATGTATGTGTGACATTGAATGAGCTATATAACCTTCATGTTTCTTCCTCAGTTTCTTCATATGTATGATGGGTAGTCTCATAGCTCAATTCTGGATATTACATCAGTTAAAATACAAAGTTCCTAGAACAGTTCCTCACTCATGGTGAGCCCTCCATAAACGCTGAAGAAGATGATGAGACTGTGCACCTCAGATTTCTCTTATGAAAAATTGTGAATCTAGAGGGCTTTTGGCTTTGACAACATTAAGATTTTTAGTTATGTCAGATACAAATGTGCTTTAGAAATAAAATTAAACACTTTCTCTTATCTTTATTTTAGAATAGTCCTCATTTTTTAATAGCTAGAGAAACAACCAGTGTACCATGAACTACGGTGCTTCTTAACCCCAGATTACACTGGAAGCCCTGGAAGATATTTTTACGTGCTAATATTCAGTGCCAGAAAAATTAAATCAGACCTAGGGATGGAGTGGGAAATTGGCCATCAACATTGAGGCTATTTAATGAGTAACTCTGAGCTAATTTAGGAAAAAATCTTTTCTCTTTTTATGGCTCTACATTTTCATTCGCCCATTAAATTTTTATGAAGAGAAATAAAATATATATAAACTGTTAGCATGTTGATGATAAATTAACAACAAATAAAAGCAAATAAATACCAGTAAGAGAAGTAAAAACAAAGGATCTTTTTCTCACTACTCAATGAAAATATTTCTGCAGGCATCTAGAATCACCTTCAGGAATTTGGAGATAATTTTCCACATGTTCACACTCACCACAGTTCTCTTATTTGCCTTTTCTGCTTCAATCGTTGATATTCTTAAATGGCACTTCTTTTAGTTACCCACAATTTTATATTAAAATGATATTGAATGCTGGAATTAATTTTTATTCAACTTTTTATTCTTCCAAAGTTCTTAGCATAATATTTAATTCATTTAGAAATGTTTATTGATCATAAACAGTACAAAATGTCTGTTGAGTCTAAAATACACAGAAAAGATAAGTTACTAAGACAAATTGAAAATTTCCTTGGGGAAAATACAACTCATAATGTTTCAAGATGTGATGCTTATGCTTAAAATATCTAATAAGTTTTCCAATTTGAACATTAAACAAAGAGGATTCTGTGTAGATGAAAAGAGCAAACTTATAAGTGATGGAACCAGAATGGATTCCCAGTCCAGATTATTTTCCAAAAGATCACAGCTTCCCCTAACTTCTCACCTTTTTGTCATCTAAAATGACTTTAGTGACCAAAGTATATAAAAATAATATAAACAAGGAGGATATTTTTGAAGTAATGCTTTAAATACTACCTTGATTGAGCCCATGGAACAGTAGCGTTTAGTCTTCTTTAGTCTATTCTAAGCCCCTTGGACTGCAAAGAGATCAAACCAGTCAATTCTAAAGGAAACAATTCTGATTATTCATTAGAAGGAGTGAGGTTGAAGCTGAAGCTCCAACACTGATACGAAGAGCCAACTCATTAGAAAAGACTCTGAATCTAGGAAAGATTGAAGGCAGAAGGTTGAAAAGATGACAAAGGACAAGACAGTTAAATGGCATCACTGACTCAATGGACATGAGTTTGAGCAAGCTCCAGGAGATGGTGAAGGACGGGGAAGCCTAGAGTGCTGCAGTCCAGGGGGTCACAAAGAGTCGGACATGACTGAGCAACTGAACAACAACTTAAGAAATGGTATAGAAGTTTTTGACATAAAAAAATTTTTGTTTAGAGAAAATCTGTGATTTTGCTATCTGCCTCAAAAATAGTTTGTGTGATGAGTAGTAAGTAATCAAAAGAAAAATAATTCCACCAGAAATTGCATTCACTCATTCAGAATACTTGACAGGGACTTTTCTGATGGTCCAATGATTAAGACTCTGCCTTTCAATGCAGGGAGTACAAGTTCAACCCTTCATCTGGCAACTAAGATCCTATGCACTGCATGACCCCCCCAAATTATTTATTAATTAAAAGACATACTTAACACAAAGTTTGGAGCATCAGTGTCCTCATCCAGTCATTCTCCTCACATCAAACACAGAAAGTGTGAAGTAATGATTTCTACATAAATCTACCTATCTTGCTTAAACTGATATGAGATATTAAGAAGGATTTACCCTTTTTCTTTCTCAGTGATATCTCTGCAGCAGTTCTGGATCACAGACTTCAATTGTTAAAAACCATAAAAATAAAAAGACAAAATATCCATTTCAGTGAAGACAGGTTTTTGGAAGAGCAGGTGGCTGATAAAAAGCCCCACTCCTTGGTGTTGAGGAAAAAACAGCAGTTGGAGAGCAGAGAACACCCTTTCCTGTGGAGTTTAAATTAAATTCAGATTTGTTTCAGCAGGGCCTTAATAGAGTCTCTATGCTTGGGATGTTTTGGCTAAGCTGGTGACTCCACATGCTTTTGCTGTGTCAAAGCCTATTTAGTCATTTTGTACATTCAATAAAATGGTATTAGTGATAACCAACTGGTATATGTATTAAATCTGTGGTCATTCTTTGGGAACTTGTACTAGAGGATTTCTTAATGTGTAAACTATAAGAAAAATATAACATTAATTCAGTTACAATAGCCTTTTGTATTTATCGCCAGTACTTAATATTTACTTTTTTTTCAGTCATAACTGAAAATCCCACTGATTTTCACTACCCAACTAAATCCATATTGTCCAAAGAAGCTCCTCCTGTCAGTAATTAAAGAAAACTCTGCTTCTGAAAGAGCCCTGCGTTGCAAAGCAGGTATAGCAGTGATGTTTTACTGCCACGATTACACAGTGATGTTTTACTGATGTGTGCTGTGTGCTCAGTCACATTTGACTCTTTGCAGCCCCATGGACTGCAGCCTGCCAGGCTCCTCTCTCCATAGAAATTCTCCAGGCAACAATACCGGAGTGGGTTGTCATTTCCTACTCCAGGGGATCTTCCTGATCCAGAGATGAGACACACATCTCTTATGTCTCCTGCATTGGCAGGCAGGTTTTTTACCACTAGGGCCACATGAGAAGCCCATTACACTGGTAGTAACTTTTAAAATATATTTATTTTAGTCACCTTAGAGAGGGGAATAGAAGTAATATAAGGATGAAAACTTGACAGATGAGAAATCAGATAAACTCTGTTTACTTCCCTTATTTTTTTTTTCTTTTACAATAACACTTCATATGTTTCTTTTGTCTTTGAAGTTGCAAGTGTTGGCTGCTCAGTCATGTCCAAATCTTTGTAACCCCATAGACTATAGGCCACCAGGCTCCTCTGTCCATGGGATTCTCCAGACTAGAATACTGGAGTGGTTTCCATTTCCTTCTTCATTCTTTTGTCTATTTAGTATGAATTGAAAGCTGTCAGCTTTGTATAAGCATTAAAAGCAGACTAGAATAGACCTCTCAATCAGTTAATATGTTTACATTAAGAAGCTTGGCCGTGTGTGGCCTTAAGGCTGAAGGCAGTCAAGGGATGAGATTCATTCCACTACCCATCACCTCTGATATGTTTTGAGCAACCAAATACAGACCTAAAGAGTATGCAGATAAGGGTATTTAACACAGTAACATGTATATTTACTTAGCCAGTCATTAAATACTAAGGAGAGAGTTGTCCCATTTTTATTTGGAAAATATTTAGATCACAAAGGCTATTTAGTTTTGCACGCTTGATACAAGATGCACCAGACATTGTACAGTAAATATAAACAATGGTCTTAGGATGTATATGTTTATATAATCAGTTTAGTGGTCAATCATTTTGGGTGGAAATGGATAAAGGAAATTACAGTGAGTATAATAGAAGAAAATTGAAACAAGAATGAAAAATCACTGAATCAAGTGATTACTAATTGAGAGAATGAGTATTATTAGCTGATTACTTATTGAAATTTGCTTTACAAATTACAATGTTTCAATCTTCAGAAATAATGGGCTCCACTTTAGGTGAGGATATCTAAAGGTATCTGAAGAATCCTCTAGAGAAAGGAATGGCAACCCACTCCAGTATTCTTGCCTGGATAATCCCATGGACAGAGAAGCCTGGTGGGCTACAGTCCTTGGGGGTGCAGAGAGTTGGACACAACTGAGCGACTAACGCTAATGGAGGTCAGAAGTTCAAAATGGATCTTAACTAAAATCAAGGAGTCACCAAGGCTGTGCTCTTTTTGGAGCATCTGTGAGAAGATCTGTTTACATTCCATAGCTTGTGATCCCTTTCTAAGTTAGCAATGTACAGTTGAATCTTTCTCATATATGTCACTCTGGTACTGACTCTTCTTCTGCCTCCCTCTTCTATCTTTCAAAACCTTTGTGGTTACATTAAGCTCATTGGAATAACCAAGGACTATCTCACTATTTTAAAGTCAGTTGATTAGTGAGCAACCTTAATTTCACCTCCCACCTTCATTATCCTTTGTCGTATGATAGCATATTCAGAGGTTCTGGGGTTTGAATATAGACATATTTGAGAAGCCATTATTTTTCATACCGCACAGCCTAAAATAGAGAGAGTTTCTCAATAGATCTCCAAACTCATAACAGTAACCACAATTTTTGCTCTTATTAATGAAGAACCTGAGAATTTTGAGGTATACATACACACACACTTTTCTTAAAATGCTTTCTTCAGCTATCTCTATTAAAAATGAATCCTTGATAAAGTCAGTCTGTATTAGTTCCCTGTGAATGCTGTAACCACTTACTACAATGAAACAGTTTAAAACAATAAAAATTCATCCTCTTACAGCTCTGGAAACTTGAAGTCTGAATCCAAGGTTTTATTAGGCCTGTGCTTCTTCCAGAGACTCTAAGAGAAAATCTGTTTAGTTTGTTGTGGCCACTGGAATTCTTTGCATTAGTTGCTCACTCCATTCTCTGCCTCCACTGTCTTCTCCTTTGTGTGCTGTGAGTTCATGCTCTGTTGTTTCCATATATTTGTGACCCCATGGACTGTGGCTCAGTAGGCTCCTCTGTCCATGGGATTCTCCAGGCAAGAATACTGGAGGGCATGACAACCCATGCCCTCCTCCAGGAGATCGTCCTGGTCCAGGGATCAAAACCATGTCTCCTGTTTCTCCTGCATTGCAGGTGGATTCTTTACCGAATGAGCCACTTGGGAAGCTCCTTCTCTTTGGGTGTCTGTCTAATCTACCTCTGCCTTCCTTTTATAAGGATACTGGTGATGGCACTTAAGACTTTTCTAAATAATCCTAAGTAATATCCTTATTTCAATGTTCTTAACTTAAGTATATCTGTAAAGATCCTTTCTCCAAATAAGATAGCATTTACATGCCCTGGGGAGTAGGATTTGTATGCATCTTTGGGGCCACTATTTGACTGACTTTAAGTCATATGACATAGAAGTAAATTAGAAAGTATGTATAAAAATGTGAAACTAATTTTTCCATCACACAGAGAAAAGATAAAGTTAATTTCTGGGTCAAGATTGGAAAAGCCCAATAACAAAAAGAAGAGTAAAATATTAATAAAGTTAGATATAAGACAGTATTCCAGAGAAGGCAGTGATCCATTTTTATACTACCTAAGTGGTAGGGGGAAGGGGGGACATTCAAAACATGAACAGGCTTGCTGCTAAGTCACTTCAGTCGTGTCCGACTCTGTGTGACCCCATAGACGGCAGCTCACCAGGCTCCCCCATCCCTGGGATTCTCCAGGCAAGAACACTGGAGTGGGTTGCCATTTCCTTCTCCAATGCATGAAAATGAAAAGTGAAACTGAAGTCGCTCAGTCATGCCTGACTCTTAGTGACCCCATGGATTACAGCCTACCAGGCTCCTCTGTCCATGGGATTTTCCAGGCATCAACAGGCTTAGGGATCCTTAACTAAGGAAAGTGTATTTATCTTCCCCCCAAAAAAATTCTGGGAGACTTTATGCCCATTAGAGAACTTTAAACATCTAGCCTGATGCCAGAGCAATTGAAAAACAGATGCCTGAGATGCCAAGTCAAATAGAAATTCAGTGAGATAACAAAACAACCAGATATATGAGCTGGAAAATAGAAACACAGAGTTTGGACTCCTTGAATGGTATATAATAGTACATCTGAATAGTTCCTATGCTCCTGAGAAAAGAAAAAAATTGGCTACCAATTTACTACCAGGTAGTAAATCTGGAGAGGCATCCTGTTTGGAAAGAGAATGATGCAGAAGAAGTCAAGTAGATATGGAAACAGAAAAGCAAAAATGTTAACAGAAGTACTAGATATGAAGGTCTCACAAAAGTTCCTGATGACCAAAGACCAGAAAGGATTATGTATGTTTGCATTGTCTTCTAGGAAATAGAGGTTCATAATGAACATGTGCCTTATTTCTCTAGATACTACCATAATGAATGAAGCACTGCAAATTAAGTCTTCACTGGGCAGAAGTATAGAAAGAGAAGAAATAAGGAAAACCCCACACTATGATTACCATTAGCTCATTATGTTTTTATTTCCAAATGTAAGTAGAAAACCAACAAGCTAAACTGAATTCAGTTACAGAAACATAAATTTCCATTTCTTTTTTTATGTGTGAACTGTGTAAATGTGAAATTTTTTATTCATTGTATTTGTAATGCTTCTACATTTCCCAATCAAGTGATAGGGCCATGCTAAAATGCACATGAGAAAACTCACTAATTCCCAAAAAAGACCATTTTACCTCTGTCCGACTTTGTGAGAACACTTTCTTTACCTTGGCCTAAAACAGAAATTACTCTGGTTGCTTTTATCTAATGGGTCAGAGAAACTTAAGAAAGGGGTAAAAAAGGTCATATACTCTAAAGATCACTAGGTCTAAATAATAGAAATCAAATCTTTGAGGTTCGTTAAGTGTTTTATGTGTGTGTGTGTGTTGCTTTTTGTGTGTCAGTCAGTGCTATTGTGTACGTGTCTGTAAACTAACTTTGTCACTTCTCAAGTTCTCTAGTCATCACTCCAAAATAAAGTTAAAGATTATATCAAGGTTAGAATGCTTATTCTTATTTCTCTCTTAATATTCTTTTCACCAAATTAATATTATAGCCAGGAAATATTACTATTACATTTGGATTCCAATACCTTTCTATCTCTTAAGAGTTTGAGTGTTTAGTCTTTGCTTCTGCTTCTGTTTTAGAATCAATTATTTCAAGACCCTTAATTTTAAGTAATTGCAGCCTTCTCATTTTTATTGTTGTATCTGTCAAATATTTTATAGCTAAACAATAAACTCAGGGGAAAGAAAGAATATTTCAGATCTTAGCTATCGAAATTGAAATAGGCATTCTTTGCACACATTTTAATATCTTTAGGGTGTGGCCTTAAACTTTTAGTTTCCTATGAAAAATCTCCTTTTATGAGTCATAAATAGCATTAGTTATGTGAACCAAAGTCAGAACACTTTAAATGGCTCAAAGCAATAGCAGGGCAAATCTGTTGTTTATGTATTTGGGAATCTTTCTCCACTACACATCTACACATACATATATATACATGTATATATATACACTCAATGCCATATATATATTTAATTTATAATAGAAGTTAGCAAACTTGGTATTTTATATAAAAATATAATACTCATATTTTATTTTCATGAGTTAAATACAATTAGGGTTGATGATGGAAATGTGGAAATGTGTGTACTAAAGGAGTTCTTGAAATTTGTAAAAATGTTTATAAACAAAAGTTAATTTGAAAACCATAGCAATGAAAGAAGTAGTTCTGTAATTATTTTCTAAATGTATATAATTAAATTTTTCTAAGAGGTTTTTCCACTGCGTCTAGTTTAACCATGTGTATGGAAAGGATTTGTGTTTATGCAAATGTAGCAATATATATGTTTATTTATGTATCACAATAATACTCTTGAAAATACCTTAAGACTAACTATTTAAATCTAGCTAACCTATTTATACCATATCAGCCTATCTTATCTTAAAGGTATATCTAGTTTAGAACCTAGACTAATTTTTTGTCACATAATCTAAAATTATAATAGAATCTTTGTAAAAAATATAGATGTTGAATAATTTTAAAAACATGAGATAATTTTATACACAATATATTTATCATGGGCAAAAAGACCACAACTTCTGATTTGCCTTGTAGGATGTACATTCTCATATTTCCTAGTTACCTTTCTTTTTCTCTTATTATCATACTTCTCTCAAATTTCATAAATGTGAAAAGATCACATTATATATGAATCATCCACATATTTATTTTAATTATATCATTAAATCCCTTTCATGAGAAGTATATGTTTGGAGATGCAAAAGCTTAATTCTGCATATTAAAGCTTCTACTGCATGTATTTCACAGAATTCACCTGAATACCTTGTGCCAAGCCTACTTTATTTCAAAGAAGTTAGAGAGATCAGTGGTGTCAAAAAACTCTTGATAGTTTAAGTCAGGTGAAAATTGAGATTTGATCATTGAATTTACCAGTAAAAAACTTAGTAGCAACTTTAAAAAGAATTTACAATAGGAATAGTAGAGGCAAAATCCTGATTGAGTGGTTTAAATTAGAAAAATAATAAAAATAAAGTAGAATAATAGGATACATCGAGTATAGAAACTCTAAGATCCTTTTTCTAAAAATGGAGAAGAAACATGAGGTGTAAAAGAAGGGAAAACATATATTCAAGCGAGGTCTTGAGCTTTGTGTGTCAGTTTTGTAGTTTATATAAAATGCAAGAAATAGTAAAATTTTTTGTATGAAAGTATTCCTCTCAAAAGAGATCTCCAGAATCTCTTTTTATATGGGCACTTATCCCATTTATAAAGACTCTGCCCTAGTCATTAAATCAAATGCCACACCTCCTAATACTATCACATGGAGATGAAATTGTCAACATATGAATATAGGACAGAGAGCACATTATTCGGTCTAAAACACAATACTTAGGGGAAATTATTTAACTTAGGTTTTCATACAAGTCACATCATTGTCACAGGGAGAAAAAACTGAAGATATTTACTAAAAGCAACTAGTAAAACATAATATCTACAGACTCAAAGAATAAAAGAAGTCTTCAGGTTGAGAAATGATTTCAATAGAAACTTGTATATTCAGGTAGGAATGAAAAGCAGTGAATGTGATCTTGATAAATACAAGACTATTTTTTTCCCTCTCAACTTCTTTAAAATAGTAAGACTAAATAAAAAAATATAATACTTTATTGGGAAGTTTATTAGATTAATAGTTAAAATATGGAGTTGATTTGAATTTTAGAAAAATAATTTAAGTATAAATATATTTCAGATATAGGGTGGAGTGTATTTACATTGAAAATTATTTGCTGTGTGTTTTGAGTTGAAACTTAACTGACCACTCTGCATTTTATTTGGTAAATATTGATATCTTAGGACATTTTATTGTGTTGGTATAATATTTTTGACACTTAGAGCATAAATGTTGAGCAGGTCATGAGTAGACCCATATAGTTTCAAAGTTTCTATTTTTAAGGACTACAATATTAACTCTAATTATTCCACAAACAATTTGTGCATATTGCATTTTTCAGAGCAACCACGTAAACTTGAGAAAAAGGGATGCAGTTTATTTTGACGGGTAACATTCTAAGCACTTAGCTAATTTAACTCTCACAAAAACTAAACAATTTCTATTATTATGTATATTTTACACAGGAGGCATCAGGGTGTTTTGCCCAAGTATAACCAACTGGTCTGTGGAGAGCCAGATTTTGCACTCAGGAATTCTGTCTTCAGAGTCTTGATGATGGGGTGGTGTGCAGCCTGCTATTTCTTCCAGAGAGATACATATTTGAAAATGTTACCAGGAAGAAATCTCTTTGAACAGAGAAAGAAATATCTCAATTTATGGTTATTTTTTCTCTTCTGTCTCCAACCCAGGTCTATTCTTTATCGGTTATTAACAGCAACAACTTCTCTGCCTGGGACACAAACTTAACAAGTTTCTTCATGGTGAAAATATAATTATTTTAAATATTAAGTTTAAATGTTATTGAAGAGATTATGCTAAAAAACATACTCCTAAATGTATAATAGTTATAATAAGATCTAAGACAGAAGGTAAAGAATGGTTGCAGAGTGTAGCAGAATGATTTATACTGGGAATAGATCCATCCAAAGTGACCTTGAATGTGACCTTGAACTGTTAGATGCTTAACAGTTACTCAGCTAAGTGGGGAATATTCCAGATTGACGGTGGTTTACATCAAAATGAAATCAGTTCAGTTCAGCTGCTCAGTCGTGTCCGACTCTTTGTGACCCCATGAATCGCAGCACGCCAGGCCTCCCTGTCCATCACCAACTCCCTGAGTTCACCCAGACTCACGTCCAACGAGTCAGTGATGCCATCCAGCCATCTCATCCTCTGTCATCCCCTTCTCCTCCTGTCCCCAATCCCTCCCAGCATCAGAGTCTTTTCCAATGAGTCAACTCTTCACATGAGGTGGCCAAAGTACTGGAGTTTCAGCTTCAGCATCACTCCCGAAATCCCAGGGCTGATCTCCTTCAGAATGGACTGGTTGAATCTCCTTGCAGTCTAAGGGACTCTCAAGAGTCTTCTCCAACACCACAGTTCAAAAGCATCAATTCTTCGGCGATCAACCTTCTTCACAGTCCAACTCTCACATCCATACATGACCACAGGAAAAACCATAGCCTTGACTAGACGAACCTTTGTTGGCAAAGTAATGTCTCTGCTTTTGAATATGCTATCTAGGTTGGTCGTAACTTTCCTTCCAAGGAGTAAGCATCTTTTAATTTCATGGCTGCAGTCAACATCTGCAGTGATTTTGGAGCCCCCAAAAAATAAAGTCTAACATTTTTGCCACTGTTTCCCCATCTATTTCCCATGAAGTGATGGGACCGGATGTCATGATCTTCGTTTTCTGAATGTTGAGCTTTAAGCCAACTTATTCACTCTCCACTTTCACTTTCACCAAGAGGCTTTTGAGTTCCTCTTCACTTTCTGCCATAAGGGTGGTGTCATCTACATATCTGAAGTTATTGATATTGCTCCCAGAAATCTTGATTCCAGCTTGTGCTTCTTCCAGTCCAGCGTTTTTCATGATGTACTCTGCATATAAGTTAAATAAGCAAGGTGACAATATACAGCCTTGATGTACTCCTTTCCCAATTTGGAACCCGTCTGTTGTTCCATGTCCAGTTCTAACTGTTGCTTCCTGACCTGCATACAAATTTCTCAAGAGGCAGATCAGGTGGTCTGGTATTCCCATCTCTTTCAGAATTTCCCACAGTTTATTGTGATCCACACAGTCAATGGCTTTGGCATAGTCAATAATGCAGAAATAGATGTTTTTCTGGAACTCTCTTGCTTTTTCCATGATCCAGCAGATGTTGGCAATTTGATCTCTGGTTCTTCTGCCTTTTTTAAAACGAGCTTGAATATCAGGAAGTTCACGGTTCACCTATTGCTGAGGCCTGGCTTGGAGAATTTTGAGCATTACTTTACTAGTATATGAGATGAGTGCAATTGTGCGGTAGTTTGAGCATTCTTTGGCATTGCCTTTCTTTGGGATTGGAATGAAAACTGACCTTTTCCAGTCCTGTGGCCACTGCTGAGTTTTCCAAATTTGCTGGCATATTGAGTGCAGCACTTTAACAGCATCATATATGGACAAATAAGTTGGAAGCATAGAATGTTATCAATAATAGTTTTAAGACTCAAGCCTGGAGTTAGAATCTAGAGTGTAGATTTAGATTAGTCAAAGAACACTGCACTGGAATTGAGAAGTTACAGACCTTGGAGACTGGGTGCTGGATATGCATCCTTAAGGACAACCTAGAAAAACAGCAGGACTCAGAATGGAAAGAAAAAACATGAGTCAGGGGTACCTAAAGTTTAATGAGTGAGAGAGACTGGGAACTGTTGGAAACTAGCTACAAGAAGGGGGATAAAATAGTGTAATAGAGCAAACCTTTACATTACAGTAACCTTATAAACAAGGGGTAGAATATCTAGAAGTGGCAATGAGTCTTTCATTTCTCCTCCATGCTAAGTTGCTTCAGTAATGTCCAACTCTTTGCAAACCTATGGACAATAGGCTACCAAGTTCCTTTGTCCATGGGATTCTCCAGGTATGACTACTACAGTGGGTTTCATGCTCTCCTCCAGAGGATCTTCCCAACCCAGGGATTGAATCTGCTTCTCATTATGTCTCCTGCATTGGGAGGCTGGTTCTTTTACCACGAGTATCATTATCTTCATTACCTCCACCATAGTTTGGGCTCAGGTAAACAACAGGGTTCAAATTGCCAACATCTGCTGGATCATCAAAAACTCAAGGGAGTTCCAGAAAAACATCTATTTCTGCTTTACTGACTATGCCAAAGCCTTTGACTGTGTGGATCACAATAAACTGTGGAAAATTCTTCAAGAGATGGGAATACCAGACCACCTGACCTGCCTCTTGAGAAATCTGTATGCAGATCAGGAAGCAACAGTTAGAACTGGACATGGAACAACAGACTGGTTCCAAATAAGGAAAGGAGTACTTCAAGGCTCTATGTTGTCACCCTGCTTATTCAACTTTTATGCAGAGTACATCATGAAAAATGCTGCGATGGATGAAGCACAAACTGGAATCAAGACTGCCGGGAGAAATACCAATAACTTCAGATATGTAGATGATACCACCCTTATGGCCGAAAGTGAAGAGGAACTAAAGAGCCTCTTGGTGAAAGTGAAGTGGAGAGTGAAAAAGTTGGCTTAAAGCTCAACATTCAGAAAACCAAGATTATGGCATCTGGTCCCATCACTTCATGGGAAATAGATGGGGAAACAGTGGAAACAGTGACAGACTTTATTTTTTTGGGCTTCAAAATCACTGCAGATGTTGACTGCAGCCATGAAATTAAAAAACCCTTACTCCTTGGAAGGAAAGTTATGACCAACCTAAACAGCATATTAAAAAGCAGAGACATTACTGTGCCAACAAATGTCTATCTACTCAAGGCTATGGTTTTTCCAGTAGTCATGTATACATGTAAGAGTTGGACTATAAAGAAAGCTGAGTGCTGAAGAATTGATGCTTTTCGACTGTGGTGTTGGAGAAGACACTTGAGAATCCCTTGGACTGCGAGGAGATTAAAGGAAATAAGTTGTGAATATTCACTGGATGGACTGATGTTGAAGCTGAAACTCCAATACTTTGGCCACCTGATGTGAAGAGCTGACTCATTTGAAAAGACCCTGATGATAGGAAAGATTGAAGGTGGGAAGAGAATGGGGAGACAGAGGATAAGATGGTTGGATGGCATCACTGAATCAATGGACATGAGTTTGAGTAAACTCTGGCAGTTGGTGATGGACAGGGAGGCCTGGCATGCTGCAGTTCATGGGGTTGCAAAGAGTCAGAAATGACTGAGCGACTGAACTGAACTGAAAGAACAGGGAAGAAACACAGCCCCATCCATCAACAGAAAATAGGATTAAAGATTTACTGAGCATGGCCCCGTCCATCAGAACAATACCCAGTTTCCCTGTCAGTAAATCTATGCCATCAGGAAGCTGCCATAAGCCTCTTATTCATATCCATCAGACGACAGACATAATGAAAACCACAATCACAGAAAACCAAACTGATCACATAGACCACAGCATTGTCTAACTCAATGAAACTATTAGCCATGCCCTGTATTGCTACCCAAGACAGACAGGTCATGCTAGAGAGCTCTGACAAAATGTGGTCTACTGGAAAAGGGAATGGCAAATCACTTCAATAATCTTGCCTTGAGAACCCCATGAATGGTATGAAAAGGCAAATAGATAGGACACTGAAAGATGAACTCCCCAGGTTGGTAGGTATCCACTATGCTACTGGAGAAGAGTGGAGAAATAACTCCAGAAAGAATGAAGAGACAGAGCCAAAGCAAAAACAACACCCAGTTGTGGATGTGACTGGTAATGGAAGTAAAGTTCAATGCGGTAAAGAACAGTAATTGCAAAAGAACCTGGAATGTTAGCTCCATGAATCAAGGTAAATTGGAAATGGTCAAACAAGAGATGGCAAGAGTGAACATCGACATTTTAATAATCAGTGAACTAAAATGAACTGGAATGGCCGAATTTAACTGAGATGATCATTATATCTACTACTGTGAGCAAGAATACCTTAGAAGAAATGGACTAGCCATCATAGTCAACAAAAGAATCCAAAATACAATAATTGGATGCAATTTCAAAAATGACAGAATGATCCCTGTTCGTTTCCAAGGCAAACCTTTCAATATCACAGTAATGCATGTCTATGCCCCAGCCAGTAATGCTAAAGAAGGTGAAGTTGAATGGTTTTAAGAAGACCTACAAGACCTTCAAGAACTAACACCGAAAAAAAGATGTCCTTTTCATTATAGGGAACTGGGATGCAAAAGTAGGAAGTCAAGAAACATCTTGAGTAACAGGCAAATTTGGCCTTGGAGTACAAAACGAAGCAGGGAAAAAGCTAACAGAGTTTTGCCACGGGAACACACTGGTCATAGCAAACACCCTCATCCAACAACACAATTGTAGACTCTACAAATGGACATCACCATATGGTCAGCATCAAAATCAGATGGATTATATTCTTTGCAGCCAAAGATAGAGAAGCTCTATACAGTCAACAAAAAAGACCAGGAGCTGACTGTTGCTCATATCATGAACTCTTTATTGCCAAATTCAAACCTATATTGGAGAAAGTAGGCAAAAGCACTAGACCATTGAGTTATGACCTAAATAATATCCTTTATGATTATATAGTGGATGTGAGAGATTCAAGGAATTAGAACTGAAAGACAGAGTGCCTGAATAACTATGGATGGAGATTCATGACATTATATAGGAGGTAGTGATCAAGACCCAAGAGAAAGAAATGCAAAAAGGTAAAATTGTTGTCTGAGGAGGGTTTACAAATAGTTGATAAAAGAAGAGATGCTAAAGGCAAAGGGGAAAAAGAAAGCTATACCCATTTGAATGCAGAGTTCCAAATAATATTAAGGAGAGATAAGAAAGCCTTCCCCAGTGATCAATGGAAAGAAATAAAGAAAAACAATAGAATGGGAAAGAACAGAGATTTCTTTAAGAAAATTAGAGATACCAAGGGAACATTTTATGCAAAGATGGGCACATAAAGGACAGGAATCATATGGACCTAACAAAAGCAGAAGATATTAAGAAGAGGTGGCAAGAATACACAAAAGAACTGTACAAAAAAATCTTCCTGACCCAGATAACCACAATGGTGTGACCATTCATCTAGAGCCAGACATCCTGGAATGTGAAGTCAAGTGGGCCTTAGGAAGAAACACTGTGAAGACAGCTAGTGGAGGTGATGGAATTCCAGTTGAGCTATTTCAAATCCTAAAAGATGATGCTGTGAAAGTGCTGCATTCAATATGCCAGAAAATTTGGAAAACTCAGCAGTGGCCACTGGACTGTAAAATGTCAGTTTTCATTCCAATTCCAAAGAAAAGCAATGCCAAAGAAAGCTTAAACTACCCCACAATTGCACTCATCTCACACGCTAGCAAAGTAATGCTCAAAATTTTCCAAGCCAGGCTTCAATGGCACATGAACCAAAAACTTCCAGATGTTCAAGCTGGATTTAAAAAGGCACAGGAACCAGAGATCACATTACCAAAATGTGTTGGATCATAGAAAAAGCAAGAGTTCCAGAAAAAAGATCTACTTCTGCTTTATTGATTTCACCAAAGCCTTTGACTGTGTTGCTGCTGCTAAGTCATTTCAGTCGTGTCCGACTCTTGTGCGACCCCACAGACGGAAGCCCACCAGGCTCCCCCGTCCCCAGGATTCTCCAGGCAAGAACACTGGAGTGGGTTGCCATTTCCTTCTACAATGCATGAAAGTTGACTGTGTAGATCATAATAAACCACAGACAATTCTTAGAGATGGGAATACCATACAACCTGACCTGCTTCTTGATAAATCTGTATGCAGATCAAGAAGCAACCGTTAGAACTGAACATGGTAAAATAGACTGGTTCTAAATCGGGAAAGGAGTTCATCAAGGCTATATATTGTCACCCTGCTTATTTAACTTATATGCAGAGTTCAGTTCAGTTCAGTCACTCACTCGTGTCCAACTCTTTGTGACCCCATGAACCACAGCATGCCAGGCCTCCCTGTCCATCACCAACTCCCGGGGTGCACCCAAGCCCATGTCAATTGAGTCGGTGATGCCATTGAACCATCTCATCCCCTGTCCTCCCCTTCTCCTCCTGCCCTCTATCTTTTCCAGCATCAGGGTCTTTTCCAAGGAGTCAGCTCTTTGCATCAGGTGGCTTAAGTATTGGAGTTTCAGCTTCAACATCAGTCCTTCCAATGAACATCCAGGACTGATCTCCTTTAGGATGGACTGGTTGGATCTCCTTGCAGTCTAAGGGACTCTCAAAAGTCTTCTTTAACACCACAGTTCAAAAGCATCAATTCTTCAGTGCTCAGCTTTCTTTATAGTCCAACTCACACATCCATACATGACCACTGGAGAAACCATAACCTTGACTAGATGGAACTTTGTTGACAAAGTAATGTCTCTGCTTTCTAATATGCTGTCTAGGTTGGTCATAACTTTCCTTCCAAGGAGTAAGCATCTTTTAATTTCATGCCTGCAGTCACCATCTGCAGTGATTTTGGAGTCCAGAAATATAAAGTTAGCCACTGTTTCCTCTGTTTCCCCATCTATTTGCCAAGAAGTGATGGGATGGAATGCCATCTTAGTTTTCTGAATGTTGCACTTTAAGCCAACTTTTTCACTCCCCTCTATCACTTTCATCACTCCAAATGCCAGACTGGATGAAGCACAAGTTGGAATCAAGATTGCGGGGAGAAATATCAATAAACTCAGATGTGCAGATGATATCACCTTTATGGCAGAAAGTGAAGAAGAACTAAAGAGCCTCTTGATGAAAGTGAAAGACAGTGAAAATTTGGCTTAAAAAAAAAAAGCTACGTTTTTTTCAGTAGTCATGTATGAATGTGAGTGTTGGACTATAAAAAAAGCTGATCTCTGAAGAATTGATACTTTTGCACTGTGGTGTTGGAGAAGTTTCCTGAGATTCCCTTGGACTGCAAGGAGAACCATCCAGTCCATCCTAAAGGAAATCAGTCCTGAATATTCTTTTGAAGGACTGATGCTGAAGCTGAAACTCCAATACTTAAGCCATCTGATGCAAAGAACTGACTCATTGGAAAAGACCCTGATGCTAGAAAAGATTGAAGGTGGGAGGAGAATGGGACCACAGAGAATGAGATGGTTGGATAACATCACCGACATGATGGACATGAGTCTGAGTAAGCTCGGGGAGATGGTGATGAACTGGGAAGCCTGGCATACTGCAGTTCGTAGGGTTGCAAAGAGTCAGATATGGCTGAGTGACTGAACTGAACTGACTGTCACCTGGGGAACCCTATTTCTCCTCCAGATACAATCAAACAATGGTTGTTTTTATCTCTATTTCATAAGTGTTTTGAGATCCCCTATTTTTTTTCTTTCATTTGTTTCATTTTATTTTCTGTAATTTCATACTTCAAATTTAAGATCAATTCCTACTTATTTTCCTCCATAGTTCTTGTAAGTGAAAGTGAAAATTGCTCAGTTGTATCCAACTCTTTTCAACCCCACTGACTATACGGTTTCTGGAATTTTGCTAGCCAGAATACTTGAGCGGGTACCCTTTCCCTTCTTCAGGGGATCTTTCCAACCCAGGGATTGAACCCATGTGTCTCATATTGCAGGCAGATTCTTAACCAGCTGAGCCATAAGGGAAGCCCTGGTTATTGTAAAAATAATCATTTATACCCCATCTCTTTTTTCCTTTAATAAATTTTTACTCTTCCTTCTCTAAAATCCTTCCACAATTACCTAGTATCTAAAATGTAATATGACAAACTCCTTACTATAATTTATAATTTATATGATGAATATGAATCCATAATTCATATTCACAATATTGTCCTTCATAACAAACATGGGCTCAGTCTGACTTTCAACTTTGTCTCATGAACTTCTCCAGTTAGGACATTAATCTTCTGTGATACTAACTCCCTGTCATCCTTCAACAGTCCAGAGACTTGTCTTGCTTATTGTTGCACTTAACATCGAGAATATAAAACAATTTACTTGTATCTCTTTGAGATTATATATATATATATATATATATATATATATATGACTGGCAGAGTGCCTGGTGTGAAATAGCACAAAAGCATGTTAATTTGGGTTCAGTGTGGCTCAAATTAAATTATTATCATTGATATATATATGAAATGACCCACAGAGGAGGAAGAGAAAAATTTGTCTCTAAAACTAAAGTGTTCTGCAAGGTAACACTTATCTTCTAAACTTTCCCTTAAGAGATTGCTAGGAAATTAGTTTAGTAAGTGGCATTAGATTTGTGTTTCTTCTTAAGTACAGTAATCCAAGTGATTGGATTAGAAAGCAGTGAAATTTGCCCTTGGATTTACAACATGGTAAAGCCTGTATTCCGAACCAGAAAACTTTCATAACTAATGTCACAAATACTTACATACCAAGAGATTTCTGAGTAAATTTTCAGTCTTTTTTCCCCTAGTGGTTGGTCAGACTGTGTTTTGGCAAATGTAACATGCCAGTGAACCCTTAAGTTAATAAGGTATAAATGAAGATAGCTTGTTCTCTGACTGGCTATAACAGCCTGCTGGATTTCATCAATATGAAGCAGCTCAAGCTGGAACTAAACAACAAAGAAAAATACCAAAAAAAAAAGAAGAACATGGGGAAGAGAAGAATGTTAGTTCTTTTAAATAGATAGGGATTACTGAAGTGTCAGAAAATATCACAAGAATGTTTAAAAGACACTATGATGTAATTATTCTTGTGTAAGGATAATGATACATATTTTGAAAGATTAAATTTCTAACCTACTATTAACTGAATGAAGTAAAAATTAAATTGAACAGCTTTATAAAATTAAATTTAAGATAACAACAATTCCATTTAAATCCAAATGATTTCATTCTTGGATAATTTCAAGATGGTATTAGCAGTTTTAGTAGCATTAGTAGTTTAGATAGTATTAGTAGAATTAGTAGTTCGGTATTATATTTGGGAAATTTCTCTCTTACTATTGCAAACACATCAGATCAGGTCAGTCGCTTAGTCGTGTCCGACTCTTTGCGACCCCACAAATCGCAGCATGCCAGGCCTCCCTGTCCATCACCAACTCCCGGAGTTCACTCAGACTCACGTCCATCGAGTCAGTGATGCCATCCAGCCATCTCATCTTCTGCTGTCCCCTTCTCCTTTTGCCCCCAATCCCTCCCAGCATCGGAGTCTTTTCCAAAGAGTCAACTCTTCGCATGAGGTGGCCAAAGTACTGGAGTTTCAGCTTCAGCATCATTCCTTCCAAAGAAATCCCAGGGCTGATCTCCTTCAGAATGGACTGGGTGGATCTCCTTGCAGTCCAAGGGGCTCTCAAGAGTCTTCTCCAACACCACAGTTCAAAAGCATCAATTCTTCGGCGCTCAGCCGTCACAGTCCAACTCTCACATCCATACATGATCACATGAAAACCCATAGCCTTGACTAGACGGACCTTTGTTGGCAGAGTAATGTCTCTGCTTTTGAATATGCTATCTAGGTTGGTCATAACTTTCCTTGCAAGGAGTAAGCATCTTTTAATTTCATGGCTGCAGTCACCATCTGCAGTGATTTTGGAGCCCAGAAAAATAAAGTCTGACACTGTTTCCACTGTTTCCCCATCTATTTCCCATGAAGTGATGGGACCGGATGTCATGATCTTCATTTTCTGAATGTTGAGCTTTAAGCCAACTTTTTCACTCTCCACTTTCACTTTCATCAAGAGGCTTTTTAGTTCCTCTTCACTTTCTGCCATAAGGGTGGTGTCATCTGCGTATCTGAGGTTATTGATATTTCTCCCGGCAAACTTGATTCCAGCTTGTGTTTCTTCCAGTCCAGTGTTTCTCATGATGTACTCTGCATATAAGTTAAATAAACAGGGTGATAATATACAGCCTTGATGTACTCCTTTTCCTATTTGGAACTAGTCTGTTGTTCCATGTCCAGTTCTAACTGTTGCTTCCTGACCTGCATACAAATTTCTCAAGAGGCAGATCAGGGGGTCAGGTATTCCCATCTCTTTCAGAATTTCCCACAGTTTATTGTGATCCACACAGTCAAAGTCTTTGGCATAGTCAATAAAGCAGAAATAGATTTTTTTTGGAACTCTCTTGCTTTTTCCATGATCCAGCAGATGTTGGCAATTTGATCTCTGGTTCCTCTGCCTTTTCTAAAACCAGCTTGAACATCTGGAAGTTCATGGTTCACATATTGCTGAGGCCTGGCTTGGAGAATTTTGAGCATTATTTTACTAGCGTGTGAGATGAGTGTAATTGTGTGGTAGTTTGAGCACTCTTTAACATTGCCTTTCTTTGGGATTGGAATGAAAATTGACCTTTTCCAGTCCTGTGGCCACTGCTGAGTTTTCCAAATTTGCTGGCATATTGAGTGCAGCACTTTCACAACATCATCTTTCAGGATTTGGAATAGCTCAGCTGGAATTTCATCACCTCCACTAGCTTTGTTCGTAGTGATGCTTTCTAAGGCCCACTTGACTTCACATTCCAGGATGTCTGGCTCTAGGTCAGTGATCACACCATCGTGATTATCTGGGTCATATAGGTCTTTTTTGTACAGTTCGTCTGTGTATTCTTGCCATCTCTTCTTAATATCTTCTGCTTCTCTTAGGTCCATACCATTTCTGTCCTTTATCGAGCCCATCTTTGCATGAAATGTTCCTTTGGTATCTCTGATTTTCTTGAAGAGATCCCTAGTCTTTCCCATTCTGTTGTTTTCCTCTATTTCTTTGCATTGATCGCTGAGGAAGGCTTTCTTATGTCTCCTTGATATTCGTCAGAACTCTGCATTCAGATGTTTATATCTCTCCTTTTCTCCTTTGCTTTTCGCTTCTCTTCTTTTCACAGCTTTTTTTTTTTTGCAAACACATAGCAATGGGTTATTAAGAGTTAAAAACAAATCATAAGTGAAGAGCTGAATTAAAAAACAATAATATCTTGATTTAAAATGCAAAGTATTAAACAAGACATAAAGTTTAGTATAGCTTTTGAAAGGGAAAAGATACATGCACCCCAATATTCACTGCAGCACCACTTACAATAGCCAGGACAGGTAACCAAATATTCCAGTATATATATGCTGTGCTGCTGCTGCTAAGTCGCTTCAGTCCTGTCCAACTCTGTGTGACCCTATAGAGTGCAGCCCACCAGGCTCCCCCGTCCCTGGGATTCTCAAGGCAAGAACACTGGAGTGGGTTGCCATTTCCTTCTCTAATATATATATGTATACTGGAATATTAATCAGCCATGAATAATAATGCCATTTGCAACATCATGGATGAACCTAGAGATTGCCATACTGAGTAAAATCAGACACAGAAAGACAATTATGTGATGTAGCTTAAATGTGGAATCTAACAGAATTAGAATCATAGACGTAGAAAACAAACACATAAAAAATAAACTTGATGATTAACCTCAGATAAGGGGGAGAGGGGTAAAGTGGGAGATTGGAATTGACATATACACATTATGATATATAAAATTAATAACTAAAAATAATGTGCTATATAGCACAGGGTTGTTCTTAGAGAAGGCAATAGCACCCCACTCCAGTACTTTTGCCTAGAGAATCCCATGGACGGAGGTGCCTGGTAGGCTGCAGTCCATGGGGTCAATAGAGTTGGACACGACTGAGTGACCTCACTTTCACTTTTCACTTTCATGCAATGGAGAACGAAATGGCAACCCACTCCAGTGTTCTTGCCTGGAAAATCCCAGGGACGGGAAGCCTAGTGGGCTGCCGTCTATGGGGTCACAGAGAGTCGGACACGACTAAAGTGACGCAGCAGCAGCAGTTCTTGGTGAGTTGATTAGTCTTGTCCGACTCTTTGCGACACCATGGACGGTAGCACACCAGGCTCCCCTGTCCTTCACTATCTACTGGAGTTTGTTAAAAATCATTTTAATTGAGATGGTGATGCTATCTAACTATCTCATCCTCTGCCACATCCTTCTGCTATTACCTTCACTCTTTCTCAGCATCATGGTCTTTTCCAGTGAGTTGGCTTTCACATCAGGCGGCAAAGTATTGAAGCTTCACCTTTAGCATCAGTCCTTCCAATGAATATTCAGGACTCATTTCCTTTAGGATTCATTGGTTTGATCTCCTTGCAGTTCCAGGAACTCTCAAGCATATTCTCCAGCACCACCATTTGAAAGCATTAATTCTTCAGCATTCAGCCTTCTTTATGGTCCATCTTTCACATGTATACATGACTACTGGAAAAACCATAGCTTTGACTATACAGGCTTTTGTCAGTAAAGTGATGTCTCTGCTTTTTAATATGCTGTCTAGGCTATCCAGCACTAGAGCGGGAAGCGGCTGAGAGGAGATACCCCACGTGCAAGATAAGGAGCAGTGGCCATGAGGAGATAACCCACGTCCAAGGTCAGAGAAACCCCAGGAAGATGGTAAGCTCTGAGAGAGGGCATCAGAGGGCAGACAGACTGAAACCACAATCACAAAAAAACTAAATAATCTGATCACATGGACCACAGACTAGTCTAACTCATTAAAACTATGAGCCATGCCATGTAGGGCTACATAAGATGGACAGGTCGTCCTGGAGAGCTCTGACAAAATGTGATCCACTGGAGAAGAGAATGGCAAACAACTTCAGTATTCTTGCCTTGAGAACCCCATGAACAGTATGAAAAGGCAAATAGATAGGACATTGAAAGGTGAACTCTCCAGGTCAGTAGGTGCCCAATATGCTACTGGAGATCAGTGGAGAAATAACTCCAGAAAGAATGAAGAGATAGAAAAAGAGCAAAAACAACACGCAGTTGTGGATGTGACTGGTGATAGAAGCAGGGTCTGATGCTGTAAAGAACAATATTGGATAGGAACCTAGAATGTTTGATCCATGAATCAAGGCAAATCGAAAGTGCTCAAACAGGAGATGGTAAGAATGAACATCGACATTCTAGGAATCAGTGAACTAAAATGGACTGGAATGGGCGAATTTAACTCAGATGGACATTATATCTACTACTTTGGGCAAGAATTCCTTAGAAGAAATGGAGTAGCCATCAAAGTCAACAAGAGAGTCCAAAACGTAGTACTTCAATGCATTCTCAAAAACGACAGAGTGATCTCTGCTCATATCCAAGGCAAACCATTCAATGCTCCAACCAGTAATGCTGAAGAAGCTGAAGTTGAAAGGTTCTATGAAGACCTACAAGACCTTTTAGAAATAACACCCCAAAAAGATGTCCTTTTTATTATAAGGGATTTTATGCAAAAGGAGAAGTCAAGAAACACCTGGAGTAACAGGCAAATTTGGCCTTGGAGTACAGAATGAAGCAGGACAAAGGATAATAGAATTTTGCCAAGAGAACACACTGGTCATAGCAAACACCCTGTTCCAACAACACAAGAGAAGACTCTAAATGTGGAATCACCAGATGGCCAACACTGAAATGAGGTTGATTATATTCTTTGCATCCAAAGATGGAGAAGCTCTATACAGTCAGCAAAAACAAGACCAGGAGCTGACTGTGGCTCAGATCATGAACTCCTTATTGCCAAATTCAGACCTATATTGAAGAAAGTAGGGGAGAACACTAGACCATTCATGTATGACCTAAATCAAATCTCTTACGATTATACAGTGGACATGAGAAATAGATTTAGGGGACGAGATCTGATAGACAGAATGCCTGATGAACTATGCACAGAGGTTCATGACATTGTACAGGAGACAGGGATCAAGACCATCCCCAAGTAAAAGAAATGCAAAAAAGCAAAGTGGCTGTCTCAGGAGGCCTTACAAATAGCTGTGAAGAGACATGAAAAGCAAAGGAGAAAAGGAAAGCTATGCCCATTTGAATACAGAGTTCCAAATAATAGCAAGGAGAGATAGGAAAGCCTTTCTCCATGATCAGTGCAAATAAATAGAGGAAAACAATAGAATGGGAATGACTAGAGATCTCTTCAAGAAAATTAGACATACCAAGGGAACATTTTATGCAAAGATGGGCTGAATAAAGGGCAGAAATGTTATGGACCTAACAGAAGCAGAAAATATTAAGAACAGGTGGCAAGAATACACAGAAGAACTGTACAAAAAGATCTTCATGACTCAGATAATCACGATGGTATAACCACTCACCTAGAGCCAGACAACCTGGAATGTGAAGTCAAGTGGGCCTTAGGAAGCATCACTACAAACAAAGCTAGTGGAGGTGATGGAATTCCAGTTGAGCTATTTCAAATCCTAAAAGATGATGCTGTGAAAGTGCTGCATTCAATGTGCCAGCAAATTTGGAAAACTCAGCAGTGGCCACGGGACTAGAAAAGGTCAGTTTTCATTCTAATCCAAAAGAAAGGAAATGCCAAAGAATGCTCAAACTACTGCACAATTGCACTCTTTCACATACTAGTAAAGCAATGTTCAAAATTGTCCAAGCCAAATTTCAATAATACATGAACTGTGAACTTCCAGAAATTCAAGCTGGTTTTAGAAAAAGCAGATGAACCAGAGATCAAATGGCCAACATCTGTTGGATCATTGAAAAAGCAAAAGAGTTCCAGAAAAGCATCTATATCTGCTTTTTTGACGATGCCAAAGCCTTTGACTGTGTGGATCACAACAAAATCTGGAAAATTCTTAAAGATATGAGAATACCAGACCCCCTGACCTGCCTCTTGAGAAATCTGTATGCAGGTCAAGAAGCAACACTTAGAACTGGACATGGAACAACAGACTGGTTCCAAATTGGGAAAGGAGTATGTCAAGGCTGTATATTGTTGCTCTGCTTATTTAACTTATATGCAGAGTACATCATAATAAACTCTGGGCTGGATGAAGCACAAGCTGGAATCAAGATTGCTGGGAGAAGTATCAATAACCTCAGATATGCAGATGACACCACTCTTATGGAAGAAAGTGAAGAAGAACTAAAGAAAACAGCTTCTTGATGAAAGTGAAAGAGGAGAGTGAAAAAGTTGGTTTAAAGCTCAGCATTCAGAAAACAGATCATGGCATCTGGCCCCATCATTTCATGACAACTAGATGGGAAAACAGTGGAAACTGTGGCAGAGTTTATCTTTTTGTGCTCCAAAATCACTGCAGATGGTGACTCCAGCCATGAAATTAAAGGATGCTTACTCCTTGGAAGGAAAGTTATGATCAACCTAGACAGCATATTCAAAAGCAGAGATATTACTTTGTCAACAAAGGTCTATCTAGTCAAGGCTATGGTTTTTCCAGTGGTCATGTATGGATGTGAGAGTTGGACTGTAAAGATAGCTCAGTGCCGAATATTGATGCTTTTGAACTGTGGTGTTGGAGAAAACCCCTGAGAAGCCCTTGGACTGCAAGGAGATCCAACCAGACCATCCTAAAGGAGATCAGTTCTGAGTGTTCATTAGAAGGACTGATGTTTAAGCTGAAACTCCAATACTTTGGCCACTTGATGTGAAGAACTGGACTCATTAAAGACCCTGATGTTGGGAAAGATTGACGGTGGGAGGAGAAGGAGACAACAGACAACAGGTTAAATGACATCACTGACTCAATGGACATGAATTTGAGTAAAGTCTTGGAGTTTTGATGGACAGGGAGTCCTGGCGTGCTGAAGTCCATGGGGTTGCAAAGAGTTGGACAGGACTAAGTGACTGAACTGCACTGAACTAGGTTTGTCATAGCTTTCCTTCCATGGAGCAAGCATCTTTTAATTCTGTGGCTGCAGTTACTGTCTGCAGTGATATTGGAGCCCAAGAAAATAAAATCTGTCACTGCTTCCACTTTTTCTCCTTCTATTTGCCATGAAGTGATGTGACCAGGTGACATGATCTTAGTTTTTTGAATGTTGAGTTTTAAGCCATTTTTTACTCTCCTTTTTAACCCTTATCAAGAGGTTCTCTATTTCCTCTTCACTTTCTGCCATTAGAATGGTATCATCTGCATATTCAAGGACAGTCTTGTCATGCTAAATGGCAACTCAGTAAAGCTATGAGCCTTGCTGTGCAGGATCAGCCAAGACTGTTGGATCAGAGTGAAGATTTCTGACAAAATATGGTCCACTGAAGAAGGAAATGACAATCCATTCCTATGAACTGTATAGCACAAGGGACTCTACTCAGTACTCTGTAATGGCCTATATGGGAAACGAATCTTAAAAAGAGTTAATATTTGTATATGTATAACTCATTCACTTTGCTATACACTTGAAACTAGTGCAAAATAATAAATCAGCTATACTCCAATAATTTTTGTTTTTTAATGGCAGGGAAGGGAGACCTGATAAGGTAAAAAGTACAGAGTAATGATGAGTAGAAACTATTCAAATCAGCCATTTTTTGTGGAGGGGAGTGCAGAAACTTGAAGCAGAGTGCTTGAATTCAGAAACTGGGGTAGCACACCCCTATTCAAAGCATGCATGGATGCTAAATTGCTTCAGTCATGTCTGAATCTTTGTGACCCTATAGACCATAGCCCACCAGCCTCCTCTGCCCATGCAAGAATACTGGAGTTGGTTGCCATTTCCTTCTCCCTATTCAAAAACACATTTACAGAAAACTTCTTACTAACGACTATTTGAGCAATGACATGCAGCCACATACATGGGAGGGGAGAACAATGTGACTTTTGTGTCATATCCAAACTTTGATCAACTTAGTGACAGCCTTGCTTATTGGCTTTGACTTATTTTTAATATCACCATCACTATAGAAAAGGGGGGACAGACACAGACTTTACATCTATTTCAAACATGGAGACTCCACAGAGGCCAAAAGTAAGCAGACACAAAAGTACTAGATGAATAAAGGTGAATGAAGAAAGACAGGCCAAAAAGGACAAGGAAAAAAAAATGTCCATCCATGATGAACCTGAAAATCAAAATTTATGAAAATTTTGAAAAAAACTCATGAAGAAATATATTACTAAAACCAAAAATATAAATGTTATTTTGACAAAATTAATATGTCCTTTGATGAAAAGGAAACCTGAACTAAGCATATGTAGATTCCTAAAACTGGAAGAGGAAAACATAATATATAAAGCAAAACAAAACAAAATGAATAGAACAGAAGCAACAAGAAATTCTAGATGTTATAAAACAATAATAGGTACAAATGAAAGAAGCAAAATACAGCATAAAAATACCAAATATTACCATGAAAAACTGAATAGAAAATTAAAGAAATATATCTGTGGGCCTTGTGAATATATATATACACACATACACACACATATATATATTCTTTTTGGTGGTTAGTGACTTTACATCATTTTAATTATCTATACACATAGGTATATACATGTGTGTATGTATGTATTTATGTATAGCTAAAATTTAGTTGCTAAGAAGGGGAGAATAGATTAAGAGATATTAATTATGTCTATAACAGTGTGTTTCTAAAAAAATCTTAGGCTTATTTGGCAAAATGGCAATATCTGTTAAAGCATTTTAGGGGGGCCACAGACTGTTTCAGTTTATTATAGTATCTTCTATATATTTGTGTATTATTAAAATGAGAATAGAGCATTGAATAACAAAATAAATAAGACACCTTTCTAATGATTTGGATGGCTGGACATTTCTAAATTGGGACATATATGCAACCTAATTTTTTCAAGAAGTTAAAGCTTTGGTAATAAAGTAGTCTAGATCAGTAGAAGTTGAAAATAATATGTGTGTGTGTAAGAGTGTATATCTATAAGCTCAGTTCAGTCACTCTGCCCTGTCTGACTCTTTGTGACCCCATGGTCTGCAGAACGCCAATCCTCCCTATCCATCACCAACTCCCAGAGCCCGCTCATACTCACATCCACTGAGTTGGTGATGCCATCCAACCATATCATCCTCTATTGTTCCCTGCTCCTCCTGCCTTCAATATTTCCCAGCATCAGGGTTATTTCTAATAAGTGAGTTTTTCACATCAGGTTGTCGAAGTATTGGAGCTTCAGCTTCGGCATCATTTCTTCCAATGAATATTCAGGACTGATTTCCTTTAGGATGGACTGGTTGGATCCCCTTGCAGTCCAAGGGACTCTCAACAGTCTTCTCCAATACCACAGTTCAAAAGCATCAATTCTGTAATGCTCAGCTTCCCTTATGGTCCAACTCTCACATTCATACATGACTACTGGAATAATCATAGCTTTGACTAGACTGACCTTTGTTGGCAAAGTAATGTCTCTGCTTTTTAATGTGCTGTTTAGGTTTGTCGTAGCTTTCCTTCCAAGGAGCAAGCGTCTTTCAATTTCATGGCTGCAGTCACCATCTGCAGTGATTTTGGAGCCAAGAAAATAAAGTCTCTCACTGTTTCCACTGTTTGCCCATCTATTTGACATGAAGTGATAGGACCGGATGCCTTGATCTTAATGTTTTCAATGTTGAGTTTTAAGTCAGCTTTTTCACTCTCCTCTCACCTTCATCAAGAAGCTCTTTAGTTCCTCTTCACTTTCTGCCATAAAGGTGGTGTCATCTGCATATCTGAGGTTATTGATATTTCTCATGGCCATCTTGGTTCCAGCTTGTGCTTCATCCAGCTCAGCATTTCACATGAGGTACTCTGTATATTTAAATAAGCAGTGTGACAGTATACAGCCTTGACGTACTCCTTTCCAAATTTTGAACCAGTTCATTGTTCCATATCCAGTTCTAACTGTTGCTTCTTGACCTGCATACAGATTTCTCAGGAGGTAGATACGGTGGTCTGGTATTCCCATTGCTTTAAGAATTTTCCACACTTTTGTGATCCACAGAGCCAAAGGCTTTAGTGTAGTCAATGAAGCAGAAATAAATGTTTTCCTGGAATTCTCTTTTTTTTTCTATGATCCAAAGAATGTTGGCATTTGGATCTCTGGTTCCTCTGCCTTTTCTAAACCCAGCTTGAACATCTGGAATTTCTCAGTTTGCGTGCTATTGAAGCCTGGCTTGGAGAGTTTTGAGTATTTCTTTGCTCGTATGTAAGATGAGTGCAATTGTGCATTAGTTTGAATATTCTTTGGCATTGCCTTTCTTTGGGATTGGAATGAAAACTAAATTTTTCCAGTCCTGTGGCCACTGCTGAGTTTTCCAAATTTGCTGGCATACTGATTGCAACACATTAACATCATCATCTTTTAAGATTTGAAATACTCAGCTTTAATTTCGTCACCTCCACTAGCTTTGTTTGCAATAAAACTTCCTAAAGCCCACTTGCCTTCGCACTCCAGGATGTCTGACTCTAGGTTAGTGATCACACCATCATGGTTATCTGAGTCATCTTGGTCTTTTTGTATAGTTCTTCTGTGTATGCTCCTGCCTCTTCTTAATAGCTTCTGCTTCTGTTAGGTTCATACCATTTCTGTCCTTACTGTGCCCATCTTTGCATGAAATGTTCCTTTGGTATCTCTAATTTTCTTTACATGATCTCTAGTCCTTCCCATTCTATTGTTTTCCTGTATTTCTTTGCATTGATAAAATATTGTTAGTTTATAATGTAAAAACACTATTACAATAAATGTACATATTGATATGTAAATATATGTATACATACATATATAAATACATGTTGTTGTTGTTGTTTATTCACTGAGTCATCTCTGATTCTTCTGAGACTCCATGGATTATGGCCCACAAGGTTCCTCTGTCCATGGAGCTTTCCAGGCAAGAACACTGGAGTGGATTGACATTTCCTTCTCTAGGGGATTTTCCTGAACCAGGGATCAAACCCATGTCTCCTTCACTGCTCATTCTTTACTAATGAGCCACCAGGGAAGCCTCATATAAATACATACTTATGTACAAATTGCATGCATATAGCTCATTTATACATCAGAAAGAGAGGGAGAAAAAGAGAATTAGCTCTGACTGAGAAAGCAAAAATCTACTCTTACATTCATCAGGCTGGGATGACAGATGCAGATAAAGCCAGCTGCCCAGTTAACAAGAAACATTTTTTTTTCCCAAGGTCCCTCTGCAACTTTAAAATATCATAGCAATCCCTTCCTTGAGTGACTACTTTCTATTCACAGCAAAACTTTGTTCTCTGTCTCCAAAATGAAAGACTATCAGAAACTGTTGTTTGAAATTACATCAGTAAAATTGTATCATCCTTCTCTTGTCTGAAGGATCTAATTGGCTTTGACACAGAAGAGCAGCCTTGATTTTCCATCCAGATGGAGTAGACTTTCTAAACACACTTTTCCACATTTATCATAACTTTGTAGTTTTGAAAGAAACAAAATCCCAGGTTCCCTTTGCTGTCCAGAATAGATATTAACCTCTTTACATGAAACCTACTTTGATTTGAACCTGTCCAAACACTTGATTTGAATTTACCTAAACTCCATTCTTTCTCCTAACATCACAATTACTCCAACTTTTTCAGTTTTGGGTGAAATGTCCTTTGATGGCTTTTAAGTGTGCTTTCTCTGGTTGCTATGGGTCAATAAACCTAACTTTCTCAGTCTATAGTTTTGTCACTGATTGTCTTAGTTGATTCTCCTAGAGCTAGAGAGATGATAGATAGATAGATAGATAGAAATATATTGTGACCTGAAACAAATAGACTGGCAAATATTTCTTCAGTAAAGATGAGTTTATTCAGGAATAACAGAGAACTGCAATTCAAGGTTTGCAACCATGATGAGTCATGTGCAAGTACCCAAGGGGCAAAAGAAAGAGAACACTTTTGTAGAGAGCCAAAGGAATTGTACGGGCTATGGTAAACAGAGTCCATGGTGTTTTACTGATTACCTTCTTGCTAGGAAAGAAGATAAAATTCTTTTCTCTCCTGTTGGGCTCTGCTATCATCACAGGGCACGTGAGCTCCCCATTCTTGCCTCCTGATTCTACTTAACTGAAGTTTCTGCTAATTAATTTTTTACATCTTACTATACGTCTTGATTAAGATCTTTCTCTAGATGCATTGCTGGTAAAGAGTCTGTTTTCTAGTCTCAGTAGCTTTTTGTCCTTCAGGGTCAAAAAAGACCTTTCCTGGGTGTAAGGTCTCATTTTGGAGGGAAAGTGACAGATTAGAAACTTACTAAGGTCGCATTCAAGTAACAAGAAGAAGTAAGAGAGAGAACTCTCAGGCATTTTTTTGTCTAAAATCCCTATGTTATGATCACAGACATCAGAGATCATCAGAAGCATTTACCATTATTAAATGTTTGGCGACAAACTTCTAACAGGCCTGGTCTGGATATCTTGGGAAAGCTGACCTAATGGATGTCATCTGGTTTAATTCTGAAATATCTTAACTCTCAGATTTTATCAAGTGGTGTGCAGGTCCAATGAGTGCTTGCACTTCCTTTAGATGTGTCATGTCAATCCAAGAGTCTCTTTCTTGGAGTTTGGGGGTACAAAGACTGGTAAGGAATATTTGACAGGAGGCTTTCCAGTGAGGTTGAAGAGAGTTCTTTCAGAGGTAATTTTCCAACAGACAAAATCTCCAGGTTGTAAAGTATGATTCTTAAGGTCTTCATCTTCTGAGTTTACACTGTGAAAAGACTGCCTTACAAAAACATGATTATTTTTAGTAGGGGAAATTAGGCCTTTGCAAAATTGTAGTTCCTATCCTTTTATCAGTTGTGTGTCAGAAGAAGGAATACATCAGGCCTCTTGTAACTATCTTAAAGTGTGAGTTTGTGAGTGCCAAACCTGAGATTGAACAGGATCAACAACAATGCTTTTGGTCAAGTTTTTACCAGGGCCTCTATAAATTTTGCCAACTGAATCCTAAAAATGTCATTAATGCGTTTGACTAAACCAGAGGATTGAGGCTAGTAAGCATTGTCCATCCAGTGTGAAAGCATATAGACCATGACCGAAATATATTTATATTTATGAGGCAAAGAAAATTAAATGAAATTCATTTGCCAGACCTCTAATGGTCCACCGGGTGGTTTAAAATGTCCAGGAGAAGGGCAAACAGACTCTGGGTTGTTTCACACAAATGGGAAAAGTGAGATAGCCACTTTTTTGGCCTTATTAATGTTTGCTCACTGATACTAATTCATGACTGTTATCATTTTTTCAGTAAACCAATGATCTAATGGTTGGGGTCATAATGGTGGGGAATGGAAATCTTAGAATTTCCAGTAAAACTATTGTTATCTGGTCCAAGCCAGAATTTTCCCTTTTTATCAAATCAACAATTTGTGAATTTCCAATTTTGCTTTTCCTTTTCTTTGGTAAATGGTTAGACCTCTCTTACAAGTTTCTAAAAATCATTTGGGGAAATATCCCTTTGGACTGTAACAGAGGCCTGGTTGTTGTTGGTCCCTTTAAAGACAGAATTCCTCACAGAAATATCAGCAAAATTATTTCTTTTAGCTTACAGAAAGTCAACTTTAGAATGCCACAGAATCAATAATAGCCAAATCTACTGATAAAAATCACTAAATGAAGTGATTCTGGAATATGGGGCCAGCTTAATTTTATTTCTTCTGGAAATATGGAAGCCCATGTTACTTCCACAATAATCCAAAATCATGAATGACTCTGAAAGTATATCTACTATCAGCATAAATCTTGCAGTTTTGTTCTTGGCTAGATGCTGGGAGAGATTGGGGGCAGGAAGAGAAGGGGACGACAGATGGCTGGATGACATCACCGACTTGATGGACATGAGTTTGGGTGAACTCTGGGAGTTGGTGATAGACAGGGAGGCCTGGCATGCTGCAGTTCATGGGGTTGCAAAGTGTCGGACAAGACTGAGCGACTGAACTGAACCAAACTGAAAGTACAAACCTGTGTAAGAGTGTATAATTCAACTTGTTGGGCTAAAGTAGCAATAGGAAAAGATGCTGACTCCACAACATTGAAGGGAGTTGTAATAGCAAACTCAGGACGATATTTCCATTTTCACCTTTTAAATAAAACCATCAGTGAACCATGAGACGTCAACATCACCCAGTGGAATTTCCTGTACATCATTATAAGGAGTCAGAAGGTGATTCATCAGTATTAAACAATTATGAGGGATTTTGTTAGTCACAGAGGGAAGAAAAGTAGCTGCATCAAGAGTATGACAATGTAAAAGAGTTCTGAGAGGTCCAGTTAACAAAAGGACTCCATAGTAGGTGAGCTGGCTGACTGAGAAATGCTGAGTGTGACGTGAATTCAGGGAACCGTCTACTGCATGAAGTACAAAAATAGTTAAAGGGGATCCCATAATAATTTCCCCAGTGGTTTCAATGAAAATGGCAGTGTCTATAATGGCTCTTAGGCAAGGTGAGTATACCCATACCACAGAGTCGCATTGCTAGCTATAACACACTATGGATTAATATTAGTCGCCATGTTTTGGGGCTGAGTTTCACAAGGGCATTTCTTTTCTTCTTGTGTACAAAAAGAAGAAAGGAATCTGATAATTTGGAGTTCCAAGGGTAAGCGAGGGGGCATTAAATTCTCCTTTAAGGCCTTGAAGGCTGTGCCACCTGGTTCTTCCCATAAAATTTGATCAGGGTTGTTACTGTTGAGAGCAAAGCATATAGAGTTTTGATAATAGAGAAATCTGGAATCAAATTTAGAGAATAACCAAATGGCTTGAGAAAAACCTCACAATTGGCATTTAGGTTTAGTTTTGGGAAACCTAGGACACTAGAATATCTATCTGGATCTATGTGTAGCCCTTGTTCTGCTGTCAGATGCCCTAGTAATCAAACCTGGATTTGAGGAAACTGCAACTTTTCTTTGGTGACCTTATGTCCTTATAAGGATAAAACTTTAGTAAGTGGATGCTGTCTTCTTGGGACTAGACTTGAGAAGGAAAGCAAAGAAGCAAATCGTCCACATATTCCTATAAAGTGGAACTTTTAATCATCCAGATCAGTGTGTGGGATTTGCAAGAAATAACAAAGACTCTTAGTATAACCCTGAGGTATTACTATCCAGCTGAAATTTTTTTCTTCTCAGGCGAAGACATAAAGCTATTGGCTAGCTTCATCAACCAGAACACTAAAGAATGCACTGCATAAATCAATTACAGTGAAGAATTTACTTCCAGTTGGAATGGATGTTAGTAAGGTATAAAAGTTAGAAACAACAGATTGAGAAAGGATTGAGAAAGCTGTTTATTGCTCAGAAGTCCCAGACAACCTCCACCCTCAGCCCTTAGGTTTTCTCACCAGTAATGTGGGAGTGTTTCAGGGGCTAATACAAAGGAAAATGAGGTCTTGAGCCTTGTAATCTTCTATTACAGTCTTGAAAGGATTATTTATAGGGTATTGATTAATTCTGGGAAGAAGTTTTGAGGTGTCCATTTGAAATTTGATAGAAGAGCTTCTATGAATTTTGCCAATATCAGTTGGAGATTTTGCCCATAAGGAAAGTGGCTACTGATTCAATAGGGACAAACGATCAGTGTTTCAGAGAAAAAAGGAAGTTTAGCAAGAAAATTAGCATGGGGGATTTGTGAGGATATAGAAGAGGCACAGCCAGCATAGAAAAAGGAGGAAGATGATGCCAGAGGTAGTATCTGAAACAAAGATGCCAAGGAAGAAGAGCCTGAGGCTTTGGGATACATTGTATCTTTCATTAATCATTTGTTGGCCTCAGTTAATATTAAAACCTTATTTTGCAGAGAGGCAATTATAGACTCCTTATATCATTGGGAAGCCTCAAAATACCAATCAAAATAAGTGTTCCACTCAGTTCTGGAAATGTCTGAGCCACTGTAGTTCAATTTGGTTTTAAGGAAATTTGGTTTGGGGATTTCAAAAGTTCTCCATAATGGCCTTTGGTCAGTTTTGGTCTATTTAGTTAGAAATGTGCATGACTTTTAAAGATAAAGTTCCCAAAGTCCTTGTATGGAGGCCACCCTCAAAATACTTAGATAACTGGGATCACATTTCTTAGAGTTTTAAAAAAAATTTTTTTTCCCTCCAGAGTAAAGAACATTTTTCAAATAGCTTGAACAGCATACAACACAAATGACTGTATTTAGACAGCTTGTAAGCCAATCCCAGCCAATTCAAAGGAAACAGCTTGGTTCCAGAGAAGCCAAGCCAAAGGATATTTTAACCAGTTTCCAGAGAACAGTCCCTCCAAAGGAACAGGCTGAAGGCTAAAAAGCTGGTACCATTTCAGAGAAGTGACCCAACCCTTTTCCCAAAAGAATAGGTTAAAGGTTCACTAGCCTTGGTGAGATAGTCTGATCTCAAAATCAGACAGAGAGGCCATACCAGTACTTGTATACAGAAAAAGAATTTAACCTGAAAAAAAAAAAAGAAAAAAGACTTTAAATAGATTCAGAACAAACCTAAGGAGCTTCAAATGCAAAGAGGGCATGAGATTGGATCAGAAGAAAGATGGATTTTCAAACTCCATGATTGATGAGCAAAGGAGTAAGCAACAATGGTTCAACTGTGGGTCCTGTACCCATTTGCTCATGAGCCATAAAGCTATAGGGAGTTATCTCTGTTCTCTGTATGGGCCACCAAAATGCTGACCTGAAGCAAATGGACTACCAGATATTTCTCTAGCACAGATGGGTTTATTCAGGATCCACAGAAAACTGCAGTTCAGAGTCTGCAACCATGGTAAGCCAGGTGCAGTCCCCTCATGCAAAATAAAAAGAATGCCCTTATACGAATAAAAAGGAAGTTGGCAGGGATATAATAAGTAAAGAACTGTGGCTTTTCATTGACAGTCCTTGCCAGGAAAGAAGAGGGTGTTTCCTCTTCCTATTATATGTTAGGAAGATAGATAGTATCATTATCATGCCCTATTATCACAAGGCATGAGCTCTTCACATCTGATCTCAACTCTATTTAAATAAGATTTCTATTTATTAATTGTTTTTACATTACATAGATACTTAGACAATATTCCATTTACTAACCAGATATAGACACTTTACTCAATAGTTCAGTAAATCTAGTCAGAAAAGTAGAAACAAAGATTATATCATAGCAGAGAAGGATTCCTCAATTTAAAAATCTGACAATGTAGTCCACCAAATTAATGGATTTAAAAGATTATCACAATAGATGCAGAAAGCACTTACTATAATTCAGTACTCATTTGCAATATTAAAAACCCAGATTATTATCTGTCTGTGAATGGAAAATATCTCTATTAACATAATTAAGGCCATTCCACTTATTTATTGACTAAATATCATTAGAAATAAGTGTACTATAGAATAATTCCCCTTAGTTTTAGGAGTAAGAAGTTCCCTGGGGAATTACCTGATGGTCCAGTGGTTAGGGTTCTGCCTTACATTTCCACTGCTGGGGCCATGGGTTCAGTCCCTGGTCCAGAAGCTAAGATCTCACACGTTACACAAGGCAACCAAAAAAAAAAAAAAAACCTGATATTTATTTCAGAAATGGATACCCTATTTCACTGTTTCTATTATGTATTGTCCTGAGTAGAGAAATAAAACAATCAAAAAATAAAAGTTAAAGTCCTATAGATTGAAAAGGAGAAAAATTCCAATGCTTTTATAATGTGAATGTTTACTTGTAAGAGTGCATATAAAATACAGCAAAATATTTAAAATAAGTTAGCATAAGTGAACTAGACAAAAGAACAACACAAAAACGTTGATATTATTTTTATGCATGAGAAAATGAAAGGATATTATTAGAATAGGTTTTAAAATATGAGTTCTAAGAAATCTAATATGTTTAGGAATTTTAAAGAAAATATGTAAATCATTTTTAAAAGCATATACTGTATGAAAAAAATAAAGATGTTGATTTTCTTGCAAGATCTATAAAAATTTGAGGCAATGCTTATAAAATTCAGGGCTTCTCAGGTGACTCAGTGGTAAAGAATCTGCTTTGCCAGTTCAGGAGATGGAAGAGACTCACGTTCGATCCCTGGGGTCAGGAAGATCCCCTGGAAGAGGAAATGGCAACCCACTTCAATATTCTTGCCTGGAGAATTCCATCGACAGAGGAGCCTGGTGGGCTGCAGTCCATGGGGTTGCAAAATGACAGACACGACTGAGTGGCTGACCTAATACATACGCGCGCACACACACACACACACACACACACATATAAAAATCACAAATGTATTTTCTTTTAATGGAATTTAAGAAACCCATCCCAAATTTCATGTAAAAATAAATGGACAAGAACAGGCCAAATAATTCTGAAAATAAAATATGAAACTTTCCCTGTTAAATTTCAAGACATACTATGCATGCATGCTCATAGTATGTCTTGAGCTATACTACTACTACTACGACTAAGTCACTTCAGTCGTGTCCGACTCTGTGCGACTCCGTAGATGGCAGCCCACCAGGCTCCCCCGTCCCTGGGATTCTTCCGGCAAGAACACTGGAGTGGGTTGCCATTTCCTTCTCCAATGCATGAAAGTGAAAAGTGAAAGTGAAGTCGCTCAGTCGTGTCTGACTCTTCGCGACCCCATGGACTGCAGCCTACCAGGCTCCTCTGTCCATGGGATTTTCCAGGCAAGAGTACTGGAGTGGGGTGCCATTGCCTTCCTATAAAATTTAGCAATTAAAACAATGCTATTGTAGAATTAGCATAGAGAAGTAAACCAATGGTTCAGAATAAGAAACAGAGAAAGGGACACCCACAAGTATAGAAACTTGATAACATGACAAAGGTGATTTTAAAATCAGTGGGAAGAGGATGGTCAACCCAATAAACAGTGCTGAACCAATGGACTGTTGGAATTTTTTAAAGATGATGTACTTACTGCTGGCCTCCTTTTAATTTTTATCTGGTGTGGTTTAGTAATAAAATCATTTCATTTTGTCCTCCTTTATGAACAACTTTCTAACTCTGCTGATATTGCAGTATGAAAGTAAAACACATGTGAATTCTATATTTACTCCTGAGAACCTTCATGATCTATTGTTGAGTTTGGAGCTGTGCCTGTGCTTCAGGTTGCCAGAGTCTGATCTCCAGATGGGGAGATGGTGGGACATTATTATATTTTGGATTAGGATTTTAAAGCCTTTTACAATAGTCGCTTTTACAATCAAAGCACTATAACTCTGGCTCTCATAGAATATAGCAGACAATGAATTTTTCAGAAGAAATGTCCTGAAGCCCAGACAGGTATAATTATTTGCACTACTTGGCACAAGTGTGGGTGAGAGAATAAATGATTCTATGTCTTCTGAATCTATTTCTTTATTTTCCAAACTAAACTAGATACACTATTTTAAAATCACTTTTAGTCCGTACCTATAATTTGAGCAGAAAAAATAAGAATGTGCTACATATCTTGGAGGGGGAAGAAGAAAGGGTGGGAGAGAGGATAAGGTTGCCTCTTGAGTTTAAGCCTAGAATTGCTAAGAATGGGCCTGTGTCTCGGAGAATTGCAGGGTGGGTGTCTGGCTGCAGATCAGAGAAATTCTGCCATCTGGAAGCTTTAATTCCCTGCAGCTAGACACTTTTAAAAAGCTGCTCATCTCTTACGGTAAACTTAGCTTTTCTGCTGTTCTGGCAACTATGCACTTGGTGTGCAGCCTGCTTCTGGCTATTAAGTTATTCTTGTCAGATAACCTCCTGTCCCAGACAGGCTGGAGCCTGTGGAGTGAGGTTCAGGCTGGGTTCATCATGCAGAGAGCCTGCACCAAGGTCAGGCAGAGCTGGGTTCTACTCACAGGTTGCATTTCCTGCAGATGTGAAGAGCAAGGAGAGGCAGCATCCTGGGGAGAAACCACAGTTTTGCACAGGCAGATCTTCCCATCAGCCTTCGGTGTAGGAGCAAGAGAGACAGAGAGGAAACCAGGGGCAAAGATTGAAAAAATCTAATTGTTGAGCACAGGAATTAAGACTGGAGACAACTGAAAAAAGTATTTGGTGTTTCAACTCAGATTGTGGGGCAAAACCTTCAGACTAAGAGTAGGGGCTCCCAGATAGCTCGGTGGATAAAGAATCTGCCTATGGATGAGGGAGACTCAAGAGATGAGGGTTCAATCCCTGGGTCCAGAAGATCTCCTGGAGAATAAAATGGCAACCTACTCCAGTATTCTTGGCTGGAAAATTCCATGGACAGAGGAGCCTGGCGGGCTATAGTCCACGGGCTTGCAAAGAGTTGGACATGACTTAGCACACACAAAAAATAAGGCACCCATGACCTCAGGGATAGAAAGAAAGGGAACTGTGTAAGAG
Source organism: Bos javanicus (assembly GCF_032452875.1). NCBI lineage: Eukaryota > Metazoa > Chordata > Mammalia > Artiodactyla > Bovidae > Bos > Bos javanicus. Next base: position 102,600,733 of record NC_083868.1, on the reverse strand, counting down.
CAGAACTTTACCTGGGTGATTTGTCCTTCAAAATACTTCACTGAAAAATATCTAAATGTCTCTCCTTTATTAGGCTTATGAAAACTCTATATACACATCTATGACATATACATATATGTGTGGTAATGACAAACCCATATATGGTGATTATGAAACAAACAGATATGGGAAGAATTTTACATATTTATGTATTTACATGTTTCCTTATTACAAATTTGTTCTCATAAAAACTCTGACTCGAAAAAATTCTGTTCATTGAGGGAGTCACATGAGTGACACTTTAGAGCTTTGAATAATCCATTAGAATATAATTAAAAGCAACATCAACAAAATAATTACAGTGAGCAGGAGACTCAAAATGCTTCAAAAATTTCAAGCTGTAATGTAGAGAATCATGTATAATAAGTGTATAACATTTTTACTTATCTATTAATAATTAAGGATAAAAAAGTGCTTTGAGGGATAGAGAAATTTTTATCTCTAGAACACATAGTATTTTAAGTATTTTAATTGATTTGTTTCCTATACCAGTCAGGATTCTTAACCGCAAGCATCAGATATCTGCTTTGGCTATTTTAAACAGAATAGGAATTTAATCAAAGAAATTCAGTAGCTTACAGAAACTTCTGTATGTGTCTAGATCAAGTTTGAAGACTACACAGCCAGGAATAACATCACAAATGTTATCACCTAACAATTGCATGAACAGTTGAGAACAGACACTGCAAAGTGTGCCATGGACATCATCAATTTGGCATGCTGGGGATGCTGAAATCACTGCCAGCACTGCCTCTTTGATGCGGATAATGCTGCTCTCCCTGTCACCATGCTCACAAGGACAGCTTCCTCATATTCACTGCTTTTTGTATGTCCAGCTGCAATCATGCCATAATTGATTGGGCCCAGGTCACAGCCAGCATCCTGACTGCAGGTGGGCCTACCAGAGCAAGTAACCAGCAGTTTAATCTATAGCAGGGGAGATGTTTGCCTCTTATTACTTTTGGTGGTAAATCATAGTCAGTGGTTCTAGAGTCTCTTAATCACATCCACAGATATGATTTCGCTATTTCAGTATGACGGAGCTAAGGATCTTGATTTTTACTACACACATAATAAATAGATTTTGTTATGAATTAAAAAACAAGATAATAACTCCATCTGAGGACAGATGTTTTGAGTATGGAATGGTGACATTCAGAGACTGAAATCCAAATAATTCATTTCAGAAACAATCTTAGAAGAATATTATGGTCCTCTAAATGTGCATACAGCAATTCATATTTAAACTTCATTCCTTCTTCTGAATACATATAATTCTTCAATTCCTCTAGCCACTCCTTTGTAACTACTCAGATTCCAGGCCTAAAACTTAAGTGTTTGAGAGTCACTGAAGGACCCTTAAAATGAAAAAACCCGCAGAGACAAAGAAATCCTTTCTCTCAAAAAGAAAGTTAAAAGCTCTGGTATTCCCTTTATATTCTTTTTTATATGCAAGAATCTACGATGTGGTATAATATAATAATATTCCAATGATTGCATTCTATGTATAATAAATCAACATAAATAAGACATAATTCAATGCATATAATTATATATCATGGTCATATAATAAATATTAATGTAGTAGTAGTAGATAGTTATTCTAAAAAATAAATAAAATATCACAATTCACTGTAGTCAACCAAGAAAATTCTTCTTTATTCTTATCTCAGACTGTCAGCACTTAACTTTTCTGACTCATCTAACGTACACATCCAATTTTAATATTAAAAAATGTGGGATATTTCATGCTTTTATTAATTCAGAGCTAAATGGTAGATCTCATGTGCTGTATAAAATGAGTGCTTTCTTCCTGAATCCATGCACTCTTTTAGAGCAGGAGGACATATTACTCATCTTGACAACTCAGGGTGTTGAGCTTCACAAAGTAACCACCTAATTAATTCTTGCTTGAAAGGTAAACCTTAAAATTATACTTAATTTAGGAGCTGATGATAAAGTTTGAAAAGGAAATTGTAATTAAAATAAATTTTAATATATGATACTGCATTATGTTAAACATAACACTTACATTTTTAATCAAAGATAAATTATATCTTTTAGACATATCAGTCTCAACAATTAAGAAGTGGAAAACACTGATAATTGTCATGAAATTATGACAATCCTAGGATTGAAACTGTAATAACAATTACAATTACTTAGATTCAAACCAAAATCATTCTTGCCTAAAAATATAACCCAGAAACAATGGGCCATGTCAATCCTGAGGACTGTCCTACTCAGGTTGCCTCAGGGCTTCCCACTGTACTCCCATTTTATTGAACTATAAACAGAAAGCTATACTAACACACTTCATAACTGATTTATGCTTCTGGTAGCCAAAGTACCATATTCTTGCAAAGTATCACTAAGCCTTATCCAACTTGGCAGATCTTTCAGCTAACCCAAAAGTAAACTAGAAAAGTTCAATTCAGTTCAGATCAGTAGATAAGTTGTTTCCGACCTTTTGCAACCCCATGACCTTTTGCGACACCATGGACTGCAGCATGCAAGGTCTCCCTCTCCATCACCAAAACCAGTTTACTCAAACTCATGTCCATTGACTTGTTGATGCCATTCAACCATCTCATGCTTTGTCTTCCCCTTCTCCTCCTGCCTTGAATCTTTCCCAGCATCAGGGTCTTTTCCAATGAGTCAGTTCTTCACATCAGGTGGCCAACTTATTGGAGTTTCAGCTTCAGCATCAGTCCTTCCAATGAATATTCAGGACTGATCTCCTTTAGGATGGACTGGTTGAATCTCCTTGCAGTCCAGGGGAATCTCAAGAGTCTTCTCCAACACCACAGTTCAAAAGCATCAATTCTTCGATGCTCAGCTTTCTTTATAGTCCAACTCTCACATCCATACAAAACTACTGGAGAAACCTTAGCCTTGACTAGACAGAAGTTTGTTGGCAAAGTAATGTCTCTGCTTTTTAATATGCTGTCTAGGTTGGTCATAAATTTCTTGCCAAGGAGTGTTTCTGTTAATTTCATGGCTGCAGTCATGATCTGCAGTGATTTTAGAGCCCCCCGAAATAAAGTTAGCCACTGTTAACACTGTTTCCCCAACTATTTTTCATGCAGCAATGGGACAGGATGTAATGATCTTAGTTTTCTGAATGTTGAGCTTTAAACCAACTTTTTCACTCTCCTCTTTCACTTTCATCAAGAGGCTCTTTAGTTCTTCGCTTTCTGTCATAAGGGTGGTGTCATCTGCATATCTGAGGTTTTGCTATTTCTCCTGACAACAGTGATTCCAGTTTGTGCTTCATTCAGCTCAGCATTTCTCATGATGTAATCTGCATTTAAGTTAAATAAGCAGGTTGACAATACACAGCCTTGACGTACTCCTTTCCCTATTTGGAACCAGTCTGTTGTTCCATGTCCAGTTCTAACTGTTTCTTCTTGACCTGCATACAGATTTCTCAAGAGGCAGATCAAGTGGTCTGGTATTCCCATCTCTCAGAATTTTCCAGAGTTTGTTGTGGTCCACAAGTCAAAAACTTTGGTATATTCAATAAAGCAGAAGCAGATGTTTTTCTGGAACTCTCTTGCTTTTTCAGTGATACAACGGATATTGGCAATTTGATCTCTGGTTCTTCTGTCTTTTCTAAATCCAGCTTGAACACCTGGAAGTTCACAGTTCACATACTGTTGAAGCCTGGCTTGGAGAATTTTGAGCATCACTTTGCTAGTGTGTGAGATGAGTGCAATTGCAGTAGTCTGAACGTTCTTTGGTATTGCCTTTCTTTGGAATTGGAATGAAAACTGACCTTTTCCAGTCCTGTGACCACTGCTGAGTTTTCCCAATTTGCTGGCATATTGAATGCAGTCCTTTCACAGCATCATCTTTTAGGATTTGAAATAGCTCAACTGGAATTCCATCACTTCCCTTAGCTTTGTTTGTAGTGATGCTTCCTAAAGCCCACTTTACTTCACGTCCCAGGATGTCTAGTTCTAGATTGGTGATCACACCATTGTGATTATCTGAGTTATGAAGATCTTTTTTGTATATTTTTTCTGAATATTCTTGCCACCTCTTCTTAATATCTTCTGCTTCTGTTAGGTCCATACACTTCTGTCCTTTATTGTGCCCATCTTTGCATGAAATGTTCCCTAGGTATCTCTAATTTTCTTGAAGAGATCTCTAGATTTTTCCATTCTACTCTTTTCCTCTATTTCTTTGCATTGATCCCTGAGGAAGGCTTTCTTACATCTCCCTGCTATTTTTGGAACTCTGCATTCAAATGGGTATATCTTTGCTTTTCTCCTTTGCCTTTCACTTCTCTTCTATTCACAGCTATTTGTAAGGCCTCATCATAGAACCATTTTGCCTTTTTGCATTTCTTTTCCTTGGGGATGGTCTTGATCCTTGCCTCCTATACAATGTCATGAACCTTTGTCCACATTCTTCAGGGACTTTGTCTATCAGATCTAATCCCTTGAATCTATTTCTCACTTCCACTGTATAATCATAAGGGATTTGATTTAGGTCATACCTGAATGGTCCAGGGCTTTTTCTTCCTTTCTTCAATTTAAGTCTAAATTTTACAATAAGGAGTTCATGATCTGTGCCACAGTCAGCTCCTGGTCCCGTTTTTGCGGACTGTATACAACTCTCCATCTTTGGCTGCAAAGAATATAATCAATCTTATTTCAGTATTGACCATCTGGTGATGTCCATGTGTAGACTCTTATCTTGTGTTGTTGGAAGAGGGTGTTTGCTATGACCAATGCATTCTCTTGGCAAAACTCTATTAGCCTTTGCCCTGCTTCATTCTGTACTCCAAGATCAAATTTGCCTGTTACTCCAGGTATTTCTTGACTTCCTACTTTTGCATTCCAGCCCTCTATAATGAAAAGGACATCTTTTTTTGTATGTTAATTCTAGAAGGTCTTGTAGGTCTTCATAGAACTATTCTAGTTCAGCTTCTTTAGCATTATTGGAGACTAGAAGTTAGATAGTCAATAAATAATCCTCTAGTGATAAAAAATACAAACATGCAATGATTAAAATTTATAAATAATGCTTAGTTTTTAACTTTTGCTTAAAGTTTTTAAACCAAATCATCTTCTGTATAATCACTGCAATCATAATTGCAGCAATAATTGCCGCTAAGTAAGTATCTCTTTTGAGCTTCAAAGTATATTTTTGTTTGTAAGATGATATCATATTTACTCAATAACTGTTTCACCTTATAAAATTTGAATGTTCTCAAATTAGCTGCAATCTTCTCAGATAATTCTTATCAGGTTAGTTAGCCCCTACTTCCATCTTCTTGAATGTCCTTTTAGAAATTGCATGCTTAGAATATTCAAATGTCAAAGTCAGATTCACAATTAATTTATACCATACATTTTAAAAATTAAAATTATTGTTTTCTATTCAAGCCAAACACCTCACTTTAGTTTGATGGGAGATATTTACAACCCTTATTAAAGTTATTCTATTAAAATATTCTATACACAGTAAGTATGTGCTTCATGGTGATATAAACATTACTTCTTAAATTACAATAAAAAAGTTGAGTTTTTCTTTCTGGGATGTATCATTTCTCTTATGTGAACCCATCACTAGCATTTTTAGTGAGTGAAAAATGACAACATTGTTTTAAGAACTATTATTATTCTGATCAAGGACACAAAACTCACAGTCATAGTTGACTGATGGATATGAATTATTAAAATCGATTTGTCATTAGAATGTGAAATTTATTTTAATTGTATAGTTTAAAAAGTGCTGTATTGCTCCAGGTAAGTGAAGTCAAGTTGCTCAGTTGTGTCCAACTCTTTGCGACCCCATGAGCTGTAGCCTACCAGGCTCCTCTGTCCATGGGATTTTCCAAGCAAGAATACTAGAGTGGGTTGCCATTTCCTTCTCCAGGAGATCTTCCTGACCCAGGAATTTAACCCAGGTCTCCAGCATTGTAGGCTCCAGATAAGGTATAAGCCAAATATAAATTGATTGATACCTTTAATTAGCAACATTCAATTAGTTGAAGATACTATCCCAACCATCGTACATATTTCAAAGGGACAAAAACAGGTGTTGAATATATTTCTATTATTAAAATGAGATAAGCTATTGAACAAGGTTCAGGTAAATGGCTTAAAATTCTAATGAAAAGTTTAGATATGCTGTAATAATGATACTGTACCCCAAAGGTTTTCATCTTGGATCTCTACACAGAGTCTGGTAAGAGGGACCCCTGTTTTGGACCTCATGCCTGAGACAGCAGTATGTTATACACATAGATGATACCTGAATTCAGTGTTCAGTCCTGGGACATCACATACTAAAACCGTTAGCATCCCCTCTCCTTACACCATCACTCCACCCCAGAGAAATGAAGACCTATACCCTTAAAGCAAAAGATTATAGTCCTAATGCTGGAAAGTTTGTGGGCTGGCTACTACTAGGCCAAAGTGGATACTGCTTGTGAGTCTAATGGGTTGAAAAAACAGAAGCACTTAGGTAAGAAAAAAGATGAATCTACTATAATTTTTTTCAGCAGGAATGAAACAGATTCTTCCAAAACAAGACAAAACAAAAGAAGTGTCGCTTCTCAGTTGAGTTTAATGTGCATTTTCCTGCTTCATTTTGTGTAACAGGTCACCGGTCTGCAGGAACTCAGTATCATTTTTGTAAGTGGCTGAGAAGCATTTTATCATATTTTAAAATTTGTGCCATCCTGAAAACTGGATATATAGATGATTGATCAATAGTCATTTAATGTACATTGAACATTACAGTTGTAAATAGTTTTATTTCTGATAAAATATTTAATAAGATTTATAAATAAACTTTTAAAAATTCAATTTTAACTATTTTGATTTTAAAATATATGCTTAATTATAGATTCTATTTTGCCTTTTCATGTATCATTTCAGAAGAAAACCTGAGAACATTTTTAAAAGCTTAAGAACATTCTATTTTTATCTTAGTGATTATTATTGATTGTGGTTTAGGCAGCTTTCTTCCTAACTCCCCTCTCATCATAGGGACTACAGAATCCAAATGGCCTAACCGCAGAGATGTTTTCACCTCCCTTTGGAAAACCTGTAACTGTGAATTCTGTCTCTGTTCTTTTGAGAGATAAATCTCTTTAAAAAGCCTCTTGCCAATATTACAATCCAGGCTGTCTTCCTCAAAGACCTGCTAGCCATCTCTTTGAAATGTCATCATCAGGGAAGATGGAGTCTTTATCTTCCAGTCTCATTGGGAAGATAGGAGCTCAGCTTCTTTTGTAATCAAATTAGAAATCTATCTCCTGTCATAAAGTATGTGCAACTTTACTTTTCCTTTGAGTAAGGATGTCTTAACATCCTTAACATCTTAACAAACATAGATGGCCTATGATCTCCATACTAACATCACCACTACAACACACACACACACACACACCAGCTCTTTAATATCCTTCACCTTTTGTTTTACTGGAGTTGAGTGCAGTCTCTGATCTGTTCTCTCTCCCTCATTACAATAGCTTTGAATGAAGTTTTCCTTGTCTGTTTCACTTTTTCCAGTGCAAGTTTTGCTTTGATACAGTTATCACCAGCCCATACATGAATCACAATAATTAAATATAGTCATCTTTAATAAATTGGATGTTTGTTATTTTATTATTATATTTTAAAGTTTGTCATAATAAGGTTATATTTGTCAAGATATAAGACATGTTTTATTTATTAATTTTCTAGTATAATTTATATTTTTTTCAGTATTGATATACTATATAAAGTCCTCATAGGCCCTGCAAATATTAGATGTGAGTCCATCTTAAATTACCTATGAGTTTTCATGCTAATCTATGAATTTCTCAATATCAATGACATTAGAAAAGCTTATCTTGAAGAATAATTTAAGAGATATCTGAAAATTTTATGCTAGGAAATAAGTTTTGTCTAAAGAGAGTATGAGGAATGTGCTTACTAATCCTGATTTATTCAGGGGCTGCAAAAAGTTGTGTGCTTTCATTGCTGATGAAGATACCTGCAATAAACTGCTTGCCTTATTTTCACAAAAGTAGTATGTTAAAAAGCTTTTGTTTTATTCCAAAAAAGCTGGTTCTAATGCAAAAGACATTCCCTAAAGTATATTATTGAATTTGAGTAACTTGAACATTAAGATTTGTTCTAATATAATTTTATTCTTATCAAAACTGAATTATTCTGTGTTGAAGTCCACTTTTCTCATCTATTGATATTATCTGTATTTGCTTATAGAATAGCATTGATATTCTCCCAAAGGTCTACCCTACAGATTTCTTTAGATAGAAGAGGAATAAAGAGAAGTAAATTTCAAAGATTTTCAAACAATTCAAAAAAATAGGATCTATTTTATAATGAAGAGACTTACTAAATAGTTTTATAAAAAGTTTGCCTTTGTAAATTACTCGTAATAATCATTGCTCACAGGTGCATGTTATTTTGTTAAAACTGAAGTATATTCATGTGGTTCATAAATGTTAAGATATTAAAATTTGCCCCAGTAACCAGCATACACTGTCTGATGTGTATAAAATATTAAAACAGACACATGTAAAACCAGGATAATTATTGTTTGCTATTTAACAGGAAGGATTCTATTTAAACAGATATGTAATTTCATAGCAGTAAGTTAAAACATAATTTTTACATGAATATTGAAATATTGTTTAAATATAATAACTGGTTAATGATAGTGTACATTTTTAGAGTCATCTGGTATAAAGTTTCTTTATAAGACTAACATGCTGCATTTTAAATATTGTCAACTTGAATAATACATATCAGAATTAATCTTAACAGAGAAGTCATGCATTCTATAAAACTTTTTTTTTGGGGGGGGTGGAGGATGTCCCCATTTTAAAGGGGCTTCCCAGCTGGCACTAGTGGTAAAGAAACTGCCACCAATACAGAGTTAAGAGACGCTGGTTCAACCCCTAGGCCAGGAAGATCCCTCCTGGAGGAGGTCATGGAAACCCACTCATGGAACCCACTGGTCATGGAAACCAGTATTCTTGCCTGGAGAATCTCATGGACGAGGAGCCTGGTGGGCTGCAGTCCATAGTGTCACACAGAGTCCGACAAGATTGAAGCGACTTATCACGTCACAGCATACCATTTTAAAAATGTTTTACTGGTCCTAAAACACATTCCTAAAACTTGTGGTCCCTTATTATCAAAATAGATTTCAATGGTTTCCACAAACTTGGAATATTTTATTATTAATATTAAAAACAAGATAACACCATGGAGGTGATATCCACCTCATCTAAACTTTATACTCAGAGAAAAATTTGTCAAAACCTTTAAAAAAAATATGATGCCAGAAAAATCACAATAGTGTCGTCAAGTTTTTCCTGATAGCATCCTCTTCTCACTAATCAACCCTTGAAAGTGTCTCTTTGTCAAATTCCTGAAATGGCCAAGGAAAAAGAGAAAGAGATACAGATTTTCTGTTCTGCATTATTGTTCACTAAATTTCAGTTAGATTGTGAAACTTCCCTGTGGTTACTTTAAGATCTTTGTACCACTAAACCTCTGTAATTATTGGAGTCTGTACCATTTGTATTTACAACATGTGCTAAAGGTGAAAATTAATGCACATGCTATATACTTGAGTAATTTTACTTGAAAATTATGACAGATATATGTGTAGGTATATTAATTACTTTGGAAAAAAAGAATAAGCAAACATTAAATAGCTAGCATTTTGCCATGACTGGTGTATTTTGAAGGAAATACACATGGAGAGAGAAGGTAATATAATGTGAGAATTAAGCACATCCGCTCTAGAGTTGATCTACTTGTATGACTAATCTCCTTGCTTGCTCCCTCATCTGTATAATGGAAATAATGATAATTTTACTTTTGTAGACTTGTGAGAATAAAACTAAGCAATACATAAAAAGCAATAAGAAACTGGCTGGTGAAGCTCTTATTATTTCATGCGCTTTTTATAATATCAGTTCAGTTCAGTAGCTCAGTCGTGTCCAACTCTTTGCAACCCCATTAATTGCAGCACGCCAGGCCTCCCTGTCCATCACCAACTCCCGGAGTCCACTCAAACTCACGTCCGTCAAGTCGGTGATGCCATCCAGTCATCTCATCCTCTGTCATCCTCTTCTCCTCCTGCCCCCAATCCCTCCCAGTATCAGAGTCTTTTCCAATGAGTCAACTCTTCGCATGAGGTGGCCAAAGTACTGGACTTTCAGCTTTAGCATCAGTCCTTCCAAAAAACAACCAGGACTGATCTCCTTTAGAATGGACTGGTTGGATCTCCTTGTAGTCCAAGGGACTCTCAAGAGTCTTCTCCAACAACACAGTTCAAAAGCATCAGTTCTTCAGCACTCAGCTTTCTTCACAGTCCAACTCTCACATCCATACATGACTACTGGAAAAATCATAGCCTTGACTAGACGGACCTTTGTTGGTTAAGTAATATCTCTGCTATCTAGGTTGGTCATAACTTTCCTTCCAAGGAGTAAGCGTCTTTTAATTTCATGGCTGCAATCACCATCTGCAGTGATTTTGGAGCCCAGAAAAATAAAGTCTAACACTGTTTCCCCATCTATTTCCCATGAAGGGATGGGACCAGATGCCATGATCTTCGTTTTCTGAGTGTGGAGCTTTAAGCCAACTTTTTCACTATCCTTTTTCACTTTCATCAAGAGGCTTTTTAGTTCCTCTTCACTTTCTACCATAAGGGTGGTGTCATCTGCATATCTGAGGTTATTGATATTTCTCCCGGCAATCTTGATTCCAGCTTGTGCTTCTTCCAGCCCAGCGTTTCTCACGATGTACTCTGCGTATAAGTTAAATAAGCAAGGTGACAATATACAGCCTTGACGTACTCCTTTTCCTATTTGGAACCAGTCTGTTGTTCCATGTCCAGTTCTAATTGTTGCTTCCTGACCTGCATATAGGTTTCTCAAGAGGCCGGTCAGGTGGTCTGGTATTCCCATCTCTTTCAGAATTTTCCACAGTTTATTGTGATCCACACAGTGCAAGGCTTTGGGATAGTCAATAAAGCAGAAATAGATGTTTTTCTGGAACTCTCTTGCTTTTGCAATGATCCAGCAGATGTTGGCAATTTGATCTCTGGTTCTTCTGCCTTTTCTAAAACCAGCTCGAACATCTGGAAGTTCACAGGTCACGTATTTTATAGTATATTTTAATGGTAATAAAGAACAACAGGTTATTCAAAATGGAAAAAAGTTGTGTCTATTAAAAATAATATCCTCTGTTGACCATCAGAAATATCATATTTGATATCAAAATGTAGCCAAAAATTTATTCTTTTTGTTTTAATTATGACTTTTTGATAGGATATTTTTTAATTTATTGCATTTTTAATCATTATTCACTACTTTTAGGTGTAATTTAAAATAAATTAATGTAAATTCTTCCAAGTCGTGCCATCTTACCAAAAATGTACACCCAGAAATAGTTTAGGAACATATGCCACATCTGCACAAGAAAAAGGAGTTAAGGAGAATAGAAAAATATGTATGATTTACTGAAGCTGAAAGCCCCCTCAATTTCACGACTATTTAAGCATGAAAATTGCCTAAAAATATTTGTGCTTTCAAATGAATAGATTCCATTTGGGGATGCAAATTGAGGCCCAGGGGACCTCACTTATGAAAGTTTATATCTTACAGATTCTGAACTAGAAAGATTTAATGTGAGTATTTATGCTTTACGTACAATTGAATAAACAATGTAGAAATGTGAAAAAGGGCATAAAAAAATATGCAGTCCTCATTAGCTAGCTTATACTAATGTTTATGTTTTAGTGTGGATTAATTATATAAATAATATTGTTTATGTCACTGACATTTAAAATTTATATACATAGACTCACATAAACACACATATGCACACATATACTCATTATTAAATTATTGCCAAATATATAGCTAGAGTTAATGGTAATGAAATCCAAATGTAGGACATTCAGGGATACTGGAAATTGGAACACAAACACTTTGAATTTTCCCCCAAATATGAAGCCAATCATTAGGATATGGGAAATGTGCGGCTTCATTACCAGTGATAATTATGCAAGAGAATTGTGTCACTATTAAGCAAATAAAGCATCTAAGGCTCAAAATGCAGATGGTTTGAGGCCTATCTCATGGTCTCTTCACCAAAAATCTAAACAGAGAGGAGCAATATATGTACATGTAAGCCCAAAAGAGGTAAGCAGGGCAGAGTTTTATTAACTTGTATGCCAGGACTTTCTAAGTCGTGAAGATTATGGTACTGGTTGTGGAGACAAATATAGGAGATACTCCTATCAAATGTCTTCTGACAATTAGCCTTTAAGTAAGAGGTAGTGTTGATGTATCAACTCTATATAGGAAAAGACTTTGAAAAAAGGCCAGCAATGAACCTGGCTTTCAACTAGTCAAGCCATGGAGGGAACAATCATCAACAGAGATAATTTGTAATTTCTTGAGTGGTAAAGAAACCAAGGGATATAAATCCTGACACTTAAAGACAATATTTAATGTATTTGTAGAGTGAAATTCAGGAAACCAAGATTATGAATGACCAACTGTGTTGGTACATATGTGGACTACATATGTGTTGGTACATATGTGGTACATATGTGTTTAACTGCAGCAAAGACTAGCACAACAGTGTTTAGTTGTTATCAGGCCAATACAAGCTAATGTTTGTTAGGTTGTAACTTTTCTATGAAAAGCTTCCTGCCCAATGAAGAAGAAAAGGTAAAAGAACCCAGATGTACTATAATGAATATCTGGAGTAGTAAATCTCATGGCAATGAAAGAGATGAACATTCCCTCCTTTAAGTTCTAGTAATAAAAATCCAAGAGGTATAACAATTCTAATTTATGGACTTTTTTTTAACAGGCTGGTAATTTATTCAAATAATGTAAAATAACAAAAGACCATCTTTGAACCACATGGGGACTCACCTGTGCTATCTGGAACCACCACTGCCAGAATCTATTTAGTTAAATGTATTGTTCCAAGGCCAGTGGCTATCCATTTCTGAAGACTAAATCTGTCGGTAGATATTGAATGCAAATATTAAAATAGAAGACTGGTGCTATCATTGCCTTGGATGTGCCTCAATAGGCCCAAAGGGATAACAAAATTCTGGAGTGTTGATTGTAGAATCCTGGTACAGTGGCTCTTATCAAATAAAGTTAAAGGAATAGATATTAATCTTGTATTACTTTACTTCTATCCCCTCCCTTCTGAAACCTGCTCTAAAAATATCTTCCTGATGCTGTGCATGCTGCAAGATACATATCAAAACTGTGATTTACTTTGTTTTTAGTGTATTACAATTTTGAAACAGTTCATGTGTAAAAATACATGATAAATAAAATATTAAAAGCTCATATCCACACTCCTTGCTAAAGATACTTACCATAGTACTGAAGCTCCTTCCCTCTCCTTAAGGTGAGAGGTTGCTGCTGCTAAGTCGCTTCAGTTGTGTCCGATTCTGTGTGACCCCATAGATGGCAGCCCACCAGGTTCCTCTGTCCCTGGGATTCTCCAGGCAAGGATACTGGAATGGGTTGCCATTTCCTTCTCCAATGCATGCATGCATGCTAAGCTGCTTCAGTTGTGTCCGACTCTATGTGACCCTATGGACAGCAGCCCACCAGCCTCCTCTGTCCACAGGATTCTCTAGGCAAGCATACTGGGGTGGGTTGCCATTTCCTTCTCCAAAGGTGAGAGGGAGGTGTGAAACAAATAGGTAAGTGCCCGTGTCTAAGAAAATTCAGCTGTATCTGATTCTTTGTGACCCTATGGACTATAGCCCATCAGGCTCCTCTGTCCATGGAATTCTCCTGGCAAGAATACTAGATTGGGTTGCCATGCCCTCCTCCAGGGATCTTCCTGACCCAGGGATCAAATCAGTGTCTCTTAAGACTCCTGCATTGGCAGACAGCCTCTTTACCAATAGTGCAAACTGGAAAGCCCAAAGAGAATAGGTATTTTTCATTAAAAGTAAATAATATTTAATCTCACTAGATGTGTCTCTATAATTTTACACTATATATTTGTAAGTTTAAGGAATATACAACTTATTTTATACAGTGGAAACAAATAGTACCGTCAGTTCAATTTAGTCACTCAGTCGTAACCGACTCTTTAGGACCCCATGGACTGCAGCACACCAGGACTCCCTATCCATCACCAAATACCTGAGTTTACACAAATTCATGTCCACTGAGTCAGTGATGCCAACCAACCATCTCATCCTCTGTTGTCTCCTTCTCCTCCTGCTCTCAATCTTTCCCAGCAACAGGGTCTTTTCAAACAAGTCAGCTCTTTGCATCAGGTACCCAAAGTATTGGAGCTTCAGCTTCATCAGTCCTTCTAATGAACACCCAGGACTGATCTCCTTTAGGATGGACTTGTTGGATCTCCTTGCAGTCTAAGGGACTCTCAAGAGTCTTCTCCAATGTCACAGTTCAAAAACATCAATTCTTCAGCACTCAGCTTTCTTTATAGTCCAACTCTCACATCCATATATAACTACTGGAAAAACTATAGCCTTCACTAGATGGACCTTTGTCGGCAAAGTAATGTCTCTGCTTTTTAATATGCTGTTTAGATTGGTCATAACTTTCCTTCCAAGGAGTAAGTGTCTTTTTTATTTCATGGCTGCAATCACCACCTGCAGTGATTTTGGAGCCCAGAAAAATAAAGTCAGCCTCTGTGTTCACTGTTTCCCTATCTATTTGCCATGAAGTGATGGGACTGGATGCCATGATCTTAGTTTTGTGAATGTTGAGCTTTAAGCCAACTTTTTCACTCTCCACTTTCACTTTCATCAAGAGGCTCTTTAGTTCTTCTTCACTTTCTACCATAAGGGTGGCATCATCTGCATATCTGAGGTTGTTGATATTTCTCCCAGTAATCTTGATTACTTCATCCTGCCCAAGGTTTATCATGATGTACTCTACATATAAGTTAAATAAGCACGGTGACAATATACAGCCTTGAACTACTCCTTTCCCTAGTTGGAACTAGTCTGCTGTTCCATGTCCAGTTCTAACTATTGCTTCATGACCTGCATACAGATTTCTCAAGAAGCTGGTCAGGTGGTCTGGTATTCCCATCTCTTTCACCATTTTCCACAGTTTACTGTGATCGACACAGTCAAAGGCTTTGACATAGTCAATAAAGCAGAAATAAATGTTTTTCTGGAACTCTCTTGCTTTTTCCATGATCCAGCAGATGTTGGCAATTTGATCTCTGGTTCCTCTGCCTTTTCTAAAACCAACTTGAACATCTGGAAGTTCACCTATTGTTGAAGCCTGTCTTGGAGAATTTTAAGCATTACTTTGCTAAAGTGTGAGATGAGTGCAATTGTGTGGTAGTGTGAACATTCTTTGACATTGCCTTTCTTTAAGATGGAATTAAAACTGACCTTTTCCAGTCCTGTGGCCACTGCTGAGTTTCCCAAATTTGTTGGCATATTGAGTGCATTCCTTTAACAGCATCATCTTTTAGGATTTGAAATAGCTCAACTGGAATTCCATCACCTCCACTAGCTTTGTTCATAGTGATGTTTCCTAAAGCCCACTTTACTTCACATTCCAGGATGTCTGGTTCTAGATTGGTGATCACACCATCATGATTATCTGGTCATGAAGATCTTTTTTGTCCAGTTCTTCTGTGTATTCTTGCCACCTCTTCATATCTTCTGCTTCTGTTAGGTCCATACCATTTTTGTCCTTTATTGAGCCCATCTTTGCATGAAATGTTCCCTTGGTATCTCTAATTTTTTTGAAGAGATCTCTAGTCTTTCCCTCTATTTCTCTGCACTGATCACTGAGGAAGTCTTTCTTATCTCTCCTTGCTTTTCTTTGGAACGCTGCATTCAAATGGGTATATCTTTCCTTCTTTCTTTTGTTTTTTTGTTTCTCTTCTTTTCACAGCTATTTGTAAGGCTTCCTCAGACAGCCATTTTGCTTTCTTGCATTCCTTTTTCATGGGGATGGTCTTGATCCCTGTCTTCTGTACAAAATCACAAACCTCCATCCATAGTTCAGAAGGCACTCTGTCTATCAGATCTAGTTCCTTAAATCTATTTCTCACATCCACTGTATTATCGTCAAGGGTTGATTTAGGTCTTACCTGAATGGTCTAGTTGTTTTCCCCACTTTCATCAATTTAAGTCTGAATTTGGCAATAAAGAATTCACGATATGGCCACAGTCACCTCCCAGTCTTGTTTTTACTGACTGTATAGATAGAGCTTCTCCATCTTTGGCTGCAAAAAATATAATCAGTCTCATTTCAGTGTTGGCCATCTGGTGATTCCATGTGTAGAGTCTTCTCTTGTGTTGTTGGAAGAGGGTGTTTGCTATGACCAGTGCGTTCTCTTGGCAAAACTCTATTAGCCTTTGCCCTGCTTCATTCTGTATTCCAAGGCCAAAGTTGCCTGTTACTTCAGGTGTTTCTTGTTTTCCTACTTTTGCATTCCAGTCCCCTATAATGAAAGGGGCATCTTTTTTGGGTATTAGTTCTAAAAGGCCGTGTAGGTTCATAGAACCATTCAACTTCAGCTTCTTCAGCATTACTGGTTGGGACATAGAC
The DNA here is from genome assembly GCF_032452875.1 of Bos javanicus. Taxonomy (NCBI): domain Eukaryota; kingdom Metazoa; phylum Chordata; class Mammalia; order Artiodactyla; family Bovidae; genus Bos; species Bos javanicus. Next base: position 102,584,109 of record NC_083868.1, on the reverse strand, counting down.
TTGGATCACCGTGATATTGAATGGTTTGCCTTGGAAATAAAAAGAAATCATTCTCTCGTTTTTGAGATTGCATCCAAGTACTGCATTTTGGACTCTTTTGTTGACTCTGATGGCTACTCTATTTCTTCTAATGGATTCCTGCCCACAGTAGTAGATATAATAGCCATCTGAGTTAAATTCACCTATTCCAGTCAATTTAAGTTCACTGATTCCTAGAATGTCAACATTCACTCGTGCCATCTCCTCTTTGACCACTTCCAATTTGCCTTGATTCATGGACCTAGTATTCCAGGTTCCTATGCAATATTGCTCTTTACAGCATTGGATTTTGCGTCTATCACTCTTCACATCCACAACTAGGTGTTGTTTTTGCTTTGGCTTCATCCCTTCAATCTTTCTCGAGTTATTTCTCCACTGATCTCCAGTAGCATATCAGGCACCTACTGACCTGGTGAATTCATCTTTCAGTGTCCTATTTTTGCCTTTTCATACTGTTAATGGTATGAAAATAGTATCATAATTTCTACTTTTACATGTTATATTTAGAGATTTAGCCTATTTTATACATGTATCCTTATTTTTTGCCATTTTGTTAAAATTCCAATCAGTTAACCTGCTTTGATTTACCTATGCTTTTCTCCATTTAATAAATATGTTGATGGTTTCTAACTTTTGGCTATTAAAAATATTGCTATAAATATTTTTGGAGACATACTTGTGTATATGTGTAAAAGCGATTATATTCTTTAAATCTAGGTAAAGAATTACTATGTCTTAGAGTATCAAAATCTCTGTATTTTACCAAATTGCTTACCAAAAGTTTTGTACCACACTGGAGATGTACCACACTGGACACTCTCCAGGACACACGAGAGTGTCCCTGTTTTGCTATATTCTCAACCTTCAGTATGATTGAAACTTCACAATTTGGATTTATATATTTTCTGAAATGGAATCTCCTGGTGGTCAATTTTTGCACTACCTGAAATGTAATACTTTTCACGTGTTTATTAACCCATTCAGATTGCTTTTACTTGAATTTGCCTTGATATATTTTTCCCCATTGTTGGATTCTAGGTGGATAATTTATATGTGATGCATAATAATATTTTATTATTTACATGTGTTGATAATATATTCATTTATGTCTGTAGCTACAGTTATCTAAGATATCTTTATAATAGAATAAAATTTATCACTCTATCAACAAGTATTCTGAGTCACCATACTATTTTAAAATTCAAATACCAAACACACTTGAAGGCAGGACTGTGCTAACAAATTCTCAGGGATCACTTATTATTATTATTTCCTGCAAAGCTCTGACAGAAACAACTGAATTTTTGTTGTAAGGCTTTACTTTTATAGCCTCTTTCTGAGTAAAGTAAATCTATTCTAGTCTATTGTTTAGCTAACAGTTTAATCTTTAAGCTAGCTTCATACAAGAGTCTCAGCTCCAGGCTAATCAAGCCCTTTGTTTCTCCTGGTAGGATAATTAAACTCAAAAGATACAGGAAATCTGCTTATTATTTAACTCTGTCTTGGCCAAGGGCACAGCTTTGTTGTTTGAAGTTAGAGAAATTCTGGAGTATCACAGATCTTCAAGAGTGGGGAACCGGAGAGAAGGCCTTTTGAGGATAATATGGAATTGCATTTGGATCCTCTTCAAAAGTCTTTAAACAAGCAAAGAATGAAAACCCTTTATCAATTTAAAAGCAATAGGCTGACTTTTGTTTATTTAAACGTTATTTAATTTAGGGATTCAGTCACATAGGTTTATATATATATATATACACACACGTATGTATATAGTATTTAGTATTTACTTCAAGAAAAATTGTGAACAGGTTTGAAATGAAAAGAGAGATGAAAGTGTTCTAAGAAGTTTTCCATGCAACCAACCAGATTTCTCTTTATTGCCTTACTTCTGAGCTACTTTACAATTCTATAAATTGTAGATTAATTGTAATATCAGCAGAATTTTTTTTTCTGATAAATATGCAATAATTATTTCTTTTGGAGGGAAATTACTTCTCCCTTATACCAATTTTGCATCTATTTGTATATTCAGCTCATCATTCTTTACATTTTCCCTCTCCCACTCACCATGTGTGTATGTATGTGTGTGTGTGCGTGTGTAGATATGAAACTTTGAATTCTCCTTTGAACCAGTTTTAACACTTCTTGGTGAAATATCAGACTACCAAAAGTTAAGAATATTCAAATAAAAGAATAAAAATTATGTTAGACTTGAATTATTTGTACTAGAATTCTGGAAAACAAGAAGTATAGTAGAAAATTGTGAGAAAAAATGATTAGGAAACAAGTCATTGTCACTAAGATCTTTCTTTGATTCAAAACTGTCTCAGTTCTTAGGAAGATTGGTTAAAAATGTCAGTTAATATTTCTAAGAAATCTTTAATGCAGAAACCTCAAATTAGCCCAAGATGAAGCATAAAATTTTAATTCAAATTGACTTTTAAATGATGTAAGAAATACATTTATGGATGAATTTTGATTTATAAAGACCTAACTCTTTAAAACCTCTGCTTTCCAGGGCAAACCATTCAATATCACTGTAATCCAAGTCTATGCCCCTACCAGTAACACTGAAGAAGCTGAAGTTCAACAGTTCTATGAAGACCTACAAGACCTTCTAGAACTAACATCCAAAAAAGATGTCTTTCTCATAATAGGGGACTGGAATGCAAAAGTAGGAAGTTAAGAAACACTTGGAGTAACAGGCCACTTTGGCCTTGGAGTACAGAATGAAGCAGGGCAAAGGCTAATAGAGTTCTGCCAAGAGAATGCACTGGTCATAGCAAACACCCTCTTCCAACAACACAAGAGAAGACTCTATACATGCACATCACCAGATGGTTGACACCGAAATCAGATTGAATATATTCTTTGGAGGCAAAGAGGAGAAGCTCTATACAGTCAGAAAAAACAAGACTGGGAACTGACTGTAGCTCAGATCATGAACTCCTTATTGCCAAATTCAGACTGAAATTGAAGAAAGTGGAGAAAAACACTAGACCATTCAGATATGACCTAAATCAAATTCCTTATGACTATACAATGGAAGTGAGAAATAGGTTTATAGGATGATATCTGATACATAGAGTGCCTGATGAACTATGGACGGAGGTTCATGACATTGTACAAGAGACAGGAATCAAGACCATCCCTAAGAAAAATAAATGCAAAAAAGCAAAGTGGCTGTCTGGGGAGGTGTTACAAACAGCTGTGAAAAGAAGGGAAGCAAAAACCAAAGGAGAAAGGAAAGATATACCCATTTGAATGCAGAGTTCCAAAGAATAGCAAGGAGATATAAGAAAGCCCTCCTCAGTGATCAATGCAAAGAAATAGAGGAAAAGAATAGAAAGGGAAGACTAGAGATCTCTTCAAGAAGATTAGAGATACCAGGGGAACATTTCATGCAAAGATGGGCTCAATAAAGGACAGAAATGGTATGGACCTAACAGAAGCAGAAGATATGAAGAAGAGGTGGCAAGAATACACAGAAGAACTGCACCAAAAAGATCTTCATGACCCAGATAATCACAATGGTGTGATCACTCACATAGAGCCAGAATCCTGGAATGTGAAGTGAAGTGGGCCTTAGGAAGCATCACTACGAACAAAGCTAGTGGACATGAAGGAATTTCAGGTGAGCTATTTCAAACCCTGAAAGATGATGCTGTGAAAGTGCTGCACTCAGTATGCCAGCAAATTTGGAAAACTCAGCAGTGGCCACAGGACTGGAAAAGGTCAGTTTTCATTCCAATCCCAAAGAAAGGCAATGCCAAAGAATGCTCAAACTACCGTACAATTGCACTCATCTCACACTCTAGTAAAGTAATGCTTAAAATTCTCCAAGCCAGGTTTCAGCAATATGTGAACCGTGAACTTCCAGATGTTTAAGCTGGTTTTAGAAAAGGCAGAGGAACCAGAGATAAAATTGTCAGCATCTGCTGGATCATTGAAAAAGCAATAGAGTTCCAGAAAAATATCTATTTCTTCTTTATTGACTATGCCAAAGCCTTTGACTGTGTGGATCACAATCAACTGTGGAAAATTCTTCAAGAGATGGGAATACCAGACCACATGACCTGCCTCTTGAGAAATCTATATGCAGGTCAGGAACTAACAGTTAGAACTGGACATGGAACAACAGACTGGTTCCAAACAGGAAAAGGAGTACATCAAGGCTGTATATTGTCACCCTGTTTATTTAACTTATATGCAGAGTACATCATGAGAAACTCTGGGAAGGATGAAGCAAAGCTGGAATCAAGATTGCTGGGAGAAATATCAATAACCTCAGATATGCAGATGACACCACCCTTATGGCAGAAAGTGATGAAGAACTAAAGAGCCTCTTGATGAAAGTGAAAGAAGAGAGTGAAAAATTTGGCTTAAAGCTCAACATTTAGAAAACTAAGATCATGGCATCTAGTCCTATAACTTCATGGCAAATATATAGGGAAACAGTGGACACAGTGGCTGACTTTATTTTTCTGGGCTCCGAAGTCACTGCAGGTGGTGACTGCAGCCATGAAATTAAAAGACGCTTACTCCTTGAAAGAAAAGTTATGACCAACCTAGATAGCATATTGAAAAGCAGAGACATTATTCTGCCAACTAAGGTCAGTCTAGTCAAGGCTGTAGTTTTTCCTGTGTTCATTTATGGATGTGAGAGTTGGACTGTGAAGAAAGCTGAGTGCCGAAGAATTGATGCTTTTGAACTGTGGTGTTGGAGAAGACTCTTGAGAGTCCCTTGGACTGCAAGGAGATCCAACCAGTCCATTCTGAAGGAGATCAGCCCTGGGATTTCTTTGGAAGGAATGATGCTCAAGCTGAAACTTCAGTACTTTGGCCACCTCATGCAAAGAGTTGACTCATTGGAAAAGACTCAGATGCTGGGAGGGATTGGGGGCAGGAGGAGAAGGGGACGACAGAGGATGAGATGGCTGGATGGCATCACTGACTTGATGGACATGGGTTTGGGTAGACTCTGGGAGTCGGTGATGGACAGGGAGGCCTGGCATGCTGCAGTTCATGGGGTGGCAAAGAGTTGGACATGACTGAGAGACTGAACTGAATTGAACTGAACTGGAAAAGACAGAAAAAAGTTACATATAGCTCCACTATTAAATAGAATTTTTAAATCAATTTAAAACTTCTATAACAATAAAAATGTTCTCATTAAATTTTAGCAACCTGTGAAAATCTACATTAATAAATCTAAAACTCCTCTAAAAACATTAAATTAAAAAATGAACATTAATATACAACTACAGTTTAACTCTACATGCTTTGGCCAGATGTCTACTTTTGAATGAAGAACAACATAGACAGACACTTAAATATTATGATAAATTAATCTTAGAGAGTTTGGGCCAGAAGCAATGGTAACATAGCAACAGAGTGATATTGCACGTGGAGAGATTCATAAATCTTGAAGTACCATTTTATTAACTAAGCTGATAATTATGTGCTTCATGTAGTGATGATCAGAAATATTTACTTTAGGATTAGTAAAATATCCTTAAATTGTACTCAGTCATATAATTTTCAACTAAAATTCAGCAAATTAAAAGCATAATGAGATATAACTAAGTCTTTATGAGAATGACTAAAATAAAAAATACCAACTACACCAAATGCTGGTAAGGGTTCAAAACAGTAAGACTTCAGTAGCAAAGAACCCTTGCAGAGTTGAGCTTAGTTTCTTCATTTCATCTTCAATAGAAAGACAAAGACAGGAAATAGCTAATTTTAGGACTGGTATCAGGAAAATACAAAATAAGCCTATAGAAAGTTTTAGTGCTAGGCAGTAATGAAATGTTAAAAGGATTTTGCATAGTATTGAGCATATTGCAAAGTACTGAGCATAGCTCCAGTAACCAAAACAGGAACAGTTTAAGTAATAAAATAAAAAGAATTTTGGATTAAATTCCTAAGAGTAAAAGAAATATTCATGAGTCTGTAATGATATAAATAAATGATTGAATAACTATATAACTGGGAAAAAAAGCAAACCTTCCCTTCAGAAGAATTTCAAATAATAATTATAGAAGAGATACATAATAATAATAATTGTTACAGGCAAGTTCCACTTATATCTGTTAAAATTAGTAGGCTAAATCTTAAGAGACAAGATATTTGTATATTCTCAGACATTCTCTCCCCTTATATTAGTTATTGTGATGATTTTAACACATGTTTACAAATTCTTTGATATTCCTTTCTCTTGAAGATGTAGCTTAATTCTCATCCTTTTTCACATGAGCTGGATTTATTGACTCACTTCTTAAGACTAGAGTATGAAGAAGAAACCAATAGTAGCATTGACAGTGGAGAAACATGGCAGGTACAACCTTAACCAAGCAATCAAGTTTAACGTTACCAGTAGTCAAAGTAATATCATAAACCTTCTGATATGATATCATGAGAGGGGCACTTTACCTATGTGACATTGTTCCTCATATCTACTCACTCAATTTAATCATGAGAAGACATAAACCAGATCCAAATTGAGGGACATCCTATCACATATCTTGCTAGTAATCTTCAATTATAAAAAGACAAGACTGAGAAATTCTCACAGATTAGAAGATCCCCTTGAAGAGGAAATGGCTACCCACCCCAGTAGTCTTGCCTGGGAAATCCCATGGACAGAGGAGCCTGGCAGGCTACAGTTTATGGGGTCTTAAGAGTTGGACATGACTTAGCAACTAAACAACAACAAAGAAGACATAATGATTAAGTGCAAGATGGTGTCCTACTGATTCATGGATCCAGAAAAGGACATTAGTTGATTAACTGTTGAAATGTGAATAAAATCCTTTTTTTTTTTTGGTAATGATATTGTATCATCATTAATTATTTAGTTTTGATAAAGAGAGTGCATGCATGCTTGGTTGCTCAGTCATGACTCTTTGTGACCCCATGGACTATAGCCTTCAGGCTCCTCTGTCCATGGAATTTTCTAGGCAAGACTACTGGAGTAGGTTGGAGAAGATCCAGGGGATCTTCCCAACCCAGAGACTGAACCCGTGTCTCTTATGGCTCCTGCGTTGGCAGGCAGGTTTTTACCACTAGCACCACCTGGGAAACTGATAAAGAAAGTATGGTTATATAAAATACTAACTTCAGAGAAATACTATAAATCAGGGTTTATAGTAATTACTTTTACAGCTCTTTAAATTTACAATTATTTAAAAATAAGGCATTTATGTGCACACAGAGATCATGTGAGGACATAGTTGGAAGGTGTCAAGGGCAGAGGTCTCAGAAGAAACAAAATCTGTTCACACCTTGATCTTGGACTTCCAGCCTCCAAAACTGAGAAAAAAAAATTTTTTTGTTTTAATAATAAAGAGTTTGAAAGTGAAAGCAAGTCAAATTCACATCCTAGTATATTAAATAAGCCATTTTCCTTATATTTTGCCCATCACCTCTTTTAATGGCTAAATTCTGTTTCTTCAATTAACATTCACTATAAATATGAATGTTCTGTTAATTATTTAGTTCATATACACTTGTTATAGAATGCCCATTTAGGGAGAGCTTTTGTTCATTCCTTCTCTCTCTGGCTCTTTTTCAGCATAGAAAAATTTGGAGTCTGGAAATTTTTTTTTTTTTTTTACTAAGCAACAGGATGTGCTTTCTTTTCTGTGCATAAGAGAAAGCAATACAAACTATAGAATGTTCATTCTGGTTTGCTTGGATGTGTGGCCCTTTAATATATGCTTTGAATTAGTTGAGTTATTTAAAAATTTAATGTTTTTATTAATATATTCCAATATAGAAGTGCAAATCTATAATGAAACAACTCTGCATGCAATTTACATGTGGGCATGCAGGTGTTGCACAGTGTTTTCAAAGTAATTTCAATAATTTCTACTTACTATTTTAAATCAGTCTTTCACAGTAATTGGTGAGATTATGAACATTTTCTGTTCAACAGATTACACCTGACTGTAGTGTAAACAGAAAGTAATTACAATTGCTTGAGGCTAGTGTGACTAACATCATATCACTTAGCATATACTGAAAAGAATTGAAGAGTAACATTTTCCAGTTGATCTATGAGAAAATTTGGTAAATAAGTATGCTTGGTCAGCAAAAGAAGGGAAATGCACTTTTAGATAATATGACTTCCTATCTTTGGTGTCTTACAAAGGATGAGAAACTGAACCGTATGCTCAGTAATACACACCTCTTTCTATATGCACAAATTTCAGCTGCTATCAGGTGATATCATACTGTGATAAAACAGTGTCCGTTATTTCTGTATGAATAACTTGAGAAGAAAATGGGATAAGAGTTTCCCGTGTAATCCATTAAAAAAAAAAAAAAAAACTTCTGAAAAATAAACAGAAAATTTTCCATTAGCAAAAGATATATAAGACCACAATTTCCAATGGAGTGACTGCATATTGAGAGAGACCATTCTGTAATGGAAAAGTTAATGTGTGTGGTTGGTTTGCTGTGATAAGAGCATGAGAAGGAGAAGTAGAGATGCATGCCCACATCTGGATTCTTGTAGATTTAGCAATGGAAGTATCCCTGAGCAGCTACAAGGGACCTTGATTATGAACAACTGTAAGACCTAGAGAGAAACTAGCATCTGTGGGAAAACTGAGCATGTTTTAAATCTATTATGCTCTCTCATAACCAACCCTTTTATAAACACAATGCGCTTTTCCTGGAGGAGTAATATGAAATGCAATAGTACATATGTCTCAATAGTTCATTGATTATTGGATTTTCTTTTACTCATTTTTTCATTCAAAATATTATAGTGTCTAATGTAACTGGGGCTTCTGCTGCTGCTGCTGCTAAGTCGCTTCAGTCGTGTCTGACTCTGTGCGACCCCATAGATGGCAACCCACCAGGCTCCTCCATCCCTGGGATTCTCCAGGCAAGAACACTGGAGTGGGTTGCCATTTTCTTCTCCAATGCATGAAAGTGAAAAGTGAAAGTGAAGTCGCTCTGTCAAGTCCGACTCTTAGCGACCCCATGGACTGCAGCCTACCAGGCTCCTCCGCCCATGGGATTTTCCAGGCAAGAGTACTGGAGTGGGCCATTGCCTTCTCCGAACTGGGGTTTCAGTAGTGACCAAATTAGGCATGGTTCCCATCTCTGTAGAATCCATAGTCTGGTGGACACTATAAATTCAAAAGAAATAAAAACAAATTATGTGGTTGTAAAATTAATACAAGTTTTGATACAGACAAGCAGAATTGGAAGAAAAGAGGACCATAACACTCTGAAGAAGTTCAAACTGGACAATCTTTGAAGGTTTAACTAAGTTAAAATAGAAATTGTGAGGGCTGCCCTGGTGGCTCAGCTATAAAGAATCTGCCTGCAATGCAGGAGACACTTTATCCCTAGGTCAGGAAGATCCCCTGAAGGAGGTAATGGCAACCCAATCCAATATTCTTGCCAGGAAAATCCCATGGACAGAAGAGCTATATGGGGCACAGGCCACAGGGTCATAAAAGGTTGAACATGACTGAAGCAACTGAACACACCCACCCCCGCCACACACACACAAGGATTGTGAAGAGAACATAGAATGGGAAGATTGCTCCAGACAGAGACAGAAGCAAGTGCAAAAGCTCTACAGTGAAAGGAGCCTAGAGTATTTTAGAAAAAAAAGATGCCTTATATAAACTGTAGTGATAAGGGGAGAATAGGGTGTAGGGTAAGTGCTGCTGGGCAAGGGGGGAATGCTAGAAAGGAAGCCCACTAATTGATTAATTAGCTCTTTCATTCAGTGAATATTTATTCACTAGTAAACCAAGTTTGTAAAAACATGCCTGGCACACACCTTTGAGAGACTTACAATATGGTGGGAAAGAAAGAGCAATCATGTTGGCACACGGACTAATTTAAATACAGTGGATTCCTAAGAGTGCTGTGAAAGACTACTTTATGGATGGGAGGAACTATTGAGGGAGGTCCTAGGGAGGTGAAAACTGTACTGAGGTTTCATAAGTGAGATTTTAGGGCTTTAATCCAAAATGACTTTTACTGTACTACACACTGTAGTCTAATTTTTTCTAGTACCTGGATCACAGGTAAATAAAAATTTTCACAAAATTTTGAGTTTTATAACTGAGATGTACTATGACAGAAAACATCAGAGTTAAAACAGGAGACTATACTTGGCCCTACTTAGCCAACTTTGCAGAAGAGGTCATGCAAGCTGAGCCCTGAGAGGTCATGAGGAATCCTATAAAATGGAAGAGTATAACAGGAGAACAAAGAGGAAGAGAGGAGAGTTTGTGAAAGGTCATGGAGACATGAGAAACAACACCTTTCAGGAAGCCTTCACATATTCACCACAGTGTAGGTCTGTTTGGAAGAATGGCTGGATCTGAGTCTAACCAAATAGGGAAGAACTACTCTGGCAGCACTGGCAGGCTCTGCAAAGTTCCTTGGGGGAGATGGAGCTTATACTTCATGAGTTTATACCTCGGGGCTGCCATTTAAGGTTTTAAATGACCTGATAGCATTTGTATTTTACAAAGGTCACTTCTACTTTGATTTGAAAAAAAAAAAATGGTCTGTATTTGAGCAAAGAAAGATGCTGTATAAAAATTCTTAAATATTGCCACTGAAGTACTCCTAATGGAAGAGGAAAGAGAAGCATATTCTAGGGATCTAGTAGGGGAATCTGAAATTGCTCTTTGGCTGTAAAGGATTTCAACTTTAAGAAATAAATTAATGTAAATATTCTAAACTACTCTGTGAAATTATACTTGCATTTTTTGATAATTATAATACATTCTACAATATAAAAATTATTTGGAAGAAAATGCAAAGTCCTAAAAAAAATATCAGTTTGCAACTTGGCATCCCAGTATGTGACCACTTGGGGTTAATAAAAACAGTTTAAGAAACAAGATCTCACATTTAACAAATAGGGATATAGATATGCATAGAATGTTGATAGAAAAGCTATACATATGAGTGTATGTAGACAACTGAAACAAAACAAAGCAGAAATAAAAACAAAAACATTTTTCTACTAAATTAACATAAGAACAGTTGTAGAAGAAACTTCACCTGATTTGAATATTGCATCTATGTGCTTTGAAATTCTTAATTTGCTTAAAGATATATTTTAAAAATATATGTGTGAAACAATCTTTCTCTCTGCTGATTTTATACTTTATTAATGATATTTCCTAAATTACATTTATCATAGTTTATATTTCAAGTAATTTAAAATTCTTAATTTTGATAAGAATGAAATCCTAGTTCAGTGTCTATGTCCCCATTTTTACTGCAAATACTAAACCAAGGCACGCCTAGGAAAAACACCCAACATACTTCATTATGCCAATTACATTTCTCTTTCCTGAGAAACAGAAAATATATTAAAAATTGATAATCAATATAGGACCTCATTTTTTTTGTGCTCTTCCTCTATACCATTAAGAGCTTTTAGATCTCCCATGATATTTAATCCAAATTCATACATATATCTGATATCTAAGTTCTATCTAAGGTCTCATCTAGAACTGAAATTTGATGATATTATGCTATATTTATGTACGTATTTAATGAATATCTCCTTGGCTGAGAAGGAAAATCCTGACATGGAGCAGTGTAAATGAATATCACAAAGTTAGGACAGAAAGAGAAAAAGTGATTAATCACTCTGCTATTTAATGGACTACTGTGTTGTTGAAATATCTTTTGAAAAAATTGTCACTTTTTGGTATTTTACCCCAAACAAAGAGACCAAAAATTTCTTCATACCCTCATTTTTTTCTTTTTCTTGAAATATTAAATCATTGACAAAACATTTATGTGTCATTCAAATAAATTCATTATCAGTATTTTGACTTTATAGATTTAGGACATACTCGCCTCTCATCAGTATAACTATTCTTGTCACAAAAAGATTGAAATGTATTTTTTCCAATATACTTCACAAATACTTGTTCACATAAAGAGCTTTAGAAAAACTTCTAAAAGTGGCTGCTTCTGCTGGAAGTTTTCTCCTTTTGCCCTTTCTCTTCTGTTTCTATCTGAAATGTTGTCAAGATGGCTGGAACTTCAGCAGTCATGTGGTGATGAGACTACATTGAAGATGTAAATAATGATGATGAAAAGTGAAGATAGAAATTGACTAGGCTCTAATCATACAGAGTTTCTTTATTGGCACTGGGTTGTCTAAGCAAGTCTCTTACAAGAGAATAAAATCTTATTTAAACCAAAATTATTGAAGTTTTCAATTACCTGCAACCATATAATCCTGTGATACATTCAAATGAACCATCAGACTACTGGAGCATGAATTTGTTTCCCCTCTTTTTTTCCTCATTTATATTATACTTAGTAGGATATAAATATGTATGTAAGTAGTACACAAAGTCTTTCTTTTGCACTAAACACTATGGTGTAAATATCTTATTATGCCTTTTAATATTCTCCATTTTCACAAAATTACAGTAATTAAATAAAATACCTATTATACATTTCTTATTTTTTTGCTATTGTAAACAAGAGTAAATGAATGTACCAGATTTTCAAATCTAAGCTGACATCATGTACTATTAAAAATAATTAATGAATTGATCAAAACGTTACAAGTTAACACCAGGCAACTAATTCTATACAAGAGTGCTATATTTGTGGTGGAGGGGGAATGGTTCTCTAAAACCAGGCTCAACATAACTGGAGGCAGTACAAGTGCTGGGCAGGAGAAATTGACAATCATGATTGTGTGATATGAAGCTAATTAAGATCATGGAAATCAAAGGCTCACAAGGGTGGCCTGATGTGTGACTCCACCACACATCAAAGGTATAGAAATGCTTACTGAGGTAAGACTGTTGAGAAACAGAGGACTATCTCATGATCATTGCTTATCATATTAAGTTTGTTTTGGTGCTAAAATAGTTTTACTCTGCACAGTTCAGTTCAGTTCAGTTCAGTCGCTCATTCGTGTCTGACTCTCTATGACCCCATGGACTGCAGCATGCCAGGCCTCCCTGTCCATCAAAAACTTCCGGAGTTTGCTTAAACTAATGTCCATTGAGTCGGTGATGCCATCCAACCATCTTATCCACTGTCACCCCCTTCTCCCACCTTTCAATCCTTCCCAGCATCAGGGTCTTTTCTAATGAGTCAGTTATTCGAATCAGGTGGCCAAAGTATTAGAGTTTCATCTTCAGCATCAGTCTTCCCAATGAATATTCAGGACTGATTTCTTTTAGGATAGACTGATTGGATCTCCTTGCAGTCCAAGGGACTCTTAAGAGTCTTCTCCAACACCACAGTTCAAAAGCATCAATTCTTCATGACTCAGCTTTCTTTATAGTCAAACTCTCACATTCATACATGACTACTGGAAAGACCATAGCTTTGACTAGTCAGACCTTTGTTGGCAAAGTAATGTCTCTGCTTTTTAATATGCTGTCCAGGTTGGTCATAACTTTACTTCCAAGGAGTAAGCATCTTTTATTTTCATGGTTGCAGTCAGAATCTGCAGTGATTTTGGAGCTCCCCAAAATAAATCTTTCACGGTTTCCACTGTTTCCCCATCTATTTGCCATGAAGTGATGGGACTGGATGCCATGATCTTAGATTTCTGAATGTTGAGCTTTAAGACAACTTTTTTCACTCTGCTCTTTCACTTTCATCAAGAGGCTCTTTAGTTCCTCTTCACTTTCTGCCATAAAGGTGGTGTCATCTGCATATCTGAGGTTATTGATATTTCTCCCAGCAATCTGGATTCCAGCTTGTGCTTCTTCCAGCCCAGCATTTCTCATGATGTATTCTGCATATAAGTTAAAGCAGCAGTGTGATAATATACAGCCTTGACATACTCCTTTCCCTATTTGGATCCAGTATGTTATTCCATGTCCAGTTCTAACTGTTGCTTCCTGACATGCATACAGATTTCTCAAGAGGCCGTCAGGTGGTCTGGTACTCCCATCTCTTTAAGAATTTTCCACAGTTTGTTGGGATCCACACAGTAAAAGGCTTTGGCATAGTCGATAAAACAGAAATAGATGTTTTCCTGGAACTCTCTTGCTTTTTCAGTGATGCAACAGATTTGGCAAATTGATCTCTAATTCCTCTGCCTTTTCTAAAACTAGCTTGAACATCTGGAAGTTTACGATTCATGTACTCTTGAATCCTGACTTGGAGAATTTTGGGCATTACTTTACTAGTGTGTGAGATGAATGCAATTGTGGGGTAGTTTGAGCATTCTTTGGCATTGCCTTTCTTTGGGATTGGAATGAAAACTGACCTTTTCCAGTCCTGTGGCCACTGTTGAGTTTTCCAAATTTGTTATCATATTGAGTGTAGCACTTTCTTTGCATCATCTTTTAGGATTTGAAATAGCTCAACTGGAATTCTATCACCTCCGCTAGCTTTGTTCGCAGTGATGCTTTCTAAGGCCCACTTGACTTTGCATTGGCATTCCAGGATGTCTGGCTCTAGGTGAGTGGCCATACAATCATGATTATCTGAGTCATGAAGATCTTTTTTGTACAGTTCTTTCATGTTCTTGACAACTCTTCCTAATATTTTCTGCTTCTGTTAGGTCCATACCATTTCTGTCTTTTATTGAGCCCATCTTTGCATGAAATGTTCCCTTGGTATCTCTAATCTTCTTGAAGAGATCTCTAGTCTTTTCCATTCTATTGTTTTCCTCTATTTCTTTGCACTGATCGCTGAGGAAGGCTTTCTTATGTCTCCTTGCTATTCTTTGGAACTCTACATTCAAATGGGTATATCTTTCCTTTTCTCCTTTGCTTTTCACTTCCTCTCTGTTCACAGCTATTTGTAAGGCCTCTTCAGACAACCATTTTGCTTTTTTGCATTTCTTTTTCTTGGGGATGCTCTTGATTCCTGTCTCCTGTACAATGTCACGAACCTCCGTCCATAGTTTATCAGGCACTCTATCTATCAGATCTAATCTTTTGAATCTATTTCTCATTCCCACTGTATAATCATAAGGGATTTGATTTAGGACATACCTGAAGGTTTTCCCTACTTTCTTCAATTTAAGTCTGAATTTGGCAATAAGGAATTTATGATCTGAGCCACAGTCAGCTCCTGGTCTTGTTTTTGCTGACTGTATAGAGCTTCTCCATCTTTGGCTGCAAAGAATATAATCAATCTGATTTTGGTGTTGGCCATCTGGTGATGTCCATGTGTATAATCTTCTCTGGTTTTTTGAAGAGAGTGTTTTCTATGACCAGTGTGTTCTCTTGGAAAAACTGTATTAGACTTTGCTCTGCTTCATTTTGTACTCCAAGGCCAAATTTGCCTGTTACTCCAGGTATCCCTGACTTCCTACTTTTGCATTCCAGCCCCATTTAATGAAAAAGACATCTTTTGGGGTGTTAGTTCTAGAAGGTCTTGTAGGTCTTCCTAGAACCATTCAACTTTAGCTTCTTCAGCATTACTAATCGGGGCATAGACTTGGATTACCGTGATATTGAATGGTTTGCCTTGGAAATGAACAAAGATCATTCTGTTGTTTTTGAGATTACATCCAAGTACTGCATTTCGGACTCTGGTTGACTATGATGGCTACTCCATTTCTTCTAAGGGATTCTTGCCCAAAGTAGTAGATATAATGGCCATCTGAGTTAAATTTATCCATTCCAGTCCATTTTTCACTGATTCTTAAAATGTTGACGTTCACTCTTGCCATCTCCTCTTTGACCAATTCCAATTTACCTTGATTCATGGATTTGGCATTCCAGGTTCATATGCCATTTTGCTCTTTCCAGCATAGGACTTTGCTTCCATCACCAATCACATCCAAAACTTGGTGTTGTTTTTGCTTTGTTTCTTTCTCTTCATTATTTCTGGAGTTATTTCTCCACTGATCTCTATTAGCATTTTGAGCACCCTACAACCTGGGGAGTTCATCTTTCAGTGTCCTATATTTTTGCCTTTTCATACTGTTCATGGGGTTCTCAAGGCAAGAATACAGAAATGATTTGCCATTCCCTTTTCCAGTGGACTATATTTTGTCAGAACTCTCCAGCATGACCTGTCCATTTTGGGTGGCCCTATACAGCATGGCTCATAGTTTCATTGAGTTAGACAAGGCTGTGGTCCATGTGATTAGATTGGTTAGTTTTCTGTGATTGTGGTTTTCAGTCTGTCTGCCCTCTGATAGAAAAGGATAAGAGGCTTATGGAAGCTTCTTTGCACAGGACATGTTAAATCCTTTGTTTGTTGTGATACTTTAAATATAATGAATGCATTGCTTTTCCTACCATTCTTGGTTTCAGATACTTCCATTACCACATTTGCTGCTTCATACACATATGATGCTGCAAACTGAGAAAACTGATAAGCATGCAGAACAGACATAATTGCTTGAAATTTAACTTCAGAAAGCAAAAAAAGGTCTCCAAAATTTAAAAAAATGTCAATTTCTTTTGTTACATCATTTTGTTGTTGTATTTGGTTTTATTTTGAAAAAGTAATGGATAATGTATTGTGTAAGTATCAGAATCTTTTTTTCTTTTTAATGCCTCTGCATGGTGTGCAGATCCAGATACACACCTTTCATTAAGGCTGTTCTATCCACTCAAATACAAAATAATAGTAATAACAGTGGCAGTACTTTTTTCTGATATCATAACACTAATAACTAATACTGGTGATTTAGACACCAGTGCTTTGTTATTTTCTCCATTAAGTTATTATATTATCATTTATCCTTTGTATTGTTACTGAATCATTTTTATATTTTTAATCTTAAAGGATGTTGAGTTTATATTAGGCATTCAAGGAAAGTCCTAATTGCCTGGTCAGAGAGTTGTATTTATATGAAGATTTTCCCAGCTTACCAGCGATATACTTTTCCTAATGTGTTTCAGATCTATACACAATCCTTATTGTGCTCTCTTCCTCGTACTGCTCTCTCCTTTCTAAGTATTTAAATCAATTTTTAATAATTATTTATGTTTAATTACATGTCTCCTTTAGATGTTAAACTCCATGAAGGTTCAGTTTTGTTCTGTTTTATTATTGTAGACCCTGTGGCAGAAATAATTCTTGGTACAAAGAAGGTAATGAGTGTATGTTTTTTTTTTTTTTAATTTTATTTTATTTTTAAACTTTACATAATTGTATTAGTTTTGCCAAATATCAAAATGAATCCGCCACAGGTATACATGTGTTCCCCATCCTGAACTCTCCTCCCTCCTCCCTCCCCATACCATCCCTCTGGGTCGTCCCAGTGCACTAGCCCCAAGCATCCAGTATCGTGCATCAAACCTGGACTGGCAACTCGTTTCTTACATGATATTTTACATGTTTCAATGTCATTCTCCCAAATCTTCCCATCCTCTCCCTCTCCCACAGAGTCCATAAGACTGTTCTATACATCAGTGTCTCTTGTATGTTGTTTTAAATAAATATATAAAAGACTGGCAGAATAAGGAGCAAATCTTTAAGGGACTAATGAAAAAAAGGAGATATAAAACAAATGTCATGGAGCATAGATGAGACAAAATTTGTTGTAATGTACATCTTTGCATAATGTGATCCAAGATAGATTTCCCAAAGCCAGAGACTTGGAATTACTACAGTTTGTAATATTTGTCTTCTAATTTTACCTCAGATTTGAATGTTCATGAGAACACAACTACATACTTTTTTTTCTTCCAGTCACAGGTCTATTAAGTAGGGCCCTGTTTGCTAGTACATTTTAATAGCTTGCAGAGCCATATGGAGATCTACATTCAGAGAAGTTTTGCAACAAACATCTCTTAAATAAGTATATTGATTTTATTTTGAAGTAGTAAATTGACGTAACTGCTGTCATAAAAGTATTGTTGTTTATTCTGTTTATATGTGTAACTTCTACTACTCTTGGCTGAATTTTACTATTATTTGTTTGATGAATCAAACAAATTCTGATAGTTACCTGGTTTCTTGGGATCCATACCAATGTCCCCATGTGTCACTGTTTTTACAAACAACATTGTCAATCTTGGGATTGATGGCATATACTCAATTTGCATCTGTAATTTAAAATTATTTAATGATGAAAGACAAGATACCTTTCCATGGGGATAATATTAATTGCAATTATGCTGTGATCAGAAATGCAACATTAGTTCTGATAACTTGATCAAATTATGCTGTGAACTTAATATACTTTGTCATTATAATAAGGCAAAGTCTTATTTGTATCTTTTTTTTCCCTGTATTTGGAGATTACAAATCTGAAATGATAAAAGAAACAGTAACTATTTAGGCCAAGAGTTTATCTGAAAACTTCTATTAGCTTTCAATATGTTTTCTCTACATTTATGACCTCTATTCACAAACACTTGGTAGTACTTTTAAACAACAAGTACTAAGTTGTAGTATATTATTCATATAAGCCACCTAGGTATGCTTTGGTACCATGTTATATCCTAGTAATATTATGCAAAAGGAAACTTACAGAACACTTGAGTTTCTCTTCAGTAACTAGCTGGTAGGTTTTGTGGAAATCCAACCTGTAATATGGATTCAATGAGACAATATTTTAACCCAAAGAGGCAAAGTATCTGAACATCACTTTATAGTCTCACATGTGTTTCTTTAATGGATTTACACTAGATAATACTTGTGCACTGGCAGCACTAACCTTGGCTATTAGAAAAGGAAACACTCAGATGTGTTCCTTACATTTTTTTAAAGAAGCTATTTTTAAATTTCTTTTGGATTTTGACAAGTCCTCAAATGATAAAAATAAATGTTTGCTGTCCATTCTTTGTGTATTGACATATTAATGGAGTAAAAACACTAGCAGAAAGAAAACTTATTACTCATAGTTCTGTGATTCAGTTTTGCCATATGAACCAAAATAATAATGGTAATGGAAAACATACAGACCTCATTACTAGAGAAACAATGAAAAGACAAACTGACACAGTTCCTCTTATTCTCAAGATGTATAGCAGCCATTTACAGCAATACTATGAGTGAGTATTGTATTTCAGATATTAATATATTTCAAAAGTTTCTTCAAATTATGTTAACCAAACACAAAGAGGAGAAATGAAACAACAGTGAGACAACAATGAAACAAACAAAAAAAATTATTTACTCCATAGTCATTTGATTTTTTTCCAAACATGATAAAATCAAAGCATATATCCACCAAACTTTATTGACCCAATATTGAGTGAAATATTTATTCAAATGTCTCAAAACTGAAATAGGAGTCTGGGACTTCTGAGTAAATTTGGATTGAGGATATACATAATTTATGTGAGTACAAAAATTTGATTTGAAAAAATTGTACTTGAAGTTGACTCTATTCTAAAAACAAAACAACCAAGGAAATACAAAACAATCATCTTAAAGTACTAGAGAGACATATACATTTCCTAGAAATAGAATGGAAATGTGAGCCACAAAGTGAGGATCTGGCCCAGAAGAAATGTCTACTTGAATAGGCATAAGTGGTAGCAAATTCAGTAGAGAGCTAAGTAGCTTGGAATCAACTGACTGGGATCAACTACCCGCTTCTGTTGCAAATCACAAGATAACCTCCAAATATTCAAGTTATAGTTTACTTTTCTATAACGGGGAATGTGATTAAAACACAAACAATAACAAAAAATACCAATGGATTTTCTATTCATTAAATAAATATTTATCGAGCACCCATATAGTGTGACACTCTTCAATTTACCAAGTAGGAAACAAGATGTCTATTTTCTTATAGCTTTCATGGACCGTATGATTACTGAGTTGATTGAAATAATGTACTTAACACTGCACCAAGAATCTACCAATTATAAAAGAAAGTTCCTGTAATAAATACTGTGAGGATTTATATTATTATTATTCAGCAAATTGTGAGCTAATATGAAATCTTTTGTCATCTGATGTCATTTGGTTTGACCTGATATGGCAGCAGTGGTAGAAGTGGAAGTGATCAACATTTGATGGCTGATAATAACCTCATTTCTCAGACTTCTCTATATAGTATATACATCTTTGATGATCAATGAAAAGTGGTCTAAGTTTGTGCCTACTGAAATTGGCCACAATCTGGCAACCTACTGAAACATGTTCAATCATTTCATTTAAACAGGTTTGGAAGTAAGTATATTTTCTGAAAGTTTGCTTATCTTAATTTATGAAAAGCTTTCAGAATCATAAAGTTTAATTAATTTTTTAATTGGGCTAACATAAAGTACAGTCTTTATGGAGCTCTTTATATTTACTACTCTAATAGATAATGAATTTTATAGTAAACAACAGAGTATATTTTATTCACTGAATCATTGGGAAGTTAACTTCACTTTAAATAAAGAATGACTTACACATTCTTGAAACTATATTTTTAAGGATAAACTTTTAATGCAATGAAAAAATCAGCAACTGTATCTCAATAACAAAAGGAACTTAAAACAATGTTTTTATTATTAGAATTCTAAGTTCTTGCTCAGTTGATTATATTAAACTTCATCCCACTTTCATTTTATCACTTGTTCTTCTCAACTTTTAATTTTCTGTATAAATTAATATTCCACTGGGTACATATGTATTATTTCTCCATGACTGCTATAACAAATTACCAGAAATGCAGGGGCCTAAAGCAATGAACTATTATTTTACAATTCTGTAGTTAGAAGTCTGACTTGCCCCATGTCGCTTCAGTTGTGTCCTTCTCTTTGTGACCCCATGGAGATAGTCTGCCAGGCTCCCCTGTCCATGGGATTCTCCAGGCAAGAATACTGGGATGGATTGCCATTTCCTCCTCCAGGGAATCTTCCTGATCGAGGGATCGAACCTGCATCTCTTAAGTCTCCTGCATTGGCAGGCCAGCTCTTTACAACTAGCACCACCTGGGAAGCCCACTTGGCCCACACTAGGCTTAAAAATTCAAAGTGTTTGCAAGGCTTAATTCCTTCTGGAGGCTCTCAGGAAGAATCAGTTTCTTGACCTTTCCAGCTTCCAGAAGCCACACCCATTTCTTGACTTGTGGCCCTTCACTCTATCTTCAATGCCAACAACAGTGGCTTGAGTCTTTTTTATAATGCCATCTCTCCAGTTCACCACTGGAGGATTTTGTTGTTGTTGTTCAGTCACTAAGTCATGTCCAATTCTTCATGACCTCATAGACTGCAGCACGCCAGGCTTCCCTGTCCTTCACTATCCCCTAGAGTTTGCTCAAATTCATGTCCATTGAGTCAGTGATACTCTCTAACCATCTCATTCTCTGCTGCCCTCTTCTCCTCTTGCCTTCAGTCTTTCCCAGCATCAGGGTCAGCCAGGATAGGTGTCTGCTTTTAAGAATCCATGCAATTAGATCTGATTCACCTGGTCCATTCAGGTCACTTTCTCCATCTCCAGGTCCTAAAAATAATCATATCTGCAAAGTTCACTTTGCCATGAAAGGTAGCATAGTCACAGATTCCAAAGATTAGTTTGTACGTGTCTTTGGGGATCATTATTCTGCCTACCATGTCTGTGAAATAATACAATAATGTGGAATAATAAATCATAAAATATCTAGATGAGATATATGTAAGGAAAATTATTTTAGACAAGAATATTTTATATGACTTGCTCAAAAATATAGCAAAAAAATCCATAAAGGATTTGTTATTTATTAAAAACTTAATGTAATGTCAGAAATTTTAAGTGACTTCATTATTTTTTTCTTAATATAGGTCATATTTTTTCTTATCATTGAGGCTTCCCTGGTGGCTCAGACAGTAAAGAATCTGCCTGCAATGCAGGAGACTTAGGTTTGATCCCTGAGTTGGGAAGATCCTCTGGAGAAAGGAAAGGTTACCCACTGTAGTTTTAGGTCCAGAGAATTCCATGGACTGTATGGTTCATGGGGTTGCAAAGAGTCAGACAGGACTGAGTCACTTTCACTTTCACTTTCTTTCCAGTATTCTTGCCTGGAGAATGCCATGGATAAAGAAGCCTAGTGGGCTAAAGCCCACAGAGTCACAAGCAGTCAGACACAACTGAGCAATCAACACTTTCACTTCACTTTTCACTGGATGACCATTTACTGTACATCACCATACTCAGAAGATACATGGGTTTACAGCAAATGTCTGTATTTCTCCTAAACCTTCCCTTTAGCTTGATCCATAGAGAAGTCCATTTTAAAAGTGCATCATCTAGAAGCAAGAAAATTGCAAAATAACAGCAGTCAGTAAAGTATTATGAATATTTAGAAGAGTTTCAGAGAAATAAAGTTATCAAGCTGCTATAATTTCTAAGATATTTTGCAGAATAATAGTGAGTAGAAGGAAATGGCAACCCACTCCGGTGTTCTTGCCTGGAGAATCCCAGGGATGGGGGAGCCTTGTGGGCTGCCGTCTATGGGGTCGCACAGAGTCAGAAACGACTGAAGCGACTTAGCAGCAGCAGCAGCAGTGAGTAGAAAATAGACTCTTATTTTCAAGGAATTTGCAGTCTGGTAAAGACGGCAGATATTAATGGAATAATTATTATATTGAATGTATAATGACAAACCAGGATAAATGTTCTGAATGAAAGTCACTGGGCTGAAAGAATCTGAGCTAGAAACCTGTATCAGAAAAAGCTTTCTGAGGTAACACCTGAGCAAAAGTAACAGCGTGAATAGTAGCTGAATATTAAAATGAAGGCAGGGAGTGCTGGGTGGCATAGAAGGTCTTCCTGGCAAAGGACAGAGTGGTTGCTTGCTCATTGGTAGAATGACCCATGATTTATCTAAAGAACCAAACCAAGATGCCTCTGTGTTAGAACTTATTAAACCAGGTAGTAGGATATATTGAAGCTTGAGAGAAAGACAGGGACCTTATAGATAGCACAGAATTTTATAGGTTATGCCAAGAAATTTTAGATTTTAAACTGGTTGAGTGATATCACAAGATTTGCAGAGATTACCTTGGCTACAATGTGGAGAATTCGTTGGAGAAAGGCTAGTGAGTCAGTCGCCAATCAATCGCTCAGTTGTGTCTGACTCTTACTGACTCTATGGACTGTAGCCTGACAGGCTCCTCTGTCCATGGGGTTTTCCAGATAAGAATACTGGAGTGAGGTGTGTGTTCCTCCTCCAGGGGATCTTCCCCATCCAGAGTTTGAACCTGCGTCTCCTGCATTTGTAGGTGGATTCTTCACCACTGAGTTACCTGGGAAGTCAGGTGCTAGTGAGGAAGATAGTGTAATAGGTGATGGCCTGCTTCAACCAAAGGAAGATGGTGACTGGAGCCTTCTACACAGTCTTAGATAGATTTCCCAGATACATGCCAAATGTGTCAGAATTTAATGTGAGAAAATACCCAATACCCAACAGTTTCCATTTTTTAGGCAGGTTGTATTGATTGATAGCAATATATACATAATGAAACTCTTGTAATATTTCTCTTGACGTGTGAGCTTCTTTTAATGATCAGAGCTTTCTTGTGAGGAAAGACAGAAGCTATTTTCCAGTCTTACCAAGTCAGTGTAATTTCAGAAAAGGCAATTGTCTTGTCAATAATAAACAGTAAATAGCAAATCAGGTCCTGTCGGACTCTTGATACCACTTTTTCTCCTTCTATTGCATTGAAGCCACAGAATTTAAGTCATATATATATATATATATATGTATGTATGTATATACTATATCTGGTCTAGGAAAATGAACACTTCTGCTCAATCGCAATTGCCAATTTTTATTCCCTTTTCTTCTGCTGAATATTGAACAAAAATGATGACAAGCAACAGAATACTAAGTTGGGCCATCTCCATGGTTCCATTTCTCCTCTAACATTTGTTGACAAAGAATTTTGATTCTACATGCTCAATAACTCACCAGCATGCTTGCAGCTCAAGAACTTTTGAAGTAGACTTTAAAATCCATAAACACATTCTGGACAGATAATATCTCGTGCTGGTCCCAGGGAAATGTCAGGAGCAAATACCACTCAGCATCTTTTAAGAGTTATCTTCTTCATTAAATTTTCTTCCTAAAGTGGTCAGTAATCTTAATTTTTAAAATGCCCCAAAAGGCTCCTATCAGCTATAGCATTATACAATCTGAAGTTAAAATTCATTAAATAGTTATGTGGAAAAGGGAACAAGTCATGTGCAATAAGGTAAAATTGCTGACACCGTACTCTCATAGGTTTTTTCCCAGAGGTTTTACTGCAGGTATAGAAGAAATCACTCACTTATGAAGTTCAAAGAAACTTTTTAAATAGATTTTCGAGGGGGTACATTTTTTGAGAGATGCAGTAGGCAAGAATGAGATACTACTTACAATAATTTAAAGAGGAACATTTGGGCAAATACAAATTCTGAATTAACTGGTATTTTCTTATTTATTCAAAATTCAAGACTTTTGAAGCAGCCTATGCTAAAAATTCACTGTGAGGTTAAAAAAAAAAAAAAAAGATTTCTATCAGTACAGACAACAGAGGCCTAAGCCCTGTTCCTTATCACTACAGTTACAGTTTCTTTTTTTCTGA
This sequence comes from Bos javanicus, assembly GCF_032452875.1. Taxonomy (NCBI): domain Eukaryota; kingdom Metazoa; phylum Chordata; class Mammalia; order Artiodactyla; family Bovidae; genus Bos; species Bos javanicus. Next base: position 102,559,630 of record NC_083868.1, on the reverse strand, counting down.
TATTTTAAAGGAAATATACAGTAAACATTATGCGTTACAATTGCTTTGTAATTCTTGGTATTCAGAAAAAAATACATTTTACAGGATTTTTATGCTTCTGTAATATTCATCTTCCTTCTTTATAATTAATTCAGGCTTACTGGTAAGCTTTGTGTTATTTTGCCTCTCTCTAGAGATTTTTGTCATGAAAAAAAGATAGAAAAATATTCAAGGTAAGCGTATGCAAAAGCATACTAAAAAAAAATCATCTTGGAAAACTAGAATGCATCATGTATTGTTTTAAGAATTTTTTTTTTTTTTTTTTTTTTTAGTAATGACCATTCTAGAAAGAAGAGAGCACATATTAAGTACTTACAGTCTGGTAAATTAAGTTTGATAGAAAGGAAAAAAGAGGAAATAAATAAAATCTTGATTTAGACATAGAGCTTGAATGAGTGTGGTAATAACCAGTTACTTTAATGTTAGCAGTTTATATTTTAGATAAATGTATACATTTAACAAAATAATTCTGTTTCATGAAATAAAGCAAAATCAAGTAGGGAAATAAAAAATAAATTATTTCACTAAATTATTTTAAAAACATTTAAATATGACACTATTATTGAGAAAATATCATTTAATATCAACTTATGAACTACAAAATATTCACTTATTCAAATTCAACACATTTAAAAACAAACAAAAAACTACACAATATTTGATGACTCCTGGTTCTTTTTAAAGATGGTAGTTTCACTTCTCCTGAGACTCCTATTGTCTCCAAACGAGAGGAGTCCTTGCAATTTTGGATGTTTTTGGCTTCACTCATATGGTACAGAATGAGATTTTTTTATTCCAAGTAGCTATATACAAAGTTAAGAAAAGTGATCAGGCAGAAGATTGGCCCTAAATTCGTATTTCAAATTTAAATCATAAAAGGTCTTCCTTCTAATTTAAGTTGAAATTTTTGTGCTTTGAGATACCCATGGAAAATTTTACACATGATACTACAAAAAGGTTAAAGGTCTGAAATTGTATCAAAGCAAAGGTGAGCCTAAGGCTAAATTGTGTTAAAAGTTTTTTCCCAGGTGAAGTCATGACACACTTTGTAAGTTGAGGAGATCCAACCAGTCCATTCTGAAGAAGATCAGCCCTGGGATTTCTTTGGAAGGAATGATGCTAAAGCTGAAACTCCAGTACTTTGGCCACCTGATGCGAAGAGTTGACTCATTGGAAAAGACTCTGATGCTGGGAGGGATTGGGGGCAGGAGGAGAAGGGGACAACAGAGGATGAGATGGCTGGATGGCATCACTGACTCGATGGACGTGAGTCTGAGTGAACTCTGGGAGTTGGTGATGGACAGGGAGGCCTGGCGTGCTGCAATTCATGGGGTCGCAAAGAGTTGGACACGATTGAGTGACTGATCTGATCTGATCTGATCACATTTGGACCTAGCAGTTTCATATTGAAATCAATGGCATCTAAACCTCAAACTAGCTCTTGCATGAATATCTTCATTTGAAAGTAAATTGTAACATCTTACCTTATTATAAAAGATGAAGAATGTTGGCTGAGGCCAGACAAATAGTTGCCAGATTCCAATCATATTTTAAGTAATTTTACAATTCCACTGAAATGAATGCGTCTTAAATCCTATGTGTTCAAAATTACACAAAGCATCACTATGGCAACATGATTTTAAGGAAAAGATATTTCAGAGCTTAAGAAGTCTGAAAAGTAAATGTCAGAGACCAGTAATTCTGGGATTCTTGCTCTTTGAAGAATTCCATATATTTATATGAATATTTAAACATATTCAGTCATAGGTTACAAATAGTACCAAAAGTACATTTATGTATGAGTAAAATTACTTGCTTCATCCCAATAATATACTTAAAATATATCATCAGTGCTGGTTAATTTGAAGTGAATATAAATATAACAAAGTATGATAACATTTATGTTTACAAATATATCCAAAGTTCAACATTACTTTATATTTGTATAGTGCTTTTAAATTTTAAATGATTCATTTTATATAAAGAAAACTAGACAACTTATACTTGTGTTACCTTGGTCACACACCTGTTTGTGTGTTAAAGACACAAAGTTTCAAAGAAAAATCTTAGTTCTTGGACTTATATTCACCAGTTTCATTTTAATGGAAGACTCAAAGAATGGTCTCATATTCTAATGCTAACCTGGTAATTTCTTCAATTTTCTGAAAAGGATCATAAATATACTTCCAAATGTACATATTAATAGTGTGTGAGTCTTTACTTCAGTAAATTGACTGCCTGAAACAATAGTCAAGGTATCTCTAGAATTATAAATGTGTATTCATAACCTCTCAGTAGACTCATGTTAATCTTTTTCTAAACCTTTATTTGTTTTATGATTAGTAAAAAAAATTCACATTGAAATATCCTAGGAACTGAACCAACACACAAAAAAAGATCCTTAAATGCAGATTAATTCATTTGACACACATCTAGTAAAATATGCATTTACATACCAGTGTGGGGAGAGCTTATTTTCCAAAACTGTAGCAGTCTAGCAAAATGACTTGTTAGATTTCTTTTAGAGAGTTAATAAGAACATAAACAAAGGACATACTTTATATAAAAAATATTTATTTAGAATTGTAATACTTTTTTAAAATGTTCAATAAAATTCTACTAAAATAATTTGTTTTATAATAATACTAATGCCATTAAATTGGGCATTATATTTTTTGTTGACATCAGCAATATATAAAAAAACTATTATGCCAAAGTATATACTTTAAGCACATCAGTTAATACTTACAAAAAACTTTATGAAAGTTTTTTAGGTTTTGAGATATGCTTTCCTTGGGTATTCAAGGAGAACTCTATTAAGCTAAAATGAAAAAAAAATTCTCTGGCAGTCCTCTAAGTAAACATGATTCTTAAATTACTTCAGTTAAGGCCTTTAGGAAAATAATAATTCAAATTACCCTTGTAAAGATGAGATATTCTTTTCAATTACACCAATAGCTAAAAGTTAAGGGTAATTATTAGCTATTTGAAGACATCTCCTATAATTCTGTAGCTCAAGCAACATAATTAATGATTGGCATATTCTAGCACCTTATCTACAATAAGTTTTTCACAGGATTCTAATTATTTGATGAAGAAATGCTTTCTGTAGGTATTTTTTCCCCTCATTTAAAGTTAGCAAAAGAGAAAGGCAAGTTAAATACTCAAAGAAATAAAAAAAGTTGTATGATAGAGGCTCATATATTAGGATTCAACCATTTAGGATGGTGTAGAGGAGAGAAATTTAAAATAAAATTACATGGGAAAATGACTTCCCTGGTAGCTCAGATGTAGGAGACCAGTTCAATCCCTGGGTCGGGAAGAGCTCCTGGAGAAGGAAATGGCAGGAGGAGCCTGGTAGGCTACAGTCCACGGGGTCTCAAAGAATCGGAAATGACTAAGCGACTTCATTTTCACTTTCACATGAGAAAATAGCATAGCAGGTAAAGCAATAGTATGAACATAGACTTCATCAAATCTCTGACCTCAAGAGCTAAAATAATTCATTGAACGAAGAACATTTTACAAAAGAAACAAAACTGAGGTGCTTTTTGTTTTTTCTGTATAGAAAAGATAATTTTTGAGAAATACACTGTTTACTCCCAGGAGAGTAATTTAAAATAGCTTTTATAGTGTACAACTCAAGATGCAGATTGTTTCTGGTGAAATTCTAGATTTTTCAAAACATGCTTGATTCATTTTATTTTTCACTATACAAATCTTTCATAAAGCATTCATAGGAAAAGTGAAGTGAGATTAAATCAAACAACTATGCATAAAACAAAAATTATCATGATTTACTCACTTATAAACTTAAATATAATGGCCAAAATATATGCATCCTTATACAGGATGCATACAATGTAATACTATAACCTAATAAGATAATCTTTTTATTTATAACAAGAAAAAAGATTAAACCAGGCTTAATCTATCAAAGTTAAATGAAATGAATACCTGATGCAACTATTCACATCACTCACTTATTCAGTAAAATGTCAGGCCCCTCTGTCCATGGAATTTTCCAGGCAAGAATACTGGAGTGGGTTGCCATTTCCTACTCCAGGGGATTTTCCCAACTCAGGGATTGAACCAACATCTCTTGCATCTCCTGCATTGGTAGATGGATTCTTTACCACTGTGTCATCTGGGAAACTTGAGAGCTTACTATGTGTTATATATCGCAATTCACTAGGGAAATAGGGATCACAGACCAGACCCCTTAAGAAATTCTTAATGAGAAATTCTGTTTCCCTCAATTACTAAATACTTTTACTCTGAATGATCGGAAAAGGAGACTTGAGTCTTGACTTTGCATTTCTTATGTAGATGCAGTTTCCATGGCCTGTATTTTCCCAAGTGTCTAAATTCCTCCTTGATAGTATTTAGGCATCTAGGGCAGCAAATCTCTTCAGTCCACAAAGGAACCATTTGAAGTGTTATTGCTGCAGTTCATTAAATGGTACCCTATTGGTTTAGAGTTAATAGGCTTTCTAAGCAGCAGCAGTAAGCACCTAAGTCCCTATCAGTGAGGAACTCTGCCCACAGATATGTTTTGTGCATGGATAATGAGGTTAATTGTTATAAGGTCAATTCATGTTCACAGGTAAAAAGGAACTACCAAGCATAGATTCAAATAAACAATGGACTTGTCTTAGCTCAATGAGGACTCAGAATTTCTAAAAAATATTGATATAGGTTGGGGCCCCCCAGGTGGTTCAGTGGTAATGAACCCACCTGCCAATACAGGAGATATAGGAGATGCGGGTTCAATCCCTGGATCTGAAAGATTCCCTGGAGAAGGAAATGGCAACCCTTCCAGTATTCTTGCCTGGAGAATCTCACAGACAGAAGAGCTTGGCAGGCTGTAGTCCATGGGGTCACAAGGAGTTGGACAGGACTGAAGCAACTTAGCATGCATGCATGGACACAGTTCTCTACCCTGATTTTTTTTTTAAGAGAGTATATAATATTCATTTGCATAACAAAAAACAGGCAGAAAAATTATTTCTTGAATTAGGTTCATTTTATATCTTATATTTTTAACCTATGCGGAATCTTTTATCTTTAATCATTTTTGAAAATATAAAGGAAAAAAATATATATGTCATATATATACAATTTTAGCATACAAATATAGTACCTTTTTCTCTTTTGACTTAAAATGCTTCATCAGTTTGCCATGTCACATTAATTTTTAAATTTCAAACAAGATGCTAGCATTATTAAATTTTGAATAATTACTTTGAAAAATAGTATTAATATAAGAAAAAAGACAGAATAAGGCAGTTTTTGTGTCAATAGAAGCTTAAAATTATAGAATAATAATCACTTCCTCACTTTATCAACATAAAAACTTTGACATTTGAGAGATGAGCCACAAACATATTTTTAAAATTCAATCTTTAAAAATTAATATCTTGTGAATACAAAATGCAAATTCAGAACCTTCTAGCCTAATATTTCTTTAACTGCTACTGATGGGTTATTCAGAAATAAAACTTGGCTTCAAATATCCCATAAAGGAATAATAGTTCCTACTAGCTAATGATATATCACACAATTCTCTGAGGATTTCACACTGCTAATAGTTTCATAGCAAAATTAGCAGCTGGGAACTAATGTCCTTCAAAGGACATATTTTGATTAGAGGGTACTCGACTTTTACAACTGTTCTGAGCAATGCTGTTTAAAATATTTTCTTCTTAGGAGCTGCCCCAAGAAGCTTTGGAAATAAAGAAAGAGTACAATAGTTAACTCATCCAGACTAACATTCAGAACAGTCAACTTTAGAGAAATACTATTCTGCATCATGTCAAGTTTAATAAAAGGATTATTTAATTATTCAAGTAAACTGGAAATACTGTATTTCATCACCTTTGTTCTTGTAAAGCTTCATTTCACTTGCATGTTTACAAGTGTTTCCACTCCTTTTAATATATATATATATATATATATATATATAGCTTATTTTGCTTTAAAGCTTAAAGTTCAGAACTTGAATGTTTGCACTTTCACAATAAGAATTCTTTCTAATTTCTCCCAATTTTTAAAAGAACCAACCCAGTAATTTTTAATGACATAGCTCTTTGTACCAAAGTGTCCACTCTTATTCAATTGTAATTCAACTCAAAAGCAGGAGTCACTCTGCTAATGGAGCTTACTGAAATTACAGTTTTAAGATAGTTAAGAACATTAATAGGTTTAAAATCAGACTATTAGTTTTAGTCTGAAATCATTAATGTTTCATTATTGTTATTTATGTCAGGAGAGCAACTAGCTTAATTAGGGCACACTTTAAGTATCTCAAAAACAGTCCACAAGATTATGACCAGTCTTTACCAAAAGGCCAGTGCTTGAGAGGCAGACTATAAGTGAAATCCTCTTCCCTATATGTGAAGGAGCATGCCTGGACAGATTTTCCTTCTTCTTATGCAGAAAGATAACTAGATAGAGGTGCATAAGAAAAAGTGAGAGATGCAGAAAACATGACATGGCAGATGTAGCAAAAACATGAACCCTAGTTCTAGGCAGTATCGTCCCTATGGAAAAGAAGAGAACAAAGACAAATTCAAGTACATTTCACTAGATATAAGTTTTGCATAGCATGCTGCTGAAGTTGACATAATGTTTGGATGATGCTCCTACTTTCAACTGCCTGAGCGAATTTTCTATTCTTGAACTTTAATTCCTTTAATTTAAAGCCTTATGACTTATTTTAAAGTAAAGGATAATGCTTTGAAAGTGAAAAATGTAAGTATTAGTTGCTCAGTTGTGTCCAACTCTTTGACATCCCATGGACTGTAGCAAATCAGGTTTCTCTGTCCATGGAATTCTCCAGACAAAAATAATAATCCCCTTCTCTAGGGGATCTTCTCAACCCAGAGCTTAAACTCCAGTCTCCCACATTGCAGGCAGATTCTTTACCACTGAGTCTCCAGGGAGGCCCAAAGGATATTGGATTAGGGGACCTACAATTGGTTTTTCCATACACATTTCTTGTTAAATACTTTCCAACTGATGCTTGATTAAGTAGTCCTATCTTAGAATGCGAGACCAGCAGACTTAAATTTTAACACTCGCTCTTCTTAATAAATACTATGCTCTGGGTAGGATAGGATTTGTCTTTATCTGAGTTTAATGTTCATGATATACATGAGTTCTCTTGAAGTTGTCTCATTCAAGATACAAGTAAATGCTACCATAAGGAAGAACTAGAAAAAATGTGTTTAACACAATTGTTGATCAAAATATATCAATTGAACCTATTTAACAAATACCAGAGAACAAAATTTACCTGTTGGTGATGTTCAGTTAATTAAGAACTGGATAGAAGAATTTAGAAGGGCTTATGAAGTGGCTCATGAAGTGGCTCAGACGGTAAAGCATCTGCTTAAAATGTGGGAGACCCAGGTTCTATCTTGGGTCGGGAAGCTCCCCTGGAGGAGGACATGGCAACTCACTCCAGTATTCTTGCCTGGAGAATCCCATAGACAGAAAAGCCTGCAGGATACAGTTTATACAATTGCCAAGAGTCAGACATGACTGAAGCAACTTAGCATGCATGAAATGAGGATGATAGGGTGGGGTTTGTGGATCAGATAATATAAATATAAAAGTCTTTGACATGTGAATTACAAGCACAAAGGAGATTAAACATCTTGAATAAACTTAATTCACATTTTATCTTGTGGCAGTAGAATTAAATTTGTTCATAAACTCAGACAAACAAAAGATAACATTCACTTGTTTGTAAAATTCAAGTCCAGCTCATAAATATTGGTGCATTCACAGTTGCTCAGTCATATGCAACTCTTTTGTGAACTCATGGACTTTAACCCAGCAGGAATTTTCCAGGCAAGAATATTGGAGTGGGTTGCCATTTCCTCCTCCATGGGATCTTCCTGACCCAGGGATAGAACCTTTGTCTCCTGCATTGGCAGGTAGATTCTTTCTCACTATGCCACCCGGAAAGCCTGATTCTAATTAATGAGGTTGCATGAGAATTTTGGAGGCTTAAGTTGTGTTTTCAAAACAGGAAATTTAATTCCAATTCTCATTATATAATGATCCCTGGTGATGTCATCTTTTGTCCAAGACTCCTTGGTGCCTTGAAGAGCAGCAAATCTGCTCTATCCTACCCCTGAAGCATGGTATAGCTGTTTTCTATTACTGTTATAATGAAGTACCACAAACTAAACTCAAAGTAATACATATAATATAATACATTGTCTCACAATTCTGTAGGTCAACAGTTCAGGTTGGCTTGGCTAGTTTTCCCTACTTTGATCTGTGTCACAAGACCAAAATCAAGGTGTCAGTTATCAGTTGACTGGTCTCTTTCTGGGATGCTCAATAATAATATACTTCTGAGCATACTTAGATTACTGGAAGAATCCAGAACCTTGCAGTCATATAAGACTGAGGTCCAGTATCCTTGCTGAGTATCCTTGCAGCTGCATTTAGGTCCTAAGGCTGTCTCCCAGGTACTTGAACATAATCCCTGCTTCCCCAAGCCAGCAAGCATATGTCAAATTCTTCTCACTTATCAATTCTCTTTTCCTCTTTTTCTTCTCTCTTTCTTTTCTGCCACATCTTTTGGACTCTAGCCAGAGGATTTTTTGGCTTTCATGCTCTCATGTAATTAGATGGAACTAACCCACTTACCCAAGGTAATCTCTGTATTTGAAGATGGGTACCTTAATTACATCTGCAAAATCACTTCATAGCAGTACTCATATTAGTGTTTGATTAAGTAACCATGGGACAAGAATCTTCCTGGACATTTTAGAATTCTGCCTATTACACAGAGACATCTTAAATAAGGTTGGAAACCTCATTTAGTCTTCGCTTAACCCATTCACCTGCACAAAATTTCATAATGAGATTTTGTCATCCTCCAGGGCTCTTCAGAGACATGAAAGTCCCTGCTAATCTGCAAACCATAGACATCTTTATTAGCCTATTGTGGGAAAGCTATTCCTTCTCTCTCTTCTCCTTCCTTTCTGGTTTACCAAACGTGATCTCAGCGAGACAAGGCCCTCACAAATGACTATTAAAGATGTATCTTTAGTTGGCTTGTGTTTTATAAGTTCTAAAACCCATGCCATTCCTCCCTTTGACACAAAGAAATAAACATTTTCTGGCTGCTCTCCTGTAATGCGAAGGTGGAAGTTGAGCAAAGTAAGTAATAATAATAAGTAATCTCAAAAAAATCATCTTGCCAAATTGGAAAATTAGTTTTGAGGTGTTATTTATTTGTATCAGAATTGATTTGAAATGTTTGCTATATTGACACCAAGTTAACAGTGAAACATTACAAGGAATTACTAAAATTGACAAAATAAGTTTTAGAAGAAGTGTGCAATAAAATTAAGGGGGAGTTAGGTGTTTGTAAAGAACACTATGGCTGCCATAAAAAGGTATCACAAACTGAGTGGTTTAACAACAGTAATGTGTTATCTCCCAACTCAAGAGGGATCAGGCTATCACTGGTGTCATGTTCCACCTGAAGGCACTAAGGAAAGATCTGTCCCAGACCTCTCTCCCAGTCTTGGTAGATTCTTGACTTGTGTCAGATTAGCTCCAATCTTCAGAGAGTGTTCTCCCTTCATGAGTGTTAGTATCTGTTCAAATTGTCCCTTTTCATAAGAATACCAGTCATATTGCACTAAAACTCACCCTAACGACCTCATTTTAACTTACTTGCCTCTGCAATGACCTTATTTCCAAATAAATCCATATCCTAAAGTGCTTAGAATTAGACTTTAGGTAGACACAATTCAAACTGCAACAGTGATTTTTTTAAACTTAATACAGTATGTGGTATATGTTTATTTTTGTGTCACCCTAGGTATTTCACAAAAGAAGCTTGTTTGGAGTTGGGAAATTTAGACTTGATTTCAAGTTCTGCTTCTTAACTGCAATATTCAAGCAATCTCATGGATGAGAGGAAGATAGCAACGGAGAGATAAACTGAGGAAGGAGGAGCACAGAGCAGCCTCATTGCAAGCTCCTGGCTTGCTTTCTCTGACAACACTCTCCTGGGATGATCAGACAACTAAATAGCATTGCCCTATTGTTGGGGTCTGGAAAGAAGCCCAGAGAAAGCTGAGAGCCAAAATAAAGCTTCAACATCAAGCTCCCTGGGAAAAAGTATAATAATGGGGTCTCCTTTTTTATGTATGTGATGGGCATAGAATAAATAAAATCCTCATATATTAGAATGATGGTTTCCTCTTCAAAGCAAAGTGAAATAAAAAAAAAAATCACATGACAAACATTTATGAGAGGCAGTGAATGGGAGTCACTTTTAAGAGACCCTAGTAAATCCGCTGAGAGTAGAAAAGTGGACAGCCCAGGTCTGCTTGCTGCTTGCTAACTGGAAGGTGCCAGCTGTCCCAGTTTTTTAATTCAAAGGTTTTGAGTCCAATACTTTCACAGTCTCCAATGGTGCTCCCTTCCATCATCACTCATCTCCTACTTAGAGTGTTGAGAACATTTGCTTATTGTGCTTCTTTCCTCCAGGCTTATTTCTCTTGAAAATGATACACATTGAGGTCAGAATGAGCTGGTCAAAACACAGACATGAGAATCTCTCAATCTAAAAATTACTTTTACTAAGTAGTCTTAGACCTACCCACTTTGTGACTTGGTTCATATAAATCCTCTCTCTAGAATGCCCTATTTCCTTTTCTGTCCACATAAATCTATGCAATATTAGAGATTCAGCTCAAAAGCCATCTCCTTTCTCTGAAGCATTCTTTGAATTCTGCAGACAAACCTAGGAGTTCACTTTTCAAATGCTGCCAGAAAAGCACTTAATTGTTACAACATTTTGGCTAGCTAGACAGAAATATGGGTTAGAGAGTCATATGAACTTGCCTAGAGTCTAGGAACTGTTTTGAAGCTGACTCAAATCTAACCCACAAATAGAGTTTAGAGAGGCACAGATATACCTAATTGACTTCAAGAACAAAACAGCACAAGAGAGTCTTTCATTTCTCCAGGTTGCATATTGTGCATTGCTTTAAACAGTAGGAAGTCAGTTTTGCTTTGCAGGGTAGAATGAAACTCCTTTAAGTGACCTTATTCCCTCATCTCTCCAGCAACATGCTTTGGCACTTAAAATTTCCTATATTGGATTTTCTTTGGAAAAAAATTGTCTGTAGAAAATTCTGTTGAAAAATATACAAATTATCTGAAAAATTCTACACTGACAATTTCTCTGGTATCTATGCCTTCTCCTCCATCTTTCCTGCCATGACTGATGCTGTAGCTTTATTCATATACTACTAATGTACTTCAGCCTCTTCATCAACCTATTAAAAACCAACAATACCAGCAGAGTTATTTTATTAATACATATGTGTGGGATCTAGAAAAATGGTACAGTTGAACCTATTTGCAAAGCAGAAATAGAGACACAGATGTAGAGAACAAATGTATGGACACCATGGGGGAAAATGATCATGGGATGAATTGGGAGTTTGGGATTGATATATCTACACTACTGTGTATAAAATAGACAATGATAACCTACTGTACAGCACTGGGAACTATACTAATTGCTCTGGTGATGTAAATGGAAAGAAATAGAAAAAAGACTGATATATGTATACATAGTTGGTTCACTTTGCTGTTCAGCAGAAACTAGTACAATATTGTAAAGCAACTATACTTCAATAAAATAAAAAAAACTTTTATAAATATGTCAGTTCTATGCCTGAGATATATCTCATGGTTCCCAATCACCTACTGAATAAAATCAAAATCTGTTTTCATCTCAGCCATACGACCTACATTAGAGTCATACAAAATAGTTACTTTTTAAAAGGTTTGCTCTGTAGTTCTCAAAGGAAGCTTCAGAATCTTCTGGGAGACATGGTTATTAATTCAAGTAACTAGTTCCAACTCCCAGAGTTTCTTAGTCAATAAGTCTGAACTGTCCCAAGGATTTCTATTCATAAGAAATTAGTATATGAACTGTAGGAGAATCATTTCTCTAAACATTGATGTCTTCATGTTTTGTTCTTGCTTTCCTTTAAACTTATTTGGTTTGTTTGTTTCTATTTTTGTCTTTTGCCTGGCCTCCATTTTTTTTCCATTCACTTTTTAACTTTTCTAAACTTCAAATGGTAACCCCTCAAAAAAATTCCAATTGTTTCCAGGCAAAATTCACTTTTACTTTATGTATTTTCATAACAAATAAATCTTTTTTACAAGAGGCTTTAACACATACTTTTATCATAATAATCATTAACTCATATTCCATTTACTTACTTTATAAAACTATTGCATTTTTACTAGATTTCAGTTTCTCTTTTAGGCAGTTGAATCCCTGGAGTCCATCCTGTATGTAGTGCAAACCCTGATGTAATTGGATTGGAGAGCAAATGAGAGAAAGTGAGAATGAGAGAGAGAGAAAGTGATCACATTGACTGTATTATTGATTAGGATGGGTTAATCTATCACACCTGCTTTTAAAGACTATAAAATTGGAAGAAAATAAATAATCCAACTTCAAGATAAGACAGAAGAATAATTCTTAAGCAAAAAATGTTAGTCGGGCCGGAATACCGTGAGTTTAACCCCCAGAACTTGAAAGTCAGAAAGATAATGGTAGGATCTAAAAAGAGGGTAGAGGATGAGCAGTACTTATGATGAGAAGGAAATGGCAACTACAGTCCATGGGGTCACAAACAGTCGGACACAACTGAGTAACTCAGATAGCTCTTATAAATAATGCTTACCTGTAGCAATTTAGGCAATCAGTCACCACATACAAATATTGTTTAAAGCTGATGAGGCACTTACAAGATCTGATTTTCCAGATCTTCCTATTCTGAGTATGGACACACTTACTATATTTGGACATTTGAGTATTCAGCTCTCATCATCTACACCCACCGCTCTAAACTGGTCTTTAAATAGACTTTAACTTGAATAACCCAGATGTAAAAGTGGAAGAGATTCCCTTTTTACTTATTTTCTGCTGCTGCTAAGTTGCTTCAATGGTGTCCGACTCTGTGCAACCCCATGGACTGCAGGCCACCAGGCTCCTCTGTCCACAGGATTTTCCAGGCAAGAGTACTGGAGTAGGGTGTCATTACCTTCTCTAACTTATTTTCTAGTTTACTATTTATAGTGGGTAAGCAAATTTGCAGAACCTAAGAACTGATAACTTAGGAAAAATTAATCTAGAAACCAAAAATAGGTTTTCATTTATTTTTAAATTAAATTTTGAAAAATTGGTTACTTTGGCTTTATATTTAGAATACTTATCAATAAATCCATGAGAAATGTTATTCTTGTAACATACCATTTTGTTACATTCAAATGATGTAGTACAAAAGCAATCATTACATTTTCTTTAGCCACTGTTGTCAGTTATTCTAATGTATCTCCTCATTCATTTCTTTAGTCATTTCTTTAGACTGGTGATAAAACAAAACTGAAGACAATATACCCTACCTTCAGCAGCATTTTCTACTCTGATCATTAGACTTAGATTATCTTTTTAAATGTTTAACATAAAATTATAGATTTATTTTGAATTCATTGAATCTATAATGGATAAGTTCAGAAATAGCTACTCACAAGGAGATCACAGCCAAAATCTAGGTATTTTTCTGAATATAAATTTTAAAAACAGAGAAAAGTGAAAAAAAATACCAATATCATTACAAAACTTTGCCCCCAAACATCAGTGTGTGTGTATACATATATTCTCTCTCATTATTTAGACAGAACATTCCCCTGACCATATCTGAATAAAAGATAAAGCTAGTCATTTTTCCACTTATAAAGCAAAGTAAATCTCTTCAAATATAACTTGCTTATTCTCCTAAGAAAGAAATCTGACTAATAAACATAACTGTGCATGTGTGTTAAGGTAGAGCAATGATAATTACTGAACTTTGGAAATTACAAATCAAAGTAATTTGGAAAATCTGGATTCAGGAAAATAGTGAGTTTGAAATACATCTTCTCCATTTACTTACTGTATGAACTCAGGAAAGCTTAAATTTTCTGCACATCCATTTTCTTTTTTGTAAAATGGGAAAAGTAATGTCTACTCTCATGTCAGGAAATAAGAGATAATATAAGTAATACATCTTACAAAAATTAATCAATAAGTGAGATATTCATAGCTATAATAATAATAATTGTTATAATGGTCCTTTCCCTTGCAATCCCTCTAATATTTCTTCTAAGTACGATGCAAAAGTATTAATTAGAGCTATTCTTCATCAGATTATCTATTTGCATTACAAACTTGAAAGAAAGAACTTCAAGAAAGAATATAGAAAACATGAAATATAGTTATTTTAAAAGTACAAATGGACTGTGTCTGAAGCAAAGGATTTTCTTGGTTGGTAACCTGCACAGACTGAAGGAACTGGCTGTAAAATAATGTCTTAACAATAATGAGAGATCAGAGCTATCATTAAGGTGTTTCTATTTTAGGATGCATCCATGAAGACAACAGTTTGAGGAGCTGTTTTATCAGGACAACAAATAAATAGACAAAATAAGAATGTAACCAAGATTCATAGACATACAAACATATAATTTATTACATTCTGGCAATTATCCCACCCCAGCTAAAGCCTTTCTTTTTCTTTTGTATAGATACTTAATATTATTTGAAACTGAAATTATTTTGCTGAAAATATGTGGAAAATGGGCTTCCCAGGTAGTACAGTGGGAAAGATGGCTGTCAATACAGGAGATTTACGTTTTATCCCTGGATTGGGAAGATCCTCTGGAGAAGGGAATGGCAACCCATTCCAGTACTTTTGCCTAGAGAATTCCATGAACAGAGAAGCCTAGTAGACTATAGTTCATGGGGTTGCAGGGTTGGGCATGACTAAGACTACACACACACACACATAGAAAATATAAAAATTTAATGACAACATAATTTACCATGAGATATATATATGTCCCTTCACACAATTTTTCTTTGTCTTTCTTCTCTTATAACTACTTGCTGCAGTAGAAGAAAGTTAAAATGAGCACATAATGAACATCACTGTATTCTTTTATTATTATTATTATTATTGGAGTATAATTGCTTTACAAAGTTATGTTGGTTTCTGCTGTATAACAAAGTGAATCAGCTATATACATACCTATATCCCCTCCCTCTTGAACCTCTCACTCACCCCCATCCCACCCCTCTAGGTCATCACAGAACACCGAGCTGGGTTCCCTGTGCTATACAGCAGCATCCCACTGTTAGTTACAATCTATTCAAGTTAGAAAAGAAAAAAAAAACACTTCTAATTTTATCTATTTCACACTACTATATCTTTTAAAGGTCACCCTCAGTATCAGAATAGTAAGGTAAAACACTCAGGAGCTGTAAGCTTGTGTTGACTAATCAACTGATATGTTATAATTTGCCTCTCATGTTTCTTTTGATTACTTACCAGAGAATCTTACAATTAGAAGCATCCTTTTTTTTTTCTCCCTAATTTGACAATATTATAACTAAGACATTCTGCAGATATTAACAGGAACCTCCTGTAGCTGTATGTAAGTCATTCCTTACTTTAAAAATAAACATAATAAATGGAATTTTCAAAAAACCTACTTGTAAATGATAGATTCCAGCATCAACTACAGGGTTAATGATGGGTAATGCCAGAGACAGCAGTAGTAATTTTATTATATTCTTATTGAGCTTACTGTTAGGTATTTGCCTTATGGTTTGGACAAAAAGAAAAAGATATCTCAAGTTTCTTGTGAAATGCACACTTGAATCATTTTTAACTAAATTTATAAGGACCTTGGACTTTCCAGGTGGCATTAGTGGTAAAGGATCCACCTCCCAGTGCAGGTAGATGTAACAGACATGGGCTCCATCCAAGTCAGGAAGACCCCCTGGAGAAGGAAATGGCAACCCACTCCAGTATTTTTGCCTGGAGAATCCCACGGACTGACAGCCTGGCGGGCTATAGTCCATGGAGTCACAAGAGTTGGACATGACCTAGCAACTAAACCACCATAAAGACTTTAATACAGACAAAAAAGAACTCCATTGCAATAAGAACTGCAATAAATCTCTCACCTAATTTCTCCACACTGTTTCTTTTTTTTTTTTTATTAATTTAAAAAAATTATACATGTGTTCCCCATCCTGAACCCTCCTCCCTCCTCCCTCCCCATACCATCCCTCTGGGTCGTCCCAGTGGACCAGCCCCAAGCATCCAGCATCGTGCATTGAACCTGGACTGGCATCTCGTTTCATACATGACATTTCACATGTTTCAATGCCATTCTCCTAAATCTTCCCACCCTCTCCCTCTCCCACAGAGTCCATAAGCCTGTTCTATACATCAGTGTCTCTTTTGCTGTCTCGTATACAGGGTTATCGTTACCATCTTTCTAAATTCCATATATATGCGTTAGTATACTGTATTGGTGTTTGTCCTTCTGGCTTACTTCACTCTGTATAATAGGCTCCAGTTTCATCCACCTCATTAGAACTGATTCAAATGTATTCTTTTTAATGGCTGAGTAATACTCCATTGTGTATATGTACCACTGCTTTCTTATCCATTCATCTGCTGATGGACATCTAGGTTGTTTCCATGTCCTGGCTATTATAAACAGTGCTGCGATGAACATTGGGGTACACGTGTCTCTTTCCCTTCTGGTTTCCTCAGTGTGTATGCCCAGCAGTGGTATTGCTGGATCATAAGGCAGTTCTACTTCCAGTTTTTTAAGGAATCTCCACACTGTTCTCCATAGTGGCTGTACTAGTTTGCATTCCCACCAACAGTGTAAGAGGGTTCCCTTTTCTCCACACCTTCTCCAGCACTTATTGCTTGTAGACTTTTGGATCGCAGCCATTCTGACTGGCATGAAATGATACCTCATAGTGGTTTTGATTTGCATTTCTCTGATAATGAGTGATGTTGAGCATCTTTTCATGTGTTTGTTAGCCATCTGTATGTCTTCTTTGGAGAAATGTCTATTTAGATCTTTGGCCCATTTTTTGATTGGGTCATTTATTTTTCTAGAGTTGAGCTGTAGGAGTTGCTTGTATATTTTTGAGATTAGTTGTTTGTCGGTTGCTTCATTTGCTATTATTTTCTCCCATTCTGAAGGCTGTCTTTTCACCTTGCTAATAGTTTCCTTTGATGTGCAGAAGCTTTTAAGTTTAATTAGGTCCCATTTGTTTATTTTTGCTTTTATTTCCAATATTCTGGGAGGTGGGTCATAGAGGATCCTGCTGTGATGTATGTCAGAGAGTGTTTTGCCTATGTTCTCCTCTAGGAGTTTTATAGTTTCTGGTCTTACGTTGAGATCTTTAATCCATTTTGAGTTTATTTTTGTATATGGTGTTAGAAAGTGTTCTAGTTTCATTCTTTTACAAGTGGTTGACCAGATTTCCCAGCACCACTTGTTAAAGAGATTGTCTTTAATCCATTGTATATTCTTGCCTCCTTTGTCAAAGATAAGGTGTCCATATGTGCATGGATTTATCTCTGGGCTTTCTATTTTGTTCCATTGATCTATATTTCTGTCTTTGTGCCAGCACCATACTGTCTTGATAACTGTGGCTTTGTAGTAGAGCCTGAAGTCAGGTAGGTTGATTCCTCCAGTTCCATTTTTCTTTCTCAAGATCGCTTTGGCTATACGAGGTTTTTTGTATTTCCATACAAATTGTGAAATTATTTGTTCTAGCTCTATGAAGAATACTGTTGGTAGCTTGATAGGGATTGCATTGAATCTATAAATTGCTTTGGGTAGTATACTCATTTTCACTATATTGATTCTTCTAATCCATGAACATGGTATATTTCTCCATCTATTAGTGTCCTCTTTAATTTCTTTCACCAGTGTTTTATAGTTTTCTATATATAGGTCTTTAGTTTCTTTAGGTAGATATATTCCTAAGTATTTTATTCTTTTCGTTGCAATGGTGAATGGAATTGTTTCCTTAATTTCTCTTTCTGTTTTCTCATTATTAGTGTATAGGAATGCAAGGGATTTCTGTGTGTTGATTTTATATCCTGCAACTTTACTATAATCATTGATTAGTTCTAGTAATTTTCACTCTGTTTCTAATGACATAATTGAGAGGAATTCTAAATTAGGAGAAGTAAATTAAACTGTAGGAATGAGGGAGTTAGCAAGATATTTTTTTAAATTTTATTTTCCGTATAACAATTTAGATTTTTGCTATTTCTAAAATAATTATTGTTGTTTCCTATCTCAAGAAAATCAATCGTACAAGCTATCTCCTTATTTTTCTATTAAAAATTTTTATTTAAATGTTTACATGCCACAAAATTAAAATATTTATACACTTCAATAAATTTTTAGTGTTTTGCAAATTGTTCAACCATTACTATTGCAAACTCAGTAATATATAGTAACAATACTGTTTCATAACAACTTAAGACTTTTAAGAAAACTGATAGAATAAAGGAGACCAAATACAAATTTATAGAGTTTTTATGTTAACCTTGTATTTAACATTCCAGGCTTTCTTCATTTTTTTTCTATGGATTTGTTTTACGATCTGGTATTATTTCTTCATTCTACATAGTTAACCCTCTCCTACTGTCAAGTGTATAGCATTTTTACAAGTTATATCCTCAACAGTACAATTTTATAGGTATTTTTATGCAATACACTTTAAATCACATAAGAGACTTTATTATAAACCAATTTTAATTTTCTCAAATCTTTGGCTGAATCTATTAATTATCTCATGTATTTTTCTTTGTTTCTGATAACATGGCAAATTTCGTGAATTGGTTTTCAAATGACAGAGTACCTATACGTTCTTTTAATAAACCCTATTTGGTCATGCTGCATTATTCTCTGTATATGTTGTTTCAGTTGAGAAGTGAGTTACCAGGATAGAGCAGGTCAAACATTGAAAGGTAAATGTGGTTACATTAAATATCTCACAGCTTGTGCCAAATTTAAAAGTAATTACGTGTAACTTAGGAAATTAGTAAGTCACTTTTAAAATGTTATGTTACTTATTACTCACAAGGTGTTGGAAAGCATAAGTGTTAACCCTTCCATAAATAAAATATAGTGATATAAGTAGGGCCTCAGAAACAAAAGTTAGTTCTGTACCTTGCTCTATAGCATACAACTGTGCATGCTCTAGCGAGGCACTTCCCTGTTACTATCTGTATGGTAGACTTCATGTTATAGGAGAGGTCTATTTTGGTGAGATATGCATATGGTGGCCAGAGGCCCTGGTCTGAAATTTTCACATTTAAATATTCACAGATAGCCGATTCCAAATAAGCTTTATGGAAATAATTTAACAAAATATGAAAGAAATTTAACGAAGAGATACCATTAAAAATGTCTGAGGCAAATATTAAAGCAAAGAATAAAAGACCGATGATCACCATACACATCTAGTAATCTAGAGAGATGGGAGCAGGCAGTAGGGAGGGAAACACATTCTCTCTGTGATCAATTTTAGTAATAAATAGAATGGAGTTTTTGTCTGAAAAAGTATTTTTTTTCCTCATGTTATATGCCTTCAATTACATATCTCTAAACATTTTACCAAATAACTTGCATCTAACCACCCTCCTCTTTGTTACTGAGTAAGCAAGTGCATACATTTTGAAAGCTTAAACTTTACTCTTACTACTTGATTAGTTTCTCCAGTGAAGCCAGTCCACATGCAGGTCCTGTGGTTATTGTTATGTCATCTGTAGACAGTCTCTCCACAGGGGCTGCCAAATCCCTGCCAGTCCTGTGCCTATGCCAGTTACTTCTGCTGATTTTACTGCCAAGTTCCATTCTCTGAAAAGAGAGTAACCAGCCATGAGCAATATGTTCTTTTTCTGCAGATTGACAGGGCTGTGCTTTAATCTCCTCTTGTGTCTCATAACAGAAGCTTCACCAAAAACAAATTTTTTTTTTTTTTTTTTTTTACTTTCAGGCTATTCTAAACCACTGCTCATGATCCAGTGAAGAGGAGAAGAATGTAGAATTATTTACATTTAGTTGACAAAAGGATGTTGAAAATGAAGCATACATATGGAAGATTCTAGGGTAAGCTTTAGAGTTGGTATTCTGAACAGAATTTTTTCCTTAAGACACTGTACATATGTAGAAGATTTTGGTATTCAAGGAACATAAGCTATACCTCATGAAGTAGAAGAGATGGATTCTAAATTAAGCTAAATGTGGATTTTTTAAAAAAAAATTCAATCAAACAGTTTTTAAGTGGTCTTTTAACTCTAAGCCTGACTCCAGTGTTCCATTAGCCATCTTTCCACTTCTTATTATACAACAAACTGAGCAAACCACTGTCTTAAATAGATGTAATTGGATAATGGGAAAAACACTGTAAATGGTTTGGTATGGTATATATTACAGGCACAATAACTGTTTACATTGTTTACTTCATCAGTTTCTTGAAAGACCAATCTGAAGCTGGCTTGTGAATTCATCTATTACCTAACATCTGCAAGCACTTGCATGTTTATTGAAACTAACACTATGGACTGATTCTACCATTACCATTTGACCTACTGGAAATCAGTTTCTTCAGTACAATATAAAGTTTGAACTAGATTAAAGGTCAAAAATTTATGCTACTTATCATATACATCTTGAGAATAAAGTAACTTTTTCAAAACTGAGAGGCTACATAAAGCTCAATCTGTGAAGTGTCTCTGTTATTTCTTTCTATCTAATAAAAACAAGGAGAATGAAAAAGAGAGGAGAGTGAAAAAACTGGCTTAAAACTCAACATTAAGAACACTAAGATCATGGCATCTGGTCCCATCACTTCATGGCAAATAGATGGGGAAAGAATGGAAATAGTGACAGATTTTATTTTCTTGGGCTCCAAAGTCACTGCAGATGGTGACTGCAGCCATGAAATTAAAAGACACTTGCTCCTGGGAAGAAAAGCTATGACAAACCTAAACTGCATATTGAAAAGCAGAGACAAAGGCCTGAATAGTCAAAGCTATGGTTTTTCCAGTTGTCATGTATGGATATGAGAGTTGGATCATAAAGATGACTGAGTGCCAAAGAATCTATGCTTTTGAACCATGATGTTGGAGAAGACTCTTGAGAGTCCCTTGGACAGCACGGCGATCAAAACAGTTAATCCTAAAGAAAATCAATCCTGAATATTCACTGGAAGGACGGATACTGAAGACGAAGCTCCAGTACCTTGGTCACCTGATGTGAAGAACTGACTTATTAGAAAAAATGCTGATGCTAAGAAAGAGTGAAGGCAGGAGGAGAAGGGGATGACATAAGATCAGATGGTTGAAAGGCAGCACCGATTCAATAGACATGAGTTTGAGCAAGCTCCGGGAGATGGTAAAGGACAGGGAAGCCTGGTGTGCTGCAGTCCACGGGGTCACAGAGTCAGACACAACTGAGCAACTGAACAACAATCTAATAAACTACCTCAACGTTTAGTGAATAAGCACAACCATTATCATATCCTATAATTCTGTTTGGTGATATGCTTCCAATCTCATCCATGATAGTTTTCTGTGTGTGTGCTAAGTCACTTCAGTCATGTTCAACTCTTTGTCACCCTATGGACTGTACCCCGCAAGGCTTCTCTGCCCATGGAATTTTCTAGGCAAAAATACTGGAGTGGGTTGCAGGGCCCTCCTCCAGGAGATCATCCCAACCCAGGGATTAAACCTTCATCTCTTATGTCTACCTGTAATGGCAGGCCAGTTCTTTACTAGTACCACTTGGGAAGCCCTGTAGTTGAATAGGTGCTTATTCTCATATATAGTGTAAGATGAGAGGCCAGGAGTCATCTAGAGGGAATCTAGAAGCTCAACTGAGGCCACTGACTGGGCATATTGGCTTTGCTGTATGTACACCTCTCCACCTGGCTAGTATGGCTGACTCATATCTTGGTGGTGAGGTTCTGAAACGAAACTGTGTAAGAAACTGCCCTTGCATGCAGGCCACTAACACCTATTAATACTCTATTGTGTCACACTTAAAAATATCCATTTGGGCAAAGGTACTCACCTGGCAAATTCCAGAATTACATAGATGGTGATTTCAGAATGGTGTGAGTAATAGATTGTGTGATTAATTGGAGTTCCCCAAAGCAATGGTCTACAGGAAGTCTTTGGGAAAATGAATATCTGCTGAAATGACATAGAAGCTGATCCTTTTAAATGGGCTTTACAATCTCTTTGTTGTCCTCAGGCCACTTGATTGGTATATAATTTACTTGGTCCTTGAGCCATTTGAATTTTCTGTCCTTGTAGAAATGACTGCATCAATTTTGGTAAGCCCTGAAATATATGCTATTAAAACTATCTTTTTAAAATTTTGACATGTAATGTGTTCAGATATTTTATAGGCACTTAATGCTCATCTTTATCAAAACATTTGTAATACTAATATGAAGTAATTATACCCTTAAAAGAGCTCAATTGTTTTGATTTTTTGCCAGGGAATTAACTTGTACATGACCTAAAACAACTTACAATTTTCTGTCAGTCACAAATTCCAGAGATTTACTTCTTTAAATCTGACATATTCATCTAAGTATGCCAAAAGGGAAAAATCAAAATGTGAAATTGAATTGAAATTATATTTTTCCAATGTGCGAGCATATTATGATGTTTTATTTACTTGGTCTATTTTAGCCAATAGTCAACTACACATGATCCCGTTTGGTGTGGGGAAAAAGTAAAATATATAGACAAGGATCGATAGATGATAGATATTAAAATAACTTTATGAGTTTAAATGATTTTACTTATAAGTAAGCAAAAAGCATGAATCAATTTGACTTAAAATATAATAACCTATTATATCACTTGATAGGAAGTTCAAGCGTTTGGCTCTGATCCAAAGCTGGCTCAACTGATGAAACAATGATATCATCAAAGGTACAGACTCCATTTCTCAGCTCTGCCATCATTATTGATAGGTTTTGGCATTCATTAAGCCTACTCTTCTTTCGAATTGTTAATCAGATATAGACATCACATATGGATTAACAATTTTCAAGCAAGAAAAGATCATGGGTTCTCTCTTTCTTGTGTCTTTTTGTTGTTTCTCAGTCTCTATGTTGTGTCCTACTCTACGACCCCATGGACTGCAGCACACCAGGCTTCCCTGTCCTTCACTATCTCCCAGAGTTTGCCCAGACAAATATCTACTGAGTCAGTGATGCCATCCAACCATCTCATCCACTATCACCCTCTTCTCTTCTTGCCCTCAATCTTTCCAACATCAGGGTCTTTTCCAAATGGTCCACCCTTTGCATCAGGTGGCCAAAGTATTGGAGCTTCAGCTTCAGCATCAGTACTTCCAATGAATACTCAGGGTTGATTTCTCTTAGGATTGACTGGTTTAATCTCCCTGCTGTTCAAGGAATGCTCAAGAATCTTCTCCAGCACCACAGTTCAAAGGCATCAATTCTTCAGTGCTCAGCATTCTTTATGGTCCAACTCACATCCATACATGACTACTGGAAAAATCATAGCTTTGACTATATGGAATTCTGTGTCTCTTACTTTGGGACAAAAAAATATTTTCCCAGAAGACAATTAGTGTACTTTGCCAGCTTTGATTGGCAGGAAATAGTTTTCATTGCTATTCCAAAGCCAGGTATTTTGCAAAGAGAGTGAGAAAGAGATCACTATTAATAACTTAGATTAATCACTTGGGATGGAATAGGTCTTGGAGAATAAATTACTATGGCTACTGCAGATGGTGATTGCAGTCATGAAATTAAAAGGTGCTTACTCTTGGAAGGAAAGTTATGACCAACCTCAATAGCATATGAAAAAGCAGAGACATTATTTTGCCAGCAAAGGTCCGTCTAGTCAAGGTTAAGGTTTTTCCAGTGGTCATGTATGAATGTGAGAATTGGACAGTGAAGAAAGCTGAGCACCAAAGAATTGATGTTTTTGAACTGTGATGTTGGAGAAGACTCTTGAGAGTCCCTTGGACTGCAAGGACATCCAACCAGTCCATTCTAAAGGAGATCAGCCCTGGGTGTTCTTTGGAAGGACTGATGTTGAAGCTGACACTCCAATACTTTGGCCACTCCATGTGAAGAGTTGACTCATTGGAAAAGACCCTGATGCTGGGAGGGATTGGGGGCAGGAGGAGAAGGAGACAACAGAGGATGAGATGGCTGGATAGCATCACTGACTTAATGGAGATGAGATTGTGTAAACTCTGGGAGTTGGTGATGGACAGGGAGGCCTGGCGTGCTGTAATTCACAGGGTTGCAACGAGTCGGACATGACTGAGTGACTGAACTGAACTGAACTGAATGCAATTTCAATTGTAAGGTTGGTTTCGCTTTTGGATGGGAGATAGCCTATTGTAACAGAAAGAATATTCAGAATCAGAAACACTGTATTGTAATCACTGCTTCCACAAGTTCATAGCCCTTTATTCAAAACCTTTAGAGTGAAATATGTTCCTAATTCATGTGCATTTTAAATCTTAGGTAACAATATGTACATTACTTAGCACCCATAACAGGAAAGGAACAACTTTGCATAATGAAGCACATTAATATTTTAGTAGTAAAACTTATGAGTAGCTTCCTATTGGTTTTGGGCAAGAATTGTCACCTGCTCTAACTTATGTGTTAATTTTAATGTTTTGAAGTGAGGATAATCTTTTTAACAGATTGTTCAGATTCTTACTTCCAACTATGCATGAAAATATTTTACAAAAATACAGTATTTTCTTTAGTTTTGATTTTTGAATGATGTGAAATTTTATTAATTTTCATTTCTATATTCTACTGCTACTGCTGCTAAGTCGCTTCAGTCGTGTCCGATTCTGTGCGACCCCAGAGACGGCAGCCCACCAGGCTCCCCCATCCCTGGGATTCTCCAGGCAAGAACACTGGAGCAGGTTGCCATTTCCTTCTCCAATGCATGAAAGTGAAAAGTGAAAGTGAAGTCGCTCAGTCCTGTCTGACTCTTAGCAACCCCATGGACTGCAGCCTACCAGGCTCCTCCATCCATGGGATTTTCCAGGCAAGAGTACTGGAGTGGGGTGCCATTATTAACACTAACTTAGATGGCACTTGATGTTTCCTTGCTCTTTTTAAAAAACTCAGACTTCCTCTTCAGTTCAGTTCAGGTCAGTTCCTCAGTCATGTCCGATTCTTTGCGACCCCATGAATCGCAGCATGCCAGGCCTCCCTGTCCATCACCAACTCTCAGAGTTCACCCAAACTCATGTGCATTGAGTCAGTGATGCCATCCTGCCATCTCATCCTCTGTCGTCCCCTTCTCCTCCTGCCCCCAATCCCTCCCAGCATCAGGGTCTTTTCCAATGAGTCAACTCTTTGCATCAGGTGGCCAAAGTATTGGAGTTTCAGCCTCAGCATCAGTCCCTCCAATGAACACCCAGGACTGGTCTTCTTTAGAATGGACTGGTTGGATGTCCTTGCAGTCCAAGGGACTCTCAAGAGTCTTCTCCAACACCACAGTTCAAAAGCATCAATTCTTCGGTGCTCAGCTTTCTTCACAGTCCAACTCTCACATCCATACATGACCACAGGAAAAACCATAGCCTTGACTTAGATGGGCCTTTGTTGGCAAAGTAATATCTCTGCTTTTTAATGTGCTATCTAGGTTGGTCATAACTTTCCTTCTAAGGGGTAAGCGTCTTTTAATTTCATGGCTGCAATCACCATCCACAGTGATTTTGGAGCCCCAAAAAATAAAGTCTGACACTGTTTCCACTGTTTCCCCATGTATTTCCCATGAAGTGATTAGAACTTCCTCTTAAAACCTTAGAAAAAGTTTTAAAACAAACAAAAAAAGAAATCTTCATCAAATTTCTTAATTCCTAGGAGTCAGATTATTGAGGTGAATTCAGACTTCTACAGCTTGATTCTTTTGCTTTCTTGTCCTTCATTCTACAGCTTTCTTGTTCTCTACTCTACATCTTTTTAACAGACATTATATGCTAACTTTGGAGAAGGCAATGGCATCCCACTCCAGTACTCTTGCCTAGAAAATCCCATGGGCGGAGGAGCCTGGTAGGCTGCAGTCCACCAGGTCGCTAAGAGTCGGACACGACTGAGCGACTTCACTTTCACTTTTCACTTTCATGCATTGGAGAAGGAAATGACAACCCACTCCAGTGTTCTTGCCTGGAGAATCCCAGGGATGGGAAGCCTGGTGGGCTGCCGTTCCTGGGGTCGCACAGAGTCGGACAGGACTAAAGCAACGTAGCAGTAGCAGCAGCAGATATGCTAACTTTAACACTAATCTAAATATGAATCACAACCTCAACTCTCATTGCTTTCTGAAAAGGAACAGAATAAAGACAGGATAGAAAGGAAGGAAGACAGGAAAGAACAGATAAAAGAACAAAGGGAGGGGGAAAACAACCAACTGTTTTTCACTAGGAACCTCACTAAAAATATACACAAATTTTACTAAGTATATGTGGAAAGAATTGTTATTTTGAAATTAACACTTCTAAATATTCCATCAAATAATCTTGGTTTTTGTTTTGTGTGTGTGCCATCCTTATTTTTTTTTTTTAATGGTTCTAGTTATATTGAATTAAAAGAAAAATAACAACCGAGTTTTCTAAAATTAACTATCTTCAATCCTTATTTCTGCTGACATTTATCATCCTTTAAAAATTAACTTTCTTTGCATCTCTTCCTTAAATTTTCAGGTTTTAAGCCATCATTTAGATATGAAAGTTAGCATAAAAGGCCAAGATTTAATGCTTTCTGCCTAACCCACTTATGCCACTATCATATATGCACAAAAAAACACAAGGCTCTTCTTATCCTCACAGTCTATTTATGCAATAATTTTTTGTGTATTTGACACTCAGTGCTTGTTATTATTCAAATAATAGCCACCAAGTTTTATATATAATACTCATATATATTTATATTTACTCTTTAAATATTATTCCTACATGACTCTAAGCCACCTAATTTACTAAGATTAAATTTCATTGTAAAACTTTTGCTTTTACTGAGAAAAATGTAATATTTGTATCACTTTTCCATTTTTAGTAGTCTGTGTGCTTATTACTAAATAATTTCCATTTAGCTGCATGAAAGCCCAATGCCATCTTGACCTCTGATTGTCTATATGTGATGTGATTTTTCTCTTCTGGAGTCTTTTAAATTTTCCCTTTGTCACTAATGTTCTGAAATCTCATGGTTGCTTGTTTTAGTTTGAGTCTTTAAAAATCATTGTATTGAATACTCAGTAGACTTTAGTAATCTAGAAACATCATTTTTCAGTTTAAGAAAATTTTTATTATTTTTGGACAATTTTCTCTGCTACATTTTTCTCTCCACCCCTTCACTGGAACTTTTATTAGATGTGTGTTGGCTTTTCTAGATTAATTATTTTAAAGTCTCTGTGGAACACTATTTTTTTCCATATACCTATATTAATCAGAATTTTTCACATATATTTCCAAAGTTGCATATAAAGTGACATTTCATTGTTGACATTGTGCTATTTAAATAACATGAGATAGTCTACCCCAATAAATAGATTTTAAAATAATGAATTACTGGAAATTTATAGAATGTTTAATAAAATTAGTATATAATCTAGTATATATTTTATGTAAAATATTAAAGAACTATATATGCTCCTGACAACACTTTTGCTAAAGATTCTTATTATTGTTTTGTAAAATTGTCAGGTTTTCCACCTATAAAATAAAAATAAGGTAGGCAAAATTAAAAGTTTCTTGCACCACTTAAGTAGTACTATTTTCAGAAAAAGTTATGAGAAAATTTCATACTAAAGTCATACTATCTTGTCATTTAGAAATAGATCATTTAAGTTTCTGCTCTTGTTCTTCGGTCCTCCCCTACTCATAGACATTTTTGTGCTAGATATATACTCATATGTACTACCCAAGTATCCATTTAAATGAAATATTATTATGAAGTTAACATGAGTTCCTAAGTGACTAAGATTTGATACCTTTGATAAATAAACAACTCATATAACTAATGGATAATCAGAATGTTACCTCAGATGAATCATTTAAAATATCATGTCCTGGGGAAAAATTTTTGTCATATATTAATAATATTAAATTATGCAATATAGTTTATGTAAACTGTAGTGTTTAAGTCATATTGGATTCCTCTTATCTTTCATGTACTCTGGAAAAGTTATATTCTGGGAATATAACTTTCTGTTTCTGTCACAACACATTCTGAAGATAAAGTATTCATAAAATATCTTTTTAACCCCCAAAGAGAAGAGAGACTGATGGGGCAGTGAACTCCTGTATGAGTATTGGAAAATGACTCCCAGTGAAAATGACTCTCACTGACACAGTATGAAAGTGACAGCCTATCGCTAAGTCCAGTCTGACTCTTTGCAACCCCATGGATTACAGCTGGTCAGGTTCCTCTGTCCATGGAATTTCCAGGCAAGAATACTTAAGTGGATTGCCATTTCCTTCTCCAGGGAATCTTCCCAATAGAGGAACTGAACTCACATCTCCTGCTTGGCAGTTTATTCTTTACCACTGAGCCACCAGGGAAGCCCCAAGACAATATGAATGAGCTGGTAGGTCCTTTAGACACACATACACACACACACACAGTAAAAGAGAGAGAAACCACAAACTATACAAAACTGTCAACAATCCATCCCTCAGTTTTGAAAATTACCAAAAGCAGACAACAAATTGAAAACTATATTCTTGGAGTTTTGGGTAAAAACAGCACTCTGGTGCCAACTTGCCTGAGATTCCTCCCATTGAGATACTCAGTCCAGTTGGCAAAAACAGTCTCATTAAAAATTTGAGAATTGCAGGGCAGGGAAATGATAAAGGAATGAGACCATGACCTTTGCTTCTAGAGGAGTGAAACTGATCTGTGTTGGTGCACAAAGCCCTGTGGTATTGTCAACTAAAGCTGACAAACTTAGTAGAAAGTGAGAATATGAGAAACCACAGCCTTATTAACCTAAAATATGAGTCCCAGTTGGGGTAGGAAACCAAGTGAAAAATTAGCAAGATCCTGGAAATGAGGGTCACAGAAGGTATTAAAGTGTTTGAGCACAAACTGTGCACAAATCATTGACCACTAACCTATGCAACCACTAGTAACCCTGACAAAAAGATAAGGAGGAGGAGGAGAAGGAGAAAAGCAAAAAAAAAAAAAAAAAAAGTGAGTAGAAGATACCAGTAGCTATACACTTTAGGGGGAAATATTTTGCAATTCTAGTCTAAGTTACTTAAATATATATATATATATATATATATATATATATATATATATATATATATAAAGCAGAGTACAGAAATATTTTCTCTATTATATGATCTAAATTTTAAATTTTCAATTAAAAGTTATGACATGCAAGGAAGTGTGAAATTGGACCCATGCTCAAGAATAAGTGTCACCAAGAGAAGCTGACTCAATGTAGGCACAGACATAGGGTTAGCAGTCAAAGATTTCAAAGAAACTATTAAATATACGTTCAAAAAATTAAAGCAAGTTGTAATGCAGATTAGTCAACAAATGGGGAATTTCAACAGGAAAAAAACTACAAATGAAAGCCAAATAGAAACTCCAGAGTTGAAAAGAACAAAAATTAAAATGTCACTAGATTGACTCAACAGTACGCATGATACTGCAAGAAAAATTAGTGTACTTGCAGCTTGATTGATAGTGATAAAAGAAATTTTCAAATATTGGGGTGTGGGGAAGTCATTCTGTGTTATAAATGGGTTAACTTAAATTTTATGTTAACCAAAACAGCCTGTTTGTGGCCAATCAGACATACTTTGTACGTCTGCTTTAATTATTCAATAAAAGAATGTAAGCAAAGAACGTCCATGTTAAAAATAAAGATTGAATGTCTCACTTCCTGGGAAACCAATTCTGGTACTTCTTCAGTGATGACTCCCTTTCTAGGTGCCAAGGCATACTGAGTTGCTTTGTATGTGCTGATAAGTTTTGTTTGTTATTTTTTTAGCTGTTAAAAATATATATATATATATGTATCCCTGACTTATTTGATGTTCTTTGTTCTGACAAGATTTAAAATGGTGATGAAAACCATGTTTCTCCAGAGTGGTTCTTCAGAGTTATCTGAGAGGCTGTTTTCCAGGTTACACTCCTCATTTTGGCTCAAATAAAACTTTTCTATTCCTATTATAGATTGTTTATTGATTATTTTTGAGGACAATGGAAATTAGTCCATAGAACAGAGAGAAAAAATATTGAAGCAAAAAACAGCTTCAGTGGCCTGTAAAACAGTCTTAAACACTATTTAATAGCATAGTTGTTATTGTTATTGTTGTTTGGTGGCTCTGTCATGTCTGACTCTTTTGTGACCCCATGTACTATAGCCTGCCAGGGTCCTCTGTCAATGGAATTTCCCAGGCAAGAATACTGGAGTGGGTTGCCATTTCCTTCTCCAGAGATCATTGTAAAGATGGTCATGAAAGCATAGAAGGGAGAGAAAGGAACTGAAGAAACTATTTAAATACATAACTGATAAAAGCTTCCTAAATATGATTTTACAAGCACATTATTCCAAGTAATGAAATAAAGAATTTCCAACCCCTAAAGAGGCACAGTATAACTCTTCATGCCTTAAGTGTAGGCACATGTAGTGATTTTCTTTCAAAGAATGCAGTACAGAAAGAGAAGGGAGACAAAATGAGTATTTCAAAGTGGAGAAACTTTACAAACACTACCTAAAGCCAGGTGATCAAGTTTAATATCAACAGTAATAAATCATATTAATAGTTTATACCCTTAATATAATTTGATAAGAATGGTAATTTATCTCTGTGATCTTTCTCCCCAGGACACATTACCCCAGCCCAATTTTACCAATAATAATGGTAAAAACATGCGACAAATCTCAATTGAGGAACATTTTACAAAATGTGCAATCAGTAACCCTTGGAAATGTCAACGTTGTTAAAAACAAGAAAAGCCTAAAAAACTACCCAAACGAAGAGGTCTTAAGGAGACACGAATAATAAATATAATATGGTAGCCTGGATGATACCTTGGGATTTCCAAAGGGCATTAGAGAAAAACTGAGGAAACTTCATAAAGTTTGGACTTTAGTTAATAAAAATGTGTCAGTATTAGTTCATTAATTGTGACAGATGTACCATACTTACGTAAAATGTTAATAATAATCTGTGGTCTTTTGGAACTCTCTACATTATTGTCCCAATAATTCTTTCAAATTAAAACTATTCTAAAATTAAAAATTCATTTTAAAATGGTCAGATAATTGATTTACAGATCCAAGCTTCTCAAAAACTTTCAGGTAAGACAAACACACAATGACCTACATCATGATAATCATATTCAAACTGCTGAATGACAGAGGTAAAATCTTGATAGCAGCAAAAGAAAAAAATGAAACTTAATTACATGTAAGGAAACAAGAAACAGCAGCTGTTAAATATCTGATATTGAGACAAACTGTGTCTTTATATAAGATCTTAAATTTAGATTATAGTAGTAAAATAAGCTGACTAAAAACAGTCATATTATTTGTGTCAAAAAGACCACATGCATTTTAGCCCTCCAAAAGTTTAGGAAGGTGAATATTCTCTCAGTAAGACTCTCACACCTTGGGTTTATAATACCTCTCTTCTTCACAGATTTTCTCCTCTTCACATATGTCTTCAGCTAGTTTTACACGGAGAATAAATGTACTTAAAGACAAATAATATTTTTTTACAATATTACTACATCATATGTCCTCTAGTTCAATAATATTTTGCAGTTTTTTTTTTTCAACAAATGTAGATAAAGGCAAAGAAAAAGCAGAAATCAATTAACCCTGCTTGTATTGTGCAGATAATGGAGAATCATTGGTGTTTTTTAGAGAAGAGAATGGTAAGATAAAAAATGTACAGCAGGAAGATTAATCTAGCAGTCTGTGTGTACAGGATAAATTAATGTTTGAGGGAATGAGAATCAGTTAATAGAGATTTTTTAAGAAGTGATTTTGTGACAATACCAGATCCACTCAATCTGTACAGATAGATTGAATTAGAAGGAATAACAGTTGCTTTATTGAATGTAAAAACTGAAGTAGGGAATGCTTAGAACAAAATAAAACAGAGAATGGGTCACAGGAAAAAATAGGAAACTGTGAACAGATATCACTATGAAAAATTCTCTATCACCTAATCCCAAATAACCTCTCCTGCTCTACCCTTTTCCTTCTTTACTCAAATCTAGTGCTCCTGCCAAACAGAACCATGTGCTGCTTTTCTAAGCACGCCATGAACTTGTCATCTCTGAGGAATTTACTTGAGACATTCCCTATGCTTTGGCATGCATACAACTTCTACACTCAACTGGATCACTCATTCTTTGAGTAATATTAAATGCATATTTAGTAAGTTACTACTTGCAGACAAGATAGTATATCCTGTGGCTGACAGCTTAGTAGGGAAGTGAATTAGAAAACAAAGGATCCTAGTAGAGCATGGCCAGTGATTTTATAAACATGTGTAAAAGCATAGTGCAATAGCACCAGTACGGGTAGGCGAACAAGAACCAGTCAATTGGAGACAAGGGACAGAAAAGCCTTGTTTCAGTGAATGCAAGTTAGATCTTATTCTTCGAGATCCATTTTTTCTAAGTTTGATAACAAAAATCACCAGGGCTACTGAAGAAGGGTCCATCTGTCATAGAGACTTTTAATGAGACTTTGAAGAATTTTAAACAAGGAAAACTATATAGTCAAGTTTGGATGTTGGAAAATAATTTTGGCAGATACATATAGGAAGATTTAAGAGATGTTGCCTTTGGCAGCAGAGTAATAATTGGCATCTAGAGTTGTAAGACTGGAGATAAAGAGGAAGATGTTTGCAATATGCTTTTAGAGGTGATCTGAATGACACCTAGTAAATGAGACTTTCATTGATAATATTTAAGTACAGGATATCTCTCTCTTGAATCACTGCATCTTCCTCATGCAGGTTAAAATATATTGCTATGGATAATCAAATATATTCATTTAAATTTTGCATCACTGCCATCTCACAAACACAGCATACACACATATACTCACATAGGTGTGTCTCTGTATGTGTGCACAAATGCACATGTGTATATTAGTTTATCATATTTTTGTGGATGTAAGATCAAATTTATCTAGAAACTAAATGTTGTATTGAGTTCCTGCTCAGCTACTACTTACTGAATATTTGACTTAATTAAACCAACATGATTACAAGGGTAGCTATTAAAAGAAAACCTTGGTGAAGGATAGGACTGTGTAATAGGCTAGAATTCAGCTATAAAGTTCTGGCTGAGTCACTATTCTTTTTTAATCGTTTTACCCTTTTTTCCCAAGTGTAAAATGGGAATAATAATGGTTACCTGCCTCAAAAGGATGTTGTGAGGACTAGCTAGTTGACAGTTTTAAACTATTTTGAAGACGGAAAGTACTATAAATGCTCCAAGGAAAGTTTTTAAAGGCATATTGGAATAAAACCCTTGAACCATAGCATTAGGAAAGTTAGTACATCTTTTAGGCTGACAATCTTCAACCGATAAAGAATTCTATAGGAAATTAACTCCACAACATTCTTTATATTTTGTCTCTTTTCTACTTTCTTCTTCTGTAGCTATATATTTACCTAGTGATTCAATTCAACAAGAAAGTTTCTGTTATGCCATATTTTCAAACAGATGTTTCTCATAAAGAAAGAAATGCAATGAAGAGTAGAAAACAGTCTTAATCATACAGGAAAATGTAGTCTCTTCAATATAGCACTTTATCCAAAATTTATCAGAACTATTTTTTTTTCTTTTTTTAACAAAATTGTTCTTGATGTTCTCTTCGCTGATCTTGCCAAAGTAGGCAGCCATTACGTCACACATCTTATAGAGGAATTCGAAGACCATGGCAGCATTGACATTCTGCTTGGTGACAGCTGCCAGCCAGATGTTGGACCGTTTAACATGGAAGAAACTGGTGTGAGCGATGTTGGTGATGGGGCTGCGCACCTGCTGCCGGGCGTGGATAACATTGACCCGAAAAGCGTCCACTGCATTCCTCCCGATGTCATCTCGGTAGACCCGGGAGATGAGCACCTCCCCCTTGTGATTATAGATGAATAAGCCTCCAATCATGGCGGCAGCTCAGTCTTCGCAGCCCATCGCTCTGAGAAGAGACCTGGTGTCCGCGGCCCTCTGCTCGGCTGGCCCGGCCACTCTCCGGATCCCAAGATGTCCGCCCGCCCCCCCCAGAACTATTTTTAAATTCACTTTATCACTTGAAATTCAAGGGTATAGTTGTAGTAGCCTAGATGTAAAAGTTCACTTGTAGAAATACTCTTTGTAGAAACACTCTATAATAATTTTCCTAAACCACAAATATCAGATCTGGGTCAGAACTTTATTTTTCAAAATTTTTGCTTGTTGTGTTCTTCCAAAGGCCAAATGAAATATTCAAAACTCTGAAAAAGAAATTATTTCCTCTAGTCCTTCTGATTGAGAACATTTACACATTTACATAGCCTATGTTAAAAAGAGCAATCCCTACACATATGCATGAAAAAGAAAAACTGCATATTAGATAACTTTTGTGCGAAGGAAATGTTCATAAATAGAATGTAATGACCAACTTCACATGTGCTTTAGCAAAGCTGAGACACATCATTACTATTCTATGTTCAGCATTTTAGGATAAGCCCATGAACCTGACATTCCGATCTTCACCAGAGAAAGAAAACAAAAAGCTAAGACTGGATTTAAAAAAAGAAATTTCTTCATAGAAATAAGCATTTACACATGATTAATTCACTGGTTCTTGCCACAAAGAACATATCAGACTTTAACTATTAGGTTTTGAACCTGGATGGTAAAGTCAAAGGGGCATTTTTTTCTCTTTCTTTTTTTTTTTTAATTGAAAGATAATTGGTTTATAGAACTTCTTTGTTTTCTATCAAACTTCAAAATGAATCAGTCATAGGTATACATATATCCCCTCAATTTTGAACCTCCCTCTTATCTCCCTCCTCATCCCACACCTCTAGGTTGATATTTGAGTACCCTAAGCCATACAGCAAATTCCCATTGAGTATCTATTTTACATATGGTAATGTAAGTTTCCGTGTTACTCTTTCCATACAACTCACCTTCTCCTCCCATCTCCCATGTCCATAAGTCTATTCTCTATGTCTGTTTCTCCATTGCTGCCCTGTAAATAAAATTTTCAGAACCATTTTTTCTAGATTTCATATATGTGTGTTAGAACATGATATTATCTTTCTCTTTCTGACTCAGTTAACTTGGTATAATAGGTTCTAGGTTTATCCACCTCATCAGAATGGACTCAACTGTGTTCCTTTTTTATGGCTGAGTAATTGAGAAACCTATATGCAGATCAGGAAGCAACAGTTAGAACTGGACATATAACAACAGACTGGTTCCAAATAAGAAAAGGAGTAAGTCAAGGCTGTATATTGTCACCCTGCTTATTTAACTTATATGCAGAGTACACCATGAGAAATGCTGGGCTGGAAGAAGCACAAGCTGGAATCAAGATTGCTGGGAGAAATATCAATAACCTCAGATATGCAGATGACACCACCCTTATGGCAGAAAGTGAAGAGGAACTAAAAAGCCTCTTGATGAAAGTGAAAGAGGAGAGTGAAAAAGTAGGCTTAAAGCTCAACATTCAGAAAACGAAGATCATGGCATCTGGTCCCATAACTTTATAGGAAATCGATGGGGAAACAGTGGAAACAGTGTCAGACTTTATCTTTTTGGGCTCCCAAATCACCAAAGATGGTGATTGCAGCCATGAAATTAAAAGACGCTTACTCCTTGCAAGGAAAGTTATGTCCAACCTAGATAGCATATTCAAAAGCAGAGACATTACTTTATCAACAAAGGTCAATCTAGTCGAGGCTATGGTTATTCCAGTGGTCATGTGTGGATGTGAGAGTTGGACTGTGAAGAAAGCTGAGCACCAAAGAATTGATGCTTTTGAACTGTGGTGTTGGAGAAGACTCTTGAGAGTCCCTTGGACTGCAAGGAGATCCAACCAGTCCATTCTAATGGAGATCATCACTGGGTGTTCATTGGAAGGACTGATGCTAAAGTTGAAACTCCAGTACTTTGGCCACCTCATGCGAAGAGTTAACTTATTGGAAAAGACCCTGATGCTGGGAGGTATTGGGGACAGGAGGAGAAGGGGACGACAGAGGATGAGATGGCTGGATGGCATCACCGACTCGATGGACATGAGTTTTGGTGAACTCCGGGAGCTGGTGATGGACAAAGAGGCCTGTCGTGCTGTGATTCATGAGGTTGCAAAGAGTTGGACATGACTGAGTGACTGAACTGAACTGAACTGAACTGAATATTCTATTGTGTATATGTACCACAACATCTTTATCTACTAACCTGTCAATGGGCATATAGGTTGCTTCCATGTTCTAGCTATTGTAAATAGTGCTTAAATGAAAGACAGGATATATCTCTCTTTTTCAATCCTGATTTCCTCAGGGTATATGCCTAGGAATGGGATTGCTGATGAACATGTCATGGTGGAGAGTTCTCACATTTGTGGTCCATTGGAGAAGAGAATGGAGAAGGCAATGGCACCCCACTCCAGTACTCTTGCCTGGAAAATCCCATGGACAGAGGAGCCTGGTAGGCTGCAAACCATGGGGTCATGAAGAGTCGGACACGACTGAAGTGACTTAGCAGCAGCAGCAGGAGAAGAGAAAGGCAAACCACTTCAGTATACCTGCCTTGAGAAACCCATGAACAGCATGAAAAGGCAAGAAGATAGGACACTGAAAGATGAACTCACCAGGTTGGTAGGTGCCCAATATTCTACTGGAGATCAGTGGAGAAATAACTCCAGAAAGAATGAAGAGATGGAGCCAAAGCAAAAAAACACCCAGTTCTGGATGTGACTGGTGATCGAAGCAAGGTCCAATGCTATAAAGAGCAATATTGCATAGGAATTTGGAATGTTAGATCCATGAATCAAAGCAAATTGGAAGTAGTCAAACCATAGATGGCAAGAGTGAACACTGAAATTTTAGGAATCAGTTAACTAAAATGGACTAGAATGGCTGAATTTGACTCAGATGACCATTGTATCCACTTCTGTGGGCAAAAATCCCTTAGAAGAAAAGGGGTGGTCATCATAGTCAACAAAAGAATCTGAAATGCAGTATTTGGATGCAGTCTGAGAAATGACAGAATGAACTCTGTTCATTTCCAAGGCAAACCATTCAATATATGGTAATCCAAGTCTATGCCCTGAGCAGTAATGCTGAAGAAGCCAACGTTGAATGGTTCTATGAAGACCTACAAGACCTTCTAGAACTAATACCCAAAAAAGAAGTCCTTTTCATTATAGGGGATTGGAATGCAAAAGCAGGAAGTTAAGAAACACCTGGAGTAACAGGCAACTTTGGCTTTGGAGTACAGAATGAAGCAGGGCAAAGAGAATTCTCTCTCTGCCAAGAGAATGCACTGGTCATAGCAACTGCTAACAACACAAGAGAAGACTACACATGGACATCACCAGATGGTCAATACTGAAATCAGATTGGTTATATTCTTTGTAGCCAAAGATGGAGAAACTCTATTAAGTCAGCGAAAATAAGACTGGGAGCAGACTGTGGCTCATATTATGAATTCCTTATTGCCAAATTAAGAGTTAAATTGAAGAAAGTGGGGGAAAACCACTAGACCATTCAGGTATGACCTAAATCAAATCCCTTATGATCATACAGTGTAAGTGAGAAATAGATTTAAGGGACTAGATCTGGTAGACAGAGTGCCTGAACTATGGACAGAGGTTCGTAACATTGTACAGGAGACAGGGATCAAGACCACCCCCATGGAAAAGAAATGTGAAAAAGCAAAATGGCTGTCTGAGGAGGCCTTACAAATAGCTGTGAAAAGAAGAGAAGTGAAAAGAAAAGAGAAGTGAAAAGAAAAGAAGAAAAAGCAAAGGAGAAAAGGAAAGATATAAGCATCTGAATGCAGAGTTCCAAAGAATAGCAAGGAGAGATAAGAAAGCCTTCTTCAGAAATCAATGCAAAGAAATAGAGGAAAACAGCAGAATGGGAAATACTAGAGATCTCTTCAAGAAAATTAGAGATACCAAGAGAATATTTCATGCAAGGGTAGGCTGACTAAAGGACAGAAATTGTATGGACCTTACAGAAGCAGAAGATATTAAGAAGAGGTGGCAAGAATATACAGAAGAACTGTAAAAAAAGATCTTCATGGCCCAGATAACCATGGTGGTATGACCACTCACCTAGAGCCAGACATCCTGGAATATGAAGTCAAGTGGGCCTTAGGAAGCATCACTACAAACAAAGCTAGTGGAGGTGATGGAATTCCAGTTGAGCTATTCCAAATCCTGAAAGACGATGCTGTGAAAGTGCTGCACTCAATATGCCAGCAAATTTGGTAAACTTAGCAGTGGCCATGGGACTGGAAAAGTCAGTTTTCATTCCAATCCCAAAGAAAGGTAATGCCAAAGAATGTTCAAATTACCGCACAATTGCACTCATCTCACACACTAGCAAAGTAATGCTCAAAATTCTCCAAGCCCTGCTTCAACAAGACATGAACTGGGAACTTCCAGAGTTAAGCTGGTTTTAGGAAAGACAGGCAAACCAGAGATCAAATTGCCAACATCTGCTGGATCATCAAAAAAGCAAGGAAGTTCCAGAAAAACATCTATTTCTGCTTTACTAACTATGCCAAAGCCTTTAACTGTGTCGATCACAATAAACTGTGGGAAATTCTGAAAGAAATGGGAATACCAGACCACTTGATTTGCCTCTTGAGAAATTTGTTTGCAGGCCAGGAAGCAACAGTTAGAACTGGGCATGGAACAACAGACTGGTTCCAAATAGGAAAAGGGGTATGTCAAGGCTGTATATTGTTACCCTGCTTACTTAACTTGTATGCATAGTACATCATGAGAAACACTGGGTTGGATGAAGCATAAGCTGAAATCAAGATTTCTGGGAGAAATATCAATAACCTCAGATATGCAGATGACACCACCCTTATGGCAGAAAGTGAAGAAGAACTAAAGAGCCTTTTTGATGAAAGTAAAGAGGAGAGTGAAAAAGTTGGCTTAAAGTCCAACATTCAGAAAACTAA
The DNA here is from genome assembly GCF_032452875.1 of Bos javanicus. Taxonomy (NCBI): domain Eukaryota; kingdom Metazoa; phylum Chordata; class Mammalia; order Artiodactyla; family Bovidae; genus Bos; species Bos javanicus. The sequence continues at coordinate 102,520,449 of NC_083868.1, read as the reverse complement.
GATCATGACATCCAGTTCCATCACTTCATGGCAAATAGATGGGGAAACAGTGGAAACAGTGGCAGACTTCATTTTTCTGGGCTCCAAAATCACTGTAGATGGTGACTGAAAGCAATGAAATAAAAAGACGCTTACTCCTTGGAAGCAAAGTTAAGACCAACCTAGACAGCATGTTAAAAAGCAGAGACATTACTTTTCCAACAAAGGTGCGTCTAGTCAAGATTATTGTTTTTCCTGTGGTCATGTATGGATGTGAGAGTTGGACTATAAAGAAAGCTGAGCACTGAAGAATTGATGCTTTTGAACTGTGGTGTTGGGAAAGACTCTTGAAAATCCCTTGGACTGAAAGGATATCCAACCAGTCCATCCCTAAGAAAATCAGTCCTGAATGTTCATTGGACGGACTTATGTTGAAGCTGAAACTGATATTTTGGCCACCTGATCCTAAGAACTGACTCACTGGAAAAGACACTGATGCTGGGGAAGATTGAGGGCAAGAGTAGAAGGGGGCGACAGAGCATGAGATGGTTGGATGGCATCACTGACTCAATGGAGATGAGTTTCAGTAAACTTCGGAAGTTTGTGATGGACATTGAGTCCTGGCGTGCTGCAGTCCATGGGGTCACAAAGAGTCGGACACGACTGAGCTGAACTAATCTGAACTGATTTATTCCTATTTTTTTTAAAGGAATCTCCATATTGTCTTCCTTAGTGGCTGTATCAGTTTACATTCCCACCAATAGTGCAAGAGCACTTCCTTTTCTCCACACCCTCTCCACCATTTATTGTTTGTAGACTTTTTGATGATGGCCATTCTGACTGCTGTGAGATGATATCTCATTGTGGTTTTCATTTGCAGTTCTCTAATAATGAGCAATGTTGAGCATCTTTTCATGTGTTTGTTAGCCATCTATATGTCTTCTTTAGAGAAATGTTTATTTAGGTCTTTTTTCCTATTCCCCCCCCCCCCCACTTTTTGATTAGGTTGTTTGTTTTCCTGGTATTGAGTTGAATGTGTTGCTTGTATATCTTGGAAATTAATCCTTTGTCAGTTGTTTCTTTTGCTATTATTTTCTCCCATTCTGAGGGCTGTCTTTTCACCTTGCTTATAGTTTTCTTTGCTGTGCAAAAGCTTTTAAGTTTCATCAAGTCCCATTGTTTACTTTTGTTTTTATTTCTGTTATTCTAGGAGATGGGTCATAGAGGATCTTGCTTTGATTTATCTCATTGAGTGTTCTGCCTATGATTTCCTCTCAGAGTTTTATAGTTTCTGGTCTCACATTTAGGTCTTTAATCCATTTTAAGTTTATATTTGTGTATGATGTTAGGAAGTGTTCTAATTTCATTCTTTTACATTTAGCTGTCTAGTCTTCCCAACATCATTTATTGAAGAGGCTGTCTTTTCCCCATTGTATATTCTTGCCTCCTTTGTCAAAAATTAAGTACCAATAGGGGCATGGGTTTATTTATGGGCTTTCTATCTTATTCCATCGGTCTATATTTCTGTTTTTGTCCCAGTACCATACTGTCTTGATGATTGTAGCTTTGTAGTATAATCTGAAGTCATCAAGGTTGATTCCTCCAGCTCCATTCTTCTTTCTCAAGAATGCTTTGGCTATTCAGAGTCTCTTGTGTTTCCATATGATTTGTGAATATTTTTGTTCTAGTTCTGTGAAAAATGTCATTGGTAATTTGATAGGGATCACATTGAATCTGTAGATTGCATTTGTTAGCATAATCATTTTTACAATATTGATTCTTCCTACCCAGGAATTTGGAATATCTCTCCATCTGTTTATGTCGTCTTTGATTTCTTTCATAGGTGTCATAATTTTCTGTGTACAGTTCTTTTGTCTCCTTCAGTTCAGTTCACTCAGTCGTGTCTGACTCTAGAGGCCCCATGAACAGCAGCACGCCAGGATTCAGTGTCCATCACCAACTCCTGGAGTTCACCCAAACTCATGTCCATTGAGTCAGTGATGCCATTCAGCCATCTCATCCTCTGTCATCCCCTTCTCCTCCTGCTTTAAATCTTTCCCAGCATCAAGGTCTTTTCAAATGAGTCAGCTCTTCGCATCAGGTGGCCAAAATATTGGAGTCTTAGCTTCAGCATCAGTCCTTCCAATGAACATCCAGGACTGATCTCCTTTAAGATGGACTGGCTGGATCTCCTTGCAGTCCAAGGGACTCTCAAGAGTCTTCTCCAACACCACAGTTCAAAAGCGTCAATTCTTCAACGCTCACCTTTCTTTACAGTCTAACTTTCACATCCATACAAGACTACTGGAAAAACCATAGCCTTGACTAGAGGCAACTTTTTTGGCAAAATAATGTCTCTGCTTTTTAATATGCTATCTAGTTTGGTCATAACTTGCCTTCCAAGGAGTAAGTGTCTCTTAACTTCATGGCTGCAATTACCATCTGCAGTGATTTTGGAGCCCCCCAAAATAAAGTCAGCTACTGTAGTCAGCTACATATTTCTCAAATATGTTATAGTGCATGATTAAAATAACAGGCAGAAAACACCAAAGTCTAAAATGTATTTACTTATTTTTAATAAGTAAACTTATTTACATTTATTAAGAGTTTTCATCTTAAATCTGTAGTAATAGTGTTTATGGAAAATGTCTTCTGTTTTTAAAGATTAGTGAGATGTTCAAGAAATACTCAGTAAATATAAGTTTCACTGGCTTTATATTAATAAAATTTCATTTTAAACCATTTTGCTTTTACAAAAGGCTGACATTAGTACTGTTTACATTAAATATAAAAAAATCTGAAAGGAATTTTTGCTTTTATGAAAAAGGATGATATGTGAAATAATGTTTACTTTTTTTTTTGCACTGTATCTTTAAAAGGTTATGCAAACTCCTGGCAGCAGCGAGATTTACACCACCAAGGTCCTTCCCTGGCATCCATACTTAGTTGTTGTTGCTGTTTAGTTGCTAAGTCATGTTCAACTCTTTCTGACTCTAAACATTGTAGCCTTCTAGTCTCCTCTGTCCATGGGATTTTCCAGGCAAGAATACTGGATTGGGTTGCCATTTCTTTCTCCAGGGGATCCTCCCAAGCCAGGGGTCAAACCAGTGTCCCCTGAATTGGCAGGTGGATTCTTTATCTCTGAGCATCCAGGAAAGCCCATTTATACTCAGTGATCAGCTTAAAGTCACCATAGCTTTAAACTGTCTTTGAGCATCAGGGATCTACATTGATTTATTTTGTGCATTTATTAGCAAAATGTGTCCTAAGGTAATTACTTGCTTGTTTCATGCCATTCAGAGTTATGAAGATTTCATAGGAACTCTCTACTTTCAGATAGTGAGAGAAACCTATACCTAGAAATTAGGTAGGCAACAAGGGGAAGACATTAGAATAATGTGATCATATACCTTGCAGCCAGTAATTTAATTGGGAGTAGACTATTAATAGATGTAGTAACAAATAAATAGTAAATTGTGCTGGTGAATCTGGCACAAGAATGTGATGTAGGGAAACTATAAACAAGCTTTGTTAAGAAAATGGGCTTCAGAACAACTGCAACAAGTTTGATGCGTTGATGAGTTTAATGGATATTTCAGGTAATGAGTGAAAGCAAATGGTCCTCCATGATTAAATTTATTCCTACATTTATTATTCCAATTGATATAGTTGCTAATGGGGTTTTCTTAATTATCTTTCTGAGGAGAAGGGAAACATATCAATCTGAATGCAGAGTTACAAAGAATAGCAAGGAGAGATAAGAAGGCCTGCCTAAGTGAAAAATACAAAGAAATAGAGGAAAACAATAGAATGGGAAAGACTAGAGATCTCTTCAAGAAAAATTAGAAATATCAAGGAAACATTTCATGCAAAGTTGGGCAAAATAAAGACAGAAATGGAATAGACCTAACAGGAGAAGAAGATATTATAAGAGGTGGCAAGAATATACAGAATTACTATACAAAAATATCTTAATGACCCAGATAACCATGGCAGTGTGATCACTCACCTAGAGCAAGACATCCTGGAGTGTGAAGTCAAGTTGGCCTTAGAAAGCATCACTATGAACAAAGCTAGTGGAGATGATGGAATTCCAGTTGAGCTATTTCAAATCCTAAAAGATGATGCTATGAAAGTGCTATACTCAATATGCCAGCAAACTTGGGAAACTCAACAGTGGTCACAGAACTGGAAAAAGTCAGTTTTCATTCCAATCTTAAAGGAAGGCAATGACAAGGAATGTTCAAACTACTGCACATTTCCACTCATCTCACACACTAGCAAAGTAATGCTCAAAATTCTCCAAGCTAGGCTTCAGCAGTACAGAAGCTGTGAACTACCAAATGTTTCAAGCTGGATTTAGAAAAAGCAGAGAAACCAGAGATCAAATTGCCAACATCCATTGGATCATAGAAAAAGCAAAAGAGTTCCAGAAAACCATCTACTTCTGCTTCAGTGACTATGCTAAAGCCTTTGACTGTTTGGATCACAGCAAACTATGGAAAATTCTTCAAGAGATAGGAATGCCAGACCTTTTTACCTGCCTCCTAAGAAATCTGTCTGTAGGTCAAGAAGAAACAGAACATGACATGGAACAATGGACTGGTTGCAAATTGGGAAAGGAGTACATCAAGGCTGTATGTTGTCATCTTGCTTATTTAACTTATATGCAGAGTACATCATGAGAAACGCTGGGCTGGATGAAGCACAAGCTGGGCCCAAGATTGCCGGGAGAAATATCAGTAACCTCAGATATGCAGATGACACCACCTTTATGGCAGAAAGTGAAGAGGAACTAAAGAGTCTCTTCATGAAAGTGAAAGAGGAAAGTGAAAAAGCTGGCTTAAAACTCAACATTCAAAACACTAAGATCATGGCATCCGGTCCCATCACTTCATGGCAAATAGATAGAGAAACAATGGAAACAGTGACAGACTTTCTTTTCTTGGGCTCCAAAATCACTGAAGATGGTGACTGCAGCCATGAAATTAAAATACTTTTGCTCCTTGGAAGAAAAGCTATGATAAACCTGGACAGCATATTAGAAAGCAGAGACATTACTTTGCTGACTAAAAGCCATCTAGTCAAGGCTATGATTTTCCCAGTAGTCATGTATGGATGTCAGTGTTGAACTCTAAAGAAAGCTGAGAATTGAAGAATCAATGCTTTTGAACTATGGTGTTGGAGAAGACTCTGGAGAGTCCCTTGGGCAGCAAAGAGATCAAATCAGTCAATCCTAAAGGAAATCAGTACTGAATATTCATCGGAAGGATTGATGCTGATGCTGAAGCTGAAACTCCAATACTTTGGCTACCTGATGCAAAAACTGACTCATTGGAAGAGATTCTAATGCTGGGAAAGACTGAAGGCAGGAGGAAAAGGGGATAACAGGGGATGAGATGGTTTGATGGCATCACTGACTCGATGGACATGAGTTTGAGTAAGCTCCAGGAGTTGGTGATAGACAGGGGAGAATGATGTGCTGCAGTTCAAGGTGTGGCAAAGTCTTGGACATGACTGAGAGACTGAACTAAACTGAAAATAAGACAAAATGACAAAAGAATAAACCAAAAATCATCTTCAATTTCATTCTAAATATACTTGTCAACATAAAACCTAATTTTGAAAGCATAAAGAAGTGAGAAGCTTAACTTTCAAAATTTTGCTTGATAATTTTAAAGATAATGAATAATTAATTATTTATCATTCTTCAGTTTCATCTCATTTTCCTTGCACTAAATAGGTTCAGGGTTGTGATAATCTAGAAGTCTTGATTTTATTATTATCTTTATTAGTAAAAATTGTGAATCCTATTATTGTATTAGTTGTAATATATTTTTGCTAGAGATATCAATACTTTTCAGTAACATCTGTTTAAAAGTCTGTTTTCACACACATTATTTCAATTAGCCTCAATAAGTAAGGTGTTTGGATAGGGCACATATTATTATTTTTATTTTATACCGAGGTAATCTAATAATCAGTGATATTAGATAATCCTATGTCACCCAATCATTATGGAACTAGAGTATTTTAAATTCTCATTTATTTTATTCTCCCACTGCATTTTTTCCTGCTGCTTGCATTCACTTGAGACCTCTTTTCCTCCTTTAATCTCTGGCCATAATTAAAATTTATCACTGAAATACTGAACTTGTCCAAATTCATTATTGACCTAATTGAGAACAAAACATCTGTCTCAGCTTAAATTGCTGAAATTCTACCTTATATTCAAATTGGGCATAGAAGAGCTGTATTAGGTAATTTAATTATTTCCCTGCATAAACATATTCACTACAATATAGCCTGATAATTTTCATCACTCTTCTGATTAAAGGGAACTTAGAAGCAAAGATAAATCAAAGGAATAATTTTCAAAGTTTTCTGGAAGTTATATTTTAACCTATGTATATCTCTGAAACTTGGCATAAATAGTTCTATGCTTTCATAACTAATAGCAAATTCAGATAATTAACATTGTGTTACTCTATAGAGAATTTTTTTCTTCATTCTTCATCTGTTTGACTAATCAATATTAATGCCAAATATTAGCTCATAATACAAGGGTTTCAAATGGTATTACCTGGTATACAACTGGAATTGTCACTCTAAAGTGTTAGAGTTTAATTACTACAAAATGGTAAAAAAAAGAAAGAAAGAAAAAAGGCAAAAAAATAACTTCCACACAAATAAGCTCTGCTTCCCTTATATAACAAAAATAACTCCCCTCTCCCCCCCAAAAAATGCAAAAAAGCAAAATGGCTGTCTCAGGAGGCCTTACAAATAGCTGTGAAAAAAAGAGAAACAAAAAGCAAAGGCTAAAAGGAAAGATATACCCATTCGAATGCAGAGTTCCAAAGGATAGAAAGGAGAGATAAGAAAGCCTTCCTCAGAAGTAAAGGAAATAAAGGAAAGCAATAGAATGGGAAAGACTAGAGATCTCTTCAAGAAGATTAGAGATACCAAGGGAACATTTCATGCAAAGATGGGCTCAATAAAGGACAGAAATGGTATGGACCTAAAAGAAGCAGAAGATATTCAGAAGAGGTGGAAGGAACACACAGAAGTACTATACAAAAAAGATCTTCACGACCCAGAAAATCATGATGGTGTGATCACTCACCTAGAGCCAGACATCCTGATATATAAAGTCAAGTGGGCCTTAGGAAGCATCAATACAAACAAAGCTAGGGGAGGTGATGGAATTCCAGTTGAATTATTTCAAATCCTAAAAGATGATTCTGTGAAAGTGCTGCACTCAATATGCCAGAAAATTTGGAAAACTCAGCAGTGGCCATAGGACTGGAAAAGGTCAGTTTTCATTCCAATCCCAAAGAAAGGCAATGACAAAGAATGTTCAAACTACAGCATGATTGCACTCATCTCACATGCTAGCAAAGTAATGCTCAAAATTCTCTAAGCCAAGCCTCAACAAGACATGAACCGTGAACTTCTAGATGTTCAAGCTGGTTTTAAAAAAGGCAGAGGAACCAGAGATCAAATTGCCAACATCCACTGGATCATCGAAAAAGTGAGAGAGTTCCAGAAAAATACCTATTTCTGCTTTATTGACTATGCCAAAGGCTTTGACTGTGTGGATCACAATAAACTGTGGAAAATTCTGAAAGAGATGGGAATACCAGACCACCTGACCTGCCTCCTGAGAAATCTGTATGCAGATCAGGAAGCAACAGTTAGAACTGGACGTGGAACAAAGACTTGTTCCTAATAGGAAAAAGGCTGTATATTGTCACCATGCTTCTTTAATTTATATGCAGAGTATATCATGAGAAATGCTGGGGTGGAATAAGCCCAAGCTGGAATCAAGATTGCTGGGAGAAATATCAATAACCTCAGATATGCAGATGACACCACCCTTATGGCAGAAAGAGAAGAACTAAAGAGCCTCTTAATGAAAGTGAAAGTGGAGAGTGAAAAAGTTGGCTTAAAGCCCAACATTCAGAAAACTAAGATCATGGCATCCAGTTCCATCACTTCATGGTAAATAGATAGAGAAACAGTGGCAGACTTTATATTTTGGGGCTCCAAAGTCACTGCAGATGGTGACTGCAGCCATGAAAGAAAAAGACACTTATTTCTTTGAAGAAAAGTTCTGACCAACCTAGACAGCATGTTAAAAAGCAGAGACATTACTTTTACAACAAAGGTCCATCTAGTCAAGGCTATGCTTTTTCCAGTAGTCATGTATGGATGTGAGAGTGGGACTATTGGTGAGCGCTGAAAAATTGATGCTTTTGAACGATGGTGTTGCAAAAGATTTTTGTGAATCCCTTGGACTGCAAGGAGATACAACTGTTCCATCCTAAATGATATCAGTCATGAATGTTCATTGGAAGGACTGATATTGAAGCTGAAGCTCCAATACTTTGGCCACCTGATGCAAAGAGCTGACTGATTTGAAAAGACCCTGATTCTGGGAAAGGTTGAATGCAGGAGAAGGGGATGACAGAGGATGAGATGGTTGGATGGCATCATCGACTCAATGGACATGAGTTTGAGTACACTCTGAGAGTTGGTGATGAACATGGAGTCCTGGCGTGCTTCAGTCCATGGGGTTGCAAAGAGTTGGACATGGCTAAGTGATGAACTGAACTGAACTGAATGTAAATATCTTGAACAGAATTATTAAATTACCATAAACAGGGTCATGTGAGAAACAAGAAAAAATAATTGTAAAATCATAAAATTACTCAAGCAAGAATTAACTAAAATCTCATTAAAGTAATTAGCATAATTGATAAATGTATGTTTCTTTCACAAGGACCCTATTTAGCTCTGGAAACATCAGAAAAGCATATTTGGCACAAGTTACTTTAAGCATCAAGATACTTGAGTTGCTTTTGCAAATGGAAAAATCCATGATTTTGGTATGAATGAATCAGTTTGCCTCAGTAGAATGATGCTTTTACACATTCAGATCACAGTGACTTTTTTTTTCTGATTCTATGCTTATCAAACACATTTATGATTGTAATTTAACTTTCAGTCTAGCATATGTACAAATGGCATCTTAGCTACATTTGGGTTTTTAGTGTAGCATGCTTAAAGAGAGAAAATTGCTGATCCACCTTTGAATTCAGGCATTAAACATCTGTCTCTGGGGGCTTGGTTAATGTGAGCCTGCATTTGTGAGACTAATATATTCTTAGTGTGTTGATGCATCCAGTCCTTGTGCTTGCCAAGGCTAAAGAACTGACTGCAAGCAGCTGCAATGAACACTCAATAATGAGGACAAATGAAACATCCTGGAGAGAGCCAACGCCTCTCCTGCAACCCACATGCTCAAGGCAACTTTTATTTCAATTTCAATATTTAGCATTTACTGTGTATCTATAATTATGATAGTAGTTCCTGAGAATTCAGTTAGAAAATTTAGGGTTTTTCTAAGGAACTTAAAATCTCATTTATGAAATAATTTTATTCTTATTCTAAGGCAATGAGTAAGAGTTCTAAATATGAAAGACAATAGTGTATTAAAATTAGAATGTCAATCCCTTTATTTAACATCAACATGTAGGAAGAAAGCTTTCCCATTCTATATCCATACAGTTCAAATAATACGATCATCTTAGATCATATTTAGTAATCTTTCTTTTAAAATTTCTTTAAAACGGCCTACTTTTGCACTTAGAACAAAATGTATTATCTTTAACATGAATTTGCATTTTATGCCCAACTGTCCATGCCCATCTCATACTGCTCTCTCCCTTTCTAATCACACTCTGATTTCAATCACCTTCTTTGTGTCTTAGTTCAGGTTCCCTAGGAATGACTGAAAAAGAAACGTGTTTAGGAGGTTTATTGTGGAGCTCTGTGTGTGCATACCTAAATTACTTCAGTTATGTCCAGCTTTTTGTGACCCTATTGACTGTAGCCCACCAGGCTTTTTTTCCATAATAGTCTCCAGGCAGGAATACTGGAGTGGGTTGCTATGCCCTCCTCCAGGGGATCTTCCTGACCGAGGGATCGAACATGCATCTCTTATGTCTCCTACATTGGCACACCAGTTGTTTCTCACTAGCACCACCTGGGAAGCTCGTGGAGCTCTACTGGAGCTGAAAGAAAGTGAAGGAAGAATTCTTTTAAAATTCTTTCATAACAACTATACTTTTTTATATAAAATTAACAAAGTGTGTAATTATATTTTTCTTGTGTAGTATTTGTATTTAGTATTGCTCTACTTCATTTGTATTATATTACAATATTGAAGAGTACAGTTTTTGTCACATCTAGATAGTTAGCACAGACCCCTCATGACTTAAACATCACAGATGTTTAATAGATACATTTAAATAAATAAATGAGTCATGGTTATTTTTTCCCTTTGGCTTCAGTAATTGCTGACATTTCCTACTCATTATAATGATTTAGATTTGACTCTGTTTTTTCGTATGAATTGTGGGCTCTTTGTATTAGAATTGTCTCTGATATTCTAACACAGATGTTCTCAAAGTGGGATGCCGCTACAATCACCTGCAAGGCTTGTTAGGGCTCAGAGAGCGTAGTCCCACCCTGAGAGTTCTATTCCAGTACATCTAATAATAGGTTGTTGTTTCTGCTGTTCAGTGGCTCAGTCGTGTCCAACTCTTGGCAACCCCATGGACTGCAGCACACCAGGCATCCCTGTCCTTCACCATATCTCCTGGTTAGGACACTGTATTTGCATTGATGTTGATGCTGCTCTTTCAGGAATGGCTCTGTAAGAATATTGTCCTAGGGAAACTTTCAGATGAATATAGGGCTGCTTATAGTAATTTGCGGAGAAGGCAGTGGCACCCCACTCCAGTACTTTTGCCTAGAAAATCCCATGGACAAAGGAGCCTGGTAGGCTGCAGTCTGTGGGGTCGCTAGAGTCGGACACGACTGAGCGACTTCACTTTGACTTTTCACTTTCATGCATTGGAGAAGGAAATGGCAACCCACTCCAGTGTTCTTGCCTGGAGAATCCCAGGGACAGGAAGCCTGGTGGGCTGCTGTCTATGGGGTCGCACAGAATCGGACATGACTGAAGCGACTTAGCAGCAGCAGCATAGTAATTTGGGTGATATTCTTATCCTTTTGAAGCCATTCTGCGGGATAGGACGTGGGTCACCATTTGCCAAACCCAGTTTGAACATTTTTGATGAAGACATATATAGTGAGGTGTAAAATTGCATTCATCAGAGTATTAGAATCTAAAGCAAGAGTTATCAAAGTTAATGGAGAAAACACTATCCATTCTGTTCAGCAGAAAACAGGAGAAAAACAAGAGAGATGGAGTCACTGATGACTGTTTTTTCTTGGCTGTCTAAAACAACCAGCTGATGGGAATGTAAATTCCAAGAGCGGCTTTTGGTAAAGACAGTGAACAGAAGGGAACAGAGCTGTAGCACAGATGGAGGCCCTTTAGATAAAAGTGAGTGGAAAACAGTTTTATCAATCACCACAGACAAAAACATCCCTTCCTTGGTGGCTCAGTGGTAAAGAATACCTCTGCCAATACAGGGGACACAGGAGACATGGGTTCAATCCCTTGGTTTGGAAGATCTACCAGAGAAGGAAATGGCAACCCACTTTAGTACTTTAGTATTCTTGACTAGAAAATCCCATGAATAAAACAGCCTTATGGGCAATTGTCCATGGAGTCACAAAGAGTTGGACATGACTGAGCAAGTAAACAACAACAGACAAGACAACTGTATGGAGACGACTCAGGAAAGCTTTCTGTGTACTGAGCTGAGTCAGATCTCAGTTTCCATTTTCTTTATTTGTATAATACAAATAAGCTAATAAAACAGATATAGTTATTATACATGCACACAAACAGAAAATGGAATATTATTCAGCTTTAAAAAGAGGATTATCCTTTTATATGCATAAACATAGCTGAAGCTGGAGGTTATTTTTCAGGAGAAAAACAAATACTGCATGCGGTCATTTATACATGGAATCTAAAAACACATCAAAAAGTTGAACTCATAGAAACAGAGAGTAGGAAAGTGATTGCCAGAAGCTGGTGAGTGGAAAAAATAGGGACAGTGTGGTAAAAGGGGAGAGACTTTCAGCTGTGAGATGAATAAGAGCTGAGGTTATAATGCATAACATGGTGACTATAGCTGATAACAAAATAATTGACATATAACTGAAGTTTGTTGAGAGTAGAAAAATAGTCTCACCTAAAGAAATAAATGAGCTGATGAATATGTTAAACCTGATGGAAGAATCTTTTCACAGTATATATGTACATTAAAATGTCACACTGAGTGCTTAAATGTCTCAATTTAGTATGAAGAATAGGTTCACATGATTTTGGAGCCTGAAGAAGTCCCATGTACTGCCATTTGACAGCTGGAGACCCAGAAGAGCTGATGATATTATTCAGTGTGATTCTGAAGACCTGAGAAACAGAGGAGCAGATGGGGTAAATTACAGTCTGATGGCCAGAGTAGATGATATGAAATGTCTTCACTCATGTAATAAGTCAGGGAAAAAAGAGTAAATTACTCCTTCCTCCACCTTTTGTTTCATTTAGAGCCTCAAAGGATTGCATGAGGCTCATCCACAATAAGGCTTTCCTGGTGGTTCAGATGGTAAAGAATCTGCCTGCAATGCAGGGGACCTGGGTTCTATCTCTGGGTTGGAAAGATTCTCTGGACAAGGGAATGGCAACCCACTCCAATATTCTTGCCTGAAGAATTCCATGGATAGAGGAGCCTGGTGGGCTACTGTCCATGGGGTTGCAAAGACTAACACTTTCACTTTCTTTTCATCCACAATAAGGAGAGCCATCTACTTTACTCATTTCACTGATTCAAATGGTGAAATTATCTGGCATACTCTCACAGATACACTCAGAAATAATGTTTAATCTGAACAGCCTGTAGTCTGTCCCAGTTGACACATGAAATTAACCACCACAGCTACTTAGCAACAAAAAGTATTTAATGAATATAAAAAGAGTTTGGCTTTACCTGATATGCATATCTTCATTTGGACATTCAGAAATCTAAGCTAACTCTAAGCAATTTTTCTCCTTGAATATTTTTGGAAGCCTCAGTTAATTCTGAGCATTAGTCTTCCAGACACTCTCCCTATACTAATTCATCATTCTATATTAAATTGAGCATTGGCTCTGTGCCTCATTCTAGAGCTTTCTTTTCAAAATCTGAATTTATCAGAGTAGCCTACCTGCCACATTTGGTTCTGAGGTTTTTCAAATCATCTTCATCCTGACTGTATGTGATCATTTAAAAGCTATTTAAGTTTTTCCAAGCCTTCTCTCCAATTGTCCTTTTTAAAACTTCAAGGTCTTTTTTCTTTAGAATTTTTAAATTAAAAAGAAAAATTCTAACTAATGAACATGCTTGTTTCTGTCAACTCACCTCCACTTTATCTTAACCTTACATTTCTTCTAAGATACCTATACATTTCACTTACCAAGTCTTTCCTTATAAAGAGAGAAATAGCTCTTCCTCTTGTTATCTTCTCTTTATCCTGAGAGGGAAGCAAATCCTTTTTGTTTATACAAAAAGGTTTTGATTTTGTGGGAAGACACTTAATAGAAGTAGGAATGAAATCAAGTGGCTCTTACTATACAGATAAAGTAAGGAATGTAAAGTAGTGCAGTTATGAATTGAATCATCTCAATAAATAAGAGTTAAATAAAGCATCGTAAAATATATCAATGCATTAATTAAATATTAATATAATAAATTGATAGCAAAAATTAATCTAGATTACCTTCTAGGATCAAGACAATTTCTATTTGTTTTCACTTTTATCCTATTTAAAACATCTCTAGTATTAGATACTATTGTAGAACTTTTTAGTTCAAAGAATTAACATTAAGTTTTAAATATTACTAAATGATAGAGTATATTTTTATATATATTTGAAATGGTAAATGGGGTACTTAAGCTGCAAGAAAACTAAGGAAATTAAAGTAAAAATTATCATAAGATTGATTAATAAACTTTTTAAAAATAATCTTGATGACTGATTATTTGCAATTCTTGCTAGCAAGAGTTGAGGGAAAACTGGCTTTAAGGAACCAATTTGAAAATATTGGTCTTATTTGTACACTACTTTTAAACAATAATTATTAGATTTATAGATCTCTGTGAACTGAATAACCTCCTATTGAATCACTAATTCCCTAGAAAAAGGTTTGGGACACCAGAAATTCAGATGGCTCTAGAAGTAAGGAACCCACCTACCAATGCAGAAGACATGGGTTTGATCCCTGGGTAAGGAAGATCCCCCTGGAGAAGGAAATGGCAATCCATTCCAGTATTCTTGCCTGGGAAATGCAATGGACAGAAGAGCAGGGCGGGATACAGTCTATGGGTTGCAAAGAGTTGCACACACACAGGACAAACCACCTTTTTCAAATCTTTGGGGGAGAAGGGTGATAAAGAGACTAAAATACAGTTATCCCACACTATCTGCAAAGGACATATTCCAGGACTCCTGGGATACAAAGATCTATGGATGTGGACCCCACAGATGCAAAGCTCATAGCTATGGAAGATTATACATATTTTAGCATTTCACACTGCATATTTAGTGTAGCTACTTCAAAGACAATGCCATTATTTATAAATATGTAACATGTCATATTGCTGAAAACATTTAAAATGCAGAGAAATTCCTATAATTTTATTAATAAAGATTGCTTTTAAAATATAAATAAAACATTTCTATGTTGATTTTTATATGTTAATGAGCTTTCATGCCATTTGTATAATTTTCTGTAAAAGCTTTTAAAAATGAGTATTTTGGAAAAGACATTTTATGTTTACAAAGTAAATGGATGGTTAGAAAGATGTAACATGGAAGGTAATAGAAAAGTTGTTTAATTTACTTCCCATGACTTGTATACTTTAACTTTTGAACACTGATTTATAAGGTTATAGCAATCAGCAACATATTCTACATTAAAACGTTAATAACTAAATAATTCAAGCTTGTTATTGTTCAGTCACTCAGTCATGTTTGACTCATTGCAACCCCATGGACTGCCACACGCCAGGCTTAAGCTTAACTAAAGTTAACTAAAGATTTTCAATTTTAAGACATGTTTTACCCAGGAGTCTCAGTGGTAAAGAATCTGCCTGCCAATGTAGGAGACGCTGGAGACATAGGTGTGAATCCTGGGTCAGAAAGATCCCTTGGAGGAGGAAATGGAAATCCATTTCAGTATTCTTGCTTGAAGAATCCCATGGACAGAGGAGCCTGCCAGAGGAGGCAGGTTACAGTCCATGGGGTCACAAAAGAGTCAGACACAACTGAGCAACTGAGCATGCACACACATGTTAGAATCAGGAGAACCTAGAAAAAGAACATGATAGAGTCTTATTTTGGTATATGCTGAACATGGTTAAGAGTTTTTGTGGCATATAAAATTATAACTATATTTCAATTCCCTTTGCAGACAACACATGCATTACTAGCAACATACAAAATGTTTACAGGTATTGCTAGATCATCTTTCAATGTTTTTACTTACATACTAAAATATTTCTATTACTCACAAATAAATATTCCTCCTAAGTATTAATGATGCATTCCTATTAATATGTAGGTGCTAATCAACAAATGAACACATTTGTTGTTCTCATGACATGGTAAAGCTTGGAGTGTGAAATGAAATAGATAATAAATAATGAATATGAATTTGCAAATTAATGTGCTGAAATGGGGTTAGGCCATTTCAAGAGTATGTTTTCATAAAAGGTTTATATAACTTGCTAATATTTAAAGTGAGAAGCAAAGGATGGAAGGGATACAGAGAGTTGTAGAGAGATTACAGCAGGCATAGGACAGATCTGGGGTGGAAACGGGCATCATGTGTCCATACCCCACAAGCAAGGTGAGAAATGGGGCAGCCATAGAGCTTGAGGATGCCGAGGCAGATGGCACTGATGTTAGAGGCAGTGGTGAGGTGTTTTCATTTACTCTAAGGGTAAAGGGAAAGACTTCCCAGGCTTCCAAGGTAGTGCAGTGGTAAAGAATCCACCTGCCAATGCAGGAAACAGAGGAGACACAAGTTCGACCCCTGGTTCAGGAAGATCCCCTGGAGTTGGACATGGCAAACCCACTCCAGTATTCTTGCCTGGAAAATTCCAAGGATAGAGGATCTTCATGAGCTGCAGTCCATAAGGTTGCAGAGTTGGACACAATTGTGCAACTGAGCACAAACACACAAAGGGAAAGCCACTGAAATCTGAGAGGCAGGAAGATGACACTGTCTAATTTATATTTTGTGTGTGACAGAAAAAGAGATCAATCCCTTCAAGGAAACTATAGTTGAAAGATTTCCAGACTAGAGAAGGTATAAAATATAACTCAAAAGCACCTCAGGACATAAAGAATAAGCATTTAGAACTTCAGAATAGCCTATCTATAGGGCAGCAAACACAGATGACAACTGTTCCAGTTAAATAGGGTTTCTCTCTTGTACCTTTCCCCTACCACCTGGTCAACTCTAGAGCTGTCCTACCCAGCCTGTGAGTGGAGGGAAGGGAGTAAAAGAAGGGAAATAGGCCTCAGTTGTAGGAGAAAAGAAAAAAAAAAACACCTTTGAATTAGATGAGAATTTTTTATTTTTTAAAAAATATTTCAGTGGACCTAATTTCATACCTACCAGTGACAGTAAAGCCACAGTTTACCAGGAAGCCACAGTATCTGTATCTGGTAGGATACTGTTTTATCCTAAAATGGACATCACACTTGACATTTAGGGAATATTCAACAGAAGTTGCCAAAGGGGAAGATTTGTGGAGGAAATGGCTGAAAACATATGATATCTGATAAATAAATATTTGAGAAATGCTAAATATATTTAGATGAGAACCTCAGAGGAATTGTTACCATAGGTGGTTAAAAGAATCCAAGAAATAAGTTTCAGCTAAGCTGACAGGTATATCACTCAGAAAATACAGTTTATTCATTCTCTATATTTCCTTTCTTTTTGGTACCCTTCTCTCAATGAATGACACTATCTGCCACTGTATTACCTGAGTCAAAAAAGTGGCAATTATGTTAAATTAAGCTCTTCTCTTCACTCCACATATGATGCTGGCACCAAATAGCATCGACTCTACCTATTAAAAATATCTTGGCAAATGCTCTAACAAACTTTTGTTATCTCTCATGTTAATTGCAAGAGAATCCTGAGTAGTCCTTCTGCCTTTGATAGTTTTCCTTATTTGTATAGAGAGATGATTGTAAAAATACAATTTTCATAATTTCAGTCCCCTCCTTAAATCTTTTAAGATAATTCCAATAATTTTAACATAAATTCCAAATTCTCAACACACTATCAAAACTCTCTCAGGAATTAGAACCTTGCCTATAACTCTTTTCTAGAATGTCTCACCACACATTATTTCCTGAATACGGTTTACTGGTTTTTGTTGAATAATTTATACATGCTGTTTAATCATGTTCAATTATGGAGCAAACCTGTGCCAACTGAACCATCAAATAGTTCAATTATAATCATCTTTCAATTTTTATCTTAAATGTATCCACTTCTAGCAAGGTTCCATCTTTTTACACCCAACCATAACTGTAATGCTGCTGCTGCTGCTGCTAAGTTGCTTCAGTCGTGTCCGACTCTGTGTGACCCCATAGACGGCAGCCCATCAGGCTCCACAGTCCCTGGGATTCTCCAGGCAAGAACACTGGAGCAGGGCATTTCAATTGCCAAGATTAGTGGTGTAATCAGAGGTTCAAATCTTAAGAAACTTACCTATATTTTGCTGTTGTTATTATAACTTGTTTTTGCTTCATTTCATTAATGAATTGACTTAGGGGCTTAAAAATTTCATCAGAAGACTGTTCTTCTGGACCTCTTAATCTTTCCTGGCCTCTATTTTTATTCTTCTCCCAAGTATGGGCAATATGACCGCTGACAAATGGTCACCCCAGTTTAATGTCACTCCAGTTTAGTCAGGTTGGTTCTTTCCTAATATCTATGTCTCAATCCCGATACCAGAAAGACTTGGATAGGCCTGATAACCCCAGACCCAAATATGATGTCCTTGGAGTTGAAAAATACTTCTTGGCACTCAGGTGAAGGCTCAATTGTTGGAGGTAGATATATAGTAATTGACATAATAACATATGGAGTGATGATGGAGATATCCAAATAAACCAGAAGATTCGATAGATGAGCAAATGCTTATATATACACACGAAGTTACCATAGTTCAATAATCATTTTTTCTCCAAAACCAGGGTGAGTCATAAGTTCTTTTTTGCGCTTATGATAACTTACATATACCTTTACCATGTTATATTGTAACATATTTATATTATGTTATATTGAACATGTATAACTATACATATAACAATATATAGTTATATTGAAACATGGTACATATTTCATTGTACCATGCTTTGAAATTTCTCAGACTCTCTGATAGTAAAATTCTCAGTGATAGAACATTTCTTCTTGTTACTTCTGTATCATTAATACTTTGTGTGGACTCACAAAGAAAATAGGCATTGCACAAATGTTTGATAATAAATAAGAGCCCAAATCATAACACTCACATTTTCCTCTAAAATTGCATTTAATTAAGATCTGACTTTCTATTTGACTTATATTGAACAATGGAAAAGACTAATATTGTACTTGTTAAATCTTTTATTTCCATAAATTACATATTTTGTTTAACATAATCGGTTTCATCACATTTAACAAAGATCTCCCAGAGACAAATTTATAGACCCTAATACTAAAAATGTGATTTTTGTCAATCTTAAGACATCAAGTTTGGAAAATTTGAGTACTGTCATTCAGTTTACATAATGTGTCATATATTAGAAATAGCTTTTTTTTCTGATTTGTTTCTTTTTCAGTATCTATGGTGAATAACTTTCAAAAAGAGCATAAGTCTAGTCTAGCCAAAGCCCCATTAATTTTTCTAATTATGTGGCAGAGGAAAATGCTTGTGCATTAACCATTATTAGGAGTACATTTAAATCATTATTCATTTATGGGATTGCATTAATTTCTGAATAATGTGGCACCACAGATGGATGATTCAAGGCAAAGCAGAGTTTCTTAGAATCTTTTAGTTACTCATTATATCAATCTGTCACTCTCTGTTGCCACCCACTGACACCTCTCAATCTAAAAAAAAATACGTTATCAATCAGATAATTGGGTGAGACTTAGAAATAAAATTTAAAAATATATTTTTACTTAAAGTATTACATTCTCAGAAGACCAAACAATAATGTATAGCCCTTTTGAGCCCATTAGCTATGGAAGTTCCAAAATACCTTTCATTGATTTTTAAGCAATAATAATTTTCAGTTATTTATCTAATTCAGAAAAATTCCTTTTTTTCTTTTTTTCATTTTTAATGACTCATTAACGGAAGTAAGGGCTTTCCAGGTCGCTCGGTGAGTAAAGAACCTGCCTGCAATGCAGGCGACTCCAGAGATATGGGTTCGATTCCTGGGTTGGGAAGATCCCCTGGAAGAGGGCACAGAAACCCACTCCAGTATTCTTGCCTGGAGAATCCTATGGACAGAGGCACCTGGTGGGCTACAGTCCATAGGTCGCAAAGAGTCAGACATGACTGAAGCGACTGAGCACAGCACAATGCAAGTAAGCTTAATGCTAACAAAGATTTTTTTTTTCTCTCTCAAAGTATCAGGAGGTTTATTATCTAGCAAACAAAAATGCTAAAGTGTTTAATGAATTGCTGCCTGGATTGTAAACACTGATTCATCCATTCATGTAACGTACATTTAGGGGGTACAAACAACAATTAAACAGTACTATTAGATATTGGGCTATTTAGTTGATATGAAATTTAATGTCTATGGAGTATCTGTAATATTTGTTTGCATTATTGTTCATCCAATTTTATCATAATTATAACAAAATAATATGTATTCATTAATATATTTAAGAGGCAGTACAATGTAATGGACTTATTGAGAGCACAGCTCAGGAGCCAAAGGGTCTGCAGTCAAGTAAAAGTTGGGCCCAGATCTCTACTATATTCAAATGAATGACATCGGACCTTGGTTTCTAATAGGAAAAAAAGCAGTTTGTGTTTACAAAGAAAAGACTGATAATGTGTGTGATAGAGCCTGTAAGTGAGCATCAATATTGTGTTCTCTGCTTCATCAGGTCTCACACCAGAGTTCTGCCTCCCTTAAAGTTAATGTGATCATTTTCCTGGGTTCTGGCAAGTAAAATCTGACTGGCATTCAAGTGGTCAGTTCCAGATAATCTGCAAAAATTATCTCTTGGGATGCTCTGTTTATTTTTTCTTCAGCTTATGGAATTTCAGGACATAGAGATGGACAATAAAAACACAATGGTAACACTCTGAGTCGGTGGATCCTGTGAGGTACAAAGCCACTTTCCTGATGTCACTTATCTCCATCGGCATTGAACTCAAATAGGATTGAAAAATCAACTTTAATTATTAAGTCATCAATAGGCACTAGAATTTTGGAATTGTCAAAGTTAAAACTTCTCTAATGAAATATGCTAGAAACTGTTCTTAAAATATTTTATTTTTTATCAAAAATATTGGCAACTAAGTGAAGTACAGGCCCATTTGCGGATAAAGCTATTGAAGCAAGAAAAAAAAGTTAAGCTGCTAAAGTGCCAGAGATGATAAATATCAAACTTGGAGCTTGAACCTAAGAAGTTTGTTTCTAGATCCAGCTTTCTTACATGTTATGCTATCTTTTGTGTATATACCCAATTGCTTCAGTCCTGTCTGACTCTGGACACTGCCAGGATATTCTGTCCATGGGATTTTCATGGCAAGAATACTGGAGTTGGTTGCCAAGCCCTCCTCCAGGGGATCTTCCCGATCCAGGGATCAAACCCAATGTCTCCTGCATTGCAGGTGGATTCTTTATCACTGAGCCTTTGGGGAAGCCCATGTCATCTCTTGCCTGCCTGTTAGGTTGCTTCATATCAAATAGTCATATCCGACTCTTTGCGATCTTATGGACAGTAGCCCATCAGTCTCCTCTGTCCCATAGGATTCTCCAGGCAAGAATACTGGATCAGGTTGCCCTGCCCTCCTCCAGGAGATCTTCCCCACCCAGGGATGGAAACTGCATCTCTTAAGTCTCCTGCATTTTGGCAAGCAGGCTCTTTACCAACAGCATCACCTGGGAAGCCCTTGCATCTCTTAAGTTGGCTCCAAAAGGCCAGCTATGTTATAGCCGAAGGGGAATTCTGTTTAGGACTTTGTCTCCATTTTAATTTTCTTTAAAGTCCTTCAATTACTTTAACCATTTGGTTTTCTTTGCTGTGTGCCACAAAATTTTCTGCTAAATCTCAGACTTTCTGCTGTGTCAGGTTCTAATGTTGGGTGAAGCTGGGGCAGAACAAGGAGGTCTTGATATTCTTTAGATGCAGAAAAGCAGTATCAATATCATATTTCTTCTCCAAGTTGAGAATTTATAACATTTGGCACTATCAGAATTAACCTTATCTTCTAATGTCTCCTATAAAGTAGAGATACTCAGAATCTCTGACTTACCTACCTTGAGTAATTTTGCCAATAGCTTTCTTCTTCTATTTCAGTTTTGGTCTGGGTTTGGCTTCCAGCAAGACAAACTGATTAGAGAAGAAGGGAAAAATCCAGGCAAACACTTAGGCAAATCAAAATAGAACTGCCAAAATCCAAATGGCCCTTTCTCAATTTTCCTGACACAATTTTAAGCCCTAATAAATTTTAGTTTATTTTAGTTCATCTAGACTTTTAATTTTAGAAACATTATCATTCAAAAATATCTAGCTGTGCTATTCAGTTAAGCCTTTATTATTTTATTTATTTTCAGATATATTAATGAGAATGTTATGTACAAAACAAGTAGCCAGATGATTTTTGAAACAAAAAGATGAATAAACATCATTATCCCACTCTTAGGGATGTGAAGGGGAAACAACACAGGTACAACAACAATAATAGCATAAGACAGTATGCTAAATTATCCTAAAGAAAGAACATTGTGGTATTTCATGGACCCAATCTAAATAAACAAATGCAAATAATATGCACGTGTTAATATCAGTTTCCCAAAAATCTGCGTATTTTTCTGTATGTAAAAGTGAGATTTACCATTATCTCTTGCTTCTATTAAAGGAATGTATTCAAACATGCCTAATCCATGTTTCACTTGAGAATCTTTTCCTTTCTACCATTTCAGGCCAAAATGTAGTTATTTGCCCATGTTTGGTTAATTATTACTCTAACCTTCACTCATGATAATTGGATACTTGAAACCAGATGGATAAATCAGTGTTTCTGAAACTTTTGCCAAACTATTATTTTTCAGGAAAGGAGCTGTGAAGGCAATAGAGACATATAACTATCATTAACAGTCTGGTTGGTCACCATGGAGACTGGTTTCCCGAAAACATTAACAAGAATCTAGAAATGGAGATTGATGACCTTGGGTCAAGATATGTCTGAAACTGAATGCATCTCCTTAGAATTCTAGTAGATTGATATCCACTCGGTAATATTTAATAGATAGACACTGATATCTTTCGCTTAATAGAGAAGTAGAGATCAAGTCCCTGAAACTGATACTGGGAGAAAGTAATCTCAGACCTCAAAGGTAAAGATTTGCTCTTAATAGGAACTTCCAATTTCTTTTTTCTCTCTACCTTTCAAATTTTCATGATGGTTGATTCCCAGAAGTTCTAATTCAAATCTGTTACTATATTTCTGAATTAGTAACAACAGTGTAGCTAGAGAACTACTGATCCTTTGAATTGGAGTCTTGCAATGGCAACCCACTGTGGTACTCTTGCCTGGAAAACCCCATGGACGGAGGAGCCTGGTAGGCTGCAGTCCATGGGGTCGCTAAGAGTCGGACAGGACTGAGCGACTTCACTTTCACTTTTCACCTTCATGCATTGGAGAAGGAAATGGCATCCCACTCCAGAGTTCTTGCCTGGAGAATCCCAGGGATGGGGGAACCTGGTGGGCTGCCGTCTATGGGGTCACACAGAGTTGGACACGACTGAAGCAACTTAGCAGCAGTAGCAGCAGCAGGAATGGGAAAATCTACCTACATTTTTAAATCATTAGACAGACAACTGCTGCATTTAAATTGACAAGCCAGACATGGTTTCCTTAGGCTAATGACAAAACACTATGGTAAGCTTTTTGCTTTACTTTCTTGCTTTAATTTTTGCTTTGCTTTTCTTGTTTTTAACCCCAGGCAAACTCTCACTCCCTTATTCTGTGCTTTTGCTTTAGACTTTAAATTAAATACATCTCATGCATTTTCTTTCTTGCAAATCAAGCATTAAAAAAATAATTTGAAAATGGGACAGTGCAGAAAGTTGAAAGAATTTTTTAAGTGGTTTTTGTTTTTATAGTAGAGAAGGCATATGTATTAGACTAAAAAACCTTATAAACTATAATCAATAGTGCCGATTTTATCTGTAAGGAGAAAACTGCCCACTCCAAGTCATTGGCAGAGTTCCAACTCATATTTGTTTTCTACCTTTTCACAGGCACAGTCCTTGTCAATTTTCCTGTCATTGGAAGGAAAAGGGTTTGATGTCACAGTGAGCTGATAATGGGGCATGACACTGCAAGTATGTCAGTGGAATTCCTTTTTCTTTCAACCTACTCTCTGTATAGAAGTAATGCGCTTCAGCAGTTGGGTTTTTTCCTACTCTTTCTCAGGCCAGCCTTACTCAGGATTGTCCTCTGCATAATTTGTCCCAGTGCTCCATGATCTATAGAGTTTGCTATTGTATGAATACTTGAACTCTGTGTGGTGAACCCAAAGAAAGACTAAATGATATGAGACATGGACATTCTGGAAGCTGACTTGAGTGTTCCAGTGCCTATTAGTTCCTCAGGGCCCTCTGTATCTTCTGGTTTGTCTCTTGTCATCACTTTTCTAGTATCCTTCTCAGTCTTCTGTCGTGGATTGTCTTGCATATTTTGTTCTCTATTTTATAAAAAAATTTTAACCTTTCCAATTAAAATGCTTTGAAGACTTAGTATATATAAATCATGTCTGATTTATAATGTATGTCTTGCCTACATATAATGTATGCCTATGCTTTTGTAACTAAAAACCTAAGACAAAATTTAAATTAAGAACACCATTAACTTGAAGTTGACTCAAGTGAGGGGAGGAAGAAGCAGTAGGTATTTACATTACTTAAACATTACATTACTGATGGGCACTTAGAGAAGGAAGGTAAAGTTTATTTGCATCTTGCTATTCTCTAACTTCATTTAATATCCATTCTCAAAACAATTATATGTAAATTTTTGACCACAGAAAGCCACAATTTGAAATGAATATTTTAAAAACAAGTTTAAAAATGGATTACACAAGTCAAAATTTAAGATGTTTTCAAAATTGCAACCAGAAATTTTATGTAATATAGTGATTCTTTAATTTATGAAACGGAAAGGGGATAAAAAATATGTAGCTGCCTCATTACCTTTATACCAGCTCTTTCTACCTTTCTACCTGATTTTACCAGTTTGACTAGACATTTGAATTATTGTAGATTTGCTACAATTAGCAGAATGAGTGTTATCTAAACTTTTTATTTCGACATAATCATCTAGTTGCAAATTTTTTAAGGTGATTCTACTTGAGGCTTATTGCTTGATTGCTAACTAGCTTTAAAAGAGTTTTTGAAAAATATTAATAATATACTTTTTGTGGTGTAATTGACTATCTCCATGATTGTAAAAAGATACTCAGACTTACACAAACTATTTTGATGAGACAATCACAACACAA
The DNA here is from genome assembly GCF_032452875.1 of Bos javanicus. Classification (NCBI taxonomy): domain Eukaryota; kingdom Metazoa; phylum Chordata; class Mammalia; order Artiodactyla; family Bovidae; genus Bos; species Bos javanicus. The sequence continues at coordinate 102,495,684 of NC_083868.1, read as the reverse complement.
ATGAAAACAAGCAGAGGGAATAAGTTTATTCAAATATACTGTGCTGATATATATATATATATATATATGTATGCTGCTGCTACTGCTGCTGCTGCTAAGTCGTATATATAGTTTGATCTGATAAGCTTACCATCAATGATTGCTCAACCCCAGAGGGGGAAAATATGTGTGTATGTGTGTGTGTGTGTGTATATATATATATATATATATATATATATATATATAAGGAACTATAACATCCATATTATAAGATTTATTTTGAGAATGATTTCCATTTTTTCTTCTTATTTTCATTAAAAGTGTGCTAAGGATTTGAATATTGATTTCTTTGATTCTTTTATGTTATTATACCATATAATTGAAGTATGTCTTTTATTATTATTTAAGACATTCACTGACTGCTCTTTTTAAAATTATTCTCACCATCTAGTATTCGACACCACCAAAGATAGCAATTTAATAAGATTAAATAAAAAAAATAAATATCATCTTAAAATTACCTTATAAAGTAATATGTTTATTTGAAACATCTTGATTTTCTGTTGAAATACATTATGCATATTCTGTTTACACATAAATGTTCTAAAAAATTAAGTCAGTAAATGTCTTGTTTATGATAAGTCTTAACAATGAATTATTTGTCTTTTAGTTGATAGGTGAATACATTTGTCTTTCTGTGTAATATTTTGTCATCAGTTCAGTTCACTCACTCAGTCATGTCCGACTTTTTGTGACCCCATGTACTGCAGCACGCCAGGCTTCCCTGTCCATCACCAACTCCCAGAGCTCACTCAAACTCATGTCCATCGAGTCAGTGATGCCATCCAACCATCTCATCCTCTGTTGTCCCCTTCTCCTCTTGCTTTTAATCTTTCCCAGCCTCAGGGTCTTTTCCAATGAGTCAGCTCTTTGCTTCAGGTGGCCAAAGTATCGGAGTTTCAGCTTCAACATCAGTCCTTCCAGTGAATATTCAGGACTGATTTCCTTTAGGATTTCCTGGTTGGCTCTTCTTGCAGTCTCATAGTTTTCCCTAAAACTGATGAAATTATATTTAACTCTAAGGCACTCATGTTTTCATAATATGGCATCTTTGAAATAAAAATATATTTAATAATCAATGGAATTTTACTACTCTAATTGGTAGATTTCTTTTCTTTCCCAGTAAAACAAAATAACATTGTCTTAGAGCTGAAAAAAATCATGGTTTCAATAAAATAAAGCAGTACAAATATTCAAACAAAAGTATAAAATATTACTTTGAGGTATCTCATCTTCAGGTTTAACTACTACACTGAATTTTGAGATTTAAATGATTTATTTATGAAATGACTAGTTTTGTGGTTCAATTTTTCACTCATAAAATATTTTGATTTTTTAAAAAGCATAATATAGAACTCTTCTATACTATGGCTTACTATTTTTTAGAACAATGGGTAACATTCTCCCAAATAAGTCACTTATTAGCTTTATTATTTAAGAGAAAGAAAAATAAAATTATTTAGAAAAAGCAGGATAGCTTGTTAGAGAAGACTTAAATTGTGAACCTGTTATAAAAACTAAATTTAGTTTAAATTTTTACTGTGACTACCATATACATTTTTTCTCTTTTGATAAATATTTTAAGTAAGACTATTTAAAGCACCTGGACTGTAGCCCATCAGGCTCCTCTGTCCATGGGATTCTCCAGGCAAGAATACTGGAGTGAGAGCTGATGTTAATCACAGCTCTGAGCTGAGGTATATGTCCTCAGGTTGGTTATAGTGATTGCCTCTGTCCTAAGATTGTCCAACTAGTTGGAATTCTGAACATGGAACTTATTAACCATTTTGATAAATAGCTGAAGAGAAAATCCTTTCACACTGGAAATCAGCATCCAGAATTTCTGCCAACCTTCCTGTGACTAGGAGAAAAAAGTCTATTTCTTTGATGGAAAATATTTACTTTTGTGAGATAATTTCCACAGTGGAAATCTTTTCAAAGAGAGAGCAAAAAAAAAAAAAAAAAAAAAAAACCTGTTCAGGGATGAAACAGTGCTCAAAGCACTCATTTGCTGTACAAAATAAGAGACATTGTTTTTCTTTCTCTCTTTTTTTAATATAAATTTATTTAATTGGAGGCTAATTACTTTACAATATTGTATTGATTTTGCCATACATTGACATGAATCCGCCATGGGCATACATGTGTTCCTATAGATAATAATGCCTGTTTCCTTTTAGACATTTTTATACATTTAATATTATACCTGGAGAATCCCATGAACAGAGGAGCCTGGTGGGCTACAGGACCAAGAGTTGGACATGACTAAAGCAACTTAGCAAACGGAAGCGCATGCCTGAAATATGCAGCTTTTCCTTTCTGTATATATGTATTGATGCAAATTTTACCAATAACAGGATCCTAAATGGCAAAGCCCATCCTTAATTGTAATTCTGAAAACTCAGTGCCTATCTTTTATTTTCTGGATTTTATTAATATTTGATGGGGGTGGGAACCTTCTTGGTTTTACCCAGTGACCACACAGACACTACACAAGTGTAGATTTATATAGCAAATTGTTAGTATATATGTTTTTTCTAATTTCACAATCTTTATGCAATGGCCTAACTATGACAAATTACTATAATTTTGTGTAATTATTTACATTTATATGTATTAAATTAAACAAAATTATAACAACTAATCTTCAAAATTCCAGTCTATCTATTTAGCTAAATAGGAATATTAAATTTTATGAGAGGTAGGGCTTAAGTGTTCAACCTCTATTTATTTCTACAATTATATCTATTTATCTGATAATAATCTAAAATAATATATGCATACATGCTAAGTCACTTCAGTTGTGTCCAACTCTGTTCAATTCTATGGACTGTAGCCTGTCAGGCTCCTCTATCCATTTGATTTTCCAGGCAAGAATACTATGACAAATCTGTCACAATTTAAGTATCATTAGAATAATTAATATTAAAAGGGACCTGGGCAGAAAAGTTGTAAGTTTAGTTCACTCATAGAATTAATTTGTAGCAAGTAGAAATCACAGGTAAAATTGAAGTACACTATCATATTCATTTCAATATCTCTTGACTTCTCATTTTTAATATGCATTTGTCATTATCTAACACTCAAAGGCACAATTCATTTATTCAACATATATTTTTTGAGTGCTAACTGTATGCCAGGCACAATTGTAGGCACTGGTAACACTTCAGTGAATAAAATGGAATCATCGCCTGCCTTTATGAAGTTTCTGCAATATTAAGGAAAAAGTCAAATAAGTATATAATGCTACATTTGTGGTAAGCACATTTGGGAATAACAAAACTGAGCTCTAACATTGCACTAGAGAAGGGCCCTCTGAGAAAATGACACTAAACAAAGGGTCATTCTTCACCAGAATAAAGTGAAGAAAGGAACCACACAGACACCTGGGTAGAGAGAATTCCTTGCAGACAGAATACCAGATAAAAAGGTCATAAGGTGGGACAGTGTTAGGCATGTTTGCTTTTCAGCAAGACCTAATAGCTCACATTGCTAAACTGTATTGCCTTTTGATTTTTATACCTCTAGTCATTCATTGTCCTCTGAGTTTTAGCTGATATACATACCACTGATGCAGATAATATCTAGCCCTCATATTACATAGCTCTTTTCTTTTACAATGGAAAATAAACCAAAATATTTAAACTTTTTAAAGACATTATAGAATATAACTACTATGAATGATAAGATAGGATATTATACTATTGTATCATTCTTTTTAAATATTTTTATTGGAGTACAGATGATTTATAGTGTTGTGTTAGTTTCAAGTATAGAGCAAAGTGAATCTGTTATACATAATATATATTTGTATAATATGTATATTCACTCTTTTTTAGATTCATTTAACATATAAACCATTACAGAGTACTGAGTATTTCCCTGTGCTATGCAGCCAGTTCTTGTTAGTTATCTATTTTATATATAATAGTGTGTATATCTTGGTCCCAGTTTCCCAATTTATCCTTCCCCTCCTTATCACCTGGTAACCATAAGTTTATTTTCTACATCTGTGACTCCTGTTTTGTAAAAAAAAGTTCATCTGTGCCCTTTTTTTTTGGATTCCACATATTAATGATATCATATTATATTTGTCTTTCTGTCTCTGACTTACTTCACTCAGTATGAAAATCTCTAGGTCTATCTGTGTTGCTGAAAATGGCGTTATTTTATTCTTTTTATGTCTGAGTAATATTCCATTGCATATATATACCACATCTTCTTTATCCATTCTTCTGTTGATGGACATTTAGGTTGCTTCCATGTCTTGGCTATTGTAATCGGTACTCCTATGAATATCTGGATGCGTTTATCTTCTGAACTATGATTTTCTCCAAATATATGCTCAGGAGTGGGATTTCTGGGTCATATGGTAGTTATGCTTTTAGCCTTTTAAAGGACCCTAAATACTGTTCTCCATAGTGGCTATACCAACTGACATTTATTGTTTGCAGATTTTTTGATGATGAGTAATTTCTTCTTAATAAGCCATTAACAAGAAACCCTCTTAATAATAAATTGTCTGTTTTATTGTTGCATTACAATTGCTTTGCTTTCCAATAATTCATTTTCATTCTTTTTTTTCATCTTTTAAATAGGAGTAAAAACTTTTACTTATTTTTCTGGGTTGTCTAAAGATATTCAATGGGAAAATTAAAGTATTTTGGTCTCACTGGAAGGCTTTATCTAAATTTGATGCCTGTGATATTATTGGTGTGTTACAATTACTTTTGTCAAGGGGACTGAAAAGACTATACAAATAATTGAAATATTCTGTTTGTTCATTTTGCTTGAGATCAAGTAAAATGCAATAAAAAAAAGTGTAGGAAAAAAAAGTAAGAAACAGAATGGCTTACAAAGAGAACCTTCTTAGGTTGGAAAGGAAAAATACAATACAACCTTTGATGTATTAAGCAGCCCTGTACTATCACTGACACCATGTTTTACTCTTTTCTAACTGCTGAGGCAAGTTTCTATTGGTTCTCTGAACTCAGCTGGACTGTGTCCTTTTGAAGCTCCTTGCTTGAGGAGTAAAACTGTGCAGAAAATATAATATGCATATGCAGGGTACTGGACTGCTCCTCTCTCTCCTTTCCTTCCTTCACAAGGCTACAGTAAGATTAGTAAAAGTTCCTGCTGTTCAACCACGCACTATTAAGGTCAAAAAAGAGGAAATGAACCAAAAAGTAGTGACAAAAAGGGTGATAACCTATGGGTAAGTGGGTAAAAAAAGAAGACCTATCTCCATTTACTTAGAACACACTTCTTATATCACCCATAGCTATTTCTCTCATTGGACTCATGTCAGGATTATATAAAGCACAATCAAGATTACCCTCTTCAATAAAATAGATGATTCTTTTTATTTGAGTGTAAATATTTTTATTTGAATGTAAATATATTGAGTATAAATATTTGAGTTGGACACGACTTACCGACTACAAAACAATGTACTGTCTTTATTACTGAACAACACAGAGAACTTATCTCAAAACTTTTTGCCTCAAATTTAGTGATTCTGCTATCTATTTCTAGAGTTAAAAATAAATAAATGATATCCAATGGCTTAAAACAATGAAACTGAAAGTCACTCATTCTTGTCTGACTCTTTGTGACCCCATGGACTGTAGCCCACTAGGCTCCTCTGTCCATGAAATCCTCCAGGTCAGAATACTGGAGTGGATAGCCCTTCCTTTCTCCAGGGGATCTTCCCAACCCAAGCATTGAACCCAGGTGTCCTGAATTGCAGGTGGATTCTTTACTGAGCCATGAGGGAAGCCCAAGGATACTAAAGTAGGTAGTCTATTTCTTCTTCAGCAGGTCGTCCTGACCCAGGAATTGAACTGGAGTATTCTGCATTGGATACAGATTCTTTACCAGGGAAGCCACCCCACATCCCACACACAAAAAAATAAATAAATGATAGGCAATGGCTTAAAACAATAATAACATTTATTTTGCCCAGGAAAGGCTTCAGTTGAGGCAGCTCATTCTGTCTCATTACCTGGCATCAGAGGCTCAGATACTGAGAGCTAAATTCATCAGAGGCTCACTTACTCACATGACTGGTACCTGAAGATGTTTACCAAGTGGAGTTGCCACCAGAAAATCCAGTGTGGTTTCTTCACAGCGTGGCAGCTGAGATCCAAGAGTGAACCTCACAAAAGAAAACCATACAGAAGCTGTATTGTCTTTTATGACCTTTCCTCAGAAATCACAATGTGTTGCTTCTGCTGTATTTTATTTAGTAGAAGGAAGTTACTACAGCTAGCTCATACTCATGGGGAGAGGAATTTGATGTCACATTACAAGGACATAATGGATGGAATACATATGGCTGCGGCTAGTTTTGGAAAGCATAATTTACGCAATCATTTTAGTTTAAATAACAATGTACCTATCTTAATTCTGGGCTTCCCAGGTGGTGCAGTGGTAAAGAATCTATCTGTCACTGAAGGAGACATGGGTTGGATCCCTGGGTTGGGAAGATCCCCTGAAGTAGGAAATGGCCGGCCACTCCAGTACTTGCCTGGAGAATCCCATGGACAGAGAAGCCTGGCAGACTAGTCTTCTGTGGGGTCATAGTGTCACATGCCTGAGGTTGAGCTGTCCTAATTCTATCCATTTGTCTCAGTTGTTGTGGCTGTTGTTTGCCTTACTTATTTATTTGTTTATTTATTTAGTTGTTCACCAGGTAGGACAGTTTATCTTATTCCATTCGCTTTGAGTGTTAAGAAAGTATTTCCTAGCGCAATATTGATTCAAAAATATTTGTTGTCTATCAAGGAAAAATGTTACAATTTATAAGTGGCTATTGTTGTTCAGTTACTAAATCATGTCCTACTCTTGTGATTCCTATGTACTGTAGTCCACCAGGCTCCTCTGTCCATGGGATTTCCCAGGCAAGAATATTAGAGTGGATTTCCATTTCCTTCTCCAAGAGATCTTCCTAACCCAGGGATTCAACCCACGTCTTCTGCTTGACAGGTGTATACTTTCCCACTGAGCCTCCTGGGAAGCCTATAAGTGGCTATATTCTATTGGGAAAAAGTATTACTGTATTTGTGAAAGTCTAGATATTTCTTTACTTCATCATTGTTATCTGAATTATATACTACTTATTGCAAAAAAAAAAGGATCATGCAAATTAAATTCAATAATAATAAAATAACATTATCACTATTACAAGGAAACAAATTATTGTTCTCTGTAAATCTATCTTTAGTTTGCACTTCTTAAAAAGCTTTACTTAAGTGCCATTTGAGGCTGCTGATGAAACTACTTTGATGCTAAAGCTATTTTTCTCAGGAATATTTCGAACTGGCAATCTCTGTTGTTTCTTGTCACCTGTAGCTGTGGCAAAAGACTGTTTCCATATAAATGAATGAGAGAAGGCATCATAAAAGATTTATTTCTGCTGCCTCATTTTTCTTATTTATTTCTAACATTCTCCCCGTTTACCATGAGCTTCCTCACATTTCAGAAACAGCTAGTCATCTTTGAGAACAAATTGTGCTATTTACTTCTGTCCTCAGAGAAAACGAATGGTTTAGTGGGTGAGATGTCCAGAACAATAAGGAAAACTTGTGCTATGTATTCTCAACAGAAGAAATAGATCTTCTGTAAATAACTCCCAGCACAATCTTGGCAGGTCTCAGAACTGCACAGAGTTAGATATATTTTTTTCTTTATAACTTTAAAGCCTCTCAAAAGAAAAATCAGCAGAATGCTGTTATGCAGGTATGTAGACTCACCACAAAGTCATGGAAACAGAATATTCATAAAAAACAAAATGTTTATTTATGTTTCTCCATAATTTAGTACCCACACAGGTTAATTTTCAACTTCAGGGGCAGAAATTTCTTTGAGTAAAATGAATACAGCTGAATAATATTAGACAAAGAAAAGGATTTTCTTTTTGTACAAATCAAAGTAAATTGACTATAAAGTTCAATAAATTATTATCAAATGTATTCAGACATTTGATAGGGCATTTACATATTTGTAAAAACTTAGTGGTTACACAAAAATTATTTAATTAATATTTGTTATTCTTATTACACAAATAAGAAAATTGAGATTGATAGAGATTAAGCAGCTTCTCTCCCTTCTCCCATCCCCTTAAAAAACAGTTACAGAAATACTTGCTCCCAGCAAATGGATTGAATTCATGATTTGATGAATACAGAGTTAGAGAATCTCAACACCACTCTCACATCTGACATCAACTGCAAGTTTTAAGGTCCAAGATCATTCTTAGATTCAGTCACAGAACTCAGAAAAGCTTTTGAACTCATGGTTAAGGATTATCATAGAGAAAGCATACGCATTAAAACCAGCAGAGGAGAGAGTCCAGAGGACAGGATTCAGGGGATCAAGGTGTAGAGATTTTGGTTGTCTTCTCGCAGTGGAGCAATACAAAGAGGGCCTATTACTTCCAGCGGTGACATGGACAACACGCATGGAGTATTGCCAACCAGGAAAACTCATCTGAACCTTGGTGTACAGAATTTTTATTGGTGCTCAATCACATAGACACAGTTGACCACTCACATGGCTGACCTTAGTCTCCAACTCTTGCATGGTTGAACCTACATCAAGTAGTCCAAGGTCTCTCATCATAAACCATATTGTTATCAAAGCTTATCAGGCTGCCAGATGTCACCAGGTAAACAAAGACACTCTTATCAGGCAGGAAATTAATACCTACAAGCCAAGAGCAAAGGCTAAACAACTCTTTTGTCTAAAATCCTTTCCTGCACAATTATCCTGACACAATAGGTAATAAGTAGAAGTGTACTCAGTGATACATATCAAGGATGTTTGGTTGTATTTTTATTTTGAACTATAAAATGATCTGTTGCATAGAACTTGTTCTCAATTTATTAAGGATTATTTCTTAAACTCTATTTTCCTAAATTGCATAGCAAAGGAGAGGATTTATATAAATCCCACTATGAAATTATTTGGCAGATTAATACACTACCCATCTTTACTAAAAAGTATGGAACCACTTATACTTTGACTTAGAAAAGACCTTATTATCACAGAAGCCTCTAGTTTTTTTACATGCTCTGAGATACCAATTTGTCATTGTGATTTTTCAAACCATAATTATTCTATCGTGACAAGTCAACTCCAGAGATCTCTGTAAAGAACCATAAAATAGATTAGGAGGCCTACCTTCAGGAAGCGGATTTGAACAGGGACTCTTTGTACAGGTCCAGGTCTATAAGTTCAACTTTCCCAAATGAATATATTAATTTTATTTGAAAGCTGATTTTATATATTAGTTGAATTTATTTTTATGAGAGAACAAGTTCTAGTAGAACTGCTGCTGCTGCTAAGTCGCTTCAGTCATATCGGACTCTGTGCGACCCCATAGACGGCAGCCCACCAGGCTCCCCCGTCCCTGGGATCTCCAGGCAAGAACACTGGAGTGGGTTTCCATTTCCTTCTCCAATGCATGAAAGTGAAAAGTGAAAGTGAAGTCGCTCAGTCGTGTTCGACTCCTAGCGACCCCATGGACTGCAGCCTACCAGGCTCCTCCGTCCATGGGAATTTCCAGGCAAGAGTACTGGAGTGGGTTGCCATTGCCTTCTAGTAGAACTAATAACTATAAAAAAATTCTCTGTGACATTCTGGAATGAGGTTTTTCAGATGCATTTTTGGTTGCAAGATTAAATTTAAAATCTAGTCCTGACTAGTCCAGCAGTGACATGGACAACACGCATGGAGTATTGCCAACCAGGAAAACTCATCTGAACCTTGGTGTACAGAATTTTTATTGGTGACTCATGGTTTTATTCTACAAAAATGTCATATCAGCAAAATTTTCATCATCATCATTACACACTGATCTCTTATTGCAGCACATGTGCATGTTTTAAATAAAGTGAACACTTTTGTGTAGTGTATCTGATTATACAGAGCGTGTTTTGGTTAAAGAATAATACTATGCCGCGCATATACAGATTTCAAAGAGAATGAAGGTTTCTTTGGTAAAAAGCCCTTAAAAAGTTCTTCTCTCAAGTGCCTTGGTAAAAAAAAATCAAGGCACAATGATGTTAAAATCATTCTTTTATTTATTTCTTTAAACACTGCTATGCCATTATGAAATGACATATTAAAAAGACGCTCAACAAAAATATTAAATGAATTTATAAGGCTATGATCCTGCATGTGTACCCTTACTCCATGTATTATTATTTCAGACATGAGATTTATTTTATGGTAAAGCTATTAGTTTTAAAACTCAAGAATAGTTTCTTTCATGCCCATCTCTTTTCTGAATAATCAGTAATAGAAATTGTTCTATTCCTATTTATTTGAATTGTGAAGAGAGCAATTATTTGGGAAATGAAAGTACTAGGTGAGATTTCCAGACTGAATAGAGGTAAAACCTGCTGTTTCCAATGTCTGATTATGTCAAGTTGTTTGGCATCAAACATTTTAAAAGGATAATGGATCTTAATTCATTTTGACACGTATAGTCTAGTCTGAAAATGCAGTGTGTGTCATGTTGCCTCCCAAGTTAAATGGAACACCTCGCTTACTTGGGTGTGGTACAGTATGTTGCATAAGCTTTCCTAGATATGTTCTATTATTAACTGTGAAATTATAAGCAGAGACATTGAGTTAATCATAATAAATGAGATTTTATATGACGGATTCTGTTATTTGGGAAAAAAGGCGGAGGGAGATTGGCCTTATATCACAAATACTTTAAGCTTTATATTAATTATAATTTTTAGTTCCCTGTATAATGTCACATTTTAACCATATAAGAAGGAAGTCATAACAATGGGATAAACAGACAATATGTGTGTTTCTCCAGGTTGTATTTCATATAAATAGGAGAATATAATATTTTTGTGTGATTTAAGGCTGCCTAGAAACCTATTTTTACCAAATGGTGATGTAAAGAGCTTCTGTATGAAATGAAGTTCTCAGGGTTATAAAGGTGGATTAGAAAGATGTCTCATACATCATTCAGTGCCACATGAAATTCAGTATTAAACTGTAACTAGAGTGAGCCCTCCCAAATTGTTGATACTCAATTTTCTTTGACCCCCCAAAATGTAAATTTCATATGGTTTCACCTAATAAAACCATAAATAGATACTTGTCTACACAATTCTCTTTGTTCACACTTGCTTTTACCCAAAACTTTGTCCAGTTATGTTGACAATAGATGCTTTTTTATGATGAGATCAGAACCTAGGTTAAGGTATTTCTCAGACAAATATCACAATACAATTAGTTGATATATAGCTTGCAATATTATATTTTCTCTTTCAATCTATACATATCATATTGTGACCAGTCACTTGAAAATAACAAAAATAGGACTGAACAAATACTTAAACTACTTAAAAATATCTTGAAGATATTTTAGAATGTACTTTTTCTTAATTGAGATTACTTTCTTTAAGACCAATGAATATCAGGACCCCAGTGAACACCCCACAGTGAATACTGTAATTTAGAACATGTCATCTATACATTCTTTCTATTGTTCAAGGATTGAAAGTGAAAGTGAAGTCACTCAGTCATGTCCTACTCTTTGTGATCCCATGGACTGTAGCCTACCAGACTCCTATGTCCATGGGATTTTCCAGGCAAGAATATTGGAGTGGGTTGCCATTTGCTTCTCCAGGAGATCTTCCCAACACAGTGATTGAACCCAGGTCTTCCCCATTATAGGCAGATATTTTACCATCTGAGCCACCAGAGAAGATTAGTATTGTATTATTCCAAGTGTTGCACAGTTCTGGTATTGAGGTGACTACAATATTTTGCTGGAGAAGTGAATGGCAACCCACTCCAGTATTCTTGCCTGGAGAATCCCATGGACAGAGGAGCCTGGCGGGCTGCAGTCCATGGGGTCACAAGAGTCGGACACAGCTTAGTGACTAACCCACCACCAGAACATTTTGGCTCCTTGTTGATAATAGTTTTGTATTTTATTTTATTGCACTAATAGTGTTTTTTATTTACTAAGTTCTGGATAGCTTAAAACAGTAAAGTCAATTTGGGTTTACCAGCCCGTGTCTCAAAAAATGTAAAGTTGATGACCAAGATTTGCTTTATGGTTTGGACCTATATTCCTCCTCCTTTACATTATTTTGGTGGATGGCCTTTGCCCTACATTAGGTTGTTTGGTGATGTTTAAAAGCCTAAAATTCTCCTCTTAGACATTTGCATTCTCTTTGATTGTGAAATATCTTGTGAATATCTCTAAGCTCTAAACATACTTAAGATAGAAATTTGTCAGATTCTACTTATTCACTATACTAAACTCTCCTAACCAGGATATCATTAGCTTTGACACATGACTTCTAAAAGTACTTGAGCAGTTCTTGAACAATATACCAATGTTGGGAACCATTGTTGAAGCTACTTATCAAAGTATACTGTACTAAATCACTTCAGTCGTGTCCAACTCTTTGTGACCCTATGGACTGTAGCCTTCCCTCTGTCCATGGGATTTTCCAGGCAAGAATACGGAGTTGGTTGCCATTTTCTTCTCCAGATGATCTTCCCAACTCAGGATTGAACCTGCATCTCTCATATTTCCTGCATTGGCAGGCAGGTTCTTTACCACTAGTGCCACCTGGGAAGCCCCACTAATCAAAGTGTATTAAACCCCAAAGTAGAAAGATATTAATATGTATTAGGACAACACCTAAATTTACTTATTTTCTTCTCTTACCATAGTGCCACATAGCTTATTATGGAGTATGGATTTTCAGAGTGTTGAGGGAGGGAATAGTTTGGCATTGTTGCAAATAGTGTAAAATTGATAAGGGATTTGGACTATTTAAAAATTATTATTTTGTGAACAAAGCTTTAGACGCCATTGTAGCTATCACATAGTAATACACTATATCAATAAGCAGACATTTCTAAATTCAGCAGACTATATCTGTTTTTATTCTTAGAATATTACATTCATAATCATAATTTTGTAGGCATAGGATAAATAAATCCTCTAAGATAATTATATTTTGTAAAAATGAACTGTGAACTCAGCTTCAGGTATGACCAAATAAGCTTCTACCTTATCAAACTTCAGATTGTAATGATAAACTCTGATTTTAAAAATGCTTCTTTAATATTTGAAGGCCCCAGAAAGGAGACAGAATGAGGTATATTCTATTGGAAATCCAACCTTTGGAAGAATAAAACAGCATGAGGTGAGTTATCCATTTTGATGGACAGTTACAATAGGTACTGCATATAATGGCTAAAACTCTGATTTTTAAAAAAATGAAGAACTAAAGAAGAGAAGAGAGAGGGAGAAAGAAAGGGAATTTCAAGTTCTCTTTATTAACTCTGCTCAAGTTTTTGTATGACAAAGAGAATAAACATCTCTGGATAAGTCAAAGCAGCTTAAGCTAAGGATAAAGCAACTGAAAGCAATTTGAGCAGTTGCCCAGAAGACAAGATTTGCAGTTTGAATCCAACCACGCTAATTGCTTTCTATAAAAAACAAACAACAAATCAATGTACTTCAAAGAAATAGAATCCAGAATCTCCAGAATATCACAGTTACAATATTTAGGATGCAATAAACATTATTTTCAATGTAAGAAAAGCCAGGAAAGTGCAGCCTATTCTTAAAAGAAAAGACACCCAACAGAGACCAATCCCAAGAAAATGCATATGTTAAATGTAGCAGACAAGGATTTTAAAGCCTGTATTATTATATAATAATATTCCTTGGTGGCTCAGACCTGGGTTCCATCCCTAAGTCTGGAAGATCCTCTGGAGAAGGGAATGGCTACCCACTCCAGTATTTTTGCATGGATAATTCCATGGACAGGGGAGCCTCACAGTCCATGGGGCTGCAAAGAATCAGACACAGCTCAGCAACTAACACTTTGACTTTCACTTCATTATGTAAAGCCTATATGAAAAATGAAAGGGAAATATGATAAAAATGAATATAAGGATTGAAAATCTAAGCAGATAAATGGAAAATACAAAAACAGCCAAAATGGATATTTTAGAACAGAAAATTAGAATATCTAAAATATTAAGAAATATACTGTGTGGACTAAATAGTGGGAGGAAAATTTATTTTCAAAAGATTTATAGAAAATTTCCAGTCAGAAGTAGAATGAACAAAATGACTGAAAGGATATTTAAGAAAATTCAATTCAGATATACTGCTCAAGACAAAGTGTTTGATGATGTTCTTAATTCAAATAAACTTTAAAATATATGTGCTATTTCACAAAAAGATAACATAAACAAGCAATTAAGCAATTTCTTTTGGTCCCATTTCTTTAATCATTATTCAGCAAAACCATTTACTTTAGCAATCCTCATGTATTTAAAGGGCTTTCCTTGTGGCTCAAATGGTAAAGAATCTGCCCACCTGGGTTCAATCCCTGGGTTGAGAAGATACCCTGAAGGCGGGCATGGCCAAGAACACTCCACTGTTCTTGCTGGGAGAATCCCATGGACAGAGGAGCCTGGCAGGCAACAGTCCATGGAGTCGCAGAGTTGGACACAACTGATTGACTAAACACAGGCACATACATTTAAATGTTATAAAAATTATAGAAAAATAAATATTGTTCAAGTATTCCAATCAGCTGTACTATTTTTACATTATACTTAAAATAGTTTTGGCTAAAACACAAGAAAATATGGAGCAAATTCTTTCAAATGCCAAGAACCTTTTTTCAGAGGCATGGGAAAATGTAGTGAATATTATATCTAATATGAATTGGCATTTAATTAAGTACTTAATATTTGATCTTGCATTCCTCTTTTATTTTCTTATAGCCAATTTTTTCCAGTTTCTCCATTGTTAACTTCTTACTTTTATTTTACAACACTCTGTAATACAATATTATGACCAACTGTATAGTCTGTAAGCAATTTAGGAGATTTTTAGGGAAAGCTTTGGTATTCTACGAATCTCCTTGCCTCCCTTCCTTGTGAAGAAATGATAAGTTGTGCTTTTACTATCAGCTCAAGCCTGGGAAGGGTGCTGTAATGCAGGACTCATAGTAACTGATTTACATCTTGAAGTTTTTTATATCTTGGAGTTTTTGATTTACATTTGTGAAATCTAAAGGACTGGGAATGGTGGGTAGTCAAGCTCTTCTGATAAAAAGAGGTTATTGAATTGGGTTCTTCCAAAGCTTCCAACAAAGGTTGGTCCGTAGTCAAGGCTACGGTTTATCCAGTGGTCATGTATTGATGTGAGAGTTGGACTGTGAAGAAAGCTGAGTGCCAAAGAATTGATGCTTTTGAACTGTGGTGTTGGAGAAGACTCTTGAGAGTCCCTTGGACTGCAAGGAGATCCAACCAGTTCATTCTGAGGGAGATCAGCCTAGGATTTCTTTGGAAGGAATGATGCTAAAGCTGAAACTCCAGTACTTTGGCCACCTCATGCGAAGAGTTGACTCATTGGAAAAGACTCTGATGCTGGGAGGGATTGGGGGCAGGAGGAGAAGGGGACGACAGAGGATGAGATGGCTGGATGGCATCACTGACTTGATGGACGTGAGTCTGAGTGAACTCCGGGAGTCGGTGATGGACAGGGAGGCCTGGTGTGCTGCAATTCATGGGGTCACAAAGAGTCGGACACGACTGAGTGACTGAACTGAACTGAATGCTTCCAAATTTATTTTACGAGGTGGGAGCAGGAGAGAAAGGATACATGTGTTTGTTTCCTTGTTTTTTAGATATCATGTGTTTCCTTGTTTTTTAGATATCATGTACTCAAGACAGCTGGCCGGAGGTTTTTTGAATTCTGACCAACGACACTAGCTTAGAGGTCAAGGAGCTCTCAGTAAAAGGAAGTTAGATGCCAGAGGAAGCAATTAGGCAGATGACCAGATGGAGAAATTGCACCATTCCATATTAAAAAATAAAACTTCAGGTAAAAAATGACCACTGATGGAGTGTTTTCGAAGAACAGAGAGAAGCAGACAGAAGAAAAGATTTAGTTTTAAACCCTGCCAAGCCCAAGAAACACAGATATCAACTAATCAGCTTATGATAGAATCAGTTCATAAATATATTTTTCTACTCCCATAATTTTATATTGCATCCTCCTCCAAACTTTAAAGCAGATGAAAGTAGTGTTTTGAATGAGGAAGCAGGAAAAAAAAAAAAACTCTTAATTTTTCTAGTTATACTTTTAAAAAATGTTATTGATTGGAATTACGAGAATGTGGTTGTTTAAAAAATTCCATAAATACTCCACTTATGCATTCTTATTTTTAAACCCTTTGAACAAAGTAGTTCGTTGACTGACTGTCCAAGACTGTTAAAGAAAATTAGTTAAATTAAAGCAGCTCTCCTCTGAGTATGTGCATCACAGGCTCTGCAGTTGTCTATGGGCTCCTACTCAGCCTTCTCCTTTGTAGAAGCTTAGTTTTTGCTGTAATTACTGCAAATATCCCATTAATCCACTCTGTTTTTTTGCCTAATTCCCGTTTTACAAACACCTTTAAATTTCATTCCAATACACTAGTGTTGCTACGCTACAATGGCCTCTTGAATAGATTTCTATGCTGTACAAAGTAAGTTTTCTTGACATTTTTACCTTTTGCTTAATATTTCCTGACTTAAGAAATGTGGGTTCAATCCCTGGGTCAGGAAGATCCTCCTGAAGAGGGCCCTGCAACCCACTCCAGTATTCTTGCCTGGAGAATCCCATGGACAGAGGAGCTTGACAGGCTACAGTTCATAAGGTTACAAAGAATCGGACATGAATGAAGAGATTTAGCACACATGCAAACTAATGTAGCATTCAGCCACACAAGAAATTTTCTGAGGTAATTCCTTTTTATTAGGGAAGGTGTTGCCTTTTGTACCTTTCTTCAGAAATAGACCTAGTATGACCTTAGCCTTATCTTAAATTGCTACCTTAAGCTCCTACCTCTAATATTCAAGGCACAAGGCTTTACTTACTCCATCAGGTACACCAAGGCTTCCCTTGTGGTTCAGCTGGTAAAAATCTGCCTGCAAGGCAGGAGATCTAGGTTTGATCCCTGGAGAAAATCCCCTGTAGAAGGGAAAGGTTACCGACTCCAGTATTCTGACCTGGAAAATTCCATGGACTGTAAAGTCCATGAGGTTGCAAAGAGTAGACACAACTGAGCGACTTTCACTTTCACAGGTACACTAAAGCTTGAACAGAGATGGTGCATCATATTTCTAATTATCATTTAGAATTCAGGTCTGTATATTTCTCAAAGTACAATGAGGGACATTTGGGGAAATCCAGTAAATATAAGTAGAATATATTGATATTAATAATTATTATATGAAACGTTCACTAATATGTAAGCTAGATAAATAAGTTGCAACTGGAAGTCAAGATCTAGCTAAAAGCATCTAATGAAGATCAGTCCTGGGTGTTCATTGGAAGGGCTGATGTTGAAGCTGAAACTCCAATACTTTGGCCACCTGATGCGAAGAGCTGACTTATTTGAAAAGACCCTGATTCTGGGAAAGATTGAGGGCAGGAGGAGAAGGGGACGACAGAAGATGAGATAGTTGGATGGCATCATTGACTCAATGGACATGGATTTGGGTGGACTGCGGGAGTTGGTGGTAGACAGGGAAGCATGGCATGCCATGGTTTATAGGGTCGCAAAGAGTCAGACATGACTGAGTGATTGAACTGAACTGAACTGAATGATATGTAGAAGCCAGGAAATATAAGCAGAATTTCCATAGCTCTACTTGCCAGACAAAGCAAGATTTATAGTAAAGAATTGCAGTGTTTTCTGTGTTGCATTATTCTCCTCATCTGTTTAGTTAGACCATTTTTAGCAATCTCTGCATCACCAACCTTGTCAATATTACAATATCTTTATTGTTATTATTTTATTCTGTAGGAATAAAAGATCTATGAGGTTAAAATTGAATAAATAAATAATAAATATGGTGATATAAAACCAAAATCAGCAATACTTCATATATATATATACCTCAGTCAATTTTGCCTTAATTTCTGATGGATTGCTCACTCTATTTTCCAGAACTTATTTAACTCATTTTCCACCTTTCAAAAATGTGATCCTTTTCTCTCTGCAGATGACAATTCTCTTATTACAATGAGGTGATTAGGAAATTCATGTACATTCTCTCACTTTTTTCTTTCCACCTCAAAATTTCTTTGCTTTTCTTGTCACATTAAGGATTTTCCCTCACTTTTTCAAAAAGTGTGCATTTTATTTCTTCTGATTTTATTAGCAATTTCCTTTTTCTTTCACATGTTTTTCTATTCATCCACTAAATCATTTTCAGTTTACAGGTTCCTTTTTTTTTTTTTTTTTAAGTTTTGTTATTCTAAGTGAGGTTTGTTGACTGAACATGCTACCACCTGTTTACTTCTAAACCCTTGCTTCTTGGCTTCTTTTGTCATCACTCTATTAAATGGCTTTCTTAAAGGTGACCAGTGATGCTTCTCAGACTGCATTCTCTTTGACTACAAGGATCCATTGACAGACACTACTGGTTATTTCCATACAGTCAAGTTTAGTTCAAAAAATAGTTAGTCTACCCATTATGTCCCTGGAGCTGACTGATCTATATGAATACTGATTTTTTTCCCTTTTATGTACACCCTTAAGTTGCATCAGTGACTTAAGGTTTCAGGAAAATTGAGTATCAATGAAAGCTTAACTCAGTTCAGTTTAATCTCGCAGTCATGTCCAACTCTTTGCAACACCATTGGACTGTAGCAAGCTCAGCTTCCCTGTCCATCACCAACTCCTGGAGCCTACTCAAACTCATGTCATTGCATGAGTGATGCCATCCAACCATTTCATCCTCTGTTGTCCCCTTCTCCTCCCACCTTCATTCTTTCCCAGCATCAGGCTCTTTCCAATGAGTCTATTCTTCACATTAGGTGGCCAAAGTATTGGAGTTTCAGCTTCAGCATCAGTCCTTCCAATGAATATTCAGGACTGATTTTCTTTAGGATTGACTGGTTGGATCTCCTTGCAGTTCAAGGGACTCTCCAGAGTCTTGTCCAACACCGCAGTTCAAAACCATCAGTTCTTCAGCACTCAGCTTTCTTTATAGTCCAACTCTCACAACCATACATGACTACTAGAAAAACCATAGTTTTGAATAGATGGACCTTTGTTGGTAAAGTAATGTTTCTGCTTTTTAATATGCTGTCTAGCTCGGTCATAGCTTTTCTTCCAAGAAGCAAGAGTCATTTAATTTCATGGCTGCATTCACCATCTGCAGTGATTTTGGAGCCCAAAAACATAAAGTCTCTCACTGTTTCCATTGTATCCCCATCTATTTGCCATGAAATAATGGGATCAGATGCCATGATCTTAGTTTTCTGAATGTTGAGTTTTAAGCCAAATTTTTCACTCTCCTCTTTCACTTTTATCAAGAGGTTCTTTAGTTCTTTGCTTTCTGCCATAAGGGTGGTATCGTCTGCATATCTGAGGTTATTGATATTTCTCCAGGCAGTTTTGAATTCAGCTTGTGCTTCGTCCAGCCCAACATTTCGCATAATGTACTCTGTCCTTTTCCTATTTGGAACCAGTCTGTTGTTCCATGTCCAATTTTAACTGTTGCTAACTACCCATGTTTAATTTCTCAGACAGAAAGCTTCATCTTGTGCATTCATAGCTGATATCTATAAGAATATTTCATATGATACTTTAATGGGAAGAAAATTCACTTCTTCCTGTGGACATGTCCAACTTACCTATCAGGTTTTCAAAGAAGAGAGATTTAGAGGAAAGATACTTTTTCTTTTTTACGTTTTTGCTAGATTATTTATGAATTCCCTAAGAGTATTTAAAACATTTAATGCTGTTTTCCAATATACTGATTTATATATTTTAATTTGACTATCATCTCTAGCCAACCCCCAATTCTTTGATGTTTTACTTAAAAAAAAAAGCCTCCAAAAAATCTTTAAGCCAACTTAATCACTTGCTCATTAAAGAAATAATGTGTTTTAAAAACTGTCTATCATGAAATTTACATAAAATCATATGATAAATTAAATTTAACCAGGTTTCTAAAATTTATTTACACTGGTCTCCACTTATGTTAGCATGTGCTACCTAAAAGTTTAACACTTAAAATCTCAGTTCACTTCTTTCCTTTTATGATACAAAGATCTATAATATCCCCAAGGGTAAAATTTTGCAAGTACTATTTACTAGCTTTATACATTTAATGAGCTCTACAAGTAACTATGATAAATTTCAAATCTCATCAAGGGCACTTGCCAGCAAGAGATTATTGTGAAGAGGTCTTCCTGAATCTAGTTCCTTTCCCTTTGCAGATTTAAATATATGGGTTATTCAGACCTACAGCACACCAAAGATTTATCTAAATTTATGCTGACTATGCATGTGTCATATAGAATTTTTTAAATGCTCATGTTAAAACAAGAAACCTGCATAATAAATTTGCAAATCACGGTTCATTATTCCAAGTTTAAATTAAGAAAATAATGCCTAAAGGAAATTCAACTAAAAATCTGCTTCTTGGTCACACAGTTCCCACAGGGAATTTATGTTCTATCAGTTTCTTTAGGGCATATTGTCTTAATTTAAATTTGAAGAAATGAAGGATGAGTTCTTAAAATTATGCTGCATATTTGCAGAATTGGGCTTGTATTATTTAATGGAATATGAATCAAACTTCTCAAACACTGATCAATAATTATATTTTTTGTAATATTCATTACTTTTTTTTCAAACTTAGAAATGAGAAACTCGACAAGGCTAATAATAAATAACATTTGTTTGACCCAATTTAATGCTCCAAGCCAGGCTTGAGCAGTACGTGTACCGTGAAATTCCAGATGGTCAAGCTGGTTTTAGAAAAGGCAGAGAAACCAGAGACCAAATTTCCAACATCTGCTGGATCATCGAAAAAGCAAAAGAGTTCCAGAAAAATCTCTATTTCTGCTTTATTGACTATACCAAAGCCTTTGACTGTGTGGATCACAATAAACTGTGGAAAATTCTGAAAGAGATGGAAACACCAGACCACCTGATCTGCCTCTTGAGAAATCTGTATACAGGTCAGGAAGCAACAGTTAGAACTGGACATGGAACAACAGACTGGTTCCAAATAGGAAAAGGAGTACATCAAGGCTGTATATTGTCACCCTGCTTATTTAACTTATATGCAGAATACATCATGAGAAACACTAAGCTGGAAGAAGCACAAGCTGGAATCAAGATTGCTGGGAGAAATATCAATCACCTCAGATATGCAGATGACACCACCCTTATGGCAGAAAGTGAAGAGGAACTCAAAAGCCTCTTGATAAAAGTGAAAGAGGAGAGTGAAAAAGTTGGCTTAAAGCTCAACATTCAGAAAACTAAGATCATGGCATCTGGTCCATCACTTCACGGGGAATAGATGGGGAAACAGTGGAAACAGTGTCAGACTTTATTTTTAGGGGCTTCAAAATCACTACAGATGGTGATTGCAGCCATGAAATTAAAAGATGCTTACTCCTTGGAAGGAAAGCTCTGACCAACCTAGATAGCATATTGAAAAGCAGAGATATTACTTTGCCAACAAAGGTACATCTAGTCAAGGCTATGGTTTTTCCAGTGGTCATGTATGGATGTGAGAGTTGGACTGTGAAGAAAGCTGAGCACCTAAGAATTGATGGTTTTAAACTGTGGTGTTGGAGAAGACTCTTATGAGTCCCTTGGACTGCAAGAAGATCCACCCAGTCCATCCTAAAGGAGATTAGTCCTGGGTGTTCATTGGAAGGACTGATGCTGAAGCTGAAACTCCAGTACTTTGGCCACCTCATGCAAAGAGTTGACTCATTGGAAAAGACCCTGATGTTGGGAGGAATTGGGGGCAGGAGGAAAAGGGGACAACAGAGGATGAGATGGCTGGATGGCATCACTGACTCAATGGATGTGAGTTTGAATGAACTCCGGGAGTTGGTGATGGACAGGGAGGCCTGGAACTGTGATTCATGGGGTCGCAAAGAGTCAGACACGACTGAACAACTGAACTGAACTGAACTGAATGCCCATTTTACCCATTTATGAGACCTCTTCAATAAGTCTGTTGTTTGACCTATGCTCTCTCTTGTGGCATGAGATAACAAATGTTAATGAAACTGAACAACTTAGAAATTTTTGACCTTAAACTCCACATTTCCTATGGCTAGTATGTGTTATTGGGAATCTGAGTCATCTTTAAGTTCCTGAAAGTGATATATAAAACAATATCCAGAAAAGATAATGGGTGGAAGTCCAGAGCATATGCATAAGGAATGCTACTGCTAAGTCACTTCAGTCGTGTCCGACTCTGTGTGACCCCATAGATGGCAGCCCACCAGGCTCCCCCATCCCTGGGATTCTCCAGGCAAGAACACTGGAGTGGATTGCCATTTCCTTCTCCAATGCATGAAAGTGAAAAGTGAAAGGGAAGTCGTGTCTGACTCTTAGCGACCCCATGGACTGCAGCCTACCAGGCTCCTCTGTCCATGGGATTTGCCAGGCAAGAGGGCTGGAGTGGGGTGCCATCGCCTTCTCTGATGCATAAAGAATAGCTGGCAAGAAATGAGAAAACACATGAGAAAAAGGCTGATAGAGCTCAGCAAGAAGAAGTGTTGGGGCAGTCAAGAAACAAAGCAGGATAGATGCCACAACACAGGATCTGAGTTCAGACACTTGGTTCTAAATATAGTAGACACAGAGCAGATGTAAAGAGTAGAATATGCAAATAATGGCCCCAATTTGGGTAAGTAAAGAAACATTCTACTAACTAATGCTGAAATACAGGGCAGAGTGTATATCTCAGAACAAGCAGAAGTTCAGTAATTGAACTGGGACATGAAGACAGAGAGAGCAGTAAGTTTAATTTGATGAATAGTCATCAAACACAGAAATAAATTTTTTCTAAAGTATTGTACCCAGAGATTTGACATGGATGAACTACTAGTTAGCTTTCAAATCTACATTGATATTGAGAGGTCTGTAGAATAGAGGTCCATATAAGCTATTTTTATGAAACTGTTAAAGTTTTAAATAACTTAATATGAAATATTGTCTATTATAAAAATAAATTATTTTTGTTCTTTTTAAAGGCAATTTTAATTTAAAAAATTATAGCTTTGTAGGGAGAAAGTTGACACAAAATAAATTACACATGTTAAAGCATGTAATTCATTTTAATAAATGCCCATTCCCGTAAAACTACCAAAGGAAGATAGTGTATATACCCATCATCCTCAACAAGTTTCCAAATCACTTTTTTAACATCTCTTTCCTGCCACTCCCTGTACCCTCATCTTGTCTACAGGTAAACAGTGAGTCATTTATGTTACTATAGATTTGTTTTCATCTCCTAGAATTTTATATAAAAGAATGTATACAATATGTGTTGCTTTTATCTAATTTTTTGGATTCAGTATAATAATTATCATTTAAAAAATTGTTTTGAGATTTAAACCTCAAAACGTTATTTTGAGATTCATCCATGTTATTACTATGTGATGCAAGCCTGCTAAGTCTCTTCAGTCATATCCAACTCTTTGTGACCCTATGGACTGCAGCTTGCCGGGCTCCTCTGTCCTGGCTTGGGATTCTCCAAGCAAGCACACTGGAGTAGGTGGCCATTCCATACTTGAGGGGATCTTCCCAACCCAAGGATTGAACCCACTTCTCTTATGCCTCCTGCATTGGCAGGCATGTTTCTACCAGTAGTGCCACCTGGGAAGCCCTGTTGTTACTATGTCAGTAGTTTATTTCTTTCAACCTTTAAATAGTTCCAAGAGATTTTTCCCAGGTGTTTTTCAGACTTTTTTTATATAGCTGATTGTATCTCCTATGAACAAAGATTACTTAATTTCTTCCTTCACAGTCTGTACACTTTTTATTTACTTTCTATTCACCATATAAAACATTGAAATACAGTCAGTAAATTTGAAAAATCATTGTATGAATTTTAAATTTCCTGAACTTGCAAAGTGTGAATGTGGTTATGTAAGAAAATATCTCTGTTTTCAGGAAATATACACTGAAAAATTTAAGGATCAAGGGGAATGATATATGTAGCTTGAGGCTCTCAGACTCAATTTGACATTCAGTCTCATAAGAGCCTTAAAGGCCACACTTGGCACCAAGAGCCTTAAAGGCTACCCTTACCATCATACTAATCAGAAGGAGCAAAGAGGGAATCACAGCTTGCAGAAGGAGAGCATCAGGCATGGCTCTTCTCCAGGAGTCCTTGCTTCAGCCCAAAGGCTGAGAGACATGACCCAAATCAAAAGGTTATAGGAACTGATGTAGCTAAAAAGTTTTAGGCTCCACAGGGCCAGTATCTCCAATGAGAACTTCATAAACAGCACTTCCCAGGCCAAAGGATATGTCAGTTATGAGTCAACACTTTCTGGGAAACCCATAATATGGTTTACTGTTGAGTATTCATGCAGTTTACCAATTTGAATACATTTTTTTCTGTAAGTATCTAGCAACACAGTTGACAATCCAACATTTATCAGGTAATAAAAGGAACAGAGCTAGAGAGTTCATCAAAGACCAAATTTTCATGCAAATGAGAAAGGCTTTTATTCAATTTTTAGTCATGACAACAATTTTCAGAAGGTTCATAAGAAAAAATAATAGTAACATGTGCATGTGCATTTGTGTGTGCAGAATAGTGACAAAACAAATGTAGCAAAATAATAGCTTCTCATTTTATTAGTTCATAGTCTTTAAAATTTTCACTGGAAATTCCTTCAGTAAACACTTCTTAATTGGTGAATCTAGATGTAGGGTCTTACAAATGAAAACCAAATAAATAAATAAAATGGGAGTTATCTCTACTAATCCTAAATATTTTCCACGAGTTTGATAAATTTTCAAAATAAAATGTTTTTTGTGAAGTGGAATGACATGTCAGAAAAAGGGGGCTTAATTAATGCTTCAAACACTGCAACTTTCTTTTTTAAAATGATTTTTGACATTTTACTTCTAAACAACCCAGATACACTTGTGAATTCACAAATATTAATTTTCATGAAAAAATAATCTCACTTTCCTTCCATGGTACCAATGCAATGTGCCATTTATCTGGACTTATAGAAAGCTTTTTTTTTTTTTTTAATCATTGATAAAAGCAAAAATATGATCTACTTATGCAGAATGATGCCATTCAAAGAACATTATCATGCTCTTTTAAAAAAATCCATTTCATTTCTCTATTGTGGTTGGAACATTGTAAATAAAAGTCAAATTTAATTATATAGATGATGAAAAGCAAGGCATGTTCTATCTTTCTTAATTGGTGCAGAAATTTGCCTTTTCATCTTTGCTGGCTACAATATACAAATCATATGGAATTCTACACGCTTTCATAAATATAGAAAATGCAATCCACTTCATTTCCCAACATCTGGATTTCCCTTAAGGCTATTAAAGGAAATAAGAATGAAATCTTACATTCAAGTAATGAGGCCAGTCAGCAGTGGATAGTCATGAAATGAGACAACTCTCCTTTACTGATATCATTCCTGTCATACTCTACTAATCAAGTGTAAGGAAAGTATGGTGTATCAAAGAAATAAACGTGGTTTTAAAAAACCACTGTGATGTTTTAAGTTCATTTTATATGATTTCATTATTCAATGATTCCACTTAAAGATTTCGATCATGGACAATGCATGTATAAAGATATACTTTAAAAGAAAATTGCATTTTCTGTTTTCTTAGTTCCTTACAACCTTTAAAAATTTCATCAGAAATTTCTTCAGGAAACATTCCTTAAATATTTATTGCACTTCAAAGTGTGAGAAACTAGAAGAAATCAATCATTCTAAAGTAGATGTTCTCATTGCCATTTTACAGATAAGTAAAGTTAAGGGTAAATATTAAAATTGAATCAGGTAGGAAAAGAATGATCTTTAATATAGAGAGCTATAATGTTATTTTCATTTTAATGCATGTTTTTCTTTAACTTTGGCATCATAAGGCTACATATAAATATATGTTACTATATAGATGATCTTCACAAGGCATAGAAACCACCCCGATCTATTTCAGCAGCACTTCCTTCACCTATTACTTGTTCAAATAGATGTAGATGCATATTTTTATTCATTCTGACTCAGTGACAGACTCCATGATTGTATTACATTAAATGCATTTTTATTTAATATGTAGCATTCTTTTTGAACAAAAATGTTTGGATATAGTCAACACTGTGTCAACATGGATTTTATATATCCATAATAATAGAAACTCCTACATATCAATAACCTCAGATATGCAGATGACACCACCTTTAAGGCTGAAAGTGAAGAACTAAAGAGCCTCTTGATGAAGGTGAAAGAGGAGAGTGAAAAAATTGGCTTAAAGCTCAATATTCAGAAAACTAAGATCATGATATCTGGTCTGATCACTTCATGGCAAATAGATGGGGAAACAGTGGCTGACTTTATTTTTTCCGGCTCCAAAATCACTGCAGATGGTGATTGCAGCCATGAAATTAAAAGACACTTACTCCCTAGAAGGAAAGTTATGACCAAACTAGACAGCATATTAAAAAGCAGAGACATTACTTTGCCAACAAAGGTCCATCTAGTCAAGGCTATGCTTTTTCCAGTAGTTGTATGGATGTGAGAGTTGGACTATAAAGAAAGCTGAGTGCCAAAGAATTGATGCTTTTGAACTGTGGTGTTGGGGAATACTCTTGAGAGTCCCTTAGACTGCAAGGAGATCCAACAAGTCCATCCTAAAGGAAATCAGTCTTGAATATTCATTGGAAGGACTGATGCTGAAGCTGAAACTCCAATACTTTGACTACCTGATGCGAAGAGCTGACTTATTTGAAAAAACCCTGATGCTAGGAAAGATTGAGGGCAGGAAGAGAAGGGGACGACAGAGGATGAGATGGTTGGATGGCATCACTGACTCAGTGGACATGGGTTTGGGTAAACTCCGGGAGTTTGTGATGGACAGGGAGGCCTAGTGTGCTGCGGTTCACAGGGTTGCAAAGAGTCGGACACGACTGAGCGACTGAACTGAATTGATCATTTCTAAATTGAAAGCAAATTATCACAAATTTTATTGCTTGTTTTCTCCATAGCAATCCTATACTATAGATATTATCATTCCCAAGTTAAAGGTGAAACAACTGAGGCTCAGACATACTCAATGACATACACTTCACAAGAAATAGAAAAATCAATGTTATATCTAGTTCTCAAGTCCAATATTCTTCTGTCCATATCAACAGTAAATTTTGCTTCCCCACCAAGTTTTTTGAAATAAGAAAGTTGGGAAATTTGTTGTTTTATTTCCTAATGTCAGGTTCTTTAGGGGAAAATGAAAACATCCAATACTCTAGGTCTGCAAAAAAATTGACTTGTTACCTCAAGAGTGATTAAAAGTATCACATTTTTAAAGGCTATACTCATGGCAGTTATGCCAAGTGGTCTTTGAGTGCTGTCAAAAACTGAAGAAGAGCAAGGGGCCAGATCTCTGAGAAAGTTGAATCCTCCTAGTCAAAAGTACAAAGGCAATGAGTGGCTGGCTGGAAGTATATCCAATTACCACATGGGACACAGGTCTGAAAGTTGAGGTGGAGGTTGTGACTTTCAGAGTTTAGTCAATAAGCACCCTTAAAATTGTAATGGGAATGCTGGTTCTAATCTTAGCAAGTGAAGGAAGTGGATTCCTTGACCTGTAGAAACACCTAAACCCTTTACGCCATATAGACTCAGGCAATGAGTAGCTCAAAACTGCTTCTCAGGTACAAAGAAAGAGCATAACCTCAATAAATATACTGAAGAGTCAATAAATGCATCTCAGGACTGTCCCTCAAGGAAATGAAGAGGTAAACTACTATACACCATTGGTCAAATGTTGTCCTCATAGGGACATAAACATAAACATCACAACTAAGAAATGCATGTTTGCGAGAAGTGAAAATCTCTGAGTTGTGTTCACCTCTTTGCAACTCCATGGACTACACAGTCCATGGAATTATCCAGGCCAGAATACTAGAGCAGGTAGCATTTCCCTTCACCGGGGGATCTTCCCAACCCAGGGATAGAACCCAGGAATGCATGAGCTGTTCTCAGTTCCTCCACTTTCACATCAACAGCAAAGCCCAAGGCTAGATGCAAGGGAAGCTTGTAACATGCACTATGTTGCTTGCAGCAGCAACCTTAAAGAAGCTTTAAGGGCAAGAGCTTCTTAAATAATGCATAGGAGAAGTTCCTTATTAATTGCTCTCATACATCTAAGATGTACCACACCCTCTATTAAGTCTAATTCATCACAGGATTGACACAAAGGGAAGGTCAGTCTGTGATAAGATTTATGGTAAGAGGATTATGGGAGCAAATCTCCATTGCTGCATCTGTTTGTTGGAATATCCATCTCTCTTCTCCATCTCCCATTGTCATTTGCTTTCACCTTCAGTCAGTTGATCTGTATTGCTTGCCTTTGCCTTCACTTGCTTTACCTTTGTCAAACTGTGATGTCTTTAATCATGCATTCGCCCCTTAGTTCTCCTTATTGGGATGTAATTTTCCATCCTCTGGCTGTTTATAAGATACCTTGGCTTCTAATGGAAATCAGGATTCATATTTCTTGCCACAATAGTAACATTTTCTGTGCCTGCTGGATAATTTGCATTAACACCTTAATATGATCAGGTTTTGTGGCTTTAAGGTTAGTGAAAACTTTGGTATATTCCCTTTAAGACAAAGCTCTGAGCTGAACTTCATGTTTTATTAAATTAGCTGCATTTGAATGTTGGAATATATGAAAAAGCCAGTGAAGTTTATGGCCTTGAATCCGCTGTGTCATTTCCTTCACTGTAAGAACTGTCTCTCCTGCTGTGAGACAGTGTTGTGTGTGATACTTCATCAATATATTTGACTCCTATAAGACTTGGGAGAGCAGGATTGTGATGATGGCAGAAATCATGCAGTCTAAGAAGGCAAATCCATAGCCAGAGAAAATGTTAACTGAGAAGCCCTAGGGAGAGAGGTGCAGGGACAAGATCTGAACCTGAGATGAAGTATTCTCAGACTGGCCCTGCAAGAAGCTAGGCAAAGCCCACATATAACAATTGCTGCAGCAGTGGCTTTGTGTGTGAAATAGTGCATATTATATGTTTAACACAGGGGTCGTGGTATCAAGGCAGAAGGAGATTCTTGAAATCACTGATACTTAATTTCCAACCCACTTAAAGGTACTCAACATCATTTAACTTTATTTGGAAATTTGACCTTCCTTGTAAAGTATCTTATAAAAAATTTCACACTTTATATTAAATGATACTTCTTTCTATCCATGAAAAGTAATGAAATGTATCAATAAATTTTTATTTCAAAGGACAAGGGAGAACATTGCTAGAATTTGTATCTTCAGTTCAGTTCAGTTCAGTTGCTGTCATGTCCTATTCTTTGCTACCCCATGGACTGCAGCACACCAGGCCTCCCTGTCCATCACCAACTCCCAGAGCTTGCTCAGCCTTATGTCCATCGAGTCAGTGATGCCATCCAAACATCTCATCCTCTGTCATCCCCTTCTTCTCCTGCCTTCAATCTTTCTCAGCATCAGGGTCTTTTCAAATGAGTCAGTTTTTCACATCAGGTGTCCAAAGTATTGGAGCTTCAGCATCAGTCCTTCCAATGAATATTCAGGATTGATTTCCTTTAGGATGGACTGATTGGATCTCCTTGCAGTCCAAGAGACTCTTAAGAGTCTTCTCCAATACCACAGTTCAAAAGCATCAATTCTTTGGCACTCAGCTTTCTTTATGGTCCAAATCTCACATCCACACATGACTACTGGAAAAACCATAGCTTTGACTAGACAGACTTTGTCAGCAAAGTAATGTCTCTGCTTTCTAATATGCTGTCTAGGTTGGTCATAGCTTTGCGTCCAAGGAGAGAGTGTCTTTTAATTTCATGGCTGCAGTCACCTTCTGCAGTGATTATGGAGCCCAAGAAAATAAAGTCTGTCATTGTTTCCATTGTTTATCCATCTATTTGCCATGAAGTAACGGGACCAGATGCCATGATCTTTGTTTTCTGAATGTTGAATTTTAAGCCAACTTTTTCATTTTCCTCATTCAGTTTCATCAAGAGGCTGTTTAGTTCCTCTTTACTTTCTGCCATAAGGGTGGTGTCATCTGCATATCTGAGATTATTGATCTTCAAAAATCCCAAAGCAGCCACCAAGTGTAAATGGAGTTATATCACCTGATCTCTGACCCATTTGGTTATAGCTGGACAAATATTCCAACTGTTCATTCCAGAGTGATGTTATAAAAATTCTCAACTAGAAAAAAGAAAATGTCCTGAGATGCAGTAGTCATTGATTTTGTCTCTATGAAGTAAACTTCCCTATCAGAAGACTGCTTCTAATACTTAAAAAAAGGGAGTAGCATTAACCCTGAAGTGGTGTTAAACTCTTGGTCACTGACTGCTATAATCGTGGCTCTCTCTCCTTGTTTATCATAAAATCAAAGAAAACTGACATTTCAGCAGCTGACATTTGTTTTTATATAGGGAGAATTCAGCTCACAGTCAAAATCAGACACAAAATGCTTCCCTTGGATTGCTCAAATTCCTTTTATTGGCTTATTCACTGGTAAGAATATTGTGGAACACAACTTTATTTATGGCTGATTACTGCTAAGACACTTTAATGGTGAATTCTCAACTGAAATGAATCAGTCAAAAGAAAGTACATGTGTACCTTAAACCCTTGGAATTTAATTCTATAATCATAAGAACAGTGTATGTATTGAAAGGGAGGGAAAATCAGAAATAAAATTTCAGCATTTCTCTTTGTGTATGAAGTCAATTCCTTGGTGATGTGAAGATGAAAAGCAAGGAATACCAGGAATAATTGTTTATATTGTTTATTATAAGCACCTTCCTGTTATAAAATGGAAGGAAAATAATACAATATGATACTAAAGTATTTGCAATAAATACCATACATGAGAAACATATAAGAATGTTATCAAGGGACATAAAAGAAAATCTGAACAAAAGAAGAAACATAGCATGAGGCTGGACAGAAAAACTTAAAAATAAAAAAAAAATCATCATCTCATATCAGCTGTATAAGATTAATACATTTCCAATCAAAGTCTTCATAGATTTGCTTTTGCTATTTTTAACTTGGTTAATTTATAATCAGATGAATATGAAGTAATAGATCTTTAAAATAGCCAAAAAAAGTTGAAAAGGAAGAATAGATGCATCAGTTCAGTTCAGTTCAGTTCAGTTGCTCTTTTGGTGTCCGATTCTTTGTGACCCCATGGACTGCAGCACGCCAGGCCTCCCTGTCCATCACCAACTCCTGGAGTTTACTCAAACTTATGTCCATTGAGTCAGTGATGCCATCCAACCATCTCATCCTCTGTTGTCCCCTTCTCCTCCCACCTTCAATCTTTCCCAGCATCAAGGTCTCTTCAAATGAGTCAGTTCTTCACATCAGGTGGCCAAAATATTGGAATTTCAGCTTCAACATCAGTCCTTCCAAAGAACACTCAGGACTGATCTCCTTTAGAATGGACTGATTGGATCTCCTCACAGTCCAAGGGACTCTCAAAAGTCTTCTCCAACACCACAGTTCAAAAGCATCGATTATTCAGTGCACACCTTTCTTTATAGTCCAACTCTCACATCCATACATGACTTCTAGAAAACCCATAGCCTTGACTAGACAGACTTTTGTTGACAAAGTAATGTCTCTGCTTTTTAATAAGATGCATGCCACATGTTAAAATTAATTTTAAAATTTCAATAGTTAAAACAATTTATTTGAGGGCTACAGTGCATGAGTAGATTTTAAAGAGACCGAAGCTTCCAAAAGCATGGTGTTGAGATAGGAGCCCTTACGAATGTCTTTTATGTGAGTTGGCATTTGTGTCTAACACATCTGAAATTATAAACATTGGCAATAAGAACTCTTTATTAACCTCAAAATTATGCACATGTCTTTTTTTATATTCAGCAACCTAGATAGAATATTGAAAAGCAGAGACATTACTTTGCCCACAAAGGTCCATCTAATCAAGGCTATGATTTTTCCAGTGGTCATGTATGGATGTGAGAGTTGGACTGTGAAGAAAGCTGAGTGCCGAAGAATTTATGCTTTTGAACTGTGGTGTTCGGGAAGACTCTTGAGAGTCCCTTGGAGTGCAAGGAGATCCAACCAGTCCACTCTAAAGGAGACCAGTCCTGGGTGTTCTTTGGAAGGAATGATGTTAAAGCTGAAACTCCAGTACTTTGGCCACCTCGTGCCAAGAGTTGACTCATTGGAAAAGACTCTGATGCTGGGAGGGATTGTGGGCAGGAGGAAAAGGGGACGACAGAGGATGAGATGGCTGGATGGCATCACCGATTTGATGGACGTGAGTCTGAGTGAACTCTGGGAGTTGGTGATGGACCGGGAGGCCTGGTGTGCTGCGATTCATGGGGTTGCAAAGAGTTGGACACAACTGAGTGACTGAACTTAACTGAAAGGAAAATGAAAAGGAAATGAAGATATTATATGATGTGTGCCCATTGATGTCAATATTTGCTGCAGAGAGTATACATGGGAGAGGAAATCGATCACATAAATTCATGCCTCAACAAATAGCACTGATAATGCAACACTTGAACATTGACTCTGGGACTTTATACACAATGGGTTATGTAATATTTATAGCTTTGTGTGGAAAATTGTGTAGCACAAGCTTGACTGAATTAATTAAATAAAATCTTGCTCTTTTAGGTTGGATTTCCACTGAAGTTGACAATTATTTGAGTGCATACAATTGACTAAGGAAGTGACTCCTGGAGGCACTGGTGAGATCATGGGGAAATGAGACAGTAAGCAAATTCCTGCTGAGGGCAACCAAGACTCAGTCCCACTGGGGATTCGGAGAATATACATGAAATCTGGTTCTGAGTTGTCCCTCTCTAGGATAAGGAATCTGAAATATTTATCCACTAACTTCCATCTGTGATTTTTGAGTGCTTCCCAGGTTATTAACTCCCTGGACTCCTTTTGAATGCTGATAAGATTCAGGGAGCATAACAGAGCAACCTCCAGAATTTGTAAGGCATTACTCCATTGTCTTACAGTTATTGAGACTAAAGTTATCACGGTGAATCTTTTTTTTTTTTTTGGCAGTGCTGTGGGGCATGTGGACTTTCCAGGTGGCTCAGTGGTAAAGAATCTGCCTGCCAACACAGGAAACACAAAAGACCTAGGTCTGATCCCTGGGTCAGGAAGATCTCCTGGGGAAAGAAATGGCAACCCACTCCACTATTCTTGCCTGGGAAATTCCATGGACAATGGAGCTTGGTGGGCTACAGTCCATGCGGTCACAAAAAGTTGGACATGACTGAGTGAATGAGCATGTACACATGCTGGGGCATGTGGGACTTAGTTCTCAGACCAAGGATTGAACTTGAGCTACCTGCATTGGAAGCACAGAGTTTTAACCACTGGACCGCTAGAGAAGTCCCTCATTGTGATTTAATATGATATTTTCCTTTAGTAAGTATTTTTTTGTTGTTGTTCATTTGTCTTGTCTATTGTATATATTTCTGAAATAATTTTGGGTGTTTTCCTCATTTCAGACATTTTGACATTTTATGATTCTATGCCTTAGCTGCTCAGCTACTACCTCCTTCTTTTCCCCCTTTCTTCCTTGCCTTCCTCCCTTCCTCCTTCTTTCATTTTTTAGGGGTAGACAATAGAAAGCTGCTTAAGTATAAGGATTTTTTTTAATTAATTCTGGAAATTTAAAATAGCTATTCCTTTATTCATATTTACCTAAAGTTTGCTCTTTTACCTAAGTGCTCTTTTAATGGGTTGATGGATGGAGTCCACAGAACATGAATCTTGGAAGGTCTTCCTCAGATATTGCCTTTGTAGCAGATTTTGATGAATTCTAAGTGAAGTATTGGCAAGGGCACTAATCCTGATGATCATGTGAATTTGGAGCTCAGGCAAACTACCTGGGGG
Organism: Bos javanicus; assembly: GCF_032452875.1. Lineage (NCBI taxonomy): Eukaryota > Metazoa > Chordata > Mammalia > Artiodactyla > Bovidae > Bos > Bos javanicus. Next base: position 102,461,650 of record NC_083868.1, on the reverse strand, counting down.
CAGCAGGCACCTCTGGTCTCCACAAAGCTGACTCATGTTGGTCCTTTACACTCTCCACAGACACAGAACTGCTGTTCTTCAGTCAACCTGAAGCTTGTCTCAAAAGAAGTTTCAACTCTGGTTGTCATAAGGACCCACAGCCCAGTCACCCTTCCTTTCTTTTTATCTTCTATGGCTTCGGTAATTCCATGTCAGTCCTATGTCCAGGGGCACAAAAGTCTCATGTTGATCCATTTTCTCACAATAGAAGTTGATTTCTCATCAGAAAAAAAAAGTGACCCGGAACTTTTAAGGATAAAAGCCTCTTTAGCCTCCTCCACCTCCAACTTGACAGAGGAATCCTTTGCTTTCAGTATTAAATAGAGGTTTAAAATCTACTTCAGTCTGAGGAAACAAGTCTGGCTGCGCTGCTGGGGCTTTTTTCTTTTTCTATTTGGAAGGATCATTTGAGTGAACAAGAACGTGTATGCTTAAATGGGAAAACTGTGAAACAGGAACCCAAGGGATAATGTACTGAAATATTGACACAGAACAAAACAGTGTAGAAATCAAAGTTGTTAGTACTTATATGGGAGAAAAATAAGGTTTAAATTATAGAAGAATTTATAACACTAAGCAGCCCACAAGTGACTGAAACTATTTGAAAATACTCTGTTAGCTGAAAGTGTTCTTTCATCTGATTATATACTACTTGAAATTTATCTATCTATCTGCCTACCTATCTATCTAGCAGGCTTTCCTGATAGTTCAGTTGGTAAAGAATCAGCCTGCAATGCAGGAGACTCCACTTCAATTCCTGGGTGGGGAAGATCCCCTGGAGAAGGGATAGGCTACCCATTTCAGTATTCTTGGGCTTCCCTTGTGGCTCAGCTGGTAAAGAATCTGCCTGCAGTGTGGGAGACCTGGATTCAATCCCTGGGTTGGGAAGATCCTCTAAAGAAGGGAAAGGTGACCCACTCCAGTCACCTATACACTATACAGTCCATGGGGTCACAAAGAGTCAGACACAACTGAGCGACTTTCACTTTCACTTTCATATATATACGTGTATGTAAAGCAATAACCACAAAAACAGCAAAGACCTCCAATAAATATCAGTGTATTTCAATTAAATTCAACTCATTCAGTATCATTTTTAAAGATGTATACAGATAGTTGTTGATTTTGAGGGTGAGTTGTGTCTATAGTCATAGCCACACTGTCAGATAAGTAATTTTGGTGCTAAAAAGCAGGAAAAATTAAGTAGTCATTCAGAAATCCATTCATTCATTAAATAGTCGTTAAGCACTTATTTTTGTTAGGCATTACCTTAACTGATTTCTGCTCTTATGGAAGTTTAAGTTTCAGTGTAAAAGCAAAATATATTTAAATATAAGGACCGATGTTGAAGCTGAAACTCCAATGCTTTGGCCACCTGATGCAAAGAGCTGACTCATCTGAATAGACCCTGATGCTGGGAAAGATTGAAGGTAGGAGGAGAGGGGGACAACAGAAGATGAGATGGTTGGATGGCATCACTGACTCAATGGACATAAGTTTTGGTAAGCTCTGGGAGTTGGTGATAGACAGGGAGGCCCGGCGTGCTGCAGTCCATGAGGTTGCAAAGAGTTGGACATGACTGAGAGACTGAACTGAACTGATAATTAATATTGTAATTATATGTAATATATGCACATACATACTTATATAAGCATTAGCTTATGTACACACCTACAAATACATATAAATGAGAATTTAACTGTAAAGCTATGAAGAAAAGATACCTGTTTCTAAATCTATAAAACGGGATGCAAATGGATGATGTTTTTGCTAAGATCTGAACTGTTGGTTGGTACTACTTAGGTTCAGAGTCTGTAAATATTTGCATAATTCCTGGATGACAGTGGAAATAAAACAATTTTTTTCTATCTGATGCAAATTATCTAGCATTCCAAAGTAGAAATTATTAAAAGAGGCTTTACCACTGTCTGAACATCAGCTTTTGAAGAGGAAAAGGTCTCAGAGTATCCAGACATCAAGCATATCAAAATGAGACAATGTTTCTTAACTCTACAAGCATTAGTTCAGTGAAATCCATCTGTTATTTTCTCTGCTTACCTTGAGAATTACCTGTAAAAAATTCTGTAAATAAATCACAAACCTCTTAATACATTTTTTTTTATTCTTTTTGGTAAGCATAGTAAGAATCTTGTGACTTTAAAATTCTTCTTTTATTCAGATTTTTTTTTAATGGAGCATTAACACTAACCAAGCAAATAGGGACTATGGTGTAGAAATAATTTGTCAAATAATTCCCACAGTCTTGTCAAATCTCTTTTAGTTTCCTTTATAATTCATTTGACTCTGTTTCAAATGAAAAAAAAAATTCTCATTGTATTAAAACTGGAGTTTATATGTTTAAAGACTATCATGTTTTAATAGCAGCTTTTGCAACTCTATCAGCAAATGACTGCCTTTTAAAAGCTTTGTCCTTCTGGTCTATGTGGGCTCTACAGTGAATGGTTGGTATCTGAACAAGTAGTTGTAAAGTTTTTGACAAAGCTGCTATAAATTTTTCAGGAGATATTTTAGTTATCATTTTAAGCATAAAATTCTCTATTTAAAAATCTTTCTCTGTTGTATGCTAGAAACAAAAAGCTAGCTAGATAGCTAGCCAGATAGCTACCTAGCTAGATAATTAAATCCAGAATCAAGAATTGTAGCTATAATAACTACTATGTACTCTTCTGCTTGAACAGACTTAATTCCAGACAAAACTTAAGGTTTCAAGGTATTAAGATGTTACCTCAACATAGATTAAGTGAGTTACATATATCCCAAGTACATGACCATTGGTCAGTATTATCAAATATGCAATAGGAATAAGGCTATCAGGTAAATCAGCATGGATTTTTCAAAATTTGTGATCTCCAAAGTTGGAGGGGAGTCTATTGTTACTTTTAGTTGTTTGAAAACTTCTTCAAATTCTAGGGCTAAAACCAAAGGATGTAGAGAATTATCATGCAAATGTTCTTTCAGACATTTTGTTTGCTACAAAATATTTGGAGTCCATTGTCTACAATATTCTACCAGTGCCCCAGATTTTCTATACCTTTGTTTGTAAATAACTAGAGAAACACTAGAAGAAACCCCCAAATTCTCAAAGTGTCCTTTGTTATCAGTACTGAAATTCTTCTTAAATTCCAATCATAAATACTGACCTCCACAAGTATTTTGGCTTGTCTATGAAATCAAAAGGAAGGAAGGAAGGGTGGAAGGAAGGAAGGATGGAAGGAGTGGATAGAGGGGGAGAAGGAGGAAAGAGGGAAGAAATTGTGGAGGAAAGATCAAGTTCAGAGATAACTTTTGTAGACAGTGATACCAAAGTTGGAAGTCAGATTTGTTCAGAACAGTTAAAGGATAGGAACTACAGAGATGAGTGGTTAGGATTATGTACAAATTTGTATAGGGGTTGATCATCTTTAATTAAATGTACCATCCTTTTTAACTCAAATTATGAAACTACAGGGTGAATGTTCCTTTGCAAATTATTCCTTGTTTTTAATAATACTTCTATAACCAGTTTTATTCTTTTTAATTCAGCTCTCAAAAAATATTTTTTACACATAGCTATAACCTGTTCTTTTTTAAGAATTAATTTATTTATAAAAATTGGAGGCTAATTACTTTGCAATATTGTAGTGGTTTTTGCCATACATTGACATGAATCAACCCTGAGTATACATGTGTTCTCCATCCTGAACTCCCCATCCCATCTCCCAGTGTCATCCCAGTGCACCAGATCTGAGCACCCTGTCTCATGCATCAAACCTGAACTGGCAATCTATTTCACATATGATAATATACATGTTTTAATGCTATTCTCTCAAATCATCCCACTCTCGCCTTCTCCCACAGAGTCCAAAAGTCTATTCTTTACATCCCATCCCTCCCCATCCCATCTCCCAGTGTCATCCCAGTGCACCAGATCTGAGCACCCTGTCTCATGCATCAAACCTGAACTGGCAATCTATTTCACATATGATAATATACATGTTTTAATGCTATTCTCTCAAATCATCCCACTCTCGCCTTCTCCCACAGAGTCCAAAAGTCTATTCTTTACATCTGTGTCTCTCTTGCTGCCTCACATATAGGGTCATTGTTACCATCTTTCTAAATTCCATATATATGTGTTAATATACTGTATTAGTGTTTTTCTTTCTGACTTACTTCACTCTGTATAATAGGCTTCAGTTTCATCCACCTCATTAGAACTGATTCAAATGCATTCTTTTTAATAGCTGATTAATATTCCATTGTGTATATGTATCACAGCTTTCTTATCCATTCGTCTGCCAATGGACATCTAGGTTGCTTCCATGTCCTGGCTATTGTCAACAGTGATGCGATGAACATTGGGGTACACGTGTCTCTTTCCCTTCTGGTTTCCTTGGTGTGTATGCCCAGCAGTGGGATTGTTGGATCGTATGGCAGTTCTATTTCCAGTTTTTAAGGAATCTCCACACTGTTCTCCATAGTGGTTGTACTAGTTTGCATTCCCACCAACAGTGTAAGAGGGTTCCCTTTTCTCCTTTCCCTTCTCAGCTTTTATTGTTTGTAGACATTTTGATAGCAGCCATATGACCAGCTTGAGATGGTACCTCATTGTAGTTTTGATTTGTATTTCTCTGATAATGAGTGATGTTGAACATCTTTTCATGTGTTTGTTAGCCATCTGTATGTTTTCTTTGGAGAAATGTCTGTTTAGTTTTTTGGTCCATTTTTTGATTGGGTCATTTATTTTTCTGGAATTGAGCCACAAGAGCTGCTTGTATATTTTTGAGATTAATTCTTTGTCAGTTGCTTCGTTTGCTATTATTTTCTCCCTTCTGAAGGCTGTCTTTTCAACTTCCTTATAGTTTCCTTCGTTGTGCTTAAAAAGCTTTTAAGTTTAATTAGGTCCCATTTGTTTATTTTTGCTTTTATTTCCATTACTCTGGGAGGTGGGTCATAGAGGATCCTGCTGTGATTTATGTCAGAGAGTGTTTTGCCTATGTTCTCCTCTAGGAGTTTTATAGTTTTTGGTCTTACACTTCAATTTTTAATCCATTTTGAGTTTATTTTTATGTATGGTGTTAGAAAGTGTTCTAGTTTCATTCTTTTACAAGTGGTTGACCAGTTTTCCCAGCACCACTTGTTAAAGAGATTGTCTTTTCTCCATTGTGTATTATTTCCTCCTTTGTCAAAGATAAGGTGGCCATCAGTTCAGTTCAGTTCAGTCACAGTCGTATCTGACTCTTTGCAACCCCATGAATCACAGCATGCCAGGCCTCCCAGTCCATCACCAACTCCCAGGCTTCACTGAAACTCATGTCCATCGAGTCAGTGATGCCATTCAACCATCTCATCCTCTGTCATTCCCTTTTCCTTCTGCCCCCAATCCCTCCCAGCATCAGAGTTTTTTCCAATGAGTCAACTCTTGCGTGGATTTATCTCTGGGCTTTCTATTTTGTTCCACTGATCTATATTTCTGTCTTTGTACCAGTACCATACTGTCTTGATGACTGTGGCTTTGTAGTAGAGCCCGAAGTCAGGCAGGTTGATTTCTCCAGTTCCATTCCTCTTTCTCAAGATTGCTTTGGCTATCCGAAGTTTTTTGTATTTCCATACTAATTGTGAAATTATTTGTTCTAGTTCTCTGAAAAACATTGTTGGTAGCTTGATAGGAATTGCATTGAATCTATAGATTGCTTTGGGTTGTATACTCATTTTCACTATATTGATTCTTCCGATCCATGAACATGGTATATTTTTCCATCTATTTGCATCATCTTTGATTTCTTTCATCAGTGTTTTATAGTGTTCTATATATAAGTCTTTTGTTTCCTTAGGTAGATATATTCCTAAGTATTTTAATCTTTTTGTTGCAATGGTGAATGGAATTGTTTCACTAATTTCTCTTTCTGTTTTCTCATTGTTAGTGTATAGGAATGCAAGGGATTTCTGTGTGTTGATTTTATATCCTGCAACTTTACTATAATCATTGATTAACTCTAGCAATTTTCTGATGGAGTCTTTAGGGTTTTCTATGTAGAGGATCATGTCATCTGCAAACAGTGAGTTTTACTTCTTTTCCAATCTGGATTCCTTTTATTTCTTCTTCTGCTCTGATTGATGTGGGTAAAACTTCCAAAACTATGTTGAATAGTAATGGTGAGGGTGGGCACCCTTGTCTTGTTCCTGACTTTAGGGGAAATGCTTTCAATTTTTCACCTTTGAGGATAATGTTCGCTGTGGGTTTATCATATATGGCTTTTATTATGTTGAGGTATGTTCTTTCTATTCCTGTTTTCTGGAGGGTTTTTTTTTTTATCATAAATGGATGTTGAATTTTGTCAAAGGCTTTCCCTGCATCTATAGAGTTAATCATATGGTTTTTATCTTTCAATTTGTTAATGTGGTGTTTCACATTGATTGATTTGTGAATATTGAAGAATCCTTGATAACCTGGTATAAAGCCCACTTGGTCATGATGTATGGTCTTTTTAATGTGTTGTTGGATTCTGATTGCTAGAATTTTGTTAAGGATTTTTACATCTATGTTCATCAATGATATTGGCCTGTAGTTTTCTTTTTTTGTGGGATCTTTGTCAGGTTTTGGTATTAGGGTGATGGTGGCCTCATAGAATGGGTTTGGAAGTTTACCTTCTTCAGTTTTATAGAAGAGTTTGAGTAGGATAGGTGTTAGCTCTTCTCTAAATTTTTGGTGGAATTCAACTGTGAAGCCATCTGGTCCTGGGCTTTTGTTTGCTGGAAGATTTCTCATTACAGTTTTGATTTCTGTGCTTGTGATGGGTCTGTTAAGATTTTCTATGTCCTCCTGGTTCAGTTTTGGAAAGTTGTACTTTTCTAAGAATTTGTACATTTCTTCCAAGTTGTCCATTTTATTTGCATATAGTTACTGATAGTAGCCTCTTACGATCCTTTGTATTTCTGTGTTGTCTGTTGTGATTTTTCCATTTAATTTCTAATTTTGTTGATTTGATTCTTCTCCCTTTTTTTCTTGATGAGTCTGGCTAATGGTTTGTCTATTTATCTTCTCAAATAACCAGCTTTTAGCTTTTTTTATTTTTGCTATGGTTTCTTTTGTTTCCTGTACATTTATTTCTACCTTAATTTTTACAATTTCTTTCCTTCTACTAACCTTAGGGTTCTTCATTTCTTCTTTTGATAGTTGTTTTAGGTGTAGAGTTAGGTTATTTATTTGATTTTTCTCTTGTTTCTTGAGATCAGCTTGTATTGCTATGAACTTTCCTCTTAGCACTGCTTCTACTAAATCCCATAGGTTTTGGGTTGTTGTGTTTTCATTTTCATTTGTTTATATGCATATTTTGATTTCTTTTTTGGTTTCTTCTGTGATTTGTTGGTTATTCAGAAGCGTGTTGTTTAGCTTCCATATGTTTATATTTTTAATAGTTTTTTTTTTTTTTCCTATAGTTGACATCTAATCTTACTGCATTGTGATCAGAAAAGAGGCTTGAAATGATTTCAATATTTTTAGTTTACCAAGGCTAGATTTATGGCACAGGAGGTGATCTATCTTGAAGAATATTCTGTGTGCACTTGAGAAAAAGGTGAAATTCACTGTTTTGGGGTGAAATGTCCTATAGATATCAGTTTGGTCTAACTGGTCCATTGCATCATTTAAAGTTTGTTTCCTTGTTAATTTTCTGTTTAGTTGATCTATCCACAGGTGTGAGGGGATATTAATGTCTCCCACTATTATTGTGTTACTTTTAATTTCCCCTTTCATATTTATTAGCATTTGCTTTACATATTGTGGTGCTTATGTTGGGTGAATATATATTCACAATTGTTATATTTTCTTCTTGGATTGATCCTTTGATCATTATGTAGTGTCCTTCTTTGTCTCTTTTCATGGCCTTTATTTCAAAGTCTATTTTATCTGATATGAGTATTGCTACTCTTGCTTTCTTTGGTCTCCATTTGCTTGAAATATCTTTTTCCAGCCCTTCACTTTCAGTCTGTATGTGTCCCTTGTTTTGAGGTGTGTATCTTATAGACAGCATATATAGGGATCTTGTTTTTCTATCTATTTAGCCAGTCTTTGTCTTTTGGTTGGGGCATTCAACCCATTTACATTTAAGGTAATTATTGATAAGTATGATCCCATTGCCATTTACTTTGTTGTTTTGGGTTCAAGTTTATAAATCTTTTCTGTGTTTCCTGTCTAGAGAAGATCCTTCAGCATTTGTTGAAGAGCTGGTTTGGTTGGTGCTGAATTCTCTTAGCTTTTGCTTGTCTGTAAAACTTTTGATTTCTCCTTCATATCTGAATGAGATCCTTCTGGGTACAGTAATCTGGGTTGTAGGTTTTTCTCTTCATCACTTTAAGTATGCCCTGCCATTCCCTTCTGACCTGAAGAGTTTCTATTGAAAGGTCAGCTATTATCATTATGGGAATCCTCTTGTGTGTTATTTGTTGTTTTTCCCTTACTGCTTTTAACATTTGTTTTTTTATGTTTCATCTTTGTTAATTTGATTAATTTGTGTCTTGGGGTGTTTTTTCTTGGGTTTATCCTGTTTGGAACTCTCTGGGCTTCTTGGACTTGGGTGCCTATTTCCTTCCCCATTTTAGGGAAATTTTCAACTATTATCTCCTCAAATATTTTCTCATGATCTTTCTTTTTGTCTTCTTCTTTTGGGACTCCTATGATTTGAATGTTGGGGTGTTTAACAGTGTCCCAGAGGTCTCTGAGATTGTCCTCATTTCTTTTCATTCTTTTCTCTTTTTTCCTCTCTGCTTCATTTATTTCCACCATTCTATCTTCCACCTCATTTATCCTATTTCCTGCCTCCAATATTCTACTGTTGGTTCCCTCCAGAGTGCTTTTGATCTCAGTTATTGCATTATTCATTATTAATAGACTCTTTTTTATTTCTTCTAGGTCCTTGTTAAACATTTCTTGCATCTTCTCAATCTTTGTCTCCAGACTTTTTATCTGTAGCTCCATTTTGTTTTCAAGATTTTGGATCATTTTTATTATCATTATTCTGAATTCTTTTTTAGGTAGACTCCCTATCTCCCCCTCTTTTGTTTAGTTTGGTGGCCATTTATCATGTTCCTTTAACTGCTGAATATTTCTCTGCCTTTTCATCTTCTTTAGATTGCTGTGTTTGGGATGGCCTTTCTGTATGCTGGAAGTTTGTGATTCCTCTTTATTGTGGAGATTCCTCCTTGTGAATGGAGTTGGACTAGTGGCTTTTCAAGGTTTCCTGGTTAGGGAAGCTTGTGTTGGTGTTCTGGTGGGTGTAGCTGGATTTCTTCTCCCTGGAGTGCAATGAAGTGTCCAGTAGTGAGTTTTGAGGTATCTATGGGTTCAGAGTGACTTTTGGCTGCCTGTATTTTCATGCTCAGGGTTATGTTCCTGTGTTGTTGGAGAATTAGGTTGGTATGTCTTGCTCTGAAATTTGTTGGCTCTTAGGTGGAGCTTGGTTTCAGTGTACATATGAAGGCTTTTGGATGAGCTTTTGTCTATTAATATTCCCTGGAGTCAAGAGTTTTCTAGTGTTCTCAAGTTTTGGATTTAAGCCTCCTGCCTCTGGCTTTCAGTCTTGTTCTTACAGTAGCCTCAAGACTTCTCCATCCATACAGCACTGATGATAGAACATCTAGGTTAATGGTGAAGATTCTCCACAGTGAGGGTCACCCAGAGAGGTTCACAGAGTTACATGGAGAAGAGAAGAAGGAGGAGGGAGATAGAGGTAACCAGGAAGAGAAGAGGGGGAATCAAAAGGGGAGAGAGCAATCTAGTCAGTAATCAATTCCCTATGTGCTCTCCATAGTCTGGAACACTCATAGGGGTTCACAGAGTTACACAGAGAAGAGAAGAGGGAGAAAGAAGATAGAGGTGACCAGGAGGAGAAGAGGGGGAGTCAAAAGGAGAGAGACAGATCTAGCCAATAATCAGTTCCCTAAGTGTTCTCCACAGCCTGGAACACCCAAAGAGATTCACACAGTTAGGTAGAGAAGAGAAGGGGGAGGGAGGAGATAGAGGTGACCTGGGGGATAAAAAGTAGAGTCAAAAGGGGAGAGAGCATCAAGCCAGTAATCACACTCTTAAGTAAAAATGGGTACTGAAGGTTGGATTCTTAAAGGTCCAAAGAGGATACCATTTGGTACAAATACCAAAAAGCAAAGATTAAAAATATTGAGTAGAGGTAAAACTCTCAAAAATACAATATTTAAAAAAAGCAAAATCACAAAAATTATAACATATATACATATGAAATTTGCTTTAAAAATAGGTTATAAAAATGAAAATTAAAGGAGTAATAAAGAACTTAAAAATAAAAAAAAATTAAAATTAAAAAATGATGATAGTAAAATATACCTAGGAATTTTTCTAGAGCCGTTGAGAGCAGTGTAGGGTCAGTTCAGTTTCAGATAGTTCCTTGTTCCAGCTTATACTTCTCAAGGTCTATAGGCATCTTCCCATGTAGTCAATGCTAACTACAGGGTTTTAATCTGTTGTACCTGTCACTTCCAAAGTAGTTCCCTCTTCTTTGTTTATTTTGGCTTCCTCTGTTTTCAAGTCTCTTCAGTGTCTAACTTCTACCCTGACATAAGTGGGGCAAAAGAGGTCACTTATTTAGGCTCATTTGTTCAGTTGTGCTGGGGGGTGGGGAGGAACACTGCAAACAAATATCACTGGCATGTGTGGGGAGTGCTCGCAGTGTCTGAGTCACACTGGGTTCTGCTCACGGCATGTGTGCTTTCTTGGTCTACACGTCTCAGGCTCCAGATTACTCTGCAGGGGAACTGTTTAAAGAGGGCCCTGGGTTGTGTGCACTTCCCAGGGCTAAACTGCTCAGCTTCAGGTTCTCAGGTACTCCACAAAGGCACACACTTGGTTGGGTCCGCGTTTTGTGCCCTTTCCAAAGCCAAGCAGCTCAGGTGACCAGGTGCTTGGCAAATGCACTCTTCAAGATGTGTGGTGCATCTTATCACCTCCCTGGTCTTGGCCGCTCAGTTTCCTGGGTGCACAACGAGAATGCCCACTCAGCTGTGCTGTGTGTCTCCTCTGGGAGCTGATCTCTGACTGTGACCCTCCTGGTGGACGTCAACAGGTCCGGGATCCCAGGAAGACTTGGTTAGCAACTTGGACCTGCTCACAATTTGGTAGAGAATGCCATCTCTGGGGCCGAAATTGCCCCTCACCTTCCAGCTCTGCAGAGAAGGCAATGGCACCCCACTCCAGTACTCTTGCCTGGAAAATCCCATGGATGGAGGAGCCTGGTAGGCTGCAGTCCATGGGGTCCCTAAGAGTCGGACATGACTGAGCGACTTCACCTTCACTTTTCACTTTCATGCATTGGAGAAGGAAATGGCAACCCACTCCAGTGTTCTTGCCTGGAGAATCCCAGGGACGGGGGAGCCTGGTGGGCTGCCATGTATGGGGTCACACAGAGTCGGACACGACTGAAGTGACTTACCTTCCAGCTCTGGCTGCCACCCGTCTGCCTCTCTGCCTTCAGTATGGGGAGGCACCAGTCCACAGCTTGCTAGCTCTTCTCTGGTATTTGCTAAGTCCTTTGTTCTCTGAGCAAGCCCGGCATTGCCTTGGGTTAGAGCTTTTTGCAGGGACGTTTTCTCTCTCTCTCTCTTTTTCTCTCTCTGGCTAACCCACAGTTTGGGTTGCTATCTCATGTTAGCCTCCTCAGATTGTCCTCAAGGCATTCAGGCCCGGTCCTTACCCTAAGTATGCAGCCCACACCTCCCTGTTCAGCCCCCACTTACTTGTGGTGGATGCGGGCATCTGGTCTACTTCTTTGCTGGGAGAGCAGTTAGGTGCATATTCTGTGGCTTGTGTTTTTTTCTTTTTTTTTTTTTTTCCGCTCCAGGTTATGTTGCCCTCTGAGATTTCAAAGCTCCCCACAGACCCGCTGCTGAGAGGGTTACCTGGTGTTTGGAAACTTCTCCTCCTTCATGACTCCCTCTCTGGGACGGGTCTCAGTCCATAACTCTTTTGTCTCTCTTTTTCTTTTATAATTTGTCCTACATCCTTTTTTAGAGAGTGGGCTGCCTTTCTGGGTGCCTGGTCTCCTCCACCAGCGTTCAGAAGTTGTTTTGTGGAATTTGCTCAGCATTCAATTGATCTTTTGATGAATTTGTGGGGGAGAAAGTGATCTTCCTGTCCTATTCCTCCGCCATCTTAGGACTGCTCACCCTGGTTTGTTTTAGTAAACTATATTTACAGGTCTTGATCTCAAATTCGACCTGTATTATTATTCCATAGGGTTTCATGCTTCAGTTTACTTCAGATCAAGGTACTTTCCAGCATAGTACGAGATTGCAACTCTCTGCCATGCCCTCCCCCACCTTATTTTAAAAGAACGAACACACATAGTAACCAATTCATCGTCTTTTACCCTAAGGAGTTCAACAGACACCCCATCCAGATTACAGAATATGGTAGTTTTAAGCTGCATAGCAGGTCTTCCTCCAAAGATTTATAGGAGAATCAGGAGAAAGTTAGAATGCATGTTCCTCAGTAAGAGAACTTCAGTTCAGTTCAGTCACTCAGTCGTGTCCAACTCTTTGTGACCCCATGAATTGCAGCCATGCCAGGCCTCTCTGTCCATCACCAACTCCTGGAGTTCACTCAAACTCATGTCCATAGAGTAGGTGATGACATCCGGCCACCTCATCCTCTGTCGTCCCCTTCTCCTCTTGCCCCCAAATCCCTCCCAGCATCAGGATCTTTTCCAATGAGTCAACTCTTCCCATGAGGTGGCCTAAATATTGGAGTTTCATCTTCAGCATCAGTCTTTCCAATGAATACCCAGGACTGATCTCCTTTAGAATGGACTGGACAAGACAATAATTATAATCCTTATCATCAATAATTATATATGACCTAACCATATAGGTATAAAAAGCCTTAGGACAAAATCCTTAGGAAACATTTGACAAATGACTCAAAACTGAGAGAGTAGGAAATTTCGGAGGTAGTCACTTATGAAACATATATGTTGACAACTTTTCCTCTGGCTGATCTATCCTTGCCTCTTCTGATAAATACTGGTGTTTGAATAGTTGGCAAGAGATTCCAAAGATTGACAAGACTAGAGTGTGCTTTTGATCCATCCCAGGGTTCATGTCTGTGAATTTTGAGCCACAACAAACTGGTAATGGAAATCAATGGGGAAACCCTCCCCCCCACACCCCACCCCCCGCATTTTCTTAGTGTATCACTGCAGCTTCTTCCAGCTCACCGAAAAGTTTAAGTATTACTATTGGCAACCCCTCCTGATGGGTTTCTGATGAGATGTTGTATAGTCCTTCCCTTGGCCGCAATATCCCTTGATGTGATTATCTTATGGATCCCACAGTGCTTGCTTTGTTGAAAGTGCAAAATTGGCTGGAAACTGAATTTAATGCAGTAACCAGTGCATGTCTCCATGAATGAGGTCATATACTGAAAACATTCTTAGTAAGACTTCCACAGAAGTAATAGAAGCTTTTAAATGGGCAATATCTATTGATGAGAGAGTTATGTGGACAATCCAAGAATTCTGGGAAGCTTCTCAATGGCATCAGCTTTCCTGATAATCAAAATAGGAAGGGCTGGTTTTCCACGCATTGAGACAAGAAAAATGTAAATTCTGTTGTAGCACTTTGGTTTTCTTCCCCATGTTGTTATTTATCAGCTTAATAGTTTGTTTATTTGCCTTTTTTCAAGTAATTAGTTCAACTACTCTCCATCCTGTTGCCCTCATATGAGGGCACATGGTCTTTTATAGTGGTTCTCAATTACTTCCTTGTCAGGTCCCTTCATCATGTCTGCTTTACTAGCTACATGGTGTGTGGATGATATACGACTCTTACAGGATGAATTTGGGCTAAAACATGAAGTAGACTCAGGGGTTGACCACCAGATCCTCAAACCTGTTTCCTTAAACAGAACACATAATTCATGACCAGCTAAAGAAGTTGTGCTCTCATCCACCTTTACAGGGAAATGGATGGCAATTTATCCAAATTAAAGGAACTATCCTTAGACAACTGTGGGACTGGTTTCTCATATACCCATTCCAAATGTGACGGAAAGATTTAACATTTTAAGAGAAAGACTTTAAACAAGATTCCTGCCTTCCCAAATTTTGTAATCATATAATGATCTTAATTGGATTTTTTAACTTGTGTCACTCATGCTTTTTAAATAGTAAAATCTTGAATTTGGAGAACATGATTCATCTGGCTAGTATTACCAAAGAATGGAGATAAAAGGCAACCTTTTTATAATCCAGGGTTCCTCATCTGACTGTTGCATAGGCATAGAGCATAAGCCAGTCTGCTCAATTTAGGAACTAGTAGACATCATACCCTCCTCACCAGAATTGTTGGAGCAATGTAATACAAATCCACTGAAGTACTGAGTTTTATTTATTTATGTAACTGCTTTGTCCTTAGAATCTTACTGAGAGTCTAGAGATAAACAATTATTTGCATCATAACTGGGGTTTCTATGAGCAAGTTTAATCTAAGATCTTATTTGTAACAAAAATTTCCTTCCTTTTTTAAATTCATGGTTTCTTGCCTTTGGTGCTTATTTTAAGATATCCCTTCTTATTTTCTCTTCTCATGAAACAAACTTTCATTTCCTTGAGAAACTCAAGTTAAATATAATTATAATTTGTAATTATATTTCCTCCTCTACATGATTACTATATACCCTCAGGACTTGTTGATCTGTCCTAGTTCATTTGGCATTATTGGGTGATTCATCATATATTAAATAATACTAATCTCATCAAAATATATTAGCATGATGTTACAATATCTGATACTATGAATCACAAGACATTTCTTTGTGGTTATTTTTAATAGCAGACATGAGTGTAATTTAATTATGTGATTGCACATCACTAACAACAATCCAACTTGATAAAGCATGGTACACAAACTATTTCATAACAAAATATTATTAGACTTTTCTAAAATATGATATGTTCACCATCTTTGGTGAATATATATTTGAGAGAATTGAGTTCCAAAAACAAATATAATTATTAATAAACTATGTTCAATAGAAGACTTATACCAAAATTCTAAATTACTTACTAAAGTCTTCAAGACACATTTCAAATGCTGTTTTTACTTTCAATTTAGAATGAATGTATGTAGTCCTTATAGGAAACTCCAGTGTGTATGTAGCACCACATCCTTATTTATAAATAAATGTCCTTCCTTACTGCTACATATTTGACCAATTGCTATATACATATCTGGAAATACCAGGAGCTATCCCATTTATTCCTGCTTGAAAAGATATTTCCTTTTGTTGTCAATAGATCACTCTGTTTTGCTGTACACTTTGTTAGTATAGTATATAACATTCTGTTATATAATACATATGTTTAAAATGCTTTCTGGGAAATCGCCACTTTATACACATACACATACCCAGTAACATAGCAGTGAAAGACAACAATAATTAATGAATAACATTTTGAGAGCTAATAAATAATGTCGATTATTAGTTCAGTGCATGTATTTTAATTGCCTATCCTATATGACACGGGGCTTCCCAGGATGGCGAGTCCATAAGACTGTTCTATACAAGTTTCATCCACCTCATTAGCAAATGTATTCTTTTTAATGGCTGAGTAATACTCCATTGTGTATATGTAGATCCATTCATCTGCTGATGGACAGGTTGCAGTCCCATAAGGCAGTTCTATTTCCAGGGAATCTCCACACTGTTCTCCATAGTGGCTGTACTAGTTTGCATTCCCACCAACAGTGTCCCTGGAGAATCCCATTCTGACTGAAATGGTACCTCATAGATTTGCATTTCTCTGATAATGAGTGATGTTGAGCATCTTTTCATGTGTTTGTTAGCCATCTGTATGTCTTCTTTGGAGAAATGTCTATTTAGTTCTTTGGCCCATTTTTTGATATTTTTCTGGAGTTGAGCAAGAGATCATTTGCTATTATTTTCTCCCATTCTGAAGGCTGTCTTTTCACCTTGCTAATAGTTTCCTTTGATGTGCAGAAGCTTAGGTTAATTAGGTCCCATTTGTTTATTTTTGCAATGCATAGAGGATCCTGCTGTGATGTATGTCGGAGAGTGTTTTGCCTACAGGAGTTTTATAGTTTCTGGTCTTACGTAGATCAATCCATTTTGAGTTTATTTTTGTGTATGAAAGAGTTTCATTCTTTTACAAGTGGTTGACCAGATTTCCCAGCACCACTTGTTAAAGAGATTGTCTTTAATCCATTGTATAAGGCCATATGTGCGTGGATTTATCTCCTTTCTATTTTATTCCATTGATCAATGTCAGTACCATACTGTCTTGATAACTGTGGCTTTGTAGTACCTGAAGTCAGGTAAGTTGATTCCTCCAGTTCCATTCTTCTCTCAAGATCGAAGATTTCCATACAAATTGTGAAATGTTCTAGCTCTGTGAAGAATACCATTGGTAGCTTGATAGGGATTGCTTGAATCTATAAATTGCAGTATACTCATTTTCACTATATTGATTCTTCCAATCCATGCAGTGTGTTATATATATCTTGTCAGGTAATATATGGATGTATTTTAATTGCCTATCCTATATGACACGGGGCTTCCCAGGTGGCGCTAGTGGCATAAAGAACCCATCTGCTAATGCAGGGATGTAAGAGATGCAGCAGGTTCAGTCCCTGAGATAGGAGGTAGGCATGGCAATCCATTCCAGTATTCTTCCCTGGAAAATCCCATGGACAGAGGAGCCTGGTAGGCTACAGTCAATAGGGTGGCAAAGAGTCAGACAAGACTGAAGTGACTTAGCATGCATGCATATACCACACCATACATAGTGGGATTACAAAGATGGTTACTGATAGGCTCTCTCCTTTCAAGAATGTCAGAGTTTGATGGAACTATAAACAATTTTTCATGAAGAAACTATGAAATACCATGAAATTGGACTCATTAAAAATGCCTGCGCTTGCTGCTGTTGTTATTATATTTGTCAGAATTTGGAAGCTACTTTATGTCTCCTTTCCCTTATACTAATTTAAAAAAAAAAAGGAGAAAGAAAACATACTTTGTACAAATTTGGCATAATGAACTGGAGCAAAGAAATGGAAAATCACCTGAGAGAATTCAAATACCTCCCAAGGTAACTAAACTTTTAATTCACTCTAGGAAGAATAGATTTATAAAAGGATAGAAAGGGTGTTATATCATAAAATCAGAATTGGAAACTTGGCATAAAAAGCAGCTCTCCCAGAATTATCAGGTAAGAGGAGGACATCTTAGCCAGGTGGCTTACCTTGTGGCTCAGTGGTAAAGTATCTGCCTGACGTGTGGGAGACCATCTGCAGTGCAGGAGACACCAATTCAATCCCTAAGTTGGGAAGATCCCCTAGAGGAGGAAATGGCGATCCACTCCAGTATTCTTGCTTAGAGAATCCTATAGACAGAGGAGTTTGGAGGGCTACAGTTCATGGGGTCACAAGAGTCAGACATGGCTTAGTGACTAAACCACAATCCCAAAAGAATCCCAGTGTCACTGAAATGACTTCAAGTATTTTTAAAGTGGAAATTCATATTTCAGGAAATTTTTTACTGATTCCATTACAAATTTAGTTTATTTAATCTGTTCTGATTCCAAGATTACCAGTCTGAGTAATTTACCAATCTGAGTACCATGTTCCCACTAAAATAAAATCCAAATGAATTACTGAGACTTTCCCCAAGAGAAAATGACTTTTTCCTCATGGGAAACTAAACATCATGGGACTAAACATCAATACTTTCTTATTGAATACTTTATTCAATACTTTACTTACTTATCAATACTTTCTTAACAAATATTTCAGTGAGGCAGAAAGTTTCTGAACTCTCAAATACAGACCAAACAATTTTAGTGATGACTTCACCTGATTTCACTTATTGTCTCACCCTTGAGTTTAGAGAGCAGGTATGCACGAGAAAGTTACATGTGAATGGTTGGGCAATGTGAGACAGCTACATAACAGATGTACATAAAACTATAAAAAGTTAATCTGGACCATATTCAGGGAAGATATAATACCCTAACTGTATTACATGTGTGAAACTCTTATTGTTTTATTTATGATATTTCATGTAAAGAAGGGGAAAGGAGTTTTTGAGGAGAGTAAGATCATCAATTATGAAATAAAACAAAGTTCCTAGTTTTGGTCATGACTGCAATAGCTATCATCTCACTAAATACACGTTGGTAATTCTCCAAACTAAGAATTCTCAAATACTGAGTGTCTGAGAGTAGGGAAGTATTGCATTTGTTGATTTTAACTCTTTGAAATGAATTGTCATTATCCAGATGTATTACCATTGCTATTTGTTTATCATGTAGGTCACCCATTCAGCAGGGGTGACTGGAATCATCTACACTTTGTTTTAGCTCCATCAATATAATTTACCAGTCTACAATGCCGCATGTGGTTCATTTATACTTGTCATGTGTAGATTCTGCTCTAATATTTATCTCCTGGACCTTTCTGGGTTTCCTGCTTGAAATTTCTCCTGTGCTTTATCAGCCTTTAGAGTATAAACATAGCTGAGTAATTTATCTGCACTCATGATGTGGAAAGTACATGGATTTAGCATCAAAGTATCTTGTCCCAATCACTGATTTTATTACTTAGAGGCTGCAGGTACTGATACCAACTAAACACCTGAATTTTAGTGCCTTCCCGAGTAAAATGGAATAATAATACATTCTTCCAAATCTGCCACATGAATGTGCCACCATAAATATAACTCTGTTCTTTGCAAATAAAAGAAGGTTTGCTCAGTCACAAGAACCGAATCAATTAATGGTAAAATGACACCAAGTCACTTAAAGACTAATAAAAAATTCCATTGTCAGGAAGTTTTTCTCTACTTTCGGTTGTCTATCATACTGCAGAGAGTGCTTCCATATAATTGACTTATTTTTTTATAAATCAAGGCAATTTATAAATTGAGGTAATCTTTTATAAATCAAGGTATTGGCTTATTTATATTCCATCTACTTCCAAAAAGCAAATGAGTGAATGTACCATGAAAATATAATAAATAAGATTAGATAATATTAATAAAACATGAAGATAGTTTATAAAGGAGATGAAAAGGAAATATATCAGGACATTTTGATAGCAGAATTATGCAACAAATTAACCAAGCACAAATTATTTCTGAGTTGTATGGCAGTGGGATGTTACGATGAAGTCTTGGGCTCCATTTTTAAAATGCTTATGAATGATTATTTAGTCAAAATTTTAGAATTTCACCTACATGTTAATCATTTGTATTTAATTCACAGAGATTTCAGTTCCACATAATAAGATGCCCAGTGCCAGAACAAAGGCACTTATTTGGGAAGTTTCTGGCAGTTTGTACAGTGAAGACTCAAAAGAAATAAATATGCTGTGGGGAAGGCCAAGGCTTTGCAGTCAGACTACTGGGTTAGACATCAGTTTGTCCTCCTTAACCTCTATGACTTTGAGAAGTTCTCTCTATGCCTGTGTTTCCTTACCTGAAAAGATCCTCAGAAAGCCTATCTCATGCATGCTAAGTCACTTCAATCGTGTCTGACTCATTGCTACCCTATGAATTGTAGCCTGCCAGGCTCCTCTGTCCATGGGATTGTCCAGGCAAGAATACTGGAGTGGGTTGCCATGCCCTTCTCCATGGGATCCTCCTGACCCAGGGAATGAACCCACATCTCTCATGTCTCCTGTGTTGGCAGATGGATTCTTTACCACTAGTGCCACCTGGGAAGCCCACATCATAGTGTTTTCTTAAATACTAAATGAGTCAATACATGTCAAGTCTTTAGAGCAGCGCTTGCTCATAGTTACTGTTTAATTTCAGTGTTTGCTGTTTTTAAAATCAAGTTATAGAACCATGAGATCAGTTTCTTTTGGAAAAGTCCTCAACATAAGTACCTCGGTAAAAAATAAATACTGATTACCCATGTGATGTTCCAAGAAAAAGCTGTGGGGTCATTTTAAATCAAGATGCAGGTGCAAGAGGCTAGCTATTATGTGTTCACAATATATGATGCATGTACTGTTTTGATTACAATTTAGAAAAAGGAGACAATCTTTCTACCATAAAAAGAGTAAAGAATGTGTCAGTGTGTGTGTGTATGTGGGGAGTAGTAAGGAATCAGAGTGTATAAGGTTCCTAGGTTCTTTCTGCTCCTACGTATACAGTATTTTTTGTTTTTGTTTCTTTAAATTTGTATGATGAAGTTGTATCTATGGGAAAATGTACTATGGGCTAGTGATTGCCTTATTTGGACCATAATGTCTATTATTAGCTGTTATCCTAAGAAACCAAAATATTGAGCTAACTTAAGAGAGTGTATATCATGTAAGAACCTGAGCCTTTTCTCAGGAGAGCTGCCATAGGAGTAGTATACAGTATATTGTTCTGAACCAGTGGAGCTAATCCCTAGATGCATATTTGAATCACTTCAGTAAATTTAAAAATTTTAACATCTCCCAAGAATTTAAGAAATCATATACTTGACACCACGCACCACAATTTGGATTTAATTCAACTAAACTTGAATGGGAGTATTGCTACTTTCAGGAGAAGGCAATGGCACCCCACTCCAGTACTCTTGCCTGGAAAATCCCATGGATGGAGGAGCCTGGTAGGCTGCAGTCCATGGGGTTGCTAAGAGTCGGACACAACTGAGCAACTTCATTTTCACTTTTCACTTTCATGCATTGGAGAAGGAAATGGCAACCCACTCCAGTGTTCTTGCCTAGAGAATCCCAGGGATGGGGGAGACTGGTGGGCTGCCATCTATGGGGTCACATAGTTGGACACGACTAAAGTGACTTAGCAGCAGCAGCATTGCTACTTTCAAAGGCAGGATATAATCAGGGTGACTATTTTCCTGGATGCCTCAGACTGGCAAGGGGAGTGGCAGTAAAAACTGTCGAAATGGGATCTTTCCACTTTTCACTTTCAGCAGTGGAAATCTATACTTATTACTTTGGACTGAGTGAGAAAATATCAGAAATCCTTGGAAATATTTATTATCTGGTAAAAATAATCCCCAAGAAGATAATTCTCAAGACAGTGCCAATTAAATGATATAATAACTTATTCAGTATTTCAAAGTTATTCAGTAGTAAGTGTCAGGCACATACATCTATATAATTTTTGTATGCAATTGTACTATTATATTTTTGAGTTATAAAAATTATGATTCAAAATTATATATATATATATATATATACATACATACGTATATATACACACACATATTTATACATTACACATGTGTATGAAAGTCACTCAGTCATGTCCGACTATTTGCAACCCCATGGACTCTACAGTCCATGGAATTTCCTGTGCCAGAATACTGGAGTGGGTAGCCATTCCCTTCTCCAGGGGATCTTCCCAACCCAGGGATTGAGCCCAGAAATACATGAGCTGTTCTCAGTTCCTCCACTTTCACATCAATAGACAAGCCCCAGGCTGGATGCAAAGGAGAAGCTTGTAACATTCACAATGAGCCACCAGGGAAACTCACAACATTACATATATGGTTAAAATCACAGATACTACAATAACTTGATTTATTCCAGAATACTTTTAAATTGATTTGAAAATATTCCCAGGTGGCACAGTGGTAAAGAATTTGCCTGCCAGTGTAGGAGAATCAAGAGACAGGGGTTCAATCCTTGGGTTGGGAAGATTCCCCTGGAGGAGGAAATGGCAATGCACTATGGTATTCTTATCTGGAGAATTCCATGGACAGAGGAGCCTGGAAGGCTACAGTCCATGGGGCCACAAAGAGTCAGATATGACTGAGTGACCTAACACACACACACATGTAATTTTTACTGTGATAGGCAAAACAAAATAAAATAACATTCCTTGGCTAATAATGGTAAATCTCCAATGGTAATGAATAGAATATTTTATAAAACTGGAAAGATCATTACATCAAATTGACCTTTATATAATTGAAGGATTTGGATATATACCTAATTTCAAAGAGCTTTTGGAATAGAAAGGATGCACTGACTGGATTTTTTTCTGTTATAAAATGACTAAGCTTAAGTTGGAACCAAATGTTAAAGCCATGTTACACAAGTTTTACCAAAGGAAAAAATTCATTCATAAATTGGCAAAGGAAGAGTTCTCCCGAAATAGACATATAAGAATATTATTTTTATTGAAATTCTAACCACCAGAAAAATCACTCTTAAGTGGAAAATATAAATTAAGTTTTAGTGTGGATTATCACAGAAAAAGAACTAAAAAGCTTCAATATATAGTTTGTGAAATTGGTACATTTATGTCTTTTACTATGTGTTTACCATTTACAGTCAATTTAACTTTGGGTTCAGTCTTCAATTCTTCAAAGAATACTTAATAAATAATACATAAACAATAGAAGTTGCTTAATTTTCTGAAATTTTATCTAGTCATTTCTTATAGCAATTTCCAACTCTTAGCTCTGTAATTCTATATAAATTGTTCTTCAGATCAGATCAGTCGCTCACTCGTGTCCGACTCTTTGTGATCCCATGAATCGCAGCACGCCAGGCCTCCCTGTCCATCACCAACTCCCAGAGTTCACTCAGACTCACATCCATCGAGTCAGTGATGCCATCCAGCCATCTCACCCTCTGTCGTCCCTTTCTCCTCTTGCCCCCAATCCTTCCCAGCATCAGAGTCTTTTCCAATGAGTCAACTCTTGGCATGAGGTGGCCAAAGTACTGGAGTTTCAGCTTTAGCATCATTCCTTCCAAAGAAATCCCAGGGCTGATCTCCTTCAGAATGGACTGGTTGGATCTCCTTGCAGTCCAAGGGACTCTCAAGAGTCTTCTCCAACACCACAGTTCAAAAGCATCAATTCTTCAGTGCTCAGCCTTCTTCACAGTCCAACTCTCACTTCCATACCTGACCACAGGAAAAACCATAGCCTTGACTAGACGAACCTTTGTTGGCAAAGTAATGTCTCTTAGTAACTTTAAATCAGAAACAATTGTAAGAGGTATAATATATTTGAACTCTGTTTGAAAGTGAAAGTGAAGTCGCTCAGTCATGTCCAACTCTTTGCAACTCCATGGACTGTAGCCTACAAGTCTCCTCTGTCCATGGGATTTTCCAGGCAAGAGTACTGGAGTGGGTTGCCATTTCCTTCTCCAGGGGATCTTCCTGACTCAGGGATTGAACCCTTGTCTCCCACATTGTAGGCAGACTCTTACTATGTGAGACACCAGGGAAGTCCTTTGAACTCTGTTTAATGTGATACAACAAATGTGTGTTTCTTGATTTCCTCTCAACAAGTTCTTCAGTGGTGTTTTACTATTATGTTACTTGAAAAATATCACTGGGTTTTACTTTGCATCCCCTTTACAATTTTAAACCTACTGTCTCCTCTTACTTTGTTTAATCTGTGTGGCATCATTATGCAATCAGGGTAGAGGTGAGGCTTACAGTTTCCTAGAGGCAACCAGTGAGTGCAGTCTATTGACACCAACTTGTTCCTTCAAGTTCTTGTTTTTAAATTGCCTTGGTTAGTTAACAGTCTTTGAGCTATATAATTATACTGTGCTAATATAAAATCCAGCAGATTGTATACTCTTCATAAATTTATGTGTGTGCATGCTTAGTCACTCAGTCATGTCTGATTCTTTGTGACCCTATGGACCAGAGCCCACCAGTATACTCTGTCCATGGGATTCTCTAGGCAACAATACTAGAGTGGGTTGCCATTTCCTTCTCCAGGGGATTTTTCATACCTAGGGACAGAAACTGCTTCTCCTGAAAGTCCCCAGAATTGTAGGTGGTTTCTTTGCCCCTGAGCCACCAGGAAAGCCCCTGTAAATTTATGCTTTTTGGTGAAAAGTCATATAAAAACTCCTGAAACAAGAAAAAATGATCCTCGGAAACATTTACCTTTTATGTGTGTTTCAAAGTTTTACTATTTATGACTATTTTTTTTTTTTTTTAGCTACTACTATTAACTAAAATTACATTTGAAAATCAGACTATACTGGGAAATTATAGCCTAAAATGAAGTAAAATTTACATAATTATGTGACATAATGCATTATATCAAGTAGATATCTTAGAAATGGAGGTAAAACAATGTTTCTGTTGCAAAAACATGAAAAGAAAATTTTGTAAATGTGAAGGAAAGAGAAAACCTGAAGACTGATGGTCAGATAATATATAAGTTTAACAGTCTCTAACTCTCCATCCCTGATGTCAGGAAGTAGGTGCTCAAAATTAGGCTTTGAGTAGAGGTTTCAATTGCACTTATCTCACACGCTAGTAAAGTAATGCTCAAAATTCTCCAAGCCAGGCTTCAGCAATATGTGAACCGTGAACTTCCAGGTCAGGAAGCAACAGTTAGAACTGGACATGGAACAACAGACTGGTTCCAAAAAGAAAAAGGAGTATGTCAAGGCTGTATATTGTCACCCTGCTTATTTAACTTATATGCAGAGTACATCATGAGAAACTCTGGGCTGGAAGAAGCACAAACTGGAATCAAGATTGTCGGGAGAAATATCAATAACCTCAGATATGCAGATGACACCACCCTTATGGCAGAAAGTGAAAAGGAACTAAAAAGCCTCTTGATGAAAGTGAAAGAGGGGAGTGAAAAATTTGGCTTAAAGCTCAACATTCAGAAACTAAGATCATGGCATTGGTCCTATCATTTCATGGCAAATAGATGGGGAAACAGTGGAAACAGTGTCAGACTTTATTTTGGGGGGCTCCAAAATCACTGCAGATGGAGATTGCAGCCATGAAATTAAAAGACACTTACTCCTTGGAAGGAAAATTATAACCAACTTAGACAGCATATTCAAAAGCAGAGACATTACTTTGTCAACAAAGGTCCGTCTAGTCAAGGCTATTGTTTTTCCAGTAGTCATGTACGGATGTGAGAGTTGGACTTTGAAGAAAGCTGAGCGCGGAAGAATTGATGCTTTTGAACTGTGGTGTTAGAGGAGACTCTTGAGAGTCCCTTGGACTGCAAGGAGATCCAACCAGTCCATTCTAAAGGAGACCAGTCCTGGGTGTTCTTTGGAAAGACTGATGCTAAATCTGAAACTCCAGTACTTTGGCCACCTCATGTGAAGAGTTGACTCATTGGAAAACACTTTGATGCTGGGAGGGATTGGGGGCAGGAGGAGAAGGGGACGACAGAGGATAAGATGGCATCACCGACTCGATGGAAGTGAGTTTGAGTGAACTCGGGGAGTTGGTGATGAACTGGGAGGCCTGGTGTGCTGCAATTCATGGGGTCGCAAAGAGTCGGATATGACTGAGCGACTGCACTGAACTCATCTGAACTGAGAGAGGTTTCATGCATTGGAGAAGGAAATGGCAACCCACTCCAGTGTTCTTGCCTGGAGAATCCCAGGGACAGGGGAGCCTGGTGGGCTGCTGTCTATGGCGTCACACAGAGTCAGACAGGACTGAAGTGATTTAGCAGCAGCAGAGGTTTTCTTTAGGCACCTCTACTGAGATTTCCTGACAGAGAAGGAAGAAATCTTGAAGACACCTTGAATGTAAAAGTGAAAGTGAAGTTGTTCAGTAATGTCCGACTCTTTGCAACCCCATGGACTGTAACCCACCAGGCTCTTCCCTCTGTGGGATTCTCCAAGTCCAAGCAAGAGTACTGGAGTGGGCTGCCATTTCCTTCTCCAGGGGATCTTCCCCACCCAGGGATCGAAACCGGGTCTCCTTCATTCCAGGCAGACGCTTTAACCTCTGAGCCACCAGGGAAGCCTACCTTGCTCTAACTCAGTACTCAATATTTTATTAATGCACCCTTAACTTTTCCCTCTCACCCTCCCCTTGCCCCTAGAACCTTTTGTTCTGCATCCCCTAAGAACTGGGATGATCACTGAACTGATTTATCTGCGCTTTGCCCTTTTTGCCATTGGGGAAAGAGTGAGGGTTCGGAACAAGGAACTCAGTGCTTCCACCAGTTTTAGACTGTTGCATATACCATCACAGTGAGTGAGTAAAGGTTTAATTGGCTACTCTGACACTTGACGACTCTGCTTTCTAAATCTCCCAGATTGGCAGAGCTCGTGACACATCCTTGAGAAAGATATGAATCTTGCACCAAAAACATGAAAGAAATGCCAAGGCCACATCTATTTTCCTGATTTGTATATAATTCTAATTTTAAAATATTGGCAACACTGTCAATTTTTAAAGTTGCTGAGGAAGCTGGAAAATATAAAGCATTCTACTAGTGGTTAATTTTTATCAGTAACTCAGATAGCATAATATTAGAGTCATAGAAATTACTAAGCAATGAAGAATTCTTACCTTTTGTCTTCAGTTTTGTTTTCCATAGCCCTGATCTCTGATAGCAAATTATAATTTTACGACCACAATTGAGCAAAGTGGAACTAAGTAAAAAAAAAAAAAAATCTAATTTTCTAATAAATATGAATACTTTTGTAATTATAGGAAATAGTTACTTGGTTATAAAAAAAAAATTCCACTTCTCTAAAATGTTAACTCAGTAATTTATGTGCCATCATATATTTCTATAGGGACAAGAAAAATTAAAACAGGCAAGAGAAAGGTAAATTTCAATTCTCCAAGCTGTTTAGAAAGTTATTATATTATTTAATTACCACTATAAAATGATTTCCAAGTAGACTGAAAATTTTTATTTTTAATATTAATATCAATTCTTCATACACCTGCTTTGACTGCTGAAAAAAGGTTCTTCACTTCTTTCTTTATTCAATTTCCTTTTGGTAATACTTCCTAGGCACAGAACCTGAGCGCTGTTCATCATGTCATTCACATTTTATTTTTCTCCTGACAGTATAAATATATTTCCTCAAATCCAACAACTTCTCATTCCCAAGAAGCAATTTCCAAGCCAAATGCAGCTTCTTCATACTGTTGATTTTAGAATTCATAACTTTGGCAGATTCTTTTTTAAATTCCTCTCTCTCTTCTCAATTAGGATTTTTAGGTCTCCAGGGATGTTCCTTAATGAAAAAATTATAATAAAGCATGTATAAAATACATTTTTATCTTCTATCTGTAAAAAAAAAAAGTGTTATATATTTTTCTTAGATCCTGCCATTCTAGAGATATCAATGTCAGCTACCAAGTACTTTTTTCAGCTACCAAGTATACTTTTTCAAGTGTGGTTCTGCTTCCACACTTGTAGGAAAACCAGTTCCTTTAAATAGCCCTTGTCCTTTGACTGACAAGATAGTTTTGCCAGTCTAGAGGGATTAGTCTCCTATAATGAACCTTCTGACACATACGATTGCTACTTTACTATTCTATTACTCCTTCACTGAGTTATGAAGGCGATTTCTACTGATACTAAAACTAGACGTGATATTGAGGCCCCCTGAAGTCACCCATGAATTGATGCTGTGACTATTATCTAGTGCAAGTTTGTGAATCCAAAATTTAAAAGATTGAGTTTAACAGTAAGAATGTTAATGTCCAGTGATGACGAAGTCAAAGGTAGCTGTAATCACAGCAAGTATTGAAACTTCTGTTGTTAATACATTGATGACTATCACACGGAACCTACTGCCATCCTGGTCCCACTCTTTGTACTATGACTAATCCTGCTCACATCTTGCACTGTGGGTCACACAGACATTTTATAGTAATGGTTCTTTTGAATTTTATTATTATTATTTGCAGTTTCTTAACATTGTATTTCCACCTACCCTATTTGGATGTAAATATACGTGATCAGAACCAATATACATTCTAAAGATCAGACAGTTACTGCTCTTAGAATATTTACAATCCTCCAACGCTTATGTAATTTTTTAAAACATATTTAAAATTCTTCCTATCAGCACCCTTGTAATACAGAGAAATAAAGCCCAGTCATTCATCCCATGAACATTCTGCTTGTTACAATGAATGTAGTTTGGACAAAGCTGGGAACTTTGTTCTATAATGTGTATGCTGCTGCTGCTGCTAAGTCGCTTCAGTTGTGTCCGACTCTGTGCAACACCATAGATGGCAGCCCACCAGGCTCCCCGTCCTTGGGATTCTCCAGGCAAGAACACTGGAGTGGGTTGCCATTTATTCCATAACCTAGAACCTATCCCCGACAAACATATCAAACTGTACCAGTTTTCTAAACAGAGTTTTGATTCATGGGGTTTTGATTCTGGGATTAATAAGACCTCAAATTTTGTGAAAAGATGACAAAATGAATCTTGAAAGATAATTTGCTGTCATAAACTCCAAAAAAGAGTATTCTGAAATTTATTTTATTAAATATATCCATTTATGTTTATAAAATTGGTCATTTACTCTTTACAGGAGAAAATTATCATATTAATATTCATCAAGCACATTATTATAAAATTCTGTTGTCATCTGTGGTTGACTTTGCACAATATGACCCCATTGAGGTTCTCTGGGCATGCACATTGTGAACAAAAGATAGAGTGAAGGAAAGAGATAAAGAATCCAGCTAATGCTAAAGTGAAAATCAGGTAAGAACTGCTACTCCAAATTAGGAACTAAAATTAGGAACTCCTACAAGTGCCCCTTTTCACCACCAGCAATATAATCAGTTTTTCCCCAGATTCAGAATAGTCCTTTTCCTAGATAGGAATTAGGCAGTTACTATTCCTAGTAGCTCACTGATTTCTATTTTCACCTGTGACTGAATTCCAAACCAAGCCTCCTGCCCCTAGGGGCTGGATTTTTTTTCTTTTTGCCCTGAACCTCAGCTCCCCAGACAAAGGAGACTCTCCTATCCATCATGACTATCTGCCTCATTCACTACATTTACCTGGATTTCCACAGACTTGGATTTTCCCGTGCTATGATGATTACCATTGTTTTTATAGTTAGCTTGAAGTGTAGCTAATTACCTTGTGAGCAACTTTTCTCATTTCATACCATGACTTCCCTTATTTTAATGATTTTTTTTATTTTTATTTTTTTTTAAAACTTACCTCTGGTCTTTCTCTCACGGAGAAGGCAATGGCAACCTACTCCAGTACTCTTGCCTGGAAAATCCCATGGATGGAGGAGCCTGGTAGGCTGTAGTCCATGGGGTCATGAAGAGTCGGACACTTACTGAGCAACTTCACTTTCACTTTCATGCATTGGAGAAGGAAATGGCAACCCACTCCAGTGTTCTTGCCTGGAGAATCCCAGGGACGGGGGAGCCTAGGGTTCTGTGCTCCTGGGGGAGCCTGTGCGACCCCATAGACTGGGCTGCAGTCTATGGGGTCGCACAGAGTCGGACACGACTGAAGCGACTTAGCAGCAGCAGCAGCAGCAGCAGCAGTAGCAGCTGGTCTTTCTCTCAAGGAAGGATAATCAATCTATACCTCTCAAATCATATGTTCTCCCAAATGTCTGCTTGCACCTTTAATGACCAGCATCCACATCACAATATAGTCACCAAATACATATTTGAGAAAAACAAGAGGCATTTCCAGGGAGGGCAGCCAAGATATCACATTTGAACACCATAAACTGTCTCTAAGAAATGTTACCAAAACATATCCTATGTATCACTTTTAAAGATGATCGGACATTTCCAGGAAAGAAATACTACCCATGAATAGTTCAATAAATGGTAGCTGATAGATTCTTTCATCAGCTTCCAACTGATTTAAATTTGTTTCTCTTTGAATTTGCCATCACCTCTTTATCATTTGTAGGATGGCCTTGAAAAAGCTTGTTATTTCTTTGAGCCTCAATTTATCATCTATTCTATTGGGATAATGGTAAATATTCTAAAGGTACCCTGTGAGGATATCAGCATCCATAATTTTACATTCCATGGAACCATGGCACTTTCCAAAACCTAAAAAATACCTTACTTGTGTAAGGGTTTTTACATTCTTCTAAATAAAAATGAAAGTACACTCCACAACTATCATGTACTATCATAAAATCAAAGCAAAATCATTTTAACAGCAAGAAATGATATCAAGTTGGAACAAAAATAAAATCTTATAAGCTTAAAAAATATTTATCATTCAAAAAGCTAATTTGCATAATGTGTTTTTTTTTTATTTCATTTTGGACTTTTGAATAGTTTGTCATGAATTGAGCAGTATGCATCAAGCACAATGTAAACTACAGTGCAGGTGTTCAAACCTAATTACTTCTCCTTTTTAATAATGCAATTAGCTACACAATTTCAGGAGAAAAATTATTTTACTTTGGAAAAGATTGGAATTTCCCCAACTCACTCTTTAGACAAAGACAAATATAAACACTTATTTTTATTGTTATTACATTTCCTATATCACATTATGAGACACAAGGGTGAGTTTTTAATTAATATTCACACAGTTTCCTCATAAACTTTTCATTTGGGAAAATGCAACTTATTTTTTGAATCTGTATAAGGTGTATTACAAGGAAAAACAATAATGGTGGAAATCATGACACCAATGAGACTTCTATGAAACTTTGAAATTTGGTGATTATTATGCTTGAGTGAAAATAACTACGAAAACTACGTAATGATATTTGACTATAATTTTGAGTCATACAAAGAATTTGAATATAATGTACATAATTCTGATACATTACTTAAATAAAAGCACATTAAATCCTTAAAGGAATGACTTTCTTGATTATATTAGCACTGCCTATTAGCTTCTTATTGGATAATCATCATTTTTGTAACAAATGTTTATCTTTACAAGAGGTAACCAACTGCTCAGTGTTATAATTCAAAAATGCAGTCTTCTTTTCAAAAAAGAAAAAAAAACACTACATTTCCTAAAAGACTGTTCCTTTGAGTAATATTGTAATGTACTTCCTTTGATTTATTTTTGTCCCCAGTTGTCAATTAGCTGAGGAGAAACTGTCATTCATTGCAGCATCTTAAATTTTATGACCAGAGGTTTTCTAGTATGTCATCTGTCCAAATGTCAACAGAAAAGACATTTTTTGTTAACTTTTAAACTATTTTTTCAGAAATACTATTTTGTTATCTGGTATACATTTAAAGTAGGTTTCCCTCAATTAATTTTAAAATCCATGAAAACATCAAAAGTCAACACACAGATGAAAGAAAAGAGATTTTCAGAATATGCGTTTCTTCTGTTTATCAGTAAAACATTATATTTAAGCAATCAAAGGGAATTAACCAAAGAAGACACAATTCAAAGGAAAGATATCCTGTGCTCATGGATTGGAAGAATTAATATTGTTAATATGTCCATTCTACCAACTACTAATCTACAGATTCAGTGCAATCTCTATTGATAGTCCAATGGCATTTTTCAACTATATGATAGTACGGAAAAAGAAAAACTACAGAGATGGTATACAGATGAATGATTGTCAGGGCTTAGGGAGGGAAAGATGAATAGGCAGACTATAGAGGAATTGTAGGACAAGGAAATATTCTGTATGATACTATAATGTCAGACACATGCTATTTCCAAACCCAGAGTGTACAACATTAAAAGTGATCCCTAATATAAACTATGGACTTTGTGGATGATGTGTCAATATAAATTCATCAATTATAATAAATGTACCACTGTGGTGCAGCATATTGATAGAAAGGGAGTAGTGTATGTACAGGAGAAGGGAAAATATTAGAAATCTTTGCATCTTCTAGTCAATTTGGCTGTGTACCCAAAACTGCTCTAAAAATTATATTTTTTAAAATTCATAATGATGCCATCCTATTGTCCTAGTATTTAGTTGCTGGAGACTGCCATTAACCCCAAAGAACATTTTAGATGTTAATGAATCCCTGAGTAAAACTAATAATAAGACCTTTATTTGTAGATAATTGAGAAACCAAGAGTGTGAAATATTTGCTAAAAATGACAGAAGTTGATACTTGCTCAAAAAATTCTGTGGCCTCTATTTTTTTTTCTTAAATAACCAGGAGCATATCTTTAAATTTAACTATTATGATGTGAACATAAAATGTGTTTTCTAAGAGTAATTTTGGCTTTTATTTATATAGTGTCTGTCCAGGTCAGGAAGCAACAGTTAGAACTGGACATGGAATGACAGACTGGTTCCAAATAGGAAAAAGAGTACGTCAAGGCTGTATATTGTCACCCTGCTTATTTAACTTATATCCAGAGTACATCATGAGAAACGCTGGGCTGGAAGAAGCACAAGCTGGAATCAAGATTGCCAGGAGAAATATCAATAACCTCAGATACGCAGATGACACCACCCTTATGGCAGAAAGTGAAGAGGAACTAAAAAGCCTCTTGATAAAAGTGAAAGTGGAGAGTGAAAAAGCTGGCTTAAAGCTCAACATTCGTAAAACTAAGATCATGGCATTGGCCCCATCACTTCATGGGAAATAGATGGGGAAACAGTGGAAACAGTACCAGACTTTATTTTGGGGGGCTATAAAATCACTGCAGATGGTGATCACAGCCATGAAATTAAAAGATGCTTACTCCTTGGAAGGAAAGTTATGACCAACCTAGATAGCATATTGAAAAGCAGAGACATTACTTTGCCAACAAAGGTCCGTCTAGTCAAGGCTAGAGAAGGCAATGGCACCCCACTCCAGTACTCTTGCCTGGAAAATCCCATGGACTGAGGAGCCTGATGGGCTGCCATCTATGGGGTCACACAGAGTCGAACACGACTGATGTGACTTAGCAGCAGCAGCAGCAGTCAAGGCTATGGTTTTTCCAGTGGTCATGTATGGGTGTGAGAGTTGGACTGTGAAGAAAGCTGAATGCCAAAGAATTGATGCTTTGAACTGTGGTGTTGGAGAAGACTCTTGAGAGTCCCTTGGACTTCTAGGAGATCCAACCAGTCCATGCTAAAGGACATTGGTCCAGGGTGTTCTTTGGAAGGACTGATGCTAAAACTGAGATTCTAGTACTTTGGCCACCTTATGCAAAGAGCTGACTCATTGGAAAAGACTCTGATGCTGGGAGGGATTGGGGGCAGGAGGAGAAGGGGACGACAGAGGATGAGATGGCTGGATGGCATCACTGACTCGATGGACATGAGTTTGAGTGAACTCTGGGAGTTGGTTATGGACAGGGAGGCCTGGTGTGCTGCAATTCATGCAGTCACAAAGAGTCGGACATGACTGAGCGACTAAACTCAACTATATGTAAAAATTTTTATCAGAATAATTAATTATTAGCCAATTTATCATCTGCCCTGTGTACTTTTTGTTTTGAAAGATAGTGAATATTTTTTAAGTACCAAATGTTGTGAGCATATATCTTAATTATGATTTCTTATATGCTTATATTATACTGAGCACTGTGAAAGTGTCAGTCACTCAGTCATGTCTGACTCTTTGAGATGCCATGGACTGTAGCCTGCCAGTTCATTTGTCCATGGAATTCTCCAGGTAAGAACACTAGAGTGGGTTGCCATTTCCTTCTCCAGGGAATCTTCCTGACCCAGGGATTGAACCCTGGTCTCCTGCATTGCAGGCAGATTCTTTACCATCTAAGCCACGTAGAATGCCCCGTTGGACACTGGTGGTTGAAAATCCTTCGACATTATACTTCCGAATGGACTTCTTTATATATAAATTATGCTGACCAAACATATTAATTTCTTTAATATATGCTAAATGATGGTAGTCATTTGAAAAGTTTGTCATGATGCCTGAGATTACCACTCCATAAATGTGATAATCCATTGCTCTAAAGAAATCCATAAAATTCATTTTCTTTTAATTTTTAGGTGAATGAATTGATCTTTAATGAAAATAACGTTTTATATTAACATTAATACAAACTTTAGCTTCCTCAAAAAAGATTACTTTTGAAACATTCTCTAAATTAGTCACATTCATTGTGACAAGAATATGAGAAAAGCATTCAAAATATTTTTACTCATTTTAAAAACTTTTGGGCATTGATGATAACTTAGGAGCTTGTTGTCGCCTAAAATGTACAAAAAGACAAATAAGATCAAAGAGCCCAGAATCCTCAAAAAAAAAAAAAAAAAAAAAATGATCCCAAGATGACAGAGAAAAGGGAAATTATCTGATTATCCCCTTCTTATTAATTTAAAGTAAATTCATCTACTCACTGAAGAAGGAAATGACAACCCACTCCAGTATTCTTGACTGGAGAATCCAATGGACAGAGGAGCCTGGTGGGCTTTAGTCCATGAGGTTGCAGGGTCAGATATGACTGAGTGACTAACACATCCACTCACTCTTGTCAGAAAGTTAAACAATTTATGTCACATATTTTTCTTTCACCCACAAAAAGAATGAGAAAAATTTATTCAATCTACAAATTTAAAAATTGAATAAAATCTCTATAAGTGTAAACAGAAATTATTTATACTTTCGTACACTATCAACTACCAAAGAAGTCTTTGCAATGACTTATAATAAAAACACAAACAAAAAAAGTTTTTTAAAAAGCAGAATTTTAACATGCAAACACCACTGAGTAGAAAATAGTCTGAAACTTAAGAAAAGGGAGAGGGGAAAATTTG
Source organism: Bos javanicus (assembly GCF_032452875.1). Taxonomy (NCBI): domain Eukaryota; kingdom Metazoa; phylum Chordata; class Mammalia; order Artiodactyla; family Bovidae; genus Bos; species Bos javanicus. Next base: position 102,427,173 of record NC_083868.1, on the reverse strand, counting down.
TAGATAATATCTTTTTTTTTTTTTTGTAGATAATATCTTATTATCTACCAAAAAAATTCAGTTTTGGAAATTTTTCAGCTTCTTAATATATTTTTAACTCTGAAGGAAATTAATCAAAGTAGTTTGAAGTAGAAGATCCTTAATAAGATATTGGAATGAACCCTCAAAGTTCTTTTTACAACAATTTTATAATATTTTCTAATTACATCCTCACTCTAAGTATTAATTGAAGTTGATGTGTACCCACGCATATCTGCTTTAGTTGATGCACCCTTCTAAATGTATCCTCTCAGTGTGAGATTGAGGAAATAATGGAAATACAGATCTTCCTGAATTTATGATGAGGTTACATCGTAAAAAACCCATTTTTAAATCAAAATGTGTTTAATATGCCTAATGTGTGCTTCCAATGTAGCTCAGAGGTAAAGAATTCACCTGCAAATGCAGGAGACGTGAGTTCCATCCCTGGGTCAGGAAAATCCTCTGGAGAAGGAAATCATGGCCCACTCCAGTATCCTTGCCTGGAAAATCCTATAGACAAGAAAGCCTGGTGGGTTAACAGGCCATGGAGTAACGAAAGAGTTGGACATGACCAAGCGACTAAACAATAAAAACAACATGCCTAACACATGGAACATCATCCTTTAGCCTCATCTACCTTGAAGGGCCTCAGAACACTTATATTACTTGGGCAAAAATCATCTAACACAAATCCTTATTTTATAACATGATATTAAAGATTTAATGTAATTTTTTGAATACAGTATTAAAAGTGAAAAATAGAATGATTATATGGGTACAGAATTGTTGTAAGTATATAGATTTCTTACCATCAAGATCAGTCTTCCCTGGTGGCTCAGCTGGTAAAGAATCCTCCTGCAATGCGGCAGACCTGGGTTCAATCCCTGGGTTAGGAAGATCCCCTGGAGAAGGGAAAGGATGCCCACTCCAGTATTCTGACCTGGAGAATTTCATGGACTGTTTAGTCCGTGGGGTCACAAAGAGTCAGACACAATTGAACGACTTTCACTTTCTCTTTTACCCTCAAGATTGCATGGCTGCCAGGGAGCTGTCGCATCACCAGAGAGCATCAGACTGCATTTCACTAGCCTAGGAAAAGTACAGTTCAACTGAATTCATAGCTTTTCACACCTTTATAAAGTCAAAACAATCATAATCTGGGATTATCTGTAGTTATTAATAACTTTTCTCCTTATTTCAACTTGATATTTCTGTTTTTCCTTATATACGGTGAGCTCTGCATTAAATAATTTTATATTTCAAAGGCCAGTAAATTTTATATGGGAGTCTTTTTTTTAAGTAATCAAAATGCTGCTAAGTCGCTTCAGTCATGTCCGACTCTGTGCGACTCCATAGACGGCAGCCCACCAGGCTTCCCCGTCCTTGGGATTCTCCAGGCAACAATACTGGAGTGGGCTGCCATTTCCTTCAAATTTATCTCCATCGGCAACCGCTTTTCCCAAAACTTGAGTCTTTGAGTTGGGAGTCAGCGTGTTGCTTTGCTTTATGACCTTACTTGGAAGGATGTGATGTATATCTTGGGACAAGTAACCAAAATAGATGAGCTTAAAATAGGTGATAGGTAGATGATGATTCAATTTATGAAAAGGTGATTTCTAGCTCAATATGGTGAGCTGAACACAGGAATTTACTTTCTCAAATTCTATTTACATAAATTATATGCAAAGGTCAAATCCATAAAACCATTGAGAATGGAGGCATCCTAAGAAGCATAGCAATTTGCTGAATTTTTGACAGAACACAAAAGTGTCTATATCAATGAATATAGCGCAGATCCTTTACAATAAAGTTCAAATTATTGTACTAGTAGAACTCAGCTGCATCCAACTCTTTGTGACCCCATGGACTGTAGCCCACCAGGCTTCTCTGTCCATGGGATATTCCCTGCAAGAATATTGGAGTGGTTTGCCATTTCCTTCTGCAGAGAATCTTCCTGAGGAGAGATCAAACCCATATCTCTTGGGTCCCCTGCATTGGCAACCTGATTCTTTACCACCTGGGAAGCCCCGAAGCTCAAATTACAAGTACATCTTTCAGTGTGGAGAAGAGGTGTGGGCTTCAGGAGAAGGAATCAGTAATTAAAGGATTACTTACACAAATAGCTGGTCTAATTATTTGTACCATCTTGCTGACCTCTCACTTATGAAGTAGCAGGCGAAAGTCAAATTTCCCAGGAATATCTAGGTTCCTTCTGTTAGGGGAAGCACACTGACTAAAACTGCCCACCCTGGCCAGGCACCATAGTAACCATCTGCATGAGTTGCTTTACAACAGGAGGTCCTGGTAAGGAACATGGAACTAATAAGCCATCACCAACAGGAAGAGTTCAGGAAAGGTCAAAAGGAGACACCACATGTCTGACCACCTCCCAGAATCCTTCTCTCTTGCATCCATCTTGGCTGAACAAGGAGTGCACCTCCAGGAAGGACTCTGAGTCAGAATGATTGGCTAAAGACAATCCAGAAATTAACCCCAACATCATAAAACTGGAGACTGCGAGCCAAGTGGCAGAGCTGTTCTCCTGGGTTCCCTTACCCTACTGCTCTCCACCCGGGTGCCCTTTCCCAATAAAATCTCTTGTTTTGTCAGCACATGTGTCTCCTCAGACAATTCATTTCCGAGTGTTAGACAAGAGCCCAGTTTCGGGCCCTGGAAGGGGTCCCCCTTCCTGCAACACTTCTGTGTATTTAGACTCTTGAAAGGAAACTGAATTTAGAACATGATATTGCAAACCATCAAAAATCCATGGGGAGTGGAACAGGATATGGTAGTTAGGGAGAGAAGGAAGGGATAGGATATACTTGAGAACTCTTCTCTGAAAGAAATTACATGAAAATACAACTCTTGTAGTAAGATAATACTGAAAGCCAACTTTCAGAGGTAAACCTACTTGGAAAAGGGAATTATAAATGGACAAAACAAACAAAGTAAATTATTCAACCTAATTATTATGATGATTGGAAAACCCTGAATATGACATCAAAGAAAACCAATGGTTTGTAAAGAATTGAGTATGAAAATCCACAGGGGGATCATGTAGAAACTGAAAACATAAGCAGATTTGCTGGCGGCATAGCCAAACAATAATTTCAGTGTTAGATTATAGGCATCAGCTATAAACTGATGTCCTTCACACAACCTACCCTCCTCCAAGCCCAAATGGACAAAAGGCAACACATTCATATCTCTGGTTTCCTAGGACTGGGAGACTTCTCACCTCACAGTTCACTGGAACTGCCATACATTACACAGCAAGATGCTGCAGAACAGACAAAACTGTCCTCGCTCCTGAGAACACGCACTTGGAATCTTAAAGAAATTGAATCCTGTTGGTATTGGTTGAATTTTCCAACTTCCATCCCCTAAAGAAGCAGAGGATAAAAAAAAAAACAAAGTAACAAAAACAAATGAAAGAAGCAGAGGCTTACAGCAATAAACGCAGACTGAGCATGTCATATTTATTTCATTGCACCAATTGGGGCCTTGTTAATGTCAGCTTATTTCTGAGTTTCCCAAGCAACCGCTTTGAAAGTACTTCATTCTTTTTTCTTCTTTCCCCCATAAGGAATTTTAAGATATCTCTTTTAGCTAGGAAACTTCCATTCAAATTGCATTCAGGATTTTGTTTGTTTGTTTTGGTGTATTTTAGTGGATGTGTTTATTCTAGAGAAAAAGTTCAAAAACTTGGGACTTTTAGGAAATTTGGAGCCTTTTAATACAACCCTATGATCAAATTGTATCTTGGATATGAATTTCAAGTATCCATATCTTTTTATTTCTGATGCTCTAAAACAAAATAAAATCATCATGCAAATAGTAAAAAATTTTTGAAAAAGCCTTGGACAAAAACAAGGAAAATAAAATAAATATTTTGTGAGCTCAAATTAGTATTAAAATTAATTGATAGTTTACAATGTACACACATTTTAATGTGTAAATTTTTAAATAAAATAAAATTTAGGAATGCATTTATAGAATAATTTCTATGTACTTTAGTTGAATATTTAAATTTAGTTTTTTTAGAGGTGTGATAGTTTTCAATAATTCAATAAATTTATGTTATTTTAATAAGCATGTTTAATATATAGAAATGAAGATTCAAAGTGGATATAGATTCTTTTAACACAATGCTTATATTTTTTCATAAAATAAAACAGAATCTTCATCCTGATAGTTTATCTACCTCATGCCAATCTTCTTCCTGTGGATACCCTTTTTAATTTTTCACCTTATCTGTCACTGTCTCAGAAAGTCCATTCTCTGATCCTATTATCTAAATTTGGTCACTTTTTTTTTTTTAATTCTCTTATTTGTCTCTCTCACTTAGCAGAATTACTGATTATTTTCTTTTTTATTATTTTTTATTGTTTATCTTCCTTATTCACCTGTAAATTCTATAAGATCATGTTTCTTTGGTTACTATTATGTCCCCAGAATCTATCATAATGCATGACATTATCTTAAGTATTCAAAATCACTTTTTCATAATTTAATGAGTGAATAAACGGATTATTTCATGGTCTTACTATCTTGATGGCCAAATGAGTTTCTTGGTTTACAGAATCTTTTGAGGCTACATCCCCAAAGGTATACTATTTCTTTAGTCCACTTCCCACTGGTATTACTTTTTGTATATGCTTCACATTTGATATACTATGCAATCAAGAACAATCTCTTGTATCCCAGGCTTGGAATTATCCTAAAGGTGTCATTACCTTCACTAAAGTTTAGAAGGCTGCCAGTAAATGTCAGGTCACTTATGTTTAGTCATTCCTCAAACTCTGGTTACTTTATCAGTACCTATTGTGATACTCTCGGAGAAGGCAATGGCACCCCACTCCAGTACTCTTGCCTGACAAATCCCATGGAAGGAGGAGCCTGGTGGGCTGCAGTCCATGGGGTCGCTAGGAGTCGGACATGACTGAGTGACTTCACTTTTACTTTTCACTTTTATGCATTGGAGAAGGCAATAGCAACCCACTTCAGTGTTCTTGCCTGGAGAATCCCAGGGACTGGGGAGCCTGGTGGGCTGCCGTCTTTGGGGTCGCACAGAGTCGGACACGACTGAAGCGACTTAGCAGCAGCAGCAGCAGCATTTCGATACTCTGCACTTGCTTTGATTGATTAGAATGTTTGGTTCACTCTTTGTGTTCTCTGTTACCCTCTGGGTCACAGTAGAGTGACTTGGGATCATACCTCTTTCTATAAATGTCCAGGTTTGTCACATCCACGTTGGGTTAGGGGTCTAGATTAGGGAGCACTTTAGAAGAGTTTAGGAAACCAGAATTCTCCAACTGTTCTGGTGTCCTGCAACTATTACTGTTCCCAATTCCATAATTTCAGCTTTACCAAATGCTTATTAATTTTTCTTCCAAGATGTAGAAAAGCAGCAAATTTGGTCACTACAATTCATCAAGATTTATGACTAATACAAATTTACCCAATATTTCTAGTCAGTCAGCTATCCTTTCAGATTATATTTCAAATTATCCAATTGACCTAGTTTATTTACAAGTTCTGCATTACTATCAAAAGTACAAACTCAAACACATAAATAATAAATTTGTGTACTGGTAATATATGTTTACAACTCCAAGTGTCCCATTGTCCAACTGATAATTCAGAAGAAAACACAGTCTAAATGGAGTGTTCTACCTGATTATTCCATTATAAGTTATTCCCATATTTATTACAACAGACTCACCATTTTTAGTTATACTATCCCTACTCTATTTTCAATGAAAATATATATACACTATTCTGTATTATGAATTTTAGCTAATTGATATGTAGTGATAAATCATCAAACCAAATTCCTTGAAAATTATTCTTGTTCCACATTAAGTACAGACTTTATAATTTTTTTAAAACTAGTATTTATTAAATTGAAAACATCCATTTTTAATAATATAGATTTCCAACAACTGTTTGTCATATGAATGTCTAAAAATTAAAAGCATACTATTAAATACATCTGGTCATTTACTTTATTCTTTCTCTTGCAAAAACAGTTCATGCCACAATAAGTTGATGCACTGTTAATTCCAACAATCAATAAGGAAATGTTCCAGCCATCTGTGATGTTGTAATAAGAAGTCATTCATGCAGGCAATAGCCACTGAGTTGCAATAATCTGATAGTTTCTCTGAACCTAGCTATAGCTCTAACACATAAGGTGCCAGATTCAGGCACCATGTGACGAAAAGTACATCTTCTCCATATGGGAAGTATCTGTGGATACATTAAGCAACCAGCTTATCTCTCATTTTGCAAAATAAGCAAATGTTTGGTAAAAATAATATTTGAATTAAGCATCCCCACTCTAATATTTTTTTAATAAGAAAACATCTGGAAACCTGATTCTACAAAACATTACAAATACAAATTTAATAAGATAAGACATGGCATAAAGCTAACTTTAGATAAAACATTGCCATTCAAATTTTTTATTTTACTTTTTATTGAAATATAATGTACAATATTATGTTAGTTTAAGGTACATGCATAATGATTTGACATTTGATTATGTTATGAAATGATCACCACTACAAGTCTAGCAACCATCTGTTTCCATACAAATTTACTATATATCATTAACCATATTTTTATGCTTTATGTTACATCCCTGTCACTTATTTGTTATATAACTGGAGATTTGTACTTCGTAATACCTTTCACCCATTTTACCCACTCCCACACATCTCTAACAGCTAACAATCATTTGTTTGTTCTTTGTATCTATGAGTCTATTTGCGACCTGTTTTATTAGTTTGCTTGTTTTGTTTTTTAGATTCCTTATATATGTACGATTTTGCAGAATTTTTGTCACTTTCTGCCTAACTTATTTCACATAACATAATACCCTCTAGATCTATCCATGCTGTTTCAAGTGGCAAGATTTCCTTTTGTATGGCTAATATTCAAATACATATGTGTGTATATATATATATATATATAGCATCTTCTTTACCACTATCCATAGTTTGTTTCATATCTTGTAATATAAGAATGCTGTAGTAACTATTTGGCGTGCATATATCTTTTCAAATTAGTGGTTTTGTTTCCTTCAGGTAAATACCCAGAGTGAAATTGCTGGATCATATGGCATTTCTATCTTTAATTTTTGAGAGTCCACCATACTGTTTCTCATAGTACCTACACTGATTTGCAATATTACCAACAGTGAAAGGAGGTTCCATTTTTTTCCCACATCCTTGGCATACTTGTTGTTTGTTTTCTTTTGAATGATAGCCATTCTGACAGATGTGAGGTGGTACCTTGTTATTTTGATTTGCATTTCTCCATTGATTAGTGATATTGAGCATCTTTTCATGTGTTATGTCTCACCATCTGCATATCTTCTTTGAAAAACAGCCCTGTACATGGAAAACTATAGGATGCTCATGAAATAATGCAGACAAATTAAGAGATAGACCAAACTTCTGGACTGGAAGAACTAACATCATTAAAATGACCATATTACCCAAAACAATCTACTAGGTTCAATGCAATCCTTATCAAAATACCCATGACATTTTTCACAGAACTAGAACAAATAATTCTAAAATTTATATGGAAATGTAAAATGCCCCAAGTATTCAAGCAATTTTGAGAGAAAAGAACAAAGCTGGAGGTCTCACACTCCTGTTTTTGAACTATTAGTATAAAGTTACAATAATAAAAACATTATTGTACTGGCACAAAAACAGACACCAAATTTAATGGAACAGAACAGAGAGCCTAGAAATAAACCCACATTTAATCTACAACAAAGGGGGCAAAATTAATCTACAACAAATAGGAAAAAGACAGCCTCTTCAGTCATGGTGTTAGGAAAACTGGATAGCTACATGCAAGAGCATCAGACTAGATTACTTTCTCACAGCATATACAAAAATAAATACACAAGTGATTGAAGACTTAAATGTTAGGCCTGAAACTATAAAGCTTCTAGAAGAAAATGTAGATAGTACGATTTTTTACATTGGTCATAGTCCTATTTTTTTGGATCTGTCTCAAGCAAAGCAAACAAAATAAATGGGACTGCATCAAATGCAAAAGCTTTTGCAAAGGAAACTGTCAACAAAATGAAAATGTGGCCTACTTAATGGGAGAAGATATTTGCAGAAAGCATATTTGATAAGGGGTTAATATCCAAATTATGCAAAGAACTCATAAACTCCACACCAAAGAAACAAACAACCTAATTAAAAAACAGCAGAAAACCTGAATTAACATTGTCATTTTTTTAATTTGAGGAAGCTGATAGAAGTTTATATACTATATATGCCCTGGAGAATTAGTCTTTTGTGATAACTGTCTCTTTATAATTCTGAAGATCAGGAATATGATGTTATGTCTGTGTTTTCTTACAAAGAAAATAGCCAATTATCTTGGATGTAGATTCCTTAATACTATCAAATTTACTTATCTTAAAATATAGGCAACTAAAATCATGAAATAAAATTTAAAAATGCATGAAGCTTTGTGGGAACAGTAGAGCAATTCAAGGCAAATTAAGCATAGAGTATTTTACAAGACAAAACTCACAGTCCATTTAATCATTTTCCTTTCTCAGAGATGGCAGCAGACGCATTAATTTGAAGAGTTCAGGAAAGACATCAAAGTTGGGTTGCACACTGAAATTTCCAACTTATTAAACATCTATTATAGCATAAATATTCCTGAGTAGATCAAAATATTTCAAGCAAGTAAACTAGTATATTCAGGAGAAAGTGTTCAGATCAATTAAACCTTAAGGAGAGTAGAAACTTGTAGGAAAAGTGACTAACCTGTGGTCTGATTTGCATTCTTTTATCCATACTTCTTAAAGATGGCCGCAAGTCTTGTTAATATTAAACTGCATGGAAACCTTCCTAGAAAGATTACTATAGTAGCTGCTAGAAGGAAGGTGAAGCTAAGGGGATATGAGGTATATCACAAGAAGTATCTCTTGCATGGGTGTTCTAAGAATACTTTAGGCAAGCTGAAAAATATGAAGTATAATATTTTCACAAAAAAATGACAATTTTGCTAACTAGTGAAACTTCATGTGTAGATAGGTAGCTTGAAGTACTTAAAGTAACCATCTCTCATATGAGGACTTACTGATTACATACCTTTCCTAAAGGGTGAGTAACTGATCTGAGCAATGAATTTGCCTAGGGTGTAACCTAAACTAACCAGTACATGCGTGTACGCACACATACACACACACACATGCATGTGCACACACGATATAGCCTTGCCAATGCCAAAATACTTTGCAACAAAATCACAAACATAATAAGTGTTATTTGGCCATTATAAACATTTGAGTTTGTATTCCTCATAGGAAATCCTGTTGAGTGTACTCTTCCTGTTGACTACCATATAGATTGCTGTCTAGACTTCAGATTCTAGACTATCTATTGCTATAAAACAAACATGGTGACTTCAATGTAAATAGCCGCTAATTGTCACTTTCCAGTTTAATCTCAGAAATTTGTACATGATTGCAATTGTCATTCTTGGGAGGGAGGTTACTGTGATATTTGAAATATTTTCATTTGTCTGTGTAAATGTCTTGATCTAAATTTATTTTTGGAAAAGAGAGTATTCAGGGCTAACATACAATCTTCTTATGTAAGTAAAGTAAGTATAAGATTTTTTGCAATACATTAAAATTATATTCTTAAATTGAAAAGAAATTCTGTCACTATTTATGAGTCTTGATTTTGTGATTAACATTGTTTGAAACTATTGAATAAATCTTTATTAAGTGTAATTGTTGAGAAAACTGTCAATTAATTGAAATAGAATGAAGCTAATTTTGTAAGTATTTTAAATCCTTTAGGTTCTACTTAAATTCATTCATCAAGAGAAAATAACTCTTAAAATGATATAAGTGTTGGAAATAAAATGATTGCTGTTTTAAACAGGAAATGAGATATTCTCCATTTCCTTTGCATTAGGCACAGAATTAATATGATGAAATAAATTAAGTACATAAGGAAGCCCTGAATAGACTTAAAATTGTATACCTAATCTGTACAAATTTAAGAAATAAAATTACTTTATCTTTAAAAGAGTAAAGATAAAGATATCAGTTCAGTGCAGTCCCTTGGTTGTGTCCAGCTCTTTGTAACCCCATGGACTGCACCAACTCCCAGAGCTTACTCAAACTCATGTCCTCTGAGTCAGTGATGCCATCTGACCATCTCATCCTCTATCTCCTCTTTCTCCTCCCACCTTCAATCTTTCCTAGCATCAGGGTCTTTTCCAATGAGTCAGTTATTTGCATCAGGTGACCAAAGTATTGGAGCTTCAGCTTCAGCATCAGTCCTTCCAATGAATATTCAAGACTGATTTCCTTTAGGATGGACTGGTTGGATCTCTTTGCAGTCCAAGGGACCCTCAGGAGTCTTCTCCAACACCACAGTTCAATAGCATCAATTCTTCTGTGCTCAGCTTTCTTTATAGTCCAACTCTCAAATCCAAACAGGATTACTGGAAAAACCATAGCTTTGAATAGATGGAACTTGTCAGCAAAGAAATGTCTCTGCTTTTTAATATGCTCTCTAGGTTGGCCATAGCTCTTCTTCCAAGGGGTAAGCTTCCTTTAATTTCATGGCTTCAGTCACCATCTGCAGTGATTTTGGAGCCCAAAAAAATAAAGTCTCTCATTGTCCATTTTTTTCATCATCTATTTGTCATGAAGTGATGGGACTAGATGTTGTAGTTGATCTTAGTTTTCTGAATGTTAAGTTTTAAGCCAACTTTTTCAGTCTCCTCTTTCACTTTCATCAAAAGGCTTTTTAGTTCTTTGCTTTCTGCCATAAGGGTGGTGTAATCTGCACATATGAAGTTATTGCTATTTCTCCCAGCAATTTTAATTCTAGCTTGTGTTTCATCCAATCTGGCATTTCAAATGAGGTACTCTGCATGTAAGTTAAATAAGCAGGGTGACAATATACAGCCTTGACATACTCTTTTCCTGATTTGGAACCAACCTGCTGTTCCATGTCTAGTTCTAACTGTTGTTTCTTGACCTGCATATAGATTTCTCAGGAGGCAGGAAAGGTGGTCTGGTATTCCCATCTCTTGAAGATTTTTTCACAGTTTGTTGTGATTCACACAGTCAAAGGCTTTGGTGTAGTCAATAAATCAGAAATATATATTTTTCTGGAACTCTCTTGCTTTTTCAATATGGGCTTTATCTTTAATAATTCATGGGAAAGCAAACTGACATATAAGCTAAGAGCAGGCTGATATGAAGATATGGGCTTTATCTTAGACATTTCTTGGGAAAGTAGACTGACAAACTATTTGGTTTAATTTTATTTCATGTAAATAATAAAATTAGGAGATTAGGTTATTTTGGAGATTTTGTAATAAGACAGTCAAGTCTCAATTATCACTAGGGTATTAGCTTTCTTTTGGAACAAATTATTTATTTTCTTATTCCTAACCCCCAACATGTTGGGTTTCCCAGGTGGCACTAGCAGTAAGGAATCTGCCTGCCAACACAGGAGACACAAAAGACACAGGTTCGGTCCCTGGGCCAGGAAGATTCCCCTGGAGTAGGAAATGGCAATCCACTTCAGTAGTCTTGCCTGGGAAATCCCATGGACAGAGGAGCCTGGTGAGCTATAGTCCATGGGGTCACAAAGAGTTGGACGTGACGGAGTGACTTGAGTAACATGTATCACCCATGTAATAATTGCTGAAAGATCAGAATCCAGCTACTCTCTGTACCTAGGGTCTTCGTTTTGCTCTACTGGTGTCTTTAAATTGACATTTACACACAAAGTATGTCTTTTTAATTTTACACAGAGGAATAAACCAAGTCTAATCTGAGAAGTTGGCCTTCCCTGGTGGCTCAGAGCATAAAGTGTCTGCCTGCAATGCAGGAGACCCAGGTTCAATCCCTGGGTCAGGAAGATCCCCTGGAAAAGCAAATAACAACCCACTCTAGTATTCTTGCCTGGAGAATCCCATGGACGGAAGAGCCTGGTGGGTTACAGTCCACAGGATTGCAAAGGGTCAGACACGACTGAGCAACTTCATTTTCAATCTGAGAAATTATTTAGTAGGAAACATAACACACTAGGCCATTTGACCACTTAATATTTATTCTTGATACTAACTGATTGGTTTAACTTATATTTAAAGAATATTGCAACACCCCAACTAATTGCAAAATATCATCCTACAGTTAAATATAATAAACATTATGGACTATTGGCTATATTGTTCTTTTCAGTTTGAATGAAAAATTGATTACAAATAACACACTGTTACAATTTGATTAAAAAGGGAAAAGTTTAAGTAAGTTATAAATCAGAAGCAAGACTTGGCTCCTACACAGTATTACTACATTTGGGAAAATATTATGAAATGTGAAATGTATATCACCTGCAAAATAGAATAACAGAAAGAAATCATATCACATAGTTGTTACCTTGGGACAAAATATACAGCTTTGGTCACATTTAATTGGTACATTTTAAAAACAGGCATATTCAAAAGCTGTCAATCACAATAACATATCTAGAGAAAGCCATGTTATTAAATACTAAATGTTAAAAAATACAAATGAAAAACAAAATAAATGATACCTGAATTACCAGTAGAGTATGAGTTAAATAGGAATTAGAATACCTCATTATAACTTTCAAATAATTAATGTCCTTTAAAAATTGGTCTTGTAGCTGTTAAGAAAATTGAGCCTTCTACCTGTTTTAATAAAAGTTTTAATGTATCAGTCCAGTTCAGTTCAGTCACTCATTCATGTCCGACTCTTTGCAACCCTATAGACTGCAGCATGCCAGGCCTTCCTTACCGTCACCAACTCCCAGAATTTACTCAAAGTCATGTCCATCGAGTTGGTGATGCCATCCAACCATCTCCTTCCCTGTTATCCCCTTCTCCTTCTGCCTTCAATCTTTCCCAGCATCAAGGTCTTTTCAGTTCTTCACATCAAATGGCCAAAGCACTGGAGCTTCAACTTCAGCATCAGTCCATCCAGTGAATATTCAGGACTGATTTCCTTTAGGATGGACTGGTTTGATCTCCTTGCAGTGCAAGGGACTCTCAAGAGCCTTCTCCAACACCACAGTTCAAAAGCATCAATTCTTCAGTGCTCAGCTTTCTTTACAGTCCAACTCTCACATCTGAACATAACTACTGGAAAAACCATAGCTTTGACTAGACAGATCTTTGTTGGAAAAATAATGTATCTGCATTTTAACATGCTGTCTAGGTTGGTTATAGCTTTTCTTCTAAGGAGCAATGTATACAAGGCTTAATAAATTTTAGGGTACATTCATTATCTCTGGCATTCATAACATCATGTGGACTAAGTTCATTAATATCATTTAACAAATGAGACAACTGAAGGCCATTTGAGAAGAGCTAGAGATGTAGCCAGGGTTCAAAAACAGATCTTTGTCTCCAGATCTACAATATAGCCTCCAAACTAGAGGAGTTAATTTTATTTTATCTGTATATATGTTTCCCTGCTAGTTTTGCTATGACCAGAGGGTAGCATAAAGTGAGCTCCCTGAGGTAGATTTTGTTTATTATCTGGGTGTTGACTGCACAATAGTTTCAGTAAAAATTCATCCAACTTTAACCTTATGACTTGTGCAATTATGTTAATCTTCAAAAAATAAACAAAAATAAAATAAAATAGTATTTCTGTCCAAGAGCACCATTTTCATTCATAGTAAATGTCATCACATTTCTCACCTACCCAATGCCACTCCTCCTGCTTTATTTTTCTTCCCCATCCCTTGCTTTATTTTTCATTATATAGCTTTTCACAATTTAATATATTATGTGTTTCACTCACTTAAAAATGTTTTTTTCTCTCCAGTAGAATGGAAGTAACATGAGGCCAAGAATGTTTATGTGTTTCATTCACTGTTATGTAATCTGTGCCTAGAACATACTAGGTGCTCAATAAATACATAACAAATTAGTGGGTGAATCAATTAAATCAACAATGGAGAAAATGCACATAGTCGCAGTGCATTCATGCACTCCATTCTCCTTTTATTCCTACTATATTCTATGCAGACTTCCATGAAAGCAACTTCGTATTTCATTGTACTATTTTATTGACACTTTTGAGATAATTGTGCATTCAATGTAGTTATATTAAATAATACTTTCCATGTAAACTTCACTCAGTTTCCCCCAATACTGACATTTAAAAAAAAACTGTAATATATCACAACCAAAATATTAAAATTGATTCAATCCACTGACCTTATTTATATTTCCCCAGTTTTATCCGTACTCACTTGTGTATGTGTGTATGCGTGTATGCATTTAGTTTTATACAGTTCTGTCACATGTCTTTATGTTCATGAATCCACCACAGCAGTTAGGATACTGAAAGGTCCATCACAGTCCTTCACATTGCCCTTTAAAAAAGACACCTACCTCCCTTCCACTGGCAACCACTGATCTTTTCTCCATTTAATTGTATAATTTCAAAAATATTATAGAAGTGGAAGTTTGCAAACTTTAGCATTGCAAATTGGATATTTTCACTCAATATAATTTCCTGAAGTTTCATCTAAGTTGTTACATGATTCAAGTTAGTTCCTTTTTATTGATATAGTTTCCATGATATGCATGTATCACTGTTTAATTTTTTACTTTTTTGAAGGTAATATGGACTGTTTCCAGTTTTCAACTATTACAAATAAAACTGCTATGTACATTTGTATACAGATTTTTGTATGAACACAAGTCTTCACTTCTCTGGGATCAATTCCCAGGAGTGCAAGTGCTGAGTCATAAGGTAGTTGCATGATTAGTTTTATAACAAATTGACAGATTTCTACAGTGGCTGAACTGAGCAATGTGTGAGTGATCCCATTTCTTCATATCCTTGACATCATTTTGTATTGTCACTTTTTTTTTTGGCCAATCTGATAGTTATGTAGTCTAGTTTTGTTTATAAGGTGGTCTTTTCTTTAAAAAAAAAAAGGGGGGGGGGAATCTGAAAGCCAACCTTTGTATTATTCTTTTCTGTATTTCCTGTACTTAATCTACTACCTGGCACATAGTGTGTCCTGAATAAATATATGTTGGATAAATAAATGAATAAGTTAATGGATGAGTAAAACTTTTATATTCTAAAATTTTAAGGTCCAATATATATAATTATTAACACAAAACAATGTTAGCTAAAAATAAAATGTATACCGTAATTAAATGACCTATCATAAATGTAACTAAAACAACGATATATTTCCATTATATTCATTGAATTTCATAGCTATAGTGTTTGAAATTATGATGTTATCAGCTGATTAAATTTCACTGTATTCATTGCATTACAAATATATAGTAAGAAAATGGTCTCTGAAAACTTACCAATATGATTTCATAATAAAAAGATTATTCCAGGATAATCATTATAGTTATTTTACAATAGAATTCTTATTAAAACTGAACATACTACTACTGAATGTTTATAAAGATGACAACATCTCATGATAAAACATTACAGCAACATTACACTCTGTTAGCAATAATAACATTTTCACCTTCCTTAACAAAGCAGGTCAGCTATTATATTATCACAGCAAATTACTATGAGCTCTATACATAAAACATTTTTTTTTCTCACCATTAGATGAGAAAATATAATTTTGTGCTTAGTATTCATTTTGGGCAAAATACTCTTATTATCTAAAAATGTGAATTGGCATGGAGTAGGCAGTGAACCAGCTGAACTCAAGGTTTCATTTCTTTTTAATTTAGGGGGGAAGAAATATGAAAGGCTCAAAATGAAATTACTTCATCAGAATTCACATTTGATTTTCATCTTTCAAGCTACCCAGCTGCATCAATGCTCAACTGACTATACTCGCAGCTGCATTATTCAAGAAAGTTATTCAAGAAGGAATACTTGCAATATGTGTTATACTGAGTAGCAAGCTAATTAAAAGAAACTCACAGCTGGATTTTTTGAAGGCTTTGATCTTAATTGTAAGATGCTGAAAATGCTTGTTGGTTGGATCTTATTCTTTGTACCCTTTCTTACAAGTCTTCTCTTGTAAGAAAATTAGTAAGAACTGTTCATGAATGAGTGAATCTTTATCTCTGCTCTCTCTCTTTTTTTTTTTCCTATCAGAGCTTAATCAACTATTCATCGTTTATAATTTCTTATATTTCAAAGAGATCTCCTGAACAGGAATAATAGTAAGAATGCAATACTACATCTTCCAGGAAGGTTCTGTTGTTTACAGTCAATTAAAAACACTACATTTAAAAAATATGTGTTCTGAAAACTGTATTCCTCTAATTGAAAATTTATAAAATGTTTGCAATGTTTTGCTTTGGGTTTATTTTTCTTCACCAAATTATAGTGCTTTATCTTTGCTACATGGGACCTAATGGGGTTGGGGAGAGAAAATAATAAGAGAATTTAAACGGAAAAATAATATGAAATAAATAAAATGGACTGCATGAAAAAACCTTGACCAAGAAGAAGCAGTGGAATAATTGAGTCTGGACACGACTGAAGCGACTTAGCAGCAGCAGAAGCAGCAGCAGTGTGACCTAAGAATCTACCTCTTAAGATCTGTATGTCACTTGCTTCAATTGAAACTATATAATTGTGCAAGTTATTTTTTTTTTTTTTATTCCATAGGCAAGTTATTTTGTTGGAAGTAACTAAAATTTACTCCTATTGGCTTAAGCAGAAAAGGGAAATTTAATGTAAGGGAAGAGAGTGTACCATAATTAAACTGAGAGCAGAAAGTATATTTGGGACTTGCATTAAACTAGCAATCTACAAGAAAAATAGCATTTCTAGAACTTCTTGGTTTCTTCTCTGCTGTGCTTTGAGTTTAATCCTGGTTTTGTTTGTTGTTTTTTGTTGTTGTTGTTTGTTTCTTTCTTTCTCTCTCTCTGTCTATTTTCTTTTTTTGCCTCTTTGGCCAAGTCCTCATTCTAGTACTGTTATAGGTTAAATAGGATTAAAGTATCTTCAATACAATTTCCAACTCCATAGACAGAAAAACAGGTTAGTCAAGTATGAATCAGAATCTACTCTTTGGAATCAATTAACAGTAGGGAGGGAGGGGGCATGTGGCTCACTGTCTGTTCAGCAGGGACCCATGTAGCTTCATTGAGAAAGGTATCGGGAGAATAGAAAAAGGGATTGAACTTGTTCACCTCACTGAAGGAGAGGCTATTATGGGATTTTGGAGTAGAAAAATAAAAATATATATTTTTTCTTTATTTATGCAACAATACAATGTTTGCTGTAAATGTCTTGTATATATAGATTTAGAAGAGTGAAGTGAGAGGAATGGGGTTTCCAGGTAGCACAGTGGTAAAGAATCTGCCTGCCAGTCCAGGAGATGCAAAAGATATGGGATTGATCTCTGAGCTGGGAAGATCCTCTGGAGTAGGAAATGGCAACCCACTCCAGTATTCTTGCCTGGAAAATTCTATGGACAGAGGAGCTTGGCAGGCTATAGTCCATGGGCTTGCAAAGAGGTGGACATGACTGAACAGGCACACTGACTTGTGTATATATACAGATTTAAAAAGTGAAATGAAAATGGAGGTATCTGGAGAAAAAAATTCAGAAGTTTTGTAGCCTGAATTGCTTCAGTGAATTAGTCTCTTGACTTGCCATATATATATTTTTTCTCTCTTGATATTATTTGAAAATGATTTGAAAATGAGCTGTTAAGCATGTTTTTGATGATTTCTCTTTCCTGTAAAATAATCACATAAATGGAACTAATGTTAACCTCAGAAAAGTCACTGAAAGATGTTTAGAAAACTGGAGAAATTTATATATGTTCATATTAAGCTCAGTGAATTGATATTCTCATTTCCAAAAATGGTCCATATTCTTAGGACATAGTATGTGTGAACCATCTCAATTTTCCCTCAAGTTATCTATTTCTCAGCTAGTTGATGTTATAATAAAATTCCTGAATTTTGCATTATATATTTTCACACCTAAATAAGCTTAAAATAAAAATTGAGGTATTTAGCATTTTTAAATTTTCAAAAAGATTGTTTCCTCATTTAATTAAAATTTATCTAAAATTTGAATTATATAAAGTCATTCAGATCAATCTCTATCAGCTATAAATATTTTAAATTATCATTATGTATTTTGGGATGGATGTGATTTGTTTGAAATGACCATGGTAAATTACCATGGTCATTTTCCTGGTTAATTAAGGCTAAATGACATGGTTAATTAAGGCAAAATTATAATAATAATTATTATTATTACTTATATTTTATATTCTTTTAATTTTACAAAGACCTATACATTTGCTTTTGTCTGGTCTTGATTAAAATTGTAAGGTAGGGATAGGAATTATTTTTCAGCTTACCTCTAAGAAAGATTCCTAGAAATAAATTGTGTTGCCTATACTCATATAGCTTTACAGAAGCAAAAGCCAGGCAGCAAAAGCCAATCAAAAATCCACGTTGATTCAGATTCACTTTTCTTTCTATTATACTGCAGGGTCTAATACTCACTAATAATGTCTATGTACATGATAAGCATCATGCTCATTTAAAATAATCCAACTGGGATAATATTTTGTCTCTAACAGAAGCAATAAAGATTGCTTTGGGAAGAGAATTAACATTTCCTTTCAAGCAATTTTCCTTAAAAAAACCCTAGCATGTAATTATGTAACCTAAATATCCATAATTCCTTTGGTGCATTATTTATGATTTATGTAAATTCTTCTTGAGCCTGTTTAGAATTTCTTTCTAAACTCTTTCCTAATGATATCCATGAAAGTACTAAATACTTATTTTCTCCATTTAATCCCAAGGCCAAGTCTTTATTCTAAAATTCTATGTTTTGGAGATTAGTTTCACATCCAATGTAGCTCCATTTTTAATATTTTCATCTATTTTCTTGAAAACACTAAGTAATTAGGTACTATTTAATTAGAACCACTCTTATTTAAGAGTAGAATCTAAACCTTAGGTTATTTTGATACCAAGCAGTGCCCTGTGGCAATCCTGTGCACAAAATCCTTTCTGTGTCCCCCATTTATTTGATTATGGGAAATAGGTTTCATTCAGGCTCCCTGACCTTCCCTGTGTTCTGAGGGGCAGATTCAAACAGTTATTAATTAGAAAAGGGAGAGGATGTGAGTCAATGGAGAAACAACAATATCTTAGCTGTTTTGCAGATACTGAAGCCCCCACTCCCAGGTAGCTCAGTGGTAAAGAATCTGCTTGCCAATGCAGGAGACACAAGTTTAATCCTTGGGTCAGGAAGATCCCCTGCAGGAGGACATGGCAACCTATTCCAGTATTCTTGCCAGGATAATCTCATGGACAGAGGAGCCTTGTGGGCTGCAGTACATGGAGACGCAAAGAATCAGATACAGCAGGGCACACACACACGAAACCCCCACTAGATGGAAGGATTAATGGTTAATGGTGGCATGCTGTCCACAAACATGTAGGCCCCACATTAGTAGGAACTTGAAGGTTGGTGATGCTGAATCCTACTTACCTCATCACCAACCAATCAGAAGAATTCACAAGCTAATCACACCGTTGTTGAATCAGAGCTTTGACTAGATGGACCTTTGATGGCAAAGTAATGCCTCTGGTTTTTAATAAGCTATTTTTTATTGCCTATACTAACACAAACTTCAAACAAATTTGTGAAATAAAACATACTAATTCTCCAATTTCAGAGGCTAGCACTTGATGTTAAAATATTTTACAGTAATACTAGCTAACATGCAAACTATTAATGTTACATATATTAACTCTTCTAATATTTTTAACAATCAGAGATGTACTATTATTTTCTGATTTTACAGGTAAAGAAAGTAAGATACAGAGAGGTTAAGATATTTGTATCTCTATATAGCTAGCAAGTGGTGGAGATGATACTTGAATACTGGCAATCTGGATAATCTGCTACTTATTTTTTGTTATTAGGATATATTATTTCTGACCCTGTGGATGGCAGCCCACCAGGCTCCTCTATCCATGGGATTCTCCAGGCAAGAATACTAGAGGGGGTTGCCATGCCCTCCTCCAGGGGATCTTCCTGACCTAGGGATCAAACCCATGTCTCTTACATCTCTTGCATTGGCAGGTGAGTTCTTTACCTCTAGTGCCACCTGGGATGTCCCATTACCAGCTTTCACTAAAGATAAATGATCCTCAGATGTTTTCCTGCTAGCACTTGTAATAGGTACAGATCTACTGGCTGATACTTACTAAAACCCTGACTAAAGGATCCTCCACCTGACAGGCAATGTGATCCAGATGCTCCTGTAAATTTCCAATGACTTCAACTTTCTTCTATTGCCCATCTCGGAGGACTGAACACCTTTGCCTGTCCATCTACAAGGGTGTCCTTTGTCTATTTTCCTCAAGCCAAAGATGCTTCCTGACTTTGGATGGCCTATCCTTTCCAATCTGAACAAATAAATAACACTATAATCAGAACTTCATCAGATCAGATCAGATCAGTCACTCAGTTGTGTCCGACTCTTTGTGACCCCATGAATCGCAGCATGCCAGGCCTCCCTGTCCATCACCAACTCCCGGAGTTCACCCAGGCTCATGTCCATCGAGTCAGTGATGCCATCCAGCCATCTCATCCTCTGTCGTCCCCTTCTCCTCCTGCCCCCAATCCCTCCCAGCATCAGAGTCTTTTCCAATGAATCAACTCTTCGCATGAGGTGGCCAAAGTATTGGAGTTTCAGCTTTAGCGTCATTCCTTCCAAAGAAATCCCAGGGCTGATCTCCTTCAGAATGGACTGGTTGGATCTCCTTGCAGTCCAAGGGACTCTCAAGAGTCTTCTCCAACACCACAGTTCAAAAGCATCAATTCTTCGGTGCTCAGCCTTCTTCAGAGTCCAACTCTCACATCCATACATGACCACAGGAAAAACCATAGCCTTGACTAGACGAACCTTTGTTGGCAAAGTAATGTCTCTGCTTTTGAACATGCTATCCAGGTTGGTCATAACTTTCCTTCCAAGGAGTAAGCGTCTCTTAATTTCATGGCTGCAGTCACCATCTGTAGTGATTTTGGAGTCCCAAAAAATAAAGTCTGACACTGTTTCCACTGTTTCCCCATCTATTTCCCATGAAGTGATGGGACTGGATGCCATGATCTTCGTTTTCTGAATGTTGAGCTTTAAGCCAACTTTTTCACTCTCCACTTTCACTTTCATCAAGAGGCTTTTGAGTTCCTCTTCACTTTCTGCCATAAGGGTGGTGTCATCTGCGTATCTGAGGTTATTGATATTTCTTCCGGCAATCTTGACTCCAGCTTCTGTTTCTTCCAGTCCAGCGTTTCTCATGATGTACTCTGCATAGAAGTTAAATAAGCAGGGTGACAATATACAGCCTTGACAAACTCCTTGTCCTATCTGTAACCAGTCTGTTGTTCCATGTCCATAGACTAGTAACAAAAGAGAGGGTAACATAGTATCATTCTGGTGATCACTAAACCATCTTTGAGATCTCAATGGAGAAATAGTTTTTAACAAGTATCCTTGTATTCTCTTGTAAACAATGAACATTTCACAGTGAAGACTATCAAATTTCTGAGGACTGCATATGTGGTGTTAATATCTAATTCAGAGCATCATGATTTTTCTAGTGGAGCTGTCCAATTGCTAGGAAAGAATCAACCTTTAAACCTGAGATTGACTCTGCCTTTACAATTAAACTAACAACTTTAAGTCTTATCTAACTTAATAAATAAATAGACTATTATAAGATTTTTTAAACTACATTAACTATTTCTCTGGCTAAATAAAGAAATCAAACTGATCTAACTAGATGATCAATTAACCTTCTGCAAGTAGTATTTTATAATGATAAAACATATCTGTGTTTAAATAGACTCTTCTGAGGTTCATCCTGTAGTGTTAATGACTTGAGCTAGAAAATAAAGCCGTCTTCTTGTTTCTCTAAAAGCAGATTATACAAAGAAAATAAATTTTAAGTTTGTTTAGACAGATAGATTGTTCCAATTCAAAGCAGTCAGCCATGTAGAAAAATGTAAATTGTCCAGGCAGGAATGATATGCGACTCTATCCAGCCTCCATAACAACATCTGTTGTAAGCACAATAAATACTTATTGAATTGAAGTGTTGGAGCAGCAGTTCACCAACATTTTTACAAGAAAAGGCTGCTGGAAAAATTTGTAATCTTATTTTTACAGAAGTCATATTGCCAGTATTATTATCTAATGCCAAAGATTTTTCTTTCACATAACCTCAAACATACAAAATAACAGAAAGATAAGTTTTATATATATATATATATATATATATATATATATATATATATGTATGTATCTTACACTCTCATGTTTGATGGTAAGTTATATATGCAACTTCAAATAGCAGATCGGAGTAGTATTGTATATTTCTGTTATTTTCATCATTTTTCCTTCATCTGCTGATGTTAAGAATTCTGGAAAAACCATATAAACTGTGAAAGTCTACAACATAAGAAAGAAAGAAAAATTAACTGTGGACTTGTTTATATAATAGTGCCACATTTAGAGAAATTGTTTGGCCAGTTTAGCAGTTGTCCACAGAAGGAATAGAATAAATCTGTCCGTTCCTTAATTACTGAGTGCTTCTGGCAGGTTTCCTCAACCTATTGGCATTTTGGAGCAAGTAATTCTTTGTTTAGTGATCTGTGCTGTGCATTGTAGGGTACTTAGCAGCACTGTTGGTCTCTGCCTACCAGATGACAATAGCATTCTCCTTTCCAAAACTGAGACAACCAAAAATGTCTCCATATAATTTCAAATGTCCTCTGGGAGCAAAAATCACTGGTTAAAAACCACTTAGCTTCATTTTGCAGTTCAAGCAAAACCAAAGGACAATTGTTTATTTTTCTTTTCCTCTTTTCAGTCTAGTATCTTTACTCTAGAGCTCTAAAGACATAAGGCAGATGCAAGCTTCATAATATGCCTAAAAGCCTGGATGTACAATTGATAATACAGAGTTACCAGGAACTGTCCACTGTTGCTTGATTGTTACAACTTGTTACAAGTTTTCAATTTTTTTTTTTTTTCTAGAGAGTAGGAATCCATCACCTTATGTATTAATACCTAGAAATCAGAGCTGTCATTTAGTTACTGGAGCTCCTCAATCTGCCTGATAAATATGTTATTTGCACAAAAGAGATTACAGTTTTTCCAACCTTGAAAGAAGCCATTAGTCTTGAAGATGATTTTATAGAGTAGACAGCAAAGCTTGTATTCATACATGTTCATTTTTTTGTGGGAAGGTCAAAAAGAAATTCTTAGAATGTATGTGAACAGTTCTGGGTGTTTTCATTTGGGGCCTCAAGAAGTGTTGACTGTGAGGTTGTCCCCAGAAGATTTTTTTTTTTTTTTAAACACATGGTGTGAATATATGTTTTGGCTTTTGTTCTTTATCTATATAGCCACATCACAGGGAGGTTTCTCTGGGAAGCTGACTCTGAGAATTTCATGCAGAAAGATTATTGGAAAAGGGGAGTTGGGTTGAGCAGGGGAAGGAGAACCACAAGACAAACACAGTAAAGGCCTTAGCACACCCCTTGGGGAGTTCTCAAGCTCTGATGGCCTTATAGAATCATCCTGTCTCAAGAAAAGGGAGTTATCTTCTATGAACTCCTATAAACCAATCCTCAGAATCTAGCTGCCCTGCAAATGCAGTGTGGATTTAGGCAAAGCAGATCTTTTGAGTTGAGGCCAATATCTGGAAAGGGATAGAGTTGAGCCGTGTCAGCCAGCAACTTTCCTGCAGCTGGAGTAATTGAGGTCTCAGTTCTCACTCATGCTCAGTGTGCTCAGTTGCTCTGCCCTATTCAGCCCTGTGACTCCCTGGGATTTCTCAAGCAAGAATACTGGAGTGCGTTGCCATGGCCTCTTCTAGGGGATCTTCCCAACCCAGGGATCGAACCTGCATCTCCTGGGTCTCCTGCGTCTCCTGCATTGGCAGGTGGATTCTTTACCACTGCACCACCTGGGAAGTCCAGTTCCCACTCAGCCATCTGCTAAAAGACACATATTGCTAGAGAAAATTATACACACCTACTTCCATAAGCTTGAGGGAGCTCTGAGATGCTCTTCTTAATTCTGCCCTCAGTATCTGATCTGGGAGATTTGTTGGATTTTGAAATTTTTAAACAAGAGATAATTTTCAGGACACTTGGAATTATTTTTTCCTTTCCTCTAACCCTTTACTAATACCTGAAAATGAATCAAAAGTTTCTGGAGTTCCCTTAAAATTAAGAGAAAAAGACTAGAATAATCATCAAAATGTGCAAGATCTATCATGAAAGAAAATAACAGTCTTCTCACTCTAGATTATAGCAGTAGTCTCAAAAGTGCATGTGAATGAGAGTTGGTCATTCACTGAAAATTAAATCATATTTTTCCAATTGACATAAATATTAATTACATAAACATTTTTTCTTTATTGCAATAAAAATGACACCACATATAAAGGAAAATGAAAATTAGAAATATGTTTTCAAATAATAAAAATTGTTCATTACAATTTATATTTTTCTATCAACACAGATTCAAAATAGCACATGAAATATCTAACACAAGATGTGCATTAGTTGTGTCATTGTAGTGTGTGATTTTTAGAATAAGTAATCCATGAGATTTTAGAAATAGTACAATAAACATTCTGAACAATAAACACTATCTTTAAAAGGTCTGATTTTTTTAAATTTTCACACAACTTTATTGACATATAAAATTATATATAATTAAGATGTACATGATTTTTTTATATATGTATATATTGTAAAAGAATCACTACATCAAGCTAATTAATCTATTCATCACCTCTACATAGTTATAATTTTGTTTTTGTGTGTGTGCATGTGTGGAAAAAGATTAATCTCTATCCTCTGCAGATTTCAATTATACAATACAGTATTGTTAACTATTGTCACAAAATACAGAATTCTTCTCTGCATGTCAACATTGAGCAGGCATCATTCTAAGCTCTGTATTGATCCAATTTTAGTTTATGTGCTAACAAAATGAGAACAAAAAAATCTTACTTTATAAAGCACCAATCTTCATTATCTTACCCATACTCACATTCATCAAAACAATTTATACTTAACACCATTGTAATTTGTTTCACTGATTATCATCATTTTTAATATCATAATGTTCTCATTTTTGAATTATAAAATATGAGTTATCTTTTCAAGATGATACTTCTTTTTCTGAGTCCTAGTTTTTCTGATAATGAATTGCAACTGCTATCACACATGAAAGAAAGGAAATCCCTAGAGAAGTAACCAAGAATAAGAGTATGAGTGTGCCCATGGGGAGCCAATGAAAATCCCAGTTGTTCAAACCTCCCATTCCTCCAATTCTACCACAAACTCTGGGAAGACTAATATGCAATATTAGCATTTAGCTGACTTTTTATTTCTTTTATTTATCTATCTGTTTCCTCTGATTATTCTCAAAAGATAAAAAAGAAAGCTTCCACACAAACAGATCCACATAAAGGCACAAGTATATTTTCTCAAAGTTAACATTGTGGAGATGATATGCAAGAAGTAAAAGCATTTTCTTTCCTGCATCATTCCTCTGCTGAGCAAAGCAATGCAACGTACTGAGGAAGAAATAAATAATTTAATTCTAAAGATAAATAAAAGTATGAAGGCAGCATCAGTACATATACAAATGGTACCAAATTTTCTTCTAGGTGTACCAGGGGAAACTTGACTGGGAACAGGAGCAAAGTGCTGGAAAGAAGGAGGTCCTCATTCTAATAGTGACTAATGTTGGCTAATAGTGCTAAGACTGCATGTGCTAATAGTGATTAACACACATACTAATAGTGACTAATAACCTATACTGTTAATTACAATCAGTATTTTTCATTCCTGGGTGAACATTAGAATCTCTTGGGAGATTTGAAAAGCTGTCATTCCAGGGGTGCCATCCAATGCAATTTAGTCAGTATCTCTGGAAATAGGTCTTTAGAAGTAATACTTTTTAAATCTCCCCAGTGGTTATTCATATGCAGAGTTGGGAAATTCTACTTTAAACTATTGATATAGACTGCTAAACAGAGTTTTACTTTATATTTTTAGATTTCCCCAATATGCTTTTTACATTGTTGATGAATTTCCCTAAGTACACATACTTCCTGAAAAAAACAATGAATGCTATATATTTAAATACATTTTACATGTAACTATTTTGTTTACTGTTATAAAGTAAATATTAAATATAAGATTTAGTTTCAACAAGTCTAACCATATTTTTAGTAGAAGTTATATAAAGTATCTAATGACTAGCAACTTCAATTGTCTTCTAATAAGTAATTGCATCAAATACATTAAAACTATCCATGAACTTCATCTAGTATTATTCATAACTTCATTCATATGAAAGAAACTTTAAGGATTTTCCTTCTATCTTGTAAGTGTGATGCATTATTCAGAAATTCTGTTTTGTCTTCCTTTCAAACCATAATCTTATACTTATTTTCAACTAAGAGAAATGTTTTTGATTTTTTTTTTTCGTATTTGTTCTCTTATCCAGTCTGCTCTCCCTTATGGATTTTTTATCATATTCAAAAATGTTCATATTTCCTTTTATTTCTCTTTCAGTATTTATGTCTTTGCCTTTTTGTAAAGGTATTTTGAGACATTTTGAAAAGACATGTTTGAGAGTTTTAGAGACTACTTTTCTCAGAAATCCATCAGCTCCCTTTTCTAACTCATTAATTCAATCATGTTTTGTCTCTCTTTTTAAAGACATTTTTCCCTTAGGAAAAATATTTATCCATATATTCTGGCTTGATATTTTTATATGAAGACTTTTATG
Source organism: Bos javanicus (assembly GCF_032452875.1). Classification (NCBI taxonomy): domain Eukaryota; kingdom Metazoa; phylum Chordata; class Mammalia; order Artiodactyla; family Bovidae; genus Bos; species Bos javanicus. Next base: position 102,400,276 of record NC_083868.1, on the reverse strand, counting down.
ATAATTTGATAATTTTCTGTAGATTCACTATTATCTAGGTTAGAATCATATTGAGGGTATTTTAATTATATTTTTTAAAGTATTTCCTCTATTAACTGTTTCATTGAGATCTATTTTACAATTCTGAGAGTTAACAACCTCTTTTCATTGGATTGCCCTCCTCACTTTTGGTGACTTGCATTACATATATTTAGACTTTTTTATCATAATTAAAGTCAGAAGCAAGTAAATATATGTTGTCACCTAGATGAAAATCAGTGTACATTCAGTGGTAAACAGAGCTCTCCATTACAGGATCTTACAGTTGGTATTAATGTGGACATGGTGGACATATGAGATGTGGCAAGATACACATATAGCTTGATTTACGGTTGTCAAAGTTCATAATCATCTAGGTTATTTTATGTCTGGGCCCTTTTCTCTTTCCATATCCCCAGTATCTGTTTCAGCAACACTCTAAGTTAAAACCACTTCATTATTCAGAAAGAAAGTGCACAGATTAATCATTTTTCCATTTCCGTTCCTTCTTCTATTGTTTTTGTGAAGGTGCAAAGTAAGACTGGGCATACCAGGTGGTGTAGTGGTAAAGAACCTGCCTGCCAATGCAGGAGACATAAGAGACATGGGTTCAGTCTTTGGGTCGGGAAGATCCCCTGGAGGAGGGCACAGCAACCCACTCCAGTATTCTTGCCTGGACAATCCCATAGGCAGAGGAGCCTGGCGGGCTACAGTCCATAGGGTAGCAAAGACTGGGACATGACCAAAGCAACTTAGCATGCACACAAAGTAAGACTACTCAGCATCTACCTAGTCTTTTACTCACAAGCTTTGGAAAGTAGAAGCAACCATTGCTTCAGCTAGAGTAACCAACCATCTTTAATGTCACCTACTGGCATATATAAGGATCCCCCTGAACCAGGTTTTCTAAAATGCAATATTTTAGTTAATCATGAAGATAATTATTAATGTCCCAATCATTATGGTGTTAGTTGTTTTGTGGCCAATAATTATTCTATTTTTCTCTTTCTACCTAATCCAGGCAGTGATTCAAGTACCTTGAAATTCTCTGTCCCTTTGAATTTACAACTTTCTTTTAGGTATATCTCAAAAAGTCTATCTATGATATTTGTCTTTTTAAAGCCACGATAGCTGTCTTTTGTAAATATTTCCTGTTATTTTCATTGGAATTGATTCACAGGCTCACTCTACCACCTTAATCCAATCTCTTTCCTTCCATTTTTTAAAACATCATTTCTTATTTTGTCTGCCCTAGGACTCAGTTGCAGCAAGCATGTGCGATCTAGTTCCTCAACCAAGGATTGAACCTGGGTCTCCTGCATTGGGATCTCAGTCTTATCCTCTGGACCACTAGGAAATTTCCATCTCTCCTTCCACTTTTAAAGCAACTTTTCCTAGTCACATACTTTTTATTTCTCTGATTAAGGATTATGCTGTAGCTTTTAGAATCTCCATATATATTTGAAAGTTACAAATACCAGAGAACTCATTTAAGACTGAGACCTAGTAGCACAATTTGTTTGTAAGTAGCAGTATTAGTATAATATAGGTAGCAGTATCTCTAAAGATGGCTCAGGTCTCAGAAGGCTTGAGAAAATATCAGTGGGGCAGGTATGGTAGAAGGACCCAAACTCTACCTGGTATGAGTTATGTTTAATTAGATTTAAAATGTATCTATAAGATTTTGTATACTTAATTTAACATTGAACCTTTACCAGCATCTATTATTCAATATTAAAAGAATAATATGATTGTTGCATAAAATCTATGCTATCTCTAGCAGTCCTCTTTATATTTATTTTTCTTCATTATTTCTGAGAAGTGACTAATATGGTTATCTAATGTAGGAAATTTGTAGAAAAGGGTTTTATTTCTTTTGCAGCTTGTATCATCTTTAAAAGAAAGGCTCATTAACTCATATTATGCCCCACTGATCCAACTGATCCAGCAGATATTTTGAGGGTGGCCGTATCAGTACCACTTAACAGATTCAAATCTAAAACTACAGTTAAGAATAAAGCATACTATATTAAATCAATTCTACTTAAGAAATGTTTATTGAAAACTTTTCATATATAAAGTATAAAAATGAATGAAACTCTGTTCTATACAGAGTTGAACAGTGAAATCAATGTATAGCTTCACAGAGAATAGTTTAAAAAAAACAAAAAGGTGAGAATTTACAGTAAAAATGCGTCCACATTTTAGATTCAGAGTAAGAAGAGAAACTATGAAAAGATACAGAGAAAAATCAATTGAAAGTTAAGATTACCACAAGGATCTCAAACTGGCAGCCTCAAAGTCAAATGCAATAGAAAGATTAACCAGAATAAACCCAAAGAGAGAGAGGTTTGTGATTGATGAATCAATCTTTTTTTTTGAGAAACATTTTAGTGAGAGGGCTGTTGGCAGAGGCCACGTTAGGTGATGGAGTGGGTTGTAAAATACTATAGAGTATAGCCTATGCTTTCAAAGCATAGAAGGGCGAGAAAGAGCATAGTCAAGGATTGAATTTCTTGAGTTCTTAGAAGCCAAGGTCACTAGAGGAAAAGAGATAACCTAAAAATACAAAGGGAAAAGAAAATTTCTGGGAGGGTTGGCAGACACAAGACCAGTCATCCAAGTAGTTAAGTGTTTCTCTGAAAATGGAGAGAGAAGACATAATTTAAATTATGGAGAAATTTGAAGTGAAAAGTAGAAATTTGAAAGAATTCTCATTAGACAGTTTCTATCATTCTATTAATGTAAAAAATCAACACCATAGGATGGAATTTCAGGCTTTATTTACTGCTTCACTAAACAAATCATACCTGACAATTTATATAAGTTTGGTACAGTGCTAATCACTGGAGATTTGTTGAAAAATGAAACAAGCATGATTTCTGCACAGTAACCTAAGTAAAAGGTAAGAGCACTGATAAATATTATATAAATAAACAGGGATAATATGCATTGAAAAAAGGGGGGCTAGATAGAGAAAAGGGCTGAGGGAGAGGATTAGGCTTTTAAGTCAAGTGAACAGAGAATTCCTCCTGATTTAACTGAAATTTAAAATAAGACTTGAAGGATGAGATGAAACTGTCCAAGTAAAAAATAGGAGGAAAATCATTCCAGATAGGATCCCAAAGATAAGAAAAGTCTTTCCAGTAGAAAATGGTACAGCTTTGTGAATGAGAAATGTTGCTTGCCAGATCAGTAAACAAAGGATGTTGCAGCTACCAAGCCACTGCAGTCCTCTCAAGGTGAACCTTAAGGGAATGCAGGCTGGGAAACATACTGGTCCTAGATAGCTAAGGTGAATATCAAAAGGATTTCAATGAGCCCAAAGTCTGACATTTTCTCATACTTAGAAAAATGCTAAATTCATTAATTTGAGATCTCTAGGGTTTTTTGTTTATTTATTTGTGTTTGTTTTCAGCAGTAATTTATTGATATACTGATTTTCCCAGGTGACTCAGACAATAAAGAATCTGCCTGCAATGCAAAATACTTGAGTTCAATCCCTGGGTGGGGAAGATACCCTGGAGAAGGGAATGGCAACCCACTCCAGTATTCTTGCATGGGAAATACTATAGACAGAGGAGCCTGGCAGAATACAGTCCATGGGGTCTCAAAGAGTGAGACACGACTGAGTGACACTTTCTTTCTCTTTTGATGTACCAACTTTCTGGTCTTCTTTGCAAAAATATTTATATATCCTGGCTCCTCCCTTACCTATTAGGATCAGTCCCTTTAAGCTATCTGAGAGATTACTTCTTAGGCTGGAAGTCTTCAGAAAGACAGCTGAAGAAAACATAATCTCAAATTTTAGTTTTCAAAGGTTGTTGCTGAACCACAAAAGATGCTGGGATTCTTGGCCTACAAAGCAGAATAATTCAATCTGGGGCCAGAGATGAGGCTTGATTGCTCAGAGCTTTGTGTAATAAAGTTTTATTAAAGTATAAAAGAAATAGAGAAAGCTTCAGAAGAGGGAAGAAAGAGTGCCCCCCTGCTAGTCTTTAGCCCAATGCTATATAGCTACGAGCAAGCTGTTAACTATAGAAAGCAGAAACTCAGAGCAGCAATAAGCCCCTCACCCACAACATGCACTTTGAGATAACATCGGCACCAGGTGAGTCATTCCAGGCCATAAAATGATTGACATGAATCTTGAAGAAGACAGGTTTCCAGGTAAATATAGTTTCATTAACACAGATTAGGAGAACAATGTGTGGGTAAAACACACTGGTTTGTCAAGTCATTTCTGATTCTTAGGTGGAACCGACTTGAAGACAGTTCAGTTCAGTTGAGTTGCTCAGTAATGTCCAACACTTTGCAACCCCACGGGCTGCAGCATGCCAGGACTCCCTGTCTATCACCAACTCCCAGAGTTTACTCAAACTCATGTCCATTGAGTCAGTGATGCCATACAACCATCTCATCCTCTGCCGTCCCCTTATCCTCTCTCCTTCAGTCTTTTCCAGCATCATGGCTTTTTCAAATGACTCATTTCTTTGCATTAGGTAGCAAAGTATTGGAGTTTCAAAGTATTGGAGTTCGTCTCCAAGGCAAACCATTCAATATCACAGTAATCCAAGTCAATGTCCTGACCAGTAATGCCAAAGAAGCTGAGGTTGAACGGTTCTATGAAGACCTACACGACCTTCTAGAACTAACACCCCACAAAAAAGGTCCTTTGCATTGTAGGGGACTGGAATGCAAAAGTCACAGGCAAATTTGGCCTTGAAGTACAGAATGAAGCAGGGCAAAGGCTAATAGAGTTTTGTCAAGAGAACGCATTGGTCATAGCAAACTCCCTCTTCCAACAACACAAGAGAAGACTTTACACATGGACATCACCAGATGGTCAATACCGAAATCAGATTGATTATATTCTTTGCAGCCAAAGATGGAGAAGCTCTATACAGTCAGCAAAAACAAGACTGGGAGCTGACTATGGCTCAGGTCATGAACTCCTTACTGTCAAATTCAGACTTCAATTGAAGAAAGTAGGGAAAACCACTAGACCATTCAGATATGACCTAAATCAAATCCCTTATGACTATACAGTGGAAGTGAGAAATGGGTTCAAGGGATTAGATATGATAGACAGAGTGCCTGACGAACTATGGACAGAGGTTCATGACATTGTATAGGAGGCAGGGATCAAAACCATCCCCAAGAAAAAAGTGTAAAAAGGCAAAATGGTTGCCTGAGGAGGCCTTACAAATAGCTGTGAAAAGAAGAGAAGCTACAGGCAAAGGATAAAAGGAAAGACATACCCATTTGAATGCAGAGTTCCAAAGAATAACAAGGAGAGATAAGCCTTCCTCGGTGATCAATGCAAAGAAATAGAGGAAAACAATAGAACGGGAAAGACTAGAGATCTCTTCAAGAAAATTAGAAATACCAAGGGAACATTTCATGCAAAGATGGACACAATAAAGGACAGAAATGGTATGGACCTAACAGAAGCAGAAGATATTAAGTAGAGGTGGCAAAAATACCCTGAGCTATACAAAAAAGATCTTCACGACCCAGATAATCATGATGGTATCATGATTATCCACCTAGAGCCAGACATCCTGGAATGTGAAGTCAAGTGGGCCTTAGGAAGCATCAGGAAGAACAAAGCTAGTGGAGGTGATGGTATTCCAGTTGAGCAATTTCAAATCCTCAAAGACTTGAAGTCAGAATCTAGGGTAAATATATACCTCATTTACATAGCTTAAGATAAACATTTCCTTAAGAAAAAGGCATTGGTTAGCTCAAGGTTTGAGAAAAGTTAAGTTCAGCTTGTCTTCATGTTGATTTCATGGCAACACAGAATTTTAAGAGAAACCTCTTTTTAAATTTGTGTAGAGAAGAGGAAAAAAAGTTAACACTTTTTTATTTCCTTCTGCAGGAAGAGAGAGAGAAAAATGTCTGACACTTCCAGCCTATTTCCTCTGTTGGGAGACCCCTAGCCTTGCTGCCTGTTACCCTTTCAGTATGGGCAATTTTTTTCAGTGTGATGTAGGATATCTATGGGTTCCAGTTTAGACGTTTACAACGAGCCTCCTGTTTGCATTTCTTGAGACAAGGGATAGGTGGGCTCCATTTGTTCAGTTCAGTCGCTCAGTCCTGTCTGACTCTTTGCAACCCCATGAACCACAGCTCGCCAGGCCTCCCTGTCCATCACCAACTCCAGGAGTTCACCCAAACCCATGTCCATTGAGTTGATGATGCCATTCAACCATTTCATCCTCTGTTGTCCCCTTCTCCTCCTGCCCTCAATCTTTCCAAGCATCAGGGTTTTTTCCAATGAGTAAGCTCTTCACATCAGGTGGCCAAAATATTGGAGTTTCAGCTTCAACATAAGTCCTTCCAAAGAACACCCAGGACTGATCTCCTTTAGGATGGACTGGTTGGATCTCCTTGTAGTCCAAGGGACTCTCAAGAGTCTTCTCCAACACCACAGTTCAAAAGCATCAATTCTTCAGCACTCAGCTTTCTTTACAGTCCAACTCTAACATCCATACATGACTACTGGAAAAACCATAGCCTTGACTAGATGGACGTTGGTTGGCAAAGTAATGGCTCTGCTTTTTAATATGTTGTCTACGTTGGTCATAGCTTTCCTTCCAAGGAGTAAGTGTCTTTTAATTACATGGCTGCAATCACTATCTGCAGTGATTTTGGAGCCCAGAAAAATAAAGTCAGCCACTCTTTCCACTGTTTCCACATCTATTTGCCATGAAGTGATGGGACTGGATGCCATGATCTTCGTTTTCTGAATGTTGAGCTTTAAGCCAACTTTTTCACTCTCCTCTTCACTTTCATCAAGAGGCTCTTTAGTTCTTCTTCACTTTCAGGCTTAAGAGTGGTGTCATCTGCATATCTGAGGTTATTGATATTTCTCCTGGCAATCTTGATTCCAGTTTGTGCTTCCTCCAGCCCAGCATTTCTCATGATGTACTGTGAATATAAGTTAAATAAGCAGGGTGACAATATACAGCCTTGGTGTACTCCTTTTCCTATTTGGAACCAGACTGTTGTTCCCTGTCCAGTTCTAATTGTTGCTTCCTGACCTGCATACAGATTTCTCAGGAGGCAGGTCAGGAGGTCTGGTATGCCCATCTCTTTAATAATTTTCCACAGTTTGTGGTGATCCACAGAGCCAAAGGTTTTGGCACAGTCAATAAAGCAGAAACAGATGTTTTTCTAGAACTCTGTTGCTTTTTTGATGATCCAGCTGATGTTGGCAATTTAATCTCTGGTTCCTCTGCCTTTTCTAAAACCAGCTTGAACATATGGAAGTTCACAGTTCACATATTGCTGAAGACTGGCTTGGAGAATTTTAGGCATTACTTTACTAGCATGTGAGATGAGTGCAATTGTGTGGTAGTTTGAGAGTTCTCTGGTGGCTCAGAAGGTAAAGCGTCAGTCTACAATGCAGGAGAACTGGATTCGATCCCTGGGTCGGGAAGATCTGCTGGAGAAGGAAATGGCAATCCACTCCAGTACTAGTGCCTGGAAAATCCCATGGACAGAGGAGCCTGGGAAACTACAGTCCATGGGGTCACAAAGAGTCAGACGTGACTGAGCGACTTCATTTCATTTGAGCATTCTTTGGTATTGCTTTTCTTTGGGACTGGAATGAAAATTGACCTTTTCCAGTCCTATGGCCACTGCTGAGTTTTCCAAATTTGCTGGCATATTGAGTGCAGCACTTTCACAGCATTATCTTTCAGGATTTGAAGTAGCTCAACTGGAATTCCATCACCTCCACTAGCTTTCTTCTTCCTGTTGCTTCCCAAGGACCACTTGACTTCACATTCCAGGATGTCTAGCTCTAGGTGAGTGATCACACCATCATGATTATCTGGGTCGTGAAGATCTTTTTTGTACAGTTCTTCTGTGTATTCTTGCCACCTCTTCTTAATATCTTCTGCTTCTGTTGGGTCCATACCATTTCTGTCCTTTATTGAGCCCATCTTTGCCTAAAATGTTCCCTTGGTATCTCTAATTTTCTTGAAGAGATCTCTAGTCTTTCCCCTTCTATTGTTTTCCTCTATTCCTTTGCATTGATCACTGAAGAAGGCTTTCTTATCTCTCCTTGCTGTTCTTTGAAACTCTGCATTCAAATGGGTATATCTTTCCTTTTCCCCTTTGCTTTTCCCTTCCCTTCTTTCCACAGCTCTTTGTAAGGCCTCCTCAGACAGCCATTTTGCTTTTTTGCATTTCTTTTTTTGGGGGGATGGTTTTGATTCCTGTCTCCTGTACAATGTCAGGAACCTCCATCCATAGTTCATCAGGCACTCTGTCTATCAGATCCAGTCCCTTAAATCTATTTCTCCCTTCCACTGTATAGTCATAAGGGATTTGAATTAGGTCATACCTGAATGGTCTAGTGGTTTTCTCCACTTTCTTCAATTTCAGTCTGAATTTGGCAATAAGGAATTCATTATCCAAGCCACAGTCAGCTCCTGGTCTTGTTTTTACTGACTGTATAGAGCGTCTCCATTAGGTGTCGACCCTCTGGTGATTTGAGGCATTTATAATCAGCCTCCTGTTTGCCCTCTGAAATGGAAGTAACAACAGAAACAATAAATAGCCAGTGTTTATCTCTTGTAAAAACCTTAAGGGAATAGTCATGGCAAAGGCATAGGGGTAAAACCCTGTCTGAGTAAAGGATTAAGGTATCTCCTTATCTCTTCTTTTGGGACAAGGGAGACACTACACATGTGCAGAAAGATTCCATGAGTCTTGCTCCTCCCAGAAGCCTTCATTTTGAGACCCATCTTGACTGAGAGGTGTATACACACCCAAGGGAGGGTCCCAGGCTAGGTCAGGTGTGGAAAAAGAAATCAGATAATTGGCCTGAAGGAAGACAAAGACCCAGAAGAGCTGATCTTTATAAATGACCTAACTTTTTACTGTGCTCCTCTTCACTAGGAGGTATGCTTACATTCTTTCTCACTAGGTGTGCATCTCTGCCTTGCTTCTGTCTTAACTAAACAAACTGTTTCTCTAGGTGCTCTCCCACTTGCTGTGCTATGTCTCTAATAATAAACTTGTACCTACATTTACAATTTTTGCCTCCATGATAAATATATTTTTCCCTGGGGACAAAGTTCCATGGAAAAATAACTTCTAACCTCTAACCCTTGCTGGTATGATGACTAGGATTCCTGGTTCTCATCAAGGCTACCCAGGTTCACTTCCTGGTCAGGGAATAAGATCTTGCTGCTGCCTTGCAGAAATCAAGTTGACAGTTTGTTGAAAGAACTGAAATGCAATTGACCCTTGGACAAAATGAGATTCAACTGTGCAAGTTCATTTATATACAGATTTGTTTTTCAATAAATGCTGCAGTACTACACAATCCTTGGTTAGTTGAATCTGCAGGTTGTGGAACCATGCAGAGTGTGGACTGTGAAGTTTTTTCAGTGTAGGATTTTTGACTGCAGAGAATAGGTGACCTAACCTCCACTATATTTGAGTCAACTGTAATTTGAGTCAAGACTAGAAAGTAAGTGAACAAGTGAGAACATAACAAGATATGAGCTTGGGGAAGTATGCAGGAGTCAGATCACGAAAAACTTTGTATAACAGGTAAAAGAATTTGAATTTTGCTATAGCTACAATGAGAAATCTGTAATATTTTAAGCAAGGACAAAATACAGTTTTTTTATTCTAAGAAGATCGCTTGGAATATTGTATAGAATATGGTCTGGAAAAAAGCATACAAGAAAACAGAAGAAGTTAAGAAGCAATGAGGAATGGTGGCACTAAGATGGTGGCAGTAAATATAAAAAAATAATGGACAGATTTGAGGTGTTCTTGTGAAGATGATTGATATGGGGTTGAGGGAAAGAAAAGCAACAATAATAACTTTTAGATTTTGGATTTAGCTTCCTATATGATTGTGGCATTTAAAGAGATGGGAAACAGGGGAGGAGCTAAGATGGCGGAGGAATAGGACGGGGAGAACACTTTCTCCCCCACAAATTCATCAAAAGAACATTTAAACTCCAAGTAAATTCCACAAAACAACTTCTGAATGCTGGCAGAGGACATCAGACACCCAGAAAAGCAACCCATTGTCTTTGAAAGGAGGTAGGAAAAAATATAAAAGACAAAAAAAGAGACAAAAGAGGGAGGGACAGAGCTCCGTCCTGGGAAGGGAGTCTTAAAAAGAGAGATGTTTCCAAACACCAGGAAACATTCTCACTGCCGAGTCTGTGCTGAGTCTTGGAAGCACAGAGGGCAACATAACAGGGAGGAAAAATAAATAAACAATTAAAACCCATAGATTATGAGCCCTACGGTAACTCCCCCAGCGGAGTAGCAGCGCAGACGCCTGCATCCGCCATTAGCAAGTGGGGGCTGGGCAGGGAGGCACGGCGCGGACTGCATCACTTAGAGTAAGGATCTGGCCTGAATACCCCGAGTGCTACCTGAGCGAAATAATTTGGTCTAGCAAACCAGACTGTGGGATATCTACCACGCAAAAAGCCAGCCCTAACCTAAGACATGGCCAGGCCTGCGCACGGAACAAAGGACTGTACAGAGATAGCCGGCTGCAGACCGTCCCCACTCTGGTGACAGGCAGCCAGAGCCGGAAGGGGGCAATTGCAGCCCCAGAGAGACATTATCTACAAAACTGTAAGCAGGCTTCTTTGCTAACTAAAACTTCTTGGGGTTCTGGACAGTCAACATCCGCCTGAGAAAGTGTGCCGGTTGTATACCCAGATAACCCAGCGGCGGGGAGGTGATAAGTCACAGCAACCGTGCTAGCCAAACACCTCATCATTGAAAGACAAGTATATGCTTGTCTTTCTTGTCTGAGCTGGTCAGACCTGGGAAGGGCACAAAACACAGGCCCAACCGAGTCTGTGCCTCTAAACACTACCCGGGTGCCTGAACCTGAGCGGCTTAGACCTGGGAGGTGCAAGCAGCCCAGGGCCGGCCACAGATGGTTCCCGGCAAAGCAATCTAGAGCCTGAGCAGTGTGGGCAGGGAGGCTACACGCGCTGTGAGTGGAGGCAGGCCCAGTGTGGCTGAGGCACTGCGAGCATATGCCAGTCTATTTATTTGCAGTGTTCCTCCCTCCCCACAGCACGACTGAAAAAGTGAGCCTTAAAAACAAAACAAAACAAAACAAAAGGTGTCCACCACCGCCCCCTTTGTATCAGGGCGGAAATCAGACACTGAAGAGACCAGCAAACAGAAGAAGCTATAACAGAGGGAACCGCCTTGGAAGCGACAGGCAATAGATTAAAACCCTGTGGTTAGTACCGACTACATAGGAAGGGGCCTATAGATCTTGAGGAATATAAGCCGGAACAAGAAACTAGCCGAAAATGAACTGAACCCACAACACCCACAACAACATCAGAGAAAGTCCTATATATTTTTTTTACTATTTTAATGATCATTCTTTCTTTTTTTTTTTTTTTAAAAAAATTTAAGTCCTCTATTACTCCTTTAATTTTCACTTTTATAACCTACTATTACTTTGCAAAAAAAAAATAAAGACCCTTTTTTTTTTAAAAAGCAAACTTCATATATATATTTTTTATAACTTTTGTGACCTTGTTTTTCTTCTTTTTCTTTTCTTTAACATTGTATTTTTGAAATTCCAAACTCTGCTCTAGATTTTTAATTTTAGCTTTTTGATATTTGTTATCAATTTTGTACCTATTTTTTTTTTTACAACTTTTGAGACTTTTTTTTTCTCTCTTTCTTTCTCTTCATCTTTTCTTTAACATTGTATTCCTGAAATTCCAAACTCTACTCTAGATTTTTAATTTGTGCTTTTTGGTATTTGTTATCAATTTTGTACCTACATATTCTTTATAATTTTTGTGACTTTTTTTTTTTTTAACCTCTTTCTTTTTCTTCTTCTTTTCTTTAACATTGTATTTTTGAAATTCCAAACTCTACTCTAGATTTTTTAACTTTTGCTTTTTGGTATTTGTTATCAAATTTGTACTTACATTTTCTTCATAATTTTTGTGACTTTTTTTTCTTTTTCTTTTTCTCTCTTTCTTTTCCTTCTTCTTTTCTTTAACATTGTATTTTTGAAATTCCAAACTTTACTCTAGATTTTTAATTTTTGCTTTTAGGTATTTGTTACCAATTTTGTACCTTTAAGAACCCAATCTTCAGAACCCATTTTTTTACTAGGGAGTGAGATTACTGGCTTGACTGCTCTCTCCCCCTTCAGACTCTCCTTTTTTTCCACCACATCGCCTGTGTCTCCTCCCTAATCCTTCTCTACTCCACCCAACTCTGTGAATTTCTGTGTGTTCCAGATGTGGAGAACACTTAGGGAACTGATTACTGGCTGGATCTGTCTCTCTCCTTTTCATTCCCTCCTTTTATCCTCCTGGCCACATCTGTCTCCTTCCTCCCTCTTCTCTTCTCTGTATAACTTAGTGAACATCTCTGAGCAGTCCAGTTGTGGAGTGCACATAAGGAAGTGATTACTGGTTAGCCCGCTCTCTCCTCTATTGATTCCACCTCATCTCATTTGGGTCACCTCTAACTCCCTCCTCCCTCTTCTCTTCTCCATGTAATGCTGTGAACCTCCCTGGGTGACCCTCACGGTGGAGAAACTTTTCATCTTTAACCTAGATGTTTTATCAATGGCTGCAGAGAAGAAGTTTTGAGACTACTGTAAAAATAAGACTGATAACTGGAAGCAGGAGGCTTAAGTCCAAACCCTGACTCCAGGGAACATTAATTGACAGGAGCTCATCAAATGCCTCCATACCTACACTGAAACCAAGCACCACACAAGGGCCAAAAAGTTCCAGGGCAAGACATACCAAGCAAATTCTCCAGCAACACAGGAACACAGCCCTGAGCTCCCATATACAGACTGCCCAAAATCACCCCAAAACCATAGACATCCCATAACTCATTACTGGACACTTCATTGCACTCCAGAGAGAAGAAATCCAGCTCAACCCACCAGAACACCGACACAAGCTTCCCTAACCAAGAAACCTTGACAAGCCACCTGTACAAACCCACACACAGTGAGGAAATGTCACAATAAAGAGAACTCCACAAATTGCCAGAATACAGAAAGGACACCCTAAACTCAGCAATTTAAATAAGATGAAGAGACAGAGGAATATCCAGCAGGTAAAGGAACAGGATAAATGCCCACTGAACCAAACAAAAAAAGAAGAGATAGGGAATCTACCTGACAAAGAATTCCGAATAATGATAGTGAAATTGATCCAAAATCTTGAAATCAAAATGGAATCACACAGATAAATAGCCTGGAGACAAGGATTGAGAAGATGCAAGAAAGGTTTAACAAGGACCTAGAAGAAATAAAAAAGAGCCAATATATAATTAATAATGCAATAAATGAGATAAAAAACACTCTGGAGGAAACAAATAGTAGAATAACAGAGGCAGAAGATAGGATTAGTGAATTAGAAGATAGAATGGTAGAAATAAATGAATCAGAGAGGAAAAAAGAAAACCGAATTAAAAGAAATGAGCACAATCTCAGAGACCTCCAGGACAATATTAAATGCTACAACATTCGAATCATAGGGGTCCCAGAAGAAGAAGACAAAAAGAAAGACCATGAGAAAATACTTGAAGAGATAATAGTTGAAAACTTCCCTAAAATGGGGAAGGAAATAATCACTCAAGTCCAAGAAACCCAGAGAGTCCCAAACAGGATAAACCCAAGGCAAAACACCCCAAGACATATATTAATCAAATTAACAAAGATCAAACACAAAGAACAAATATTAAAAGCAGCATGGGAAAAACACCAAATAACACACAAGGGAATTCCCATAAGGATAACAGCTGATCTTTCAATAGAAACTCTTCAAGCCAGGAGGGAATGGCAAGACATAGTTAAAATGATGAAAGAAAATAACCTACAGCCCAGATTATTGTACCCAGCAAGGATCTCATTCAAATATGAAGGAGAAATCAAAAGCTTTACAGACAAGCAAAAGCTGAGAGAATTCAGCACCACCAAACCAGCTCTCCAACAAATACTAAAGGATATTCTCTAGACAGGAAACACAAAAACGGTGTATAAATTCAAACCCAAAACAATAAAGTCAATGGCAACAGGATCATACTTATCAATAATTACCTTAAACGTAAATGGGTTGAATGCCCCAACCAAAAGACAAAGACTAGCTGAATGGATACAAAAACAAGACCCCTACATATGCTGTCTACAAGAGACCCACCTCAAAACAGGGGACACATACAGACTGAAAGTGAAGGGCTGGAAAAAGATTTTCCATGCAAATAGGGACCAAAAGAAAGCAGGAGTAGCAATACTCATATCAGATAAAATAGACTTTAAAACAAAGGCTGTGAAAAGAGACAAAGAAGGTCACTACATAATGATCAAAAGATCAATCCAAGAAGAAGATATAACAATTATAAATATATATGCACCCAACATAGGAGCACCGCAATATGTAAGACAAATACTAGCAAGTGTGAAAGGAGAAGTTAACAATAACACAATAATAGTGGGAGACTTTAATACCCCACTCACACCTATGGATAGATCAACTAAACAGAAAACTAACAAGGAAACACCAATTTTAAACAATACAATAGACCAGTTAGACCTAATTGATATCTATAGGACATTTCATCCCAAAACAGTGAATTTCACCTTTTTCTCAAGCGCACAGGGAACCTTCTCCAGGATAGATCACATCCTGGGCCATAAATCTAGCCTTGGTAAATTCTGAAAAATTGAAATCATTCCAAGCATCTTTCCTGACCACAATGCAGTAAGATTAGATCTCAATTACAGGAGAAAAACAATTAAAAATTCCAAGATATGGAGGCTGAACAACACGCTGCTGAATAACCAACAAATCACAGAAGACATCAAAAAAGAAATCAAAATTTGCATAGAAACGAATGAAAATGAAAACACAACAACCCAAAACCTGTGGGACACTGTAAAAGCAGTCCTAAGGGGAAAGTTCATAGCAATACAGGCATATCTCAAGAAACAAGAAAAAAGTCAAATAATCTAACTCTACACCTAAAGCAACTAGAAAAGGAAGAAATGAAGAACCCCAGGGTTAGTAGAAGGAAAGAAATCTTAAAAATTAGGGCAGAAATAAATGCAAAAGAAACAAAAGAGACCATAGCAAAAATCAACAAAGCCAAAAGCTGGTTCTTTGAAAGGATAAATAAAATTGACAAACCATTAGCCAGACTCATCAAGAAACAAAGGGAGAAAAATCAAATCAATAAAATTAGAAATGAAAATGGAGAGATCACAAAAGACAACACAGAAATACAAAGGATCATAAGAGACTACTATCAGCAATTATATGGCAATAAAATGGACAACATGGAAGAAATAGACAAATTCTTAGAAAAGTACAACTTTCCAAAACTGAATCTGGAAGAAATAGAAAATCTTAACAGACCCATCACAAGCACAGAAATTGAAACTGTAATCAGAAATCTTCCAGCAAACAAAAGCACAGGTCCAGACAGCTTCACAGCTAAATTCTACCAAAAATTTAGAGAAGAGCTAACACCTATCCTACTCAAACTCTTCCAGAAAATTGCAGAGGAAGGTAAACTTCCAAACTCATTCTATGAGGCCACCATCACCCTAATACCAAAACCTGACAAAGATCCCACAAAAAAAGAAAACTACAGGCCAATATCACTGATTAACATAGATGCAGACATCCTTAACAAAATTCTAGCAATCAGAATCCAACAACACATTAAAAAGATCATACACCATGACCAAGTGGGCTTTATCCCAGGGATGCAAGGATTCTTCAATATCCGCAAATCAATCAATGTAATACACCACATTAACAAATTGAAAAATAAAAACCATATGATTATCTCAATAGATGCAGAGAAAGCATTTGACAAAATCAAATCCATTTATGATAAAAATTCTCCAGAAAGCAGGAATAGAAGGAACATACCTCAACATAATAAAAGCTATATATGACAAACCCACATCAAACATTATCCTCAATGGTGAAAAATTGAAAGCATTTCCTCTAAAGTCAGGAACAAGACAAGGGTGCCCACTTTCACCATTAGTATTCAACATAGTTTTGGAAGTTTTAGCCACAGCAATCAGAGCAGAAAAAGAAATAAAAGGAATCCAAATTGGAAAAGAAGAATAAAACTCTCACTGTTTGCAGATGACATGATCCTCTATATAGAAAATCCTAAAGACTCCACCAGAAAGTTACTAGAACTAATCAATGAATATAGTAAAGTTGCAGGATATAAAATCAACACACAGAAATCCCTTGCATTCCTATGCACTAATAATGAGAAAATAGAAAGAGAAATTAAGGAAACAATTCCATTCACCATTGCAACGAAAAGAATAAAATACTTAGGAATATATCTACCTAAAGAAACTAAAGACCTATATATAGAAAACTATAAAACACTGGTGAAAGAAATCAAAGAGAACACTAATAGATGGAGAAATATACCATGTTCATGGATTGGAAGAATCAATATAGTGAAAATGAGTATACTACCCAAAGCAATTTATAGATTCAATGCAATCCCTATCAAGCTACCAACGGTATTCTTCACAGAGCTAGAACAAATAATTTCACAATTTGTATGGAAATACAAAAAACCTCGAATTGCCAAAGCTATCTTGAGAAAGAAGAATGGAACTAGAAGAATCAATCTGCCTAACTTCAGGCTCTACTACAAAGCCACAGTCATCAAGACAGTATGGTACTGGCACAAAGACAGAAATATAGATCAATGGAACAAAATAGAAAGCCCAGAGATAAATCCACACACATATGGACACCTTAACTTTGACAAAGGAGGCAAGAATATACAATGGATTAAGACAATCTCTTTAACAAGTGGTGCTGGGAAAACTGGTCAACCACTTGTAAAAGAATGAAACTAGAACACTTTCTAACACCATACACAAAAATAAACTCAAAATGGATTAAATATCTAAATGTAAGACCAGAAACTATAAAATTCCTAGAGGAGAACATAAGCAAAACACTCTCCGACATACATCACAGCAGGATCCTCTATGACCCACCTCCCAGAATATTGGAAATAAAAGCAAAAATAAACAAATGGGACCTAATTAAACTTAAAAGCTTCTGCCCAACATAGGATACTATAAGCAAGGTGAAAAAACAGCCTTCAGAATAGGAGAAAATAATAGCAAATGAAACAATAGACAAACAACTAATCTCAAAAATATACAAGCAACTCCTACAGCTCAATTCCAGAAAAATAAATGACCCAATCAAAAAATGGGCCAAAGAACTAAATAGACATTTCTCCAAAGAAGACATACAGATGGCTAACAAACACATGAAAAGACGCTCAACATCACTCATTATCAGAGAAATGCAAATCAAAACCACTATGAGGTATCATTTCATGCCAGTCAGAATGGCTGCGATCCAAAAGTCTACAAGCAATAAATGCTGGAGAAGGTGTGGAGAAAAGGGAACCCTCTTACACTGTTGGTGGGAATGCAAACTAGTACAGCCACTATGGAGAAGAGTGTGGAGATTCCTTTAAAAACTGGGAATAGAACTGCCTTATGATCCAGCAATCCCACTGCTGGGCATCAACACCAAGGTAACCAGAATTGAAAGAGACACGTGTACCCCAATGTTCATCGCAGCACTGTTTATAATAGCCAGGACATGGAAGCAACCTAGATGTCCATCAGCAGATGAATGGATAAGAAAGCTGTGGTACATATAAACAATGGAGTATTACTCAGCTATTAAAAAGAATACATTTGAATCAGTTCTAATGAGGTGGATGAAACTGGAGCCTATTATACAGAGTGAAGTAAGCCAGAAAGAAAAACACCAATACAGTATACTAACACATCAGATTAGATCAGATCAGATCAGTCGCTCAGTCGTGTCTGACTCCTTGCGACCTCATGAATTGCAGCACACCAGGCCTCCCTGTCTATCACCAACTCCCGGAGTTCAGTCAGATTCACGTCCATCAAGTCAGTGATGCCATCCAGCCATCTAATCCTCTGTCGTCCCCTTCTCCTCCTGCCCCCAATCCCTCCCAGCATCAGAGTCTTTTCCAATGAGTCAACTCTTTGCATGAGGTGGCCAAAGTACTGGAGTTTCAGCTTTAGCATCCTTCCTTCCAAAGA
The DNA here is from genome assembly GCF_032452875.1 of Bos javanicus. Classification (NCBI taxonomy): domain Eukaryota; kingdom Metazoa; phylum Chordata; class Mammalia; order Artiodactyla; family Bovidae; genus Bos; species Bos javanicus. Next base: position 102,382,107 of record NC_083868.1, on the reverse strand, counting down.
AATCCCAGGGCTGATCTCCTTTAGAATGGACTGCTTGGATCTCCTTGCAGTCTAAGGGACTCTCAAGAGTCTTCTCCAGCACCACAGTTCAAAAGTATGAATTCTTCGGCGCTCAGCCTTCTTCACAGTCCAACTCTCACATCCATACATGACCACAGGAAAAATCATAGCCTTGACTAGACGAACCTTTGTTGGCAAAGTAATGTCTCTGCTTTTGAATATGCTATCTATGTTGGTCAAAACTTTCCTTCCAAGGAATAAGCGTCTTTTAATTTCATGGCTGCAGTCACCATCTGTAGTGATTTTGGAGCCCAGAAAAATAAAGTCTGACACTATTTCCACTGTTTCCCCCATCTATTTCCCATGAAGTGGTCTCCTGGAAATCTTGATTCCAGTTTGTGTTTCTTCCAGTCCTGGAATTCAGAACGATGGTAACAATAACCCTGTATACGAGACAGCAAAAGAGACACGGATGTATAGAACAGTCTTTTGGATTCTGTGGGAGAGGGAGAGGGTGGGATGATTTGGGAGAATGGCATTGAAATATGTATAATATCATATATGAAACAAGTCGCCAGTCCAGGTTCGATGCACAGTACTGGATGCTTGGGGCTGGTGCACTGGGACGACCCAGAGGGATGGTATGGGGAGGGAGGAGGAAGGAGGGTTCAGGATGGGGAACACATGTATACCTGTGGCAGATTCATTTTGATATATGGCAAAACCAATATAATATTATAAATTTAAATAAAATAAAATTAAAAAAATATATATTAAAAAATAAATAAATAAATAAAAAATAAAATAAAGAGATGGGAAAGATTATAGGTTAAGGAATATGCTTGCTGGGGATAGATATTTTTGGAGTAAAATAAAACTAATAAAGGAAAATATAATTTTGAAATTGAGTAGAGAAGAAAAGGATAATAATATTGGGCATCCAGAAGGCCAAGCAATGTTTGAGTAAAAAAATGAAAGAAGAAATTGACTTCTCTAGAAATACACAATGAATGACAAGGAGGGGCAGAGACAAAATTTCAAGAATTGCCTGATTGACAACGAGTGAAATGTCAGAAACAAGGGGGCAGCTATACTGGTTCAGAAGGTTGATTATTATGGAAAAGCACAAAAAGAGGGCAAAATGAATGCACAAGTAAAAAAGGTGAACAGAAGATAAGGTGTTGCTTCAAAGAAGATGATTTCAGATGTTCTTTGTGGGAGATAGAACAATTACAATTTTATGACAAATCTCAAATTTAGATGAAAGGGAAATTTAGATACACAAATAGTTTGTATTTTTAAGTAATTGCTTTCCAAATAATTATCTTCAAATGGTCAGAGTTTTGCATGAACTTACATTAAAATTTTATCAGCATGACTTTAGGGATTTGTGTCATTAAAATAAAAAACATTCCAGCCAATAAAACTTTGAACTGCTATCTGTTTATATTTTAATGTGAGCCTGTAACTGAGCTTTGGAGAAGGTGGCTGCCCTTGAAACATTGGGCTTGATTACCTCCTCTCTGCAAACTCAAAAGTACTACACTGAAAAAACTTTATAGTGTGCCTTCCATATGTGCAAATCTCAAGGTACAAATAAACTGCAGAAGAATAAATGTTGGCAAATAGTCTATTAATATTTATTAAATACCAAATATTTATTCAGTATCTGTAATTATTCCTAAAGGTATACTGTATATTCTGATTATGATAATAACAATAACAGAAATAATAATTCCATTTGTTGAATACTCATTAGGCCCAATTCTCTTGTTTAATCCTTTTATAAATAAAATCAAACTTAATTTTCATAGCCCTGTCTGGTAGGCATTATTATTATATATATTTACAGATTAATTGAGAATTAGAAAGACTAATTTGAAGATTAATTGACAATCATAGTACTTACAAAAGATAATGTTGGGACTATTTGATTCAACCTCTTCATCTGGTAGAAGAGTAAAGCAAGACTCAGAATAAAGAAATAATTTGCTAATAGTCACATGGCTACTGAGCTATTTCCTAGGATCATTTAAGTAATTTTTATGTCAGGATAGAAGTTCCTTAGAAGAATTATATTTGAAACATCCTTGAATTGCAAATAATAATTCAATAGCTAGAAACTCCAGAAGATAGAATATGGTAACTAAAGATATTTCAACCGTTTAAAAAGTGTTCTAGAAACAAATTTGACTTTGACTTAAGCTAATGGTTTATATAATAAAATAAGTAGTAGAAAACAAGGTGAAAGAAAGTGAAAGTCAAAGTCAAAGTGAAGTCTCTCAGTCATGTCCGACTCTTTGCAACCCCATGGACTGTAGCCTACCAGGCTTCTCAGTTCATGGGATTTTCCAGGCAAAAGTACTGGAGCGGGTTGCCATTCCCTTCTCCAGGGGATCTTCCCTACCCAGGGATTGAGCCTGAAAACAAGGTAAACATTATTAAATGAGCACAGATTAAATTAGGCTTGAAAAACTGCCTCTTATTGAGCCACAGTTTACTGATTTATCCCTTTAAAAAGAACATAGTTCAGCTTTTCAAAGGCCGATATGCAATCTCTGTCTCTACCATCTGTCTCTATCTGAGTTGAGGCTAGTTATCAGTAGGTTTCCTCAGTCTTAGATTTCCCATCTATAACATGATTTTAACAATGCCTCTTTTATATTTTCAAAACTTCATTAACAAAGTATTTTATCTTTTACTTTTTGCAAGTAAAGCGATGTTACTTTTCAGTAATTCAAATTTATGGATATTACAAAAGCTGAATATTCAGTTTCTCAATATTGAGCCTTCTTGTTTTGGTCTTCATTAGCTATAACTGGGAGAAGGCAACGGCACCCCACTCCAGTACTCTTGCTTGGCAAATCGCATGGACGGAGGAGCCTGGTGGGCTGTAGTCCATGGGGTCGCTAAGAGTCGAACATGACTGAGCAACTTCACGTTCACTTTTCACTTTCATCCACTGGAGAAGGAAATGGAAACCCACTCCAGTGTTCTTGCCTGGAGAATCCCAGGGACGAGGGAGCCTCTAGGCTGCCGTCTCTGGGGTCGCACAGAGTCGGACACGACTGACGCAACTTAGCAGCAGCAGCAGCAGCTATAACTATTACTTTCCAAATTTTACAAAGATAAATAATATCTGTTGGATTTCTCTTGAAATTCAAATAACGTCAAGGTTTGATAACAAAAATTAAATTGTGTGGTCGGTGAAACAGTCACTTTTTGGTTTATCTTTGGGCGAATTCTAAAAGTCTAATTTCATCCTAGATTTCTTCCAACTTCTCAAGCCAGATCTGTCTATAAGAACATGTGAAGTTATTTCGGTCAGTTTTTTTTTGTTTTGTTTTGTTTTTTCAGTTGAATCATTTGAATTTTTTAAAAAAAATTTAATTGAAGCATAATTGCTTTACAATGTTGTAGTGATTTCTGCCATACAACAAAAAGTATTCAAAAAGTATAGGTCATCAGTTCAGTTCAGGTGCTCAGTCATGTCCTACTATTTGCAACCGTATGGACTGCAGCATGCCATGCTTCCCTGTCTATTAACATCTCCCAGAGCTTGTTCAAACTCATGTCTATCAAGTAGGTGATGCTATCCAACCATCTTATGCTCTGTCGTTCCCTTCTCCTCCTGCCTTCAATCTTTCCAAGCATCAGGTCTTTTCCAATGTGTCAGTTATTCACATCAGGTGGCCAAAGTATTGGAGCTTCAGCACAGCATCTATCCTTACATGAACATTCAGGACTGATTTCCCTTAGGATTAACTAACATGATCTCCTTGCAATCCAAGAGACCCTCAGGAGAGAGTACAAACTGAATGAATATATTATCCTACAATCTATTTCATTCAATTTTCATTATAGGGGACTGGAATACAAAAGTGCAAAGTCAAGAAATACATGGAGTCACAGGCAAATTTAGCCTTGGAGTACAGAATAAAGCAGGGCAAAGGCTAATAGAGTTTTGCCAAGAGAACGCACTGGTCATGGCAACACAGGGAAGAATCTACACATGGGCATCACCAGATGGTCAATACCAAAATCAGATTGATTATATTCTTTGCAGCCAAAGATGGAGAAGCTCTATACAGTCAGCAAAAACAAGACAGGAATCTGACTGTAGCTCAGATCATGAACTCCTTATTGCCAAATTAAGACTTAAATTGAAGAAAGTGGGGGAAACCACTAGACCATTCAGGTAAGACCTAAATCAAATCCTTATTATTATACAGTGGAAGTGAGAAATAGATTTAAGGGACTAGATCAGACAGAGTACCTGATGAACTATGAACAGAGGTTCATGACATTGTAGAAGAGACAGGGATCAAGACCATCCCCAAGTAAAAGAAATGCAAAAAAGCAAAATGGCTGTCTGGGGAGGCCTTACAAATAGCTGTGGAAAGAAGGGAAGTGAAAAGCAAAGGGGAAAAAGAAAGATATACCCATTTGAATGTAGAGTTTCCAAAGAATAGCAAGGAGAGAAAAGAAAGCCTCCCTCAACGATCAATGCAAAGAAATAGAGGAAAACAATAGAATAGGAACAATTAGAGTTCTCTTCAAGAAAATTAGAGATACCAAGGGATTTTTTCATGCAAAGATGGGCTCGATAAAGGACAGAAATGGTATGGACCTAACAGATGCAGAAGATATTAAGAAGAGGTGGTAAGAATAAAAAGAAGAACTATACAAAAAAGATCTTCATGACCCGGATAATCACGATGGTGTAATCACTCACCTAGAGTCAGACATCCTGGAATGTGAAGTCAAGTGGGGCTTAGGAAGCAACAGGAAGAACAAAGCTAGTGAAGGTGATGGAATTACATTTGAGAAGTTTCAAATCCTGAAAGATGATGCTATGAAAGTGCTCCACTCAATATGCCAGCAAATTTGGAAAACTCAGCAGTGGCCACAGGACTGGAAAAGGTCAGTTTCATTCCAATCCCAAAGAAAGGCAATGCCAAAGAATGCTCAGACTACTTCACAATTGCACTCATCTCACACGCTAGCAAAGTAATGCTCAAAGTTCTCCAAGCCAGGCCTCAGCAATACATGAACCGTGAGATTCCAGACATTCAAGCTAGTTTTAGAAAAGGCAGAGGAACCAGAGATCAAATTGCCAACATCCACTGGATTGTTGAAAAAGCAAGAGAGTTCCAGAAAAACATCTATTTCTGCTTTATTGACTATGCCAAAGCCTTTGACTGTGTGGATCACAATAAACTATGGAAAATTCTGAAAGACATGGGAATACCAGACCACCTGACATGCCTCTTGAGAAACCTGTATGCAAGTCAGGAAGCAACAGTTAGAACTGGACATGGAACAACAGACTGATTCCAAATAGGAAAAGGAGTACGTCAAGGCTGTATATTGTCACCCTGCTTATTTAACTTCTATGCAGATCATGAGAAACACTGGGCTTGAGGAAGCACAAGCTGGAGTCAAGATTGCCAGGAGAAATATCAATAACCTCAGATATGCAGATGATACCACCCTTATGGCAGATAGTATAGAAGTGAAAGAAGAGAGTGAGAAAGTTGGCTTAAAGCTAAACATTCAGAAAACTAAGATCATGGCATCCAGTCCCATCACTTCATGGCAAATAGATGGGGAAACAGTGTAAACAGTGGCTGACTTTATTTTTCTGGGCTCCAAAATCATTGCAGATGGTGACTGTAGCCATGAAATTAAAGATGCTTACTCTTTGGAAGGGAAGCTATGACCAACCTAGACACCTATTAAAAGCAGAGACATTACTTTGTCAACAAAGGTCCATCTAGTCAAGGCTATGGTTTTTCCAGAAGTCATGTATGGATGTAAGAGTTTGACTATAAAGAAAGCTGAGCACTGAAGAATTGATGCTTTTGAACTGAGTTGTTGGAAAAGACTCTTGAGAGTCCCTTGGACTGCAAGGAGATCCTACCAGTCCATCTTAAAGGAGATCAGTCCTGGGTGTTCATTGGAAGGACTGATGTTGAAGCTGAAACTCCAATATTTGGCCACCTGATGTGAAGAGCTGACTCATTTGAAAAGACCCTGATGTTGGGAAAGATTGAAGGCAGAAGGAGAAGGGGAGAATAGAGTATTAGATGGTTAGATGGCATCACCAACTCAATGGACATTAGTTTGGGTAAACTCCGGGAGTTGGTAATGGACAGGGAGGCCTGGCCTGCTGCAGTTCATGGGGTCAGACATGCAAAGAGTCGGACATGACTGAGTGACTGAGCAGAACTGAACTGAACTGATTATGATTACTTCAACAACTATGATAGCTCATACTATCATATTACACATGACTTACTAAATAGGCAACTAAGTAGACAAATTTGTGACATTAAATATTTGCTGTTAGCAAACACTTTAGAATTGTTGTTTGGACATAGGTAATGGAGATTTTTAATTCTAGCACAATTCACTTGAATTTTCATCCAATAGACATTTGGGCCACACAGCATGTTTTTTATTATAAAGTGAATGATTTTATGAATGTAATATTTTAGGAATTATATTCACTAATCAAGACTGAGTATAGGTTCAAATTGTTTAGGAAGTTATTAATACAGTCTAAGAGAAATTTAATAATTAACAAGGCTATTGAAAGACAGAAGCTACTATGATAACTGAATTGCATATAAAAGAAAATAATTAAAAATTAAATTAATAGTTAAAAATTAGAATTGTAGGAAAAAATCATTAAAATATTCTTTATGTCTTTTTAAGCAACAAATCTAGATTACCCAGAACTAGATATAAAATATAGACAAAGGATATATAGGTTTTATTCACTTTATTCACACCATTATGTGAAAAGAAAAAACAGGTGTCCTTTTTTGATTTTTTTTTTTGTTTGTTTAACTGCATTTGATGTAGGTCTGATCTCTTTTCTAAGAACTTTAAAGTTGGAAAGGCTCATATTTGTTCCTGTGGATATTGTTACTGGCTTTAAATCAATGCTACATCTGTAAGAAAAAATAAACACTAACTATTAGGTTATCTATTGAGAATATAACATAAAGGCATAAGAACCCCTGAGGAAATTTTGCTGCCACATTCTGACATCCTTAAATATGCTTAAATACATATTCCCTCAAAGTAGAGTATAACTGAGTATACATCTTCGTTTTACAACTGCCCAAGAGAAGTCATGAGTATCCCTGGTGGTTCAGATTGTAAACAATCTGCGTGCAATGCAGGAGACCTGGGTTCTATCCCTGGGTCAGGAAGATCCTCTGCAGAAGGGGATCTTCCAGTATTCTTGCCTGGAGAATTCCATGGACAGAGGAGCTTATGGGCTACAATCAGTCCATGAGGTTGCAAAGATCAGACACAAGTGAGTAATTAACACTATGAGGAGTAATAATGCTTAGGAATAATATAACAGTTGTAGCACATCAGTTTATTTGAAAGTGTGTATGTGCTCAGTCATGTCCAACTCTTTACAACCTCATGGGCTATAGCCCACCAAGGCTCTCTGTCCATGGGATTTTCCATACTCCAGTGGCTTTTTCCAATCCTTAGATTGAACCTATGTCTCTTGTGTCTCCTGCTTTGGCAGTCAGAGTCTTGACCACTGCACCACCAAGAAATCGTAAACTGTACCTTACTATACATGTATTTGTTTTTACAATGCTATAAAAATTCACATTTTCATTAAAAATAAGTCATTTATAAAAGTAATGAGCAATAAAATTATTCAATTTCATGGAAAAAAATTATTCCAAAGTAGGGCTAGTGAACTTCTAGAGTAAAAACAAAAAAACAAAAAAACAATTTTTGTTTATTAAGATATTATTTCTTAAGCAGGTAAGTTAACTGAAAGAAGCCAGATAAAGTTTACTAAATGGATAGGTTTGTCCAAAACGAAAGGTACATTCTTAATAAACGCAGGATTCTTGAATTTTTCCTTTGGTTCAGAAGAAAAACACTATTGTATGTAGGGAGGAGGAGGACTCTCTCCCTGCAGCTATAACTATGCATTTAAACACAGGATTATTTTGTTGTTTAATTTTACTTAAAATACCTTCACGTCTCTCAGTTTAACTCTTACTTTAAAAAGGACCATAGAAAATGTTATAAATTGGAGCATATATACTGCATACACTTAATGATTTTTTTTGTTGTTGTAACTGAGGCTTTTTAAAAAAATCATCATCTTACAGGAGAAGGAAGTAAATCATATAAAAGTTATGACTTCCCCATAGACACATAGTTAGTTTGAATCAGTTTCCAAATTGCAACTGAATCTGATTTCAAAAGGGATATCTAGAATCATTTAATTATGGGGGAAAAAATAGGAAAGGTCCCAAAGCATTGTAAATGAAGGTGGGGACCAAATTAAACTGGAAAAAAAGAAAATCAAAACAAAAGGAATTTCTCATATCCTATGCAAGTGACCACTTTTCCTAATGTTTATTTAAATGTGTTTTACATTTTACTGAAAAAGATTATTTATTTATTTTTTTATTGAAGGATAATTGCTTTACAGAATTTTGTTTTTATCTGTCAAGCTTCAAAATAAATCAGTCATAGGTATACATATATCTCTTCCCTTTTGAATCTCCCTCCCACCTCCTGACACACTCCACCCCTCTAGATTGATACCTAGCCCCTGTTTGTGTTTCCTGAGCCATACAGCAAATTCCCATTGGTATCTATTTTACATATGGAAAAAGAAATTCCAATTCAGACACTGAATATATCATGACTGGGAAGTCAAAATTTCAAAGATAAGCATGGAATTCATTAAAGTCCAAAAAAGTCTTGCACTTTAGTAATACAATATGTAAATGATGAATGATTCCAATAATTCTTTTGATATATTTCAGTTTCACAGTGGTTATTATTTGACCTCTTGTCAGTAGGATTATTTAAAGAGAGAGGAGATAACTCTTTTGTGAAAAATTTCAACTTAGCATACATTATTTAACCAAGGTGAATTTTTATTTTAACAGCATGAATAAAAATTATGAACATTTCTTAGCTTTATTACAATAGTTATTAACAATTCTTGCTGCAATTATAACTAATAATGGTTCTTATGTCAGTCATTGTACTTAACGATATTATTAATGATATCATTCATTTATGCATCTTAAAGCAAATTAAAGATACAGTATTCTAGAATAGTGCAAATTTTGGGAAGTTACCATTTGACACCACTTATGAAACAAAAAGTTTATAACAACAAAAGAATTGATTACTAGAATACTTGGAGCACTAACTTTGGTCTACTTTCACTTTATTTTCTGTGTATATTGTGAGTTCTTGTTGAACAGAAGTTAAATCTTATTGCAATTTTTGTTTTTCAGATAATAATTGATAATATGTCAAATAATTCATACCAACTTCTGTTCAATAAATGTTTATTGCATAAATGACTCAACCAATAGATTAAGTGGTTATAACATTTAAAATTATATATTAGTAGAAAGAATGCTTTATTTGGAATCAAAATTCCAAAATATGAATCCCTTCTTAACCCATATACTCTCTTATTATGAGAGTTTAGAGAAGCCACATGTTCACTCTGATTCTAATGTAACAAATGGGGCAAATAATGTTGTATCTCAAAGCTTCTGTATGTATTAAATGAGACAATGCATGAAAAATAATTTGACTAATTTTGAAATTATGAGACTTCTTAGCTCTCATTTATTTTGATACCACACAGGAGTAATACAAGCTATTATATCACATATAATTATCTTAAATGAGTCAGATTCTTCTAGTACCTATTTGTCAGAGATGGCATGGTACAATAAAAATAGAATTAAAAGATATAGGCTTTCCTCTGATTTTTAATCTTTAATTTGTTATATTTATGAACATCTTTGTTATCTTTGAAATTTGGATGCTTCATTGGTAAAATATGTATGTTTGTGTTCACTTATGTCCAACCCTTTGTGACCCCCATGGACTGTAGCCTGCTAGGCTGCTAGCCTCCTCTGTCCATGGGATTTTTTCAGGCAAGAATGTGAGAGTGGGTTGCCATTTCTCTCTCCAGGGGATCTTCCTGAGAGATCCCCTAAGATTGAACCCACATCTCTTGCTCTTTCTGCATTGGCAGGTGGATTCTTTACCACTGGCACCACCATTGACGAAATAATAATATAATATTGGAACATTTCTATATACTCTCTGTTCTGCTAGGCCTTTAAGGATTCTTTAGTGGGCATAGTAATATTGAATGATATAAACTATATTCCTTTGATAAAGTGCAAAATGTTTATAACTAAATATGTTATAAAAAAAACTGTGTAGTGCATAATCTATAAAACTATTGAATTACTATGTTGTACACTTGAAACTAATATAATATGGTATATCAATTACACTTCAAGCAATAATAGAAAAAGAGTACCAAAGTCAAATATTTAATCTGCATTAAATAAATATTACAGACTTATGAAGCATATGCTTTTTAATATAAATCTTTTTTTGGTTTCTAATTATGTATCTCTTGCTTTCTATTCTTTCCTTATCTCTTCCTCTCTCTCGATCTTTATCTGTGTGTGTATGTGTGTACACACTAAATTATCTTAGTTTCTATTTCTATTTATTATTTAATAATTTTATCTTTCTCTGCATACGTATATATGAAAACATGATTAATTTTCTCTATAACATTTGACTATCATGACATTCCATCTTGACCCATAAACCACATATGAAAACCGATCTTAGCTATATTTTGTCATCTTGAAGTTTAAACAAAACAAATTATTTTGCTTAGCTACAAGTTTTACTATACCTTTTGAGTACTTAATAACTTTTATTTCCTTCAACCAAAGGCTGTGTTACATATAATATGTCTACCTTTACATCCACCATCCCAGAAGTCTCCTTTTGCTGAGTTATTGTCATTTAGTGTAATTTTGAGTTTCATGAGACTCTGATGTTATAATAAAATAAATTTAAGTATGCAAATTATTAAAACATTATTTATGGCAACAGGTATATTAGAAATAAAATTTTAAATTATACATATTTGCTTACCTTTTTAAACTGGAAAAATAATTCATTAAGTGCTTAAGTTGACGATATGGAGGACAGAAACAAGAAGGAAACAGAAGCTACAGTTCTCTGAATATACTCTTTTGTAGATTTGGCATTAGAAGCATGTAAAAGTTTTGCATAATTATAAAACAAAATTAAATCAAAGGAGAAAAAAAGCAACACCTATAATCTGTGAACAAAACAGAGTAATTAAAGTTGAGCAGATAGCTCTACCATGCAGAGAGGAAATATTTTAACTGAGCTTAAAATATAAAATTTGATTGTAAATAAAAATAATTGGGAGAAAAAAGGAAAAAAAAATCTTAAACAGCTTTTAGTGATACTGTTAGAGTCAATACCTATTTGAAATAAGCATCGCAAATAGTTTCAGTAATGTTTAGGGAACTAATATTTTAAGTGTAAGAGAAAATAAATGATATTGAAACCATTTACCACAGATTGGGACTCGAATCCAGCCAAAACCCTGCTGGGGACTTGAACTCATGTAGCTGGGACACAAACCAATCCAAAACCCAAGGTGCCTGATTTTAGGACCCTAATCCTAACCCTAACCCTAACCCTAGCCCCAACCCTAACCCTAATCTGAAGCTCAGATTCTTGATGTCTCATCACTAAAAGAATTCAGTGAGAGACAAAGTGATAGGTAAGAAGTGGATTTATTCAGATTCAGAGAGCAGCACACTCCATAGACAGAGTGTGGGGCATCACAGAGAGCAAGTGTGGCCCCGAAATTTGGCACGGTTAATTTCTATAGGGTGGGAATTTCATATGCTAATGAGTGGGAAGATTATTTGGGGGAAGGGGTAGAGATTTCTAGGATTTGGATCACCACCCATTCCTTGGTAGTTTAGCAGTGCCTTGGAACTGTCATGGCACCTCTGGGTGTGTCATTTCACTTGCTGATTGAGTATCAAGGTCTAGTCTTATCTGCCAACTTGATCCCATTTGATTCTAATCAGTTTATGTTGTGTCTTTTGGTTAGGTCATTCTTTCAAAAATTGTACCCTCCCCCTTTACCTCCTGTTACAATATATTAAGGATTTAATAAAACCACACAATTCTACATTTAAACTAGAAATATCAATATAATTCCCAAAATACTTTCTTTTTTAAATTATGCATATTTTCTAGTTCTGTTCATTACAATAGGTATGGGAACAGTGACGAATTCCATGAATAACAAGTACACTATCTTCCAGATAGTAGTTTTTGAATATCATTTCTCACGACTACTTTAAGAAATACAAAGAATAAAATAAGAATTACAGAATTCAAGGTAGAGAAGAGGAACATAGAATAAGCCATAGCATTGGCCTGTAATATTGTATATTCTAGTAAACTGATACAGATAAAATTAAGATAATTCAGTAACAATTGTTATTGAAAACCTATCAGCTATTATCTGTATTTAAGAAATTTTATATGGAGACATACACAAATATTCCAAAACTCATATAGCTATGGTAGGGGATTGGTTCCATGACCCTCCTTCATACCAAAATTCATGGATGCTCAAGTCTCTTATTTTATAATGACCTAATGTCAATACAATGTAATTCTTTTGTAATAGTTGCAAGCAGGGCAAATTCAAGTTTTGTGTTTTGAAAATATCTGGAATTTAAAAAAATATATTTGCCATTTGCTGTTGGTTAAATCTTTCAATCTGGAACCTCCGGATACGAAGGGCTGACTGTACTTATTTGTTTCAGGAGAGAAGCAATAAAGGACGTCAAGCCCCATAAGAACTGAATGTCTTCAGTCCAGGTATGTGTTTCAAAATAAAACTTAAGATAAAGGAAAGTATGGGTGTGCAATAATTAGTGAAAATTATGACCATTAAATTTTCTTGCTAAAGTAAACCTTTCTGTATCTTCTGGAGATTTTAAAATTTCTCTCCACATCTAGTCTTTATTCACAGATCATGCTTTTATTGTACTTTTTAAAAGAATGTGTAAGCTTATTATTAAAGTTATCATTCACTAGGACTGAACAGAAAAATTATTTATGTAGTTTGTATTACTTTGCATAATTTATATTTCTTATTGAGAGGGGAAAATATACCAGAGCACACTAATTCTACCATTTAACTTTTATCACTCTTTAATTTTAGCTTCTAACCTGTTTTTTCAAGTATCTTAGCATAAAATGTTTTAAAAAATTGATGACAAACTTCATCTTTTCTCCTCTAGTATAACTTCCATATCACAATATATTCTCTGTCTTTCCCTTTGTTGTTAATATTCAATATTGATTGTTCAGTTAGTTACAAATCCTATCCCTTAATAGCGAAAGAACAGATTCTTATTGGCTTAAAAGCTTTGCAAATAATCATCCAGCTACATTGCCACAAATTAGACTAGCTATTACTGAATTTTGCTCTATAGTATACTTAGCCATACATCTTTAATGTACATCAATTTCTAAAACCACATATAGTTAATACGTTGATGCAACTCAGTAATCCTCTTCTGAGAGATGTTCAAAGGAGTGACCTGAAGCAGCATTCCCTGAATATACATGTTTGTGAAGATACTCAGGTGCCTATTTCTTGGAGATCCTCAGTGCACATTGTCATAGTAGCACTATAAAGTAAAACATCCAAGGGGGCTTCTCTAGTGATTCAGTAGTTAAGACTCCACGTATCCAGTGCAGGTGGCACAGGTTTGATCCCTGGTCAAAGAAATAATATCTCACAAGCCACAAAATGCAGCTAAAAAAGCAAAATTAAAACAGTTTAAAGGCTAAAAATCAATGATTTTTAAAAATAATAAATACATAGATGAAAGCATCTGAGAAATCCATCTGTAAAATTATTTATTCAGTTGTTTGTACCAATGTTTCCTTTACTTGTTGAAATATAGAATGCTTTTTCATTACAACAGATCAGTGTCTGTGTATGTATGTATGTAAGCTGCATTAGTTTGTTTTGTTTGGATTTTTTTTCTATTATTTCCCAATATACTACTTTGAGGAATGCTGAAATGACATTTAGTCTGTCGTCGATACCAGAGTAACATATAACCATGGATGAATATGCATGATTAAACAATAACTCACTGACATTTTAAGAGTTTATATTGCTTGGTTTACCATTTATTTATGCAGTTCATTATTATTCTCTCTTGGTGGTGGCTACAGAGTGTATAATCTCCCTAAAAAGCACTATCTTCTCTAAGATATCTTTATTTAAATTCAGATGTCTTACTTGCTCTGAGGAAAATTGCTTTTTAAAAGTAAAACAAACACTCCATACTGTACTTAGTTACCAAGCAAAACCAAATAAATGCCTCTTTTCAAATTTCTAGTTACCATTTCTTCACATCATGCATAGTTAAATAATTCCAATAGCTCAAGTGGAACTCAAGTGTCCAGTTCGAAGATATCAGGAGTGGTCCAATAAGCTTGGGCAAAGACAGGCTTTTCTTACAGGAAAATCTGTTTTCTTTCACTTCAGCAATTATCAAAAGTGAAAGTGTTAGTCACTCAGTTCTGTCTGACTTCTGTGCAACCCCATGGATTGTAGCCTGCCAGACTCTTCGGGCTCCTCTGAATTCTCCAGGCAAGAATATTGGAATGGATGGCCATTCCCTTCTCCAAGGGATCTTCCCAACCTAGGGATCAAGCCCTGGTCTCCTGCACTGCAGGTGGATTGAAAATTAAATGGAATAAGCATGAGTTTAGAGTATTATCTGATCTAGAAGAGTACCTGGTCAATAGTTAGCTCTCAATAAAAGTTAATTGTATTTAATACTCTACATTGCAGTTTATATATATATATATATGATGTATATTTATGATTTGGGATAATAAACACTATTTTCTAGGTTCCCCATAGTTAGTAAGTAAATTGTCTTAAGTTCAAGCATATTACTGACTTTTGAAGGACAAAAACATTGAGATAAGAAAAAAATTTCCTTAAGCTCAGATAAAGACATTTAATTAGTATTTCACTTCAAAATTTTTGTATTTATTCATCCAAATTAAATTAGTTAAAATCATATCTCACAGAACGTTTCCTTTTCCATATGTGCTCTGTCTTGAGATGACACTGTAAAAGTTTATTACTCAAGAAATATGCAAATACAATGCTGGTATTAATAAGAATATTATAATTATCTATGGCAATTGAATTTAGGTTATTTTTTTATAATCTCACTCAAGACAAAAACTTTTGTCACATGGGATTAAAAATTATCATCATCAATATCATCATTAAATTTTTTTTCTCAAATATATACCACTGTTTTAAGTGAGTGCCAGCAAAAACTCACCTTAGAAAAATGTTATTTTATCTAGAATATATAAAAACGTTTTTGACAATTTGGAGAAGTGATTTTTTCCCATTGAAATTCTTACAGAGGAGTAGTGAATGCATATTGGTAATTCTTTAAAGTCAATTCCCTATTAAAGTAACTATGTTACTAATATTTCTAGTTGCTTGTTTGCTAAATCACTTCAGTCATGTCTGACTCTTTGTGATCCCATGGACTGTCATCTGCAAGTCTCCCCTGTGCATGGAATTCTTCAGGCAAAGATAACCTGAGTGGGTTGCCATTTCCTCCTTCAGGGGATCTTCTGGACCTGGGATCGAACCCATGTCTCTTATGTCTCCTGCATTGGCAGGCAGGTTCCTTACCACTAAGCGACAAAATGGTCAGTGAAGAAGCGAGTGAGTGAGTGAAGTCGCTCAGTCGTGTCTGACTCTTTGCGACCCCATGCACTGTAGCCTACCAGGTTCAAAGTTTCCTATATATACTTTTTCTTAACCTGACAATTTTAGTAAGTATTAAATGTTACCAAAGCTAGGATGAACAGTGAAGGGAGCATTAAGTTCCTTATTACATACTCATTATTTATTACATACAACTTGCTATTTTACTACTTCTTCTGGATTATTTCTCACAAAAATTTAAAAGAAAATCTGGAATGTCTCCAATAACCTTGTAAGCTATTATTGATGTAGGCTGAATGAACATTTTTTTAGAAAAACTGAAACGAATTTCAAGTATCATATAGTACATGTGGGTACATTCCCAGCCCAGGAGTGGAACCAGGGTCTTGCATTGCAGGTGGATTCTTTACCAGCTGAGTTACAAAGGAAGCCCTACATGGTACAGAGAAATAGGATAGTTTTTAGGAAAGGTTTGGTAGAAGTAGAAATAAGCTATAAATAACTCACATATACCAAGTCCAAAGCTACTTATATCTACTTTATAAATATTAATTGATTACAAGCTTCCAAAAAATGTTAGTGTTATTCTAAAGAGTTCTAGAAACACTTACCTTTGTATTTTTGCAATATTTTTCATATTTTTTTTCAATGACTGAATGGAAAACCCCTAATCCTTAATAGAGCTGTGTTCCTTTTATACAAAATACATTTTGAATGGTCAGCAATCATCCTATTTTTATGCTTGAATAACAGATAATTAATACATTAAATTCATGTAATGTATTTTTAGATCCCCAGAAATGACTCTTCATTATTAGATGTTGATATTTAGTATCCCCCTCCTTTTAATGGTTAAGTTTTAGCTTCATTTATGATTATCAGCTTTCCTCATATCTGATTGCTTTTTTACTGACAGGCTAGATTTCATCACAAAATTATTTCTATATGTGGGCCTTCAGTACCCATATTATTCCATTTTCCCAGCTTATTTTTCCAAAAAGTTAATTATGTGAAATTGACTCAAACCAAGCAGTGAATTGGTGAACCAGGCCTAAATCTATGACTCACATTCCTGATCCTTTTTATCTAACCTTTTAAGCAATAATTAAATACTTTCAGCTTGTGTGTGTGTGTTCCATTTTTTATCAGCGCATTCTACTACTTATCTTCTTTAAATGTTATCTGTTCTCTGTCATTAAATGCTGTGGTTAATAATTACTATCTGCAAAAGCTATGTTTTACTGTTTCCTAAAAGAATTTCATTTTGGTTTTTATTTTCACTGCTGTGACCTTGTCTTTTTTTAACCACAAGCACATGTAGATGGCATATGTCATTCTGTACCCTTTCTTACCAGATACACTGCTGTCTTTCTAATTCCTTTCTGTTGTCAAGGATATTTTTGCATGTCCTCAACAATAATGAACAGACTCTATAAATTACTGAAATAAAAGTGTATATAATATATTTTTTCATCTCCAAATCTGGAAGTAGTAAAGAGACACAAAAACTGATGTTAGGCTATGGTGTTCAATAGCTAAGTGATTGCATATCTCAGTCTTTACCATTTTGCATTTATAAGAGTAAATCATATGACTGCTTCTCTAATTTTCATTTATTGAATGACACCCAGGTTCAATACCTGGGTCAGGAAGATCCTCTGGGAAAGGAAATGACAACCCACTCCAGTATTCTTGCCTGGAGAATCCCATGAGTAGAGGAGCCTATCAGGCTACAGTCCACGTGGTCTCAAGAGTCAGACACGACTTAGTGACTAAACTACCACCACCTAATTTTCATTTATGAACTTATTAAATTAAAAATACCACAATGTATAACCACAAGAAAATATTGCACAATCAAAATGAAGGAAAAGTTCAAGGAACTTAGACTAAATTCAGCTTATCCTGCAAACTTTTTGCCTTAATTCATAGGCAAACCTAGAGCAACATGAGTCATGCAAAAGATAGTTTAACTGATACTGTTTAAAAATATGGCTAGAGAATATAATATGGATTTGTGTGTAAAGAAATAACAGAAAGTGAGAATAAAGAAGAGAGAAGTGCTACCCAAACTGAGAGGGGCTTTAGAAGCTGTGCTAAATATTAACACTTAAAATTTAGAGAGAAGCAATTAATGATCTGTTAAATATTTTTAAGTAACATTGCAGTATCAGAATACTGCATTTATGATATATGTAAGGAAATTGTACATAACTACCACTATATATTTTCACTAACACTTTATATGTAAATGGAGTAAAATCATCTTAGTCTTATGACACAACTGTTTTTAGCTCTTTGAAGATATGTAAGTCTTCCCTTTCTTCATATTCTTTCACCCCTTACCAGTTAATGAAAAAAAGAAATCCTAAGGAATATATTGACATAAATTTGTAGCTAACCAACAAGGTCTTATTGTATAGCACAGGGAACTACATTCAACATCTTATCATAAACCACAATGGAAATATATATGAGAAAGAATATATATATGTATATAATACTGATAATTTGATAAACTTGAAGCTCATCAGGAGTCCACCTGAGGCCAGATTAAAGGAGTTCAGGTCCTCTGCCTTATCCACAACCCCGTTCTTGAACCATTGCTTATAAAACTCCTCACCAAAACTGCTTGGGTCAGGACACACAGTTTTAAGGGCAAGAACCTGCTGTAACCCCCTTTTCCTGGCAAAGCAATAAAACCATTCTTCTCTACTTCATGCAAAACTCTGACTGAGATCTGACTTGGTACTGTTGCACAGAGACTGAGATTTCATCATTATCCACTGCCAGCCAGACTCCCAGAACCAAAAGTGGCATAAAATTTTACTGCTTTTTGCTCAACAAAAGAAATGACAACCAAAACTACGGGAAAATTATCTTACAAATGATAGAAGACATATATGGGGTCCAAGTCAGAAAATGTATCTTGTTGATCTACATTCTGGAAAATTCAGTCAATTCAGTCACTCAGTCATATCTGACTCTTTGAGACACATTGGACTGCAGCATGCCAGGCCTCCCTTTCCATCACCAGCTCCCAAAGTTTGCTAAAATTCATGTCCATCAATTTGGTGATGCCATCCAACTATCTCATCCCCTATCATCCCCTTCTCCTGCCTTCAATCTTTCCCAGCATCAGGAATTTTTCCAATGAGTCACTTCTTTGCATCAGGTGGCCAAAGTATTGGAGCTTCGGTTTCACACCAGTCCTTCCAAAGAATATTCAGGATTGATTTCCTTTAGGATGGACTGGTTGGATCTCCTTGCAGTCCAAGGGACTCTCAAGAGTCTTTTCCAAAACCACAATTAAAAAGCATCGATTTTTTGGCACTCAACTTTCTTTATAGTCCTACTCTCACATCCATACATGACTACTGGACAAACCGTAGCTTTGAATAGATGGACCTTTGTCAGCAAAGTAATGTCTCTGCTTTTTAATATGCAGTCTAGGTTGATCATAGTTTTCCTTCCAAAGAGTAAGCGTCTTTTAATTTCATGGCTGCAGTCACTATCTGCAGTGATTTTGGAGCCAAGAAAATAAAGTCTGTCACTGTTTCCATTTTTTCCCCATCTATTTGCCATGAAGTGATGGGACTGGATGCCATGATCTTAGATTTTTGAATTTTGAGTTTTAAGCCAGCTTTTTCACTCTGGAAAATAAAATTTTCAATTTGGAAAATTAAAATCCATTAATTCTTGCCTACCAGGAATTTTTTTAAAGTAGAATGGATGAATGGATGCAAATTACTGCACTAAGATGGAGTTCTGGGTAATTTTAAATAGTTACTGTGGATAATGGGGGATACCTTGAGTGGAAAGAGCAACTCTTGTCATTTGTACATCTATTCATTTGCACTAACAGTTCAGTATTGTGTCCTACCTCATTATTTCTATGAAAAGGAGAAGTCATACTTCACCATTCCAAGCTTTAGTACAATGCTAAACATAGTAGGTCCTCAAAATATATTTTAATAGCTGAATAGTATTCAGATATAAAACATCTAGATAATAATAATCAAGAAACAGATTAGCAATTAGCATGTTGTTTATTTATGACATTATCTTCTATGATTTATGGAAGCTACTAAAAGCCACAGATCCTGATCATATCTCCAACATAATAAACAATGTAATTAAAGACTGTAACTAGATGATGAATATAGGCATGAAAAGAGTGTTGATGGCACTAAAATAATTTTACCAATGATTAATGTGAAGGTGGCTATACAGCTCCTCTTAAAAACACATTGTTTAGTTTACAAATGTTTGTTAACATGTCCTTCCATCAGTCCCCCTTCCATCTTGTGGAATTTCCCTCCCCTTTCTCTACTATCTCAGTACCTCAGATGATGGTACCACCATCTTCCTGTTATTAAGCCACACAAGAAAATCACATGGGCCTCATTTAAGCCAGCTCTTCTCCATTTCTGCTATTCCTTTGATGCTGTATTCCTGGCAATTAATCACCTTGTGCTGCAATTCTTAACAGCACTGAAATTCTCATTTCTGCAAAGTGAAACATAGAGCCACTATGTCAAAATGGTTTATAAAAATTTAAAACAGCAAGATATTAGTCTCAGAGCTAGCAGATTCCATTGTCAAGCACGACAATACATTTATATGATAGTTTTCAATTCTAAAATTTAAATGCACATTTTTGAGATCTCTAATAAGAAGAAATTTGGTCCCCATGCCCACGGTGATTCGGAGAAATCAGTAAGTGGAGGTGCAAGTTAGTCTCCCTTAACTGAACTCGCCATGTATCAGAACTTGCCGGACAGTTTTGCAAACTCAGGAGAATGGTTTTTGTCACATTACCAAGAATGGATTTATTTTTCTCAAGCAGTCTGAAAAGTGAAAGTTATAGCTTTCTTTAAATAATTCAAAACAACCTCTTGAAATTCAAGCCAGAAGTTCAAATATAAATATCCGAAATGGGATGCTGTAAATACTTTCATTTGCATTCTTGGTTTGAACAATTCATGAATGACTTGGAAAGTCTATGGCATGGTAATTTGCAACTTTGCTGAAACAAATTCCAGTCATACACCTGCTGGAAGTCTTAAATGTGGAAAAGAGACATTCATCTGGGAACTGAGCCTGGTTTACTACACAGTATCAAGAATTCAATGCAGTTTCCCTCTTTTCCACTTGTGTCTGCTCTCAAATAAACAATAGGGGGCTGAAGGTTGTTACTTCAACTTTTCATTATCAATTTGTATGTATAAATTTTGAAGATTTGAATTGTGAGGGAGATGGGCTTAGAGATTTTTATTTCGTACTAAAAATTAGAATTAAGTAAATGTCTCTCTGAAAACAACACACATACATACACATACAACCTGTTGTGCTGGAGCTTTATGCTCATCCAAGGGCAGGTTAAAGCGTCTGCCTCCAATAAGGGAGACCCGGGTTCGATCCCTGGGTCGGGAAGATCCCTTGGAGAAGCAAACAGTAACCTACTCCAGTATTTTTGCCTGGAGAATCCCATGGACAGAGAAGCCTCATAGGCTATAGTCCACAGGGTCGCAAGAGTCGGACATTACTGAGCGACTTAACCTAACAAGGGCAAAATCAAAATTAAAGGGAAAGTGATTTTTATTCCCTTGTCCTAGAAGTAAAGTAATAAAATCTTAACCTTCTTTAACACTTTCTTAATCATAATCTGAGCAAAACATTTTAAAATGACAATTTCAAATAAAACTGTAGTGTGGTAACTACTGTAATTACAAGTCTATATATTTTTCTAAGATAGTACTACTTATAAAATCCTAAAGGACAGAAAGAATGTAAAAGCTAATGAAGTTTTTATGCTTTGACACTAACAACAAAATTGAAGTATTCAGTAAGAAACAGTTTTTGGTGTCTTTCTGTAATATAAATATTGAGATCTCTAGAATAGTGGTCATCAAATATAAATAATGCTATTTCTGGGTGGTGTGATTTTGGGTGGTTAAAATTTCTTAGTATTTTTCTGCTTTGCTCAATTAAAAAAAATAATGCACTATATTTTCTTAAATAATAGACAATTGAAAATAAAAATCCTTTGTAATACTTTTAAATATTATATTGGCATTCTAAAGATTTGTTTTATTGTGAACTTTTATCATTCACTAAATTTATAGAAAACCCAAGTTTCAAGTCAATTAAGTTTAGTATGCAATCATTTTTGGCTGGAGTGAGAATAGGGAGAAAGTGTTCTTAATGAATAATCTCTTTTAACATACATTTTCAAGATAAAGCTAGACTTAAAAGATGCTTACTCCTTGGAAGGAAAGTTATGACCAACCTAGACAGCATATTAAAAGCAGAGACATTATTTTGTCAACAAAGGTCCATCTAGTCAAAGCTTTGGTTTTTCCAGTAGTCACGTATGGATGTGAGAGTTGGACTATAAAGAAAACTGAACACTGAAGAATTGATGTTTTTGAACTATGGTGTTGGATTAGACTCTTGAGAGTCCCTTCGACTGCAAGAAGATCCAACCAGTCCATCCTAAAGGATATCAGTCCTGGGTGTTCATTGGTAGGACTGATGTTGAAGCTGAAACTCCAGTACTTTGGCCACCTGATGCAAAGAGCTGACTCATTTGAAAAGACCCTGATGCTGGGAAAGATTGAGGGCATGAGGAGAAGGGGACAACAGAGGATGAGATGGTTGGATGGCACTACCGACTCAATGGATATGGGTTTGGGTGAACTCTGGGAGTTGATGATGGACAGGGAGGCCTGGCATGCTGCAGTTCATGGGGTCACAAAGAGTTGAACACGACTGAGCAACTGAACTGAACTAAACTGTGTAATCATGAGTCCTACTTCACATTTTATGTATTTGTATTCATCTCATTTGTTGAGAGGATTGGATAGCATCACTGACTCAACGGACATGAGTTTGAGCAAACTCTAGGAGATAGTGAAGGACAGGTAAGCCTGGTATACTGCAGTACATGAGGTTGCTAAGAGTCAGAGACAAGCAAGCCACTGAACAACCACAACTCATTTACTGATATATGAAACAAATTATCTAATTGGAAGATATTTATTTAATTCAAATTTATTATTTGTTATATTAATTTTAATCATAACATTGACTTTAATATACTGGTCAAAAATTGTGCTCGACATGCATTAACTCATGGATGGATGTGTCTATTTTTTTTACAGCTGAAGAAAAGAAGGGTTAGAGAATGAAGTAACAGCAAATGTGTAAAACTAGTAAGTGATATAAAAATCAAGATTTAAATCTATGAGCACCTAAGTTTTACATATATTATTTTAATGCATTCTTCTGAAATTAAAATAATTTCTAAACTATATAAGATCTTTCTGTGTATCATACATTAAATTTTTTCCAATTATCATTTCTTTTAATCCACATAAATATACGAAGTAGATACTATCATTATCCCTTTTTACAGATAAAAATAATTACATAATTTACCCAAAGTCATGCACTTAATAGTCACAGTAATGCTTGTTGATATTCAGTATCCCACCTAGCTTTTTAACTCTTACCACAAGGGCATTAGGCCTCTAAACCTTTCCCAGACTTTCTTGCCCAAGAGTTCCTGTGATATATTTCTTGGGCTCCCTTTAATCTTCAAACCAAAAATGGCCAGTTACAGCACCCTGACACTGATGCCTCCCTCCTCCCCATATAAGGATCCTTGTGATTATTCTGGAACTATTCAAGTAACCCAGGATAATTTTTCAATATCAAGGTTAGTTGACTAGAAACTTTAATTTCTTCTGCAACTTTCCTTTGCTGTGTAACCTAATATATTCTAAGGTTCGGAGGATAAGGACATGGATATCTCTGGGGTGGGTATTATTCTGCCTATCACAATTGGCTATAAAAAAAGAGACCAAAGATAAAGATTTTAGATCACTAACCTTTAACTGGATGACTATTTGATTCAGCTTGGTTCAGTTCAGTTGCTCAGCTGTGTCTGCCTTTTTGGAACCCCATGAACCACAGCACACCAGGCCTCCCTGTCCATTACCAACACCCAGAGTTAACCCAAACTCATGTTCATTGAATTGGTGATACTATCCAACAATCTCATCCACTGTCGTCCCCTTCGCCTCATGCCCTCAATCTTTCCCAGCATCAGGGTCTTTTCAAATGAGTCAGCTCTTCGCATCAGGTGGCCAAAGTATTGGAGTTTCAGCTTCAAAATAAGTCTTTCCAATGAACACCCAGGACTGATCACCTTTAGGATGGACCGATTGGATCTCCTCGCAGTCCAAGGGTCTCTCAAGAGTCTTCTCCAACACCACAGTTCAAAAGCATCAATTCTTCTGCACTCAGCTTTCTTTATAGTCCAACTCTCACATCCATACATGACTACTGGAAAAACCATAGCCTTGAAGAGATGGACCTTTGTTGACAAAGTAATATCTCTGTTTTTTAATATGCTGTCTAGGTTGGTCATAACTTTCCTTCCAAGGAGTAAGCATATTTTAATTTCATGGCTGCAATCACCACCTGCAGTGATTTTGGAGGCCAAAAAATAAAGTCAGCCACTGTTTCCCCATCTATTTGCCATGAAGTGATGGGACCGGATGCCATGTTCTTCATTTTCTGAATATTGAGCTTTAAGCCAACTTTTTCACTCTCCTTTTTCACATTCATCATGAGGCTCTTTACTTCTTCTTCACTTTCTGCCATAAAGGTGATGTCATCTGCATATGTGAAGTTATTGATATTTCTCCCAGCAATCTTGATTCCAGCTTGTGCTTCATCCAGCCCAGCATTTCTCATGATGTACTCTGCATATAAGTTAAATAAGCAGGGTGACAATATATAGCCTTGACATACTCCTTTTCCTATTTGGAACCAGTCTGTTGTTTCATGTCTAGTTCTAACTGCTGCTTCTTGACCTGCATACAGGTTTCTCAAGAGGCAGGTCAGGCGGTCTGGTCTTCCCATCTCTTTAAGAATTTTCCACAGTTTGTGTTGATCCACACAGTCAAAGGCTCTGGCATAGTCAATAAAGCAGAAATAGATGTTTTTCTGGAACTCTTTTGCTTTTTCAGTGATCCAGAGGATGTTGGCAATTTGATTTCTGGTTCTTCTGCCTTTTCTAAAACAAGCTTGAACATGTGGAAGTTCATGGTTCACATGTTGCTAAACCCTGGCTTATAGAATTTTGAGCAACACTTTATTAGCATGTGAGGTGAGTACAGTTGTGCAGTAGTTTGAGCATTCTTTGGCATTGCCTTTCTTTGGGATTGGAATGAAAACTGACCTTTTCCAGTCCTGTGGACACTGCTGAGTTTTCCAAATTTGCTAGCATATTGAGTGCAGCACTTTCACAGCATCATCTTTCAGGATTTGAAATAGCTCAGATGGTATTCCATCACCTCCACTAGCTTTGTTCGTAGTGATGCTTTTTAAGGTCCACTTGACTCCACAATCCAGGATGTCTGCCTCTAGGTGAGTGTAAGTAATCACACCATCATTATTATCTGGGTTAGGAAGATCTTTTTTTTACAGTTCTTCTGCGTATTCTTGCCACCTCTTCTTAATATCTTCTGCTTCTGTTAGGTCCATACCATTTCTGTCCTAAATCCCATGGATGGAGGAGCCTGGTAGGCTGCAGTCCATGGGGCCGCTAAGTTGGACACGACTGAGTGACTTCACTTTCACCTTTCACTTTCATGCATTGGAGAAGGAAATGGCAACCCACTGCAGTGTTCTTGCCTGGAGAATCCCAGGGGTGGGGCAGCCTGGTGGGCTGCCATCTATGGGGTCACACAGGGTCAGACACGACTGAAACGACTTAGCAATAGTAGCAGCAGTTGAATGAAATGTTCCCTTGGTATCTCTAATTTTCTTGAAGAGATCTCTAGTCTTTCCCATTCTATTGTTTTCCTCTATCTGATTACTATGGTCTTCTTTGAGCAAATATGCCAAGTTTCCCCCCCCCACCCCCCAAAAATGTATTTGCTATGGTAATTGTTGTGATGATAGCTGTGGCAGTATTTTGTGGGAACTTCGATATTGTAAATATTGTATATAAAGGCAGTTTCCAAATTTTTCATTTCATAACATTGTTCCTATCAAGGAAATTTGTGTTTATATTATGAAAATGTCTATTTTAAAAATTAACAGTATTTGAAGAGATAAAACACATTTCTGAATTCTGTTTTAAACCAATTTACACCTATTAGAATGTGTTGAACTGAAAAAGGAAATATCCATATTTTCAGCATGCAAATGCAAATGTTTTCTGTGTTTTGATGTTTCAGAGGGTGAGAATGCTCCTTGGGTCAGCTAAATTTTACCACAGATATGTCTAATTATATGCAGAAATCCATTAGTGCCAAGGTAAATAACACTGATTTCTGTTTCCTCCTAATAGGCATCATTTAACATAGAAATAATGAATCTATGGAAAATAGTAAACATTCTTTTGGAGGAAACACCTTTTTATCTGCCACTCCTGATTCAAGCAAATGCATGCAAGAGTATCAAACCAGAATACCTTGCAGCTAAAATAGCTGAGATTCAAATCACTGTTCTGCTACTTTCATGCTGGCTGACCTTAACAATCAGATTTCTCATTAAAAAAAAAAAAATAGAGACAATTATATAAATGTTGTGTTGTCAGGAGAGTTAAAGAAGGTGAATTAATTTCTCCAAAAATATTTATTATCTATTCATTGGCAGGTGCTTTTCTAGGAGTTGGGCATCAAAGAGCTCACATTCTGGGGGCAGGTAGACAAGCAGGTAGACAAATACACGAATAAACATTATAGTGTCTTTTATGGTAAAAAGTGCTAAAGATGAACCATTGAAGGGGGGTAGGAAGTACAGCAGTCTGGTCAGGGATGACCTCATTGAGAAGGCAACCACTTTCAAGCACCTAAAGGAAGTGAGGGAATCAGATGTGCTATTACACATAGAGAACAATAAGTGTCCATAGAAGGACTTCCTTGGTGGTCCAGTGGTTAAGACTCTACTGTAGGGGGCTTGGGTTTGTTCCCTGGCCAGGGAACTGAAATATTGCATGCCCACCCATGTTGTCCCTCAGTCATGTCCGACTCTTTGTGTCCCCATAGACTATAGCGTGCCAGACTCCTCAGTCCATGGAATTTTTAGTGGTATGAATACTCGAGTGGGTTGTCATTTCTTACTCCATGGAGATACTGCATGCCATGCCGCATGGTGTGCGTGTGGGGGGAGGTGGGGGGAGTGTCCCATAGAAGAGTAGGTTCAAATGACTCAAGTTGGAAGAAGCATAGCATTTCTAGAAACACAAAGAAGATAAGTATAACTGAAGTAGGGAAAGTGAAGGACAGTGTGACACC
The DNA here is from genome assembly GCF_032452875.1 of Bos javanicus. Classification (NCBI taxonomy): domain Eukaryota; kingdom Metazoa; phylum Chordata; class Mammalia; order Artiodactyla; family Bovidae; genus Bos; species Bos javanicus. The sequence continues at coordinate 102,355,101 of NC_083868.1, read as the reverse complement.
AGGTGAATATGGAGAACCAGAACTATACCATATCAGGAAGGCTCATGTGATGGCTTTATTTTCACCCTAAGAGAAAAGGGAAGCCATTGATGAGTAAGCATGAAGGCAATGTAATTGTAGTTGTTTTTATTAAACATGTTGGCTTTTGTAAAGAGAATGGGGGGGGGCAAGAATTGAGGAAACTGAGGAAGATACAGTAATTAATGGCCTATTCTGGCATTCCAGATGAGCCATAAAAAATGACTTGTACTATGTCAGGAGCTAGAGAGATAAAGAGTTGAAAGAAAAATTTAGGACCTAGAATCTACAGAATTTGGGGACATATTATTCCTGGGGTATAAAGAAGAAATCACTGTCAAAGATGACCTCCTAATTTTGGTATGAAATACTGGGTGAATGGTGGGGCCATTTTCTGAAGTGAAAAGGAATGGATGAAGAGCTAGTTTGGCAATTAAAGTGGAGTTGCAAAGTTGGGGAAGATCGTGAATTCAGATATGAAAAGTTCACGTTTGCGGGGCTTGTGAGATGTCCAAAAAACTACTGAAAAGAGTTGCATACACAGGTGTGAAGCCCACATGGAGATCTGGCCTAGAGGCTCAGATTGCTGAAGGTTGAAGCAATAAAGTGCTACAGAAGCAGTGCCAAGGGGGAAGTCAAGCTTCCACTAAGGATAGCAAAATGTGCTGAGGGAATATTCTGAGCAGTGGAAGGATCTGGTCATTTACTGACTGTGAAGCTGAAATGGCCCAGAGAATGAGTAGGAGGTAGAGGAGTAAATACCTGTGAAGGGCAAAGGATGTAGGGAGCCTTTGAGGGATATGGAATGCCTCTAAAGTTAATTTACATATTTCTGCTCTGAACCATTGCATGTTGATTTTGGAGACATCTTACTTCCAAATTCTTAAAATTTATCTTACTATAACATCTGTGTATTGATAATAGCTTTCACATTTAAACTATCACATCAGATGAAATTTAAGAGTAAATGTTTTGATTCAATGCTATTTAATCTTATTGTACTTCTAGATAATTATTTTTCTCAATTCATACACTGTGACTTCTTTGAATATTATATCATAATGTATCAGATATTTCAAGTAAGGATTTCACCTACATGAGCTATAATTTTTTCCCAAACTCAGTGTTGAGAAATGAAATACTAGTTGGTGATGTTATAAAGTCCACAGTGATAAAAGGACTAAAATAAAGTAATAGATTTGTTTTTTTTCCAATTAACCTATTTCATGTAATCTCATTTTAAAATAAAATTACATGTGGTCACTACATATTATTAGTATTCATTTAAAAAGTGAAGCAATTTTCATGTCAATAGTAAACACAAAATTATATCAAAGATCTTTAAAATGTTTACTAAAATGACATTAAGAAATGAAATATATATATTAAAATAGAAAAAGCTTAGTCAGATATGGTAGTAACACACATCAGGAACAAAATGTGGAAGACCTGGGTAATAAAGAAAATAATTATTTGATGAAATGGCTGATAATTTCATGGCCTATATGATATGTCAAGTTTAAAAAGAAACAAATTTACATCCAACTATTCAGATAATGTCCAGAATACATAAAAATATAACAAGGAGTTATACAAATAGACAAGAAGCAGAAGAAAATGAATTTTACGAAAGAATAAACTTCAAACAATTTCTCCAACAATTTCAATTAAATAAATTATAAGAAGAGAAATATTTAAATTTTGAGAAGAGAAAAATATGTCTTTTGGACAACCGCAATCTGTAGTACTCAGTAACCATAAGATACAATACATGCTCTCAAGAGACACTGTGAGATTTGTTTTTCGATAAGTTTGTGACTACATTCAAGCTCTGGAGTCTAAGAGTTACTATCTGGAAAAGTAAAACTTATATAGGGTAGTAACATAATATTTCATTTCCCTTAATTTATGCAAACTGTATCAATTTTGAAACTTGTATTGACAAAAATGACAAAAGATAAAAACACCACAATCTCCTCTGCAGTCTTTCAACTGCTCAGAAAATGTCTCAACATTTCCTACCTAGTTGAACCAGAAGATCTCCCAGGGAGCGTCCTCTGTATGTAATGTGCAGTTGCTCTCACACCTTTGATGTAAGTTAATAAAAATATTAACTTCAGTTAGACTAAGTATATAAGGATATTTTGTTCCCTGCAGAGATCTTGGTGCCAGTTAGCTTGCTCCTCCCTTAATCTTGTATTTCTTCTCACCTAGAATGACTTTCCCAAATCTATGTGATAAAAAAGCCACTTTCTTTACATTTATTCAAAATCATATGTATGTACTTTTTTCTAATTTATCACCCACCAACCAACAGTCTATCAAAGTTTCCTTTTATAAACATCCTCTCCAACACATATTTCTTGTGTTTTGGATTATAGCCATCATTATCATTATGGCATCTTTGTATTCTGAGCCTTTTGGCTAAGATCAAGTGTAACATGGGGGCTTCCTTAGTGGCTCAGTGGTAAAGAATCCACCTGCCAATGCAGGAGACACAAGAGATGTGGATTCAATTCCTGGGTCGGGAAGATCTCCTGGAATAGGAAATGGCAACCCACTCTAGTACTGACTGAAAAATTCCATGGACAGAGGAGCCTGGTGGGCCACCATCCATGGGGTTGAAAAGAGTTAACACAACTGAGAATGTGACTGAGCTCTTCTGAGTTATGAATTCTCTTGAATATTTCAATTATAACAACATTCAAATTTTTTTAATTAGGAAAAATTATATATTGTTCCAGATATTAGTTGGTTGAGTAGATTCAAAGAAACTTAAATGTTAAAAAATACCAATGATTGTCCCAGTGCACCAGCCCCAAGCATCCAGTATTGTGCATCGAACCTGGACTGGCAACTCGTTTCATACATGATAGTATATATGTTTCAATGCCATTCTCCCAAATCTTCCCACCCTCTCCCTCTCCCACAGAGTCCATAAGACTTCTATACATCAGTGTCTCTTTTGCTGTCTCGTATACAGGGTTATCGTTACCATCTTTCTAAATTTCATATATATGTGTTAGTATACTGTATTGGTGTTTTTCTTTCTGGCTTACTTCACTCTGTATAACAGGCTCCAGTTTCATCCATCTCATTAGAACTGATTCACATGAATTCTTTTTAATGGCTGAGTAATACTCCATTGTGTATATGTACCATAGCTTTCTTATCCATTCATCTGCTGATGGACATCTAGGTTGCTTCCATGTCCTGGCTATTATAAACAGTGCTGCGATGAACATTGGGGTACACGTGTCTCTTTCCCTTCTGGTTTCCTCAGTGTGTATGCCCAGCAGTGGGATTGCTGGATCATAAGGCAGTTCTATTTCCAGTTTTTTAAGGAATCTCCACACTGTTCTCCATAGTGGCCCAGAGGGATGGTATGGGGAGGGAGGAGGGAGGAGGGTTCAGGATGGGGAACACATGTATACCTGTGGCAGATTCATTTCGATATTTGGCAAAACCAGTATAATATTGTAAAGTTTAAAAATAAAATAAAATTTTAAAAAAATTTTAAAAAAGAAAGGAAAAAAAAATACCAATGAATATTATTTTAAATCATGACTTAGTCATTCAACCAGAATGAATGAGCTAAGGTAATTTATTCAGCTAATTAAATAAATAGATAGTAATGTTTTTTTCTCCTATCCATAAAGGAAAGCTAGAGGAAGAAATCTGGATTTCTGCCCTGGCCTGAAGCTTGTGTCCCCCTTCCCCAAATTCATATGTTGAACCCCTAATTTCTGACAAATTGGTATCTAGAGATGACAACTTTGGGACATATACAGTCATATGGGTGGAGCCCTCATGAATGGAAATAGTGTCCTATAAGAAGAGATGTCAGAGAGCTCAGATCTTTTCTCTTTGCTTTCTGCTATGTGGGGACACAAGGAGAAACTGACTGTCTGCAAAGCAGAAAGAGGGCCCTCACCAGACACCAGATCTGCTGGTGCCTTGATCTCAAACTTCCCAGAACTGTGGGAAATACATTTTTATTGTTTAAGCCACACAATCTATGGTAAATTCTTACAGCAACCCAAATTAAGACAATTTCCTTTTGGAAAATAAAGAAAAATGTACATTATTTATATTTAAATACATTTTATTTTTTGTTTTCTAATTAAATGTACAGAATAAGAAATAATTAAATCTGATGACAATTGGTGGTGCGTAACTTAAGTCTACTAAACATTGAAGAAAATGTCATATAAAATTACAAAATTTTTGCTTAATTTAAAAATCACCTGTTTTAACTATATCTTAGTTACACACACATGTATTTAGTAATTAGATTACAGTTTCAGCTGATACTTAGTAAAAGCAACTAGAACCATTAAATTCTACTAAATATATTTAAAAATTGAATCTAGGCCATGTTAATAGTATATAATTAATATTAATATTGATGAACACTCTGCAATAACTTTAGATAGATGTTATTAAAATCATATTTTACACAATATAAGAAACAAGTGAAGAGGGTAAACTATAAGTATGGTGATGAAGCTTAAATCCAGATGTTAATTTCTCTTTGACAACTCGGACTGATGGTGATCTTCATGACCAGTTGACTTCTATTGGTTCATCTAGCGTAACATTATTCCCTGTTAGATCAATGTCTAATATCTTAAAAAAGAAAAAAAACCAAAAATGGTAATTAATTGTTTAATCAGAACTGTGGGTTTTTTCCAACAAAAACTAATTCCATAAATAAATACTTTATAAGTAAACACATTATAGCTTGTTTTTCTTTCCTATTTTGATGAATTTTTACTTCAGAGAGTTTGCAACCATTTCAGTAGTACTTCCAGCCCAACCACCCATTATACAGATGATGAAAATAAGTCTCAAAGAGGGCGAATAGCTGTCAAAACACAATCAGAAACTATTTACCGGTTATTTCTACAACTTTTCTCTTTCTCTATGACTCATAAATACTCAATTATAATTGCATTACATATACCTCTATGCTTTCTGCCCTCAAATATTATCCAGTCATCTACACACAGAATTTAGATTTTAGTAATATGCTTCCTTTTGCATCGGTCTCAAAGGGCTTTATGCTGAATTTATTGCCAATGATTTCATTGCATGTATGTTACTTTCTTTCACTGGAGAGAATCTCTATCAGCCCATATAGGGACTAAGTAGGGAGGTGACTAATGAAGCAGCTGTACTTAAATAATCATCTGTAATATAATGAATTCACTAGACTTTTCCATTGCTCTGATACACTCACATGACTCTCAGTGCCTTTAGCTCAGAAAGTTGGATTCAATCATCAAATATGTAAGAGAAGAAGAAGATTATGAGCATTCCTTTACTGCTAACCAAATACCAAGTATGCACGTAGGGACATTATACAATTTATTCTTTATTAGAGCACCTTAGAATTTCCCACACATTATAGTAGAAGAGTTTAAAACATAACAAGTAAATAATGTTCTTAGTATCTAACAGCTAGATTTGAAACTGATCCATCTTATACAAAAACCTAAGAAAATTCTTTTATTTCAAACATGAAGAACAAACCCATGCATCTCATAGCTCTTGATAGCTGCATAGATGGCAACTAGGCGTAATCGTTGCTAGGTAAATATTTTTAAAATTGCACTGATACAGCAATTAAATCATCTTTTGTATGTAATTCCTACACCCATGGGCAAGGGTCACCAAGATAGAGAAAGAAATTGATCACTCCTTCCTTTTCCCATATATCTATAAAACCTTATAAAACAGAAGGTGTTCATAAATATTTGTTTTATTTAAATGTACTTAGAAGGGATTGCTCCATTTTTTGGTAAACTTAACATCTTCTTTTAGAATCATTGAGATTATAAAATATTAAAAAATATTCTTAATATTTAAAATTCTTTGTGAATATTTGAAAGCAGTGGAATGAACTTTTCTTTATAAATAGTGATTTTTTTAAATGCCAAGTATTTGGTCAAAATTAACTTGAAATAATACTTCATATGTTAAAATACCTTATTTGACATTGCTTAACTGACTGTATTTAGTTTTACAGTAAAAGTTGTGAGCTTTATTTTTCACCATTGTAGAACAATGAACAAGAACAAGAAAGAACAAGAAAATAAATAAGGGAAACCATCATTCTTTAATCTCATTGAAAACTGGGTTATTAAAAGAAAAGCTGATTTCTGACTATGATGGATAATTATTGACTGTTTATTCTTGGGGAATTAATTTTCCCTTTCAAGCCCAGTTTCCTAGACTGTCATATAAGACTGCTGGACTAAACCACTGATTCCCATACTATAGAATTTTATAAACCAGTAAAAATTTAAGAAGAAAAAAATGAGGGTGAGGTGCTAAGTTATCAACTTTTATTCTACCATAGAGGGACACAAAATACATAAAACTCTAATTTCTCAAACTCTATAGAGTTTAAAGAAATTTAATGTCAAGGTAGTAATTAAGACTCAGATATAGATGAAAGGGGAAATTCTGATTGCCTATAGAATAGCAGTAATAATAGGATAGATGCTAAATTTCAACAGAATGAAATGACTTTTCAGGTGCTGTTCAACTCTCACAACTTGTAAAATTATGAAAACCTAAAATTGTGTCCAAGACACAATTATTTTCTTTTTCAGTTGTAGTCAGCCAAACAACTAGCTGTTTTGTAAATTATGTTCACTGAAGTGGTCAGTTGATTAAAAAGCCAGTTGTTTTCATTCAGCTTTAAACACAAAACAGGTATGTGTACACACACTTAACGTTTTAGCAGTTTAGATGTAGCCTTGAACTTGGATCAAACAAAACAGTTCATGGATTCTAAAATATATGTTCTTTAAAATCTATTTTTGTAGAATTTAGGATGAAAAAGTTTAAGAGATTGTTTACTTGCATATTCTTATTTAATAGGAAAGAAAAAAAAGCACTGAAATTATTTAATCAAAATAAAAAGCTCATTACTAGCAGCAAAGGGACTTTAACATAAGAATCCTGAGTCCTTATTTAATGTTTGAATCATATCCTTGTACTGTATGCCATATTATTCATAGATGTTAATTGATAATTCTATTCATTTTGAAAGGGCTTTCAAGTATAATTTATCCAAGACATATTAAATGTTCAAATGTGAGCATTTTGTTTTAGAAAACTATTAGGTTTTGAGGCACTTTATCGTAAAGGGATGAAAATAATTTAGAGGTTTAATGTTAATTTTGCTTTGATTATGTCAGAACAATTATAAAATAGATTCCACTAGGTTGATTTCTATGACAAGTTACCAAGGATGATAATATAGAAATATGTATGAAAGTTTAATGAAAATAAATAAATAAGGACAGTAATAGGTTGTGTTTTTTTGTTTGTTTGTTTGTTTTTTAGATCTAAGAAATGTAAGAGGTTCACACAGGTATTTTGAATAGTTCCTTTTAAAAAGACACATTTTCTTCTGTCAGTTACCTCCAGGTTTGGGTCTTCAGTAAAATTAACAGACTCTTTATTTCCGTCGTGTGTGAGAGTAACCTCACTAACACGCATCTTTTCTTTCCCCCATATGTGGATATATCCAAGCCTCATTTCATTTCTGTTTATGTAACCATTTTTCAGTATAGTGCTCGTCAAGATGGTCTATGAAGACAAAGAAAAAGAAATCATTTGAACCTTTCATCTAGCAAGAGCAATTAAATCTTTTGTTGTTGTTGTTTAGTTGGTAAGTCATGTCCAACTCTTTGCGACCTTATGGACTTTAGCCTGCCAAGCTCCTCTGTCCATGTGATTTCCCAGGCAAGAATACTGGAGTGGGTTGCCATGCCCTCCTCCAGGGGAATCTTCCCAACCCAGGTATTGAACCATTGGCAGGTGGATTCTTTACCACTGAGCCACCAGGGAAGTCCCATTAAATATTTAAAAAGCATATATTTGTTAACCAAACTATATCAATATTTCATAGTATACAGATTGTTTATTCATATATTTAAAAGAGGTATATTATATAACATACATAGTATGTAAATACAAAACATGGCATAAAACTTCAAATATTATTTAACACAATTGCATATAAATGATCCGTAATGAATACATACCTTATTTAAATTAAATTGTACCAAGGAATATAGGTCTCTTTCATAGGTGTCTATGGGAAAAAAAGAGTGATGTATTTATATTTCCAAAAAATAATCTGTAGTAAATACTAGCATATTTTTCTTTTCTTTCACAGTACAAAGGATACCAAATACCATCAATGTATATCTTATTCTGTCTAAGTTTATGTATCATTCAAACACATTCTGAGGAGCACTGAAATATGAAGAATAAGTCATGTATCCATGTAGACAGAGTCCTACATGGATAGGCAGATTGATGTGTGTGTGTTTGTGTGTGGGAGAGTAACTCTAGGGGAGACACAGATCTAAACACTTCTCTAGGAGGGTGGAAGAAGTATAAGAATAAACAGAATTAGGTGTGATAATCAGCGACACTTCCTGGCCATCTTGATGGCTGAGAATAACAATATAAAGGAAAAAGAATATGATGGCAACTTATCTTAGTGTCATTTGAGAAAAATATTCATTGTTAGAGATTATTAACAGGAAAATTGAAATCAAATGGATAAAACATAGGCTTTATAATCATCACTTTAAATTAGGTATAATCTTGCCATGCTAAGTCGCTTCAGTCGTGTCCGACTCTGTGCGACCCCATAGACGGCAGCCCACCAGGCTCCGCGATCTCTGGGATCCTCCAGGCAAGAATACTGGAGTGGGTTGCCACCTCCTTCTCCAATGCATGAAATGAAAGTGAAAAGTGAAAGGGAAGTCGCTCAGTCGTGTCCGACTCCTAGCGACCCCATGGACTGCAGCCTACCAGGCTCCTCTGTCCATGGGATTTTCCAGGCAAGAGTGCTGGAGTAGGGTGCCATTGCCTTCTCCAAATCTTGCCATACTGAAAATCAATTAAAAATGTAATCTTAGAGCTAAAATTTATTTAGTATCTGTCAAATTCTAACTACTTTATCACTATGCTGTAAGAAATGTATTATTATTTTTCCTACTGTATAGAAGAGAGAAATGAGTCCCAGAGAAATTAAATAAATAGCTCAAAATGAAACAACTAATTAATATCAAGTCTGAACTTATCTCCGGTTTTCTCTGATTTCTATGATTGTGTTCATATGTAAAACCACACAAACATGTAAGACAGAAAATCAAAAGTAGAGTCAAAGGCATGATGAAAACAATTATTAGGATAACATTGAAAAAGTAACAAATTTTAATTCCTTCTTCTATTACCATGCCAGCATTGTATTCATTAATTCTCTGAAGAATAAAATGCTTAATTGGATAATAATTTTGTTTATAAAAAATTAAATTATATTCTCTGTAAACTTTTTCTCTATAAATAGATTAATTCATATATGATTTAATAACACATTTGAGGCCAAAAAATTAGACTAATTTTAAAATACATAAGTATAACAAGTTTTTAAGAGCAATTTTTAAGTACAGATCTATGAGATGAAAGAAAGCAAAAGTGACAGCTATTAAGAGCATATGAACAGTTTTTTTTTGTTTTTAATGAATAAGAGAAAGATACCACGTATGATCTTACTTCAAGGTAGACATATGTCTATTTCACTAAGATGAGTAGGACAAATTAATATTTTACTAAACTACAACCTTATTAGCTAGAACAGTCAAAATTTACTTAATATACCCACATTTCAAAATAAGTTTATTTTGCTTTATCTTATTTTTGTTTTTTGAGAAATATACATGTCTACAAATAAAAGTGATTGGGACAGAGGAAAGGGACCAGATAGATGATTAAATAGTTAATTCCACTAGGGAATTTTAAGTTAAAAAAAAAAAAAAGAAGAAGAAGAAAGAAAATCTTGTAACCTAATGATCACTCAGGAAAATAGATTTGCTTAACTACAAAATCAAGCAGGCTTGCTTAGCAACAAAACCATACAATGCAAGCATGAGACATGGTCCAAAAGAATAAAACAATAGTGGAGTGAAACCCACACCCTGCTCAGTAAGATCAGTAAGTTAATGAATCCTAGGACCAGCTTTTATGCACACACTAAAAACAAAAATATAAGGAAAAGATGACATTACACTGAAACCTGAGATAATTTACTATATTTTAGTATGTTACCCCCTTTTTGCTCATTTCCACTGTGCCATGACAGTCCCCATTTGACCATGTAGGAACAAGAAAACTCCCTCCCTTGCCTGATGTGGAGGAGGAGCTGATGTTGGAAGCTTGATGTCTACTCAAGAATGAGGAAGAAGGTGGTCTTTTCTCCCTCCCCACCTCTCCTTTGATTATAAAACAGTAGCCCACTAAGTTCTCAGTGCAACATCCTCTTGCCCACTTGCTTATAAACCTCACAAGAGCCCAATTCTTGCATCTTATTGAGAATCCTCTTGCTTAATTCTTTCTGCCCTGAAACATAAAGAATTGGAGCCTCCCAAAACACATTTTTACAGTTTCAATAGTATTCCTTAAAATTTAAATATACTTAAAAGAAAATTTTATTTAGATATCTAGTTTATTGGATAGGTTGGCAAGCTTGTTGTAAGAGAAAATTTCTTCAGAGATTCTGATCTAATAAATCCAAAGATTCCAAGCATTTGCTATGTATTGTTGTTGCTATTCATTTAAGAAATTTCAGAGGATTTGCTGAAACCTTTATAATTACTTATAACAAATATACTGAGATTGTGAAATATAACCAAACTAGTAGATAGAATGGGTCAGAACAACTTTGTATGTTTGTATAAAGAGAACATAGAGAAATATATGAATTCTGCTCACTTTTCAGTGATAAAACAAAAGAAAAATCTGCCATGAAACTTCAACAGAGTAAAGGTTTTACTAAGTTCTTTCATCTATATCTTAGCTTGATAGAAATAGCTGTATTAAAAAAAAAAAAAAAAAAAACTAAGAGAAGCCTTGTCTCCCTACTGTTAAAATGAATTATCTAAATTTGCTAGAGAGTGAGATTCAAATATCCCAAGACAAGCATGCAAATTATGCATAACTCAACTTTATACCCCTGGAGAATTGTAGGCAAATTCAAAGTGCCTCCTAGTGAGGAAGAAAGGCTATAAACTTTGTAGACCCTCAGTTAATGTGTTAATGAAGTTCAGGGCTCTGAAAACAAGATTTTATTTAACTAATAGCAGTTCAGTCACTTTCTAATTCACAAAATACTAGGAAGAGCTTATTTATTTATTTATTTATTTTGAGGCTTGCTTATTACCATATGATTCTTATATCACTTTCTGATATAGATTACTTACTAATAGATTCCTATTTCTTATGGTTGTAGAATATTAACTATGATTAACCTGAAAAGATGAAAGAAAGATGTCTTTGCTATTAATGAAAAATCTCTCATCTATGGATAATGTATTTAAATTGTAGTAAACTGTCCTACAGCTCCACACAGATGTTAGTTGCTATGACTAAGAGCCGTGTCAAGAGAATACTTAGATCCCCATCTTAGGGAGCTGACATTGCTAATCCTCTAACAGTGTTTATTTAACACTGAAATAATAACCTGGGGGCACTGACTCAAAGGCAGATTTCTGGGCCTTTCCTTAACTTAATGGAATTTGGATGGCCTTAGAATATCCATTCTTTACAAACTTCTCAGGAAGCAGAGCACACACTGCTAAAAGTTTAGCAGTTAAGTCTGATTTTGAGGAATAGCCATGGAGTAAACAAAGATTTAAATTTAAATCCTCAAACTTTTCATGTAAAAAACTGTAAAATATTAAAAAAGAAAAAAAAGCAAAAGCTATAGCCATAAAGCATACAGACTAAGTTTAAATTTGTTTCTGAACTATCTCATGTTTTAAAGGCATCATTATGCATCAATATGTGCACATGGGAAAGTGGCTTTTCAACTCAGCTGACCGCACACATACTGAATGTCTATTATGCAAACAGAACTGGCTAATTCTGGGAATACAAAGATGATCAGTATACCATCCCTGTCCACAAAAATCTCTTTGTTATCTAGAGGTTGACCATAGGGATTACATATATTTAGGATAAGAAGAACATCTTTAAATATTTGTAAGTCTATTTTTAAGTTGACTCAAATATTTATTAAACTATTTTAGCTCTCAATCACATTATTGGCTTTTTTTGTACTCAGCTTCCAAAGCACAATAATAGGTAACCAAAAAATAATGTGAGATAATATGTATGTTATCAGTTATATTTAATCTCCTGTTGAGTAGTCATTGCTATTTTGGACTCCTTTTTCCTACTCTAACTACTTAGTGAGTGAAGTCGCTCAGTCGTGTCTGACTCTTAGCGACCCCATGGACTGCAGCCCACCAGGCTCCTCCGTCCGGAGGAGACAGACACGACTGAGCGACTTCACTCACTAAGTAGTTAGAGTAGGAAAAAGGAGTCCAAAATAGCAATGGCTAAAAGACAAAAAAAGGAAAAAGCCCACAAAAATAGGTCAAAGGAAGGTCTGAGGACTGGAGTAAGAACCTCAGGTGAAGCAAACAGCCCTCCTGGTTAGCACAATTTACATAGGGTAGGCTCAGGGGTAGGAGAAAAAACAAAAAAAAACAAAAAAAAACATAAAAAGAGGAGCCAAAATTGAGCCTCTGGCTTCTCTTCTCTTCACTTCTTTTGGGTCAGCCTGTCCTCACATCCTGCCTCACACTTTGAGGATGTATTTTCCTTTGCTTGCCAAGTAAAACTGAGCTGTAACTGACATAATACTGAGCTGTAACACTGGTCCATCCGTCACTTCAAATTGTTGCTGCGGTAAGTCAGAACAAAGGAAATTACACACTCCCCTGACATATCTGGTGCTGTTTCTTGGATTTAACCTGGATGAAACAACGTCAGCCTGGCCCTCATGAGGCAGAGACCAAGCACAGCAGAAGCCCAACTTGGTGAAAGCTCCCATGGTGGAAGCTGAATGCAAAGAAAACCCAGCACAGTGGAACTGACAGGATGCCCAGTGAGCTGGAAACCAGGACAGCAAAAACAAACTTGGTAGAAAGCTCACATGGCTCAGTCTCAGATTTCAAAAGACCCTGTTAAGGGGTTAAGGTAGGATGTCCTCAATCCTATGGCTGGGGTGACATATGGCTAACAAAATCTTAATGTTGTGGCCTGGGTGTGGGTTGGAAAAGAATTTCCAGACATGAGGCAGAATGAGAGGCAAATAAAGTTTATTACAGTGGAAGACACTATTAGAAGAGTGGGCCAGCACAAGGGAGAATCAACATTGAACAGGGGTCCTTAGTCCACTTTTATACCCATGGTACAAAGAGTTGGATAGGGGTTTTGTGGGTAATTTGCTGATTGGATGAGGCACATATACTGGGTGGGGGTAGGGAAGAGTAAGGCAAATATCTTCTCCCTATGTGGTAGTGGAGTAGCCATCATGGTCAATAAAAGAGTCCAAAATGCAGTATTTGGATGCAATCTCAAAAATGACAGAATGATCTCTGTTCGTTTCCAAGGCAAACCATTAAATATCACAGTAATCCAAGCCTATGCCTCAACCAGTAACACTGAAAAAGCTGAAGTTGAATGGTTCTATGAAGACCTACAAGACCTTTTAGAACTAACATCCCAAAAAAGATGTCCTTTTCATTATAGGGGACTGGAATGCAAAAGTAGGAAGTCAAGAAACACCTGGAGTAACAGGCAAATTTGGTCTTGGAATACAGAATGAAGCAGGGCAAAGGCTAATAGCGTTTTGCCAAGAGAATGCACTGGTCAAAGCAAAACCCTCTTCCAATACAAGAGAAGACTCTACACATGGACATCACCGGATGATCAACACCAAAATCAGACTGATTATATTCTTTCCAGCAAAAGATGGAGAAGCTCTATACAGTCAGCAAAAACAAGACTAGGAGCTGACTGTGGCTCAGACCATGAACCTCTTACTGCCAAATTCAGACTTAAATTGAAGACAGTAGGGAAAACCACTAGACCATTTAGGTATGACCTAAATCAAATCCCTTATTATTATACAGTGGAAGTTAGAAATATATTTAAGGGACTAGATCTGATAGACAGAGTGCCTGATGAACTATGGATGGACGTTCATGACATTGTACAGGAGACAGGGATTAAGACCATCCCCATGGAAAAGAAATGCAAAAAAGCAAAATGGCTGTCTGAGGAGGCCTTACAAAGAGCTCTGAAAAGAAGAGAAGTGAAAAGCAAAGGAGAAAAGGAAAGATATAAGCATCTAAATGCAGAGTTACATAGAATAACAAGGAGAGATAAGAAAGCCTTCCTCAGTGATCAATGCAAAGAAATAGAGGAAAACAACAGAATGGAAAAGACTAGAGATCTCTTCAAGACAATTAGAGATACCAAGGGAATATTTCATGCAAAGATGGGCTTGATAAAGGACAGAAGTGGTATGGACCTAACAGAAGCAGAAGATATTAAGAAGAGGTGGCAAGAATACACAGAAAAACTACAAAAAAGAGCTTCATGACCCAGATAATCACAATGGTGTGATCACTGACCTAGAGCCAGACATCCTGGAATGTGAAGTCAAGTGGGCCTTAGAAAGCATCATTACAAATAAAGCTAGTGGAGGTGATGGAATTCCAGTTGAGCTATTCCAAATTCTGAAAGATGATGCTGTGAAAGTGTTGCACTCAATATGCCAGCAAATTTGGAAAACTCAGCAGCGGCCACAGGACTGGAAAAGGTCAGTTTTCATACCAATCCCAAAGAAAGGCAATGACAAAAATGCTTAAACTACTGCACTCATTGCACTCATCTCAAATGCTAGTAAAGTAATGCTCAAAATTCTCCAAGCAGGCTTCAGCGATAATGTGAACCGTGAACTTCGAGATGTTCAAGCTGGTTTTAGAAAAGGCAGAGGAACCAGAGATCAAATTGCCAACATCCGCTGGATCATTGAAAAAGCAAAAGAGTTCCAGAAAAACATCTATTTCTACTTTACTGACTATGCCAAAGCCTTTGACCATGTGGATCACCATAAACTGTAGAAAATTCTTAAAGAGATGGAAATATCAGACTACTTGACCTGCCTCTTGAGAAACCTATATGCAGGTCAGGAAGCAACAGGTAGAACTGGACATGGAACAACAGACTGGTTCCAAATAGGAAAAGGAGTACTTCAAGGCTGTATATTGTCACACTGCTTATTTAACTTATATGCAGAGTACATCATGAGAAGTGCTGGGCTGGATGAAGCACAAGCTGGAATCAAGATTGCCGGGAGAAATATCAATAACCTCAGATATGCAGATGACACCACCCTTATGGCAGAAAGTGAAGAGGACCTAAACAGCCTGTTGATGAAAGTGAGAGAGGAGAATGAAAAAGTTGGCTTAAAGCTCAACATTGAGAAAACGAAGATCATGGCATCTGGTTCTGTCACTTCAAGGGAAATAGATGGGGAAACAGTGGAAACAGTGTCAGACTTTATTTTTTGGGGCTTCAAAATCACTGCAGATGGTGACTGCAGGCATGAAATTAAAAGACGCTTACTTCTTGGAAGGAAAGTTATGACCAATCTAGATAGCATATTGAAAAGCAGAGATATTACTTTGCCAACAAAGGTCCGTCTAGTCAAGGCTATGGTTTTTCCAGTGGTCATGTATCGATGTAAGAGTTGGACTGTGAAGAAAGCTGAGCACCGAAGAAGTGATGCTTGAACTGTGGTGTTGGAGAAGACTCTTGAGAGTCCCTTGGACTGCAAGGAGATCCAACCAGTCCATCTTAAAGGAGATCAGTCCTGGGTGTTCATTGGAAGGACTGATGCTAAAGCTGAAACTCCAATACTTTGGCCACCTCATGTGAAGAGTTGACTCATTGGAAAAGACCCTTATGCTGGGAGGGATTGGGGACAGGAGGAGAAGGGGACGACAGAGGATGAGATGGTTGGATGGCACCACCGACTCAATGTACATGAGTTTGAGTGAATTCCGGGAGTTGGTGATGAACAGGGAGGCCCTTCGTGCTGCGATTCATGGGATCGCAAATAGTCGGACATGACTGAGCGACTGAACTGAATGGGGTAGGAAGGGAGACAGGTTATAATGCTCAGGAGGACCTGAAATTTGTTAATAGTTACAACATGGGGAAAGGAAGGATGATAAGGGTCTGGTTTTTCCATTCCTGCATTCCAAGATCCTCCTTGGTTTTATATGCTCTTTTGTCCTTGGGTCACCACACTTAATTCCTTTATAATCTCTCATTTCTTGTTTCTTTGAACCCCTTGCAAACAGGCGAGCAGCAGTGTGTGCAATTGAGGGACTCTGGCAGGGGCTACTTAGTAGCTGTTGCCCAAGCAAGCGGGGGTTCTTTGTCCTTAACCTGCTTTGTGCCAAGGATCAGGCCAATTAAAACTGTGAGCACAGGTCAGGTATTTAGCAGATTTTCCAGCAGGTTATGAAGGCGATTCCTTGGCACGATTTTCCCACTCTTTTTTCCTCCTTGTCTTCATCTCCTCTCTCCATCTATGCAACTGTTTACAAAATATTGGACAGGTCATCATTTTTCAATTACTGAAGGTTGTGTTTGAAACTGATTACCTAAGATTGGGACTCAAATCTACGTGGCAGGGACTGTGCTATGCTTAGTCAGTCAGTTGCATCTGACTGGGACTTGACCCTAGCCAAAATGTACAGTGCCTGGTCTTAGGACCTAATGAAGCTCAGGCTCTTGATGTCATTGCAAAAACGTCAGTGAGAGACACAGTGATAGGTAAGAGGTGGATTTGTTTGGATTTAGAGAGGAGCACAGGCCACAGAGGGCAAGTTCCAGTGCTGTGGCCATGGAATGTGGTGTGGTTAGTTTTTGTGAGCTGGGTGATTTCATATGCTAATGAGTAGGAGGATCATTCCAACAATTGGGGAATGCCTTGGAACAGTCATGATGCCTCTGTGTGTGTCATTTAGCTTTCAGATTGAGAGGCAAGGTTTAGTTAAATTTGATAAATTTGACTTGTGTGTCATCTTGGGCCCATTTGATTTTAATCAGTTGACTTGTGTGTCATCTTGGACCCATTTGATTTTAATCAGTTTATGTTAGACCTTGGGCTATGTCATTCTTTCAAAGGTTGTGCCCTGCTCCCTTAGCTCCTGTTTCATGCTCTTTTCCTAAGCCCTATCAGGGCCCACAGTGTTGCCTCTATAATCTCCTGGAGGGAAAACCAGAAAATAGCTTGCCCTTGGGAGGGAAATACTGTATAATATCCAATCTCTCTAGATATTCCAGCCTTCATCTTCCATGTTTCGTACAACATGTGCAACAACGGTATTCTCAGTGAACTCACTAGGGCTGGTGACAGGCACACAATGCCTGCTAGAAGTCTGTCTGTTGGTGGCATCCCTTTAAGGGCAATTGGGCTTCCATGGATAATGTTTGCCACTTGGTGAGTTAGCCCTGCAGGCCATTTGGGCCCAAACCCTTATCATCCTTCTCTTAAATTTATAAATGTACCCTCAGATCAAATCTCCTCTCCACTTTTATGGAACATCTGTTCTGTTGCTTCTTACCAATTTGTTCTTAAGCCACTTACTAACTCCTACAACCAGAACTCTGTTCTCTTGTAGGCATTGCTCCACCCTGCTTATGATTAAAATATTCTTAATGCCCCTAACAGGACCAGATAACCCAATCCTTTGTCATTACTTATTATTACCTAAAGTGGGTCTATGACAATGAAATATTTACCACTGGAAACATCCTAAACTGCTCTTATGGAGGACTAGAGGAAGAAATCAGTGCCTTACATTCCCTCAGAGCAATAACAGGATAAGGCTTATGGCTATTTCCCCAGGTTCCCAGTTTCAGGCCATAGCTTTGTATTGCTTTACATCATGGTATCTATTCCCATCTGTGGTGGAGAAACCGGCAATGATTTAAGATTACAACCCCTTAATCCTAAGCAGCAGTAGTCATGCTGGATACCTTGGGGACGCCCAACTCCAGCCTGGGATCCCAGGAGGTTGATCTGCCTCAACCTGCCTAGGGATCTGGTCCCTGGGAGGTTGTCACACCTCAATCTGCTCAGAGATCTGCCAATCCAGGGGTTCCAGGAGGTTGACATATCTCGACCTGCCCAGGGACCCAATTTTTGGGAGGCTGACATGCCTCGACCTGCCTGGGGATTTGATCTTCAGGAGGCTGTCATGTCTCAGCCGGTCTGGGGATCTGCACCCTGACCTGGAGAAGCCTGGCTCTCAGGTTGCAAGAGAACTTGGTAGGATACATTTCAGAAAGATTCACCCCTAAGGAAGTCCACCCGTAAAAATAGAAGGAGGCCTACTCTTTTTTTTTTTTTCCCCTCCCTGTCATCACTATCTTTTTTCAGGTAGGAAATAACCAATCCACTTCCTAACAGACACCCTTGAGATGCACCCTTGAGATAACCAGAAGCTGTTCAATCCTCTAACCTTAAGGAGAAGTTGCTTAAAATTCTTTGTGCCATTGCCTGGCCATGGTGTCCTCAGGGATAAGGAACTCTTGCCTGAGTATGGAAGTTTAAATTACAATATGATCCTGCAGCTAGACTTATTCTGCAAAAGACAAGAGAAATGGACATAGATACCCTGTCCAAATTTTCTCCTGACTAAGTGATATGAAGGAACTCTGTCTTAAGTATGGGATTGTATACCTGAAAGTGAGCTGACTAGGCAAATGGTGTTAGGCACAGACAACCAAGAGAAGGAATCCCGCCCCTCCCCCCCTGCCTGCCGCCCCCATGAAGGCTTACTTCCCATGGCTCCCGAGTTGCCTGGTGCTCCTTCCTTGTATTCAAAAGTGCCCCCATATCCAGGATCACCCCCTCCACAAAAACCAACTTGAGTACGTCACTTAGTTGAAACTGGAGGAGAATTCAGACCAACCCGGGTCCATAAGCCCTTCTCCCTCTGAGAACTAAGATAGATCAAACCAGGCCTGGGAAGCTATACAGATGACCCAGGCAAATATACAGATACATTGCAACACATTACCTTAGCCCTTGATTTAACGTCAAAGGACATCATGGTCATATTTAGTCAAACTTTTTCTGACCCTGAGTATGCTGGGGTATTAAAGGAAGCATGAAGGTATGCTAGGGGGCTTCACAGGTCAAGCGATAAATACCCAGTGGGGGAAACTGCGGTCCCCTCATCAGGTCCTAATTGGAATTATAATAATATGTAATATGGGAATTATAATAACCCTAAGAACATCTGAGAAAGGGATTATTTTCTGATCTGTGTAAAGACAGGACTAAAAGCAGCCCAGCAAAAAGTAATCAGCTATGCCTGATTACTCAAGAGCCCAATAAGAACACCATTTCCTTTCTGGAAAGGCTAAAAGAGGCCTTCCAAAGTTTACCAATCTGGACTTAGATTCTTAAGAGGGACAGGTGATTTTAAAGGACAAATTCCTGTCCCAATGTGCATTAGACATCAGGATAAAGTTATAACAGCTACAGGACCCTGCTACCTCTTTAGATGAGAAGGTCCAGACAGCCACCATACCTTTTATAACAGAGAACAGGAAAGGGAGGAGCCAAGGCCCAGGAAAGGGAGAAAAGGAAAGAGACAAGGCATGCCCAGGTGCTGACTGCCCTCCAGGGAAGCCCTATGGCAAACACCCAGCCCTTAAAGGACAAGGCAGGGGGCAAATACCTCAATTATAGACAAGTGGGACATTGGGCCAAAGTGTCCAAACCATGACAAGTTTCCTAAAATGGCTTGCTACAAATGCCATCAGTTGGGGCATTAGGTGGCACTCTGTCCTTGGGACACAAGAGCCTCAAAGTCAAGCGCCAAGCCTTCCCTTATGATGGTTCAACAGGACTGAAGCAGCCCACTTCAGCCAGCCCACATGTCACAGATAACCATCACAGGGCTGGAACCAAGGGTGCAATGGGATATGGCAGGTAGGTCCGAGAATTCCTTGGTTGACACAGGGGCTACCTAGTCTGTCCTGACCTCCTACTCTGGAGCCTTCTCCTCCCAAACTTTTACCATTTTGAGTGCTACAGGAAAAGCAATTACAAAAAGATTCACCTGAGCACTTCTTTGTTGCTAGGATGGACAAATATTTTCCCACCAGTTTTTGGTGGTCCCTGAGTGTCCTATTCCCTTATTGGAAAGACATCTTTCCCTGCCTTTGAAATCTTGCAGCTATTGCAGTCCTAATAGAAGATGCTTTAAAACACTCTTTTGAGGTCAAACTATTTTTACCAGTCACCAAGTGAAACAACTCCTGAATGGGAGAGGCCATTTATGGATGTCTGATCAAAGGATCCTCAGATATCAAGTAGTGCTAATGGAAAATCCAGGCCTGACTATATCCCCTTGTGAGGTTCTTAACCCAACTACCCTCCTGCCTACCTCTGAGGTCTCTCTTCTCTTTCACTCTTGCCTAGAAATCTTGGACCACTGGACAAAACCCAAGAGGGATTGTCAGAAAATCTTCTGACCAATCCTGAGGAAATCATGTACACTGACGGAAGCAGCTTTGTCTTGGACGGAAAAAGAAGAACTGGATATGCAGTAGCCTCCAATTTTGAGATCACAGGTGCTAAACATTTGCCACCAGTTACTTTGGCCCAATTAGCTGAACTCATAACCCTGACTGAGCTTTAGGGCTGAGAAAAGGAAAAAGAGTAGCCATTTACACTGACTCCAAGTATGCCTTTGTGGTGCTACATACACACTGCTATTTGGAAAGAAAGAGAACACTTGACCACCTGAGGGTTCCCAATGAAATATGGTGATCAAATCCTTAGGCTCTTGAAGGCAGTCCATCTGCTCATTGAGGTTTCAGTCTCCCACTCTAAAGGGAGCACAGAAGTGGTACAAGGGAAACAAGCAGCCGATCAGGCAGCTAAGAGAGCAGCATTACAGAACAATGACCTAATAGGGGTTGCCACCTTAGATCCACAGACTAATTTGCCAGAAACTCCTTCATAAACTGAAGGAGAGACTCTTAAAGCTAAGAGTGAGGGCTTTCACAAAGATCATATGAGGGTGGTTCCAAAAGGAGGGGTTCCTTTTTCTGCCTGGGAACCTTCAATGGAAGTTGGTTAACTCCTTATATGCCACCACTCATTTAGGGGAAAAGGCCCTCCAAAGATTACTAGAAAGGTCCTTCAGAGGAACAAGCCTCCAGACAACTAGAAGGCAAGTGTTCTCCTTTTGTCCCACTTGTCAGTTAAACAACGCTCAAGGAGCCCAAAGACACCAGCTGGCCCAGCCTGCCCAACAATGTGGTACCTACCCAGGAGAGGACTGGGAGAAGGACTTCACCCAGATGCCAGTTTCTCAAGGGTATAAATACCTATAAGTCATGACAGATACATTCACAGGATGGACTGAAGGCTTTCCCACCCAGACTGAGAAGGCTGAGGAGGTGGTAAAAAAAAACTGCTCTATGAAATCATTCTGAGATTTGGTCTGCCAAGATCATTACAAAGTGACAATGGGACATCATTTTCTTCTAAGGTCATCCAAGGGGTCTCTAAAGCATTGGGCATTACTTATTATCTCCATTGTGCCTGGAGGACTCGGTCTTCAGGAAAAGTAGAAAGAGCCAATCAATTATTAAAATCAGCGATTAAAAAGATAACCCAGGTGACCTCCCTGGGATGGAAGGAGGCTTTACCAATAGCTCTCCTCCACATCCATATTGCCCCTAAGGAACAGGTTGGTCTTAGTCCTTATGAGATGCTATATGGGAGACCATTTGTTTATGTCAATGACCTCTTCCTAGATCCAGAGGCTCAGACCCTCCGGTCTCATACCATGGCCACTGGGCAATTCCAATAAGATATACACTTGTGGGGTGTCAACCAGGACCCAAAAGATTCTAAAGAACCACCACTATGTGCTCCAGGGACTCAAGTCCTAATTAAAATCTGGAAAGATGGGTCCCCAAAGGCTCAACTCCAGCTCACATGGAAGGGCCCCTTCCCTGTAATACTTTCTACCCCTACAGCAGTCAAGTTAACAGGATACGACTCCCGGATTCACTACTCACAAGTCAAGCCATGGAAGAAAACTGAAGAGGACAATCAGTATACCTGTGAGCCCCTGGGAGATCTCAGATACCTATTTAGAACTACAAATGAGTACCATTCTAATGAACAGCCAAAAATTAAGTTTCTGGGGATAAAATTTCTCAGGATAGCTCTAAAGAGCCAGCACAGCTTGGTAAGGGTTGTACTCCAAAACAGACAAGAGATAGATCTCCTGATCCCTGAACAAGGAGGGACTTGAGCCATCTTGGATGAGATATGTTTTTTCTGGGTAAATACCTCCAGCTAAAGTTTAAGAAAGTCTCACAGTCCTCAAGAAAAACAAAACATTCAGATCCTACAGGAGCTCAAAGAATGAGCTGGAGAGTTCTTGGGGTGGCTACAATCTCTCTTTGTGGATCCTTCTTCTGGTGATGGAGGATTTGGAGCTGGCTAATGCAGAAAGCTGAGCACTGAATAATTGCTGCTTTTGAACTGTGGTGTTGGAGAAGACTCTTGAAAGTCCCTTGGATTGCAAGGAGATCCAACCAGTCCATTCTAAAGGAGATCAGCCCTGGGTGTTCTTTGGAAGGATGATGTTAAAGCTGAAACTCCAGCACTTTGGCCACCTCATGCGAAGAGTTGACTCATTGGAAAAGACTCTGATGCTGGGAGGGATTGGGGGCAGGAGGAAAAGGGGGCGACAGAGGATGAGATGGCTGGATGGCAACACTGACTTGATGGACCTAAGTTTGAGTGAACTCTGGGAGCTGGTGATGGACAGGGAGGCCTGGTGTGCTGAGACTCATGGGATTGCAGAGTCAGACATGACTGAGTGACTGAACTGAACTGAATGCCCCTACTAATCCCTGTTATCACAATATTGATGCTGCTTGTGATTGATCCATGTATTATCAATTGTGTAACGCAGTTTGTCTCTGCCCAGGTCAATAAGCTACAACATGCAGTGCCAGTTCAATAAGGATATATAAAACTACACCTGACCATGGGGAATATCACTCACCCTTAGATAGACACCACTATAAAGACTCTGAGGCTTGAGATTAGCAAGAGGAGGAAGCCCAATACCCCTCACCATCCCAGCTCAGTAGGAAGTAGCCAGATAGACCTCGATGGAGGCCTCTATTCCCAAAGAATTTGCACTTCCCATCTCTTGAGGGGGGAATTTTAGGTACTTAGAATAGGAAAAAGGAGTCCAAAAAATAGCAGTGGCTAAAAGACAAAGAAAAAGCCTGCAAAAATAGAACAAAGGAAGGTCTGAGGACCAGAGTAAGAACCTCAGGTGAAGCAAACAGCTCTACTGGCTAGCCCAATTTACATAGGGCAGGCTCATGGGGAGGAGAAAAAAAAAAGTATAAAAAGAGGAGCCTCTGGCTTCTTTTCTCTTCTCTTCACTTCTTTTTGGTCGGCCCACCCTCACGATTCAAGGATGTATTTTCCTTTGCTTGCCAAATGAAACTGAGCTATATCACCAAGCTGTAACACTGGTCTGTCCATTGCTTCAAATTTTTGCTGCGGTGAGACAGAACTGAGGAAATTACACACTCCCCCAACACTCCTAAATGGAAGACTTACCAATAGTCTCTCCATCATCCCAAAACAGAGATCCTTGTGCCATCTGATTATCATCTACAGCAACAATGAGCTTCATGTAATTCTGTCGGCTGTAAAAAGAATATAATTTTATCAACATTTAAAGAGTATCAAGTGTTTTATTGTATGTGTCCAAAGAACACAAATAAGAATATCAATTAAGGAGAATACAAATTGTTTTAGGAAAATAAAATAAGAGGATTTTCCTGGCTTCCCTGCTGGCTCAGATAGTGAAGAATCTGCCTGTAATGCAGAAGATCTAGGTTCAATCCCTGGCCTGGAAAGATCCTCTGGAAAAGGGAATGGCTACCTACTCCAGTATCCTTGCCTGAAGCATTCCCTGGAGAGAGGAGCCTGGTGGGATATAGTCCATGGGATCACAGAGAGTCAGATACAACTGAGTGACTAACAAGAATGGAAAGTATATAAACCACAAACCCTTCATATTTAATAGAAAATATCATGCATATCTTTGATATCAAGGATTCACCTACTATAGAAAATCAGAAGTGACCTCATTTATAATTAAAACTATGTTAAGGTTATTAATGTATTTATTTATACTTTCCATGATAATTCTGCAATTGACCATTAAACATAAAGCTATTTCAGTAGCATGTTTTAATCCTTATGACTTAAGTTATCTTCATATTTCCATATATAAATAATTTAATTATCATTGGCAGTTGTTAATAAGAATGTAAAGAGTAGCTAGTAGAAAATTGCAAATCTTCTCCTTGGATTGAGCAATACTTACCATCTTCTGCCTACAATATGCTTATTTCTGAATTAAGTATCTGCTTCCATGTTCAGTATACAAATCACTTGGTTTAACAGCCTTATACTGCCATGGAAGGATTAATTATGTTTAGCTATCTGCCTTTTCTGAACACAAATGTTAAAGGCTGTACTACTATGGAAGTCTCCTAAAATATCCAAAATATCTAAAGTTCAAATCTCCATAGCAACTTTATACTTTCCGTGTAAAGATTTTAGCATGTCTTAGCAAGTATGTATATATGTATTTCAGTTCACTGTCACTGAATTAAAATATAAGTAGATCTTATTAGCAACATGAAAATACGGTTTAACATAATTTCCCAACATACTTAAATGAGATTAAGAGAAGCTTCACAACTTTCATTCTACCCTGTATATAGAGTTTACCCTTGAACAACATATATCCAAGTAAGCACAGTTCCTCTGCACCCACAGATTCAGCCAATCACGGACTGAGTGGTACTGTACTATTTACTATTGAAAAATATCCACATATAAGTGGACTCATGTAATTTAAACCCATGTTGTTCAAAGGTTAACTGTATACCTAAATATCTTATTTACTTTACCCATTTACACACGCATACCCACACACACACACACACACACAGAATGGCCTCTCTAGTCCTCTTTAATAACAAGGATTCTTCAAGGCACAACTTATAACTGGTATCCTTCACGAGACTCTCACTTCTCAGGTGCAATTATTTTTCTCCTCTTTAATTGATATCAATATAAAGTATTGGAGGAGTACTGGAGCAGAGCATGGCAACCCACTCCAGTATTCTTGCCTGAGAATCCCCATGGACAGAGGAGCCTAGCCAGCTGCAGTTCATGAGGTTGCAAAGAGTCAGACACAACTGAGCAACTATCCACAACACAAGATAAGGTGTTGATAGAAATGGATCTGGATGGCTTTAGGAGATAGAAATAACCTATTCATGCCAGCTGGGGCTGTCAGCACATGTGAGACGAGGTACAACAGGACATGAGAAGAGGAACAGAACTGAGTCCTCTAGAATCTGAATAGCTAAGCCAGGAGTTGAACAGTGGAAATAGATCCTGTGATTGGTATCAGAGATTCATTCTTACATCAGTCATAGGAGACAGAATGGACCCACAACCCCTGGTAGATATGACACATCATTGAACAAGAGGGAGATAATGTCACATAAGTGGTCTTAGAAGATGTTCAGTTATAAATGGTAATGGATAGAAAATATGAATTACCTTTCATTGTAAAATGGGACAAGATTGATAAAAACAGGTCTGGTTCTTCTATGGACAACAGAAGACTTAGCAGTTTGAAGGAGTAGTGATATTGTCAATGGATATCTACTTTGATAAACTAAAGTGAATCAGGGAATGTGTCATAGTACTGATGGAGGAAGAAAAGGGGGACTGGAAAAGACAGAAGGAAAGGGAGGTCTTCTGAGCATTGTTTGCTTAAAGTTCATAGAAAAGCTCATTTTAAAAATATACTTTAATGAATAAAATAATACTTCTTTCCACATATCAGACTCAGAAAAAATAATAAGTCTTAGGTGAGGCAGCCATTTAAAAATACAAGACCTTTGCATGTTATCAATACCTTTGCATGTTTATACAGAAGACATTAAATTTCAGTTGTTTTTTTGGT
The DNA here is from genome assembly GCF_032452875.1 of Bos javanicus. Taxonomy (NCBI): domain Eukaryota; kingdom Metazoa; phylum Chordata; class Mammalia; order Artiodactyla; family Bovidae; genus Bos; species Bos javanicus. The sequence goes on along the minus strand of NC_083868.1, from coordinate 102,329,062 downwards.
CCGGAAAACATTCCTATCATGTTGGAAGTCAATTTTACATGAGTCAAGTTTCTGCATATTTAAGTACTGACAGTTTTTCTCCCTTCAAAGCAAATAGTGGATAATTTACTCAAAGTCTATTATAAAAGGTTGAGTTTCCCAAAACTTGGCATTTCTTCATTGTGACACAAACCTCCTGCATGGACAGTATCCACCTAGGTCACTTGATATCACTCACCTATATGGGACTTGGAGGTCAAATGAAAACTGAAGGAAACATGAAGCTCATATTTCTTGCTTTGCCATGAGTAAGACCTTTGTCTCAGACACAGTAGTCATGAAACTGGCAGGCTAACCTGTAAACTTGGAAGTAGGATAAAATCTCAGACCTTTCCTGGTTCTTGACAATTCTAGCATTATGTATCTGAAAATCTAATCTGAGTTCAGTAAACACTTTGTTTTTGTTGCTGTTGATCAGTTGCTAAATCGTGTCCAACTCTTTACAACTGTAGCTGCCAGGCTCCTCTGTCCTCCACTATCTCCCTGGTGTTGCTCAATTTCATGATCCATTAAGTCGGTGATACTCTCTAATCATCTCATCCTCTACTGCCCCCTTCTCCATTTGTCTTCAATCTTTCCCAGCATCAGGGTCTTTTCTAACAAGCTGGTTCTTCACATACAGGGCCAAAAAGGGGCTTCAGCAACAGTCCGTCCAATGAATATTCAGGCTCGATTTCCTTTAGAATTAACTGGTTTGATCAACTTGCAGTTCAAGGGACTCTCAAGACTTACACTTCACTTACCTGTAAAATGTATTGTTAGCAGGCTCTTGACATGGTAGGATGTAACCACCACGGACATGTAGGTTTATTTCATATAAAGGAGCTGCAAATGTATGAAATGTTTCTCTGACACCAATATCTTTGCCCTGGAAATGGGACAGTTGCAAGAAAAGAACAGAAGCAATAAAAGAATCATCAGCAATACTGGTACTTGAGGGGGCACATTTATAGAATCAAATAATATACTTTTTAATTAAAAAAATAAAACCACACACATTTATTCAGGAAGTTATGTTGGTTAAAGGATAAACCACTTTATTCCTTAGTTTATTTATAGCTTTGAAATTAACTTACCACTATTTTTTGTAGTATGCACATGCAGAAAATACATGGGTGTTTGATGGGTCACAAAAGCTATTCTTGACTTGTCACATATATTATTCTTGGAAGTAATGCATTACTGCTAACAATCTTCTTGCATACTTAATAAAAGGCAATGACCTTTTTGTGCACAATGTACAATTTTGAAATTTATTTAGTAAAATAAATCCATGACTATATAACAATCTATGGCACAAAAAATTAACTCTCTCACTGTTTGTTAATTTGATTCAGATATAATTGGTAAGAAACATCTTACTCTTTTTAAATGGAAAGGAAAATAAATATGTCATTATTAAAAAGGCTATAATCAAGATGTTACTCATTTATATTTTGTCAGTCCCCCAGAATTCTTTAATTACTTACTGTATGGTAATCAAACCACCGAGCATTAGGGACATAGCCTTCTACAGTGTCAACGTACTGGAATTTAAAAATATAGTCATTAAAAACATATATACCAAAGAATATTATTTTGTGAACAAAAATATGTGATGGGACTTACAGGTTCCAATACAGGAGTAACCATAAATGCTGGACCCCACAGAAACTGTTTGAATATATCCCAGGTTGGTTTTTCATTTAAAAACCTGGATAAAATATATACAAAGTTAAATCAAAGACATTTAGCTCTTCTAAATACAATAAAATAATTATTAAAATCATATTTTGAACTATGGACTTTTGTGGATTGAAATGCAAATCAAACTATAAAAGATCAAAAACAATTTCATCACTTGGAATTCAATATGTGAAAGTCATTCAGTCATGTCCAACTCTTTGTGACCTTATGGACTATACAGTCCATGGAATTCTCCAGGCCAGAATCCTGGAGTGGGTAGCTATTCCCTTTTCCGGGGATATTCCCAACCCAGGGATTGAACCCAGGTCTCCGGCATTGCAGGCAGATTCTTCACCAGCTGAGCCACCAAGGAAGTCCTGGAATTCAATATGTAGTGGTACAATATTTAATGAGTAAATCTGAGTATGACTAAACCTTCTGACAAAATGCAGAGTTGCAATGGACATGTAAGACCAACTGAGTGAGAAATCTCCTTTGAAGTGAACTTACATAGGTTCAAATATTAACTTTGACAAGTAGAAGATCAAAAACACAGGAAGCAAAGATACAAACACTCTGGAAGAAAAGTGTGAGGCTGTGAAAGTGCTGCACTCAATATGACAGCAAATTTGGAAAACTCAGCAGTGGCCACAGGACTGGAAAAGGTCAGTTTCATTCCAATCCCAAAGAAAGGCAATGCCAAAGAATGTTCAAACTACCGCACAGTTGCACTCATCTCACATGCTAGCAAAGTAATGCTCAAAATTATCCAAGCCAGGCTTCAGCAGTACATGACCTATGAGCTTCCAGATGTTCAAGCTGGCTTGAGAAAAGGCAGAGGAACCAGAGATCAAATTGCCAGCATCTGCTGGATCATGGAAAAAGCAAAAGAGTTCCAGAAAATATCTATTTCTGCTTTATTGACTATCCCAAAGCCTTGCACTGTGTGGATCACAATAAACTGTGGAAAATTCTGAAAGAGATGGGAATACAAGACCACCTAACCTGCCTCTTGAGAAACCTATATGCAGGTCAGGAAGCAACAGTTAGAAATGGACATGGAAAAACAGACTGGTTCCAAATAGGAAAAGGAGTACGTCAAGGCTGTATATTGTCACCCTGCTTATTTAACTTTTATGCACAGTATATCATGAGAAACGCTGGGCTGGACAAAACACAAGCTGGAATCAAGACTGTCAGGAGAAATATCAATAACCTCAGATATGCAGATGATACCACCCTTAAGGCAGAAAGTGAAGAGGAGCTAAAAAGCCTCTTGATGAAAGTGAAAGAGGAGAGTGAAAAAGTTGGCTTAAAACTCAACATTCAGAAGACTAAGATCATGGCATCTGGTCCCATCACTTCCTGGGAAATAGATGGGGAAACAGTGGAAACAGTGTCAGACTTTATTTTTGGGGGCTCCAAAATCACTGCAGATGGTGACTGCAACCATGAAATTTAAAGACGCTTACTCCTTGGAAGGAAAGTTATGACCAACCTAGATAGCATATTCAAAAGCAGAGACATTACTTTGCCAACAAAGGTCCATCTAGCCAAGGCTATGCTTTTTCCAGTGGTCATGTATGGATGTGAGAGTTGGACTGTGAGGAAAGCTGAGGGCCAAAGAATTGATGCTTTTGAACTGTGGTGTTGGAGAAGACTCTTGAAAGTCCCTTGGACTGCAAAGAGATCCAACCAGTCCATTCTAAAGGAGATCAGTCCTGGGATTTCTTTGAAAGGAATGATGCTAAAGCTGAAACTCCAGTACTTTGGCCACCTCATGCGAAGAGTTGACTCATTGGAGAAGACTCATGCTGGGAGGGATTGGGGACAGGAGGAGAAGGGGATGACAGAGGATGAGATGGCTGGATGGCATCACCTACTCGAAGGACATGAGTTTGAGTGAACTCCGGGAGTTGGTGATGGACAGGGAGGTCTGGTGTACTGTGATTCATGATGTTGTAAAGAGTCGGACATGTCTGAGAGACTGAACTGGCCTGAACTGAACTGCTTAATTTGAGTAAATATCCTCTGCATATTTTTTACTGGTTTATGAATAGTGAAATCTAACAAATTACCTCATTCAATTACTCTGATAATATAGGGCACACAAGAAGATAAGTATATCATGATTATTTCCATTTTTTTTTTCGTTTGTATATGTGTTTGTTTTTTACTTTGTGTAACATCCATAAGAAATGTATTTGCACTAAAAACAGAACATGTTAATGTTTTTGCAACTATATTCATAGAATTGAATTTCAAGATTTGGTCATATATAGTTTGCAATTTAAAGAGTAAATCCAAAACAATTTTCTATAGATAATGGGAGAAATAGGATGGTCTTCTTCAGTCAGGCATTTGTATGTGGTACATTTACTGGATTGCAGTAAACTTCAGTTAAATAAATTATAATATAGAGATAATATTACTTATTTCCAAGAATTCTCAAAAATACACAATGTAATAAGGTCTGTAAGTAATCTAAAACAATACTTGGTGTATAGTAGTTATTTCTAAAAATTATTACTTTTTAAAAACTGGTTAATGTATTTCATTTTTAATGGCACATATTGGACTGCTTTTTAGTAGATTTCCTCATGTAAATACTTATTAATCCAAAACGTACACTAAAACAACAAAAAATGTTTTAGTTTAAAATATTTTATATTGAAGTGAAAGTAGATTGGAAAGTGAAAGTCAAGGTCGCTCAGTCATGCTGACTCTTTGCTATCGCATAGACTACTCTTTGCTATTCCATGGGGAGTCCATGGAATCCCCCAGTCCAGAATACTGAAGTCGATAGCCATTCCCTTCTCCAGGGGATCTTCCCAACCCAGGGTTTAAATCCAGGTCTCCCGCATTGCAGGCAGGTTCTTTACCAGCTGAGTCATCAGGGAAAGCCCATTTTATATTGATTATTGAATAAAACAAAGAAAAGCTATTCTCTTTGTGGTAGGAAAAAAATAATGTGAACTTACTCATGCAAAAGGGGTCGGATAACAGTGCCACCATGAGCATGAATTTCATACATCTGTGTATAGAAGTAGGGCAATAAAGTGTATCTAATATTTAGAATATCCCTTGACATTGCAGAAAAAGTTTTATTCCAGGAAGCAGGATCTTGTCTCTGAAACAAAGCGAAATGAAATAGTCATAAGCTCCAGTCCTTGGTTAAATCATAATTTTCAAATACATATTTGAAGGATAAAAAGTATGGAATAATTTGAATCACCATCATATGCTATATACGTTCTTCACAAAATTCTTCTGGAGTAATATTTCTATCTCTTATGATGGAAAGACAGAGCATAATATTAACACTCTAATAAGAAAATGCAAATTAAGCCCATACATGATTTCATGTAGGTGAACCTACTTAAAGAGTAGTTTATATTTGAATAGGTGACAATTACCCTTGTCAACTGTGGTGATACTCACTATATGATGAAAAATCTAGGGGAGAAACAGAATGCTATACAAAAGTGGATTGAAATAGAGACATGCAAAGTCCATCACAATAACCCTGCACACTGTGATCTCATGAGAAATGAATAAACTATGGTACTGAAGAATTAATAGTATAGGAAAAGGAGAGGATCAAATTACTATTGCATAACAAAAAAGAACATGCCCACCAAATCTGCTCTGGAATCACTCTCCAGGTAAAAAGCCTAAAATTGATACTTGAAAGTTAAAAACTTCTCAATAATGTTATTATGGGCTTCCCTGGTGGCTCAGTGGTAAAGACTCTGCCTGCCAATGCAGAAGACTCAAGAGACGCTGGTTCAATCTCTGGGTCAGGAGGATTCACTGGAGGAGGAAATGGCAACCCGCTTGAGTATTCTTGATTGGGAAATTGCCTGGTGGGCTATAGTCCACGGGGTTGTACAACCCATGCATGCACCCAAACAATGTTATTGCACTTACTGGTTAAAAAATAATAATTGATTACTATCTTCCATTCTACTTTATACCAAGGGAACAAACAAGACTGCCACATGACTGCAGGGGACAAAACTTTCAATGTTTTTTGTGGTTATCAACAGGAACAGAGTTTTTAAGAGTGGTATCCTATCTATGAAGATTCCAACTTTTCTAGATTCCAGTAGTAAAAATGTTTGAATGGTGACCAACTGTTACATTGGTACATGTAGAATTGGAATAGGCAACCTTGAAAGTACAATGATCCAATAACTATTAAGCTCTGTCTTCTCCTACTGTTAGCAGTTTCCAAGTCAAGTTAGAAGAAAGAAGCAAAGACCATATCTGTTGCATACTAACTTTGTTGACATTATTTCAGTTTTTAAATGCTGAAAATAAGCATTTAATCCTAAACCATACATCCCTAAATTCAATTATACTACCTCCTAAACTTGAGACTTCTGTTCTTCACATTTTCATTCAGAAATACTTCACCCTTTCCAACTTCATAGTCTTAAAAACTCCAGGCACATTCCCACCTTGTGGTCTTTCACTTGTTCCCCTGACTTGAAATTCATCCCCATATGTTTAAATTTATTTCTTTCCCCAACTCAAGTCTCTGCTCTAATGCTAATGTCACTTTATCCAAGAGGACTTCCCTGAGCACCCCCTCTAAAACAGAACCCTCATAAATCTTTATCATTTTAGCTTACTCAAGTTTTCCCTCATATGACTTATTTGGACTTGCTCTTCTATAATATATTATATATAATATACTACAACTACTAAGTCACTTCAGTCATGTCTGATTCTGTGTGACCCTAGAGACGGAAGCCCACCAGGCTCCCCTGTCCCTGGGATTCTCCAGGCAAGAACACTGGAGTGGGTTGACATTTCCTTCTCCAATGCATGAAAGTGAAAAGTGAAAGTGAAGTCGCTCAGTCGTGTCCGACCCTCATCGACCCCACGGACTGCAGCCTTCCAGGCTCCTCCATCCATGGGATTTTCCAGGCAAGAGTACTGGAGTGGGGTGCCATTGCCTTCTCTGTATATATAATATATATGTATATAAAATTGTCTATCATCTCTATCCTTCCTGCATTATATAAATCATATAGTGCAAGGACTTTGTAAATTATTAAATAATAGATTTTCAATGAATTCCTCTTGAATAAAAGAAGAATTAAGGAATTATTAAAGAACCCCTGTTTAGGATTTTATTCATTCAAGCCTCAGTCTCCCAATAATACAGCATTCTGAATTGCATTATTGACATAATGTTCTCCTGTTAAAATATTCCTATCTTATCAACTTCTCTATTGCCCAACTTAGTATAAATTATTACAAAGAATTACAAATTCTCCCAAAATGTAGACTCATACTGCCTTTAACCTTGTATATATTTTCATTTTGTAATATAAATTTTTCCTTCTATTCTGACTAAAATTTCCCAGAGGTGACATGAATAATTCACAACACATGATGAACTCTACCATTCAGTTATTATGGCTAGAATGCATCCTTAAAAGACCAACTCCATCTACAATTCTTCCATGAGGTGCATTTTGATAATTTATCTTTTTTTCTATATTTTTTCACCAAAAGTGAATATCACAAAATTTAGCACTTAGTTAGATACTATCTTCAATTGTTTATACTTTTCCATGAGCTGTGTGCTAAGTCGCTTCAATCGTGCCCAACTCTTTGCAACCCTATGGAACATAGCCCTCCAGGTTCCTCTGTCCATGGGATTCTTCAGGCAAGAATACTGGAGTGGGTTGCCAACCTCCTCCAGGGGATCTTCCAGCCCAAGGACTGAACCCACTTTTCTTATGTCTCCTGAACTGGCTGGCAAGTTCTTTACCACTAACGCCACCAACCACCTCACTCAAAAAGTTCTTCCAGTTTAGTAAAGTATATATAAAGTATATAGTGCTACCACATATAAATTAGTTCTCATGATTCCCTTTTCCTTTTATTTCTTCTCAACTCATTTTTAAAATGTTTGCTGTTTAAACTTGCCAATTTCACGCATTGATACTAATATTTTAAATGACTTTTTCTAATTATTTAGGTTGAAGTCAATTTTTTTTTATTGTTCTATCCAGGTTTGTAAGGATTTCCAGAAGCAGTTTTTGCCCTGGCTTCCACAAAATTATATAGAGCAGCAGTACATATGCCAGCCAACCAAGTCTTAAACCCCAAAGTATAAAGAAAACCCAAATCAGAAAATTCTTAAACTGATGGGCTTAGATGCCCTCAGTAAATGTAAAGAGATTCAAAGCTGGAAATCAGCCAGGAAGGGTGAATTCTTGTCAAAGATGCTTAAGGTTATTGGGACAAAGGAATGAGAGTAAATGCAGTAATTACATACTCTAGTAAATGCACTGTTGTGATTTCTTGCATATGGATAAAATGCTCCAAGTTGCATCCAGCGGGCACAAAGCTGATATTCTGAATTGTTGAAGAAACCACAGATATCTGCTCCAGTCTAAAATACAGTTATATTTAATGAATGTTAATAGTATGTTTTTTAATATTCACAAGTGATGAAGATAAGAGGAATGGAGCTACTTACATATGACATTCCAAAGAGACTAAATTCCATCATACCTAAAAATTAGAAAAGAAAATTGTAGAAATCAATATTTTGATATTTGCTTTTTTCTATTTATTTTTTCTAAAACTGACCTCTAATTCAATAAAACAGCTTTTCAGATTAATACACTTTTTATTTTTTCTTCCTATAAAATGTATGCATTTTTTTACTTTATAGTGTTAATGACATTTATAAAAATAAGACTCTGATTCTTTCAAGATGACACATTTAGATCACAAAACTGTTATGAACAAATTATAGTATAAGAATATGTTAATGGCTTCTTTGGTTTTATTATTAAAATAAAAGGCTGTTTCTGTAATTATTTTGCCATAGATCTTATCATCTGAAACAAACTGAATTATCCTTATTAGACAAAATCCCCTGAGGAGTGATCATTTTCATGAAATAGAATGTATGTGAATTTCCAGCTCTCCTTTTAAAGGAATATTTCTAAACATTGATTAAATGTTTTCCTTGAATCCTAATATAAATATAAAGAATATTTAAGTCTGTATCTGAAACTGAAAAATAATGCCTTTAACAAAATAATATTTTATTTACTCTTTATTCAAAGATAGTCAGAAAACTTTAAAAGTTTGTTTGAGATGTTTCATACTTTAGCATCTACAAGATATTCTTATTCCCTAGACTCTAGAATTTCTATCCATTTCTTTTCTTAGTTCTATATGTTATCTTTCCATTTCTGCCCTTTCACAAAAGGAAACTGAGACCAAAAGAGACAAAATTATTTTCTCAAAATAAGCTAAATCCTGCTTTCTGGCCCACTGCTTTTTCATTATGCTATTTGTCAGAGAACATGGTGCCAAAAGCACATTCAAAGGACTTATAAAGTATATGAACTAGCAACAGTGAATAGCTAATACAAACTTCAAAAGAATAATGAGAAAGATGGTGACTCTCACATACCAATGATAGATTTTTCCAAATTGTCCCATGTTGCATAGTTGTCTCCAAGCCAGTGTCCTGACCATCGTCCAGCAGAGGGATATGTGGAACGAGAAATAATAATTCCTCTTTTGCCAGTTGCCTTTTGCAATGCACTAATATAGATGGAGAGGAACTATGAGTTCTTATAATATATGAGATATTTTCTTCATATATTTCTACATAAGACTACTTCCTTAAACAAAAAAGTATTTTATTTATGGTGTCTATGCCCCCAATCCCTCCCAGCATCAAAGTCTTTTCCAATGAGTCAACTCTTCGCATGAGGTGGCCAAAGTACTGGAGTTTCACCTTTAGCATCATTCCCTCCAAAGAAATCCCAGGGCTGATCTCCTTCAGAATGGACTGGTTGGATCTCCTTGCAGTCCAAGGGACTCTCAAGAGTCTTCTCCAACACCACAGTTCAAAAGCATCAATTCTTTGGCGCTCAGCTGTCTTCACAGTCCAACTCTCACATCCATACATGACTACTGGAAAAATCATAGCCTTGACCAGATAGACCTTTGTTGGCAAAGTAATGTCTCTGCTTTTCAATATGCTATCTAGGTTGGTCATAACTTTCCTTCCAAGGAGTAAGCATCTTTTAATTTCATGGCTGCAGTCACCATCTGCAGTGATTTTGGAAACCCCAAAAATAAAGTCTGACACTGTTTCCACTGTTTCCCCATCTATTTGCCATCTAACTCCAAGAGTTGGTGATGGACAGGGAGGCCTGGTGTGCTGCAATTCATGGGGTCACAAAGAGTCAGACACGACTGAGCAACTGAACTGAACTGAACTGATGCTGTCTCTTGCTATAGCTAGCTCTTTACAAGTGAGTCTTCTCTCTTATACTATAAAATCCTCACAAACATGGAAGACATCTTTTTTCCCTTCCAACATTTAGCAGAACAACATGCCTAAGTGGCCCTTTTGCTATTTGACCAGTGAATACAAGCCAACTATTGATATTATCAACTCAATTAATTATATTGTGAGCTTTGGAATTAACTCATTTCATTCTACTTAAACAGGTTCTCTTAATAAAGTTTAGGCCCTATTAATGCTTCAACTCTTATTTATAATTTGTCAACAATTAATCTCCATATCACTCTGCAGAGAATCTTTGCTATAATACTCCCTGTTTTAGAGGGTAGTTTTAAGACAGAAAGGCTTCTCTAGGTCTTAAAAATTTTTTAAAAAATTAAAAATAGTTATTCTATTTTAAGCATAGAATCTCTCCAAAGCCAGATCTCAAAAGAATGGTTTTAAAAATTAGATCATATATTTTTCTTTTCCTCTCTTTTCAGCCTTTGAAGAACAAGTTTATTGACTTTATTATTTATTTAAAATATATGCTAGTGTTAAGAATAATACAATATATTATCTGTATCTCTCTATTATAATTATAAATGTACCAAAAATAAAAAAACACTATTGTATTAGTTATAAAAATAATTGCTTTTATTTTATTATTCAAAATAAATAGTATAAGAATAGGGACTATAGAACTATATTGGAAAAATATTTCAAATTCTTAGGCATATTTGTAACCTACAGGCATGTTATCAACTGTATGTAATCATTTCCTTGTTAAAGATGGATCACAGTGTGTACTGATTTCTTTATACATAAAAATTCTTCAATGAGACCTTGAGACTCTGGAGGTTTAAGGAATGCCTTAATCTTCTTTGTACTCCTTATACCTAATATAGTGCTTGGCATATAATTAATTTTTGAATTAATATCTCAAACTTATAGGAAACAAAATTATTGAAACTGAAATAATGAAACTGAAAATGGTACAGTCTGAATAACTTGAAGAAAAATATTATGCTTTTCATTCTTTCAGTTTTTTCCAATGTTAAAAAGTCTTACTCTCCATCATTTGTTTAAATGTAATTTATTTATAGCATCCTTTTACATTTGCAAGATCTTTAAATGTATAATGACTATATTTAACCTCTATAATAGCTGAGAGTTCAACAATTTTATTCTCATTTAACTGAAAAAGTTAAATAATAAGAAAGTACTTAAAAGATATAAAAAGTCTATGGCTATGCATAAATTGAGCTATTTAACTCAACATTTAAAATCTATTAATCTTTTAATTTAAACAACAAATATGGTTAAACTTTTACTGAAAGATTTTATGTACAAGAACAAAATTAATATTAAATGGATGTTCTTTGGAAAACTGTACCGATATCTTCCTCATAATGCTATTTGAGAGCTGAAAATGGATTTTAACTTCCCCAAATAACTTATAACGTATCATATAACAACATACCAACTATCTGGAGATTTACCTAATTTTTCCCTGAATTTATTTATACAATTTTAATAGCTGTGGTAAGATAAAACTGGTTCACTTAGATGTACTAAACATTGCACAGTGTGTCAGGAACCATGCTAGATTCTGTAATGTGCTCCAGAAATTCAATTTATTTTGCTCTGTGGAAAAAAAAATTTTTTTTCATTTCCCTTAAAGTACATACATTCATCTCAAGTTATATAAGTTTTGCTAATGGGTTCACCAGTCACCTCTCAATATTTCTGTTATTTTTAATATATATAGTTTTATGGTAAAGTGAGGTTAGGGAAGGATAATTGTGCTCCATATTATGTTCCAATAGGGTTAACTGAAGAAGCATTTGTCTCAATAAAAAAGTATTACTCTTAAGAAATACATCTACTAGTTTTTCTGAATGCCCTTACATTGGGATTTAGTGAACAAATCTACAGTCAGTCATTCATGTAATAATATCTTAATTCACCTATTCTAGGTTGAAAAGAGTTTGGTCCTGGAAATAAGATGTGTGTTTCGCTAAATGAGGAAATATTACCCATACCCTTTACTGCAAAATGCTTTTCATTCTTTTACCAACTTTAGCCATCTACTAGATTACCGGTTTTCAATCCTGGATGCTCATTACAACCCCCTAGAGAACTGTCTTATGATCTAGCAATCCCACTGCTGGGCATACACACTGAGGAAACCAGAAGGGAAAGAGACACGTGTACCCCAATGTTCATCACAGCACTGTTTATAATAGCCAGGACATGGAAGCAACTTAGATGTCCATCAGCAGATGAATGGATAAGAAAGCAGTGGTACATATACACAATGGAGTATTACTCAGCCATTAAAAAGAATACATTTGAATCAGTTCTAATGAGGTGGATGAAACTGGAGCCCATTATACAGAGTGAAGTAAGCCAGAAAGAAAAACACCAATACAGTATACTAACGCATATATATGGAATTTAAAAAGATGGTAACAATAACCCTGTGTACGAGACAGCAAAAGAGACACTGATGTATAGAACAGTCTTTTGGACTCTGTGGGAGAGAGAGAGGGTGGGAGGATTTGGGAGAATGGCATTGAAACATGTATAATATCATGTATGAAACGAGTTGCCAGTCCAGGTTCGATGCACAATACTGGATGCTTGGGGCTGGTGCACTGGAACGACCCAGAGGGAGGGTAGGGGAGGGAGGAGGGAGGAGGGTTCAGGATGGGGAACGCGGGTATACCTGTGGCGGATTCATTTCGATATTTGGCAAAACTAATACAATATTGTAAAGTTTAAAAATAAAATTAAACTAAAAAAAATTTAAAAAAATAAAAAATTCAGATTCTTGGGCTACAGTTCAGATTAATTAAAATCAGAATTTATATAGTACAAGAATCTCCAATTTGGTACTATATTTAAAATAGATGACCAACAAAGGTCTACTGTATAGAACAGGGAACCCTACTTATATTCTATTAACCTAAATGGGAAAAGAAACTGAACCACTTTGCCATACACCTACAAATAGCACAACATTGTTAATATGTTGTGTTATATGCTCCAATATAAAATAAAATTTAAAAAATATCCAGTTGATTACAATGTGTAGTTAAGAACCAATGATCTAGAGTTGCACTGTGTAATTTGGTGACCATAAGCCACATGGTACTGTTTAATTTAAATTTATGAAAATTAAATAAAATGTAAAATTATTTTCCTGAGTTACACTAGCCATATTGTTCAACAATCATATATGGCTGGTAGCTACCATATTGAACAATCCAGAATTATAGAACATTTGTATCATTGCAGAAAAATCCATTGCACAGTGTTAATAGAGACTTGATATTTAAAGAATTGACTATGTTTCATCATTATTAGCCTCATATAAGAATTTGTTTAATAGAGCTATTAGTGGGCTTCCCAGATGTTGTGGTGATAAAAAATCCACCTGCCAATTCAAGAGACATGGGTTCAATCCCTGGGTTGAGAAGATGCCCTGGAATAGGAAATGCAACCCACTCCAGTATTCTTGCCTGGAAAATTCCATGGACAGAAGAGCCAGGCAGGCTACAGTCCATGGGGTCGCAAAGAGTCAAACATGACTGAGCACAAGTATGATTATTAAAGTTTGAGAAGCTCAAAGTCAATTACATAGTTTCTTATTTGCTAATAATAGATTTAAATAGCAGATTTAGCCTACCATTTGTGCTTTAATTAATGACATCAAACTATATATTTTTTACTCAAATATTCATTAAAAATTATTCTTTGAGCACTTACTATTCCTGAGGCATTGTGCTACTATGAGCTGAGTACATGCTTGGGAACAAAATAAAATGATTCAGGGTCCTTTGGGAATAGGATGAAAATTTAAAATAAATATACAGAGAGAGAGAGAAACTATTCTAAGTGCTTTGAATGGCCAAGTAAGGTAAGGTCATCAGGGAAGGACTCAAAGTAGGAACATTAATATCTAACAAATAATAGAAAGGATGATTATGAAAATTGCTTACTCATAAGTTGGTTTCAGCTGTGACCATCCATATAGATTGTGAACATCATAATGCAAAACAGATGATCCATCACTAAGAATCTGCTCTGTTTCCATACACACGGTTCTGAAATGTAATCCATCAGTTCTTTTTGTGAGTTCTAGGGAGAATCAATGAAAAAACATTAATATGTTATAAAGTCATCTATATTGAAATGTGGAACCTGTAGTCATAAGCTATTTTGGTAAAACATTAATCACTGTTTGAAAAAGAGTACTTTTTAACCAATTGTGCACTTTGTTTATGCTAATTTTAAATTAAAAACTGGTCTGCAATTGTAAGTGATTGCAATTACAATTGTGACTGGAAAATATGTGCAAAATTTTACTTTATTTAGTAACAAAAATGTTAATAATATGAATTCATAAAACCATGAAAAATGTACTTCTTAAAATCTACTATATTTTACGCATTTAGATGAGAAATACTGATTAAATAGATTTTTTTAAAAAAGACTCCATTTGCTAACATAAAGCCCTGGGATAAAGAGCCAGGCAAATGCTACAATAGCACTATCTCTTGTTCCAATTTTTTCTCAGTTTCAGATTAAAATTTTCAGAGCTTTTATGCAGTTTACTGACTATGTAGGAGTATATGGATGAATGCCAAAAGACTGTACTTTTCTCTCCTCGGTCAGGGACAACCAAGGAAGTGTTGTTAGCATTCTTTCACTTTTTCCCTAGTGAAGAAAAACTTAAAAAAAAAAAAAAAACTTTATGAAAAATTTAAAGATTTTTATTCAAACAATACTAAGGATTCTCAAATCTGAGAAGATTCATAAGAAAATCAAAATAATCAAATTTAGAAATGTATTCATATAGGTAAAGCATATTTCTTGACTTTTTTTTTCCTCAAAGTAATGTTAGATGATCTAGATGATATTGGTAATGAGCTGAGGTGTAGTCCAGTGTGCAAATGGGTAGTGAGAATTGGGAATGTGAATCCTGTTCTCTAAATTATAAAGTATATAAACCTGATAAATAAATGATAATAACATGATAACATCAAAGGTATAACGGCAATATTGTACCTGGGAAATAAGGTGGATAATTCAGCTCTGCATTTCTGCATTGATTAGTAGTTGTTCCATTTACAAAACTTGATGGTTCATTCATATTCTTAAAGAGAGAAAGAAAAGTAAACAAAAAACAAATTTAGGGCTTATCTTCTTAAAAGAACTAATTCAGGAACTCAATAAATTGAAATAGCATATCCAAATAACAACACTTTTAAAAAGCAAAAATATAAGACAATCTCAACAATACCAAAGAATTTTGTTTAGCTCAATATTTCTTAACATTTTACAGTTCATGTCTCCTTTTTTAAAATATAAAATGTCCTATTTTCCTCTGTAGATAAAACCTACATGTAAAAGTAAATTGTTTTCTGTGTTTCTAGACATAAAACTAAATTATAATAGTGTATATTTTTTTCCCTCCACTTCTGCCCTGGAACTTTGTATAATTTTTATTTTTGAAAAATGGCTTGTGGTTTTTAAAACTTCAAGATATAGTTTACAAATACAGAAAACTTCAAAAAGTCTCTATTGAATACACATCTTAGTAGCCACACATAAAGGGACCATCATATAAATATATAAATTAGTTGCCAGTTAAAGGTGAGGAGGAAATGGCAACCCACTCCACTATTCTTGCCTGGAGAATCCCATGGACAGAGATGCATGGTGGGCTATAGTCCATGGGGTCGCAAAGATTTGGACGCAACAGAAGAAAATAACACACACATTTAAAGGTGATTCCTTTAGCATAAAAAGGTTATTTTTTCTGGAACAAGATATAATTCTTAGGGATTATTTAATAAAATCCCTTATAGTGCACAACTTTACACATAAAATAAAATTGTATTTCCATTAATTTAAAAAAAATACATACTTTTATATTCTCAAGGCTTGTACTTAATATCACCTCTATAATTTTTTTTAATTCAAAAAGCAAGTAAATTAATGCAGACATGCTGAAAAATCAACAGATAAGTTCACCTACAAAAATCTAGAGAAGTATTATGTAAAATATCCTGTATTAAATGTTTACTTGTGATATAGTAAATTCATCTTATGTTATCTCAAAATGTTATTACTAAAACTCTTATATCAACACTTTAAAGTTACACATAAAATTAGAAAATTATTTAAAGGATGATTTTGCTACATCTGTAAGAGACTATGACTTCTTAAACCAAAGACTGACAGTTGAGTGTAAGATTTATTCCTACATTAAATGAAAATAAAATAAATATTTATAAGCACTTATAAATCATTAAAGAGACTACTTTGGTTTCTTGGTAAAGTTGAAATTCAATTTTAATATTCAGCAAAAAACAGCCAAATACTTGAATTGTTAAAACTGCATTTTATCAGTTCTTTGCATAAGAAAATTCTACAGAAAAAAATGAGTGAGATAATTTCATAAAGAATACTTTGTTAAGATTATTAGAGCTTAGTAAAATTTTTGCATAATCAGTACACAATAAATAACTTAAAATATAAATTTCTCAAAGTTTACTTACAATCCACAATCCATCAAACTTCATCTGGTTATTATAAAAATCTATAATTTCCCTTGCCCACCACTCTGCTGTGGAATTCCTGAAGAAATCTGGAAAAGCTGCATGAGCTTTGGTAGCCTGTAAAAACAAAAATTAGACCAACATGTAGAAAGTCATAAAAGAAATCTTATATTTCAGTAAGACATTTGTCTATCAGATTCACAAATTGTGAACAAGTGATAGTAAAGGCAGCTTGATCTCAACCCTAATGAATGAATATCCATGATCATCCTCCAACAACCAAGTCCATGTGTGTCCTTAAATCTAAACTGAGTTTCTCATAGACAACATATATATAACTTACAAACTGTTAGCTAGACTAAGAAAAAAGAGAAAGTTAAATAAAATCAGATATGGAAGATGAGAATTACAACTGATGTCACAGAAATAGAAAGGATGGTAAGAGGCCACGATAAATAATTATACAACAGACTAGATAGCCTAGAAGAAATGGACACATTCCTAGTTTCACACAAACTAACAATATCTGATGAGTAGATATATGAGCATCCTCAACCAAACTATTAGCAAAACACATTCAACAGCACATCAAAAGGATCATACACCATGAATAAGTGGGATTTTTCCCTGTGAGGCAAGGATTATATAACACACAAAAATCAATTACTGTGATACAGCATATCAACAGAATATATGGTAAAAATCACATGGTCATATCAATAACAGTGCTTCCCCAGTGGCTCAGTGGGTAAAGTATCCCCCTGCAATGCAGGAGCCACAGGAGATGCAGGTTTGATCCCTGGGTGAGGAAGATCTCCTAGAGAAGGAATTGACAACCCACTCCAGTATTCTTGCCTGAAAAATCCCAAGGACAGAGGAGCGTGGTGGGCTATAGTCCAAAGGGTCCCAGAGTCAGACATGACTGAATGACTAAGCATAAGCATATCAATAAACAATGCAGAAAATATAT
Organism: Bos javanicus; assembly: GCF_032452875.1. NCBI lineage: Eukaryota > Metazoa > Chordata > Mammalia > Artiodactyla > Bovidae > Bos > Bos javanicus. The sequence continues at coordinate 102,311,538 of NC_083868.1, read as the reverse complement.
TTGATAAAATTCAACACTTTTTCATGATAAAAACAAAAAACTCCCAACAAATTAGGAATAGAAAGAAATTACCTTAACATGATGAAGACTATATATTAAATGCCCAAAACTAATATCATACTCTTTAGGAAAACACTTTCAGTTTTCTAGTTCAAATAAGAAACAAGATAAGGCTTCTCACTCTCACCACTTCTATTTAACATAGTCCTAGCCAGAATAACTAGACATAAATAAGGGGGAAAGAAGCATGCTAATCAGAAAAAAGAACTGAAAGTGTCTCTGTTGTAGATGATGTAATCTTAGAAATCCCTAAAGAATACACACACACAAAACTATTAGAATTAATAAATAGGTTCACTAAGTTGGCAGAATACAAAATCTACATGCAAAAATCAGTTACACACCTGTACACTAACAATAAACTATTTGAAAGGAAAATTAGGAAAGTAATCCAATATATAATAGCAATAAGTAATAGTAAAGTACTTAGAAATAAACGACTAAGGAAATAAAAGATTTGTACACTAAAAAATATAAAACATTACTGAAAGATATCTAAGAAGAAACAGACAAATAGAAAGGAAACCAAAGTTCATGGACTGAAATATTACTGTTAAAATATCCACAGTACTGAAAGTAATCCATAGATTCAATGTAACCCCCATCAAAATCCCAATGACATATTTTACAGAAACAGAAAAAACAAGCTTCCAACTTATTTGGAACCACAAAAGGCCTTGAATAGTTCCTTAATCATAATAATCTTGAGTAAGTAGAACAAAGCTGAAGGCATTAGGTTTCCTGATTTCAAGATATATTCCAAAGCTACAGTAGTGAAAAGCATGGTCTTGGCATAAAAATAAACATATAGGCCAACCGCAGAGTTAAAGAGCCCAGAAATTGATCCACACATGTATAGTTAACTGATCTTTGATAAGAGTGCAAGAATATGCAATGAGGAAAGTAGAGTCTCTTTAGCTAATGGTGCTGGAGAAACTGGATATTCACATGCAGAACAGTGAAATCTCTAATTATTAAATCTAAGTGCTGAATTTCTTTTGGTTCTACAATTAATCAATATGAAACTTACATTAGCAGCTTCATCTTCAGTTAGACTTTCATCTATTGTCACATTAGGCAAATCTGGCCAAACCTACAAAAAGAGAAGAAATGAGAAACCAGTTCAAAATAAATTCAGTGTGGTATGACTTTTGTAAATAAAGTTTTATAAGCAAATAATAAAAAATAATTCCTTCAATTATTTGCTTAGTTTGTGTTTTGGCATATGTATCATTTGGAAACTGTTTCCATTTTCCATATTAATCTTTTTAATATGACAAAAAAAATCCAACCTTGGTGTAGGTAGTGATTTTGAAAACAATGTGTGTAACCAAATTGTCTAGTCAACAATTAATTTGAAACACGTACACCAAATTTAATTTAATGTGATATATTAAAATTATTTCTACACTTGCTCCAGGATAACACTTGAAAAACAAAAATATATATAGTTTTATATGAAAGGAATTGAATATCTGAGTTGAATGATGCCATACTGAGGCAAATAATCCTCTTGGTTTTCACAGTAGTACTAAAATCCTCTCACCACCATATTCCTACTCCAGTCACTGCTTCTTAGTCTACCAATGTTTCTTCTACTCCAATCACAAACACAAAACAGGACTCAGATTCAATCATGCCAAAAGCTCTGGGATTTAAATCTATGTTGTAGAAAGTAGAATCCACAGAAGGGTAATTACATATAAGAGATTAGTTGCTGATAGAGAATAGTGCTTAAAAGGTAGTAAAATGAAAAAATGTACAAAAATATAGAATTAGAAGAAAGTAGGAGGGAAATAATCCCTTTTAATAATCAATATTCTATACTTGCATGTTTCTTAAACATTGTGATTTTTCACCTTTACCACAGAATTTTTTCTATTTTACCTTTATCTTTTTATTTTGAAATAGTCTCAGACTTATAGAAAAGTCACAAACAATATACCTGGTATTTTTCTATACCCTTCACCGTGCTTCTCTTAATAGTAATATATTTATAACCACTGTACAATTATCAAAACCAAGAAGTTAACATTAATACAATATTACTAGCTAATCTATAGGCCATGTTCAAATGTCACCACTTTTATCACTGATGTTAATATTTTTGGTCTAAGATCCAAATAGACTTGCACATTGCATTTAATTACATCTCCCACTATAGAAATTATTTTCATTTCAATTGTGACTAGTGGATTTTTTTCTTTACTCTTTAAAAAAAAATGTATTCTATATTGGAGTATAGTTGATTAATAATATTGTGTTAGTTCATATACATATACATGCATCTATTGTTTCTGAAATTCTTTTCCCATTTAGGTTTTTATAGAGTATTGGGCATCTTTACTCTATGTATAAGCCAAAGGAGGATGTTTTCTACAGTGTATTAATATAATCAGATCTGAATATTATTGTCTAAATGAAATACAATGAATTATGTTCCCTGTTCAAGTAAGGAATATAGGTATAGCTTTTACAATAATGCTATGCTATGCTAAGACACTTCAGTCGTGTCCGACTCTGTGTGACCCCATAGACGGCAGCCACCAGGCTCCCCCGTCCCTGGGATTCTCCAGGCAAGAGTACTGGAGTGGGTTGCCATTTCCTTCTCCAATGCATGAAAGTGAAAAGTGAAAGTGAAGTCTCTCTGTCGTGTCCGACTCTTAGCAACCCCATGGATTGCAGCCTACCAGGCTCCTCCATCCATGGGATTTTCCAGGCAAAAGTACTGGAGTGGGGTGCCATTACCTTCTCCGTTTACAATTATACAAGATGTTTTAAAGAGAATTACAATGCGAGAGTTGGACTGTGAAGAAAGCTGAGCACCGAAGAATTGATGCTTTTGAACTGTGGTGTTGGAGAAGACTCTTGAGAGTCCCTTGGACTGCAAGGAGATCCAACCAGTCCATTCTGAAGGAGATCAGCCCTGGTATTTCTTTGGAAGGACTGATGCTAAAGCTGAAACTCCAGTACTTTGGCTACGTCTATTCAAAGAGTTGACTCGTTGGAAAAGACTCTGATGCTGGGAGGGATTGGGGGCAGGAGGAAAAGGGGACGACAGAGGATGAGATGGCTGGATGGCATCACTGACTCGATGGACGAGAGTTTGAGTGAACTCTGGGTGATGGTGATGGACAGGGAGGCCCGGGGTGCTGCAATTCATGGGGTTGCAAATAGTCGGACAAGACTGAGCAACTGAACTGACTGACAAATATTAAATGACTTTTGTAGTATAGAATAATGAATAACCATCTTATTAGTAGTAATTTTATAATAAAACACAAAGGTACCAAGAAATATAAAAAACAAATGAAAGATGAAACGAATAGTATTTGGACATATGATGTATGAATTCTTTCTAACAGTTTGGACTGAACTCATGGAGTATCTATTATTTTATTTATTAGCTATTAAATCATTGTATCTCTTCTTCTGAATATGCCTTAACAGTAGCTTAATTAAGTAGAAACTTTCAATGAAATAGCATTTTTACACTTATTTTATTTCAAGCTATCAATTCAATACCTTTGCCCAACAAATATCACTTGTGTTAGGCCATTTGACAAAGACATCTTTCTCCTGTCCTCTTTCAAAGGCAGGGTAAGGCTTCGTTTCATTTCCTGAAATTGCTGGATCCTAAAATGAAAATGAAATACAAAACAGGTGTCTATGATATGGAAGTATAGCCCCCTGGGTAGCTGTTATGAAATATTACAATTTTCCATTTTTAAATTATCATTGTATTGTATTATCACATAGACTGACAGATGGACTGATGGTATAAATTTTTTTTTATTTTATTTTATTTTTAAACTTTACAATATTGTATTGGTTTGGCCAAATATCAAAATGAATCCGCCACAGGCATACATGTGTTCCCCATCCTGAACCCTCCTCCCTCCTCCCTCCCCATACCATCCCTCTGGGTCATCCCAGTGCACCAGCCCCAAGCATCCAGTATCGTGCATCGAACCTGGACTGGTGGCTCGTTTCATATATGATATTATACGTATTTCAATGCCATTCTCCCAAATCATCCCACCCTCTCCCTCTCCCACAGAGTCCAAAAGACTGTTCTATACATCAGTATCTCTTTTGCTGTCTCATACACAGAGTTATTGTTACCATCTTTTAAAATTCCATATATATGCATTAGTATACTGTATTGGTGTTTTTCTTTCTGGCTTACTTCACTCTGTATAATGGGCTCCAGTTTCATCCACCTCATTAGAACTGATTCAAATGTATTCTTTTTAATGGCTGAGTAATACTCCATTGTGTATATGAACCACAGCTTTCTTATCCATTCATCTGTTGATGGACATCTAGGTTGCTTCCATGTCCTGGCTATTATAAACAGTGCTGCGATGAACACTGGGGTACATGTGTCTCTTTCAATTCTGGTTTCCTCAGTGTCTATGCCCAGCAGTGGGATTGCTGGATCATAAGGCAGTTCTATTTCCAGTTTTTTAAGGAATCTCCACACTGTTTTCCATAGTGGCTGCACTAGATTGCATTCCCACCAACAGTGTAAGAGAGTTCCCTTTTCCCCACACCCTCTCCAGCATTTATTGCTTGTAGACTTTTGGATCGCAGCCATTCTGACTGGCGTGAAATGATACCTCATAGTGGTTTTGATTTGCATTTCTCTGATAATGAGTGATCTTGAGCATCTTTTCATGTGATGGTATAAATTTTTGTGTTCTAGCTTGATTGTTTTTTAAATTTTTAGAAGGAAAATTTAACAACTTTTGAAAATGTGTTAGCTATGATTATAAGCAAGATTACTAGTATTTTTGTTTTGCTTTTATTTCCCCAGTGGGATTTCTAACTGCCTAGCTTGCTTTTTGTAATGTATTGATGAAATATTCTCCCCATAGAATCACTAATTTGAAGGCAAATTTTTAAACATGACAAGCGTAAGAAGCAGTCCCAGAGAAAGATATGAGAATCTTAAAGGAATAGAAAAATCCATCATCACTTTGTGATAGTGTCTATAAACTGAGGTCAGTTTGTAGCTTGGGTGATTATTAAGAAACAGCCTGTCTTTGACTCCCAGCTTTATTTAATCTTAGGTCTCTATGGATAAACCCAAGAATGAAGGTAGCCTTGTGGCTGCCCATGTAAATGAAGTGTTAAAGGAAGAAAGGTTTAGATTTGGGAGTAGAATTCAAACTTACATGTTTCATATTTTGAAACACCTTTTCCTCCCTCATTAAGAAGAGAAATCTGAACAAAACTAATATAATAAGGCTCAGATAGAAGATGAAATACCTCCAATTAAATTAAATACAATTAAATTAAAAAAAAGAAGATAAAATATAAGTACTGACCAGGATAATAATGTACCTCATTCCCTCACTTCTTATTTTGTCAACAAACTGAGGAAGGTCATGAAATTCATCATCAATTGTAAAGTCTAGTTGCCTTTCCATGTAATCAATATCTGTGTACTGAACATCCTGAAAAATATGAGAATTGTAGTGTGGTAAGAATCAGCAGAGTGAGTTCATCACATTCTATCATGTTTATAAAAGTAATAGTACTATGAAAGTTTCAATGCTTGAGAATTGAGTAATGTGATATTCAAGAAATAAAAATAGCATGTATAGATGCAAAATATTCTAAGAACAAGTTCATATAAATGCTATGTTTTGTTAAAAGTTCATTAAATAGTAATTCTGATTTAGAAGTAAAAATCCTTTCAAATAAGTATCTTTTGTTTTATAATTCCCAAAAGAAATAAGACATAAGAGTAAAGGACTTATGAGGTCATGAAATTATACTAAATGATAACTTGGAATTTTGTACAGTATACAGAAAAAAAGTATTGCTCTATTTCTGGAAACAAAAGGCAAATATGGGATAATTTCAATAATTCTAAAATTATAAAAGGAGAAAAAATTATTAATAAATTCATCAATTATTTTGTTATTCTTATATCATCCACCAAAGTCATTTTCAAAATAATAGCCTAAGCTTAAATAAGCAAAATATTATTTGCCAGTAGATATTTACAAATATATTTACATGAATAAATGCTTGCATTATATTATTAAATCTTTAATTTAAGCCTAAAGTACTTTAAAAAAATTATTTTCTGTTAAAGACAATTTCTTTTTCTAGATATTACAAAAAATATGGATAACATAGGACTAATAATGAAAAAATCTTCTTCAAAATTTTTTTTCACTTTCATATCACTACATCATTAACCTATACAATTAATTTCCCTATAATAATGTATTCAGGAACCATATGTTGGATTCTACTGTGTCTTGATGTCTTATAAATGAGACTCTACTTATTCTTCTTAGAGTGAGTTCTTATATACAAAGCATTCTAGATTTTAATATTTAAATATTACCGGGAGGATACCTGAGATTTCTTAATGTTGCTAAAAAATAAAAATCACAGGAACTGATTATTTCTGGATACTTAAAAATCTTTAGTTTCCCACACATTGAGGGAAGAGGATATTCTGCAAGCCCACTGATTCTCTATGACAGCTGTCATCAATTCCATGGCAAAAATCATTGTTTCACCTCAAATTGTTTTTCTTTAATTTGTTATATCAGTTGATGAAATAAGTTCACTGGATTCGTACTCTCATTTAAAAGAAGACAATAAATGTGTTTGACTACCTATGAGACACACAGTTTCTCAGAGAAAAGCAAGTGCATAGTGACTTGTTTAGCACAACTTACAGTCATAAGACTGATGAGAAAGAAGGAAAAATAATGGTATTAGCCCTTTCTTTATCCCTCTGCTAAAGACAATCAGTATAATCTGATATCCAATTCATTTGGTGCTACTAACAAACTACACATTGCTTTTTGTCAAATGTTTAAATAATTTTAAAGTGTATGTTTATTTTATTCTGCTTTTGTAGATGACATATTTAACACTGTTTTAAAAATTGATATACATACATAGGGGATCTGGGCAGCCACCATGTCATTATATACTTCTTCAACTTGTGAAGTATTTCTGTATCCATAACGACATAACTGGAATCCCAAAGCCCAATAAGGTGGCATGACTGGTTGGCCGATTACCTTTGAAAAAAAAAATTCCTGGTGAACTAAGATAAATACTTTATATTATAAAGAAAACTTTATCTCTTTTTAAAATCCACAATCATACTTCATGGTATTGCTTTGTTGTGACTTCTGGAGATGGGCCCAAAAACATATAAAAGTCCAAGATTCCTCCAATCATGCGATATGTCAGAGCAGGCATTGGCTGAAATGTAACATCTGGAAATCCAAAATATGATTAAATTTTGTCTATATATAAGTTATTATTTTATTTGAGTCACATAAAATATGATTTTTTAATTTAAATTTTTAAAAAATTGTTTTACCCATTGCATTGCTGTTAAGTAAGAGAACTCCATGAGCATTGTTCTCATCTTCCAGAGCCATGTAATAGGGATGAAATCCATAGGAATTAAGTTTGTACTAAAATTGAAAAAAATAAACATAATGTATATTTAAATAATAATAGCATGTGAATTTTTGTCAATGTAATATTTAAATTCACTATAAGACTGAGCCTAGGAATTTAAATATTCCTTCATTGCACACCCAAACTATGACTGAATTAAAACAAACACTTTTTTTTAATTTATTTATTATTCAAACCATTAGTGCATTAGAGTATGAGAATGAATATACAAATGTGTAACACTCACAAATACTGCCAAATTAACTTACATAAAGAAACCACTGGTTTTAGAATAGTTGGGTTTCTTTCCATAGATTATGTATCTTAATTTATTTATGAATTGGTACTTCTTTTTCAATAATAGAATGTTTTATTAATGATTAAAGTGATAAGTACTCAATCTCCTTAAGTACTTAATGGGATATCTAAGTTTCTATAATAATTTATGATAATATTTTAAATTAATATATTTTTCTCCTACTGAGCATTTAATTTCATTTTCAGCATCATCTTTTAATTTTTCAGAATGGAAAATCTATATGCAGAGTCATGCAATGTCAAGATTACAAAACTTATAAGTTGATGATCCCTAATCAAATTAGTGTCATTGACCCACAATGAATCCTAGTAACTGAGTAGCTTGTGACAGAAAATTTATATATTTAGGACCAAGGTTATATGAACCTAATAGTGCCAATACTTAATGTTGAAGGGTTTTTGTTTTTTTGTTTTTTTTTTTGATTCCCCAACCAAGGATCAAACTTGTGCTTCCTGCAGGGGCAGCATGGAATTTTAACCACTGCACCACAAGGGAAGTTCCTGAAGGGTTTTAAAGAGGTAAACTTTGGTAAGACATGGTCTTTCAAACTGGAATAAATGAAAAACAGCATTCATAAGTTTGAACTATTGTGATACAAATAAAAGTTGTATGAGCACCTTAAAATAAAAAGTGGTTACGATAGTATACACATTTATAATCTCATGCTGAATATATCCTTTAAGTACACATGACATATGAAAAATGTAAATGAACTAGTATTTTTATTAAAATGTACTTTGATATATTTAGAGTAATTATAGTTAATATTAATTGTGAGAAATATATTAAATATTCATGAAATATACACCATTAATAAGACAAAACTTTGGGGAAAGTGTCATGAGCATATAAAAATATTTCCTAAACTTGTAACTAACAGCATAACCTCATAAAAACGCACAACTGCAGCTTAGGGTAACAAAGGAAAAAGTGAGAATCCAATCTTTATCTAAGGGGTAAAAAAAGAAAATTTCAAGAAGAACCTTAGCCAGTTATTTTTTAAAAGCTGAAAGTAAACATGGATTTGGCAGGGAATATTGAATCTGAATGTTCTTTCTATGCAGTTGAGAGAGTAAGCAATTGGGTCACAACCTCACTTCTCACTGTAGTCAATGATGTTATCTGATTAGTCATTTACTTTCACCTGTACTTTATTGTGACTTTTGTTTTTCAGAAAAACACTCCAGCAACTGTCATGATTTCTAGTCCCTTTTATTGTTTCAATATTGAAATACAGGCCAACAAAGAGATGGCTGTATCTTAGTTGCCACTTATGGTAGTCAAATACTGGTACTTACACCAGGGGGTTGGTCTCTTGTGAACATTCCCCAAGTATGCCAGTTCAGGTCACGCTTAAATGTTGTGTGTTCCATTTCCCCAAAACCATACACATATTCTGAAGGCAGGCGGGTAGATATCTGAATGAACTGGTTGTTAAAAGCAAAACCAGGAAGGCGAGAATCCCAACTGAAAACAAAAGAAAACAATTTTATTCCTGTATATGCATACAAATAGGATCAAAATAATAATAATGGTAATTCTTTCTTAGGTGATGTTAAAATCAGTAGTATTTTTCCCTATATAGGGCTTACCATACCCAGATATAGATGGAAATAGATTATTCCAATACTTTTGTGGCTAACATAACAAATATCAAAATATGTTTTACAAATTCATAATCTTATTATGACTATATGTGTCTTTAGATATATATCAGTTTTTAAAATAAAATCAATATAAATATATAAATAATATATGACCTAGAAGTAATAAATGTCCTAAGAATTGAAAGTCCTTCATTTTCCTGTTCTCTTGAGAGAATCAGCAAACTTTTACTACATATAGAATAAAAAGAAATCAATATCAAAATAAATAACACATATGTATATTTTAATTTCAAACTCTATTACTATATCCTATCATTTACTTCATCTTTTAATTTATATTTGTAAAAACGTGTTTACAAAGAAATCCAGAAGAAATGTGTTACAGAGAATGTCATTTACAATAGGAAGATAAAAGAAGAGGAAAAGAAAGTTGGCAGAGGAAGAAAACATATTATTACAAAAAATTTGGAACATATTCATATTTTTATATTAACGATTTTGGAAAAGTATTTGCTAAAGAATAATGCTTCCTGAATAACAATAAATAATGTATCTGAACCAGGGATTTTCCACAAAATCATTTAGCTTTTTAACATTTAGAATGAAACTCTTCAACATTTTGAAACAATATAACATGTTTTTCTTCATTATTTGTATCCATACTGACAATACCTGAAAACATCCTGACAATATCATGTAAAGAATAGCAGGGAAAGCTTAAATTACATAGAAGTATTTTGTAATAGAAAATACATAAGAGTGTACTTTGTAGAACTTTTCACTAAAATAAAGGAAATATTTTAAAAATTAAATTTATTCATTGAACATAAAAATCATATCTATATGCATGAATCTAAACTTCCTTTCATTGATTCCTGACAGAGATAGTATTAACTTCGTCAAAATCCAGAACTAAAAAACTCCAATTTCAATCGTTCTAGTAAAATATTGACATATTTCTAAACACATTTATAAATACTTATTTTGACAATACTCCTCAGGCTTTTCAACATGAGTCTTTATTTTTGCTCTCAGCTTGAATAGAAAAATGGGTCTGATATTTAATAATCAAATTCATCACATCCAAAGTGTCAATAAAATCTTAGACCAATTGTTGACAGCTCACTAACTTTTGTTTTTGAATGTTAAAATAAGCCAATTATTTAATACCTTTAAAGCCACTGTTGATTTGATGACACAGTAAGTAGCACAGTGAAGGCTGTGAAAATAATCATCCAACTTTGCCACCTAAGCTAAAATGAAAATGTCCTTCATATCAAGTAATTCAATTACTTACATAACTCTTCTTGTGCTTCTTCTTCGAATCTGAATGCCAAAAGGATTTTCCTTGATTTCAACATCATAAAGTCTAGTTTCATAAGTACTTGTTGGTGTATTTGGAATGTTCAATGGTACTGGAACTTCATATCTCTTATTTTGGGCATCATAAATCTATTATAGAGAAATAATGAAAAGAGATATGTTTAGTTCTTAATAGTGACATATTAGGTTCTTTGCGACCCCATGGACTATAGCCTGCCAGGCTCCTCTGTCCATGGGGATTCTCCAAGCAAGAATTACTGGAGTGGGCTGCCATGATCTTTCCAACCCAGGAACCCAGGTCTCCCACATTGTAGGCAGATTATTTACCATCTGAGCCACCAGGGAAACCAGGGAATACTGGAGTGGTAGCCTATCCTGTCTCCAGGGGAACTTCATGACCCAGGAATCAAACTGTTGTCTCCTGCATTGCAGGTCGGATTCTTTAGCAGCTGAATTATCAGGGAAGCCCAATATATTTAGGTACATATCATTAAATAATTCAAATAATGCCTCAAACAAGAACATTTAAATTCTTATTTACATAATTCTTAATTTTGTATCCATGGCCCATATATCTATTTCAAATTCCATAAACATATATAGATGTATAATGAATTAAATTATGTACTGTATTTTACCTGTTTTAATGTTTTGTAATTCATTTTTTCATACAGTAAGACCTCTTAAAGAAGAGAAGTTTCAGAGCTAGATATTCACTTATATGGATACACAAAATTATTTACCACTCATGGTTAGACACAGTTGCCTCAATATTTTTGCCTTATGTATGATTTTACAATGAATATTAATGCTAATTTATCTTCATTCACATCTTTACTTAGTATATTACTTACAAGTGATAATATTAGGTCAGAATATATTACAATTTGTAGGATCCTTGATATCTATTGGTAAACTGCTTTCCAGAATTGGTGTATTAATGAACATTCTTATTAAAATATGTACTCTAATACTATTCTTTGTTAAACAAGAAAACACTTTTTTTTTAATTGCCATTTATTTCCTTGCTGATGAGGATAAACACTTAGTTTTCTCATTTTTTGTATTTGTCTTTAATTTCTTTCATTTTTATTAGCCTCCAATTAAAATAAATAAATTTATATTAAAAAAATAAAGGGTGTTAAGTATTTTAATATTTTATTCCAGATTGTATTTCTTCAGTTAAATGTCTGCATATGTATGAGTTGAAATTGCTTTCCATTTGTCATATATAAGTCAGTACCATTTCTAATAATTTTCTTAATGGAGTTCTTCAGTGCTCTTAAGTAAAAAATAACTGCTAAGTATAACTATTGAAAGAAATTATCTCTTTCGTATTTCTTACTGTATTGGCCATAAACTTCAGATCACTGTTTAAAAAGAATGGAAACAATAAGGATCTTATTGTGTTTGTTTTGTCCTATTTTGTTTACTTGAATGGAACAACCAACAGAGTCCAACTAAATGATTTATCAATTTATCAAGAATTTAAATAATTAAAAATCACCACTATATGCTTACTTATTCAAAAAGCTAGCAAAAACAGAAAGTTTTACTTATTGTGCATCTAGCTATGAGCTCTGTAGGAAGACAATAAAAGCTTTATAGAATCAAAAGATCATCAATCCAATTAACAATCCTTAATATTACATGAAAAACTCAAGCACCTAATCTATTTAAAATTTTTCTCGAGAGATGAATCATGCATTGTGATAGTTTATAATAAACATACCTTAAACTGCAACATATCATCTTTGTGATATTTCACCTCCACACGAAGAGACGAAATGGAATCAGAAGGTAGCTTTATTCGATTTGCAGTATTCAGCTGGAGGTCAGCTGTTATACCCACTGATGAGTACTGAGTTGAGTGGACTAAATAAGAGTTGTCTTCTTTAGGAAAGTAACACTCAGGTGCTTTGGATCCTAAATGAACCTAAAAACACAATACATGTTCATTTCAGAAATTGTAAGAATTGTAATTTTTAGCTAAAGAAAACCAGAGTAGACATGTTAACCACATGTATGATTTATAAAATGTTTACATTAAAATCTATAAATAACTTACATTAAATATTAATTACAAATTTATATTATTTAGTGCAATAAAATACATTAAATAATTTACAAATTATTTAATACCAAAATGAAAGTACAATCATAACACAAAATATCTATCAGGAAACATTATCTATCAGAGTAGCCATTCCCTCTCCAGTGGGACCTTCCCAACCCAGGGATTGAACCCAGCTATTCTGCATTGCAGGCAGACCCTTTTCCATCTGAGCCACCATCCTCAGAAGACATCAACTAGACCCAAACTGATGGACATTCTACCACAAACCTTGCCAGTAATCTTCGATTATAAAAGACAAGACTCATAAATTTCACAATTTAGGAGGAAACAGAGATCAAATTGCCAACATCCATTGGATCATCAAAAAAGCACCAGAGTTCAAGAAAAACATCTACTTCTGCTTTATTGACTACGCCAAAGCCTTGGACTGTACACAAACTGTGGAAAATACTTAAAGAGATGGGAATACCAGACGACCTACCTGTCTTCTGAGAAATCTGTATGCAGGTCAAGAAGCAACAGTTAGAACCAGACATGACTGGTTCCAAATCAGGAAAGGAGTACATCAAGGCTGTATATTGTCACCCTGCTTATTTTACCTATATGCAGAGTACATCATGCGAAATGCCAGGCTGGATGAAGCACCAGCTGGAATGAAGATTGCCGGGAGTAATATCAATAACCTCAAATATGCAGATGACACCACCCTTATGGAAGAAAGCGAAGAAGAACTAAAGAGCCTCTTGATGAAAGTGAAAGAGGAAAGTAAAAAAGCTGGCTTAAAGCTCAACATTCAAAAAACTAAGATCATGACATCCAGTCCCATCACTTCATGGCAAATAGATGGGGAAACCATGGAAACAGTGGCAGGCTTTATTTTCTTGGGTTCCAAAATCACTGCAGATGGTGACTGCAGCCATGAAATTAAAAAATGCTTGCTCCTTGGAAGAAAATCTGTGACCAACCTAGACAGCATATTAAAAAGCAGAGACATTACTTTGCCAACAAAGGTCTGTCTAGTCAAGACTATGGTTTTTCCAGTAGTCGTGTATGAATGTGAGAGTTGGATTATAAAGAAAACTGAGTGCTCAAGAATTGGTGCTATTGAACTGTGGTGTTGGAGAAGACTCTTGAGAGTCCCTTGGGCTGCAAGGAGATCCAACCAGTCCATCCTAAATATTCATTGGAAGGACTGATGCTGAAGCTGAAATTCTAATACTTTGGCCACCTGATGCAAAGAAGTGACTAATTGGAAAAGACCCCGATTTTGGGAAAGTTTGAAGGCTGGAGAAGCGAACAACAGACGATGAGATACTTGGATGGCATCACCGACTTGTTGGACATGAGTTTGAGTAAGCTCCAAGAGTTGGTGATGGACAGGGAAGTCGGGCATGCTGCAGTCCATGGGGTGGTATAGAGTCAGACACAAGTGAGTGACTGAACTGAATTGAACTGAGGAGATCCTTGGGTCAGGAAGATCCCCTGGAGAAGGGATTGGCTACCCACCCCAGTATTCTTGCTTGGAGAACTCCAGGGACAGAGGAGCCTGGCACAACGGAGTGACTAACACATTCACTTTCTTTTTAAATTTCAGTGCCTAAGTTGTTTGGCTGAATGTGGCTTGAAAAATGCTGGAAATCATGCAGATTGCTCTCCCTTTACATAATCATGCAAGTTAGAGTGGGTCCAAAAGACACAATCATGGTATATTTGCCTCGTTCATTCACTATCACACTGCCCTGGATAACATTTTCCTTTTGTCTTCATGAAAAATCCTCCCTATTCTCATCATCTCCTAATGATCTTCCTTATTACTTCAGTATGAAAAGGAAAGCAATCAGAAGAAATATCAGAATGAAACAGGACAACTACCCAACCATATCTTTACTTCCTGTTACAAAATATGTTCCGCCTGTGATTCTATATAAGGAGAACCATTTCATTTGTGCACCCAGTCCCATGCCTGTTTGCCAGCAAAGACATTCTCCTGCAATTCTTAACCTTCTGTCCTATATCACTAATATTCCACTCATTACAGGTTATTCCCAATGGCATAAACTGATTTGATTTTTCCCATCTTGTGGTGCTAGTTGTAAACATTGCACCTGCCAAGGCAGGAGATTCAAGAGATGTAGGTTAGATCCCTGGGTTGGGAAGATCCCCTAGAGAAGGAAATGGCAACCCACTCCAGTACTTTTGCCTAGAGAATCTCATGGACTGAGGAGCCTGCCAGGCTACAGTCCATAGGGCTGCAAAGAGTCAGATATGACTGAGGTGACTTAGCATGTACTCATCTTAAAGAAACTGTCACCTCGTTAATTTCTCCAATTACTGCTCTATTTTTTATGCTTTTCTTATGGCCAAATACAAAAAGCTCACCATATTCTCTATATCTAAGTTGTGACTTCCGTGTTAATGGAATCTCATTCTCACTCTGATGAGGCTTTTATTCCCATAACTCTATCAGTATTTCTGTTGTAATAGTTACCAAAGACTTCCATGATGCCAAATCCATGCCACTTTTCAGTTCTTATCTTACTAATTTTTAAACATAATTTGTACAATTGGTAATTTTCACTGTCTTGAAATGCCTTGTTCGCTTGGCTGACAAGAACAACAATTAGATTGTTTTCAATCTAATTCATTTATGATTTATTTTCGGTCTTTTAACTGATTATCATTTCACTGAGTCAAAGCTTTGGATGATTCAGAAGTTTAGTTTTTGAACTTTCCCCTTCTCAAGCTCCTTCCTTTGATGATGTCGCTGCATCATATAACTTTAAAATATATATATATATATATATATATATATATATATATACTGACTCTACATTTTATATATTACCAATGATGTAAAATTTTCAGTTTCATTAGTTTCAGTTCAGTTCAGTCACTCATTCGTGTACGACTCTTTGCAACCCCATGGACTGCAGTACCCCAGGCTTTCCTGTCTGTCACCAACTTCCAGAGCATGCTCAAACTCATGTCCATTGAGTTGGTGATGCCATACAACCATCTCATCCTCTGTTGTCCCCTTCTCCTCCTGCCTTCAATCTTTGCCCAAATCAGGGTCTTTTCCAATTAGTCAGTTCTTCACATCAGGTAACCAAAGTACTGGAGTTTCAGTTTCAGCATCAGTCCTTCCAATGAATATTTAGGACTGATTTCCCTTAGGATGGACTGGTTGGATCTCCTTGCAGTCCAAGGGACTCTCAAGAGTCTTCTCCAACACCACAGTTCAATAGCATCAATTCTTTGGGGCTCAGCTTTCTTTACAGTCTGACTCTCACATCCATACATGACTACTGGAAAACCATAGCCTTGACTAGATGGACCTTTGTCAGCAAGGAAATGTGTCTGCTTTTTAATATACTGTCTAGGTTGGTCATAGCTTTTCTTTTAAGGAACAAGCATCTTTTAATTTCATGGCTGCACTAGGCATCTGTAGTGATTTTGGAGTCAAGAAAATAAAGTCTGCCACTGTTTCCATGGTTTCCCCATCTATTTGCCATGTAGTGATGGGACTGGATGCCATGATCTTAGTTTTTTGAATGTTGAGCTTCAAGCCAGCATTTTCAGTCTCCTCTTTCACTTTCATCAGAAGACTCTTTAGTTCCTCTTCGCTGTCTTCCCTAAGGGTGGTGTCATCTGCATATCTGAGGTTAGTGATATTTCTCTGGGCAATCTTGTTTCCAGCTTGTGCTTCATCCAGGCTAGCATTTCACATGATGTACTCTGCATATAAGTTAAATGAGCAGAGTGACAATATACAGCCTTGATGTACTCCTTTCCCAGTTTAAAATCAGTCTTTTATTCCATGTCTTGTTCTAACTGTTGCTTCCTGACCTGCAAACAGATTTCTAAGGAGGCAGATATAATTTGTTGTGATCCACACAGTCAAAGACTTTGACGTAATCAATAAAGCAGAAGTAGATGTTTTTCTTGGAGAAGGCAACGGCACCCCACTCCAGGACTCTTGCTTGGAGAGTCCCATGGACAGAGGAGCCTGGTGGGCTGCAGTCCATGGGGTTGCTAAGAGTCGGAAACAACTGAGCGACTTCACTTTCACTTTTCACTTTCATGCATTAGAGAAGGAAATGGCAACCCACTCCATTGTTCTTGCCTGGAGAATCCCAGGGATGGGGGATCCTGGTAGGCTGCCGTCTATGGAGTTGCACAGAGTTGGACACGACTGAAGTGACTTAGCAGCAGCAGCAGCAGCAGATGTTTTTCTGGAACTCTCTTACTTTTTCTATGATCCAAAGGATGTTGGCAAATTGATCTCTGGTTCCTCTGCCTTCTCTAAATCCAGCTTGAATACATGGAAGTTCACAGTTCATGTACTGTTGAAGCCCATCTTAGAGAGTTTTGAGAATTACTTTGCTAGCATGTTAGATGAGGGCAATCGTGCAGTAGTTTGAATGTTCTTTGGCATTGCCTTTCTTTGAGACTGGAATGAAAACCGACCTTTGCCAGTCCTGTGCCCAGTGCTGAGTTTTCCAAATTTGCTGGCATATTGAGTCCAGCACTTTCACAGCATCATCTTTTAGGATTTGAAATAGCTCAACTGGAATTCCATCACCTCCATTAGCTCTGTTCATAGTGATGCTTCCTAAAGCCCATTTGACTTCACATTCCAGGATGTCTGGCTCCAGGTGAGTGATCACACCATCACAGTTATCCAGGTCATGAAGATTATCTCACAATTGGAAAGCTTCACTTTGATTTGTATTGAGTGTCTCAATTTTAATTTGTCCAAAACAAAACTCTTCCTCTCCTTGCTTGTTTCCCCATAGTTTTGACAGTGTGTTACTAAATACTTTCTCTTTTTCTCAGCTGTTTACACCAAAAACTTGAAGTCATTTTACTCTTTTCTCTCATATCCCATATCCAATCAAAGAACAACATTTTCTAGCTTTATGTTAAAAATATGGACAAAAATCAATCGTGTGTGTGTTTACTCACTAAGTTGTGTCTGACTCTTTGTGATCCCATGGACTGTAGCCCACCAGGTTCCTATTTCCATGGGATTTACTAAGCCAGTATACTGGAGTGGGCTGCCATTTCCTCCTCCAGGATATCTTCCTGACTCAGTGATTGAACCTGCGTCTCCTGGGTCTCTTGCACTGGCAAATGGATTCTTTACCAATAAGACACCTGGGAAGCTCCCCACAAAGTCAAACACTTATTACTAATTCTACCTTTACCACTTTGGCTCAATCTACCAGTATTTTACTTTGTTTACTGGAGTAACCTCTTTCCTGGTCTCCCTGTCTTAGTCTTCTCACATTCTGTTCTCAACACAGAAACCATTATAGTTCCATTAACATGGAAATTTAATCTACTTATTTGTCTATTCAAAACTCTCTAGTAGAATTCTATCTCGGAGTAGAAATTTTATTCCTAAATGTGGTCAAAGTAATGGAATTATATTATCTGTTTTCATATGTCTGTAATTTTATCTCTGGCTATTCTTCCTTCCACTCATTCTGTTTCAGACATGATGGCCTCCTTGCTGTTTGTAGACTCTACCAGGTACATTTTAACTTCAGGTTCAATTCAGGCTGATTTATTTTCTTTCTGGAATATTATTCCTTCCTTTCTTCCCTTTGTCTCTTTTAACAAATGCCACCTTCTCAAAGAAACCTTTTATGCATACTAATTATAGTTATACCAACGACATCCCACATCCTCCCTTTTCCTTTTCTGCTTTTTGATCTCTGTAATAATTATCTAACATAGAAAACAATTTTTATTTTTTAAGTTTTTAAAATATTTTTTGATGTGGACCATTTTTAAAGTCTATTGAATTTGTTACAATATTATCTCTGTTTTACGCTTTGTTTTTTGGCTGCAGGGCATGTGAGATCTTAACTCCCTGAAGAGGAATTGAACCCACAGCCCCTGCACTGGCAGACAATGTCTTAACCACTGGACCACCAGGAAAGACCCTAAAACAACTTTTTAAGTTACCTGTTTGTTTTCCCACACTGAAATATAATCCCTAACAGACAGGAGAGTTTCATTTATTTTGTTCTCCTTAGAACAGTGCCTAGAACATAGTAGTGCTCAAGTATTTGTTAAATGAATCAATGAATAAACAGTATGGTCTAAAGAAACATTAATTTTCTAAATTATATTTGATAAATTTCTAATGTTAAAGCTCCACTTATTTGAATTAAAAATCTATAAGGTGTTGAATATGAAGACTAATAGTAATGAGAAGAGTATATTTTTCACACTTTCTTATTAGAAGTTATTGGAGCTTTAGTACCATCCTTTAGATTCATTTTGATAACAGAAGTGACCGTGCACTGAACTCAATGGAGGATGGGTACGGATTTGAATGAAGAGTTGCAATTTAAAAAGAAGATACTGTAGGCAAACTGTAATGATACTTCAGTATTTGTTTTTATTGATTTCAGAATCTTTTCTCCTTCTCACTTGTTTTCTTCAGCTCTTTCATAAACTTTCCTAATGGTAAAGATTATGCAATTTTACCAAGCAATGAAGAGGAATGAGGGCCATTTCTTTTGGGGCAGGTATTCTATGTATTCCTCGTATAAGTGCAGATATTTCTAGGAAGTTGCTGGCAGATGTGTCTAGACTCTTCTAAGTGTAATAAGACATGCATTTAATTTGTTGGTAACATGAAATTTGGAAAACTCAGCAGTGGCCACAGGACTGGAAAAGGTCAGGTTTCATTCCAATCACAAAGAAAGGCAGTGCCAAAGAATGCTCAAATTACCACACAATTGCACTCAACTCACACGCTAGTAAAGTAATGCTCAAAATTCTCCAAGCCACACTTCAGCAATACGTGAACTGTGAACTTCCAGATGTTCAAGCTAGTTTTAGAAAAGGCATAGGAACCAGAGATCAAATTACCAATATCTGCTGGATCATCAAAAAAGCAAGAGAGTTCCAGAAAAACATCTATTTCTGCTTTATTAACGGTGCCAAAGCCTTTGACTGTGTGGATCACAATAAACTGTGAAAAATTCGTCAAGAGATGGGAATACAAGACCACCTGACCTGCCTCTTGAGAAACCTGTATGCAGGTCAAGAAGCAACAGTTAGAACTGGACATGGAACAATAGACTGGTTACAAATAGGGAAAGGAGTACATCAAGGCTGTATATTGTCACCCTGCTTATTTAACTTATATCCAGAGTACATCATGAGAAATACTGGGCTGGAAGAAGCACAAGCTGGAATGAAGATTGCCGGGAGAAATATCAATAACCTCAGATATGCAGATGACACCACCCTTATGGCAGAAAGTGAAAAACTAAAGAGTCTTTTGATGAAAGTGAAAGAGGAGAGTGGAAAAATTGGCTTAAAACTCAACATTCAAAAAACTAAGATCATGGCATCCGGTCCCATCACTTCATGGCAAATATATGGGGAAACAGTGGAAACAGTGGCTGACTTTATTTTTCTGGGCTCCAAAATCACTGCAGATGGTGACTGCAGCCATGAAATTAAAAGACACTTACTCCTTGGAAGGAAAGTTACGACCAACCTAGATAGCATATTCAAAAGCAGAAACATCGTCAACAAAGCTCTGTCTAGTCAAGGCTATGGTTTTCCTAGGAGTCATGTATGGATATGGGAGTTGGACTGTGAAGAAAGCTGACCACCAAAGAATTGATGTTTTTGAACTGTGGTGTTGGAAAAGACTCTTGAGAGTCCTTTGGACTGCAAGGAGATCCAACCAGTCCATCCTAAAGGAAATCAGTTCTGGGTGTTCATTGGAAGGACTGATGTTGAAGCTGAAACTCCAATATTTGGCCACATGATAAGAGCTGACTCATTTGAAAAGACCCTGATGCTGGGAAAGATTGATGGCAGGAGGAGAAGGGGATGACAGAGGATGAGATGGTTAGATGGCATCACCGACTCAATGGACATGAGTTTGGGTAAACTCCAGGAGTTGGTAATGGACAGGGAGGCCTGGGGTGCTGCGGTTCATGGGGTCCTAAAGAGTCAGATACGACTGAGCAACTGAACTAAACACGAAATATATGTGCTTTTGTTTTGTTTTGTTTTTTCCCCCAACAAATCCCAATGATGTAACGAAAAGCCGAGAATTTATAAAATAAAATAAGCACATAAGGGTACTCTTCTCATATACCCTTCTGTAAAAACCTCTGCTTTTAATTGTTCTTGAAGTTTTGACCAGAATTACTGGCAGAAATTGTCACCTCTTAGTGGACCAGTTACAACCCATCAATCAATTTCAGAAGTTTTGATAACTTGAGACAATGCTTTTGAAAGACTATTCCCTACTGGCAAAATACCTTACTGAACTAAGCTAGTCAGTCACAACCAACATTTAACAGATTGCAACAAATAGAATGCTATTTTATTAAATAAAGTTACACTATTTCTAAAGTACCTGGAGAGGAATTTACACATACATTTAGCATCAGATCAGATCAGATCAGTCGCTCAGTCATGTCCGACTCTTTGCGACCCCATGAATCGTAGCATGTCAGGCCTCCCTGTCCATCACCAGCTCCCGGAGTTCACTCAGACTCATGTCCATTGAGTCAGTGATGCCATCCAGCCATCTCATCCTCTGTCGTCCCCTTCTCCTCCTGCCCCCAATTCCTCCCAGCATAAGAGTCTTTTCCAATGAGTCAACTCTTCCCGTGAGGTGGCCAAAGTACTGGAGTTTCAGCTTTAGCATCATTCCTTCCAAAGAAATCCCAGGGCTGATCTCCGTTAGAATGGACTGGTTGGATCTGCTTGCAGTCCAAGGGATGCTCAAGAGTCTTCTCCAACACCACAGTTCAAAAGCATCAATTCTTCGGTGCTCAGCTTTCTTCACAGTCCAACTCTCACATCCATACATGACCACAGGAAAAACCATAGCCTTGACTAGATGAACCTTTGTTGGCAAAGTAATGTCTCTGCTTTTGAATATGCTATCTAGGTTGGTCATAACTTTCCTTTCAAGGAGTAAGCGTCTTTAATTTAATGGCTGCAGTCACCATCTGTAGTGATTTCAGAGCCCAGAAAAATAAAGTCTGACACCCTTTCCACTGTTTCCCCATCTATTTCCCATGAAGTGGTGGGACCAGATGCCATGATCTTCGTTTTCTGAATGTTGAGCTTTAAGCCAACTTTTTCACTCTCCACTTTCACTTTCATCAAGAGGCTTTTGAGTTTCTCTTCACTGTCTGCCATAAGGGTGGTGTCATCTGCATATCTGAGGTTATTGATATTTCTCCCGGCAGTCTTGACTCCAGTTTGTGCTTCTTCCAGCCCAGCATTTGTCATGATGTACTCTGCATATAAGTTAAATAAACAGGGTGACAATATACAGCCTTGACGTACTCCTTTTCTTATTTGGAACCAGTCTGTTGTTCCATGTCCAGTTCTAACTGTTGCTTCCTGATCTGCATACAAATTTCTCAAGAGGCAGGTCAGGTGGTCTTGTATTCCCATCTCTTTCAGAATTTTCCACAGTTTATTGTGATCCACACAGTCAAAGGCTTGGCATAGTCAATAAAGCAGAAATAAATGTTTTTCTGGAACTCTCTTGCTTTTTCCATGATTCAGCGGATGTTGGCAATTTGATCTCTGGTTCCTCTGCCTTTTCTAAAACCAGCTTGAACATCAGGAAGTTCACGGTTCACATATTGCTGAAGCCTGGCTTGGAGAATTTTGAGCATTACTTTACTAGCGTGTGAGATGAGTGCAATTGTGCAGTAGTTTGAGCATTCTTTGGCATTGCCTTTCTTTGGGATTGGAATGAAAACTGAGCTTTACATTTAGCATAGCATGTACTAAACCATGTCTTTGGAGAAGTAATTAAGATAAATTACCTATTAGAAGTTTAATTTCAAATTTCAAATGCTTCTCTAGATGAATTTAGTTTGTATGCTGTAGACTTAAAATTGTAATATGTACAGTTTACATTGAAATGCTTATGTGAAATCCATTCATGAATAATTAAAAATCTTATTACCGTTTGCCATAAGCAGCCACGTTCTTCGCAGCGTTCTTTAGTTGCAGTGTTTGAATCTGGATAACAAGTAAACTTTTCAACTTCCAAGAAAGTTTGATCCCATTGAACAGTAAAGTTTCCTCCAAGGTTAAATGTCAGATTGTGAATTAGTAGAATCTTTGGGGACAAAGAAAACAGTGAAAAGTATTTCTGACCTTTGGATAATTCAAAAATAGTTAGCATTTATAAAGTGCAGCAACCCATCAGCAATTCTTAAAATCGAATCTTAATAATTTTAATGCAATACTAAAAAAAAAAAGAATAGATAGGAGAAAACATGTCATCCCACTGGAAAAGCTAGAACCTCAAGACAGGAAAACTATGAGAAATTACAGAATACTGATGAAAAACATCTTTAAATCCAGACATGAGTTTACTTCTCAGTTCTGCCAATAAATGCTCATGAGTCTAAGGAAACACCTATCTTGTTTTAGCTTCAATTTCCTGCCTCTGTAAAATTACATTAACAGATAAATAATATGTGAAATTTAAAACACATACAATGCTTGGGGCACAAGGCTTAGAATATCAGGTATGAAATAAATATTAATTTCTTCAATGAAGACAATGTTGACACTGGTTCATGTGGAGGCTTCCTGAGTCAAATCCACTGCTAACAATATTTGAGGTACAAATTAGGAAATGATATGGCAATACACAAAAAGAAAAAAATGAGAGGATAGTGTTTTATGTGTGTATATATATATATATAGTGTATTGAAGTGTATACACACACATATATATACAAATATATATATATATATATGTGTGTGTGTGTGTGTGTGTATGTATAGACAGATAGATAGATAGACATATGAGCTTTCTAGGTGTGCTTCTGATTAAGAACCTGCCTGCCAATTCAGGAGACATAAGAGATGTGGGTTTGACCCCTGGGTAGGGAAGATCCCCTGAAGCAGGAAAAAGAAACACACTCCAGTATTCTTGCCTGGAGAATCCCATGGAGAGAGGAGCCTGGAGGGTTACAGTCTATAGGGTCTCAAAGAGTTGGACATGACTGAAGCGACATAATAGGCATACACACACATATATGCATATCCACAATATATGTATGGGCTTCTCTGCTGGCTAAGTAAAGAATCCACCTGCAATGCAGGAGACTTGGGAGTTGATCTTTCAGTTGGGAATATCCCCTGGAGGAGGGCATGGCAACCCATTCCAGTATTCTTACCTGGAGAATCCCCATAGACAGAGGAACCTGATGGGCTATGGTCCATTTTGTAGCAAAGAGTTGGACATAACTGATCAACTAAGCACACGCAACATATACATATGTATACAGAATATATCAGTTCAGTTCAGTTCAGTCGCTCAGTCGTGTCCGACTCTTTGCGACCCCATGAATCACAGCACATCAGGCCTCCCTGTCCATCACCAACTTCTGGAGTTCACTCAAACTCATGTCCATCGAGTCAGTGATGCGATCCAGCCATCTCATCCTCTGTGGTCCCCTTCACCTTCTTCCCCTAATCCCTTCCAGTATCAGGGTCTATTCCAATGAGTCAACTCTTCGCATCAGGTGGCCAAAGTATTGGAGTTTCAGCTTCAGCATCAGTCCTTCCAAAGAACACCCAGGACAGATCTTCTTGAGGATGGACTGGTTGGATCTCCTTGCAGTCCAAGGGACTCTCAAGAGTCTTCTCCAACACCACAGTTCAAAAGCATTAATTCTTCAGCACTCAGCTTTCTTCACAGTCCAACTATCTCACATCCATACATGACTACTGGAAAAACCATAGCCTTGACTAGACGGACCTTTGTTAGCAAAGTAATATCTCTGCTTTTCAATATGCTATCTAGGTTGGTCATAACTTTCCTTCCAAGGAGTAAGCGTCTTTTAATTTCATGGCTGCAATCACCATCTGCAGTGATTTTGGAGCCCAAAAAGATAAAGTCTGACACTGTTTCCACGTCTATCTGCCATGAAGTGATGGGATGCCATGATCTTAGTTTTTTGAATGTTGAGTTTTAAGCCAACTTTTTCACTCTCCTCTTTCACTTTTATCAAGAGGCTTTTTAGTTCCTCTTCGATTCCTGCCATAAGTAAGGGTGGTGTCATCTGCATATCTGAGGTTACTGATATTTCTCCCGGCAATCTTGATTCCAGCTTGTGCTTCTTCCAGCCCAGCGTTTCTCATGATGTACTCTGGATATAAGTTAAATAAGCAGGGTGACAATATACAGCCTTGACATACTCCTTTTCCTATTTGGAACAAGTCTGTTGTATACTGTTGCTTCCTGACCTGCATATAAGTTTCTCAAGAGGCAGGTCAGGTGGTCTGCTATTCCCATTTCTTGAAGAATTTTCCACAGTTTATTGTGGTCCACACAGTCAAAGACTTTGGCATAGTCAATAAAGCAGATATAAATGTTTCTCTGGAACTTGTTTGCTTTTTTGATGATCCAGAAGATGTTGGCAATTTGATTTCTGCTTCCTCTGCCTTATGTAATATCAGCTTGAACATCTGGAAGTTCACAGTTCACGTACTGCTGAAGCCTGGCTTGGAGAATTTTGAGCATTATTTTACTAGTGTGTGAGATGAGTGCAATCATGCAGTAGCTTGAGCATTCTTTGGCATTGCCTTTCTTTGGGATTGGAAAGAAAACTGACCTTTCCCAGTCCTGTGGCCACTGCTGAGTTTTCCAAATTTGCTGGCATGTTGAGTGCAACACTTTCACAGCATCATCTTTCAGGTTTTGAAAGAGCTCAATTGGAATTCCATCACCTCCACTAGCTTTGTTCATAGTGAAGCTTTCTAAGGCCCACTTGACTTCACATTCCAGGATGTCTGGCTCTAGCTCAGTGTTCACACCATCGTGATTATCTTGGTCTTGTACACTTTTTTGTACACTTCTTTTGTGTATTCTTGCCATATCTTCTTAATATCATCTGCTTCTGTTAGGTCCATACCATTTATGTCCTTTATCGAGCCCATCTTTGCATGAAATGTTCCCTTGGTATCTCTAATTTTCTTGAAGAGGTCTCTAGTCTTTCCCATTCTGTTGTTTTCCTCTATTTCTTTGCATTGATTGCTGAGGAAGACTTTCCTATCTCTCCTTGCTATTCTTTGGAACTCTGCATTTAGATGCTTATATCTTTCCTTTTCTCCTTTGCTTTTTGCTTCTCTTCTCTTCACAGTTATTTGTAAGGCCTCCTCAGACAGGCATTTTGCTTTTTTGCATTTCTTTTACATGGGGATGGTCTTGATCCCTGTCTCCTGCACAATGTCACAAACCTCATTCCATAGCTCATCAGGCACTCTATCTATCAGATCTAGGCCCTTAAATCTATTTCTCACTTCCACTGTATAATCATAAGGGATTTGATTTAGGTCTTACCTGAATGGTCTAGTGGTTTTCCCTACTTTCTTCAATATAAGTCTGAATTTGGCAAAAGGATTTCATGATATGAGCCATAGTCAGCTCCTGGTCTCGTTTTTGCTGACTGTATAGAGCTTCTCCATCTTTGGCTGCAAAGAACATAATCAATTTTATTTCGATGTTGACCGTCTGGTGATGTCCATGTGTAGAGTCCTCTCTTGTGTTGTTGGAAGAGGGTGTTTGCTATGACCAGTTCGTTTTCTTGGCAAAACTCTATTAGCCTTTGCCCTGCTTCATTCCATATTCCAGGGCCAAATTTGCCTGTTACCCCAGGTGTTTCTTGACTTCCAACTTTTGCATTCCAGTCCCCTATAATGAAAAGGACATCTTTTTCGCATGTTAGCTCTAAAAGGTCTTGTAGGTCTTCATAGAACCGTTCAACTTCAGCTTCTTCAGTGTTACTGGTTGGGGCATAGACTTGGATTACCGTGGTATTGACTGGTTTGCCTTGGAAACGAATAGAGATCCTTCTGTCATTTTTGAGATTGCATCCAAGTACTGCATTTTGGACTCTTTTGTTGACCATGATGGCTACTCCATTTCGTCTAAGGGATTCCTGCCCGCAGTAGTAGATATAATCATCATCTGAGTTAAATTCATCCATTTCAGTCCATTTTAGTTCGCTGATTCCTAGAATGTCAACGTTCACTCTTGCTGTCTCTTGTTTGACCACTACCAATTTGCCTTGATTCATGGACCTGACATTCCTGGTTCCTATGCAATATTGCTCTTTACAGCATTGGACCTTGCTTCTATCACCAGTCACACCCACAGCTGGGTATTGTTTTTGCTTTGGCTCCATCCCTTCATTCTTTCTGGAGTTATTTCTCCATTGATCTCCAGTAGTATATTGGGCACCTACCTACCCAGGGAGTTCCCCTTTCAGTATCCTATCATTTTGCCTTTTCATACTGTTCATGGGGTTCTCAAGGCAAGAGTACCGAAGTGGTTTGCCATTCCCTTCTCCAGTGGACCACATTCTGTCAGACCTCTCCACCATGACCTGCCCATCGTGGGTTGCCCCACACGGCATGGCTTAGTTTACAAATATAACAGTATATTGTAGTGTGTGTATATATATATATATGTGTGTGTATATATATATATATATATATATACATCAGAGAAGGCAATTGCAACCCACTCCAGTACTCTTGCCTGGAAAATCTGATGGGCGGAGGAGCCTGGTAGGCTGCAGTCCGTGGGGTTGCTAAGAGTCGGACACAAGTGAGTGACTTCACTTTCACTTTTCACTTTCATGCATTGGAGAAGGAAATGGCAATCTACTCCAGAGTTCTTGCATGGAGAATCCCAGGGACAGGAGCCTGGTGGGCTGCCATCTATGGGGTCTCACAGAGTCGGACACGACTGAAGTGACTTAGCAGCATACATATATATATAATAGTATATTGGAGTGTATACTATTTATTCCATACACTATAATTTTCATTGTTGTTGTTGCTGTTTAGGCGTTTACTCATGTCCCAGTCTTAGGGACCCAAGGACTACAGCACACCAGACTTCCCTGTCCTTCACCATCTCCTGGAGCTTGTTCACACTCATGTCCTTTGAATCTGTAATGCCATCCAACTATCTCATTCTTTGTCATCCCCTTCTCCTCCTGCCTTTTATCTTTCCCAGCATAAGGTCTTTCCAATGAGTCAGCTCTTTGCATCAGGTAGCCAGGAAATTCAGCTTCTGTACCAGTCCTTCCAGTGAATATTCATGGTTGATTTCCTTTAGGATTGACTGCTTGGATCTCCTTGCAATCCAAGAGACTCTCAAGAGTCTTCTTCAATACCACAATTCAAAAACATCAATTCTTCAACACTCAGTTTTCTTTATGACCCAACTCTCACATCCGTACATGACTACTGGAAAAATAATAGCTTTGACTACATAGACTTTTGTTGGCAAAGTAATGTCTCTGCTTCTTAATATGCTGTCTAGGTTTGTCATAGCTTTTCTTCCAAGGAGCAAGCATCCTTTGATGTCATAGCTGTAGTCACTGTCAGCATGATTTTAGAACCAAGAAAATAAAGTCTGTCACTGTTTCCATTGTTTCTCCATTTATATGCCTTAAAGTGACAGGACCAGATGTCATGATCTTAGTTTTTTGAATGTTGAGTTTTAAGCCAACTTTTTCACGCTCCTCCTTCATCTTCATTAAGAAGCTCTTTAGTTCTTCTGCACTTTTTGCCATAAGGGGGGTGTCATCTGCATATCTTGATTTATTGATATTTCTTTTTTCAATCTTGATTCCAGCTTGTTATTCATCCAACTTGGCATTTCACGTGATGTACTCTTCATGTAAGGTAAATAAGCAGGGTGACAATATACAACCTTGATGCACTCCTTTCCACATTTTGAATCAGTCTGTTGTTCCAGTTTGATTCTAACAGCTGCTTCTTGACCTGCATGCAGATTTCTCAGGAGGCAGGTAAGATGGTCTGATATTCCCATCTCTTTAAGAATTTCCCACAGCTTGTGATCCACACAAAGGCTTTACTGTAGTGAATGAAGCAAATTAGATGTTTTTCTAAAACTCTCTTGCTTTTTCCTTGATCCAATGGATGTTGGCAATTTGATCTCTGATTACTCTGCCTTTTCTAAATCCAGTCTATACATATGGTAATTCTCTGGTCATGTGCTGTTGAAGTGCAGCATGGAGAACTGTAGTTTGAACGTTCTTTGTCATTACCCTTCTTCCGGATTGGAATGAAAACTGACCTGTTCCAATCCCGTGGCCACTGCTGAGTTTTCCAAATTTTCTGGCATATTGAGTGCAGCACTTTCACAGCATTATCTTTTAAGATTTGAAATAGCTCAGCTGGAATTTCATCACCTCCACTAGCTTTGTTCCTAGTGGTGCTTTCTAAGACCCATTTGACTTATCACTCCACAATGTTTGGCTCCAGATGGATGAACACACCATTGATCTTATCTAGATCATTAAGAACTTTTTTGTATTGTTCTTCTGTGTATTCTTGCCACCTCTTCTTAATCTCTTCTGCTCTGTTAGCTCCATATCATTTCTGTCCTTTATTGTGCCCATCTTTGCATGAAATGCTTTTCTCCTTTGCCTTTCACTTCTTTCAGCTATTTGTAAGACCTCCTCAGACAACCATTTTACCTTTTTGAATTTCTTTTTATTGGGGATGGTTTTTATCACTGCCTCCTGTACAATGTTCTGACAAAATATGGTGCACTGGAGAAGGGAATGGCAAACCAAATCTTGCCTTGAGAATCCCATGAATGTTTTTTCATTGTTACAATATTACAAATTTTTGTTTGGTTACCGTTTATGACAGTGACAAAATTTACCACAATTTCATCTGTACAGTTTTTTTTTTTTTTTATCCTTCATAGCTCTAATTTAGAAATAAAAAGTCATATAAAGATTAGAAGCTTAGAGGAATTAGAAAGATGTACTTCCAAGTGTCTTTGTAAATCTTTGTTGTTGTTTAATTGCTAAATAATATCCAACTCTTTTGTGACTTCATGGGCTATAGTCTGCCAGGCTCCTCTGTCTGTGGGATTTCCAGGCAAGAATACTACAGTGGGTTACCATTTCCTTCCAAAGGGAAACGTCCCAACCCAAGAATCAAACCCTTGTTCCCTGCATTGGCAGGAGTATTCTTTACTGCTGAGTCACCAAGTCCTCATAAATCTCTACATTAGCATAAGGCTAGAAATAAATATGAACTGGAATTGTAAAAAATATATAATAAAATGATTTTGTATTGTGCCCCCATATAATCTTTACTAGACTCATAAAATTCTCAAAAAGCCTAAGTTGTTTAATTTATATTGGTGAGTTCTTATAGTCACAGGAATATATATTTTATAGTATATTTACTAAATTAAAAAACAATTAACCAATACATATTTTATGGAAATTCCTACATGGAAAACTCTGGGCTAGAGGGCTTAGGAGCTAGACAAAAACACTGCAAAATCATGTTATATATGTTAATTTAGAATTTATGCTAACATTACTAATAATTAGGATTATAGAAATGGTAGGAAAGTAAATGCCAATAAAAATCACTTCTATGTTTTAAATTATTTTATCTAACATAGTTAAGCAACATTATGACTAAATATTTCATTTTACTTATGAGGAAGCTGAGATATTAATCTATTATTTAAATGCACAAACTGCAGGTCTAGAATTGAACCCAGTTCTGGTACTTCTTTACCCTCTCTAGTACATTTGTCAAAGGAGGAAAGAATGAGGATAAGAAAGGGCCCACTATAAGGGAAGAGTGTTAACAAAAATTTGAAAAAGAATATTGATACAAGATATGTTGAGGACAAAAAGAACTTATGAAAGGAGAAGTGGGAAAAACTGAAGAAATGAATTCAATCAATAACTTAATGAGCCTTAAATGAGAAGTTAAAACATTTACATTTTTTATTGTATGCAGTAGGTAAATTAGAGAAATGGAATAAAAAAATATTAGGAAGGTAGAGATAAGTGATGTCTAAGAAAAAATTGAATAGAGAGGGAGTAGTATGAATTAACCTTATGGTTGATATCTCAATATAAATTGAAATGACCTAAAATGGGATATAGCCAGCAAAAGGAAAATAAAACTAGAAATGTAATGAATAAAAAAATCACAAAACCATGAGCCTGAATGATTATATGTTAAAAATGACAGAATATGACACTAAAATATTTTAAGAGATTGTATTTACCTGGTTGGAAGCATCATAACTGAAATTGTAATGAGCTCTCAATGGTTGATTATCTTCTATCACTGAAACTTCTGTAACAGTGTTTATCAACCCAAGGACTTTTATAGTCTCAAATGCTAAAGCAGTTCCTTCTGGGTACGATGAATGCATACATGTGATATCTAGCTTGTTCTGGAAAATATATATATCAAATAGATGTTCACTGGATACAAATCAGAAATAAAAATACAATTGTATTTATAACACTGGATTAAATCTTATAGTTATAAATATATATAAATTATATTCTGTTTACCAAATAAAGACAATTAACCAACACACATTTTTATGAAAATTGCTAAGTGAAAAACTCTGAACCCAAAGGGTGTAAGAATTAGATAAAATTCTAAGAAAATATTTTGAATCTCACATAATTTAGAATTCATTTACACTGATATCATTAATAATTTAGTATTTAGTATTTATATATATATATATATAAAATAAGTAAATAACCAATCATCTATCCCTACATTCTCAATGGCCCTTCATGTTCAAGTACCCTATATAAATATACTTATTATAAAAAAATTACATATATATACTATTTATATATAATTTTTATATATATACTATTTATATATATAATATATATATACTCTTTATATATAATATATATATTATTTATTTATATATATTATTTACATAATAATTTATATTATATAAATTATTTATATATACATATTATTTATATATAATATAAATTATATTATATAAATTATATATAATAATTATATATAAGTATTTATATTTATATAAATATTTATATAAATATAAAAGTATATATATAATAATTATAAATATATAAGTATATGTTTATACTTATTGTAAAAAATTAAAATTTTTTGTATATATGCCATAAAATTATTTTCAGAGATAAATTATGCATGATGCAAATCATGCATATCCCTTCTCATTCTAGGCTTAATGTTGGTGAAGAATAACTTAGCTTTAACAAAAAAAAAATATATGAAGAAATCTAACTTCTACAAGAAGCATTGCTACTAATTATTCAAAATTTAACCTTGTGCAAAGCGTTTTCATTTTCACCCCAAATGCATGACAGTCACTGCTATGATTGGTATATTAAAACATTGTCAAATATGCTGAGATTATTTTCCTAAGATCTGCTTAAACAAGACATAGTGCATCAAGAAGTCTAATGATTTTGTGTACAAACTTCATCATCAGAAACTCATCTATTATATTGAAGTATACTATTATATTGAAACATAAAAATCTAAGGTAATTCATATACAATTTAATAATTTAAATTAAATGATTTTTTCCATTTCTTTCCATTGATCTTTGGAGAGAAATGCACTTTTCCAAGAAAAGGCACAATCTAGACATTAACAAGCTATTATATTTAGCTATGTGTTCAAGGAGAATGCTTACATTAGAAACTGAAAATGTATATAAAATGTAGTTGCCCTTTTGGATGGTATCTGTAATGGGGGAAAAATAAGTTATCAGATCAAAATAATGTCAAATTTTTATTTTATTATTACAGTTAGACAACACAGGAACATTTTTTAAAATAAGTATTATTTATTAAGCAAATTAAATAAATTCTTTTCATTAAACTTCTTAATTATCTTTAAATAAAATAACTTTGGTAGTTTATTTTCCCAGGAAGTAAAGGTAATAAATGCATCTTTGCCCAGTTTGATTTTTCAGACCAGTAAAATCATTCTAGAAATTCAGAGAATGCAAACTTGTAGCAAAATATATACAATTATAACTATTGTTTTGAATAATATTTTATCTGTCTCTAATAAACTGTGTAACAAGAAGTTTATCTTGGGAAGACATGGGACACCGCAATATTGTTTTGCATCTTTCAATTTTTTTTTCATTATCTAAAGGACTGAATGTGGAGACATATTAAAGATTCATGTACACTTTAATGAGAAAAAATGGAAGAAAATAATTATTTTCTGCATCATATATGAAACATAGCATTTTTATCAACATGTTTCTTTAACAGGAAACTATAGATTATAACTAAAATATTTGGGAGAAAATAGAGTGGAAAATATAAAGAGAATCCTAGGATTTATATAGACTACTTTGAGTAACATTAATTAACTTAAAATTTTAATCCTAGGGAATAAAATTAAAATCAGAATCTGAATTGAAGGTTATTTTGCTGTTTATGTATTTGATTATTCAGAAAATTCTGATTTTAACTTTTCAACACACTTAAGTATATAGTCATCATATTAGATGACTGATTAAATCATAACTCCATATTTTAACCATCTTATATGAAGTAAGAGAAGGAAATGGCAGCCCACTCCAGTGTTCTTGCCTGGAGAATCCCAGGGATGGGGGAGCCTGGTGGGCTGCCATCTATGGGGTCGCACAGAGTCGGACACGACTGAAGTGACTTAGCATAGCATAGCATATGAAGTAAATTATCAATATAGTTTTTAATACTTTATTTATTTTTTATTGAGGGATAATTGCTTTACAGAATTTTGCTGTTTTCTGTCAAACCTCAACATGAATCAGCCATAGGTAAATTTTTGCAAGTAGGAAAAATTAATGAACTTGGAAACAAATAATTTGAGAAATAAGAATAACCTTAAAGTCAAGTCTCACATGCTACCAATAGAGGTATTGTCTCAACAAAATTCTTTACCTGATGATTATGAACAGTTTATTAATGTTTCTGCTGAAATCCACTCTTACTGAATTTCTATGTAATAAGTGTTTGGAATCTATACTCAGCTCAGAGCTAACCTTAGTATGCTTAGACTCTAACATATTGAGTGAGAAAGAGAAGTCTGGTGTGCTGAAGTAGAATGAAAAATGGAGAGCAGTAAGGAAAGATTTGTGTGAGAGTGCATGTGTGCATGTGTGTGTATGTAAAATCTACAGGACATGGTGAGTACTCTGGATGTTGGTAAAGACTGTGGCTCCTGAATATAATGGTGAATTGTTAGAGGGTTTTGAGCAAAGAGGTGAGCAGAAAGAGATAATTTGAATCATCTTCTAAAGGGCTTACTCTATCTGCCAGTTGGTAAAGAAAATGTAAAAAGAGGCGGCTGACAAGAGCCATCAACCTATAGACTGATTAGGGAGCTATTGCAGTAATTAGAATGAAAAGTAGTGATGATAACAATGGTCGAGTTGATAAGATTCCTAGATCAAGATGGAACCAAAAGAGATTCCTAGATAAGAGTGAACCGTAAAGTTGTTGGCATCTTGTAGAGATGAAGTTACCATCAACTGACAAGTGGAAGACAATGCATTTAATGGAGCAGATATACTGTGGTAATTTACATATTCACAGGCAGGTAAGACTTCAAAAAGAACAGAATTTTTTCAAAGATTCCATATTTTTCAAATTGTAAGAGAACACACCAATACATAGACTATTTCTTGGAGCTTAGAGATACTGGATGCTTCATATACTATAATAGGCTACCCAGGTGGCTCAGTGGTAAAGAAGCTGCCTGCTAATGCAGGAGACACAAGAGATGAAGGTTCCATCCCTGGGTTGGGAAAATCCCTTGGAGGAAGAAATGGCACCTCAGTATTCTTGCCTCAAAAATCCAGTGGGCAGAGGAGCCTCACGGGCTACAGTCCATGGGGTTGCAAAAGAGTTAGACATGACTGAGCACCCAGGCAGGCCATATACTATAAAACATCTGAGAAGTAGTGAGCTATAATAGAAGGTAAACTATAATTTTTATACACACATATATAAAACATATATCTAAGAGTCCTCTATTAAAAAATGAGATTAAAAAACCTTAAATTTATGAGTGTTTATAATTGACTAAGTAAATCCAAACAGATTAATTTTCTATAGCATAATTTAATATTAGAAAGAATGATTCTATTTTTATTCCCTTGATGTACTGAATTCTCAACTTTTGGGCTAATTAATTAGAAGACATTTAATAATTCAAATAAATAATGACATTTATATGGTAAAATCCTTATCTCAAATAATTTGACATTAAATATTTTTATTGAAGTATAGTTGATTTACAACACTTCAGGTAAAGTTATTCAGTTAAACATATTTATATATATACACATATGTATATTTCTTTTTTGGATTCTTTTCCATTACAGTTCATTAAAAGATACTGAATATAGTTTGCTGTGCTATATACTAGGTCCTGGTTGTTTATATATTTTATATATGGTATTGTGTATTTGTTAATCTCAAATTACCAATTTATTCCTCCTTTCTACATTGAGTAAACTTTAATGTTGGTTTTCTTTTACAGTAATAAAATTTTAGTTTTAACCACTATAATCATCTAAGATAGTTGAAAATAGGATGCAATTTACACATCTGTGAACTTATTAACTACTTTAATTTTTATTCAATAATCTAATAAATAAAAGTATCTACACTTGTCAAAGATTTTTACAATAAACCAAGAGAGAAAACTAAATGTTGTAATTAAATATACATAATTTAAATAGCAATGCTAAATTATATAAAGTTACCTAAACTCTTAAGATAGATAATAAAACAGAAATTATAAATTTAAAAAAAAATTAAAACTTGTGACATTTTTAAATGAATGTAATTTCATAATAAAAGCAAAACTTCCCATCATCAAAATAAACATTTTAAAGCATATCACTTTGAAACTTACCTTTAGTTTCTCCATCATCCCAGAAAAAGTCTCCTTTTGCTGTGTTATTATCATTTAATGCAATTATAAGTCCTAGAGGGTTCTTTCGGCTGTTAAGTAAGTTTGGGTGTATTTATGAGTAAATATAAAT
This sequence comes from Bos javanicus, assembly GCF_032452875.1. Classification (NCBI taxonomy): domain Eukaryota; kingdom Metazoa; phylum Chordata; class Mammalia; order Artiodactyla; family Bovidae; genus Bos; species Bos javanicus. The sequence goes on along the minus strand of NC_083868.1, from coordinate 102,275,785 downwards.
TTATAATAGTAAAATATCCTATAAATAAATCCATTTCAACATGAGGATTTGTAGGATTTCTGCACAAAAAACATTGATATTAATAAAATTCATGTCTATTTTTATTAATAATTTATCAATGAGAAAAGTAATTTATATATTTGGAAAATAAATGAAAGAAATAAATACAATAAATATAGTATGGAACTTCTTGGAGGCTAAGACACCACCATCAAAATTGAAACAGTAAAATAATATTTCAATTCAAACAACAAAATTAAATATATCTTATGAAGTACCATATGTATTTGTCACAAATATATTAACCCTGAATTGCAATGCATCAAGGTTACAAAACAATGAAAAAAACTATAAAATAAACTTTTAAATGCCAAGTAGAATCTCTAATAATCATAAAAATGAAGCTAATTATACCATGTGAAATGAAATGTGGTTAATATTTTTTTAGTTGTATATTACTATTGGTTTCTAAACTTAAAATGAGGCTGTATAGTCCAGGTAACTGCTCTATACAGAATATATTCTTTCTAGCATACACTCATCAGAGCGTATGTTTCTCTCATTTGATACATCTCTAGAGTATAACTAATGATTTTGAGAACATAATCATGAAACATTGAGAATATGAAAATAATTCTAGGAAACAAACCTAATTACATGACTAACTAGTTTAATTCATTCACTCATAAATTTGTTCCTTCAACAAATATCTAGGGAAAACCAGGAGCTTATCCCATAGTAGGGCTTCCCTGATAGCTCAGTTGGTAAAGAATCTGCTTGCATTGCAGGAGACCCCGGTTCGATTCCTGGGTCGGGAAGATCCCCCAAGGCTACCCACTCCAGTATTCTGGCCTAGAAAATTCCATGGACTGTATAGTCCATGGGGTCACAAAGAGTCCGACACGACTGAGGGACTTTCACTTTCACTTTCTTTCACTTTCGTTCCATAATAGGGTGACACTATTGGTATGTGAACTAAAGTGTGAAAAGTTGCGTCCCTGCCTTCATGGAGTATATAGTTGAGGAGAACAGACATACTACATATAAGAACAAGTAAAAATATAATTACATATATTCTTAATGCTATGAAGAAAATACAGCAGGGTAAGGAACATAGAGTGACTATCTGTTGAGGTGTTGTAGAACATGGGGAAATGTGTAGATGCAATATGACACATTCTGTCCATATACCCAGAATGAATTTTGCAAGATGAAGTACCAGAATTTTCAAGTTTCTCCTTTTTTCTAAGTAGTTCTAAAATGTATTCTTACTGAACAACTTAATTTCTATATCATTCTTTACCTATACAGAAATATCTACCTCGTTTATTGACTTTAAACATTTTACCTGGAAAATAATCATTTTGACATTTATATATTGATGATACAAACAGGTAACAACTGACACTTTAATCAATTATATAACATTTAATATTTCACTATTTAGTAATAATCAGCAACTAATTTTAATTATATATATTCTTTACAGAAATAAGTCAGTACAGTTTTGACACAGGAGATAAAGTTCTAATTATGCTCATTTTTTTAATTAAAAGGTTGTTGTAATATATTAATACATAATTTGATTCTTTATTCTTTTTATAACTATGAAAGTTATATGTAAGAATCCCTTGCATTAAATATCTTCTGGTTAAAAAGCTAAATATCAATCATTGATTTTTTAATAAATATGTGAAACATTAAATATTAAATTATAGTTCAGATTTCAATTAATGCCTTTTGCAGAGTTGGACACGACTGAGCGACTGAACTGAACTGAACTGAACTGAATTTTACCTTGCTGTTGTAGTTACAGCAGGTTGTTGAAAGGGGATAATGTAACCGCCTCTAAGATGTAATCCTATTTTGTCTGCTGGAAGCTGCATATCAACACGTTGTTTTCTCCATGGCTTTTTTACACCCTAATATTTGGAAAATAAAAAGTAATTTCACAAGAATTACACATAAAATTTACACAGAGAAATAATTCTTATTATGAGCCATTCATGTCATTTTAGTGAATAGTAACATGTTGTTTCCTAACTTTTAAAGAAACTTCTTCAGTTTACTGAATAAATTTGGCTAAAAATAAATTCAGTTTAACAAAAAAAATCACCATAGAGAAATCCATTTCCTTTCCACAATAATTAATAATATTCTTAATTAGTCCTATTTTTATTCTTTGTTTTCAGTTAAAGTTAACCAGGTCTCTTGAAAGGATTAAAAAAAATCTTTCTTATAAAAAATAAAGGTTCTGCTTAGCAAATATAAGTGCACTGCAAAATACTTCCCTTTAAAATACACAATTTTTCTGGAAGAATATGTAAAATAGGAAAAGTATTAAAATAAGTTACCAATTCTTCTTAAAGTTACTCTTGACCTTTTACTTCCACAGTTTAAGATGGATAACTACACTGAAGAATATACTTCATATTAATCATGTGCAATGGAACATATACCTGCTCACATGTAAAAAAATATATACCTGTGCAGACTTTTATGCATTATTAAAATCTGAAGTTGTTATTTTTTAGAATAATAACAGAAATATTGTTAATTTCCCATGTATAAATGTTGGACAATATATACTTTTGAACTATTATTATATTAGGTTTACTTACAGTTTCAAAGTCATACCAAGTGGCATCAGGGATGTATGCACTCACTGTTTCTGCACCCTAAAATAAAGCAAAATAATGTATATGTGGAGAAGGAGATGGCAACCCATTCCAATATTCTTGCCTGGAAAATCCCATGGACAGAGAAACCTGGTGGGCTATAGATTCCATGGGGTTGCAAAGAGTCAGGCACAATTTAGCAATTAAACAACAACAATTTATATGTAGATATATATATATTTTACTTCTATATGTAACAGAAAAGAGTCACATCAAATGTCGGATTGTCATAGTGAAGTGAAAAGCTTCCTTTGTATGTTACACTACAATATTTTCTATATATAACAAAAGGCTATTTTAATAGTTTTAGATACTTTAATAATATACAATATTCCAAAAGCAAAGATGAAATAAATTTTAGTGGCAACTAAAAAAATGGATGCATATATTTGTATCATTATCATCTGCATGGTAAGCGTGAGTGTGAACACATTCATTTCTATATATTTCCATGACATACCAACTTTTAAGTAACAGGCAAAATCCAAATATTTCATTCCACTATTTTTTCAACATTTTCATATGATCTATTGGCTTTCAAGTTCTCCTTTATTTACAGTATAGCACAATTTCAATGTCTATGACTACATGAATGACAGTTATTTGTTACTATTATAAGATTTGATATGTTTCATAAATAAAGCTTTCTTTTGTGGAAGAATACTAATTTTATACAATTTCTTCTCCCCAGTACATATTATATACTTGAAAAGCATAAATCTACTTAATATACTTATAACTTTTCAAAATTTCTTCTATGTTTTAGAATTTAATTAAACACTTATCAGTTTGAAGCATTCTACTGAGTAACATTTATTACCCAGATGTTTTGTAATTTAGTGTGGATTTGATTACACAAAATTCCCTTTAAAATTTATTAAAATTGTATCCTACCTGTCTCAATACAGGGGTTATAAGTAATGAGGGGCCCCATAAGAACTGAGTATCTTCAATCCAGCTATTAGTATCCTCATAAAACCTAAGAACAATGACAGTGTTTACAACATAAAGATAAAAAATGTTAATCCAAACATGTCAATTTATTATCTTTTAAGTTATTCCCTGGGAATAATCATTGTCTTTAATTTTGCTTGATATGTAAAATTGACTTTATAACGTCAAAACTGACTTAATATGTAATTTTGAATCTATAATTATTAATGCATCCTTATGGTACACCTGACACTCAAGAAAAAGGAACATAGAAAGGAAAGTAGAAAGTGAAAAAAGGTGGGAAAGAGGAAATTACTTCATTTGGGACTCAAAAAAATAGTCTATCATATATGATAAATAAACAACTATAAAAATAAAAAGTATAATAAACTACTCTTCTGTTTAATTCATTTTTTCCCGTAAAATAGGTTCATGAACTATCAGAAACCCTTCATATTCTACTTTCCTCCTTTTTATACTTTTTCCTTATAAACTTCAATTTGACTTGGACTTGAAGGGATCTTTAGTCATTTCTTGAGGAACGACCTTGTTTTCATCAAGAGATACAAAGACAGGCACAATTCATTGTTTTATAACTATACTATATGTGATTTATATTCAGATAATTTTCACAATATGCATGATTATATTTTTAATATTTTCTTGTTTATTTACTGATATTTAATGTTTTATTTGATAAATAATATTAAATGATATTTAATATATGTTTAATATTATATATTTAATATTACTTACTGATATACTTTAATATATTCTACATATTTCTTTCCTTTTAAGTTCTATACAATTATCACATTTATAGATTGAACTTGTCCATTTCACCAAATTAATTATATTTACTATCATTTCACATTTCACCAAATAATTTACATAAATGTCAAGAAAAGCATCAGAAATCCACATGACATCTTGATCTACTCTTAATTTTTTATTATTTATCTGAATATAATTTGAAAGACTGAAATTCTTGAACATAGTACTCACTCATGAAGAAAAGGCCTTGCTACTGTTTCTCCAAACATATGGGCTTTATAAAATAGAGTATAAAGGAAAGGTAACAAGGCATAGCGAATATTCAAATAGTGTTTTGATGATTTAACCAAAAGAGAATCCTTTCCAAAAAATGCTGGGTCCTGATGCTGTGGGATAAACAGAGAAATTGAAATAAGAAAGTTAGAATATGAATACAAATTGAAACATAAGCATTTAATCTATTTTTGAAAACCAAAATGTGTACTTTGTGGCATGCTTATAAAAAGTTGAGATGACCCCTATTTCATCACTGAAGTATATGAATTTCTAGTTTTTATGTTTTCATTTTGATATATATACTAATTAAACTTTATTTTAAAGTGGACATTTCCCTTTTGAATACACATTCTTGGAGAAGATAAAACATATTTTAACAAAGTATTCTTCATTTCTATTATTTGCGGTAGATTGGACTATTGGTCCCAATTTTCATGCCTCCTTGTACCCACAATTTCTGTTATATAACTCTTATTAGTATCTACCTCTAACAGTGGAATGCATTTCCCCACTATTTGACTTTGATATACTCTGACCAATGTAGTCTTAGGACACGGGACACCGTCAAGTAAGGGCTTGAAACGTGCTTGGATTGCCAAAGAATTTGCTGCCTTGTACCTTGTCACTGCTATTAGAACAATAAGCTCAAACAGTCTGCAAACCAAGGGACACAACAAACATAGCCATCTGGTCAGCCTTGTAGGCTTGCAACCAGCAAGAAGGACAGCCTTCTTGCTGAGCCTAAGCTAGCTCAGTTGACTCTTTCAGCCAAGCTGTAATGATGTAAGCAAACCTGCTTAGGTTTCCTCAAACCAGCTACTGCCTGCCTGGATACACCATAATGTTTACGCCAAAGCCACAGTTTCCTTTGGCTGCTTCCTGGAAATCAATGAGCTTGGTGGGATATATAAGACCCATGCCAAGGAGATACAGGTCTTTCCCAGTGGTCAACTTTGCCTTGCGGACTCCCTATCGGATGAGTCAAAATTTCCGTTGAACTGGGCTGTAGGATATAACTCTTTATCAAACCTCCTTCTTTGCCTTCATCTGCTTTCAGATTTAGGCCTGAATTGTGATCTGAAGCTCTCTCCACTTTCTCCTTCTTCCTCTTCTTTATCTACCACAAGTATTTCAGCAATAAATTGCTAACGTTTCTAACTCTGTCTTGGTGTCTGTTTTTTGGAGGACATAAATGAACACAAGTATAATTTAATTCACATGAGGATCTCCCAAGAACACAAATTTCTTGAAGCATCACTTAGGTGGATTAGGAAATAACGACTATCCAGTTTATACCTTTTACTTCTGTATTGTCATGCTTCCTTCCAGGCGGAGCTCTGAGTGGCTGTCCTTCTTCTCAAAGAGAATTAAGCCCCATTGTGTGTACGGTGAATAATTTCTTAACCAGTATGCACTTAATTGACTTAATGCTTTCACCTAATTTTCTCATTCCCTCTAAGAAATATGCCTATGAGAGCCCATAGCTCAGGGTTGGTAGATTAACCTCCCACCAGTTCAGATGCATGTTTACAAAGTGTTAGTTTTATTTTTTTCCCCACCTGTCATTACAGTTTTACTTATTAAAGAAAAATTATGGACCCAAACTACTTTGCAAGTGTCTTTAACTTCTTGGGTATCTTTAATAAAAGAAAAATGATAAATCCTTAAGAATATATTCTATTTATGAAAGAAAGTTACCTGGAACTTATTATTAGAATGTAAGAATTCAGACTCAAAAAGCTTTGTCATTAACTTAAAATATTATAATTTCACACATGTGTACATGTGTTAGGCTTAAAATATTTCTGCGATACTGTCATGATTTCCTTATTTGATCATAGTTTTATATATAAAATACAGACCTTGAGATGAGGAGTTCCAACTCGTCTTTGTGAATTATACCACAAACTTTCAGACCAGATCTCTATACATATACATTTAAGTACATTGCTAAAAATAGGATTATGTTTTATTTCGAAACATGGAGAACAAGAGGCATTTACCTCATATCCATCAGCGTTATGGTTTCTGGCATACGGATAAAAAGCTCCAAGTTGCATCCACCTTCTGCAAAGCTCTTCTGTGGTCTCAGCCACAAACCCACAGATATCTGCTCCAACCTAAATAACATATATATCTATTATTTATATTGTAAAAATTCTCAAATTTTCCCAGGGCATCACATTTATACAACTGATTAATCTGTACCAATTTATAGTCTTTGTTTTACTGTCTTACTACTCCTCCTTGGTCTAATTGATTTTGGATTTTTGCCACACACTTGCCTCTAATTCAATGTATAAAGCTGAAACTTAGTTATTAAAATGTGTGGCTTCTTAATCCAAAACTCACCACCTGTGATTTGACTTTCCCTATTTATATTGCTGTAAGAGTAAAAGAGTAAAAATATTGCCAGATGTATGATCACATATAATTGCACTTTTTGTCCCTCAAGAACTCTTCAGAAAAAATGACTACTTAACTATTCAGTATTTAATGCTTACAGGCATTTCTCTGTTTTTGTAAGTGATATATATGTATCTATGCTGCTGCTGTTAAGTCACTTCAGTCATGTCCAACTCTGTGCGACCCCATAGACGGCAGCCCACCAGGCTCCCCCGTCCCTGGGATTCTCCAGGCAAGAACACTGGAGTGGGTTGCCATTTCCTTCTCCAATGCATGAAAGTGAAAAGTAAAAGTGAAGTCGCTCAGTCTGTTCGACTCCTAGCGACCCCATGGACTGCAGCCCACCAGCCTCCTCCGTCCATGGGATTTTCCAGGCAAGAGTACTGGAGTGGGGTGCCATCGCCTTCTCCAATATGTATCTATAAATAATATATAATACTATTTTGCATTCTTATTAGCTTTACATAAATGACATGTATGTGTTATACGGCATCTCACTTCTCAAAGAATTATTTTTGTGAGATGCAATTAGGTTAATATGGCTGCAGTTCTCTATTGTATGGGATCCCATCACTATAAAATATGATTGTATGAAGTGTGTATATAAGCATCTTTGTGAATATATATGTATATAAGACTACGTTCCTGACTTATTGGAAAAGTATATTTTTTAAATCAAAACTAGTTGTAACTTGTCAGGTAACATTTAACAGGAGGATTCCTGCATGCTGTTTTCTATTTCTCGAGGATCCTTTGTTCCTTATCAGTTCCTATTCCAAGAATGAGTAGAGCTGCACTCCGTTCTCAGGACTGAGGTCATAGGATGAGACATACAGTGACTCTTTTCAGTGTCAGCAACCTTGTATGTATTAGACTATCCATACCGGGGCTATTGATAAAATTTCATCTTGTGTAATAGCTGAGTAATCATCTAACTAAAGATATATAAGCTTGCATTTCTGCTAATAAAGCACTCTTGCTCCATCAGAGCTCAGGTCCCTGTCTTTCTTTCTTTCTTTCTTTATTTCTCCCTCTCTCTTTCTGTCTTTCACTTTATCGTCGACTCTGGACCACCAGGTTCTGAGTCCATTAAAGGACCCCCAACAGTAACTACTTATAGTAAGTACAGTCACAATACAGGAATGTTCCCACTTACTTCATTTTCTTGCTGATTTCTGATATTTTCAGGTTTTTAATTTTTATCACCTTATATATTAATGCATTTCATCAAAGTTTTTACTTGTATGGCTCTTATTACTAGGAAAGTTGAGAATTTTTTCACGTTTTTTTTAGTCCATATGTATTTCTCTTTCTATAGAATTGCTTGACATGTCCTTTGCTGATTTTTCTACTCTCTTACCTTTTACAGATTTATAGTAGGTTATTTAAATTAAATATTACTCATTTATTACTTATATGAATTGAATATATAATTTTCCAGTAGTAGGAAACATTTTATTTTAATTTTTAAAATAGACATTAGATGAACAGAAATTTTCATTTTGTAACCAAATTTGTTTCTTTATTAGTTGTGCCTCTGTGCTCTGTTTAATAAATTCAACTCCTAACCTTACATCATAAAGTTACTCACTTATATTTTCTTCTATGATGCTTAAAGTTTACTTTTCACACATAGGTTGTGTATTATTTGAGACAGAGAGTAATTTTATTTTATATTTTAAATGGATGATCAATTGTCCATATGAATGGTTGATACTTTATTTACTGAGCTGCAGTGATAGTACTACCATTAAACAAATTTCTATTAATGTATGGACCCATATCCTATTTTGAAATATTAATTTATCTGATCATTCACAGTTAAGTATCATTGCATTATATTATTATTTTAGCTGATAGGGCAAAATCCATGTGCTCTTTTCTATGTCTTTGAAGTGTATTGTCTTCCACATGAAGTTTAGAGTAACTTTATATGTTCTTCAAATTCTCTTTATAGTTTAAAATAGAATGTCACTGAATTAGATAACAGTTTTGGGAGAAAGCCTATTTCTATGAGACTCCTTATCTATGAATATGGTGTATCTTTAACTTACTAAGTTACTACAATTTCTCTCAAAAAGTCCCACACTTAGCTTGAATACTTACTCCTGGTTATTGCTTATTAGTTAGTTGCTATACCATACATAACATCCTATCTTGGAATACGTTGTAACATTGCTTATTTTTTCTCTTTTTTGTACAAAACTTGCCATATATTGATCTATTTTATTCAAAATTTCAGAGTCACTTTTTATTTTGACATTTGTTTCTCTAGAGACATTGCTTTCATGGCATTCATGTCTTATTTTCATTACATTTCATTGTTTTCTTTTTCTTAATTCACATACTTCACTAATTAATGTTCAAAACTTCTTTGTTTATAATCTAAGCATTTAAGGCTAAAAATTTTCTTCTAAATACCAATTTGTCTGATGTCCCAAATTTCTGATATGAAGTACAATTGTTTGCATTCAATTCTATGGTTTCTCTCCCTCATTTCCATTCAGTTTATTTTGGTGAATCAATTGGTAATGTGTTTACTTTACTTTCCAAATTCAAGATGGGGTGTGTGTGTGTGTGTACGTGTGTATGTGGTAGCTTTTTTGTTTTGTTTTGGTTTGTTTCTGGTTTTCATTTTGTTTGATACATATGAAAGAATAAATCACTATAATCTTATAAATATTTCATATTTATTTTGTTATGTAATGATACTCCTTACTGTTGAAAATCAACATGTATAGTTCTTTATTTGCTTGATATAGAGACTTACCTGATTTCTTACATTTGGAATAGCTTATATAATTTTCTCTGCTTTAAAAATTTGAGACATTTCTGTCATCTTTTCTCTTTTAAATAGAAGAAACAACTTTATTATCTTTTTAACATAAATTGATAATCTAGAGAATTTTGAATATATCTAGACAATTGATATTTACTTTCTTTACAATGCCAATTTGGATTTTTCCTTACGGTTTTCTCTGGTGCTTTTGTATTTATTATGTAAGATTTTTCTGTGCTTTGTTTATATTGACTCTTGTTTTAGGAATTAGTATGATTTGACCAAATTTTGTTCATTCTCGCTTTACACTCTAATGTTATAGACACCATTCACAATCTTATTTTTCTCATAAAGTCTCTAGGAATAGAAATTGAAATTTTCTGTCATATGCCTTTAATCATTTAACTGAAAATCATTAAGATGACAATATTACAAAATTTGTAATTACAGTGTTTATAAATAATATTGTAAAAACTACTTACCAAAGGTATTCCAAACAAACCAAACTCCAGCATTCCTGTAATAGACCATTCCATTTGTTCCCAAGAAGCAGTATTGTCTCCTAACCAATGTGCAGAATGGCTTCCAGATCCAGCAAAAGTTGATCGGGTAAGAATAAAGCTTCTTTTATTAGGAAGAACTTTTTCTATAGCTCTAAAACCAAAATCAAATTAATAAATAACATCTATTTTAAAATAATATTGATATGATAAATTCTAAAATATTAAATTCAAGGCATATATTAGTTTTTAGAACCAAGCTATAATAGTTACAACTATTAGTATTTTATATTAATTTTGCATTTACATATTAATATTTACTTAGTAAAATACATTCAGATCAAACATGGAAAAGAAATATTCTAGAAATGATTTAGACTTTGAATAATTTTCTTTACCAAATTAAACATGGATTTTCTGTACCCAGAAAACAAATCAATATTTGTTTTTGAAATATATGATTTAAATCCATTGAAAAATCTCTTTATAATATAAAGTACAGTAGTCCAAACTTGAACCCAAAACACATTTTTTGTGATTCAGTGATGCTCAGTACAGTTTAGTTCATTCAGTTGCTCAGTTGTGTCCGACTCTTCATGACCCCATGAATTGCAGCACGCCAGGCCTCCCTGTCCCTCACCAACTCCTGGAATTCACTCAAACTCATGTCCAACAAGTCAGTGATGCCATCCAGCCATCTCATCCTCTGTCGTCCCCTTCTCCTCCTGCCCCCAATCCCTCCCAGCATCAGGGTCTTTTCCAATGAGTCACCTCTTGGCATGAGGTGGCCAAAGTACTGGAGTTTCAGCTTTAGCATCATTCTTTCCAAAGAACACCCAGGACTGATCTCCTTTAGGATGGACTGGTTGGATCTCTTTGCAGTCCAAGGGACTCTCAAGAGTCTTCTTCAACACCACAGTTCAAAAGCATCAATTTTTCAGCACTCAGCTTTCTTCACAGTCCAACTGTCACATCCATGCATGACTACTGGAAAAACCATAGCCTTGACTAGACAGACCTTTGTTGGCAAAGTAATGTCTCTGCTTTTGAATATGCTTTCTAGGTTGGTCATAACTTTCCTTCCAAGGAGTAAGTGTTTTAATTTCATGGCTGCAATCACCATCTGCAGTGATTTTGGCTGATCATACATTAATGTCTATATTTTCAAATATTATCTAGCAATGTTGATGTAAAACTTATATGCTTGCAAAGCATTTTATTTTGTTTTAGAATTTCATCGTCCACAATACTAGCATTATTCAGCTCACCTCTATTAGTACTTGAATATTGTTGACAAATTTTTCCATAATTGGAAAATAATCAGAAAAAAGGTAATAAAATTTTAATTTGGTAGATTACATTAATAAAAATATAGTAGTATACTGAGGTGCTTTTTTAAAATTACCTTTATATGAACTATAATGTTCTTTCTAGAATTTATTTACTTATACTCTATTATATATAGAGAGAAGTGAACACTATGAAGATAGCATATACAATTTTGATATCCTGGTATGCTTTGGGACCAAATATGCTTTAGAATTAAAACTTGGTCACAGTTGCTTAATTATGATAAAATTTAAAATTTATTGATCCAGAACTTTTTTTTGACTTACTATTGAATTATAGGTCCTTATACAATGCTTGAAAAAGTAAGCAATCCATATATGATTATCTCCTTTCTCTGCTTTGTATCATGCTACTTTTTACACACAAGCAAACACATTTTATAGAGAATTACTTGTGAAATACTGCATAGAAAACCACATTTTAAATGAAATACTCTTTAAAAAAAAATAGTGACTTGTCCAAATAGCACCATTGTCTTAGGCCAGTTATGAGATTCATGTTTAGAATACATGTTCAGACACACCAAGCTGAATCAAAATTTAGAAGGATAATTTCAGTTGATGAATTAAAAAAGGATCACAGTTAAGTACATATATCATGTAATTCTTAATAATTAAGTTTTAAATATGTGAATATTTAATAAAAGAGGTGATGCTTTTATGTCCTAATTTTTCACAATGAAAATAGTATCTTTCTTTCCTTTCCTACAGTTGTTATTATCCACTCTATGTAAATTACCAATTACATTTCTAGACAATAAATATTAGAGAGTATTCTGAATGAAACTGCACTTACTTCTCTGTAGCTATAGACATACTATATCCATACAGGCTGTGTACATCATACTGTTTTCCCCAGTATTGCATAGCATCCATGCAAATTGTTTTGGAATACATGAGTTTGTCAAGAATATCTTAGAAAAAAAAAAGAAAGAAATAATTAGGTAAGAAATATTTTGCCATTTTAAGCTTCATAATTCTTAAGTGATGTGCTATGTAATACTATATGTAATGAAAATATAATGAGAGACATCACTTTATGCTAAGTTCCAGTTGGGTCTCTACCCTTTATTCTCATTAACTGACCATTACATTTGCACTTAAAGTAATACATACTATGTTTCTTAGCTTCAGTAATGAATAAATTCGTGGAAATATTAGACTTTAACATGTATATAGAAATATATACATCTGTATTGTAAATCATATGATTATAGTCCTATTTGAAAATTGTGTAACTTTTTAAAAATATAACCTAATTCCACACATGTAGACTTGTTACACAACAGAAAATCATTTAAATCTCTGCTTTTCAGTTTTTATTGTGTTTTAATTTGCAGGCTTATGTAGCATTGTAATAATTATTGCTTTCTTCAGATGTCCTTATTACAATGTATTTCCCTAAGATCACTTATTTGCCTTTACGTTAAATTTTTACCAGTTTTAATGATGAAAACATGCTTTTTAAAATAGGTGAGAAGTTATTCACATTTGTTATTGCTGTTGTTTAGTCATTAAGTCATGTCCAACTCTTTTGAGACTCCATGGAGTGTAGCCTACAAGGATTCTCTGTTCACTGGAATTGCTATTTCCTTCTCCAGGGGATCTTTCCAATGCAGGAATTGAATCTGTGCCTCCAGTATTTACAGGCGGATGATTTACCACCAATTCCCAAGGGAAGCCCAACTATTCATATTAGCTACATCTAATAATGGCAAAGGAGGAAAGGAAAGATATTCCCCTTTGAATGCAGTGTTCCAAAGAATAGCAAGGAGAGATAAGAAAGCCTTCCTCAGTGATCAACGCAAAGAAATAGAGGAAAGCATTAGAATGGTAGAAACTAGAGATCTCTTTAAGAAAATCAGAGATACCAAAGGAATATTTCATGCAAAGATGGGACAGAAATTGTATGGACCTAACAGAAGAGAAGGCGATGGCACCCCTCTCCAGTACTCTTGCCTGGAAAATCCCATGGACAGAGAAGCCTGTTAGGCTGCAGTCCATGGGGTCGCTAAGAGTCAGACAGGACTGAGCGACTTCACTTTCACTTTTCACTTTCATGCATTGGAGAAGGAAATGGCAACCCACTCCAGTGTTCTTGCCTGGAGAATCCCAGGGACGGCGGGGCCTGGTGGGCTGCCGTCTATGGGGTCGCACAGAGTCGGACACGACTGAAGCAACTTAGCAGCAGCAGCAACAGAAGCAGAAGATATTAGGAAGAGTTGGCAAGAATACACAGAAGAACTATACAAAAAAGATCTTCATGGCCCAGATAATCATGATGATGTGATCACTCATCTAGAGCCAGACATCCAGGAATGCGAAGTCAAGTGGGCCTTAGGAAGCATCGCTACAAACAAAGCTATTGGAAGTGATAGAATTCCAGTTAAGCTATTTCAAATCTTAAAAGATGATGCTGTGAAAGTGCTACATTCAATATGCCAGCAAATTTGGAAAACTCAGCAGTGGCTACAGGACTGGAAAAGGTCAGTTTTCATTCCAATCTCAAAGAAAGATAATGCCAAAGAATGCTCAAACTACCACACAATTGCATTTATCTCACACAGTGGTAAAGTAATGCTCAAAATTCTCCAAGCCAGGCTTCAACAGTACCTTAACTATGAACTTCCAGATGTTCAAGCTGGTTTTAAAAAAGGCAGAGGAACCAGAGATCAGATTGCCAACATCCGTTGGATCATTGAAAAAGCAAGACGGTTCTAGAAAAATATCTACTTCTGCTTTATTGACTATGACAAAGCCTTTGACTGTGTGGATTACAACATACTGTGGAAAATTCTTCAAGAGATGGGAATACCAGACCACCTGTCCTGCCTCCTGAGAAATCTGTATGCAGGTCAAGAAGCAACAGTTAGAACTGGACATGGAACAACAGATTGGTTCCAAATAGGAAAAGGAGTACATCAAGGCTGTATATTGTCACTCTGCTTATTTAACTTATATGCAGAGTACATCATGAGAAATGCTGGACTGGATGAAGCACAAGCTGGAATCAAGATTGATGGGAGAAATATCAATAAATTCACATATGCAGATGACATCACCCTTATGGCAGAAAGCAAGGAAGAAATAAGATGAAAGTGAACTAAAGATAAAAGAACTTTTGATGAAAGTGAAAGAAGAGAGTGAAAAAGTTGACTTAAAACTCAATATTCAAAAAACAAAGATCATGGCATCGGGTCCCATTAAAGTGAAATTTGAAAGTGAACTCGCTCTGTCGTGTCCAACTCTTCGTGGCCCCATGGACTGTAGCCCACCAGGCTCCTCCATCCATGTGATTCTTCAGGCAAGAATACTGGAGTGGGTTTCCTTTTCCTTCACCAGGGGATCTTCCTGGCCCAGGGATCAAACCCAGGTCTCCCGCATTGCAGGCAGACACTTTAACCTCTGAGCCACCAGGGAAGATCATGGCATCTGGTCCCATTACTTAATGACAAATAGATGGGGAAACAGTTGAAACAGTCACAGACATTATTTTTGGGGGGTTCCACAATCACTGCAGATGGTGACTGCAGCCATGAAATTAAAAGATGCATGCTCCTTGGAAGAAAAGTTATGACCAACCGAGACAGCTTATTAAAAAGCAGAGACATTACTTTGCCAACAAAGGTCTGTCTAGTCAAAGTTATGGTTTTTCCAGTAGTCATGCATGGGTGTGAGAGTTGGACTATAAAGAAAGCTGAACACCAAAAAATTGATGCTTTTGAACTGTGGTGTTGGAGAAGACTCTTGAGAGTCCCTTGGACTGCAAGGAGATCCAACCTGTCCATCCTAAATGAAATCAGTCCTGAATATTCATTGGAAGGACGGATGCTGAAGCTGAAACTCCAATATTTTGGCCACCTGATGCAAAGAACTGACTCATTTGAAAAAACCCATATGCTTCAGTGGGAAAGATTGAATGAAGGAGGAGAAGGGGACAACAGAGGATGAGATGGTTGGATGGAATCACTGATTCAGTGGATATGAGTTTGAGTAAACTCCAGGAGTTGGTGATGGACAGGGAGGCCTGGTGTGCTGTAATCCAAGCGATCGCAAAGAGTAGGACGTGACTGAGTGACTGAACTTAACTGCATAATGACACAGAATTACAGCATAGTGCTCAAGGAAAAAAAAAATTATCATTTACATTATGATTTCAAACAAATTTTGTTTCTTTCATTTATCATTTAATCATGGGCAATTCATCAGTGGTAAAGACAAATATTCTACACCAAAATTTAAAAATGTGCTCCTTTCCTTAAGCATAAATATTTTGAACAAAAATAAACACCACAGTTATTTCAGGGTCTCAAAATTATATCAACATCTGTAATTTAGAAAGATATGCTTGAATATACCAGTAAATAAATATAGTTTTTCTCAATTAACTGTAGAAGATAAATGAAATTTACCGGGAGTAAAAGGTGGGTAATTCAGGTTGTTTGCACTGCATCCTTTCTTTGAACCTTGAACAAAGCTGGAAACTTCATTCATGTCCTGAATGGATATAAGATAAAAAACAACATATTTTATATAGTTGTAAATCATATCTGTAGAAGGTCTCTATTTATTTGTAAATATTTTATCAAGCCCAACCATGACATTCTTCTCCAGAAGGCAAATATAACCTGCTGCTGCTGCTGCTAAGCCACTTCAGTCGTGTCCAACTCTGTGCGACCCCATGGATGGCAGGCCACCAGGCTCCCCCATCCCTGGAATTCTCCAGGCAAGAACACTGGAGTGGGTTGTCATTTCCCTCTCCAATGCATGAAAGTGAAAACTGAAAGTGAAGTCGCTCAGTTGTGTCCTACCAACCTACAAACAACTTGTTTAACTATTCTCACTACTTGATTCTACTTCTAGTATGAACAAATTATTATAGTGAGAAAAAATATTACTTATGTTTGCATAAATATATATACCAGATAACAAAGGTATCTGGATGGGTTTAAAAGATTATACGGAGAAGGCAATGGCACCCGACTCCACTACTCTTGCCTGGAAAATCCCATGGACCGAGGAGCCTGGTGGGCTGCAGTCCATGGGGTTGCTGAGAGTCGGACATGACTGAATGACTTCACTTTCACTTTTCACTTTCATGCATTGGAGAAGGAAATGGCAACCCACTCCAGTGTACTTGCCTGGAGAATCTCAGGGACGGGGGAGCCTGGTGGGCTGCCGTCTATGGGGTTGCACAGAGTCGGACACGACTAAAGCGACTTAGCAGCAGCAGCAGCAAAGGATTATATACAACAAAAATATACTTGATTTACCTTGTTTAAAATATATATAAAGCATTAATCATATTAGATTAAATGTATTAAGCAATGGTCTTTTAAAATAACTGTATTGATCTTCTCACTGAACTTATCATTGTACATATTTCCGGCACATTCATTTATTTAGCATAGTTTATTAATTTCAGCTGGCATTTATCTAGTTTCTATTGTGTGCCTTGCTAGCAGCTAGACACAGCACTTTTTGCCTGGGCTTCCCTGGTGGCTCAGATGGTAAACAATCTACCTACATTTCAGGAGACCTTGGTTCAATCCCTGGGTTGGGAAAATCCCCTAGAGAAGGGAATGGCAACCCACTTCTGTATTCTTGCCTGGAAAATCCCATGGACAGAGAAGCCTGGTGGGCTACAGTCCTGCTGCTGCTGCTGCTAGGTTGCTTCAGTGGTATCCGACTCTGTGCGACCCCATAGATGGAAGCCCACCAGGCTCCCCTGTCCCTGGAATTCTCCAGGCAAGAACACTGGAGTGGGTTGCCATTTCCTTCTCCAATGCATGAAAGTGAAAAGTGAAAGTGAAGTTGCTCAGTCGTGTCCGACTCTTCACCACCCCATAGACTGCAGCCTACCAGGCTCCTCGGTCCATGGGATTTTCCAGGCAAGAGTACTGGAGTGGGGTGCCATTGCCTTCTCCGGGGCTACAGTCTATGGGGTTGCAAAGAGTCAGACACAACTGAGTGACTAACACAACTCCTACACTTTCATGAGACAGTGAGAATATAAAAAAGGTGAATAGCATTTTAGTAATCTAATAAAAATGGCTATGACCTTATTGAATCCCTGGAAGAGTTTCAGGGAACCCTAGGGCTGCTGGACCACATTATAAGAACCAGTTCTTTGTAAACTGAGGCCTCAATATTATCTTCCTGCTTACTAGTTCTATGTCCACAAACAGTTGAGTAAAATCTTTGAACTAAAAAAGATAATTCATATAAAATCATTTATAACATGCTCAAGAAATGTGTGTCTTTCTCCTTCTCTGTTAATATACCAGACTTCTATATATTTTTGAGTCTTATTTCCCACATCTCTACAGTATGTTGTTTCTGCTCTCACAAAGGTATCAAACTCAATCAATTCCTTTGTTAATTTGGTTTTCCTCAGAGGACGCATATTCTCTTCATTACTCTTCCCTTCTTCAATCCACATGATGCTCAGATGGAATTAATGTAAGAAATTAAGGCCATTCAGGAAGAAGATATAATTTCTCATCTTGATAAACATTTTTGTTTTCTTAAGAGCCACAAAGAAAAACAATTAAGTAGTTATTCTAAAGTATACATTGGGGTTATTTTACTAAAATTACCTAATATATTCAATTTTTCTGTCATATGTCCAGTAGAATTAATACAAGGAGATACTATAGTTGAACAGGCAATAATTTTAGATAAACATAAATATTTTTTTCTTCTTGACTGCACAAATTGAATTAAATTTAAACATAGCATCAAGTACTGAAATTCATAAATGGAACTGAGTTGTATTATTTTAAATTTTGTCTTTTTCTAAAATATTTTATTAACTCTTGTATATAATATCACTGAAGAAATGCAAGAGCAAACATTTAACTCTGATATTAATGTTATTCTGCTTGAACTGTGTATTTGTAACTTGCAATAAAATTGCAGCATTCACTCAAAATATACTTTATCTTATTCAATTTAAGAGTAAATAAAATAATTTAATATAGTATTATAATAAAATAACTTAAAATGAAATTTGATCATTTGTGTGATTTTAACTATATTCTATAGCAAATGGATAGCATTTAATATTTTATTATTTTTAATTAAAATGTCTTATCTATTTGGAAAGATTATATTATTAATAAGCTAAACTTACTACTCATAATTTGAAGGAATTGATTTGTATTTCTTTTAATGTATTTTGTATTTTTGTTCTTTCAGAATTCTGAAAATACTTTTCTCTAACATATTCAAATCATTTAAGTGATGTTACATTTATATAATGTCATGTAAGAAGTGATTTTGACTAGCATTTCAACATTAGAATCAGATTGAAAGTTTTGTAAGTTTTGAGGCAAAGAACTCAGTGAATTGATAGTAAGATGTATTCCTACAGATTTTCAGGTATTATTAAAATCATCTCAAGTCTAGTAATGACTATTTGTAGAAATTGGCAATGGCGTTTTTAGGGGTACTTTATAAAGTCCATTGAAAATTGTATAATAATCTGGTGATATTACATAACTTCACATTTAAACTAAATCTAAGTGAAGTGAAGTAAAATTGCTCAGACGTGTCTGACTTTTTGCGACCCTATGGACTTTAGCCTATGAGGCTTCCCTGTCCATGGGATTTTCCAGGCAAGAGTATGGGAGTGGTTGCCATTTCCTTCTCCAGAAGTCTAAATGAAAATGCCCTTATTTTCAAAGAAATTCAAATAATAAACTTTTTCTAAGAATCTTATGAAATGTCAAGAGAACATATTCAATTAAGCCTTCAGTTATTTGGGATACTTTGAGCATGTTTGTATATATTTTCTTGATGAATTTTAAGTTTCCCAACACTATATATTAAATTATTAGACTTCTTAATGGGAAAACTCAAATGTTCAGATTTTAAAGAATAAAACCATAATAACAATGTGATTACAAAAATATGCCTATTTTTTCAGAAAAAAATGGAAATGTTCTTTGAATTTTAAAAATATTGACTGATACTTTTATTTTAAAATCACATTTTTAGTCTTAATTGTACCAAATGCAGTTGGCTCTTATTTCTAAAATATTAGATTACCTTAAGAATGACACAAAAAAGATAATTCAACTGTAATATATGCTTATATGCAAAAAATCTATTTTTCTGTTTCAATTAAGCTCATGATATTTTCTGAAGTGATTTTAACACTTAAAATTAAAAAGCATTAGCATTGAATCTAAATTAAAAATCTACCAAATTATAAAATTATACAAATATTTTAAAATTTGACATGAAAATAATTTTTCATGAGTTAAATAATACTCCTTTACTGTATATTCATTGTCAGAAAAAATAATTTGAATAAAATGAAAAAAGTAGAGAAACAACTAGCACTAGAATTTGGCAGTTATTTAGGAAAGAGCTGGAAACAGAATATCTACTACATAAACCAAATGTATGGTGGCGCTAAGAGTAAAGAACCTGCCTGTCAATGCAGGAGACTTAAGAAATCTGGGTTTGATCTCTGGGTTGGGAGGATGCCCTGGAGGAGGGTTTGGCAACCCATTCCATTAGTCTTGCCTGGAGAAGTCCATGGATGGAGGAGCTTGGAAGAGTACAGTCCACAGGGTTGCAAAGAGTTGTACAAGACTGAAGCAACTCAACATACACAAGAACAGAGTATATATGAATATGGTGATCTTTGGAAGGAATGATGCTAAAGCTGAAACTCCAGTATCTTGCCCACCCCATGAGAAGAACTGACTCATTCGAAAACACTCTGATGCTAGGAGGGATTGGGGGCAGGAGGAGAAGGGGACGACAGAGGATGAGATGGCTGGATGGCATCACCGACTCAATGGAAGTTGAGTTTGAGTGAACTCCGGGAGTTGGTGATGGACAGGGAGGCCTGGAGTGCTGCGATTGATGGGGTTGCAAAGAGTTGGACACGACTGAGCGACTGAACTGAATGAGCTTTGAAATCATACTGGTCATCATTCTGTGTTTTTTTTTTTTTTCCTTTTTGAATTAGTCAAAATGCTTCTGTGTTAGTGTCATAATTACTCTGACCTGCTCAGATGCTCTTCTTCCCATCCCTCCCTCTCTTTGGATATGAATCAAGTGTTTCATTCTTCAATAGACTTGGAAAATGGAGTATTTTCTCTTCATAGCTTAGTCAAATTCTCTTGCACTATGGCTAAATGCCATTTATACTTGTAACTCTGATGCAATGGACTCAAATTGTTTCCTATGCAATAAAAAGAAAGAAAGGAAGAAAGAAAAGAAGGAAGGGAAAGAAGGAGGGAAAAAGGAAACAAAGAAAGGAAAGAAGGCAAAAAGGCACTTCTAATTTAAATAAAGCAATTGAAATTGGAGCTAGAATTGAAAACAAAACTCAAGAGAAGTTTGCTTAATTTTATTATTATTATTATTATTATTTTTTGTCATTTCTACCAGCACTGAGTGTTGTGGATTCTATCAAGAATTGTGGCTAAAAAAGGAAATAAAGAAATGAGGTAGGATTGATGGTGACAAGTATGGTCAAGGATTCCCTACCCGGCTTTTTTCTTCACCTTAAGGAAAACTTAAATAGAATTAAGTGAAATAAATCATTAGCAAAAGAGATTTAAAAATATAGAAGGCAAAACTGCACAGAAGAGAAAGAAAAATCCACATGGGATGACTGATTCTGACTGGAGTAAGAGCCACTTCATCAATTGAAGATGAAGAAAAAGAGGAGGGATTCTGGCTTTTATGGGTTGGGGTGGGAAGTGGAGTCAGTTCATGTCATAGTCTTCCATTATCTCGATAAAGGAGAAAGAGAGGTCCTCTCTGTAGATAAGAGCTGTTAGTAAAATGGAGTATTCACTGGGGATAAATGGAAATTTAACTGGTAAAAAGACAAAAGACAGGATTGCTTGATGACAGTATGTCTTATGAGTTTTGGGGTGAAATTGTAGTTATCTCACCAATAACTGTGTTGTGTGGAGCATCTGATAATTTACAATGTTATTAAAAAGATAGAAAGTAAATCATGAAAATAAAATGCCAGCAGCTAGATATTATCATTGCAATCTCACTAATTTTCTGTCAAATAACTAAATGCCTCTCCATCTTCATTCTGTTATCATCATAAGGATTCTGAAGGTTATGCTAATCTTTTATCAACTCCATGTTTTCATGATGGTGAAAAATAAACACTTGTAATTGATTGGATAAATAAATGATTAGATGAATAATTTAATAATGACTGAATTAATAGTGAAAATTTCAGGAAAGTGGAGATGCTGTGACCTCAAAGGTCAAAAAATTTAGCTATACCCAGATATCTATTATTTTTCCTTCCAAAATTTTGTACAGCTGTAATAACTTTGTAAAACATGGCTGATGTTCTGTACCAAACTATTAGATTTTTTTTTTCCTGAAATACAGAGTTCTCAGATCACCAAGTAATTTAATTCCCCAAATGGACAGGCTCCTCTGTCCATTCAGGCAAGAATACTGGAGTGGGTTGACATTTCCTTCTCCAGGTAATTTTCCCAACCCAGGAATCAGACCTGTGTCTCCTGCATTGCAGGCAGTTTCTTTACCACTGAGCCAACATGGAAGCCAAGTATCTTAAACAAAAGACACTAAATCATTGACTATAATCACTATTATTTTAAATCATAAACCTACCAGTAGGCATCAATAGCTACAGATATAAAAATTTTATCCAAAGAAACTTTTAAACATTACTGTTTCCCTTTAATAACTTTACCAGTAAACATACAATTTTGTCTATTTATTGTTGTCCTCTGTCTTGAGATAAAACACTTAACTTATTGCCAACATTGATTTGTTCTACTCATAACTTATTAAAAGAAAGTTTCTAAAGGATAAGAGCTTGTTCAAGCCCATGTTGCTGCAATTGCTTAACTACTGTAGCTATTAGTAAAAGTTTTTGAAGTTGCACTACAAATTTTGTTAAATGTTTTCAACTTAAATTATTAGTCATAAAAATATAACCCCATTAGTTACAGAAATAAACTTTATTCTATAAAGAATATTATTAGATGATAAAAATCTCAATTAATAGTTCTTAGTTTTAGTTCTGACCCATGAACATGTCAGGTATGATATTTATATATTCTATAAAAAATATAACATTATTTTATGCTTAATACATTATAAAGTACATCTCATTGAACTTATATTTAATTTATGGAAAAATAATTCTATGTTCATTGTCCAAAATCACAAGTCTAAAATAACTACTTACAATCCAAAGTCCATCATAATTTACTTGTTGATGAAAAAGGTAGCATTCATTTGCCCACCATTCTATGCAGCTTGGATTTGTGAAATCAGGGTATACTGTTAATCCTGGCCATACCTAGAAAAACAGATTATTCCCATATATACAAATGTAAAAGAAAACATAAATAATGGAAATTCAGACTGAGTGAAGAGGAAGAGTAAAAATTCTTAAAGTTATGACATTGTACTTCTTTAGGTATATGTGATCCCTGGACCACCTACATTTACAATAATCTTAGGTCTGCCTGAAAGCACAGACATATTCACTGTGTGATAAGAGGAATTATATTAGTGCATTTCCAAAGGCATATGTTCCCAAGAAATTTAAGCTAAAAGGTTCTTTTTGTGTTTATTTATTTGTGTGTGTGTGTGCTTAGTCACTCAATTATGATGTTCTTGGGACTACTCCAACTGCTTTTAATTATTACTTCATTAAATCTTCACTAGAACTTTAGGAACTAGGTACTATTTTTATCATCACTTTACAGATGAGGTAAGTAGTATAATTAAACCCATTTTGCTGATGAAAGAAGTGATAAACAGAGGAGCTTTTCAAAATCACTTGCTAATAAGTAGTACAGAAGGAACCTTATATCCAATCACATATCCAAGCAGTCTCATATCCAATTCCATGCTGTTAAACACTAGATGCCTCTTTATGATTTATGCTCCTTCATATTATTTTACTTACCATGTAAAATAACGACATTTAGTAAGATAAATTCAATTTCAGATGTATTGAGACAAATAATATTGTTTTATATTCAAATTACGCATATTAGCGATCAGATCTGCCCATATTCAATAGAACAGGTCTTGGTAGTGGTTTAGATGCTAAGTTGTGTGTGACTCTTGTAACCCCATGGACTGTAGCCTACCAGGCTCCTCTGTCCATGGGATGCTCCAGGCAAGAATACTGGAGTGGGTTACCATTTCCTTCTCCAGAGGATCTTCCTGACCCAGGGATTGAACCTGGGACTCCTGTTTTGCAGGCAGATTCTTTACCAACTTAGCTACCAGGGAAGCCCTGGTATAGGTCTTAACAAAATGTATTTTTTAAGATATTAATGATATTAGGGGAGGAATATTGGTTTTTTTTTTCCCTGATGGAGCTCATAATTAAGAACATTTTTATCAGAAATTTTAACTTTGGTGAATGTGATTAAATAAAAAGTGATGGTTAGTATAGTCTTTATTGTTGTAAATAAAGCTATAATAAATATGTTTCTATAAGTTGATATTTTCTTCTGTTTCATTTCCCTTGACTAAATTACAGCATTGGAATTATCAGGTCAACAATCTACACATTATGGGTTTTGATATGTCTTATAAAGCTGTCTCTAGAAGAATATTTATCTTGATTAAAAATTATGCCTTTGGGAATCGGGCATTTTCTTCACACTGCTCTTTATTAGTTCCATGATATGAGGAAAGTTAAAATTGGAAAAGGAAATTTAAACATTAAAGCCATCTCATATTGGCTTTTTTTCAAATGTAAAGTATTAAAAATAACTTTAATTATAGATATCTAATGATTTTATTGTAAAATCATTATACCATAAATGTACACCATAAATCTTATTATCCAACATGTAAGTACTAAATTTATACATGCAATTATTTTACATCAAATATGAGAATTGCTGTAATCAAGGTATTTATCATATTTGTATAAATAATTTCATTGCTTATCATTAAACATTATCTGCCTTCTTACAAGAACTGTTTTAGAGATAATTGGAATATTTACCCTAAAACTTCTCTATGCAATTAAAATAGCAAATCCAGATTTGAAAGCAAGCAAATTCTCTGAGACATGCACATACATACACAACACACACTCAGAAACACTTGTTGTACAATAGAAAATCCAAGCAACACAAATTTAATGAATATCATAATTTACCTCTCCAATAATTGCTGTAGTCCCATCTGATTCATTTACCCACACCTTTTGGGCAGTTCCCCTATCATAGGATTCATATGCTGCCCCATTCGCACGTTTCTCTATGGAAACTGCAGGGTCCTAATTAATAGAGAGAAGAAACTAGAAAATCAATTAATTTTCAAATGTGTAAATACTAAAAATTAATATATATGTTCAGTTATTACCAAGATGATGACGTATTTCTGCCCATGAGCATGCAAATCTTGAACAAATTCTGGGAGGCCATTAAAGGTAACTTGATCATAAGTAAAGATTTTCTTGTCTTCCATATAGTCAATATCAGTGATTTGTGTATCCTAAAAATTATCAGAGTATATTTCAATAAACAGTACTGAAAGAATCCTTTAATCACATCAACCCTAAAGTCCAAAGAATTTCTATTATAAATTTAATGATTAAAAGGAAGAAAGCTGAGTACCGAAGAATTGATGCTTTTGAACTGTGGTGTTGGAGAAGACTCTTGAGAGTCCCTTGGACTGCAAGAAGATCCAACCAGTCCATTGTAGAAGAGATCAGCCCTGGGTGTTCTTTGGAAGGAATGATGCTAAAGCTGAAACTCCAGTACTTTGGCCACCTCACGCAAAGAGTTGACTCATTGGAAAAGACTCATGCTGGGAGGGATTGGGGGCAGGAGGAAAAGGGGGCAGGAGGAAAAGGGGATGACAGAGGATGAGATGGCTGGATGGCATCACCACCTAGATGGACATGAGTTTGAGTGAACTCTGGGAGATGGTGATGGACAAGGAGGCCTGGCGTGCTACGATTCATGGGGTCACAAAGAGTTGGACATGACTGAGTGACTGAACTGAACTGAACTGAACTGAACTTAGATCTCTTTTATTTCACTAAAGACACAATGATATGGCTTATAAAGCTAGTTTTTCTAATCATTATTCACATTTGTTTAAGTGATGATCACTCAGTATGTATTATGTTATAAACACATGCATGTGTACATATATGGGCTCGTATAAAAAACAAAAATCTTCACATTAAATAAAATACATAAAATTATATTACATTAAAAGTATACAAACTTTAAAAGTATATATAAAAAACAACATAATTTTGTTCATACTTCAACATGTGCTCTATTCTGGTATAACTCATAATCAGTCTCAAAATTCAGGTACACCTGGGCATTGTGTATCGACATAAAGTGTACTTCATCATTAATAAGCAGCTTAATAACCTATATCTGTTCAAGCTGGTTTTAGAAAAGGCAGAGGAACCAGAGATCAAATTGCCAACATCCACTGGATCATGGAAAAGGCAAGAAAGTTCCAGAAAAACATCTATTTCTGCTTTATTGACTATGCCAAAGCCTTTAACTGTGTGGATCACAATAAACTGTGGAAAATTCTGAAAGAGATGGGAATACCAGACCACTTGATCTGCCTTTTGAAAAATGTGTATGCAGGTCAGGAAGCAACAGTTAGAACTGGACATGGAACAATAGACTGGTTCCAAATAGGAAAAGGAGTACGTCAAGGCTATATATTGTCACCCTACTTATTTAACTTATATGCAGAGTACATCATGAGAAATGCTGGACTGGCTGAAGCACAAGCTGGAATCAAGATTGCTGGGAGAAATATCAATAACTTCACATACGCAAATGATATCACCCTTATGTCATAAAAGCGAAGAAGAACTAAAGACCTCTTGATGAAAGTGAAAGAGGAGAGTGAACAAGTTGGCTTAAAACTCAATATTCAAAAAACTAAGATCATAGCATCTGGTCCCATTACTTAATGACAAATAGATGGGGAAACAGTTGAAACAGTGACAGACATTATTTTTTGGGGGGCTCCAAAATCACTGCAGATGGTGACTGCAGCCATGAAATTAAAAGATACATGCTCCTTGGGAGAAAAGTTATGACCAACTGAGACAGCTTATTAAAAAGCAGAGACATTACTTTGCCAACAAAGGTCTGTCTAGTCAAGGCTATGGTTTTTCCAGTAGTATGTGCAGATGTGAAAGTTGGACTGTAAAGAAATCTGAGTGCCAAAGAATACATGCTTTTGAACTGTGGTATTGGAGAAGACTCTTGAAAGTTCCTTGTACTGCAAGGAGATCCAACCAGTCCATCCTAAATGAAATCAGTCCTGAATATTCACTGGAAAGCCTGATGCTGAAACCCCAATACTTTGGCCACCTGATGCAAAGAACTGACTCATTTGAAAAGACCCTGATGCTACGAAAGATGGAAGGCAGGAGGAGACAATAGAGGATGACATGGTTGGATGGTATAACTGACTCAATGGACATGAATTTAAATAAACCCCAGGTGTTGGTGATGGACAGGGAGGCTTGGTGTGCTGCTGTCTATGGGGTCACAAGGAGTTGGTCACGACTGAGTGACTGAACTGAACTGAACTTATATTTGGCAAACATGGTAATCCTGAAAATGCCCTGCATTTATTTTTATGTGAAAATATTTAACTTTATATATATTCCCACAAACACTTCATCCTACTTACAAATGGTATGCCAGCATCCCGATTTCTTTGTACCACTGCTTTCACTACATCAAGTGTCTTGTAATTCCAGCGACTCAGCTGAAATCCAAGATTCCAATAAGCTGGCATTGCTGGTCGTCCAATGAGCTTGAAGTAAATGGATATTTAATTACTTTCAATGACGAACATTAGAAACTAATATTAATATTAATTGCTGTATCTCTAGTATTGATTTGAATTTAACTACATATATTAAATGATTTTGTGGTATCTACATTCTAAAATGGATATTCTCTTAGAATTGTGTTATGAAACACTTAGCAAGTTTATGTTCAGTCACTCATCTTTTATTTTGTGTTAAAACATCAGAAAGGTAGCACTTTAAAGGTAGCATTTATAAAAGTGTATTTTGCTGTGCATGGAAAATTAAAGAAAAGAATAAAACGATAGCATTAAAGATATTAGAGAACAAGAAAACTGTCCCACTGCATTCCCACTTCCTGTAGCAACAAAATGAATGAATGATAACATGTAAGAAAAGGAATTTACAACTGATGTAAATGTATGACAGTGTTGATAAAATGTATGACAAAAATGAGTGACAATGTTAAGTCATTGTATTTTCTTCAATTTAAGCACTAAATTTATCTTTTAAAACTTGGTATCAAATAAAACTCTACCAAAACTCAATATGTTTACACTATTCATAAACATATTATGTTCCATAAAATTTTAAAGATTTAGACATGTGATTGAAATTTCTGTGTGTGTATGTTATACATATCACATAATTTATTTTCATAAAAGTATATAAAATAGGTGTTGCTATGTATTATGTTAATTTATGTACTTTTCATCTTATACTTTATATGTATATATCATCTTTAAAACATATAAAATGGTCTGGTCATTCAAACGCATTAAAGTTTTCAATTTTGACATCCTGGCACCACTAATGAGTTAATTTGTACAGAAAGGATAGCTTGTTCTTCTTCAGATAAGAAATAGTTACTTTTGTCTATTCTCTATCTAATTTGTTCCCCCATTGAAATTAATAGTGCTATATTCCACACGTCTTTTTTAATTTAAATTCAAGATTTTGCAAGCTTACCTATAAAATGATGTATGCAAGTGGATAACTGTATTATTAATGCATGAATGCTGCATTGGCATGTCAAACATGACTCATGTTCAGGTAGTGCTGACCACAGACTTTACTCAGCATGTAATAGACAACTATCCCAACTAATATTTCACAAATCAAATCTTAAACTCTTTCAAAAATGTGCTGTCGCCTGTTTTGATGGTGTGACAACCATACACAATAACTATGATTTCATATTAGAGAGACTGTAAATTTTGTGTACATTTCTGAAATTCACATTTATGAACAGCAATTTGGGAATTGCAAGACTTTGTAAATTATTCAATTGGGTAAAACTCTAGCTACTGTTAGTTCAGGTTTTTAGATCATAACTAAACTTTTTTGATAGTAATTACTTCTCTTTTGATATTATTCTAGGAAATGGGAGTTATATGTCAAAAGATTTATCAGTAAAACAAGATTTAAAAAATAGGCATAATTCTTAAATTGTATGTCTATAAAAATGATTTATTTTTCATGATAACACCAAGATTCATATATGCTAATAGTCACAGAATAACAATTTACATGGGAGAAACATTCAGAATCAGGCTGAAAATAAGTCCTGAGTTCTTCACCTTTCTAAAGTCCTTCTTGGGCTCATGTACAATAGCATGTTATTTAATAGGTAAATGAAAGTTGTTAGATAGTATGTTTAAGGTGTAAGACTTCAGACTATGTTTTCAAAATCTGCCTTTCTAAATCTGATTGTCAGAGCCAATTTTACTGGGATTTACCTACTGTAGATTAACACCAAGTGTCAGTAACCCTTTTTTAAAACTTAGTTGCCTCCAGAATTCTTATCAAATGAAGATAAGATACCCCATTTTGTTTTATCCCATCAAATAAGGTCGTAGTTTAATATGTAACATCTCAAAGAAATCCAAATACTGAACTCAGCTGCCTGGAAGCAAGAACTGATTTGTTATCAGAAATATAAACTTCTAAATATACCTAGGTGTCATTGTACAAGAAAAACAAAAATAAAAAGTATCTTCTCATATCTGAAAAATGGTAAGGTATAAAAATATATTCAGCTAAGAGGCCTCCAGTAGCTTAGCTAAAATCATTTCAATACGTTAGATGAAAGAAAAGTATGGTAGAAAAAATTTTTAAAATAGACCTGCAACACACCTCTTGATACTGTTGAACTACTTGTTCTGGTGTGTCTCCCAGAAAGATATAAAAGTCCAGAATTCCACCTATAACTCGGTAAGTTACTATTGGAGTAGGTTGGATGAAAATCTCTACAAAACAAAAATTGGAAAGCATATGTATATAGTAAAAATGTACATAATGAGAAAATAATTGCAATGCCTACTTAAAGTACTTCACATTAATCACATAATTTTAGAGTTTTTTATTAAGATAAAATATGGTATTTAAGATAAGAATACAGGATAAAAGTGGAATGCCACCATATATGAAGTTTATGGTATGTTATTCCAGATATTCCTTTTACAGATGTTGGCAAAAGCTCCCCTAGAAACTGCTTAGCAGAGAATAGAGGATCAGTCCTTTTACAATAAAAAATATTTCTTTTTGAAGTTGCATCCCAATTAGTTATTTTATTTGAAGATTCAGTGAAAGATCATATCACATGTTGATTTCTATAAAATAAAACTATGAAAGTTTTAATTTTTCTATATGTTAAACATAGTAATTGTCTGGATAACCATATGCACTGCTCTTGCTGGAATATTATTATTTTTGTAGTTTTTTTTTTAATTATCACTAATTCATCTATCAAATATAGGTATCACATTATTCACAACACTAGAAAATAAAAGGTTCTACATTATTTGAGTTATGGTAAACTGAAATGTGATTCTTCTCTCTTTTTATCCCCATAGAGACCTTTGTTTTTTTAATCTGCAGGGCATATGAACTTAACTTAACAATCAAGGCTATGGGAATGGGAATAGTCATTTACATGGATATATTCGATGTTGCTCTGGAGGGAAAAGGAAGTGTCTATATATCATGATATAGCATACTTCCCCCAAAACAGACACACAAATATCCATATCTCAGGCTCCTCTGTCCATGGAATTCTTCAGGAAAGGATACTGGAGTGGGTAGCCATTCCCTTCTCCAGGGGATCTTCCCAACCCAGGGATCAAACTCAGGTCTCTTGCATTGCAGGCAGATTCTTTACCTGAGACACAAAGGAAGCCCTCGCTAACTATAAAACCTGCTTATAATACTTTCACACTCTAAATCACTAACAACAAAGTTTACTCTGTTATAATATATCTATGATTGGAATAAATAAAGCAGTTAAAACATTTCAAGTCTCATTTGAACATATTATCAGATAAATTACTCTTACCCATTGCATTGCTGTTCATTAAGAAAACACCAAATGACTTTCCAGAAGTATCCTCAATGCACATGAAGAATGTTTGATGGCCATATAAATTATTATTATTCTATAAGGCATAAATTTGAAAATTAAAACTTAAAATATGTTTAAAATTAAAAAGTATACTTGAATGGCTTTTATGTATTTCTATATTTTTCTGTAATTTACTCCTCATATTCTATAATAATTTTTTCTACTATATACCATATGAAACATTGTAGCACAAAAGTCATTGATAAGTCATTTTACTTATTAATACATTAAGATATAGGTATATAACTATATATTATGCTATTAATAGATTATTTAACTTTATTTTATGTTTTATGATGATTAAATGAGTTTTAATAAGCCATTCATCAAGTATATTTCAATGAAAAAATAAACTATCTGTGATAGGGTAATGGAATGTTTATATATCATGTCTCATGTTCGCCCCAAGGTATTGCCAGGAATTCTAAGATGAATTCCACTTCATATAACTTTTTCAGTATAGTTGTTGAGAGCTGATGAGGAGCAAAATTTATTAATATTTTTGTACCAAATGAGGATCTTTAAAACAATTGACTTACTCATTTCAGTAGCACTGGAAATTTAAAAATTAGTAACATTTGACTCAAAGCAATCATGAGTCAATTTTTAAAAGCTTTTTAATGCTATTGTATTTCTCATAAAAAACTGCATACTTTTGAAATTCAGAAATATATGTACACAAATAATAACTGATGACATCATAACAAAATATAAATAAACTATTAGAAAATAAAGATTAATTCTGCATGGAGGAGTTTGGAAAATTTTCTTATGAGGTGAGATCAAATGAGCTATCAATGGTGTGTATAAATAATAAAAAACTAACTTCTTATGAAAATATGTGAACCTAAGAAAGATTATTATGTTATAGATGAGGAAAAAGTAGATATAGATGCAGGACATGATGTCCACTAGATAGACAGACAGCACATATACAAAGCCATGTCGAACATGGTAAGTGTTTGGAAGTGTTCTTATGTAATGACTAGTCCTAGATAGTGTAAGTACAAGAGTAACTGAAAAGTGGTTGATAAAATATAAAAGTGAAAAGTCAAAGGAAAACATTCATAAATTGGAAATACCTTTTAAAATATTCATAAAATCTGTTCACTTATTTAGTTAATTTAGGACTTTGATATGAATCTTCACCTCTAAAG
This sequence comes from Bos javanicus, assembly GCF_032452875.1. Classification (NCBI taxonomy): domain Eukaryota; kingdom Metazoa; phylum Chordata; class Mammalia; order Artiodactyla; family Bovidae; genus Bos; species Bos javanicus. The sequence goes on along the minus strand of NC_083868.1, from coordinate 102,243,725 downwards.
TAAAGAAGCTCCTGGAATATATATCACTGACAACAAAAAATGATGGTTACAAAAAGGCTAGAAGGGAAAGAGACACGTGTACCCCAATGTTCATTGCAGCACTGTTTATAATAGCCAGGACATGGAAGCAACCTAGATGTCCATCAGCAGATGAATGGATAAGAAAGCTGTGGTACATATACACAATGGAGTATTACTCAGCCATTAAAAAGAATACCTTTGAATCAGTTCTAATGAGGTGGATGAAACTGGAGCCTATTATACAGAGTGAAGTAAGCCAGAAGGAAAAACATAAATACAGTATACTAACACATATATATGGAATTTAGAAAGATGGTAACGATAACCCTGTATACGAGACAGCAAAAGAGACACTGATGTATAGAACAGTCTTATGGACTCTGTGGGAGAGGGAGAGGGTGGGAAGATTTGGGAGAATGGCATTGAAACATGTGGAATGTCATGTATGAAACGAGACCAGGTTCAGTGCACGATGCTGGATGCTTGGGGCTGGTGCGCTGGGATGGCCCAGGGGGATGGTATGGGGAGAGGGGAGGGAGGAGGGTTCAGGATGGGGAGCACGTGTATACCTGAAATTCAAAAATTAATTAAAAAAAAAAAAAAAAGGCTAGAATTATATCGTTTCAAATATAATTATTTTATTTATAACAAGAAATATAGTTCCTTACATCACCAGGAAGTTGATCCCGAGTAAAAATTGGCCATGTTTTCCAATATAAATCATGACGAAATCTCTTATGAATATGTTCCCCGAGACCATAAATGTATTCATTGGGAAGTCTGGCTGAGATCTGTAAATACTGGTCAGAGTATACCAGGGGACCAATGCTGGTGTCAAACCTAGAGCATGAAATAAATAAAAGAGCTAAAAATATATAAAATGCTCTACTAAATATGGATCTATGTTATCATCCAGAATATTTCATTTTAAATAGGTCAGTCTTTAGCTGTGATTACTTCTTATGAACACATGAATTGTACCATAACCAGAACTTGTTAATTTTATTAACACAATTTGCCTCATCATCAACAATGTGATTCTTCACGTGCATCTCTCTCCTTTTATCTTTACTACAATACTGAAGCACAACCACTATTATAAATTCATTTCACAAATGTTACAATTTGGACAAATTTACTCATGTTTTCAAGGTGACAAACTGGTAGGAAGCACAACCAAATTTCAAACCCAGTTTTGACTTTCTACAGAGACAGAGTTTTATTTTTTTATTATTTATTTTATTTTATTTTATTTTTAAACTTTACATTATTGTATTAGCTTTGCCAAATATCAAAATGAATCCGCCACAGGTATACATGTGCTCCCCATCCTGAACCCTCCTCCCTCCTCCCTCCCCATACCATCCCTCTGGGTCGTCCCAGTGCACTAGCCCCAAGCATCCAGTACGTGCATCGAACCTGGACTGGCATCTCATTTCATACATGATATTTTACACGTTTCAATGCCATTCTCCCAAATCTTCCCACCCTCTCCCTCTCCCACAGAGTCCATAAGACTGTTCCATACATCAGCGAGAGACAGAGTTTTAAAATGTAGTACTATACTGGTTTCTATACCTCTATACATGTATTAAAATTAAGTTGAAAATCATTTTTCCTGAAAAAGAAAGGTTTCATGTTTTATATATATCAGATATAAACTATGCAAAGTGTCAAATAACATTTCTTTTGTGATTTAACATAAAATCAACTTCAAGTTATCAAAATACATTTATGAAAATTAATTGCTGAGGTTAAGTCCTGATAATCATCCAATTAACCTTTCTTGGAAACTCAAGAGCAGCAATATTGAAAATTACTAACTTTTTTGCCAGAAATGTCCCTCAAAATAAATTTATAATGAAGGCATTCAGACAATGTTTAAATTATTATATATGGCTATTTAAATTTATTATGTGTAAATTTATTCAATTAATTTCATACACATAATGAAAAATCCTCCAATACTATGGAAATTTGTCCCTCTCTGAATAGTAACTATTTGATCCTACCAGTTGAAAGAGAATATGATAGATAACAAGGAAAAGACATATAAGGTTTTTTAGGTATGCAAACTATATGCAAGGCTAAAATTGTATCAGTGGCTCTCTTCATTTCAACTTCGGTTGGCCCATTCTATACTTCATATTCTGGTACATTTCATCCATAAGAAATTAAAGCTTCTTTGATATTATAATATTTAAAAACATGTACACCCACCCTCTTTTGGAAGGAAATTTATTCTTTCTGAAAATGCCCTAAAAATGAGACTTTTGTGGTTCTATGATAATACAATAAAACTGACCAATTATTTAAACTTAACATAAATATAATTACTTACAAAATTTTACTATTGCTTCTTCTAGAAATTTTAATGCTAAATGGATCATGTATAACCTCCACATTATACAGTGGATCAGAAGCTGCAGTTCCACTAAATTCTTTTACAAACTGATGAGGAACTTCATATCTTCTATTATTTGGATCAGTGATCTGCAAAGATATTTTAAAATTAGCATTATTTGATGCAAAACTGTTACTGAATTTTTCAGTTCTGAATTAGGTATTAAATGCAAGTTCCAAATACAAAACAATAAATCTAATGATTTTATAGAAGAGTTATTAATCTAGTCATAAACTTAACTTACATTGTTGAATGGCTATGCAAAGAATAAATTGTAATACTGTTAAGGAATTAATAGAATCAGTTAATTATAAAGGTACTATATCAAATATAATTTTTATTGACCAATATAAAAATTCATGAGACTATTATTAAATATTGATTCTTAAATAGTAGATTTTTGTGAATTTAATTATTAATTATCCATGCAGTATTTTGATGATCACTCACTAACAAGTCCTGAAAGTAATTTGAATTTTGTTTTAAAAAAACAATTTTTGTGAAATTGTTGCTACAAGTTATTGTACAAAGGATATATTGTTTTTTCTGCCAATCCAAAAGACCATACTGGCAAACAATTTGGTAAAGAAAGCAGAAATTAGTTTCTTTATAATCATGACTAGAAGTGATACCAGTAAAAAGAACTAGTGAGTGTGTCACACTTACATGGAACAATTAACAGCTTCCTTAAATTAAATTCTAAACTAATCTTTTATCACAGTCTGTAGTTCAATTAAAAAAAAATTACTACAGTTTTTTGAGTGTTAGTTCTTCTCAGGACACTGTATCAAATATTTTACGCTGACTATATTATTAAATTCTTTAAAAACTACTGCCAGAGGAGCTAGTTCGTATGTTCTGAGGAGAAGGCTCAGAGAAGTGGAGTAACTAGTCCAATAAGTTCTTTTCTTTGGAATAGACATTTATTAAGAGGGAAAATGTCTTGGTGGGTTAGAGGGTATACTCATAACATGCTATTTAGTATTAACTTTTCTTTAGGAAACTCAAAAACCAAACCTTGAACCGCACACGATTACGTGTCTGACTTTGAGTTGTGAGGAGAACGCTGTTAATGTCATTTCCAAAGAGTGTAGGTGAAGCTTTCCTTTTTAATTTGGCTTCAACTCCTTGAAGAAAAAAAAGTTGTATGAATTATGGTTTTATTTATAATGATTAGTAATCACTAAATATTTTCATATTTTTTCCAATTTTATTGTAGGTCTCACAAATAACCTTTTCTTTTTTTAATTTGAAAGATAGAATCATGAAAAAAAAAAGTTCTTAACATACCAAATTTGAACATTCTTGTGTATATGTTCCTATTTGATTTTATTTAAGATATTTTTCCAAAGAAAAAATTTAAATATACTTTTTTTATTCAACTTAAAATATGTTGGATCACCATGGTAGAACACTTCTCACCAGCATTTGTTGATGTTACTTTCTCAGCATTATAGCCGTGGTTATTTACGAAGAAGCACCAAGGAATAACAGAATCATTCCATGGCCTCCAGCAGCAACCTCGAGCTGCACAAAGTGTCTGATAAAACATTTATTAAAGGAATCATAGGATTAGTACTGTTATTATATATGTTGGTCTCTATTTTTTAAACATTCACTCATTACAATAATTGTTTGAATGAATATTTAAAAACGCTTATTTCTTCAAATATGTAATGTACTAAAATATCATTTATTCTTTTGTTCCTTTCACTTTGAAGAAATGTAAATATTTGATAAATTGAATTACATCAGTGATCGATGCTCTGAGTTGTGATTTATCAATTTTCCATATGAATACACATTATCATAAGGTCATGTTATTTTCAAGATTCCTGCCCTCCAGATAATTAATTATAGTCTGTTATGTTGCCATGTAGCCAGTGCAGAAGAACTAAAATATTTATTGTGCACCAATTACGTATCAAGTTGCAAGTGAGGCTATAAAGAAGAGATGGTCCCAAATTTAAGCCTAGGCAAAATGTTTAAGGTCTTTATTTCCAGATAATTATTAGTTTGATATGATTTATACTATTTAAACTAGTTCATATGCCAGCTGTTGCAACTAGTAGCTGCCATTACATCTAATGTATAAAGTAAAATAATAAATTCTCCTTAATATTATGATCTATATGGAAAGATTACATGAAGGGAAAGAAAAATTATATATGTTTATAGTAAAATTTGAGTTACATGGTGATGATGTATGTTAACATTGGTATAATAAAAAATCTATTTAATATTTAAGTTTAATAGTGTAACATATTTTCGTAATTTGAATACTTGTGAGACATTTTTCTTGGCTATTTGCCTTGAAAAAATTTTTTTAAAATCTCCATGTTTACCAGTTAACGGTACACATGTTAAATTCTCTCCCATTTTTAACATCAAAGTGGCATCAGGTACACATATACACAGGGGCTTCCCAGGTGGCTCAATGGTAAAGAATCTGCCTGTAAATGCAGGAACCACAGGTGATGCAGGTTCAATCTTGGGTTGGGAAGATCCCCTAGAGGAGGAAATGGCAGCCCACTCCATATTCTTGCCTGGAGAATCCCATGGGTAGAGGAGCCTAGCAGGCTACAGTCCATGGAGTCGCAAAGACTCAGACATGACTGAGCTACAGAGCACACATACATACACACATACATACGTGTACACACCCATACACATGCATATATGTTATAAAAATGATAGTTCAACAGGAACTGAGCATTTTGGAGTGTCATTACCTAACAGAATCTGAAGTATGTGTGACTTTTGATATAAACATCACAAAATGGAAATACACACATATACACCTTCACTCATTGACCTTTTAATCCCATACAAGTTATAATGACTAAGGAAGAGTCAATTTAGGGTTAAGTGAATCCATTTATTTACACTTAATTTGCTCCAGTTGAATTCCTTCTCCCCAAATAATAAAAAAATAAATGGTTTTTAAAATTAAGAAAAATAGTTACAAGAATCAATGTTACTTTATTTTCCACAGATTCTTCTTGTTAATGTCATTATCACAAACAGTTTAATAGAGTGTAGATATTCTTTCTTAAAAGTTATATATTTATCAAAGGTCACACTTTTAAGCAGTAGTTTGAGAGGATAGAATTTCATAAAGAATTATAAATTTAACAATAGATTTTTAAGTATGTAAAATATTAACTGGCTATTTTGAATTGAAGTACAGAAAAGCAGGCTCAGTAATTTCCATTATCTCTCATCTGTGCATACATAAATAAAAATAAATGTGGCCTAATAAATGGCTATACTTTTTAAAATATGAATATATCCAATATTGAATAATTGTCTTAATATAATTATCATACTATATATCTATTCATAGATATATAAAATACTTTGGCTGCAGACCTGTGTGGGAGATCGTTCTGGAATGCAGTTTATTCTCTGGTTGATAGGATCATTCAGTACACTTGGGCATGTGCCTCGGGTTGAATCACTGATTTCTGAGACAGAAACAGGTCAATAAAACAAAACATGGTTTTAAATTTACTTTTCAAATTTTCAAGTAACAAATACATTTAAAGTAAATACAAATATATATATATATATAATGAAAATTAAACTTAACTTAAAAAAAACCCTGCAAATTCAATTCCTAATTACCGAAAGGAAATGATCCAAAAGCCCTTTGACTGTTCCTTAAGAGAATCAAAGTATATTCACAGAAGGTCTTAAAAGACAGACTCAAAAGGAAACAAAATGTTTTCTGCACCATACTCATAAACTGTGTTTTAGAGATGAAGAAAGAAGATGGAGAAATATGTATGGGAAATATATATGGAGAGAGGATGCAGAGAAGGAGACAAGAATTAGAGAAGAAAAAAAGTTTAGGAGGAAGAAGATACTTAAACAGAAGAGAAAGAAGAGAATAGCAAAGAAAAGCAAAACCTCAACTCTATATAATAAAGAGGGACTTTCTAGCAACCAGAGATGAGGAAGATAAATTTGATTGCTTCATAATAGAGCAAACTTTCAGTTTACTAGAAGAATATGAAACAAGAGGCAGCAGAAAACACTAACTACTGTTAGACTAGAAAATAATTTGCAGTACATTTTCCACTTCTGATTTAATTAGGAGAGAATGACGAAGAAAGAAAAAGTAGATCAGGTGGATGAAAGTAGCATGCGTTAACTCTAAATTAGGATATAAATATTCAGGAAAAAATGATAAACACTTCAAGCCTGTTTCACCTACTCTCTGTTTCTCTCATATGACCTCACTCTTTAAAAAAAAAAAAAAAAAAGGTCTATGACAAAGATGTTATCCCCTTAAATTTCCTAACCCCGCTTGCAAATGCTGAAAGCTAGAGTAAAACCCGACTAATGAGATTTCCCACTAGTTAGAAGAACCTCACTGGTAACTACAGAAGATTACTGTGCTGTTTATTAATATTTTGTTTCTTTTGCCTATTTTTCTAGTTCTAAAGCAAGGCCATTAATATCAAAGCATATGAATTTCTTAATTGCAATGACACTTCATTGAAATATCTGTAATATAATGGCTAGAAAAAGTTGGAGTAACTGTAACTTACCTGAGATCTTTCTTTAAGTATTTCATCTCATATAGATCTCATATAGATTATAAACTACTTTTCAAGATCCATAATTATTATAGAGTAAACTTTATCTCAACCTCACTATAATGTATAAGTATTTTCAATATTATTTACCTTCAACAGCAGGTGTCTTAGTTGCTAAAACAACAATTAGGGCAATAGCTATTATTGTAACTATAGCAAAGAGGACAATCAGAGTAATTTCTAATCCAGAAAATTTCTGCTTTGCCATCTAAAGAAAGAAAAAGAATATACATTTGAAATGTAGAATATATAACAAATGACCATAATTATCATAAAGTTATATATTTTTTCTACTAAGCATAATGCAAGCAGAGCTGCAGACAGCTCTAACAGTTTACAATCTAAAATAATGCACACTTGCAAAAGGGTTAACAACACATGCAATTTCAAGTAAAAGACAGAATTAGTGATGAACATTATAGTAGTACACTGAAATGAAAATATAAAAGGAAAAAAATTTCTGAGAGTGATTAGTTGCTTTCTCATTTTAGAGCAATTTTTAAGTCAAGGAAAGCTTATATTTGTATTGTGATCCTTAATTCCACAACAACTCTATGAAGAAGACACTGTTATTTTATGAACTTCAGGCTTAGAGAAAATATTATTTTTTCAAAGTAAAAAAAACCAGTTCTTCCTACTATAACTATTGCTCTGCAATTCCAGCACTGCTTTCTTATAAGGATATTATGGAAAAGTATATAAATATAAATATGGGGCAAATAAACTAAATATAAACATATAAAAGAATACAAATATAAAATGTTGTAGAAAATACATATATACAGGACACATACACACACAGATACATATATATGCTATACATTTAGGAGTTGTTGCTTTAGAAAAGCATTTAAACTACATGATCGCCAAATTCCGCTCTCAAATAGCAAAATATACCAGACACTCAAATCAAAAATGTATTTATTTCAGATAATATTATGTATTTGAGTTATTGTCCAGAGTTGCCTAAATGTAGGTAGGGAAGAGCTCTGCTGCTGCTGCTGCTAAGTCGCTTCAGTAGTGTCCGACTCTGTGCGACCCCAAAGACGGCAGCCCATCAGGCTCCCCCGTCCCTGGGATTCTCCAGGCAAGAACACTGGAGTGGGTTGCCATTTCCTTCTCCAATGTATGAAAGTGAAAAGTGAAAGTGAAGTCGCTCAGTCTTGTCTGACTCTTAGTGACCCCATGGACTGCAGCCTACCAGGCTCCTCCATCCATGGGATTTTCCAGGCAAGAGTACTAGAGTGGGGTGCCATTGCCTTCTACGAGGGAAGAGCTCTTCTCTAGTAATTATCTTAAAGCCTATTTGTTTAACTTAGTTTTGATCATAATCTATCTCTCCTTGTCTTTAAGCTTTTATGATTTTTCTATATTTTATGTTGCTATATGGTTTAATTCAATGGAATATACCTAGGTAGAAATTGAGAATTTTCACAGTTCAGTTCAGTCACTCAGTCGTGTCTGACTCATTGCGACCTCATGAATTGCAGCACACCAGGCCTCCCTGTCCATCACCAACTCCCAGAGTTCACCCAGACTCACATCCATTGAGTCAGTGATGCCATCCAGCCATCTCATCCTCTGTCGTCCCCTTCTCCTCCTGCCCCCAATCCCCCCAGCATCAGAGTCTTTTCCAATGAGTCAACTCTTCGCATGAGGTGGCCAAAGTACTGGAGTTTCAGCTTTAGCATCATTCCTTCCAAAGAAATCCCAGGGCTGATCTCCTTCAGAATGGACTGATTGGATCTCCTTGCAGTCCAAGGGACTCTCAAGAGTCTTCTCCAACACCACAGTTCAAAAGCATCAATTTTTCAGCGCTCAGCTTTCTTCACAGTCCAACTCTCACATCCATACATGACCACAGGAAAAACCATAGCCTTGACTAGATGAACCTTTATTGGCAAAGTAATGTTTCTGCTTTTGAATATGCTATCTAGGTTGGTCATAACTTTCCTTCCAAGGAGTAAGTGTCTTTTAATTTCATGGCTGCAGTCACCATCTGCAGTTATTTTGGAGTAAGTGCTCTTATAAATTGCTGGTTTTAAAATCAGTTTTTCTGTCTTTGTGCCAGTACCATACTGTCTTGATAACTGTGGCTTTGTAGTAGAGCCTGAAGTCAGGTCAATCCCATTGCTGGGCATACACACTGAGGAAACCAGAAGGGAAAGAGACACGTGTACCCCAATGTTCATCGCAGCACTGTTTATAATAGCCAGGACATGGAAGCAACCTAGATGTCCATCAGCAGATGAATGGATAAGAAAGATGTGGTACATATACACAATGGAATATTACTCAGCCATTAAAAAGAATATATTTGAATCAGTTCTAATGAGGTGGATGAAACTGGAGCCTATTATACAGAGTGAAGTAAGCCAGAAGGAAAAACACCAATACAGTATACTAACGCATATATATGGAATTTAGAAAGATGGTAACAATAACCCTGTGTACGAGACAGCAAAAGAAACACTGATGTATAGAACAGTCTTATGGACTCTGTGGGAGAGGGAGAGGGTGGGAAGATTTGGGAGAATGGCATTGAAACATGTAAAATATCATGTATGAAATGAGATGCCAGTCCAGGTTCGATGCACGTACTGGATGCTTGGGGCTAGTGCACTGGGACGACCCAGAGGGATGGTATGGGGAGGGAGGAGGGTTCAGGATGGGGAACACATGTATACCTGTGGTGGATTCATTTTGATATTTGGCAAAACTAATACAATTATGTAAAGTTTAAAAATAAAATAAAATTAAAAAAAAATCAGTTTTTCTTTTTGCCTTCTTATACTCGCCCTTTCTCCTCTGTCTATGTCAGTTCATATATGGAGTTGTCCCAATCTAAAAACTTTTTTTCTCTCTTCCATATCTTTCTACAACAATAAAGCACTCAACAAGTCTTGCTGATTCTACTTCTGGAATAGTTTCAGAATTTTACCCTTATCTCCAACAATGATATATTTTTTCTGGATAACATGTCTTAGTACATGCTGTTTAATCTTTCTTCAATTCTTCCACACCTGCTCTTCTAGTTCCAATTTATGCCCAGTTCAAATACTATGTCATCTGTGAAAGTTTTCTTACTTTTACAAGCAGAGTTAAATCTCTTCTTTTCCTATTTTACAACAATATATAGTATATCTATTGTAATTATTTAAGCATGTGTTAATTTCCTCCATTGTATTGTCACATTCCTAATAGCAAGAATCATGAAAGTAGTTCAGATCCTAACATCAAATTAGTATAAGCTCAATTTTAAAAATATACCTTATGATTGAAAGTTTAAAGATTAGCATTCAGTTTTAGCTTATGATTTTCTGTTATAGATATGTAAGCTGTTTACTGCATCAGTAATCTTCAGAGAACTTGAATGAATGTAAGCTAAATTTAAATAAAGCACCATGATCTAAAAGGCTCTTTAGAAAATGAATCCCGGTTGCTCAATGTTATGTGAGAAACAACAGAAATGCATTTAATGCTTAACTTGAAGTAAGTTTAACTTTCACACAAAGTAATTTTATTTTGAGATCAAGAAGCCAATAAAAATGATTGTTCTTTTCTTTTGTTAAGGGAAATCTAAAAAAAAAAAAAAAATGCCTTGTCATGAAGCTAACCCTCTTTAATTTAAATAAGTCAGAACAAAAATGTACCAAAATTACAGTAACAATAAATTAGAACAAAATAATAACAAAATAATAAATCAGAACAAAAATGTACCAAAATTAAATTATTTATATGAGTACTTATAAATGATCAGTACTAAAGTTGGTCATAAGCTGTAGGTGATAATTATAGTAATTGTATTTTGGATTGCAGTAATTTTAAGCAAAGTATTTTTGGAGAAATTATATACTGATGCCATTTCTCTGTATATTTGTTTTCAAATGAGTAATACTACTAATTTTAAAGATCACTAACGACTGGTCTTTAAAAAAATTAGCTAGAAAAGATTTAAGTGTTTTATAAGTGTAGCATTCCATTCAGCATATATTTTTCTTAAATATATATTTATCATGCCTACAGTATTTCTCTAAATTTCAAAATATATTTTATATTTATTTTCATTTATATAGAACAACTAAACTTGCTATCATTCTACTTGGGTTTGACAGTTTTAATGAATAGCTGGTTGAATAAAATATTCTATCTTTTAAAACATTTTAGAAATGTTTTTTCCTGTTTTAGTACAAGGGGCTATACATTTAATATGGAAAATGAAAATATGTTATCATTGCTATTTTAACCAATTGAAGATAGACAGGAATACTGCTAACATGAATTAAAGGAATACACACACAATTACTTGGAAACTCAAATGTTTATTTGAGTTTCCAAGTAATTATTGAGTTTCCAAGTTTATTATTTCTTTGTTTTCAAACAAAGAAATTCGATAGGTAAACTTACCTTATTTCATAGTCTGTTCTTTCAGCTCTGCTGTACCAGAGTTGAGTAAGGCTGCCAAAGTAATGATCAGGGAAAACTGCTCAGCTATAAACTGAGCTACTCATAAAGTTTTATTGCACTCTCACCAGCCTATCAGTATTTAATAAACTTCTGTTCAATGTGCAATCATAAAAAAAACTTAACCCTGAAAACTGTTGTGTAAATCTCTCTCTGGGAATCTAGGTTAATTAATAATTGTGCCCTCAGATAGTCTTTGATTTCTGGAAGCTATGACTAGCCTAAGAACATAAAAGTACTTATTTATAGTGTTTATTTCCCTTTTCAAAATTGTATTTCTTTTACCATGTAGATGCTGTTTCATTTACTGTTTTATCTCATTGTGCAAAATTTAAACTCTCATTGGAAAGTTCAAACATACTTGTAAGCTAGGATTTGAAAAACACTTGTAGGAAATGACAATTGGCAGATAATATTTCATAAAAGGCAGTGATTAAATAAGTTATCTCCTGTGTCTTATTAAACTTAAAGTTGAAGAACTAACAAAATCCCTAAGAAAGAAGTGTAAAAGTATAGATATATAAATAAGTAGTACAGAAATAAAATCAACATTTTATTTATTACTTATAGCACTGATTTTATTATCAAAAATTATTGCATAAACACAACTTTTCATACAGAAAAAATATAGGATATCAATTATTACACTATTGGTTTAAGTTAAAATAATGTTTAAGGGCAAAAGACTTTAAACAAGAGCCCTGCATACACATACTAGCTGTAACACATATGTCTGAGAAACTCTGGGCACATTTGTTAATTTTCTTCAAGCCTCGATCTGTGTATCTACAAATTAGAAATAAAAACACTTACCCATAGTGTCATCATAAGAATTATATGTGCTCACATAGCCCATTATCATTATTACAGCTTTGCTACCACAGAGTACAATTTGACTCTGAAATGGTTAGTGTGAGTTCTGCATGTAGTCAGGGCACTACATTTTCAAAGGAATTTATATTAAAACAGTGTGGTCACACAGAGTAGAATAACTAGTTTCTTGAGGCATCCTGAATATGAGTTTAAACAGAAAGAGTAAAAGAAGTGTACACATGGATTACTCTTAAAACCTGGGGAGATATAAAGGAGAACTTCTAGTACATAAATAGCAGTGATATGGAAATAAGATTAAAGTGATTTCTCTCAATTCACAAAGCATATAATTCTTTAAGTGGAAAATCTCATTAAATCAACTTAAATCTTCTAGAACCAAGAGGCGAGTGGAACAAGGTCACAGGATATAAGGTTTATATAACAAAGGTCATTCATGCTTCTATAAAACAGCAATGAATGATTGGATAATGAAACTAAAATACAGACATACAGGTAGATAGAAATAGATATGCATATTTAGAGAGATATAAATGAACGGGGCTTTCCAGGTGGGGCTTAACTTCTCTTCCAGACTCCAGTTAGTCTGATTTTCTCTTTCTTTCCCTAAAGTATTCATCTACCACTCCCCAGCAAAACAATGCAACTTGTTTTAATCCCAGTGCAGTATTCCAATAGCACCTATTGCCTGGAGATAGAGATTTAAACTTCTTAACTTTATACTTACACTCTAAATTTTGCATTTGCCATTTCATCTGACATCCTCAGTGAACCCACTCTCCTGCCATAACTATTACTTAAGCTCTTCCACTTTCTTACTCTCACACCTGTGCTTATTTGGTCCGGAATCTGGATTGCCCTTCTTCAATGCAAGCTCTATCTTTCTAGTATCAGTTGACATCACTTTTCTACCAAAGGGACATTTGAATTCTTCTACTTGTCCTCAAGAGCATTAGTTAATGTCTCCCCATTCCCTTTCATAACCACATATTTTGCAATTGTGTTACAGTACTGCTTTAGCTTATGTATTACCACTATCCATGCTTCCTTAGGGCTTCCCTCCTAGTTCAGTCAGTAAAGAGTCTGCCTGCAATGCAGGAGACCCAAGTTTGATTCCTGGGTTGGGACAGAGAAGCCTGGCAAGGCTACAGTCTATGGGGTCACAAGAGTCTGACACGACTAAGCACACAGAGCACAGCATGCTTGATTATATTGCCCACATGAGACTGAGCACATTTAGCAAGGACAATGACTTCTTCACTCAATTCACAACACTACACACAACATTTTATGGAGCAAGATATAGCAGTGACTGTAAATTGTATATCTATATCAGTCCTCCCTTGTCAAAGTTCACCAGCAAAAAACCATCAGGAACATGACTGGATTCAAGCAAGGAAGGGCAGGATGTCTCAGACAAAGTTGGCAGTGTTTATTATAGAATTTGTACTTACACTGTGTGTATGTGTGTGCATGTTCAATCTTATTCAACTCCATTGACCCAGGGTTTGAACCCAGGTCTCCTGCATTGACAGGCAGATTCTTATATTAAGCCTTATATTAAGGGACTTACATTAAGTGGACTTATATTAAGTGACTTTTATTAAGTTATAATATAACATCATATATGCCATGCCGTGCTAAGTCGCTTCAGTCGTGTCAGACTCTTTGCAACTCTATGGACTGTATCCCGCTAGGCTTCTCTCTCCATGGGATTTTCCAGGCAAGAATACTTGCCAGTGCCCTCCTCCAGGGAATCTTCCAGACACAGGGATTGAATCTATGTCTCCTGCGGCTCCTGCATTGGAGGTAGATTCTTTACCACTGAGCCACTGGGGAAGCCCCAATATAATATATATATATATATATATATATATATATACACACACACACACTTCCCCGCATATCCTCTATTTAGAATAGGGGATATATATGAGCCAGACATATATTGGTTCTATAAGCCAGCTTTGAGTGTGTATCCCCAGTAGACAAGAAGTTAGGAGAGATTTAAACTCCTGGATCACCTTGTGGACCAGAAGAACCTATCTACCCTGGATCATTAAATTTCCTCTAAAATGTTAAATGGGAGAAAAATAATCTGTCTGCTTTAAATCACTGAAGATTTGAGCATCTTTATTAGAGCACTTTATACACATCTAATACATATGGTAAGAATAGACATTGGCTACTGAATTATAAATTCTAATGATAAAATATTAAGAGTATCCACTATAAATCAAAAGATTGCTAGTTGGATTATGTGTACTATCTGTGACCTCCTTTGGCCTTCAATTGTGTGGCTTGCCAAGTATTTTCCCAAATCAGGAAATTATATGCATACATATGCATAAATATCTAGAACTAATAGATAATAAAATATTAAAGGGACTAAGAGAATCACTACAAATGATTGCCAAATTGAAATAAAAATTCATTATTACTTTATTACTCATGCTTTCCTATGTTGGGGGAAAGATTTTATTTCTGTCAAATTTGCACTCTTGAAATGTGAAGAGTGATTTGGATGGGAAGGGCTGGGTCATTTTGAATATAAGTTCTTGAAGAACTAGTAAGGTAATTTTCAAAATAAGTCATTTAGGACTTTCCTGGTGGTACAGTGGATAAGAATCTGCCCTGCAATGCAGGGGACTTGGGTTCGATCCCTGGTCCAGGAAGATTCCACAGCATATGGAGCAACTAAGCTCATGTGCCACAACCCTAGATTCCACAAATTGCAACTACTGAGCCACTGTGCTGCAACTACTGAAACCCGCACAGGTAGAGCCCGTGCTACACACAAGAGAGGCCACCAAAGTGAGAATTCTCTACACCACAACAAAGAGTATGCCCACTCACCGCAATAAGAGAAAGCCAGTGCGTAGCAACAAAGATCCAGAGTAGCCAAAAAAATTAAAAATAAATTTAAAAAAATGTCAATCCTCACTGGGAAAAATTGACATGATAGATTGTTATCTATTAAGTTCCAATCATATGATATAAAATATATTTTGTCTGTGTAATACCAGTCTATGTAGTTGACATAAAACTGGAATAACTAATAAAAATGAATGCCTGAAAGTAATCTAATTATTATTGTATTTATTGCAAATATCATTGAAACTATATAAATATCAAAATGATATTTGTTTTATGAAAACTGTACTAAAGTTTCCAACTTATTAATAACTTTTTTGACCCTATTTCCATATTTAGATTCTAGGCAATCTTTGGTAGGAAAAAGCACTTTTTGATGATGGGATATTCATTCATATTTAAGTAAGCAGACTATGATTTATTTCAAATGGCTGCTGCTGCTGCTGCTGCCAAGTCACTTCAGTCCTATCTGACTCTGTGCGACCCCATAGACGGCAGCCCACCAGGCTCCCCCGTCCCTGGGATTCTCCAGGCAACAGCACTGGAGTGGGTTGCCATTTCCTTCTCCAATGCATGAAAGTGAAAAGTGAAAGTGAAGTCGCTCAGTCGTGCCTGACTCTTAGCGACCCCATGGACTGCAGCCTACCAGGCTCCTCCGCCCATGGGATTTTCCAGGCAAGAGTACTGGAGTTGGGTGCCATTCAAATGGCTACTAATGTATATATTCCTGAAATAGTAGTTTCATGCATAACAGTAAAGAAAAAGAAAAACAAAGTGACTAGAGGATGTTCTAAGATGAATCTGATCCCCTTAGCACTGAAAGATTTACTCACTTTAAATAAATATTTACTAAAGACTTAAAGTCATTTTTCTTTGGCAAATAAGAACACTGAAGCCTTCTTAGAAACCAACTTTCTAAACCCTTCTGGAGTAATTTCTACATTAAGAATAATCAGTAAAGTTGCATAGAACTCTATGTCTAATTCTGTGAAGGTTTCAACAGTGACAGTAAGTTTTCAATGACACATGGACTAAACACTTCAGTTTCTTGTTTCTTCACCCATAATAATATTTATTAGCTGAAATATTTATTATCTGGCAATTACTAATAGGGAATTTTAAATAAATTTAAATATAAATTATTTGAAGGTAATGAAGTAGCCCCTATGAGTGAGCATCTCCAAGATGTAACCTTTTTACACTTTCAGTTAAAATTACATCAGATATTTTCCAATATTCATTTTGGTATTCACCCATATCAGAAATAGTTTCATGAAACATAAGTTTTAGGAGGAAAATATAGACTCAAAGCTCATTTAACTCATAAGTTTTCCAAGACAATGAGCAACCATTGAACTAAGAAATTCTGCCCAGCTCTAATACTTACATTCAATAAATTCTGAGATTTTTATGACCATTCTAATCCATTGATACATTACCATATGCCAGCTTTGCATTAAGGAGAATAAAGTGATGAATGGTACTCCCATTTCTATGCTCACTGCCTCATAAAGTATGTGAGACTTTGCACTAGGTACAAAAGTCTTAAGTTATGAAACTGTTTATGACACAATAGGAAAATTGTCTAATTAAAATGAGAAAACAAACCAGAGTTAAAACATTTTATATTATTAGCAAACTTCTCTGATGTTTTCAGAATATATAAAACAAGCTTACAATACAAATACTGTAATTATTTCCCCCAGAATGTCTGAGAACTTATACCTACAATATAAAGTCAAATATTAATAGTTGGGGTTAATTTTAAGTTTGGACTAGATTACTTGAATTATATTAACAGAAATTCTAATCCAAGAAAAATACATGTATTGTATGTTACCTATAATATACATATCTGATTAACTGTTGTGCTCTTTCCCAAGTAGCACAGGAAAACGACTCAAAATATATCATGCTTTGGATAGCCACAAGGTTGCCAGCACAAAACTGAAAACTCTCACCAAGACATATTTTATCAGCTTCTTCCATCAGCATTGAGTTGCTAAAGAATTTTATTTTTTGACAGGTCAATTTTAACAATATGACTTCTAAAAAAAAAAGTTTATTTATACTTCAGAATGTGGACTTCTGCCTGGAATATAGAAATCTGGAAAGATCATAATGATATCAATTTTAAAACAACAAAAAGTCAGTTAACCTGCAAAACCACAACTTTTCTTGAATTCACTGGTAACAGGTAAAATTGATAACTTGAAATTGAAGCTAGAAGAATGCAAGGAGACACAGAACACATTTGCTTAACCAAATTACATGGACACCAATGTCACACAAGCCAGTAAGGAAAATTCAGTTAAAATTTGTACTGAATTGCTAGAGGTTGAATGTGGCTCATATGAAAGTAACCCTGAAAGCCAAAGACAAGGGACATTTGTACCTATTCACAGGCTCTTTTTAAAAGAATCTTTTTAATGTGGGCCATTTTTTAAGTCCCCCACCTTTTTTTAAAACTTTTAATTTTGTGTTGGAGTACAGCTGATTAATAATGTAACAGTTTCAGGTGGACAGCGAAGGGACTCAGTAACAAGTATACATGTATTCATTCTCCCCCCAAGTCCCCTCTCATCCAGGCTGCCACACAACATTGAGTAGAGTTCCCTATGCTACACAACCTTGTTGGCTATCCATTTTAAATATAGCAGTGTGTACATGCTGATCCAAAACTCCCTATCTATCCCTTCTGCCTATCCTTTCCCCCTAGCAACCATAAGTTAGTTCTCTAAGTCTGTGAGTCTGTTTCTGTAAACAAGTTCATTTATATTTCTTTTTAGTTTATGCATATAAAGGATATCAAACTATATTTCTCATTCTCTGACTTACTTCACTTAGTATAACAATCTCTAGGCCTATCCATGTTGATGCAAAAGGCATTATTTCATTCTTCTTTAATGGCTGAGTAATATCCCACTGTATATACATACCACATCTTCTTTATCAATTCCTCTATCGATGGACAATAAATGACTTTTCATATGCTGAAATATTTTCCCTCTATACCCACTTCCATTCAGTTCAGTTCAGTTCAGTCACTCAGTTGTGTCCAACTCTGCTACTGCATGAACTACAGAACGCCAGGCCTCCCTGTCTATCACCAACTTCTGGAGTTTACTCAAACTCATGTCCATTGAGTTGGTGATGCCATCCAACCATCTCATCCTCTATCATCCCTTTGTCCTCCCACTCTCAATCTTTCCCAGCATCAGGGTATTTTTGAATGAGTCAGTTTTTCATATCAGGTAACCAAAGTACTGGAGTTTCAGCTTCAAAATCAGTCCTTCCAATGAATATTCAGGACTGATTTCCTTTAGGATGGACTGGTTGGGTCTTCTTGCAGTCCAAGGGATTCTCAAGAGTCTTCTCCAACACCACAGTTCAAAAGCATCAATTCTTCAGTGCTCAGCTTTCTTTATAGTCCACCTATCACATCCATACATGATGTGTATGGAAAAACCATAGCTTTGACTAGATGGATCTTTGTTGGCAAAGTAACATCTCAGCTTTTTAATATACTGTCTAGGTTGGGCATAACTTATCTTTCAAGGACAAGCGTCGTTTAATTTCATTGATGCAGTTACTATCTGCAGTGATTTTGGAGCCCCCCAAAATAGTCTGTCACTGTTCCCATTCCATTAAGTGGCTTTTTTTTCTTTTATGAAAAGTGGCTTTTCATAAAAAGCCACCATTTATGAATGGTGGCTTCTCTGGTTGCTCAGCTGGTAAAGAATAAACCTGAAATGCAGGATACTTGGTTCAATTCCTGGGTTGGGAAGATCCCCTGGAGAAAGGAAAGGCTACTCACTCCAGTATTCTGGCTTAGAGAATTCCATGGATTGTATAGTCCCTGGGGTTGCAAAGAGTCAGGCACAACTGAGTGCCTTTCACTTTCACTTTCATCATGAATGGATGTTGAATGTTATCACATGCTTTTCTTTCCTCTCTTGAGATGATCATGTGGTTTTTGTCTTTTCTTTTGTGGATATGGTATATCACATTGATTGACTTGCCTATGCTAAACCATCCTTGTGATTCTAGGATGAATCCAACCTGGTCATGATGTATGATCTTTTTTATGTATTGTTGGCTTTGGTTTGTTAACATCTTTTTGAGAATTTTTTGCTTCTATATTCATCAAAGATTTTGGGCTGTGACTTTTTGGTAGTTTCTTTGTCTGGTTCTGGTATCAGATATCTTGTTTGGGACCCTGAATGCTTCCTGTACCTAGATATCTGTTTCCTTCTTTAGCTTTGGGAAGTTTCCATTCATAATTTCTTAAAATACACTTTCAGTCCCCTGTTCTCTTTCTTTTCCTTCCAGTATTCCTATTATGTATAGATTGGCATGCTTTCTATTATCCCATAGGTAACTTATTTGCTTCCATTTTTTTTTTTTAATTTGGTGTTCTGTCTCTTGTCCTGATTGAGTGATTTCCATTATTCTATCTTTTAGATGACTTATTTGTTTTTCTGCATGATTCATTCTGCTATTCACTGCCTTTAGCTCAGCTTTTGAATTGGTGAGTGACTTTTCTAACATTTCTTGGTTTCTTTTTATAATTTCTAGTTCGTTTAACAGTAACTTTCATTTCTATCAATAACCTTTCTTAATTCTTTCCTTATTTTCATTATTTCCTTTTTGAACTTGGTATCTATTATACTGAAGAGTTCTGTTTCTTTCTTTTTTTGAAAGCGATAGAGTCAGGATTGATTTGTTTTTTATTTTTTTTTCAAACTTTAAATTTTTAACTTTGCATTAAAATATAGCCAATTAACAATGTTCTGGAAGTTTCAGGTATACAGTGAGGAGATTTAACCATGCATATACATATATCCTCTCGGCCACTGCCCCTGACCTCGGACGTGGGTTAGCTCCTCTCGGCGCATGTCCGAGGTCAAGGGCGGAGGCCAAGAGGAGCAACCCCACCTCCAAGGAACGGTGGCTGCGCAGGTGCAGGAGGGCTGAGAGGAGCTAACCCACATTCAAGGTCAGGAGGGGCGGCTGTGAGGAGATACCCTTCGTCCAAGGTAAGGAGCAGCAGCTGCACTTTGCTGGAACACCCGTGAAGAGATACTCCACATCCAAGGTAAGAGAAACCCAAGTAAAATGCTAGGTGTTGCAAGAGGGCATCACAGGGCAGACACACTTAAACCATAATCACAGAAAACTAGTCAGTCTGATCACACAGACCACAGTCTTGTCTAACTCAATGAAACTAAGCCATGCTGTGTGGGGCCACCCAAGATGGGTGGGTCATGGTGGAGAGGTCTGACAGAATGTGGTCCACTGGAGAAGGGAATGGCAAACCACTTCAATATTCTTGCTTTGAGAACCCCATGAACAGTATGAAAAGGCAAAATGATAGGATAATGAAAGAGGGAGTCCCCAGGTTTGTAGGTGCCCAATATGTTACTGGAGATCAGTGGAGAAATAACTCCAGAAAGAATGAAGGGATGGAGCCAAAGCAAAAACAATACCCAGTTGTGGATGTGACTGGTGATAGAAGCAAGGTCCAATGCTGTAAAGAGCAATATTGCATAGGAACCTGGAATATCAGGTCCATGAATCAAAGGAAATTGGAAGTGGTCAAACAGGACATGGCAAGAGTGAATGTCGACATTCTAGGAATCAGTGAACTAAAATGGACTGGAATGGGTGAATTTAACTCAGATGATCATTATATCTACAACTATGGGCAGGAATCCCTTAGAAGAAATGGAGTAGCCATCATGGTCAACAAAAGAGTCCAAAATGCAGTACTTGGATGCAATCTCAAAAACGACAGAAGGATCTCTGTTCGTTTCCAAGGCAAACTATTCACTATCACAGTAATCCAAGCCTATGCCCCAACCAGTACCTCTAAAGAAGCTGAAGTTGAATGGTTCTATGAAGACCTACAAGACCTTTTAGAGCTAACATCCAAAAAAGATGTCCTTTTCATTATAGGAGACTGGAATGCAAAAGTAGGAAGTCAAGAAACACCTGGGATAACAGGCAAATTTGGCCTTGGAATATGGAATGAAGCAGGGCAAAGGCTAATAGAGTTTTGCCAGGAGAATGCACTGGTCATAGCAAACATCCTCTTCCAACAACACAAGAGAGGACTCTACACATGGACATCACCAGATGGTCAACACTGAAATCAGATTGAATACATTATTTGTAGCAAAAGATGGAGAAGCTCTATACAGTCAGCAAAAATAAGACCAGGAGCAGACCGTGGCTCAGATCATGAACTCCTTATTCCCAAATCCAGACTTAAATTGAATAAAGTAGGGAAAACCTCCAGACCATTCACGTATGACCTAAATCAAATCCTTACGATTATACAGAGGAAGTGAAAGTGAAAGTGAAAAGTGAAAGTGAAGTCACTCAGTTGTTTTCAACTCTTTGCGACCCCATGGACTGTAGTCTATCAGGCTTCTCTGTCCATGGGATTTTCCAGGCAAGAGTGCTGGAGTGGATTGCCATTTCCTTCTCCAGGGAATCTTCCTGACCCAAGAATTGAACCCAGGTCTCCTGCATTGCAGGCAGAGGCTTTACCGTCTGAGCCACCAGGGAAGCCACAGTGGAAGTAAGAAATAGATTTAAGGGACTAGATCTGATAGATAGAGTGCCTGATGAACTATGGATGGAGGTTCATGACATTGTACAGGAGACAGGGATCAAGACCATACCCATGGAAAAGAAATGCAAAAAGAGCAAAATGGCTGTCTGGAGAGGCCTTACAAATAGCTATGAAAAGAAGAGAAGCGAAAAGCAAAGGAGAAAAGGAAAGATATAAGCATCTGAATGCAGAGTTCCAAAGAATAGCAAGGAGAGATAAGAAAGCCTTCCTCAGTGAGCAGTGCAAAGAAATAGAGGAAAACAAGAGAATGGGAAAGACTAGAGATCTCTTCAAGAAAATTAGAGATACCAAGGGAACATTTCATGCAAAGATGGGCTTGATAAAGAACAGAAATGGTACGGACCTAACAGAAGAAGAAAATATTAAGAAGAGGTGGCAATAATACACAGAAGAACTGTACAAAAAAGATCTTCATGACCCAGATAACCACAATGGTGTGATCACTGACCTAGAGCCAGACATCCTGGAATGTGAATTCAAGTGGGCCTTAGAAAGCATCACTACGAACAAAGCTAGTGGAGGTGATGGAATCCCAGTACAGCTATTTCATATCTTGAAGATGATGTTGTGAAAGTGTTGCACTCAAGATGCCAGCAAATTTGGAAAACTCAGCAGTGGCCACAGGACTGGAAAAGGTCAGTTTTCATTCCAATCACAAACAAAGGCAATGCCAAAGAATGTTCAAACTACCTCACATTTGCACTCATCTCACACGCTAATAAAGTGATGCTCAAAAATCTCCAAGCCAGGCTTCAGCAATATGTGAACCATGAACTTCCAGATATTCAGGCTGGCTTTAAAAAAGATAGAGGAATCAGAGATCAAATTGCCAAAATCCACTGGATCATCGAAAAAGCAGGAGAGTTCCAGAAAAGCATCTATTTCTGCTTTATTGACTATGCCAAAGCCTTTGACTGTGTGGATCACAATAAACTGTAGAAAATTCTTCAAGAGATGGGAGTACAAGACCACCTGACCTGCCTCTTGAGAAACCTATATGCAGGTCAGGAAGCAACAGTTAGAACTGGACATGGAACAACAGATTGGTTCCAAATAGGAAAAGGAGTACGTCAAGACTGTATATTGTCACCCTGCTTATTTAACTTATATCCAGAGTACATCATGAGAAATGCTGGACTGGAAGAAGCACAAGCTGGATTCAAGATTGCCGGGAGAAATACCAATAACCTCAGATATGCAGATGACACCACCCTTATGGCAGAAAGTGAAGAGGAACTAAAAAGCCTCTTGATGAAAGTGAAAGAGGAGAGTGAAAAAGTTGGCTTAAAACTCAACATTCAGAAAACAAAGATCATGGCATCTGGTCCCATCACGTCATGGGAAATAGATGGGGAAACAGTGGAAACAGTGTCAGACTTTATTTTGGGGGCTCCAAAATCACTGCAGATGGTGACTGCAGCCATGCAATTAGAAGATGCTTATCCCTTGGAGGAAAAGTTATGACCAACCTAGATAGCATATTGAAAAGCAGAGACATTACTTTGCCAACAAAGGTCCGTCTAGTCAAGGCTATGGTTTTTCCATTGGTCATGTATGGATGCGAGAATTGGACTGTGAAGAAAGCTAAGCGCTGAAGAATTGATGCTTTTGAACTGTGGTGTTGGAGAGGAGTCTTGAGAGTCCTTTGGACTGTAAGGAGATACAGCTAGTCCATTCTAAAGGAAATCAGTCCTAGGTGTTCATTGGAAGGCACTTCCATTGGCCCCACCTCCAGTGTTGAAATGCAGGCAATCTGCGCTGGTGTTCCTCAAGGTTCAGTGTTCACAAAGCTGCCAGCATGGATCCTTGGGTGCCAATATGTTGAAGAAGTCAGGAACCCAGAACACAGTACCTGGACCTTCTGTGGGAGCAATGGAAGCAACCCAGACCCTGGCCCTGCTTCTGTGTGTACACTCCCGCAAAGCCCACAGATGCTGAGGCTGGACCCATCCCAGACACTGGAGTACCTGTTGTCTTGCTGGCAGAACTCACAGAGGCAGCAACAAGAAAGAGGCGGCTATGGTGGATCTAGCCCTTTCCTTGCTTGTGCATTAATAGTGGGATTTCAGTGGCAGTACATGTTCACTGTACTGTGAGCATGCCAAAAGTGAGGTTGCTATGGTGGGCCCTGGCCCTCCGTCCTTGCATACCTTAGTGAGGACATTTTGCTTCTGTGATGGGGCCGTGCTTCCTCCATGTACACCTCCCCTCCACGCCCCATCCAACCCCTTGTGGACCATACCACACTCAAGCCACTTCAGGCTGTTTCTGTGCAGCCAGCCCCAGTCCTCTGAAGCCCAGGGTTCAGCACCCAGACCCTGCATGTACCAGCAGGTGCATATATGGGCTGAGGATTTCAGTAAGGTAGCATGGATCCTCTGTGACCTCTGCCACCCCACCTAGTCTTTTCTTACAATTAGATTACCTTCATAGTTCACTGTTGAGTCTCTGCCCCAATTATGGCTACCCTAGATAGAGTGCCATGCTGTGATGTGGAGTAAGCAGGGCCTGAGAATTAACTTGGCTTAGGCTAAGGTGTGGGATTGTACAGTGACCTCTTTCTTCCCTTCCTGGGGTGCCAGTGTACATATGCTCTTTATGAGTGGAATCCAAGAGTCTTACTGGCATTCTGTTGGTCTCAGTGGTCCTCCAACAAGACAAGAGGGTTTGTTTCTATATCTCTGTTCTTTATAAAGATGCTTATTTACTTTCTGGATCACCAGCCCCTTTTCTTTACCTCGGTTCTATCATTCTACTGCTAATATGCCCACTTACGTTTACTAACAATTACATTAAATTTTGCAGTTAGAGTAACTGAAATGTGCAAAAGGGAGAAGACATTGAATAAGAGGATTACTATTTGAGCATTTTATAGATTAGAAAGACTACTGATATCTGTCAGATATGACTGGGATAACATCAGAAACAAGAACTGCATGCACAGCTTATACTGAGGAGAGATATTAACAGTCAAATCTATTGACATAGGCCAAATAATGAGAGTTTTGTTTTTTTTTAGTACTAGGAATTTAAACATAAACCTGAAATGAAACCAATTGCCTCACAATGAAGTAAATACAAAGTAAACCAATGATTTTGGCTTGAGATGTCTGGTTGAGTGGTCTGATGGAACGTCACAACAGGCTAAGTCACTGCAAACAATGGTTTCCTGGCTGTGACCACCAGCTGTCACTTCTAACAGGGCAGAATCATTTTAAGGGAATGGAAAAAGTGAGCACCACTTCTTGCCGTGTTCTCCCTCATACTGCCATTCTCCCTCTGCCTGCGTCCTGGATGTAGCAGAGACCATCCACCAACCAGGACAGGGTAGGTAGGCCAACAGGGAGGGGCCAATCACTCTGTTCACCTACAGCCAGACTCACCCCTACAGCACTTCCTGTGGCTCTAGCCTGGACTCCTGTACAGGAATCTGGCTCTGGAAGTGGCAGCTGGAGAGGGTAATAAGACCTCCTGCTGCATGAAATTGGGTGAATGAATGGGTGAGCTGCAGGGGTCACTTGCAAAGCGACCAAGAGTGATAAGGAAACAACTCATTCAGGCAGATGCTTTTGAAACCTAACTCCTAAACTTGCCTGTGGCATGAAGAATGGCATCTCTCATGGGAGAGAAGAGGGTGAGAAGCCATATTCTCACTACTGAGTCTTTCTAGGAGCCAGGGCTTCAAACCACAGACTCCTGGTTCCTTCTCTCAACCACCCCCTCTACTCTCCACTCTCCTTGTGCTTCTTTGTCTTCTTCTTTGCTGACCTGCTGTCCTTTGATGTGTGCCTTGTCCTCTTGCCTGTATCACTCTCAGAGACTGAGCTGTCAGTCAGATGACTTCCTGTCTCTATGTTTACATTTCTCCTTTCTTTTTCTAGAAGAATTTCTCATGGGGTCAGGCTTTTCAAACTCTGTTGACTTTGCCTTTTCCTTCTCTTCCTCATAGGAGAGTACTTGGTCCCACCTGGTTGCATGAAACAATCCTTTGCAAAGTGGCTTTTACAGCAACACTTCTTGCAGGTGGTGTTCAGGACAGCCTCAAGGGTGATCTTCTGCCCAGTGTAATCCTGGAAGGACCGCCTCTGCCTCTCTTCTTGCTCAGTGATAATGTTTTTGGGATCAAGGTCCTTCCCAGTCCCTTAGTTGACAGACTTCATGGAGAAGGATAATTTTATCCTATCATTTTTTTCTCTCGGCCAGTAAACTTCATCCACACTTTGTCTCCAACATCTACTATCTCAGAGGGCTTATCCACGCAATAGGATGACATGTGAGTTCAAATCAGACCTTGCTTCTGACAGCCTGGAATTTTGATAAAGGCTCCATAGTCTATGACTTAGCAACCTCTCCTTGGAAAACAGTGTACAGAGCAGGCAAGTTCTCCATGGTCTCGGGTCTTCCTGAATTCATCCTTAATGTTCTATAGCTCCTCCATTTCTCTTCTGCTAAAGCTAATTGAAGTGTTTCAGTGTCAGCCTCTGGTCTTCCCCTTGCAGCATTAATGACAGATTTTTAATCACACAGAACTACCTCTTGTCCTTAAAGTATAATTCCAGAAATCAAGAATGGAAACCCATTATCCAAAAATATTGTATTTACTTCCTTAAATCATAATTTTCTTGGTTTCAAGGTCAGCTGTAGGACACAAATGAAAGAAAAGAAACAAAAAATAAAGCTGTATGTATGGAGGTATAAATTTAAATAATCTCATTTTATATATGTTTTATTATAGTAGTTAACATCTAAATTTATTTCCTACAATCAGCAAGAAATAAAGAGTTTGAGATTAAATCAGATTAGATTATATTTTGAGTATTCTGTTGGTCACTTTGTGCAATAAACGGGGGGAGTACATGCTATTTGTTTGAAGAACATCTGTCCTACCCTTGCAACAACATCAACATTCAAGTTAGTGCCAACAAGCCCAAGTGAATTGCTTTTGAAATGTCATGAGCCTACATTTCTCTTTCAAGGCCACTAACAGAAAAAGAATTTTTGAAAAATCACCAAAAGAAGATAAATCTGCAAAGGAAAATGACTAAAAGTCATGTAACACAGAAAAAATAGCATTCAAAACAGAGAAACATGATCATAAAAATCATTTAATAACTGAAAATGTACAATGTTATGTAAATCTAGGTTGCTTATTATAAAAAATAATTTATTGATTGAAATAAAATTCACTACTTGAAATATTTTGAATATTTCAGGTTGTGTTCCAGTTACCTTGATGTTAAGGAAAAAAGAATTTATATTTAAAAACTAGTTCCCACAAACAATTACCTCAAAGATAAAACACTTTAATATTATAATAACATCCTGGAAGAGTTATTGGAGCAAATTGTTGAAGTAAGATAAAACAGCAGGCATTATGGAATAAAAATAGTTTCCAGTAAAGAAGAGAAAATGAAGGGAGTTCACATATACTAAGCCTTGGTATAAAATACTGTGCTATACTCTTATTTCATTATTTTATTTTACCCCCTCCCCCTGAAAAATGAACACTGCTCTAGAGTTACAGGTGTGGAAGGCAAGGTTCAATGACAGTCCGTGAAAGAGCTAGAGATTTCTATCTCCAAAGTCCATGTTCTTTGCATGAAAGCATAAATATCTGGAGTTTAGCCTATCATATATTTTAAACAGTAAATAACAATTTCATGCCCAATATAATCATGAATAAGCTCCAGCACTATCTGAATCACCAGGGTGAATTCCCAGAGTTCATCAGGTCATTTTTATTTATAAAGATATTAACTTGATACTGAGAGTGTACATGCAGGAATCACGTCTTAGCAGCAGTGTATAAGTTTCCAATGAGGCACTTTGCCAAGGATACTTTGTTTTTCTCTTAACCATGGAGACTGGAAATGCAGAAAGGTGGTAAAATTTTTTGAATTAAGTAGATAATGAAAAATGCACATAAAAGATAAAAATTGTGGCATGTCCATGGGCGTCTGTACAATCTTAAGTGTATCTAAGACTCCTTAACCATCTCCAGAAATTCTAAAATAATCCATATATAGATAAGTCTGTGATACCAAATCAGTTCAGTTCAGTCGCTCAGTCCTGTCTGACTCTTGGAGACCCCATGGACTGCAGCACGCCAGGCTTCCCTGTCCATCACCAACTCCTGGAGCTTGCTCAAACTCATTTCTATTGAGTCAGTGATACCATCCGACCATCTCATCCTCTGTCATCCCCTTCTACTCCTGCCTTCAATCTTTCCCAGGATCAGGGTCTTTTTGAATGTGTCAGTTATTTGCATCAGGTGGCCCAAGTATTAGAGTTTCAGCTTCAACATCAGTCCTTCCAATGAGTATTTAGGACTGATTTCCCTTAGGACGGACTGGTTGGATTCCCTTGCAGTCCAAGGGACTCTCAGGAGTCTTCTTCAATACCACAGTTCAAAAGAATCAGTTCTTCAGCTCTCAGCTTTCTTTATAGTCCAACTCTCACATCCATACATGACTACTGGAAAAATCATAGCTTTGACTAAATGGACCTTATTTGCCTTTGACTCTGTAGAGGCAAATAATGTCTCTGCTCTTTAATATGCTGTCTAGGGCATAGCTTTTCTTCCAAGGAGCAAGTGTCTTTAAATTTCATGGCTGCAGTCATCATCTGCAGTGATTTTGGAACCCAAGAAAATAAAGTCTGTCACTGTTTACATTGTTTCTCCATTTATTTGCCATGGATACCAAATAGCAGCTATAATATTTACTTTAATGGTTAATTCTTCCAAATAAATGACCAAAAGTGTACCACTGTGACATTCAAAACTGTAGCATTCAAGATTTTTCATAGACAGCTCTTCCCTTTGCTGACTACCCATTCTCTTTACCCTGAATCATTACCTAAATCTTGCTTATGGAAACTGCACTAAAATAAACATTTAACTCAACAACTGAATATGGTCAAATCAGTACCTTACTGATTCTAAGGTAATTCAAGGGCTTAGAAATTATTACAGTATGTCTCTGATATATGCTTATTAATTTGGTTAACAGAGGGCAGATAGCTCTTTAAACAGTTTATGAAATACTGTTAAAAAAATTCTAGACCTTAATATTTGCTTCATATCTATGGAGAAATGAAAGATTATTCCATAAACAGTGTTAGAAAAAGAGGGTAGTCACCTGGAGAAAAATGATATGTTGCATTTTTACCTCACCTTTTCTCTAAAATTGGACTCATATGTCAGGATTTATAAGAGGGGGAAAAAGCAAGAATCAAAATAGTGCGCATAAAATGCAGCATGAACATATATTACAATCTGAGAAAATAGCATTCTACTGAAAACCATATATATATTTATATTTATGTTACATATGTTACATATATGCACTATACACACCCACCCATATGCACACACCAGGTATTATTTCTAGGGTCTTTTCCTTTTTACTCCTGCTGAACTTTATGAGGCATTCATCTTGGAAGGCTGCTTGGTCCAGAAGAAAGAACTAGAATAATAATTAGTAGCTCTGTATATGGAGAAGGCAATGCCAACCCACTCCAGTACTGTTGCCTGGAAAATCCCATGGGCGGAGGAGCCTGGTAGGCTGCAGTCCATGGGGTCACTCAGAGTTGGACACGACTGAGTGACTTCACTTTCACTTTTCACTTTCATGCATTGGAGAAGGAAATGGCAACCCACTCCAGTGTTCTTGCCTGGAGAATCCCAGGGACAGGGGGGCCTGGTAGGCTGCCGTCTCAGGGGTCGCACAGAGTCAGACATGACTGAAGCAACTTAGTAGCAGCAGCTCTGTATACAAGTCTCAGCTTTAACATTTCCTGACCATATAATCTTGGGTAAGTACTTGAACCTCTTTGTCTCAGTTTACCTCAAGTATAAAGCAAAGATTAAAAAACCTTATTTTAATAAAATTCAGTGTGTCATAGTAGCCTCAAAACCTCTGACTTGACTTACTAGGACATACTGACTTTTAATCTTTGTTTAAACCTTATTTTAATAAAAATCAGTGAGTCCTAGTAAGTCAAGTCAGGGATTTTGAGGCTACAAACCTAAGTCTAAGGGTTTGCTTTGTTATTTCATGGTTTTGGGTCCTTGAAAAGTGACTTAAACCATTTACACTTAATTTTCACAACTGATATCGAGGATAATATCTATCTCCTAGTGGTGCCAATAAAAACAATGAGGCTCAGAAAGTTTAAATGATTTATTCAGAGATATAAGATAGTGACAGACAGAAAAGTCTACATCTGTTGTCTGATTAAATTTAACCTATTCACAACATTGGCTACCCAGGTGGCTCACTGGTAAAGAATCTGCCTGCCAAGCAGAAAACCCAGGCTCGATTCCTGGGTCAGGACGATTCCCTGGAGGATGAAATGGCAACCCACTCCAGTATTGCTGCCTGGGAAATCCCATAACAGAGGAGTCTAGTGGGCTACAGTCCATGGGCTCACAAAAGAGTCAGACACAACTTAATGACTAAACAACAACAAATTCATAACATTGTAGATCATATTTTCAAACAAAATGTCCTTGATAGCAATATAAAAAGATAAGGACACACATAAATTTTCTTAAATTGCTCTAGATTAGCATGAATAGTACAACTCTAATTATATAACTAAGAAAATTCTTACATACTTTGGGGATTTACAATATATTGACTTCAGAGTTTCTTATTAACATTTAATTGCCTTAAAAGCAGTGAAAGCTTGAAACATCATATGATTAATTTTTAATGACATATTTTCTATCTCTTTGAAAAAAGATATTATTTAGCAAAATAATTTGAAAATCAAAATATACAGGATTTATTTTTGTATTGGATTTTTGTGAGAGAGAAGGATTTGGAGGTAAGCTTCAGGATAACTAAATATAAATGGCACAACACAGGCTGGAAATTAGTATTAATAACTTGAATATATTTTAGCTTTGGCTAACAGCATATGTCCCTTTCTACACATTCTTTAAATTCAACTTGTTTTGGAATATTTGAAATAATTTTAATATTTGCTTTTCTCAAATTAAAACAGTACAACAAATGCTATATAATAAACATGATTCTGGCTGTAGAACCCTGACAATTCACAGTCAATCTGGCTAAGAAACTGTACACTAATTAATACAGACGGTTATCTTGAAGAACTCATATTTAGAGCATCAATGTAAAACATATCCAATGCCAAAGTCAAATTTAAGTCTATCAAATAGTTTTGTTGTTTAAATGTTTCCTTTGGTTATGACATTTTTCCCACTACCATCACATTCAAATAGTAAATTTATTTTATCAGGATGAGTTACACTTATCCTTACTATCTAAAAGATATATTTTCACATACATAAACATCAGTCAGAAATCAATGTCAAATTATGGAAACTCATTTGAATAAAGAGAAAACTAAAGGGAGTAGATGACAGTACCATATACCCATAATTGCTAAAATAAAAGTTTGAAAGCTGAGTTGATACACAAAAAAATATAACTGAATATTATTATTAAAGATAAGAGTAGAAAAAAGTCTTAGTACACTATTTTTCTTTTTTTAATTCATTAGTTGTTCTGTCATGTCTGACTCTTTGCAACCCCATGGACTATAGCCCTACAGGTTCCTCTGTCCATGGGATTTTCCAGGCAAGAATACTGGAATGGGTTGCCATTTTCTTCTCCAGGGGATCTTCCTCACCCAAGGGCTGAACCTGGGTCTCCCTGCATTGCAGGCAAATTCTTTACCAACTGAGCCACTAGGGAAGCCCAGGTACAATATAGTGAACTACAGAAGGAATTCTTTCCATTCAGGTAAAAGATGTTTTAAGTAAAAGACTATGAAATGAAATAAAAAGCACTACAAGGTGGTTAATAGATGCTTGTTTAAGGACCAGGTAAATAACCATAATACATTCCTTACTTCCAAGCTCTACTCAGAATTTAGAAACAAGTATTTGAAAAAAACATTTCAAGATCTCTGAGTATTCTTGGTCACTGAGTTAGAACATGTTTTTAATCACTGAACCTATGCGATAATTAATGATAAAACACAGATCAAGAACATGTACTTATTGAATCAAGGGCATTATCAAACTTACTTTCATTTTTTATGCAAATATAAATGAAATAAAGCCATAAATTAAAGGGTTGTTAGCATTGTGTTTTGATTTTGTGTAGGCTTGCTGGGTAAAGATCTGAATTTTATGATGCTTCATAGTGTTTACCCTCTACCACATATTCAGTCCACAACTTCTAGAATAAGTATGTTTTGAATATCCTAAATAACTGTAAAGTGTAGGAGTTACATAATTTACAGAAATAACAAGGCAATATACATGGCATTCTGTGGTTTCATCAAACATGCCTAAAAGTAAGACAAAAACCATTCTGATTATGACTTATAAAGATGCTTTTCACAGCATTCTTTATTTCTTTTGTCAAAACTGTTGGGACTGTCATTTTTTTTTAATAGACAAAACTCAAATGTAGTTATTAGATGTTATGCCTTAAAGGATAATGTCTTCAAGTGTGGAACTTCAAATGAAGACTTTAAGAAGGCCATGTAAGAGTATCATGAAAATTAATTTGCTTACTGAGAGATGTAAGCAATCAGATCTGAAGACATTCATACTATCACAATAGCCAAGCTATCAGAAGATAGTTGATAAAAGCAGATGTCCCAAGCCATTCTCTGAGGCTTTCTGCTATCTAGGTTCAAGAAAAATCAATGGGAAAACTAATTTCAATTGGCAAAGAGTAAAAGATATTTCCTCACATCATTAATATGTACCAAGTATTTCATCACTGTAACTGCATAGACAAAACTTATTCAAATATTTACTTAAAATGGGTACATTTTATCACATGTAAATTTCCTCTTAAAAAGCTGCATTTCAAAGTTTATAGGAATTGTAGAAATACTGTGAATAAGAATCTAAGACTCACCCATATATAGTAACCACGGTCATGAATTCCTTCTAGATTCAGTCTTGAAGACTTTTACAAACATGCCTTCATCAAACTAACTGAACATTAATACTGTTTCAGTATTCACCAGATGTATGTGGTCATAAAAAGGCCTGTTCAGGGTCCACACATAGATTTTAGGACCTATCAAATCTGTATGTTTAACAACTTTATGACGTGATTACTAGAATTTGCACATTTGAAAAACAGGGTTTTTGTTTCCCCAGTCCTGATTATGATTATTCTTCTACTCAGTTTTTCAAGCAAAATTCTTTCAGCTTTAGTTTCTATTATTTGGTGAAATGTCCACAGTTTTATGGACTTCTGCTTTCCAGAATTCCAAATATTAGGGTATGCACCGACGACATCCTAATCAAGAATTCAAAAAAGAATAAATACAATAAAAGGCTAAAGATCTCCTACTTTGGTTCATTACATCAGGTAATGGAGTGAAAGGAAAGAAAAATATGGCATTTGCACTTCCAATGTCACTTTCCTAGGTATAAACGCATTAAGGTTATGAACTTTGGTCAAAAACAAAGAAAAAGCTTCAAGCACTTTAGAAGCAATTTAATATCTTGAAACAAAACATGAGCAAAAACCAAAAAGGACTTTATAATTTCACTGGTGCTAGTGGTGCTCAGTCACTCAGTCATGTGTAACTCTTTGCAACCCCATGGACTGTGGCCTGCCAGGCTCCTCTGTCCATGGAATTCTCCAGGCAAGAATACTGGAGTGGCTAGCCATCCCCTTCTCTAGGGGATCTTTCTGACCCAGAGATTGAACCTGGGCCTCCTGCATTGCAGGCAAATTCTTTACTGTCTGAGCCACCAGGGAAGCTGTGTGTGTGTATGTGTGCGTGTGTGTGTATACATATATATATATATGTATATGTATATATATGTATATATACATACATAGACTATATACCCCATGAGGTATATAGGGGTCACACAGAGTCAGACACGACTGAGCAACTTTCACAAAAAATATATATATTCCTACCAGGGAAGCCTAATAAGCCTTTCTTTTTTCTTTCTTTTTTAGGAAGACTCTGTTAAACAAATAATTGCTTTATTAATACAAACTATTAATACATACACAAATTATAAAGTGCTAAGAAATTTAAATATCTAAGTCATAGCAAACAGGTGGCAATTCAACATCCAGAGTCGACAGAATACTTGAGAGAGACTGCAACAGATTAGACTCCCACAGCGGAGGAGACATCTTCAGAGGCGAAAAGGGGCCCACGTGTAACAGCTGTTCAAGCTCCCTCTCCTTATCAAGGATCATGAGAGGCACTCCATTCAAGGGGAGGTGTTGCATCTGGTGCTCCTCAGGCAGGTTAAAACTCTCAAAATCTAGTGGATTGAAGGGAAAGAATTTTTCTGCTTCCGAGTAGGTGTCATCTGAGGCAGGAACATAACTTTTTGCTTTAACAGTATTCTCAGCAATCTTTTTGGTAAAGAAAGTTGTCTGTTTCTGTCTGAGCGGTCCATTCATCTTAACCGATTTTTCTGTAGCTCTGTTGACAGTTCCCAAAGTCTTTCTGGCAACTTTTGGTAAAGCTGGTGGAGCATCAAACATTTGTCAACACGTGGCATTGAAATCTGAGATCTTCCATCTAAAGCTTTGACTGAAGGCACAGACCCCATGTTCAGCCTGTCCTTAGAAGCCACATGGGTGCCTGGTTCATATATACATGTATGTATATATATATATACTATTCCTCCTTCTCTCTTCCTTTGCTCCATCTATCCACACAGATGTAGTTTTCTAAGAGTATTTCCTGGCTGGCAAAACTGGTGGTAAGGAAGAAATAAGGAGAGAAAGGGTCTATTAATATATATGTAAGAACAGTGATGTAGAATTTTAAAATTTTAATGTGATCACAAATATTAATGTTTTTAAAACTGGGGAAAAGAGACCAGACAACTAAGGAGTAACAATGCATCATTTTGTTGAAATTCTTTTATTCTTTATCTGTTTTGCATAATATTTTGCTTCCTGCCTACCATTGCTGTCTTTCTTCTCTCTCCCTGACTCCTGACCTTTCATTCTACTTCACACTTTCTTGTTTCTTGCATTTATTAATCCATATATAATATGATTGCTTTCTCTTCAGGTGAACAGCTTATCAAGTGTTTATAGTTATGTACTTTAAATATTTTGGAGGACAAGATTTGACATAAAGTGGATACCACTTAATAACAAGCTGTATTTAATTGCATTTACCTCTACTTGTTTTAAACTGATCTTTGTCCAGTACAAAAATCCTATGATAACCATCCATAAAAATTATGAGATAGCACACACAATTTCAGGGTCAGCTTTTCCGCACGTGGTTGAAAACACCTGCTCTTCCGAGGCATATACATTAAGTAAAACCCAAGATTTAGAATACAAATACTCTTGGAATATAAGTCTGTCAGACTTTGCAAGGGAAAGATAAATATTTCATTTATTCAATTTGTTCTTGCCTTTAAAAGAAAAATACTTTTGAGAATGGCTGATAAAGAACATCCAGCACTTGTTTTCATGGAAATCGATGCTCTGTGAAGCCATTTACTAAACAGCACCTTGATTGCCTGAAAGAGTCAATGTGTCTTATAAAGAGATGTTTCCAGGAAGCACAAAGAAAGTCTAGTACATTTACACAGTGCCATTTTTTTAAAATAGGCTAAATAATTTGTTAACATGGTTTATCTTTCAAAACATTTTGAAAACAGAAGACTTTTAAAGTTGAATAATCATTTTAGCAAGGTGAATCCTTCAGAGATAACAGAAAATTCTTGGGAGATACAATTAAAGTTATGACAAAGTACAAATTAAAAATTGAGCACATACTCCAGTATGAAAGCTTCCACATATCTAGATATAATTCTGAAGAAACTTACATAATAAAGCTGTCATTTCTTAGACAATGTCATTTCATGAAATTACAGACTTTTCTTATCATGGTTATATTTTATTAAAATTATAAATTTACTTTCTCATTCACAATCGTTTTAGTCACCAATTTTAATTTTGATACTCTCTTAAGTCTCAGAAAATATATACATATGTACAATAGAAGTAGTAGGTATGTATGTGTATATATGTAATATGTATACAGGTATATGTGAATAGATAAAACAACCATATAGGTATGTGGATATGTACAGTAGGCATATAAGTATGCAGAGGGTAATGTGTGTGTGTGTGTGTGTGTGAATGTATTGATAGGGACTTTGTTTTGACTCTACATCCTGTAAAATGTAAGTCCTTAATAGGTAGGTAATGAATGACTTAAGTTCCAAAATTTAGTATTAAACTTAAATTGAAAAATCTTTTTGTATCCTTGAAAATATACTATTCAACTATTCAAATGTGGCTATTTCAGTTATCCTCAAATATGAACTTTTCTTCTGAATCTCATGCCACAGGCTTTACTATTTTCTTGAGATGAATAAGGACTACCTTATTGCACAATACTACTGACCTACAACCTATTATATAACCTAAGTTAAAAAACATCCTAATAGGACATTCGTTTTCTAACTTCAAGATAATCCACCATGAACAACCGTCTTTCAAAGTGTCCTTCATAAGTTATTTTTCACACGATATTATAAATAATAATATTGCAATATTCTTATTCAGGTAAACATTTTCATAAACTTTTATGCATATAATGGCAATATTATATGAAACAAAAACAATATAAGGCTAAAATATGTGATTCATTTATTCAAAAAAGCATGCTCCCAAGCATTGCTCTAGGAACCAAGAATAAAAAATAAGACAGATATGATCCATGTTTTGATAGAAATTAGTCTATCAAATTAACAAAGACTATGACATTATTTACATAATGATACAACACTCTTAGTCACATTCCATCTTGTGATAGAGGTGCTTTAAATTAGGTAAACATTAACAGAATTAACCTAGAATGAAAGAGCTATAAAGATATTACTAAGTATACACTAAGATTTTACTAAGTAATATATTAAGATTTTACTGAGATATCGTCTAGCTTTATCTTTTTATGTGCCAGTGATTCTACATGGTCTCAAATCCCTGACCTCAGCACCTGGAGATCAGGCTACTGATCAATACAAACCTCACCATCTCCCCTCCTGCCATCAGAAGATATATTCTCTGCTAAATACCCAGGAATGTTATAAGTCTCTCTAAACAATTGCTCTCATACTGCCTTGTTTCACTTCTCCCCTAATCCTCACAGTCTTCCTTTAATGCTTATAAATTTCCAGTTTTCTCAGTATTTTTAAACTATTGGCCAATCAGAAATCCTGAGAGAATCCCATTGACTGCCTAAATGTGTCTAAACTGGGAAAGCATGTGTCTAAACTGGGAAAGCATGACTTCTAGATAGGTTCATCTGAAGGGCTGAATCTAGGGTGACACATAAAGTTAGGCACATTGCTCTCAGTAAGTCACACCCACTCCCTCTCCCTAAGGCCATATTCAGAAGTCTCACTGTAATGGGAATAATTCTCTGATCTCCAGGATGAGCTGTCTGTAAGGATGCTCCATCATTCTATGTCAAATGAGCTTTCTCATTCAAAGACTACATAATCCTAAACGCAATGAGTAAACATTAAATGGTTTCAGACAGGGGAGTAACACAGTCACATTTGAATTTTAGAAAACCCTCTAAATGCACGTAAGGAAGATACACTGAATAGTATGCAGCAGAAGTAACCTACTGCTGGTGGCAATTCAAGAGAAGGATGTTTGCTTGGATCTAGATAGTGACTGTGAGCATGAAGAAAAGTGCCAGATCTGAAGTAGGAGACAAAGTCCTTGCTGTGACCTAAAAAGCTGAAGCTGGTATGGTTAAAGAATATTTTTTTCTTGCCGTGAGAAAGTTGACTTCTAGCAGCAGCAGCAAGGAAAACAAAAGAGTAAAAATACCTATCTTAGAAGGTGAGTAGTGCGTTGAACAAAGAAAAAAGTAAATAAAGTAGCATAGATCACAAAGGTGGGGATAAGGGTTGTATAATGAAATATCCTGATCAGATGATGCATCTTCAAGAACAGGTGATCTAGGTAACACCTCAAGGCAGTAAGGAATTGAACCACAGGCAAATTGAAGCAAATACGGTGGGCAGCGGGGTAGGAGGCAACAGACATCGTAAGCAGGGACACTAACCCAGTGTGGGAGGGATGACCAGAGCATGAGAGCTCTGCGGAGAGGCTGCATGGGCCTGGGCGCTCTGCCCTCCATGTTTGCTAGCCAGCCTCCACTCTCACCTCACTCCCTGGATGGGCCAGAGCCAGGAGAAGCACAGGTGCAGCCCCTGGGCCCCATCACCTTTGACCTCCATCCTAGTACCTGGGGGCTCCCTGAGTTCCCGCCTCCACTTCCAGGACCTGAGGAGCCTCCTTCCCTGCCGACCTAGTGCTGCTGTTGAAGTGAGACCCGGAAGTTGTGGAGCAAAGAGACTGGAGGGGTTGGAGGTAGGCCTGAGGTCCACGCGGTGTCCCTGCGGTGAGGACAGAGCTGAGGACCGGAAGGTGAGATGCTGCCTCCCGGCTCCTCAGCACCTGGCCTCCTCCTCTGAGGAAGCCTGTGCTATAGCTAGAGCTGCGCAAGTCGCGTGAGTGTGGGGCTTGGCCTGTGGGGCCTGGTAGACAATTATGGGATTTCAGCTTTTCCTCGAGACAAGTGAGAGCCATTCAGTTTTGAGCAGAGAAATAACACTATCCGGTTTAATGAGGCCCCTGGCTGTTGTGTAGGTATTGCTTATAGAGGTGGAGAAGTTTGTTGAGACAACTGAGCATCATTTGGTGATGTGTCCCAGGATAGTAGTGATGAAGGTGGTGAGAAGTGGATCCTGGAGTCAGGGATGTACATAGAGATTTTTGTAAATGGAAGAGGAAGCAGGAAAGAAACAACAATCTGTTTATATGTTTCATTCTCTTTATGCCCCCTGCCTGGCACCAGTTCTCAGGTTACGTGTGTCCCATCACCACTTTCTCTTCTTGTGTGCTTTTGTTCTTCTTTATTGATGATGTTAAACAAACCAAGTATAGTTAAACCTCAACTTTAAAGAGTGAAACATGTTTACTTTCTTTGGGCTTTCTTCTCAGTCACAACATTCAATTTTAAGTCCCCAGAAATCAGCAGAGACCAGGATACATAGAGTCAAACACAGCCTTTCTCAGATTAAGGCTGTGTTCCTTCTATTAATACATCGGTGTTTTATGAATTAGGTGCATTCAGTCCCTGGGAGTAAGGTTGAAAACACAGAATCGGATTTTTTTTTTTTTTACTGTTTTGAACGGTTTAACGATTATCATTTATTTTGAAATTTCCGATAGTCTTATAGAGAAAATATATGATTTTTCTATTTATCAAAAGTAATCACGTCTTTATATAAGATGAAGAAACATTTTATCAGATTATGCATTATTTGGTGTCATCTGATTCTTTTTATTCTCCCATACATTGCAACCATTTATAATCATTTATGTGTTGCAATTTATTTTTTCTTTTTAATATAGTGGGAATGACTTTTTTGTTTCACTTGAAAGAAGAAACTTTTGGTGGTGGACTGAGTGTCCAGGGAAGGGAAGGAGAGAGTTAGGGATTTATTGTTTATTGACACTTTTTAGTTTTAGATTGGGCTTCCCTGATAGCTCAGTTGGTAAAGAATCTGCCTGCAGTGCAGGAGACACCGGTTCTGTAGATTCACACGTAAGTTGTAAGGAATAATATAGAAATATCTCATGTATTCTTTACCTAGTTTCCCTCATGGTAACATTTGAAAAAAAAATTATGATACAATATGACAACCAAGATATTTATATTGATACAGTCAAGATGCAGAACATTTCCATAGCTACAGGGATCCTGTTTGTTGTTCTTTTATGTGCTGTGCTGGGCTGTCATGCCCAACTCTTCACGATCCCATGGACTATACCTGCCAGGCTCCTCTGTCCATGGGATTTTTACTGCCAGGAATACTGGAGTGGGTTACCATTTCCTCTTCCAGGAGATCTTCCAGACCCAGGAATCAAACCCACATCTCCTGCTTCTCCTGCACTGGCAGGCAGATTCTTTACCACTGCATCACCTGGGAAGCCCTGTGTTCTTTTGCAGCCATACCCAATTTGCTCCAAGTAGCTATCTTCTAAATCCCAGCAACAACTCCTCTGTTTTCCATTTATATATAATTTTGTCATTTCAAGAATGTTAACATAAATAGAGTAACTTACCTTTTAGGATTAGCTTTTTTCACCCAGCATATTTCTCTGGAGATTTATCCAAGTTGTGTACATTAGTAGTTCTTTTTTAATGTCTGAGTAATTTTTCATGGTATAGATATTACACAGCTACTTTAACTGTTCACCAGTTGACCATCTGGGTCATTTCCAGTGTTTAGGCTACTACTAATAAAGCTGATATAAAATATTTATATACAGGTTTTGTTGTGAACATACATGTTCATTTCTCTAGGATAAATGTCCAAGACTGCAATTTCTGAGTAGTATGGTAGTTGCATGTTTAGTTTTATAAAAACTGAAACACTTTTTGAAGTGACTGTACCATTTTACATTCTCATCAGCAGTGTATGAGTGATCCAGTTTCTATGAATCCTTACCAGTATTTGGTGCTGTCACTATTATTTTATTTTAGGCATTATGGTAACTAATATCTCACTGTGGTTTTAATTGACATTTATTTGCCATCTGTATGTCCTCATTAATGAAAAGTCTCTTCTGCCCATTTTCTAATTGGATTATTTGTTTTTATTATTATTATCATTGAGTTTTGAGACTTCTTTATACATTCTAAACACTTGACCTTTGTTGCTGGTACTTCCAATGCTATGTTGAATGAGTGGTGAGAGTGGATATCCTTATCTTGTTCTTTGTAGATTTAAACATTTACTCTTTGGCTATTAAATATAATGTTAGCTATACATATTTTTTTGTTGTGGATGCTTTGCATCAAGCTTATTCTTATTTTTGTCATATATGGATGTTAAAATTTGCCAAAAGCTTTTGCTATATATGTTGATATAAGCATTTTGAGCTAAGGAGTAGATAGGCCCCAGACAGAAGAGCTGCAAATGCTAATTCTTTGAGATGGGATACTAATGAGAGCATTGAGCCCTGGGCTGGGTGCATTTGTGTGGATTTCCCATCCTGACACATGCACAGAGAAGGCCCTCAGTCTAGGAGAAGGACAAAAGGAGGAAGAAGATGACAGCTGTAATTCGTATTGGCTGAGATACATGCACACTCCAGGACCAAATATGGAGATGATTGGCCAGAGACAACCTGGAAAACTGTCCCATGTAAAGACCATTAGTCACCCTCATAACATGTAAGTCATTCAGAACCCACCTGTGTTCTTTCACTGGTACTTTGCTCCCCATAAACATTTTTATATTTTTCACAATTTTGGTTTCTTCACTGAATTCTTTCTTCAAAGACAACAAGAACCAGGGTCCTTCTTCCATCTTTTCACTGCCAGAATCAATATGAATTTTAACTTCTGTAATATGTTGATATGGTGGATTACACTGATTTATGTTCAAATACTGACCAAGCTTTGCATATATGGAATAAACTATACTTGATTATTTCTAATTCTTTTAACTATTGTCAGATTCTACTTGCTGTTAAGGATCTCAGCCTCTGTATATATGAGGAATGTATGTTTGTAGTTTTCTTTTTGGGGGGTTCTGACTTTTTGCCTTATTTTGGTATATAAGTAGTACTAGTTTCATAAAATGAATTGGAAATTTTTATAATCTTTTATATTTTTTTGAGTTTGTATTCATTCTGTTTTGGTAGAATCTCCAGTGAAGCCCTTTGGACCTAGGTATTTCTTTTTTGGGATGTTCAAAATTGTGAACTCAGTTTCTTTAATATTCATAGGGCTACTTAAATTACCTATTTCATATTAAATGAATTTTGAGAGCTCGTGATTCTTTTTTTTTTTTTTTTTTTTTGAAGAATTGCTCCATTTCTTCCTTGTGTCAAATCCACTTGTGTAAAGTTGTTCACAGTATTTCCTTGTTATTATTTTGATGCCTGAAGTGTCTATTGTGATATTCTCTATTTCATTCTTGATATTAGTAACTTGCATCTTTTTTGTTTTTTTTTTTCTGTTTTGCTAGAGGTTTGTCCAATTTTAATATCTTTTCAAGGAACCAGCTCTTTCTTCTCTTTTCATTGATACTTCTATATTGTCTTCTGTTTTCAACTAAATTTAAATCTGCTGTTATTTTTACTATGTCTATCTTTCTGCTTGCTTTGGGTTTATATTTGTCTTCTTTTCCTAGTTTTTTAAGATTAGACTTAGATTATTGATTTGTGATATTTCTTTTCTAATATATGCACTTAGTGCTATAAACTTTCCTCTCTTCATTGCTTTAGATTTGTCCCGTAAATCTGATATGTTGTATTTGCATTTTCATTCAGTTCATTAAAAAAAGAAATTCCCTTGAGACTTTCTCCTGGGCACATGGATTATTTAGAATTGTGTTCTTTAGTTTCTAAGACTTTGGAGATTTATCTGGTGCCTTTCTACTATTGATTTCTGGTTTTACTTCATTATGGTCAGAAAATGCACTCGTGATTTCTGCTCTTTATATTTGTTTATGTCCCAGAATATGGCCTGTCTTGATGTATTTTCTGAAGACTGGCATGAAAAGAATGTATACTGCTGCTGTTCCATGAAGTCTTGTATAAATTTTAATTAGATCCAGTTGGTGTGGTACAGAGTTTATATATCCTTACTGATTTTTTTGTCTAGTTGTTCTATCAATTGTTGAGGAAAGATGGGTGAAATAGCTATAATTGTAGGTTTTTCTATTTCTACTTTTAGTTTTACTTACTTTTGTTTCATATATTTTGCAGCTTCATTTTTTGATGCATATTTATTTAGGATTTCTGGAATTGCTGTATTTTCTATTTGAATCAACTTTAATATATAATGTCCCTCTCTGTCCTTGTTAGTTTTATTTTCTCTGAAGTTGATTTGTTTTGATATTTACATCGCAACTCTCACTTTTCTTTATATAGTGTTTATATGATACATATTTTTCCATTCTTATACTTCCAGCTTTTTATACATGAAATGATTTTCTTATAGACAGCATATAGTTGGGCCATAGTTTTTAATCAAATCTGGCTTTGTGTTTTAATTGGTGTATTTATACCACTTACAGCATATTTAATATGTTAAGGCTTAAGCCTGCCTTTTTCTCCTATTTGTGTTTTTTCTTTTAATGTATCTTTCTAGTTATTTTGAACATATCTTTGTATAGTTTTTCTTAATTTATTTCTTAATTGTATATATTACATTATATATACATATGTATTATCACAGTCAATTGGAGTCATTATTTTATAAAATTTTGTGAAGTATGGAAAACTCATTTCTCTATATATCCTTTATCTTCTATTTGTAATTGTTTTAAATACTTTTACTACATGCATTTGGAACCACATAGTACAGTCTTATGATATTTGCTTTAATATTCAAACTTAAAATATTCAGGAGTAGAGGGGAAATTTGTTCCATTTACCCATATTTTGCTTACCATCCATGTTCTTTTTTCCTACCTGTTGTTTCAAGGTTCCTTATTTTATCATTTACTTTCTGCTTAAAAAAAACTTCCTTTAGCTAGTTTTTTAGGGGAGATCTTTTGATGACAAATTCTCTTAGTTTTTCCTCATTGGAGAGTGTTTTGATTTCCCTTTCATTTCTGAAGGATATTTTTGTTGGGTATAAGATGCTGAGTGACAATTCCTTCCTGTTGTGCCCATTTCTTTTGTCTTCTGTGATTTCTGATAGGCAATAGTCTGTCATTTAAATTGTTTTTCCCTTACAGATATAGTGTCATTATTCTCTGACTGATTTCAGGATATTTTCTTTGCTTTCATCTTAATTATGGTATATCCTTAGGTTTCTCCTGTTTGTGATTATTATTTCTAGAGTCCATAGATTCATATCTCTTGTCATATTTTAAAATT
Source organism: Bos javanicus (assembly GCF_032452875.1). Classification (NCBI taxonomy): domain Eukaryota; kingdom Metazoa; phylum Chordata; class Mammalia; order Artiodactyla; family Bovidae; genus Bos; species Bos javanicus. The sequence goes on along the minus strand of NC_083868.1, from coordinate 102,199,952 downwards.
TTCAGTTGTTATTTTTTCAAGTATTTTTTTCAGCACTGCCCTAGTTTCTCTCCATCCACAATTATGATGGCAAAAATACCAGATCTTTATTATAGTACAAAAGGTGTCTGAGATTTTGGATTTTTCCCATCCTACTTTTAATTAGTTCAGATGGACAATTTTTATTGTCCTGTCTTCCATGTTACTGATTCTATCTTTTGCATCTTTCTTCTAAAATTTTCATTTGGTGGTTCTTTTTATGCTTTGTTTATTTACCAAAACTTTCTATTTATTTTCTAAATTTTTTTTTAAATTTTTCAAGAGTGATCTTAAATGCTTGCTGAAATACTTTTACCATGGCTGCTTAACAACCCTTGTGAGGCAGTTGTGAGCCAACATCTCAGTGTTGCCATCTATTGATTGTCTCTTTTCATTTAGTTAGAAATCTTCCTGGTAGTTAATAATGAATGGTTTGTGATTGAAACCTGAATATTTAGTATTGTATTGTGAGAGCTTACATCTTACTTAAATCTTCTGTTTTAATTGGCTTTATGTGACACTTCTTGCTTCATTGGGGAAAATAAGAGTACCTTCTCGTTACTACTAGATAGAGGTAGAAGTCCAGTTTCCCCTACTTGGTCTGCACTGACACATGAAGGGAAGAAGGATTCTCATTTTATTGCATGAGGGTGGAGCTTCTAGCTCCCCAAGTATCTACAAATGCTGCAACAGGGGTAACCTTATTTGTGTCAGGTGATGGCAAAAGTCCCGACTCCATTAAGCCTCCTTTAACACCTTGCTAGAGGGGAAGGGGCAGGGCATCTGGTTATTACCCAGACAGGGTTCAAGTCCAGACTTCCCATGTGATCTCTACTGCAGCAATCTCAATAGGGGTGTAGAGACACGTTAGTACATACTGGTGAGGGCAGAAGTCTCTCCTCTCCACTCTGATTTTGCTAATATGGTTGGCTTTGGACTACAGTTTTGTTTGCTTTTTTACTGTAGTAGAGTGGTTATTATATAAAAGTATTTTTGTCTTATTTAGGCTCCTCCTTTCTAGGGATTTTTTTTAATCAACCAAAAATATAATAAATTGCTTATATCCATGTGATATATAGGATCTGAATATCAATATGTAAAGTAAGGTCAAATAAGGTATTACACTGAGAAGAGAGGCACTGAAATGAATTGTAGTGGAGGTTAAGGCTCAGAAACTCCATTAGTCCACAACTATCGTCACCAAGTACTTAAATTTCTGGGATAGGAGAAGCTTGGGAAATGCTAACGGAATTAAGAAATCTAAGAAACCTAGTCATGTCGTGCAAGTCAGGTGGAACAATCATTTAAACTTTTCTGATCTCTGTTGTGCTCATCTAAAAAAATGAGGGGGTGGATTGGTTAATCTTTCAATGAATTATTCTAGCAATGTAATTCATTCTATAGTTCTACTAAGTCATCATACGTATAGATAAATCAATATTTTTTTCTGTTGAGTTTAGTGAAATTAAAAGAAACTTACTAATATTTAGCTGAGCAAATCACAGTATGATTCAAACATTATTCAACACTTACCAGTGACAATATTTGAGAATACATTTTCAATCAGTTTAAGTTATAAATAAAACATAAAATTATTTAAAAGTGATACAACCTATTAGAACCAATCAAAACTTGCCTGTTCTGTGTAACTATGTCTCTTATCAAGCAGTTTTTATCAGTTAATGGACCATTACCAATCCAATAAATACTGAAGTACAAAGAACTAAGCAACTCTGTGGAAAAGACAAATCATATATTTTTCACACGGTATTATAGAAAATACTCTTTGGGATTAGTAAGGTATAATCCATTTAAATTACAGGCATACCTTGTTTTATTGTACTTTACGGATAATGCGTTTTTTACAAAGTGAGGGATTGTGGAAATTCTTCATTGAGTATGTCTATCAGCGCCATTTTTCCACCATTTGCTCATTTACTGTTTCTGGGTCACATTTTGGTAATTCTCACAATATTTCAAACCTATTACCAGCAAAAAAAAAAAAAAAAAAAACAACTTGCTATAGTTTCAGATGACAGTATTTTTTTAGTAGTAAGGTATTTTTAGATTAGATATGTACATTTTTTAGACATAATGCTATTAAGACTACAGTGCAGTGTAAATTCAGAGAAGGCAATGGCACCCCACTCCAGTGCTCTTGCCTGGAAAATCCCATGGACGGAGGAGCCTGGTGGGCTACAGTCCATGGGGTCACTAAGAGTCAGACACGACTCAGCGACTTCACTTTCACTTTTCACTTTCATGCATTAGAGAAGGAAATGGCAACCCACTCCCATGTTCTTGCCTGGAGAATCCCAGGGACGGGGTACCCTGGTGGGCTGCTGTCTCTCTGGGGTCACACAGAGTCAGACACGACTGAAGCGACTTAGCAGCAGCAGCAGCAGTGTAAATTACATTTATATGGACTGGGAAACAAAAAAAAATTATGTGGCTCACTGTATTTCTATATTCACTTTATTGTGGTGCTTTGGAATCAAACTTGTAACATCTGAGGTAGGCCTGTACATGTAGCCAAGTGCTAAGTTTTTTTTTGTTTTTTTAATTAGAGTATAGTTAATTTATAATGTTGTGTTAGTTGCAAGTGTACAGAAAAGAGAATCCATCATATATATATGTGTGTGTGTGTGTGTGTGTGTGTATATACACACACTGTACACACACAATCTTTTTCAGATTCTTTTCCCACATAGGTTATTACAGAATACTGAGTAGATTTCCCTGTGCTAATGGCAGGTCTTTGTTAGTTATTTATTTTATATCTGTTAATCCCAGTCTCCTAATTTATCATGTCTCACCACCTTTCTCCTTTGGTAACCATAGATTTGATTTGAGATCTATCAGCCTGCTTCTGTTTTGTAAAAAGTTTCATCCGTCTCATTTTTATTAGAGTCCACATATAGGTGATATGGATTATATTTGTATTTCAGATGATATTTGTATTTCTCTGTCTGACTTACTTCACTTAGTATGATAATATTAAGTTTGTCCATGAGGTACTAAGTTTTTGTGTAGCCTTAAATTTCTTACTCACTAGAAGTGTGACCTCTGACAACTCATATTTTCACCAGTTCCTCAATTGTAAAATGATGGCAGTTCAGTAAGTCTATCTTAGATATTCATTTCAGTTTTAAAGCTTTATGATTGTATGACTCAGATTCACTTATTTGTAATTTAGTTATTTGTGGTAAAATACCAAGGGTCAAATTCCATCACTAAAAGAATGTTTCATTCTGCTTTATCACAGCCATACCCAGTTATATATACCCCTTTGCGTCACCTCGGTGCCTTTTCCTGCACCTTCACTTTACAGTTCTCTTTGGCAAGTCCTCTGTGCCAAACAGTTACTGCTCACATGCACAGTTGCCTCTTTGGCCTGATTATCAATTAGAACTGTTCTACTTCCATGATATTAAACTTAGAATATTTCCCTGCCACTTTCATAGTCCCACCATTCCTTCTCCTCTTGTTGTTCAGTCACCCAGTTGTGTTCAACTCTTTGCAAATACATAGCCTGCAGCACCCCAGGAGTCCCTGTCCCTCACCGTCTCCTGGAGTTTTCCCAAGTTCATGTTCATTGCATTGGTGATGGCCGCCATTCAGCCATCTCATCCTCTGACACCCTCTTCTCATTCTGCCATCAATCTTTTCCAGCATCAAGAACTTTACAAATGAATCATCTATTTTCATTAGATGACCAAGATACTGGTGTTTCGGCATCAGTCCTTCCAGAGAATATTCAGGATTGAGCTCCCTTAAGATTGACTGTTTTGATCGTCTTGTGGTACAAGAGACTTTCAGGAGTCTTCTCCAGCACCACAGTTCAAAGGCATCAATTCTTTGGTGTTCTGCTTTCTTTATGGTCCAGCTCCACAACCATATGTGACCACTGGGAAGACCATAGCTTTGACTATATGGACCTTTGTCAGCAGAGTAACGTCTCTGCTTTTCAACACACTGTCTAGGTTTGTCATTGATTTCCTGTCAAGAAGCTATCATCTTATGATTTCATGGTTGTATTCACTGTTTGCAGTGATTTTAGAGCCCAAGAAGAGAAAACCTGTCACTACTTCCACCTTTCTACTTACCATGCAGTAATGGGGCCAGATGCCATGATCTTAGTTTTGTTTAATTATTTAGTCTTATGCCAGCTCTTTCACTCTCCTCCTTCACCCTCATCAAGAGACTCTTTAGTTCCTCTTCACTTTCTGCCATTAGAGTGGTATCATCCACATATCTGAGGTTGTTGATGTTTCTGCCGCATATCTGAGGTTGTTGATGTTTCTCCCGCCTATCTTGATTCCAGCTTGTGATTCATCCAGCCCAACATTTCTCATGATGTGCTCAACATTTAGGTTAAACAAACAGGGTGACGGCAGAAAGTTCTGTGGTAGTCCTTTCTCGATCTTGAACCAGTCACTTGCTCCTTACAGGATTTTAACTGTTGCTTCTTGACCCACATACAGATTTCTCAGGAGACAGATAGATGGTCTGGTATTCCCATCTCTCTAAGAGCTTTCCACAGTTTGTCATGATTCACATAGTCAAAGGCTTTAGTGTAGTCAATGAGACAGAGATAGGCTTTAGTGTAGTCAATGAGACAGAGATAGATGTTTTTCTGAAGTTTTCTTGCTTTCTCTATAATCCAGCAAATGTTGGCAATTTGATCACTAGTTCCTCTTCCTTTTCTAAACCCAGCTTGGACATCTGGAAATTCTTGGTTTGCATAATGCTGAAGCCTAGCATGCAAGACTTTAAGCATGACCTTACTAGCATGGGAGATGAGTGCAGTTGTCCGATGGTTAGCACATTCATTGGTACTACACTGGATTCATTTTCTCCACTAGGTTCACTGAATTCATGTCCACTCCCCCTGCCCCGCCATTCTATTAAGTCCCACAATTCTAAGCAGTACAGAAGAGTCACCTAATTGCTAATTGAATCCCCTAAGAAGTCATGTAATTTCAGAGAAACCTTCAACTGTACCAATAATTTCTTTTATTATCAACAGTCAGATGTCAAGCCGCTATTAAGAGATCTATAAACAGGTTCACATTTTTAATTATTAATGAAAAAATCCTCCTCTCTATTTCAGGTCCCATTTAAACTTATATACTGCCAAATTTCTTGAACTTTTTACACTGTCATTTGGTGCTTCAGTTTCTTACACATTATCATTACATTTGTGCACTGGTTATCTATTCACATTCCTTCACTGATCTCAAAGGCCTAACACTCAATGCCTCATAAATGCTGAATCAAATGACACTTTCTCTGTCATCACATTTCCTTTCAAAGCTCTTGTCATTATCAACCACCAAGTGCTTTTCAGTTTCATGATTTTCATTTTCTACCAAGCAATTATATTTCATCCCCAGAATTCTATCACTTTTGCTTATTTTCTTTTTCTTATAATATTTTTAGGGGATATCTTTAAAAAATAAACCTGACTAACTAGCTCTGTGCTGATCACTGCCAAATTCTTAACTCCCACTACATTTCTCAGAATTGTGTTACTTGATCTTCCCTTATGAAAGTCCTATCAACCTCTCCAGCACAGTACAATTAAATTGAACTTTATCCAAAATAACATAATAGGAAAATTTAAAGATCCTAACTTAGAAGAAATAATATATACTGAAGAACTCCAAATGAAAAGATAATGATTTAAAAGATTTCTTCCAAATGTGAAATCAGAGGTTAGGTTTCAGGAACAGAACAGCCCAATACTTCTCACATGGTATATGTTTGCTGCTGCTACTGCTGCTGGGTCGCTTCAGTCATGTCCGAATCTGTGCGACCCCATAGACGGCAGCCCACCAGGCTCCCCCGTCCCTGGGATTCTCCAGGCAAGAACATGGGAGTAGGGTGCCATTTCCTTCTCCAATGCATGAAAGTGAAAAGTGAAAGTGAAGTCGATCAATCGCCCAGGCTCCTCCGTCCATGGGATTTTCCAGGCAAGAGTACTGGAGTGGGGTGCCATCGTGGTGTTTAGGATGCTGCAAAAATTAAGATGAACACTTAGTCAGGCACCTAACTAAGTTTTCAATACGTAGTTCATGATTTGGGTCACAGTCAGCTCCCAGTCTTGTTTTGGCTGAGTGTATAGAACTTCTCCATCTTCAGCTGCAAAGAATATAATCAATCGGATTTCAGTATTGACCATCTGGTGATGTCCATGTGTAGAGTCACCTCTTGTGTTGTTGGAAAAGGGTACACATATATCCCTCCCTTTTGAACCTCTGTCCCATCTCCCTCCCCATCCCACCTCTCTAGGTTGATACAGAGCCCCTGTTTGAGTTTCCTGAGACATACAGCAAATTCCCATTGGCTATCTATTTTACATACGGTAATGCAAGTTTCCATGTTACTCTTTCCATACATCTCACCCTCCCTCCCCTCTCCCCATATCCATAAGTCTAATCTCTATGTCTGTTTCTCCATTGTTGCCATGTGAATAAATTTTTCAGTACCATTTTTCTAGATTCCATATATACGAGTTAGAATACTGAATCTATCTTTCTCTTTCTGACTCACTTCACATTTCAGTCCCCTGTGATGAGAACATCTCTTTTTGCTGTCTGTTCTAGAAAGTCTTGTAGGTAGGTCTTCACAAAACTGTTCAACTTCCACTTCTTTGGCATTAGTGGTTGGGGCATAGACTTGGTTTACTGTGATATTGAGTGGTTTGCCTTTGAAATGAACCAAAATCATTCTGTTGTTTTTTAGATTGCACTAGAGTACTGACTTTTGGACTGTTTTGAGGGATACTCCATTTTGTCTAAGGGTTTCTTGCCCATAGTAGTAGATACAATGGTGGTCTGAATTAAATTCACCCATTCTGTACATTTAAGTTCACTGATTCCAAAAATGTCGATATTCACTCTTGCCATCTCCAGTTTGACCACTTACAATTTATTTACCTTGATTCATGGGACTAACATTCAGATTCCTATACAATATTGTTTTTTATAGCATCGAACTTTACTTTCACCACCAGATGATACATCCACATCCACAGTTAGACATTGTTTCTGCTTTGACTCAGCCTCTTTATTCCTTGTTAAGCTATTTCTCTTTTCTTTTACAGCAGCATATCAATAATCCCAGATATACAGATGACACCACCCTTATGGCAGAAAGAAAAGAGGAACTAAAGAGCCTCTTGATGAAGGTAAAAGAAGAGAGTGAAAAGCTGACTTAATACTCAACATTCAAAAAACTAAGGTCATGGCATCCAGTCCCATCACTTTATGGCAAATAGATGGGAAGCAATGGAAACAGAGATAGACTTTATTTTCCTGGGCTCCAGAATCACTGCAGATGGTGAGTGCAGCCATGAAATTAAAAGACACTTACTCCTTGGAAGAAAAGTTATGACTAACCTAGACCTCATAATAAAAAGCAGAGACATTACTTTTCCCAAAAAGGTATGTCTAGACAAAGTTGTGGTTTTTCCAGTAGTCATGTATGGATGTGAGAGTTGGACCATAAAGAAGACTGAGTGCCAAAGAATTGATGCTTTTGAACTGTGGTGTTGGAGAAGACTCTTGAGAGTCCCTTGGATTGCAAGGATATCAAACCAGTCATTCCTAAGGGAAATCAGTCCTGAATATTCATTGGAAGGACTGACGCCAAAGCTGAAGCTCCAATATTTTGACCACCTGATGCAAAGAGCCAACTCATTGGAAAAGACCCTGATGCTGAGAAAGATCAAAGGCAGGAGGAGAAGCGGATGACAGAGGACGAGATGGCTGATGACATCACCGTCTCAATGGACATGAGTTTGAGCAAGCTTTGGGAGATGGTGAAGGACAGGGCAACTGCATGCTGTAGTTCATGGAGTTGCAAAGAGTCAGACATGACTGATGGACTAAGCAAAATAATAATTAGGGTTAGGCAAACAAGGGAACTAGCATAAAATTTAAGGACATACTGACACTTGGTTCATTTAGGTGCAGGGTGTGCATTTGCATGGAAGAGTATCTCCTTAAATTTTTAAATATTTAAGAGACAGGCACTTTGCTTGTCTCACCGTAGCTATAGCCTTAGCCCTACCATTTATTAAACTTAATAATATAGTCTAAAAATCTTGTAAAAATTAATGCACCATAAAATTAGGACAACTTGCTATGCCACCCAAACAATAAGATACTTAGGAATAAACTTCGCCAAGGAGGTGAAAGACTTATTTGTTGAGAACTATAAAACATTAATAAAACTTATTTGTTAAGAACTTTAAAACATTAATAAAAGATATTGAAGATGATTGAAAGAAATGTAAAGATATCCCATGCTCTTGGATTAGAAGAATTAATATTATTAAAATAGCCATATTACCAAAAGCGATCTACACATTTAAATCTATCCCTATCAAAATACCCATGACATTTTTCACAGAACTAAAACAAATAATCCTAAAATTCATACAAAACCTTAAAAGACGAAGATTGCCCAAGTAATCCTGGAAAAAAAAAAAAAAAGAATAAAACAGGAGGCATAACCATCCCATCAGATCAGATCAGATCAGTCACTCAGTTGTTTCCGACTCTTTGCGACCCCATGAATCGCAGCATGCCAGGCCTCCCTGTCCATCACCACCTCCCGGAGTTCACTCAGACTCATGTCCATCGAGTCAGTGATGCCATCCAGCCATCTCATCCTCTGTCATCCCCTTCTCCTCCTGCCCCCAATCCCTCCCAGCATCAGAGTCTTTTCCAATGAGTCAACTATTCACATGAGGTGGCCAAAGTACTGGAGTTTCAGCTTTAGCATCATTCCTTCCAAAGAAATACCAGGACTGATCTCCTTCAGAATGGACTGGTTGGATCTCCTTACAGTCCAAGGGACTCTCAAGAGTCTTATCCAACACCACAGTTCAAAATCATCAATTCTTCGGCGCTCAGCCTTCTTCACAGTCCAACTCTCACATCCGTACATGACCACAGGAAAAACTATAGCCTTGACTAGACAAATCTTTGTTGGCAAGGTAATGTCTCTGCTTTTGAATATGCTATCTAGGTTGGTCATAACCTTCCTTCTAAGGAGTAAGCGTCTTTTAATTTCATGGCTGCAGTCACCATCTGTAGTGATTTTGGAGCCCAGAAAAATAAAGTCTGACACTGTTTCCACTGTTTCCCCATCTATTTCCCATGAAGTGGTGGGACCGGATGCCATGATCTTTGTTTTCTCAATGTTGAGCTTTAAGCCAAGTTTTTCAGTCTCCACTTTCACTTTCATCAAGAGGCATTTGAGTTCCTCTTCACTTTCTGCCATAAGGGTGGTGTTATCTGCATATCTGAGGTTATTGATATTTCTCCTGGCAATCTTGATTCTAGTCTGTGTTTCTTCCAGTCCAGCGTTGCTCATGATGTACTCTGCATATAAGTTAAATAAACAGGGTGACAATATACAGCCTTGACGAACTCTTTTTCCTATTTGGAACCAGTCTGTTGTTCCATGTCCAGTTCTAACTGTTGCTTCCTGACCTGCCTACAAATTTCTCAAGAGGTAGTTCAGGTGGTCTGGTATTCCCATCTCTTTCAGAATTTCCCACAGTTTTTTGTGACCCACACAGTCAAAGGCTTTGGCATAGTCAATAAAGGAGAAATAGATGTTTTTCTGGAACTCTTTTGCTTTTTCCATGATCCAGCAGCTGTTGGCAATTCGATCTCTGGTTCCTCTGCCTTTTCTAAAACCAGCTTGAACATCAGGAAGTTCACGGTCCATCCCATACTTAAGACAATACTGTGAATCTTCGGTAATCAAAACAGCATAGTATTGACACAAAAATAGACATATGGATCAATGGAACAGAATAGAGCCCGGAAATAAGCCCACACACCTAGAGCCAATTAATCTTCAACAAAGGAAGACAAAGACAATCTCTTCATCAACTGGTGTTTGAAAAGTTGGACAACTGCATGTAAATCAATGAAGTTAGGCGACACCCTCACCATACACAAAAATAAACTCAAAATGGCTTAAAGACCTAAACATAAGACATGATACCAGTAAACTTATAAAAAAATAACATAAAACATATGTTTTATGACATAAATCATATAAATGTTTTCTTAGGTAAGTCTCCCAAAGCAATACAAATAAGAACAAAATAAGACTTCTTTTGTGGTACAGTGAATAAATATCAACTTGCTAATGCAGGGAGCATGGAATTGACCACAATTCAGGAAGAATCAACATGCCACAGAGCACCTAAGCCCAAGAGCCCTAACTACTGAAGTCCACATGCTCTAGGGTCCACAAACCACAACTATTGAAGTCCACATGCCTTACAGCCTGCATGCCACAATTACTGAGCCCACACGCCTAGAGCCAGTGATCTGCAGCAAAACAAGCCAGCACAGTGAGAAACCTGTGCACCTCAAATACAGAGTTGCAACTAGAGAAAGTCCATGCAAAGCAACGAATACTTAACACAGCGAAAAATAAATAGATAAATAAAAATGAAAGCAAAAATAAACAAATGAGATGTAATCAAACTTACCAAACTTTTGCACAACAAAGGAAACAATACACAGAACAAAAAAGAACTTGCAGAATGGGAGAAAACGTTTGCAAATGATCTGACAGAGGCTTAATTTCTAAAATATACAAACAGCTCATACAACTCAACAACAACAGCAGAAAACAAACAACCTTATTAAAAATGGGCAAAAGACCTAAAGAAACATTTCTCCAGAGAAGAAATACGGATTTCCAATAGGCACATGAAAAGATGCTCAACATCACTGATTATTAGAGAAATGCAAATCAAAACTGCCATGAGATACCGCCTCACCTTGGTCAGAATGGCCATGATTAAAAAGTCTACAAATAATAAATGCTAAAGAGAGAGTGTGGAGAAAAGGAAACCCTGCTACATGTTAGTGGGAATGTAAGCTGTTACAGCCACTATGAAAAGCAGTATGAAGCTTCCTCAGAAAACTAAAAATAGAATTATCTTATGATCCAACAATCCAACTCCTGGACATATATTCAGACAAAACTCTAACCCAAAAACACATATGCACCCCTCTGGTCATAGCAGTACTATTTACAATAGTCTGGACATGGAAGCAACCTAAATGTCCATCAACAGAGGAATAGATAAATAAAATGTGATACATATATACAATGGGATACTATTCAGCCATAAAAAAGAATGAAATAATGCCATTTGCAACAACATGGATGCAATTAGAGATTATCAAACTAAGTGGAGTTAAGTAAAAATGATAGAGATAAATATGATATCACTTGTATACGGAACCTAAAATATAAATCAAATGAGCTTATCTATAAAACAGAAACAGAATCATTGACATAGAGAGTAGATTGCTGGTGTCAAGGGATAGGGAGATGAGAAAAGGATCAATTAGGAGTTCGGGATTAGCAGATACAAACTGGTAAATATAGAAGGGAATAAACAACAAGGTTGTACTATATAGCACAGAGAACTATCTTCAATAGCCTGTGTTTAAAACATAATGGGAAAGAATTTGAAAAATAATGTGTTTAAATATATATATGTATGTATGTATGTGTGTGTGTGTTTATGTGTGTATAACTGAGTCATTTTGCTGCACGGCAGTATTTAGCACAACATTGTAAAGCAACTATACTTCAATAAAAAAAGAAACACTTGCTAAGCCATAATAATGTACTCATAGACTCAGACCATATTGTTTCATTATGAAATCATATACAGTATAAATTTTAATTTAAAACATTAGTCAACGTGAGAATGGTTAAATAAATTGGTGTATATTGCACAGCCATTAAAGATATATTTAAATGATTAATGATATTATTAAAATAGCATGTATACTCATAAGCAAAATAGGGAGGCTCCCTGGAAAATTGCATGGACAGAGGAGCCTGGTAGGCTGCAGTCCATGGGGTCACTAAGAGTCGGACACGACTGAGCGACTTCACTTTCTTTTTTTTTTTTTTTCTTTTGGCTTTGTCCACCTGATGGAGCCTCCAAAAATTATGACCGTGCAGCCTATACCCCTTTCGATGTGTAGCTGCATACTTTTCACTTTCATGCATTGGAGAAAGAAATGGCAACCCACTCCAGTGTTCTTGCCTGGAGAATCCTAGGGACAGTGGAGCCTGATGGGCTGCCGTCTATGGGGTCGCACAGAGTCAGACATGACTGAAGAGACTTAGCAGCAGCAGAAGCAAGCAGAATTTATTATCTGATTCAAGTGATGTCTACATATAGACATGTAAGTACATGTGCAGTTTTAAAAATAATATATATCAAAATGTAAGTAATTTTGGTTTGTAATCTTAAAGTGAAGTCGAAAGTGAAGTCGCTCAGTCGTGTCTGACTCTTTGCGACCACATAGACGGTAGTCTCCCAGGCTCTGTGATCCATAGGATTTTCCAGACAAGAATACTGGAGTGGGCTGCCATTTCCTTCTCCAGGGGATCTTCCCAACCCAGGGATCAAACCCGGGTCTCCTGCATTGCAGACAGATGCTTTACCGTCCGAGCCACTAGGGAAGCCCTTAGTAATCTTAACTGGTTATTTAAATATTTTGCTTTATATTTTTCTGTATGTCAACTTTTTAAATAATCTTGGACTAAGAAGGAGAAAATGATGTGTTTACTGAATGTGTACTGTATTCCAAGTTTAAAGTATTTGGTAATTTAAGATAAATAAAATATAATCCCTGCAAATCCCACTGTGTAGCAGAGAAGACAGATGACACACACACACTCCTACACACATAAATGACTGGTCGTGGTGTAATATAGAGGATTTCATGCTATAGGGTCAAAACCCCGTTTGTGATAGCAAAATAATATGCTCACTTCTTAAAAAAATAATCAATTGTGTATGAAAACCAGATGAGTTGGATGGAATTACTAAAACCAAACCATAGCTCACTCTTTTTTCTTGATTCAGTTTTCCCTAAAAGTGACTAGAGGCAGTGTTCGCCTCTAGTAAGTGATCAATTGATGCCTAAACTTTTGGTGTGGTTCTCCATGCAGCAATGCATTTTAGATGAAAAAGAGAGTAAAGGATTGAACATTGAGTTAATATTCATTGTAAAGTTATTTCTGCCCATTGAAAGAGTGTAATCTTTATTTTCTTTCATTTATATGTACATTTTAAGAGAAGTTATTGATAAAATTTGACATTTTTTGCTTAGCACAAGTTTGTATCTGTAAATGAGCATTATATGTTTTAGGTTCTGCACATAATATACTTTGTTAATAAACTTAAATATAAATGTGTGGCCCCGGCTGATGCAGCAAAGGCAATAAAAATATTTTACTATGCATTCCATTAATCCAATTAATTTATCATTGCTTTGATAGGATGATTACTCTGCTTTATTTGACCTCAGTAGTACGTTTTATAACTGACAATATTTAGTACTTAAGATTTTACTATTTTCCAGCAACACCTGTTATTTTACCTTACTCCACATGTAGCCTCAAAAAAATGGAAGGGTTCTTTGTTCTGACAGTTCTTTTTACACTACTTAGTCTCCACACTCAATTATTCCTGAAACTGTCAACAAATACCTAGATATAACAGTTGAAAGTCAAGTGCTTTTCTTCTGCCTTTTCTCTTTCCTTTTTTAGTTGCCCACGATTATCTAAAGTCCTACTTAAAAATTACATTCCGCAGGCAAAACAATAGAAACCTTGAACATGTCAGTGATGGTGAGGGACTCAGGAGGAAGGAATGAGAGGTGAATAAGTGACACACAGGACATTTTTCAGCAGTGAAACTATTCTATATGTAATAGTGGATGTGTTAGATTCCTGGACCTGCCTAACAAATTAACAGAAACTGGGCAGCTTAGAACGGTCCTGGAGGCTAGAACTCTGAAATCAAGGTATTGACATGGTTAGTTCCTTTGGAGGGCTATGAGGGAGAGTCAGTTTCATTACTCTCTCCTAGCTTCTGGTGGTTTGCTGGAAGATTTTGCATCCTTTGGCTTGTAATGCATCTCTATGATCCCTACCCCTCACCTTAATGTGGCATCTCCCTGTGTCCCTGTATCTAAGTTTACTCTTTTTATAAGGATGCTATCTTTATTGGGTAAGGGCTCACCTCAGTGACCTTATTTTATGTATCATCTCTGTAAGGCTCTTTCTCAAATAAGATCACATTTCGAGGTACTAGGTGGGGGGGTAGAACCCAAACATGTATTTTGGGAGTGTGATGCAATTAAATGAATAATGGGTGGATATGATATTACACATTTTCAAAAATCCATGAAACTTTACAACACAGAGTGAGACATAAGAATGCAATTTTAAATAATAATTTAGGAAATCAGCAGGTCCTAGGGAAGAATGAACACTGTGACAAGGGAATCTAATTGAATTATAAATGTATAAAACAATCTCATGGAGGGGTCATAAGGTGGAGTTACTGACCTAAGTAACTTTGGAAATGAATGGAATCTGTAAAATTAAATGCAAAAGGATCTGCCCATAAACACTGTACTCTGGTTGATGATTTATTTTTTTCCACAGGAGTACAGGTTATCTATCTGAAACTGCTGTACATAATTCTAGAATCCAATAAGTAAGTGCATGGTGGTTGATGGGAGCAAGGTTTATCACTATTGAAGTGGGAATTTACAAATTATCAAGAGAAAAGACACTAAGATTATTCATGGGGTAAGAGTAATCAGCATTCAGAAAACTAAGATCATCGCATCTGGTCCCATCACTTCATGGCAAATAGATGGAGAAACAGTGGAAATAGTGGCTGACTTTATTTTTCTGGGCTCCAAAATCACTGCAGATGGTGATTGCAGCCATGAAATTAAAAGACGCTTACTCCTTAGAAGAAATGTTATGAACAACTTAGACAGCATATTAAAAGCATATTAACAGCATATTAAAAAGCAGAGACATTACTTTGCCAACCAAGGTCCATCTAGTCAAGGCTATGGTTTTTCCAGTGGTCATGTAGGGATGTGAGAGTTGGACTATAAAGAAAGCTGAGCTCTGACAAATTGATGCTTTTGAGCTGTGGTATTGGAGAAGAGTCTTGGACTTCCCTTGTTGGAGAGTCCCTTGGAGTCCAAGGAGATCCAACCAGTCCATCCTAAAGGAGATCAGTCCTGGGTGTTCATTGGAAGGACTGATGTTGAAGCTGAAACTTCAGTACTTTGGCCACCTGATGTGAAGAGCTGACTCATTGGAAAAGACCCTGATGCTGGGAAAGATTGAGGGCAGGAGAAGAAGGGGACCACAGAGGATGAGATGGTTGGATGCTATCACCAACACAATGGACATGGGTTTGGATGGACTCCAGGAGTTGGAGATGGACAGGGAAGCCTGGCGTGCTGCAGTTCATGGGGTCACAAAGAGTTGGACACAACTGAGCGACGGAACTAAACTGCAGAGTAATCAGAACTCATGTTTAACTGAGTTCACTGATGGTTAAATACAGAAATATTCATAGGTGTGCATCTATACATTAGTGTATAAAGATAGATTTATTTTCTTTATCATTTGAGAGGGCTTTAAAGTAAAGTCATCCCAGTAGTGATGACCATGACTGGAACCTAGATCTTGGTTTATAATATCATTCACCACTAAGAGGAACCAAGGTTTCTTTTAGAAATGACTGTGACAGGAAATAATTAAGATGAGCCTCAAGCAGGAGCATCTTAGAAAGTTAAGGAAGTGCTAAAATATCACATTAATGGGGACATAAATGTATCAAAGGGGCAAAGGAGTTAAGTGAAAGATTTGAAAATGTTAGTATTGGATTATAACCAGAAATATAAAATAAATACATATGATTCCATACTGAAATGATTGACTAAGTTAACACATGGAGAAAAAAAGATAAATCCTTCATGCAGAAGAATTTCAAACAAATTATACAGAAACTTGCCCTAAAGGCCTATGCTGCACAAAGTGTACAGTATGGAAAGGAAGAAATAAACAGTAATTTTACAGTAGAGAGACCTTACAGTACTTCAGCCAAGGGATCAAGTTCAACATCAACAGTCATAAATCATGTTGATTGTGTGTACATTTGATAAACATGGCACTTTATCTCTGTGATCTTTTTATGTATAACCCATTAAAAATTGCATTTCACCTTGAAAATTCTATTTTTACTATTTCTCTAATTAATGAAAATAGTTGGAGTGCAAATACTATTTAGAATATGTTATTGACTATACCTCCTCTCCAAATTCATGTCTTGAAAGCTCTAACCCATCCTATGGTGTATTTAGAGGTAGAGGCTTTGAGAGAAAATGACATTTAGATGAGGTCATGAGGAAGGGACTCTCTTGATAGGATTAGTGTACTTGAAAGCAGAGGAAAAGATAAAATAACAAGGATATGTTATCAATTCAATCATAACATATCCTTGTTATTCGTGGGTTCTGTTAGTGAATTCACCTTCTTACTGAAATCTGTTTGTAACCTCAAGGTTAATACTTGAGGCAGTTTCTAGGGTAATTGCTGGACATGCTTAGAGCACCTTCAAACATACATATATTCAGCTGAGGTCAAACATGCAGCACACTGTCTAGATTCAGTTTTTGTTCAGAGATGACCAGGAGATGGAGAGAGTAAGGGGCAGTGCAGTATATTACAAGATGCTCTAGATTTGGGGCCAGTTGGGTGAGATTTGGATGTGGACTCTGGCATGTATTAATGGGGCAGCCTCAGGACAATCACTTTCCTGAGTGATTTCTCAACATCATTTTCTTTTTTGCAAAATAAAATAGAATTTACCAGAATGAGTTGTTTTTAGGGTTTAGTATTATACTCTATATGTGATATGTGTGTGCATTGCATGCATGTAGGTATACATATATATGTATTTCTCCTAGAAGCAAAAGTTCAATATTTACTTACTCAGTGTTCCTCTAACCTTTATAGAAAATTACTACTGGGAATAACAAGAACACACCATTTTTTCAGTGTCTTATATACCAGAAACTCTGCTAGGTACAAAGATGTGCACAGCCTCTGACTAGGAAGAAGTTACAGTCAAGTGGGAAAAGGTATTATTTTAATAGGAGAATTTTTTTTAAGCTCAAGTTGAAGGAGATAGAATGCAGGCCCTATTTGGGACATCTGAACTACAAGGACTATTTCACTTCTGATTTTTCCCACTGATTCCTTCCTAGAATTTAGATCTGAGTTTAGAGCAGGCATATCAATAATTCCAATTTTATACTCAATTTTTTAAAACAATTCGCAATCCAGTTCTCTCTAAAACCTTTGAAATGTGTCCTTTCTTCCTGTTTTATGTCTTCCAAAATTATTCACAGCACATGTTTAGTGAAGGTGTGCTTGTACCTTTACTAGCCTCAGGCACTGACTATAAGAGTTTATTTCTTTGTGACTGGGTGTTTATTATGTTTACGTTCTAACCTATAATGTAACCTACCTCCTTCTAACCTAGAATACTTATGCTTCTGTTTTTAGGTATTAAACAATATAAATCATCTATTATACCATCAAAGTTAATTTTCCTGTTATTATTTTTAACCTCAGTGAATGCTTGAAAAGTTAGAGTCCGATTAGTGAGTTTAAATGGCTTTTAGTAAGTTTTAGTGCTAAAAATTTTTATAATGAATTGACAGTAATATGTCAATTTCTACTCCCTGAAATTGAAAGATGTGCATTAAATTCAAATAATGTATTTTCAAGTAAAGTATTTACCCTGTGCATTCCAACACAAATTTATGATGTGACATATGTTTACAGACTATTAAACTATCATGAATACAGATTTAAAAACTTACAAGTTGAAACAGAAAGCATGGTATAGGTTAGCTCCAATCTTTCTCTTATCATCCCAATCACTAACATTTAAGCACCAGTTTATGGAAATAACCTACAAAAAGCAATAACTACCCAATTCTAAAGTCCTGTCTCATCTCAGTTCTCCTTTGAGACTATCAGTTATCTCATCCCATTCAGGCACTATTTTAAACACTCTCAATTCTGATTTTCACTTTAATCCTGCTAATATAACATCTTTTGTATGGTCTGAGGAAAGCTCTCCCTGTCTCTGGTCTAACAAAAGCTTATTGTCATAACCCAGCACCTGCTAAACCTTAGTGTAATCTGTCCAAATCTGTGGAATCTTACCCAGCTGAAAAAAAAAGAAGTTCACATGTGTCTTACCTTATATGCCACCCTGAAAAAAAAAAAAGAAAAACACTTTATAATCATACATTCTCATAATCTTTGTGGTGGTAAAAGTAACATGAATTTTACAGCCAATGGAGATAAGTTGTCCCACCAAAGTGGAAATTTCCCAGTAATATTCAAGTCTGTAATGTCTTCAGTTCAGTCCTCAGTCATGTCCGACTCTTTGCGACCCCAGAGACTGTAGCGCGCCAGGCTTCCCGGTCCATCACCAACTCCTGAAGCTTGCTCAAACTCATGTCCATCGAGGCAGTGATGTCTTATCCCTATCTGTGTAAGCTCTGAAAGTTGCAAGCAAACATTGACAAAACAGCAAGAAAGAGATAGAGACAGAAAGGGACATCTGGACTGGTTTTTTTTTTTTTTACTTTTAGGAAAACTTTAGTCTGTTAAGACTGGCACATACAACCCTATATAGCCTGATAATCTATTTTTGGTCTGTTCTTCTGGACTTTCTTCTCATTCCTGAAGCCTGGCTCAAGCAGAAATTATTAATTCATTATTTAATGGAATGATACAAAATATGCATATTTCATATCAATCCTGGTCATTCTGTTCTAGTCCATTTGGGTTGCTATAAAAATATTATAGACTAAGTGGCCTATAAAAAAATGGAAGTTTATTTCTTACAGTTCTGAAGGCTGGGAAGTCCAAAATCATGGCACTGACAGATTTGTGTCTGGTAAGATACCATTTTCTAACTCTTAGACCATAGTCTTTTCTCTGAGTTCTCAAAAGGTAGAAAGAGCAAAGGAGCTCTCTGGATTCCCTTTCTGAGGATACAAATCCCATTCGTGAGGGTTCTACCCTTATAATCTAATCACTCTCCAAAGGCCCCATCACCTAATACCATCACAGTGGGCATTAAGATTTAATATATATGAGTTTGGGAAGGGTAATAGCATTCAATCTGTATAGCACATTTGTAAAAACAAGACCAGCCCACCTAGTTGGGATATATTCTGAGGCTTAACATAGCAACCCCATCAATATGAACCCTCAAAATCCAGCCTTCTACAGGATGTACTACCCTTTTCTTGAGTACAAATCCAGAGGGAATCACTTTTATAAATTTTTGCTCTCTTTAGTTATGCTAGAGAATAGTAGTTCATATACTTTTCATTTAGTTTAGGAATAAAAATGTGCTGATGTAAATTTTCTTTTTTATATCCAGATAGTCCACTTTAGCAGATTTCCTGCATCTATATTAGGCACTTGTATAAAAATAGAAGTTTCCCCTTTAAACACATGGATAACATACTAACATGTTTAGTGATGAAGCATTAAAGACAAGTACAAATAAATATATTTTCCCACTACCTTTTCTACCCTTTAGGAGAAATTTCTTAGTTGGAGGAGAATAGTATTCATCTCTCTGTGCTTTAAAATTATATATAAAATGATCGTACCATGTGTATTTCAATCTTAAAACAAGTAAAAGCAAAAATAAACAAATGGGACCTAATTAAACTTAAAAGCTTCTGCACATCAAATGAAACTATTAGCAAGGTGAAAAGACAGCCTTCAGAATGGGAGAAAATAATAGCAAATGAAGCAACCGACAAACAACTAATCTCAAAAATATACAAGCAACTCCTACAGCTCAACTCCAGAAAAATAAATGACCCAATCAAAAAATGGGCCAAAGATCTAAATAGACATTTCTCCAAAGAAGACATACAGATGGCTAACAAACACATGAAAAGATGCTCAACATCACTCATTATCAGAGAAATGCAAATCAAAACCACTATGAGGTACCATTTCACACCAGTCAGAATGGCTGCGATCCAAAAGTCTACAATAATAAATGCTGGAGAGGGTGTGGAGAAAAGGGAACCCTCTTACACTGTTGGTGGGAATGCAAACTAGTACAGCCACTATGGAGAACAGTGTGGAGATTCCTTAAAAAACTGGAAATAGAACTGCCTTATGATCCAGCAATCCCACTGCTGGGCATACACACTGAGGAAACCAGAAGTGTACCCCAATGTTCATCGCAGCACTGTTTATAATAGCCAGGACATGGAAGCAACCTAGATGTCCATCAGCAGATGAATGGATAAGAAAGCAGTGGTACATATACACAATGGAGTATTACTCAGCCATTAAAAAGAATACATTTGAATCAGTTCTAATGAGGTGGATGAAACTGGAGCCTATTATACAGAGTGAAGTAAGCCAGAAGGAAAAACACCAATACAGTATACTAACGCATATATATGGAATTTAGAAAGATGGTAATAACCCTGTATACGAGACAGCAAAAGAGACACTGATGTATAGAACATTATGGACTCTCATTGAAACATGCATGTATGAAACGAGATGCCAGTCCAGGTTCAATGCACGATGCTGGATGCTTGGGGCTGGTGCACTGGGACGACCCAGAGGGATGGTATGGGGAGGGAGGAGGGAGGAGGGTTCAGGATGGGGAACACATGTATACCTGTGGTGGATTCATTTTGATATTTGGCAAAACTAATACAATTATGTAAAGTTTAAAAATAAAATAAAATTAATTTAAAAAAAAAACAAGTAAAACACATGTTTTCAAAGAATTCATGATTTCATTTCTCCCTTTCTAACCCATAACATAATATTTCATAAATGGCTAAGATGATAAAACACAGTTTTAAGAAGCCATAGTATTGAAGCTCTTTTCTACTAAGGCTGAATAATTAAGGTCAGTTTCTTAAAAATCTTGACTTTAAGAAAAAAAATTATTTTTGAAAGTTCAGAACATTCCATATCATGTAAAAGTTTATTTGTGTTAATAGGTTTTGTCATAACAACATTCTGTATTTTTTTTCCTTCAATGAAACATTGATGAACATATATCTTAAGGGGTAGATTTTGCTCTCCCATGAACTTCTGAAATCCCATTTTAAATAATAAGACCAGAATTCTGTGAAACTGATTGCTGACTATGACCTTCTGAAAATGGTATTAAAATTGTTTTTTAGAAAGGCAAGATCTTTACTTTTTGGTGTCTTACTAGAATGGGTAAAGGACCTCAGTATGTTTTGGTCTTTGCTTTCATACACAGGGTATTTGTCTCTTCTCCAGCATCTAATTTTGCCATAGATTTTTCTGGTAAAAGAGACTTTATTCTACTTAGTGTTTGTTTGGGGTAAATGGAATTGCCTTCTATTATTCATTTGAAATAAATGTTTAAAGGCAAGTTACATTAAAAACACCCTCTCCCCTCTGTAGGAGAGGGAGAGGGTGGGAAGATTTGGGAGAATGACATTGAAACATGTAAAATATCATGTAAGAAACGAGTTGCCAGTCCAGGTTCGATGCACGATACTGGATGCTTGGGGCTAGTGCACTGGGACGACCCAGAGAGATGGTATGGGGAGGGAGGAGGGAGGAGGGTTCAGGATGGGGAACACATGTATACCTGTGGCGGATTCATTTTGATATTTGGCAAAACTAATACAATTATGTAAATTTTAAAAATAAAATAAAATTTTAAAAAAAAAAACAAATAAAATGAAACTTTGTAGAGGTTTCAGTGCAACCTATAATAAACTAAAACATTGAAATTAAAAACGTAATGAGTCAGTATTTAAAAATGTTTTAAACACATATGTCTATATAAAGCTTGGAAGATAGAACCTCAGTTGATAAAATGTACCATAATGATTCACAAGTTTAAAAGTATTAAGCAAAATAAATGCTTTTGACAAAAAGGCAAATATATTAAGGTAATCCCTTAGACAAATTTAGAGCAGAATAATTATGTGGAATTCAAATGTAGTTTGAATTTGGTACCAGCATTCTCACACATACAAACACCCATCAGTCAAACAGATTTCATTATTACCGTTAACTACTGCTCAGAATATAGAAAGGTGCTCAGAAGTAAGAGAATTTCACTTCTCAAGGACTCTACATATAGTTTAAGGGATTATGTTTTGAACTTATAACATCTTGCTCAAAACACCTGAATAACTGGTAATGCTTAGACATGGTTTGGCATTTCTTTAAACAGTAAATTTGCTTCTAGGTCTGTTTAGTTTTGCTGAATTGAAATTCATGCTATATTCTAAGTCTTGGATCTTGGTAAATGAGATCCCTTGGTAAATGAGGTAAATAATCTATTATTTGTAGCAGGTTTGGGAAATGTGAAACTTTTATCAGACTTGTAGTGTCACTTTATGTGGTCAAGGCCATGTTCCTTACATCATTTTTATTTTGGCTAACCTTGGTTTATTCTTATCAGACAGTTGAATTTTCAGTCATATATACTCTTTTATTTCACACACACACACACACACACATACACTTTCCTAACCTACAGGTATATTCTTTTATACTTTATCATTCTTACTTTTCAGTCCCATTATTGAGTCATCAGTAGGTGGTTTCAACCAAAAACTGAAAACCAATGTTTGGCTTACTTATACATGCTTCTCACCATGCTGACTTACTTTATTGCTTGTTGCTGTTCAGTCGCGAAGTTGTGTCTGACTCCTTGCGACCCCATGGACTACAACACATCAGGATTCCTTATCTTTCACTGTCTCCCAAAGTTCTCTCAAACTCATGTCCATTGAGTCAGTGATGCCATCCAGCCATCTCATTCATGTCCACTGTTACCCGCTTCTAATTCTGCCCTCAATCTTTTCCAGCATCAGAGTCTTTTTCAATGAGTTGGCTCTTCATATGAGATGGCCAAAGTATTGGAACTTCAGTTTCAGCATCAGACCTTCCAATGAATATTCAGGGTTAATTTCCTTTAGGACTGACTGGTTTGATTTCCTTGCTGTTCAAGAGACTCTCAAGAGTTTTCTCCAACACCATAGTTCAAAGCATCAGCTATTCAGCACTCAGCCTTCTTTATGGTACAACTCTAACATCCATACATGACTACTGGAAAAACCATAGCTTTGACTCTATGGAACTTTGTCAGCAAAGTGATATCTCTGCTTTTTAATATGCTGTCTAGGTTTTTCACAACTTTTCTTCCAAGGAGCATGAATCTTTTAATTTCATGGCTGCAGTCACCATCTGCAGTGATTTTGGAGCACACAAAAATAAAATCTCTCACTGTTTCCATTGTTTCTCCATCTATTTGCCATGAAGTGATGGGACCAGATACCATAATCTTAGTTTTTTATGTTGAGTTTTAAGCCAACTTTTTCACTCTCCTCCTTTACTCTCATCAAGAGGCTCTTTAGTTACTCTGCTTTCTGCCGTAAGGGTGGTGTCATCTGCATATCGGAGTTTAATGATACTTTTCCTGGAAATCTTGATTCCAGCTTGTGTTCATTCAGCCCAGCATTTCTCATGATGTATTCTGCATATAAGTTAAATAAGTAGGGTGACAATATACAGCCTTGACGTACTCCTTTCCCAATTTTAAGCCAGTCTGTTGTTCCATGTCCGGTTCTAACCGTTGCTTCTTGATCTTCATACAGGTTCTGCAGGAGACAGCTAAGGTGATCTGGTATTCCCATGTCTTTTAGAATTTTCCATAGTTTGTTGTGATCCAAACATTCAAAGGCTTTAGTGTAATCAATAAAGCAGAAGTCAATGTATTTATGGAATTTTCTTGCTTTTTCTATGATCCAGTGGATGTTGGCAATTTGATCTGATTCCTCTGCTTTTCTAAATCTAGCTTTGCCTTTAACACTTGCTATTTCAAAGTATTTTAAAGAGCTCAAGATTTCTTCCTATTATCAAGCCATTATTCTGTGCTTTACTTGTAAAATACTAACTTGATAACTTTCCTCTTATGATTTACTGTTTCAGTAGGTACTGGTATAGTGTGTCCCAAATGGTCGACCACCTACCTAAAATATATGTGTAAGAGCATGTGAACCGAACAATTCTCTTATTTTCTTCACAGTGTTCCTTCTCTTTCCTCTGACGCTGTGTCTATTTTTTTGAAATCTTCAATTTCTCTATTACATAAAAGAAAGAGAAA
The DNA here is from genome assembly GCF_032452875.1 of Bos javanicus. NCBI lineage: Eukaryota > Metazoa > Chordata > Mammalia > Artiodactyla > Bovidae > Bos > Bos javanicus. The sequence goes on along the minus strand of NC_083868.1, from coordinate 102,175,807 downwards.
GTGAAGCTGCTCAGTTGTGTCTGACTCTGCGGCCCCATGGACTGTAGCCCACCAGGCTCCTCCATCCATGGAATTTTCCAGGCAAGAGTATTGGAGTGGGTTGCCATTTTCTTCTCCAGGGGATCTTCCTGACCCTGGGATCAAACCTGGATCTCCAGCATTGCAGGCAGATACTTTTACCATCTGAGCCACCAGGGAAGCCCCTATTACATAAACATCCCATAAATATTGCTCAGAATTTTTCAAAGGAGGTCAGCATCATTTTTATTTGTTAAATTGTGTAATTATACACATTAGTAAGTCAAAAAACACATTACTTTTATTTAAGTGAGCTTTTGCATCCAGGCTTAATTTTAGTATGAGATAGTATTTCTGTTTAGACAGAAATTTAACTTTTCATGTCCCTAGATGACTTTGCTAATTGTCTTCTACTAAGTGTTATTAATTCAGTTATACCAAAAGGTTAAATATATCTAACAAGTTAATCTCTGTACTTCATCTTTTCTCCTTCTTGTATAACTAAGTCCATCTGCCAAAAGAATTTGTCCTGGTCAAACAGCGAGAGGACAAGCTCTTGTTTCATTTTAACCAGATAGTCTCTCTTATTAAATCGTAAATATACGATAGGAGCCCAGTCTCATTTATCTCCAAACTTATCTTCCTTCACCCTCCCTTACCTCCTCCTGTGAATGGTTATTACAGGGCTCTGAAGATAGTAGGTTATTTTATTTAGGGACCATTACAAACATTATTTTGTCCTATGAACCATGCTAAATAGCAGTGTATACATAAATTCCCATCAAATTTTCACAAGTTGACACCATTTTATAAAATAAGAAACTAATGCTTAACAATGTAAAGTCACTTGTTGAAGGTCACATAGCTGTTAGTGGAGGTCTGGGACTCAGTACTAGGCATTCTAACTCTAGATCCCATCTCTTACTCAAGCACTCTGTGACTCCACCTCCTGCCTCCCTAAAGAGATTGACGGGTTTTTAACTGGTATACTTTTAGATTTCTTGTGATCGTATCCTGTGATACTGCATTTGTGTTGCTTCATTTATGTCCAGTCTTTAGTGTCGCTCAAGTGTGCTGTGCTTTAAATGCAGATGACCAAGCAGCCACAATGTAGGACTTCTGTTATTCTGCTTTGAAGAACAGTGTTTTTGGCATACAAATTTCTCAGACCACTCTAGTTGTACTCAACCTCCTCTCATTTTTATTGCTTTCACTGTTGAATTCTTAGCTCCATATCCTAATTTGTAACAGTTTCTATTCTATATATTTGAAGTCCCTTCTAGACATTTAACTTTTTTTTTTTTTTTTTACTGGAACAGATTGTGCTTATGCCTTTGATTTAAGGTCCACTTCAGCTGTGAGTGAGGTTGCTTTCTTCAAAATCCTATCTTCTTAGTTCTTCTCCATTCTGTCCACCAGGGGAGAGGTATTTGGATTTGCGAGACTGAGTCATATTAATTCAATTATAAAGAATTATGTATAAATTAAATATTAATATCTTTTATTTACAGTGAGAACTGTGTCACTGGATAATCAGTGAGAATCAGAGAAATCAGGATAGTTCCATGTCTCACAGTGGCATTTCTTTCTGAAAAAAATAGCAAGGTAAGAAAAAATTGAAAAGAGAGTGTTGGTTGATGGGCATAGGATCAAGCAAGAATAGTAGCTGGATAATCTTAATGGATAATTCATTCTTATCCACAGCAGGACACTTAACCTTGGTGTTTCCTCAGGAGGCACCTACATTTCTGACACAGTGTCAGTGAAGTAGTGGTAAATTCTTATTCACTGACTTGTTTTAGTTAGTATTTGGTTTTAGTAGTTATTCCTCTAACTTGATTAGGTTTTTGTTTTCATTTATTCATTGACTAATTCATTTAAAGATATTTATTCAACACAGACTATGTGCTAAGCACTGAGTAAATCATGAAGACACCATATTAACAAGGCAGACATAGTTTCTGTCCTCACTGAACTTACAGTTTAGTGATGGAGTCAGTTACTAAAGAAGTAAGTACAAGAAAATGATTTACAGCTGCCTTCATTACTCTAAAGGAAAAGTGAGTGGTGTTGTGAGGTTGCGAAACAGAGGACCCAGTTTTCTGTGGGAAGTCAGAGGAGACTTTCCTGTGGAGGAGATTTTTTAAGGTAGGCTTCCCTTGTGGCTCAGCTGGTAAAGAATCTGCCTGCAGTGCGGGAGACCTGGGTTTGATCCCTGGGTTAGGAAGATCCCCTGGAGAAGGGAAAGGTACCGACTCCAGTATTCTGGCCTGGAGAATCCATGAGCACAGTCTGTGGGGTGACAAAAAGTTAGACACGACTGAGCGACTTTCACTTTAGGATTTATAGCATGGACATGACAGAGAAGTAGAGGAAGAGACTTTTAGGCAGTGGGGACACAGAGCAAGGTCCCCAGGTGGGAAATAACTTGGGTATTTTAAGTAATTAACAGAGAGTAGATATATGGAAGCTTAGTGAATGAAGGAAAGAGTGATTAATAATGAAGGGCAGAGGTGAGGATTTGGGAAGTAGAGACCAAGCAGGGGATTCCTGAATGTATTACAGATTTTGGACTTTCTAAGAAGTTGTTGAAGGGTTTTTAAGCAAGGAAGAAACTAGTTAGGATTCCATTTTAAAATTATCAGTTCGACTGCTAGGGCTATCAAGTATTTATCTGGGTAGGGTCAAGAGTGAAAACTGTTAGAAATAATTAGCTATTGCTTAGTTTAGGAATAAATTATGATGGCTTAAAGAATGGTTTTCTAGTGGTAGATAAAAACAATTCCAGAAATATTGAGGATATAAAAATCAATAGGCTGTTTTTTTCCTGCCATGGATTCCTGAGACTACACTTAAATCATTCTGACCAAATATGATTATATAAGAAACTCACAACAGAAATAACTGCCTGAGTTATTCTGCAGATGGATAACATTTTTTATTATGAATGATTGCATTATGCTTATGATTTTTACTTTAAGAGCCTCTTTTTAAGTTCTAAGGAGTAGAATATTGCTGACTCCTATAGATTTATTGCAGAGATCAATAATTATTTATTGAAATGTGCACAGTGGTGAGTGCAGTCATAGCAACCTAAAAGATTTTGGAAAAACCTGATTCCCAACTGTACAACCACTATAACTTCAGCCATTCTTTCATAGCACTGTGAGTCCTTTTCTACCGTTCACAGAAGGCTGCATGGAAACGATGATTATGAATCAGTTCAGAGATAAAGATGGCAAGACAACCAAATTCAGGGAGCTGGAGTTTATTTCCATAAAATATGCTAAAATGAATATTTTAAAACATGATGATATGAGATTCTTTTTTTTTTCCTTGCAAAAGGAGTGTAATGATTTTAGATGCAGTTGTTTGAACAAGTCAGCATTTTTCTAAATCTATTTGCTTAGACCACTTTAATAATATACAGTAGTTTGAATAATTATAACTGTATCATTAAGTGACTTGCATCTCAGGACTTATAAGCATCAAGTCACGGTTAATCTTTTCCTTCAAATAATTTACAGACTTTGCATTTTATACACTTAATAGTTGTTTCAAGCTAATACAAACTGAGACAAAAATGAGCTGTGAACAAGGAGCTTGAGCTGTGTTCTTTAAATTTCAAAAGGTTCTTGCCAAGGGCTGACCTTTGTGTTGGTTATTAGATTACATATCAAGGTATCAAAAAATATCAAATAGTAATTAACTCCTTCTTAATTCCTATACTGTTTTATCTATAGCAGTAGTTTTTAAACCTTTAAATAATTTTGCATGTGAAGATGACATCTCCAAAAACTAGTCTGTCATTTCCTTGAGATAATACAGTTTTGTATTCATAGTGACTTGCCTTCCAGCAGATGTTCAGTAGCCCTCTGCAAAATATGGATCTATATATCCTTGTCAGTACCTCACATACTTCTTGATAAGTAACTTTGCATCATTCCTAGGACACCTGAAAGTCACATTTTTAAACATCATTTAAGAAGCATCATGTTGTATCATTTTAGTTATAAAATCCCTGCCTCTGTTGCCTGTTTTATGGCAGGTTTAAAATTTAAACTGATATAATTAAATTCTTCACTCAAAACAAGATATAAATGGGGTGAGGGGGGAGGATTACTGGTTCAGAAACTGGACTAAGTGAAACTGAGAAAGGTCAGGCATCAGTATCACAGACAGCAATGTTAAAGTCATTCAGAATTAAGCCTTTAAAAATGACATCTCTTACTTTAAGAAAGAAGCCTATAGAATATCATTCAGAGAACTTTCAAAGATATTTTTAAATAGTACACACGTTATTGAAGGCTCATCTCCTATTTTTATTCTAACAATACTTAAATTATGAAAACAGGTTCTCCGCTCAGCACTATGGTGGCTGTGTCTGCATAGGAAAAGCAAAGGAGAGAGTTGAGACCATTATTCCTGAAACACCAGTAAGATTAAATAACCCTTTGGATGAGGAAGAAGTGGGAATGTTTTTAAACATTCACACTCCCATTCTTCATATATGTATGTGAAGTCAATCTTTATTGGCATTTTATCTATCCCCACGGGCTGCATTAAAGGACTAAATCGACTAATGGGATTCATGGCCTGGGTTCTACCATGCTAACTCTAAGTAAAAATATTCATTTTCTTAATAACATTCCCTTGTTTGTGAATGCTTTAAACCTTATTATTCTCTACTGTTTAGCATGTATGTGTGCTCAGAGAATAAAATATAAGCAGATAGAAAAGTACAAACATAAGCTATAAACAGAAGGATAAACAGAGCAGAAGGATTAAGTAGAAGGATAAGTGAAGTTCAGCTCCAGTCCTTTCTGTACTGTTCACACTGAAGAATCTGAGTCTCAGGAACCTATGTCAACACAATTAAATAATTCTAGGGAATGTGTCTGATGCCCAATAATACCAGCACAGGGGAAATATGACTAGAGTTTGAAAGATTATTAGTAGTTAAGAAGCAATCTTTGCTCCTTTGCTTTATATTCTACCAACTTACATGTGCCCACCTTCCATCTAATGAATGATAGAATAACTCTTAATTGGTTAGTATGTATACAACTCATTTCCTGTTTTCACATTCAGTAGTACTTTGAGGCTACCCTTTTGTCCCTCTTCAGTGTTCAAGTCACATGTATAATGAACCTGCCACAAGATTAAATATAACATATAATTCCAGTTAGACTACCTTATGATTAGCATGGAGTCTAGATACATGATGATACTTTTAAAATCAGGTAGCCAGCAAATTCTGGGTATTTTGGTTATGAACAGCACAAAGGAAGTATCCTATAGCATCATGAAGACATACTGGTCTTTCTTACCCTGGAGATGACTAATTTCTTGGCTCAGCCAGAATTTACTTCTTGGCACTGGATAAAACTTATGCCAGGATTTAAAATATTTTACCTTCCTTCAGAGAAGATTAAGAGCAATCCCTCATTTTTGGCACGTTAGTCTTCTCACTCTCTGACTTTAGAATGGTTTCAGATGGACAGAGGAAAGGAACATGATAATTGAACATTTCCAGCAGCCCTGGGCCTTTTCCAGTGTAGGAATCTACTAAATATTTCTATCAAAAGCAAATGTGACTCCTTTGGCTAAATTCACCATTCTCATCCTCAAAATATCCTTTCTTACTGCTCTAAAAAGCACTATATGATTAGTGATGGACTGAATACAGGAAATCATGTTCCTTATAAGGATTTTTTTTTTCACTTTGAATTCCATTATTACATTGATGTAGTAGTTTTCCCACTGAGAAGGATATTGATATTAAAAAATTATATACTCTCCCCTCTGAAATAAAAGTGTTAGTCACTCAGTCATATCTGACTCTTTGCAACCCCATGGACTGTAGCCCACCAGGTTCCTCTATTCATGGGATTTTCCAGGCAAAGAAGACTGGAGTGAGTTGCCACTTTCTTCTCCAGGGGATCTTCCTGACCCTGGGATCGGGTCTCCTACACTATAGGTGGATTCTTTACCATCTCAGGCACCATAAATTCCAAACTCCTTAGTATGCATTTAAGCCCTTCTCAGTATGACCCCAGTCTGCCTTAACAGTTTCATCTTTATTCCTTTCAACTCACCAAAACTCTTCAGTTGTCATAACATTTTGTTCCCTTTTATACCCCTGTGGCTTTGTTCAAGTCATGCAGTTACTCTCAACTTGGGATTTTACAGTGGAGCCCTTGTATTATAGGGTCCTTAATTAGGGAATGTTAATATGCATATCCTTCTGTGGCCCCGAACAAGGCCTGGCATTTTGAGATTACACTTACCTTGGATAGGAATCTGAATACACTCTACAGAGAAAAGTATAGAACCAAACAGGAATGTGTCTAACTGGCATCTGATAGAAAATTTCTTTGCAATCTGAAGCAATATCAAAATTACTTTCTGATGACAATAATGATGATAATGATGATAGTGGTGATCATCATCATAATTGTATAGTGGTCATCATTTATTGGACACATACTGTGGAACAGCCATTGATCTAAAAGTCTTATGTACATTATTGCTAATATATCTTAACAAGTCTAACATGAAACTCATGATTTTCATTCTAGACATGTTTTCAATACCACCTTCCCTCTAGTCACCTGTCTCAGTGAAAGTCACCACCATCTATTCAGTTCTTCTAGCCAGAGGTATAAAACATCTTTGATTCTTTCCTTTGCTCATGGTTTATATCTGTTAGTAACTTCACCCATTGTTTCATGGGTGAAGATAGCCTCAGCATATATTTCACATCTACTTCCTTCAATCTTCACTGCTACCATCAAGTCTAGGCTGGTATGTGGAAGAAAATAAAATTTAAAAAGTAAAAACAATGCTATTAAATTCAATATGATATCCTGAGTTGGATCTTAGATCAGAAAAAAAAAAAAAAGGAAACTTGTGAGAAAAAAAAACTGTTGAAATGTAAAGTTGTAGTTGAACTAATAACGGTGTACCAATTTTTAATTTTGACAATCACATCATCAGTATGTGATATATTCTTAGGGTAGCCTGATTGAATGATACACATGAAACTCTCTTTACTATTTTTGCAGCTTTTCTGTACATCTTAAATTATTGCAAAGAAAAATTCTTTTATAAACCCTACTTTCTTAGCTGCTATCTAGTCCCCTTCAGTCCATTCTTCACAGTTGCTAGAGTGATCTTCTTATAATATAAATTTGGCCATGTAACTTAGAGAGTTTAAGCATCTCAGAAAGAGTAAAACAACCTGCCCAAGATTATATTGGTATTAATGGCTTAACAGGGAGTCTCATCCAGATCTGACAGAATTCACTGTATCTTAAGCATTTTACTCCTGGGTTCTCTATGTGAATCGTGAATTCAACATGTATCAGAAAGAAATCAGTGTCTCCCAGCTTTGCATATGTCCTACTCATGGTATAATTCAGTCTGATTCAAAATCCTAAGAAATCCTCCTCAATACCAACTAAACTGCTAGGCAAGAGATTAAAAAAAGATGTGTGTGTGGGGGGGTAGGGGGGTTTAATGTTTTTCAGCTACAATGCAGTGTCTGAGATTTTTATCAAGGTATGAGAAAAGTCTTCCTGAAAGGTTATTACAGTAGTCACAATTGCCTTCACAATGATGCCTTACAGGGATGGACTTTCAAAAGGATACACTATCAAATGGGTCATTAGCAGAGGTTCCACATCCTGAATACTGAGCTTCATTCTCCCCTTCCTTACAAAGCAGTACCTGAATCATGAAGACATCCTTTGTAGTTTAGGCCCATCCCACATTCTTGAGTTTAATGGGGAACTAAGATTATGTTTAAAAAAAAGACAAGGATTTTCAAGCTGTATTATTATAGGATACTCAGCTCAGTATTAGGTCAAAGACCCCTAATATCCCAAGTTCCATTTTCACAGGGGGAAGGCATTTAGCAATGAGACCTATTATCTCTGGTTATCTACATGATCCTCATTAACCTTAGCTTTCTGTTGACCCATAAGTAGCTTTAGTGGAGAAACTTGGACAAAGAATGAGATTCCAAGCTACAGTAGTCTTTTCTTGTCCAGTCATCACTTCAGTTGTTAATAGCAGAAGGCAGAGGAAAGCTATGACAAATCTAGACAGTGTTTTGAAAAGTAGAGACATTACTCTGCCAACAAAAGTTTGTATAGTCAAGGCTGTGGTCATCTCAGTGGTCACATATGGTCATGAGAGCTGGACCATAAAGAAGGCAGAGTGCCAAAAAAATTGATGCCTTCAAACTGTGATGCTGGAGAAGATTCTTGAGAGTCCCTTGGACAAAAAGGAGATCAAACTAGTCAATCTTAAGGAAAATAAACCCTGAATACTCCTTGGAAGGACTGATGCTAAAGGTGAAACTCCAGTATTTTGGTTATCTGATGTGAACAGCTGACTCATTGGAAAAGTCCCTGATGCTGGGAAAGATCAAGGGCAGAAGGAGAAGAGAATGTCAGAGGATGAGATGGCTGGATGGCATCACTGATGCAATGGACATGAACTTGGGCAAACTTCAGGAAATTGTAAGGAACAGGGAGGCCTGGCATGCTGCAGTCCATGGGGTCGCAAAGAGTTGGACACAACTGAGTGACAGGACGACAACAACAAAGAGCCCTAATATCCCAGGTTCAGTTTTCATGGGGTGGAAGATATTTAGCCCTGAGACCTATTATCTCTGTTTATCTGTGGGATCCTCATTAGACTAGCTTTCTGTTGAACCATAGTAACTTTAGTGAAGAAACTTAATATCACAAACTATAGTTTTCTTTGCTTCTAGTTGTCACTTCAGTTGCTAATTGCAGAAAGCAGAGGAAATCTTAATGCATATAATACTCATTTAACAAAGATTCATAGTTGTTGGGATATGTGTTTTTATATTTTTCATTTGTTTTGGCATTTTCATCTTTTAAGATAATAGCATAATCCATAATATTACAAAAATAATAATGACTCAGAGCAGAATCTACATACCACAGTGATATATTGGAAATCCTCAGCTCTTTAAAACAAATCTGATCATGTTGCAATTTCATAACTATAAGCAATCAAAAAATACATTTTATTAGGAGATGCAAAAGGCCTTTTATGTTTCTTAGATTTCAGCATGCTGTAAAGCTCCAGTGAGATATATAGTTTATGACCATTTTCAAGGCATGGAAAAGTTTTCCCTGTGAGTTATTCATTACTACCATATCTGCCCTCCATACAACATCATGTTTTTACATAAGCTGGTTATTCAGAAAAATTCAGGTTGATATGCTTACTAACTTTTACGCTGGGTCAAGATTTGATTCTCAATTTGTGTCGCATGTTCATAGCTTTTATAAGTTGTATGTTAACTTTTTTACCCATGTTTGTAGCATTTTTATTAATGGAAATAGTAATAAAAGTATGTGGAATATAAGTACATATAGCTATATATTTGAAGATTTTACTTTAAAATCCCAATATATTAGTCTTTAATATCATATTTTTATATTTTAATTTTATATAAGCTTACTTTACATTTGAAGAATTCATTATCTCTACATGCCTGATTCTGTTTAATAAGCAAGATACTCTTATGTTACATCTTCTAAAACACAGTGTACTATATATCATTTATTTGCTTTGACAACCATTTGAAATTCTGCAATTCTTTTGCACAATAACTTCTAAGATATGTGAATGAAGTATACTCTAGATGTATTAAAAGATACAAATGTACAATTTAGGATCATTTTTTTAATAATAGAATTAAAATTGAAACACAGTATATTTCAATAACCCCATAAAATGCCAACAGGAATATGCAGTTTTAATGCAAAGTCAAGCAGTCAAGACAGTTAAGGTGTAGCACCACAGTAGCAAGCTTCCTGATACCCAAAAAAGAACTCTGAATTTACATAAGCTGAAGATAAATGAAATAAATATCTGCAAATTATAAAAGTATGTCATTGTATTTGCGTTACATGTTTATTTTTGGTCTAATTTTACCATCAACTAAACTTTCATTGATTGCCTTATTATTTCCTTTGGTAGGATAGAAAAGAGTCTGATCATAGTAGCATTTCAAAGTTCAAACATTAGTACAATGAAAGATCAGAAAGATAAATTCAAGAAACAATTCCACCTGCCATTGCATCAAAACAATAAAATACCTAGGAATAAACCTACTTAAGGAGACAAAAGTCCTGTACTCAGAAAACTGTAAGAAGCCTGTGAAGGAAAGAAAAGACAAAACCAGATGGAAAGATATACCATGTTTGTGGATTGGAACAATCAGTATTGTCAAATGACTATACTACCTAAGGCAAGCTACAGATTCAGTGTAATCCCTATGAAATTACCAATGACATTTTTCACAGAAGTGGAACAAAAAATTCTCAAAATTTGTAGAGACACAAAAACCTCAAATAGCCAAAGCAATCTTGAGAAAGGAAAACAGGGCTGGAGGAATCAGGCTCCCTGACTCCAGATTATATACAAAGCTGCAGTCATCAAAATAGTATGGTACTGGCATTAAAGTGAAAATATAGATCAATGGAGCAGGATAGAAAATCCAGAAATAAGCCCATGCACATATGGTTATGACAAAAGAGGCTAGACTACATAATATTGGAAAGACAGTCTCTTCAACAAATGGTGCTGGGAAAACTGGACAGCTACATGTGAAAAAATGAAATTAGATCATTCTTTAACTCCATACACAAAAAACAAGCTCAAATGGATTAAAGACCTAACTGTGACCCAGACACTGTAAAACTCCTAGAGGAAATCACAGCAATATTTATTTTGATCCACTTCCCAGAATAATGGAAATAAAACCAAAAATAAATAAATGGGACCTAAATAAAATAAAAGCTTTTGCATAGCAAAGGAAACAATAACAAAATGGAAAAGCAGTCCACAGGTTGGGAGAAAATACTTGCTAATGATGTAACTGATTAAGGATTAGTCTCCAAAGATGCTTAGCAACACCAAAGAAACAACCCACTCAAAAAATAGGCAGAAGACTTAAAGTCGACACTTCTTCAAAGAAGACATACAGATGACCAATAGGTACATGAAAAATGTTCAGCATCGCTGATTATTAGAGAAATGCACATCAAAACTACAATGAGGTATCACCTCACACCAGCCAGACTGGCTGTCATCAAAAAACCCCCAAAAGAGTAAATGTCGGAGAGGGTGTGGTGAGAAGGAAAGCTCCCTACATTGTTGGTGGGAATGTAAATTGGTACAGCTGCAATGGAGACCAGTATGGAGGTTCCTTAAAAAAATAAAAATAGAGCTACCGTATGACCCTTCATATATTCGGAGAAAAACGTTATCTGATAGGATACATGTACCACAATGTCACTGCAGCACTATTTATCATAGCCAAGACATGAAAGCAACCGAAATGTCCATTGACAGAGGAATGGATAAAAAAGAAGTGGTATATATACGCAATGGAATATGATTCAGACATTAAAAAAAAAGAAATAATGCCATTTTCAGCAACATGGATGGACCTAGAGAGTGTCATCCTTAGTGAAGTAAGTCAGACAGAGAAGGGAAAATATTGTAGGACGTCTCTTAATTGTGGAATCTAAAAAGAAATGATCCACATGAACTTAGTTACAAAACAGAAACAGACTTACAGACTTAAGAGAAAGAGTTTATGGTTGCTGGGAGAAAGGACGTGGGGAAGGGATAGCTAGGAAGTTTGGGGTGAATATGTGCACATTGCTATACTTAAAATGGACAACCAAAAGTCCTGTATAGCACATGGAGCTCTGCTCAATGTTACGTGGCAACCTGGATGGCAGGGTATTTTGTGGGAGAATGGATACATGTGTATGTATGACTGAGTCCCTTCTTTGTTCACTTGAAACTATCACAACATTGTTTGTTAATCAGCTATATACCCCAATACAAAATAAAAACTTTAAAAAAATAAATAACAAAAAAGATTCAAATGTTAGTAAGAACATAAATGACTTTTTTTCTCTTTTTAAAGTCTGGCATTACCTAAGTGAAAATGTGGTTAGCTATGCATTAATATTTGAATCTTATAAGATAGGAATATATTTTATATATTATTCATATGATGAGCCATGCACTTCTTCACTCATCAGCTAAATTTACCTCACCATTATCCACAACAGGATCAGAGACTGAAATATATGAATAGAGATAGTCATCATCTGTCGCTAAGTGTGAAATTTTGTAGTGATATATTTGGATGGTATAGAAAAATTAAAAATTTAAATTGCACATCTCTTTAAAGGAAGGTTGTGCATAAAATTCGTGTATATATGCCCTACTTTACTTACCAATCTTGGCTGGATTAATATTTCAATAAAATTTTCAGTAAAGCAGTAAAACTATCAGTTAAACAATGATGACAATGAAGACATCAACAAAGCCTATTAAATTATTGATCTTATTTATAAACATTTAAACAACTGAGCACAAGCTTCACTAATGCAACATCTGCACACTACTGGGTAAATTCCTTTGCTTTGGGTGCTGTTGAGGAAGATAAAACTAAGTTTTGTAGATCCTCCCTCTCCCTCCTTCCCTCTTTTCCTTCCTTCCTCCTTCCCATCTTTCCTGTCTTTCTTTTCACTATTTTCTCCCAAGAGACAAACTCACACTACTCAGTTTCTTCGGTCTTATTTCCTTTAGGTCAGTGTGTATATTACTAGTACAGAAATGAAAGAAAAATATAAAAGGCTATTAATTTCACATACTGTCATAGTTCTTACCACCTCTTCCATACTCCAGCGCCCTCTATCTCTTTTCAGCTTTGCCCTGGGTTACATACCAAAAGGCTATAAACTTTTTGCAAGAATTCATAGGCCTTACATATTTTAAAACTCTGTTCATGTATTTAGTCAACAAATATTTACATACTGTCTATTGTTATGAAGGCTGTGTATTCGAAATAATGGAGAAAAATCATAGTGTTGTAGCTATTCTAGAAACAAGATAAGATCCATAAAGCTCAGAAATTTGATCAGAATGCATTTTCCATAGCTATGCAAAATATGGTCCTAGACAAGAGCTACAGAAGACTTGAAGAGAGTGTGTATTCTCAAGTGCTTATAATATAATGGATAAGTCAATAATTCTTGGTTTAGACAGGCAAAGTGACTGAAGGACACTTAGGGTAAAATATTCCAACATAATTTATCTAAATCAGCACTGCATACATGAGTATTTGAGAGAATATCAAAATTTTGTTGTATCAGTAAAGGTCTACTGGATGATGGAAATTGAAACTAAACTTAGATGTCCATGAGAGATGTGTATTTTCAGAAAATAAAAGGATAACCATGGTGATTTGTACAAACATGGAAATTAGCAAATTGCAAACACTGAAAGATAAAGCATTTACTTGGATGCAACTAAAGATACTTGCTGAGAACAGTAGTTCCCTAAGTTCAGGTTGATGAGTGAATATATCAGAACTACCTTAGGAGCTTTTTCAACCGACAACACACTATCTTCTCTCTTGTTTCATTTTCTGTGTGCAATATATATTTGTTTATTACCTTTTTGTGGTGCCTCTTGTAGTGGAAATAAGTGTGGAACTTTGCATGTTGCAGTTAGTATAGGCAGAGAGTAGTTTGCAGAGAAATTTCCCAGAATTGATATCTCTACCTGCCCTTCTTTAGACACAGTGATTTATAGAAATGCTAATTTAATTTTGAAATGGGGTAGAAGTAGTGCATTTATCATCTCAAAATGGGGTAGCCATGCTTAAATTAATGAGACGAGAAGTGATTTATTGTCAAACTTAAGCCTGGTTTGTTTAACAAAGAAAACATTAGTTACCAGATTTTATGTATTATTCAGCATTCTACAGTATATTTTAACCCTGTTTTAATCCTTAATTTAAATCTTCTTAAAATTTCATCTGTGTGCAGTGATGCATTATGTAAATTTATTTGATAAAGTTATTAGTAAATAAAATCCATATATGTGTGTATATATTTATATGTGCAGATCAGTCGCTCAGTCATGTCCAACTCTTTGCGACACCATGAATAGCAGCATGCCAGGCCTCCCTGTCCATCACCAACTCCCGGAGTTCACTGAGACTCACGTCCATCGAGTCAGTGATACCATCCAGCCATCTCATCCTCTGTTGTCCCCTTCTCCTCTTCAGAGTCTTTTCCAATGAGTCAACTCTTCACATGAGGTGGCCAAAGTACTGGAGTTTCAGCTTTAGCATCATTCCTTATATATATTAAAGTTATCTAAGCAGTACTCAGATATCAGTTATCTACGTTTATAAAGAGATAAGAGTTTATGATCCAAATTAAGGAGTAATTTCAGTATGACTTGATAAAATTTAAATTAAAAATACCAATAGAGAAGAACAATATTATAGCTAATGAAAACTGTTTAAATTACATATTTAAACAAGAATCATCATAGATCTAGGATATATTGCATGATAAATTGCAAATATCTGTTGGATCATAGAAAAAGCAAGAGAATTCCAGGAAAACATCTATTTATCCTTCATTGATTATGCTAAAGCCTTTGTGTGCATCACGACAAACTGTGGAAAATTTCTTAAAGAGACCGCCTTACCTGCCTCCTGCAAAACCTGTATGCAGGCCAAGATTTAAATTGCCAACATCTGTTGGATCATACAAAAAGCAAGAGAGTTACAGAAAAACATCTACTTCTGGTTTATTGATTATGCCAAAGCCTTTGACTGTGTGGATCACAACAAACTGTGGAAAATTCTTTAAAAGATGGGAATACCAGACCACCTTACCTGCCTCTTGAGAAATCTGTATGTAGGTCAGGAAGCAACAGTTAGAACGGGACATGGAACAACAGACTGGTTCCAAATCGAGAAAGGAGTATGTCAAGGCTATATATTGTCACCCTGCTTATTTAACTTATATCCAGAATACATCATGCAAAATGGTGGACTGGATGAAGCACAAACTGGAATCAAGATTGCTGGGAGAAATATCAAATAAATTCATATATGCAGATGATACCAGCCTTATGGGAGAAAGTGAAAAGAGCTTATTAATGAAAGGAAAGAGCAGAGTGAAAAAGCTGGCTTAAAACTCAACATTCAAAAAACATGAAGATCCTGGCATCTGGTCCAATCACTTCATGGCAAATGGATGATGGGGAAACAATGGACCCAGTGACAGATTTTATTTTCTTGGGCTCCAAAATCACTACAGGTGGTGACTGCAACCATGAAATTAAAAAACGCTTGCTCCTTGAAAAAACTGGAAATAGAACTGCCTCATGATCCAGCAATCCCACTGCTGGGCATACACACTGAGGAAACCAGAATTGAAAGAGACACGTGTACCCCAATGTTCATCACAGCACTGTTTATAATAGCCAGGACATGGAAGCAACCTAGATGTCCATCAGCAGATGAATGGATAAGAAAGCTGTGGTACATATACACAATGGAGTATTACTCAGCCATTAAAAAGAATACATTTGAATCAGTTCTAATGAGGTGGATGAAACTGGAGCCTATTATACAGAGTGAAGTAAGCCAGAAAGGAAAACACCAATACAGTATATTAACGCATACATATGGAATTTATAAAGATGGTAACAATAACCCTGTGTACGAGACAGCAAAAGAGACACTGATGTATAGAACAGTCTTTTGGACTCTGTGGGAGAGGGAAGGTGAGATGATTTGGGAGAATGGCATTGAAATATGTATAATATCATATATGAAATGAGTCGCCAGTCCAGGTTCGATGCAGGATACTGGATGCTTGGGGCTGGTGCACTGGGATGACCCAGAGGGATGGTATGGATAGGGAGGAGGGAGGAGGGTTCAGGATGGGGAACACGTGTATGCCTATGGCGGATTCATTTCGATATATGGCAGAACCAATACAATTATGTAAAGTTTAAAAATAAAATAAAATTAAAATAAATAAATAAATAAAAGCTATGACAAATGTAGACAGCATAGTAAAAAGCAGATAGTTTGCCAACAAAGTTCCATATAGTCAAAGCTATGGTTTTTCCAGTAGTCATGTGTGGATGTGAGATGTAGACCATAAAGAAGGCTGAGTGCCAAAGAATTGATGCTTTACCTGTGGTGCTGGAGAAATCTCTTGAGAGTCCATTGGTCTGCAAGGAGATCAATCCAGTCAATTCTAAAAGAAATCAATCCTGAATATTCATTGGAAGGACTGATGCTGAAGCTGAAGCTCCAATACTTTAGCCAACTGATGCAAAGAGCGAACTCATTAGAAAAGATCCTGGTGCTGGGAAAGATTGAAGGCAGGAGGATAAGGGGACAGCACAGGATAAGGTGGTTGGATGGCATCAGCAACTCAATGGACATGAGTTTGAGCAAGCTCTTGGAGATGGTGAAGGACAGAGAAGCCTCGTGTGTGGTAATCCATGGGGTCACAAAGATTCAGACATGACTGAGCGACTGAACAAGAAAAATAATGAAAACTGTTTTAAATTACATATATTTGACTCTGGAATAGTCATAGATCTAGGATATATTATATGACAAATCACAGTAAATTTTTAATAAATAATTATTTTCCTTAAATATTCATAACTGGTTTATGTTCCTTAAATAAACTCTGATATGGGGCAAAGGATAAAAATATGTTAACACAGCCCCCAAATTAACTGTGTTGTAATGATTTATGTGTTATTTGGAAAAACCACTAATTAAAAGAGAAGACTTCATTTTACACATCTATAACATGAATTAAGTTAATTGTCTTAGTTTGCATCATTACCTTCCTTTATCCTTATAATTTCTTTTGCATTAAAATTTATTTTTTATGCTCCCTGACATCATAATACAAAAATAAATTCAAAATGGATTAGAGACCTATATGGAAGTTTATATACTATGAAACTCTTGTGCCTGTAAGTCGCTTTCAGTCATGTTTGACTCTTTGCAACTCCCTCGACTGTAGCTCTGCATGCTCCTCCGTCCATGGGATTCTCCAGGCAAGAATACTGGAGTGGGTTGCCATGCCTTCCTTCAGGAGATCTTTCTAACCCAGGGATGGAACCCATGTCTCTTATGTCTACTGCATTGGCAGACAGGTTCTTTACTGCTAGAGCCATGAGGAAAAAACAGGCAGAACACTCTTTGACATAAACTGCAGCAGTATCTTTTTTGATCCACCTCCTAGAGTAAAAAAAATTAAAACCATAATAACCAAATAGGACCTAATTAATCTTACATGTTTTTGCACAGTAAAGAAAACCATAAACAAAAGAGAAAACATTTATCAAAATGAAAGAAAATATTTGCAAATGAAGCAACCCACAAGGGATCAATCTCTGAAATATACAAGCATCTCATGTAGCTCGGTATCAAAAAAAAAAAAGGCAATAAAAAAATGGACAGAAGATCTAATATTTCTCCAAAGACATACAGATGGTTTAAAAAGCACATGAACAGATGCTCAATGTCACTAATTATTAGAGAAATACAAATTAAAACTACAATGTGGTATCACCTCACACCAGTGAGAATGTCCATCATCAAAAAATTTACAAACAATAAATGCTGGAAAGGGTGTGGAGAAAAGGAACTCTCCTACCATGTGGTTGGGAATGTAAATTGGTACAGCCATTATGGAGAACAGTCTGGAGATTCCTTAAACTAAAAACAGAACTCTCATATGATGGAGCAATCCCACTCCTGAGTATATATCCAGAGAAAATTATAATTTGGAAAGATACATGCACCCCAATGTTCATTACAGAACTATTTACAATAGTAAGGGCATGGAAGCAACCTTAATGTCCATCGACAGATGAATGGATAAAGAAAATGTGGTGCATATATTCATTGAAATATTACTCAGCAATAAAAAAAAGAGCAAAGTAATGCCATTTGCAGCAACATGTATGGACCTAGAGATTATCCTACTGAGTGAGATTAAGTCAGACACAGGAAGACATATATCATACAGTATCACTTACACATGGAATCTTAAAAAAGGGTACAAATGAACTTATTTACAAAACAGAAATTGAGTTACAGATTTAAAAATAAAAATTATGGTGTAAGAAAGGGAGGGATAAATTGGGAGATTGAGATTGATATATACACACAAAATATTTACTTTTAATTATGATTGGTTTAATTATTGTTAAGGGTTAATTTCATGTCAATGACTATGTCAAATAATGGAGATTGAAATGGCTTAGAATCGTGTTGGAAGATACGGTGAACCAACTGTATCTTGTATAGGTTTAACTCTTCCAAAGGTAGAACATCAAAAAATTATTATGAAAGTCTAGTTCAAACTTTCTCCACTAAGCCTTTATCAAATGGTCTTCAAAAAGAGAAAGCATATTTATTTTTTTCTCTTCTCTTTCCATTGTCCTTCATGTTGAGGAAGTTTTACTAAAGGAAAAAGGAGAGGTCATGGACTTAATTATTACACAAACAGATTATTTTTACCCATTAATATTTTCTTTGCCCACCTTCCTCTTATTACCTGCTGAAAATATAAAGCATCTAATAAACTGTTAATTAGAAATAAAGGACTAGATTTCACTTTTGAATACAAATTTTGTGAAGAAGAGCATAAGTAAGCAAAAAAAAAAAAAAAAAATTCCAGTTCAATTCAGTACATATAAGATGCCCAATTTAGGTAGATTTTAGAGTTGTTTTTTTTTTTTTTTCCCCTGCAAATTACTGTATATGGTTAATAGTTTACATATTGACAGACTTGTTTTATTATAAAGCTAGTTATGAAAGGCAAAAAAAGAGACATTTTAAGATAAATTGCCATAATTCTGGTGGGGAAAGAAACCTTTAGAATTCTAATGAACATTGTAACAGCTAAATGGAAAGTTTAAATTGCAAATAAGGGAAATCTGCTGAAAATGTGTGGATTCCAATAGGAAGAGTGGGTCTTAATACAGGTATTTTACATTATTGTTTTAATTTTGATTAAACCAATATTTTGAATGCATGGCAAAGACAAAGGCATTTTAGAGTAGGAAAATCAGGGCATTGAGATTTTAAAGATAAGGTCCACAGTTTTAAAGCATTTGGAGGTTCTCTCTTGATCTTTAGAAGTGGTTCTGAGTTTATTATTTTAGGTTCTGACTTTTTTCACTGGACTTAAACATGATTTCACAGTGAAATGAGATATGTTGAATTATTTTCTCAGCTTCAGGTGCAAGATAAGTGAATTGAACATTTTGTTATCGGGTGAGGGGTTTCTCATCATTCCCTCATCTTGCCTTAGCACCTAATTTGAGCTCAGTGATTGTGCCCTTAGTCACAAGAATATCTTGGTACTGAGTCAAAAACAGAAGTAGAAGCAGAACTGTCAGGAATAGTGAAAGGAATAAGATCAGGAGCCAGAAGAGAACTTTCCATTCCTTCACAAAATCAGATGACATCCTTGTTTCAGCATCCTTTTTCAGAGCTAACTTTGCCACCTCAGGTTAGGCAAGATATGCTCTTGTTTTAAATTCTACCAAAAATCATTATGTAGTATTTCATCATGCAAATAAACTCTAAACCTCAAAAGTTCCCAGTAAAGTAGGTCAAATGCACAAAAACCCTGCATTCAGATATAATACGATATCAGTAACATGGTACTTTTCCTCTTCACGAGAATGGTCTGCTAATTCCTCTTTAAGAGAATGGTCTGCTAATTATTACAATTGAATTAAAATAAAGTACTCAGGTTTATTTTTAAATGGTTATTAGCACATTCTTTTCAATGCAACTTTTTTGATACAATTGAATACACTGTAAATTCTACCAGTTTACTATACTCATAAACACGTGGATGAACTGATACACTAAAGAAATATTTAATTATGTATGCTGGGCCTTTTTATACTGGGTGTTAATGAAGAAAGCCTCCTTTTTACTAGTGTTCATCTATGTTTTAATGTTTGAAGGTATTGGCTCACCCATAAATTTATGATAAAGTCTTCCTGGCTATATATCTTTGAAGTTCATCACAAGTATCAGTTTCTATTAAAATTTTAAAGTCATATGAAAAATTATCTATATTTATGCAATACAGAAGAAACCATACATATTCTCAAAAAATGTATATTATTTTCAGGAGCAAATAGTATCAGAATTAAAGAGGATAGTCAAACCATTACCTCTTCACAACTAGCAGACCTGGTGTACACCTGCCTTCTTGATTGAAAAATCTTTGCCTTATATTTATATTTTGTAAAAGCATACTAGAAATGATCACCTCTGCTTATTATTATTACTAGTATTATATATTATATATCAAGGATATTATTTTAAAAAGTAAAATAGGATGCTGAATGTCTTAAATAAGTCCTTTACTTATATTTACCTTTAAGATTTCACTTTTTCTATATATCTAAATAAATTACAAAGATCTTATCAAATTAATAAAGCTGCTGAAATTGTTTTTACCTGTAAAATTTATTTTGGAAATATAAAAATGAAAGAAGCACTTGCTTTTCATTTGACTTGTGTTGCATATTTATAAGAGATTAGTTTCTTTTCTGTGAGGACTTGACTTAAATCACAGTTTGACTGAGATTTGTCCCCTATGACTTAAATAATAAAATGAAACAAATTGGAAGATAAAAGACTTTTAAATTCAAAGATACTAATTACAGAGTTACTTTTTACATGTGAATATTCCCAAAGTGAAGACTCATAATTTCATCCAGCTTTACTTGGACGGTAGCTAAACAGAAGCAAGGAAAATAAATGCATAAAACTGAAATTATTATACATGAAAGAAAAAGATCCATAATTTACATGTATGTATAATCCAGCATATATAAACTCTATACATGTATATACAATGTATATACATATATAATAGTACTATATTTATATACACACACACATGACTGCCCAATTACACGTGTTATTGCTCCTATTTTAAAAGGCATGTAGTATATTTGTTAAGCAGAATACTTATATAGTAAAATTCGTGATAGTTATTTATGTTCTGTTTACCTGAATTTTCACAGTTGAGAATTTTGAGCTAAATATATTAGAAATGCCTAAGCTTAGACTTCCCTGGAGATCCAGCGGTTAAGACTGCAGGGGGTACAGGTTCCATCCCTGGTCAGGGAAGTTCTGCATGCCACATGGTGCGGCAAAAAGGAAAAAAAGAAAAAAAAAATGTCTAAGCTCAAATTCAACTTGCTCAAGTCACTTAAGATGAAGTCTTCTTTTAGTCATTTCCTCTCACATTATCTTAACTCATTACAGTCATATGTCTTACGTTTTGTGGAGCATCTTGTTAATGATTGCTTTGTCGTAGCAATTTTACAAAAAAATACAACATTTATTGGCTTAGACAACATAATTTAAAAAGGTTAGCACTGTGTGAGCAATGTATTTATACTAAATGGATCAAAATAATGTGTTACAATAGTCAAAGGAAAGTTATGTTCTGTGATTGCATTACCAAGTTTCATAATTCTAAACACAAGTATTTTTTGTAGATAGTAAGAATTTAAAACTAGGATTCCTAGATAAGGGGAAAAAAAAAAACTTTTCAAGCTCAGTAAGCTTTTTCCTTGTGATCTCTCTTTCTAAACTTTTATTTAAAATATGGTACTCATTATCCTTATATTTTTTAGTATTTTGCAATTAGATGAAACAATACTTTTAAAATTAAAACCTAAAAGTATTCACATAATAATTCTGTATAGAAAAATAATGTGTTAAAACTAGTAGTGAGTCAAACTAACATTTCACTTTCGAGTATTTTCTACTCACCATCTCATAGTTAAAGGGCTAAAACAATACATGTTATTGTCAAATATTGTTATTCTAATTTGTACTAAAACAGCAAAGAAGATAAGAAGATATTAGTCAGATCTGGGACTGCTTCAGTCAAACTGACCATCATTATGAAGTGAATTAATAATCTGTCTTTTAAAAAAAATAATCATTTTACTGCAGCAAAAACATAGAACAAATCCTAATCATAGGACCTATGTTAATGCCCATGGTACTTGAAGAAAACGTTATCTGATATCATAAATTGAAGCTAACTTAACTATTTTTAATGCACAGCTAAAATAAGTGGCCTTGCCCAGGGGATAGAAAACTCCATGGAAGCAAAATATTATCTCTTTAGATACAAAATTTCATTCTCATGTAAATTTATTTTCATTAAATAAATTTATTCCTAATTCAAGGATAAAATTCATACCTATATAAGAAGAGATAGTCTTACTTTCTGTATTTAATGAATAAAATATAAACATTACAGTTATCAAGTTATAATTTGATATGGTTTATGGACACTTTTCAAATGTTGAAAGATCTGGTTTTATTAGGGATTGTACTATAGTCTGATTTGTATAATATGTCATGTTATGATTGTATGCATAGTTGTTAAGGAAATGATGATAATGTTAGAAGTATCTTGCTTTGCACTCTGAGTTTTATTATGCACATGCTTTATGCTAATCATTAAAACATTTGATTAGGAGGAATAGGAACATGGTAAATACCTAGTCTAGAGGGACTTCATAAATCTGATAGTAAGCCACTTAAAGGTTAATACTAACTTTCTGTACCTTAAAAAATAAAATTGTCAGGTAAAGGATGAAGAGATGATTAGAAAGAGCAAGGAAGGTGAGATAACTTAGAAAAAGGTAACTTCTGGGAAAGTGAAAAGAAGAAACAAAGAACAACAGCTATGTAATAGTGGATCTGATCCTCTTGCAAAAGATCTGTATTTCAATATTGTATATAGAGAAATAGTGAATTATGCCCAAGGGCTTTTCTTCATCTGAACTAATTCCAAAATATACTTCAAATAATGGAGGAGGAAAGTTTTAGATATAATGTGCCAAATACAAGGTAGTCCTGAAAAGTTGCGTTTTACATTGATATACTTGTGTTTTTTATTTTATGCATATCTATGTTATTACTCATATATAATTAATCAAGAAATACAAATATGTTATTCTAGACATTCATGGGGCTTTTTTAAGTACCGTGCCTTAGTTTCGTATCAGTTAAGGAGCTTTAGAAGCTACTAGTCTTCTTTTTTATGGAAAAAAAATGTGATGTAAGGCATCAGGGCCTGCAGTGAATTACATTCAAAGCATAATGATAATTTCTACTAAGGGCAACTGGAGGAAACTAGCAGAGAACGCTGGCCTCACTGCACAGCTCTGCAGGTACAGGGTCTATGAATCTCTGGAGCTCTGCTGTCCTCTACTGGCCTGATGAGATAAATGCCTGTCTCAAAGCTCTCTGGTTTCTTTGTATTAGTTCAGTTTCCTTCACAAACAAGATACTGGCACCTTAAAAATACGATTTTCTTTGGTTTCGCTCACATGTAAATGGATAATAACTCAAATTATTGTCAGATTAATTTTGTAACATCATTTTAGTGTCATACAGAAAGATAAACTCATTCAGCATCCTGTCTTAGTTCAAGCATGTTTGGGGTCGGTTGCAGTAAGTGGTTGATAAAAGCAAGAGCTAAAATATAACAATGACAGCTTTCAGAAATAACAGAATGCTGACTGTCAAATTGGCTCCCAGGCCTTATACTTTGATTGGTTGGTGTGTGTGTGTGTGTGTAAGTAATTTTAGTGCATATTTTTTAAAAACTATAGCATTCCTTTAAGCCTTTAACTATCATACGATTCATGGATTCTTGATCAGTGTTTCCTAATTAATCCTGTACTTCTTAGCAATATATTTACAGTTTCTCCCAACTGCATCCTGCCTAGGAAAAATGATACATCATTGGAGTACTAAGTTTGAAACTCATAATTCAAGAGAAAGAAGTGAACTATATATTGATAAATCACATTTTTTTATGTCCCATTTTTATCCTAGTGTGTGGAATGGGTGTCGTGAGTTACAAGATTTATTAACATCACAGTGCATCAAACTTGTTAATAAACTAGCTTTCTGTGTAAGAAGTAAAAGAAAGATTTTAAAAAATGGGAGCACAAAAGGCATGGCATAGCTGGAGTTTAAAGTTCAAGCTTTGTATCCTCTATATATAATGTATTATGTTTTTCAAAAACTTTTTATTAGGAAAGCTATACCAGACGCATAATCACTATACAATGATTAAACATTACCTTTACAATTTATAATCACTGAAATTACAGAATAAATATATGCACATTTCTTTTGAATCTTTGTGTGTGAGAGAGAAAACATTAAAAGTGCTTCCTACAAAGCTGTTAGTGATATATACCCAGTTGCTTTTTTATGTTTTTTTTATATTATATATATATAAGAAAGTGCAGATGTTCTCCAAAAAATCTTGGCATCAGGCTGAAGTGTCACAAAGAAGGTGCTCATCCCTAGGTGAGTGCCTCCAGCTGTTAAACCATCAGGCCTCCACTTCAGTAGGCTCCAGCCTAGAAGATGACTTTTCCAGGGTGGTAGGAGAGATGTTTTGAGCTGTACACTAGAGGAGAAAGGAAGGTGAAGCTATGGAGAGGATAGGAATGGATCAAACCCGAACTAATTAGATTGGGTTGAATGGATGAGGGGTGTGTGTGTGTGTGTGTGTGTGTGTGTGTGTGTGTGTGTGTGTACCTACACCAGAAGGAAGAAACTGCAGGTTTAGGGACCTAACTATGTGCAGGGATTTGTGATGTGCATGTGGGTATGTGTGTGACAGAAAAAACGAGTGGGTGAGAACATTCCAGCAAAGCCCGCCCCCTCCCTCCCCGTCTTGCAGTTTCCAGGCATGCAGCAAACTGCATTGTTAATACATGTACAGAATCTGTGCCATGATGGGAAGAGGAACGAAAACCACAAATGGCAATCTGTTTTCCCCCCTCCCTGTCAAAGCAAAACTACAACTAAAAAAAAAAGTTACTGAAAATAAAAAGACACATTGAATTTTACTTAATTAGGATCAATACAATGATCCCCAATATACCTTATACATGGCACAGTCAAAGTCTCAAGTTTCAGTATAAAAAAATAATGATAACATTTGCTGGCAAAAGTCTGCGAAGGCACTTCATTGATTAATGATCTGTGTATGGCCCTTCCTCCAAATCACATCTGAGTGGGGAGAGCATACATCTGTATTTTCTAGTTATCATGCGGTTTCAGTTCTGTTCAGGGCAGGGAAGTTTGTGAGGATGGAGTTATTGGGACAAGTGTAAAGGGAGCAAGGGATATATTTCTTTTATTTTTCTTTTCTTTTGAAAAAAAAAAAAAAGCACTAATGTATTTTTCTTTTTCTGTTAGAACCTATATGTTGTCTTCTCCAGGACTTCGAGGTAATCCGGCTTGGTTTGAAGTTTGGCCCTTAACTCGAGGTAATCACTTTTTTGGGTTTGGTGGTCTGTGAAGCCCTTTCCAGCCGAGAAGAGAAGGGTTTCTTTGAGCCTGGCGTCCTGCTGTAAGTCTGGGTATTGCATGCCAGGAGGATGGACATGCAGTTCCTTTAATTTGGGCACTGTGCCATAGAGACAGTCCACAAACCCCACCGTACAGGGGGCTGGTTGTGGCCTCTCTCGGTCTAGTAGCATACTGCTGCCACCACAACCTCCCCCCGGAGGAAACAGCACCACCCCGCCATTCTTCTCGTGGTGGCGGAACCCAACCAAGTCTCCCCCAGTTCCCGCAACTACCCCGGAAACCCCACCAACTGCTGAGTGGTGAGGGTGAGGGTGATGATGATTCATGGTCACTATGGTATTGAGCTGGGAGCTGGACACTGCCAGCGCCCACTCCTTTTCTTTTTCTAGCAAGGTCCGGTAGTTGCTGTGGTTCTCCTTGGGTGTCTCAGCAAACTGCTCACTTCCTAGGAGAACCTCCCCCATTCCCGGAGGTTGTGTCACAGGAGCCCCACGTTCTGCACCCCCTGCCTCTGGCCCTGATGAAACAACCACCTCCTCCTCCTCACGAGGCTTGTAGATGGGGTTGTTGCACATCTGAGTAACGGGATGAGGAATGTACTCGTATACATGACCCACAGGAGGGGCCTTCTCTGGGGAAGAAATAGTTGGTCGGCCCCCACCTCCATTTCCACCTCCACCACCTCCACCATCCTCAAAAAGTCGGTGGCATTGCATCTGGATGCCAGTGAGGTCCACGCCTTCCTGCCTCTTGCTTCTAAAGGGCAGCTTCTTCCGGCGCCGTCGGAGGACATAGGCAAAGAGGCCTGCAGCAACAAAGACTGCTGAAAAAAACAGAACCAGCAGGCTGAGAATCAACACAGAAAGTGGCACAGGGCCCCCAGGGGGAGAGAACTCATAAGGTGATGCACTCGTCGGCCCCCCAGCAAGGTGAGCATCTCCAGGCTGAGCGGGGGATGCTCCAGCTGGTGCGATGTGTAGCATCTCTGGGCAGAGAACTTCCAGTTCAATAGTGCGCACGTCACGGTGGGTGAGGTTCTCAGGGCTCCTGCATAGGACATCACCCACCACACTGACTGAGCTGATGGTTTCAATCCACTGTTTGAAGGGAACCAGGTCACAGGTACAGTCCCAAGGATTCTCATTGAGGTCTATCTGGACAATGGCATTCAAGTGTTCTAGGACACCAGCCACAGGAAGATAGAGGAAGTAGTTCTTTCTCAAGTTGAGCCGAGCCAGGGATGTGCCTGCAAAGGCATCTGTTGGCAGGGTCCTCAGCAAGTTATTGTTGAGGAATAGCAGCTTCAAGTTGGGCATGAGGCTGAAAGCTGCAGGCTGGATTTCCCGGATGACGTTGAACTCAAAGTACAAGTAGTGCAAACTCTGTAGGCCTCGAAACATGCCTGGAGTCAGCTTCTCAATATCGTTGCCATTGAGAAAGAGGCTCTTTAGGTTAGGCAGGTTGATGAAGGCCCCATCCTGGACATAAGAAATACGATTGTTCCCCAGATGTAAGAGATCCAAGGAAGAGAAATTCCAAAAATCAGAACGGTATATTTTCTGAATCAGATTGCTACTCAGGTACAATTTCTTGGCATTCAGAGGCCTTGGAAGAAGTTCAGAAATGTTATTAAATCCTCGCTCTTTGCAGTTGACAGTCAAACCAAGGTCATTGATATGCAAATTACAGGTACACCCAGTAGGGCATATAATGGGAATGGGTGGTCTGGTCTGATAAGGAGCAATGGGAGGTTGGTTTGGACCAGGGTATAAAGCTTGAGATGTGGACGGTGGCCTTGGTGTTCGAGGCTGTTTGGTGGGTTTGGGCTGTTTATTTGAGGACTTGTATTCAACAGAAGAAGCAGTAAAATGGACAGAGGACAGCATTGAGGAAGGCTTAGTTGGCCATGCATTCTCCTTGTTTGATGACAAGTGGGGAATCCCCAAACTAGCCTCTACCTCAGAGTCAGACAACAAGGGACAGAGTTCTGTTTTCCTGATTTCTCTCAGGTCCTTTCCATGAAAATGGAAAGGAGTCTCACAGGTGATATCTCCCACCAGGGCAGTGTAAGGAATGCGTTCCAGCCAACTCTTCAGTTGCACGATTTCACATGTACAGTTCCAGGGATTTTCTTCCAGCTGGAGCTCCATCAGGCTTCTGCCAATATGGTCTAGCATTCCTCGGTAAAAAAGAACTTTTAACCTGTTTCCACGCAGGTCCAAGTGGGTTAAGGAGACAGCCTTAAATAAATTTGTTGGAAGCATGGGAATGAGATTATCATTTAAAATCAGAACTCTCAATTTACTTAGATTCCGAAATGCCCCACTCTCAATACGTTTAATTACATTGTAGTCTGCCTGAAGATATTCCAGACTTTCCAAGCCAAGGAAGGTGTCATTTCTGAAGATGTCTAGCTTGTTCTCGTGAAGATACAGTCTCTTTAAAATCTTAAGACCGTTGAAAGCTCCTGTTTGAATGTCCTGCAATGCATTGTTCCCAAGGTTAATGGACACAGCATTATTCAAATGAAGAAAACTGTTGGTGTACAATTTCCTCATTGAATTTCTCTGCAGATACAGTTTAAAAGGTCTTGACCAGAACTCAGTAATCTGACTAATATTTGTAAATCCTTTGCTGTCACAATGTATATGAAAGAGGCTTTCTTTAACTTCACAGTAGCATGGATCAAAACAGGGCTCATCTATTTCCTCTGAGTCCTCTATGAGGGGAATCGGGGTAGTCCATCCTAAAGCAATTGTGCTTAGAAGAATTATCCACAACATCCTCCCTCTGTGAAGCATCTCAGCTATAGAAGGTTTCATCATTCGCGGTTGATTACAAAACTGCAACAGAAATAAAGATGCAGATTTTTAGCTTTTCATCATATACACTACTCTAATTGACTCCTATATGTGGACCTTTTTAAGAGTGATATAAAAACTTTAGTAATTGTTGAACTGACACTCAAAATGACCTATCAACATGCTTAATATGTCCTATATCTTAAAATTAGGAGACTGAAGTATTGTGCCATGTGATGACACTTTCCTGAATCAAGCCATACCTGGGGAAGGGTGTATCATTAAATCAAAAGCATCCTTTGTTGTCTCTTGTAGCAAGCAAGGAAACTGGCATACAGTGATTCCTCTTAGGGATAGGCAGATTCAGTAATAATGGCAATTATTTGGCTATTACACTTGTTTGCCTGTTAAAACTCTCATTGCTATCAGAGGTGCCTATTATGGATCTGATTGAAACTCTGATGGAAGAAAATGTTCTTTAAACTATGGGTTTCTGTTCATAAAAAGATATGGCATGCCCCAAAGTTATTAGATTAAAGAGTATGATAGATTATGAGCCTTTGGACCAACATCAGATGTTAAGCTGTGTAAGATGATTGGTATCTCAGGAAAACCCAAGATTTCTCTTAAGAAATGAGCACAATATGCTTAATTTTAGTGCATGCCCAGTAACTCACTGTACCCCAACCCCTTTTGCCCAAGCACAGATTATTAACATCTCCTTTAATTACATTATTTCTACATATGTGTATCATTTGGCTGTTTAAATCCTTTAGGCATGATTAGCCTTTCTAAAGAACAAGCCCATGCAGTTGTCAGAGCTAAAGATAGTGACAGCTAAAGGGTGCTGAGCCTAGGAGTGTCTGTATTAAAACACTTGCAGAGCTTAGTTTGGAATGTATATCTGTTCCATCATGATCAACTGAGGAATCCTGCAAAAAGATGGAATGGCAGGTGGTTTGTAGAGGAGGTTTGGGTAAAGGCAAGAAATAGTGGAAACCTGGATTCTTACCTCCTGATAAATGATCACATGAAATACATTTCAGAAAGATATTGCTCTTTTCCAATGAGAAGGAACAAATACAGTGCACTAATCTAATAATTCGGAGCTTTCCTCCATGGATCTCTTGGAGCCTAATATCCATATATGAAAATGCATATATAAATAAATTATAATGATGCAGTTATATTAGATTGCCCTTCTAAGTCACTGAAATATCAATCAAAATTAAATTGTTTTTGATCAATAAAAATAAACCGGAGTTTTTAGTATGTATTTTCTTTCCACACAGATGCATCCATTAAGGAAATATTTTGTCAACCTAACTTAAAACACAATGATATAACTTATAGGGAGAGTGAAAATAATAAATCTCCACATTCAGCTTGCATATGATGTACACAACTGTACGGAGAGGAGAACCCTTAAGAAAGCAAAGAGAAATTTGCCTCAGGCATGCAGTACTCAATTTTTGGAAACAATTAAATGAAAAAAGAAAGCAGATGAGGCTACACTGCAGTATAAGTCTTCCTTGTACCCCTTTTAAAATATTAAAACCTACTTAAGTTCTTTCTTTTTTACCATTCTTTTTTTTTCTATGTTTTTCCTTGTTTTTGAGGTCCCTGATATTTAGACAAGAAAAGCTCCATATGGCTTTGACTTACCTATTTTGCAGGATTTTTATTTTTTTAAGCATTGATCATCGGGGGAGGGGGGAAGGAAAAAAAAAAGAAGAAGCTTGAGTTTAAGGATTCTTTCTTTCCCTCCCCCTTCCTTCCTTTTGCTGAAGCTAAAGCAAAGGGGGATAGTGGGGGGTGGGGGGAGAGACCACAGAAAAAAAAAATAAAAGCAAGCTTGAGACGTGCTGGGAATGCAAGGGGCCTTTCAATGGGTTTCTTTAGAATGCAGAACTGCCGCTTGGCACACTCAATAGAGGAGAGAGAAGGGGCTGCTGCAGGCTTCCAGCTTCGCTGCCGCCGCCGCCGCCGCTGCCGCCGCCGTAGCTGCTCTCCCTGGGTACCGGCAGCACATCATTGGGCACTTGGAGGAAGGGCGGGAGGAAGGCAGGGAGGAGGGCAGGCTCAATCACAGTGCAGAATCGCGGACTTCTCTTGCGCTGGCTTTTTTTTTTTTTTTTTAATATGTGCTGTAACCCTGGATCCGGCTTTCCACGTCACGAAAATGAGCCCCGAGAAGGGGAACGCGCTTACCATGGGGTCGGGCGCGAGCACTAGGAAGCCGTGACTATACAGTTGTGTGGGTGTGAGTGTGTGTGTGTGTTTAAGGGGAGAGAAAAGAAGTGGAGGGGTCAAGATGACAAACTGTCAAAATTTTTTTAAAAAGGAAGAAGAGATCAACCAAAGGGAAACATTCCTTTGGTCGGGACGGGGGAAGGGGTGGTTGGCATTTTTTTTTTTTTTTTAATTTTGATTTCTTAATTTAACTGAAGGAAACCATTGCCTGACTAGTTTGCTCCTCTAGTTCCCAAATCTCCGCTCTCTAGTGTAGACAGTTTGAAAAGTAAGACTGTTCTTTAGAATTATCGTTTTCACAGCCCACACTTACTCTCAAAGACGGGGATAAAGGGAAATTCAGGTCTCCAAAGCAGAAGAGCTGAATATAGCTGATTCTGCTTGGGTGTCCTGAGTAAGAGCTCAGGCAGCCTGAGCGACTTGGACCGAGTTTCTCCTGCATTTTGCTTCGATTTCTTTGCACCAGGAATCCTTTTGTTGTGCAGCAGTTCAGAGCCTTCGATTTCCCCTGGATTCAACAGCTCTGGCTGCTTCCACCTTCTAAAAACCAGAGACAAGCCAGTGCTCTGGAAGGATACGCAGACCACTTGGATAACAATGACACATTTCACTTCTTCCACCAGGAAAGACCTCGCGGGGATAGGGGGCAGCATTTCAGGGTTTAGATTCTTTTTTTTTTTTTTCCTTTCATTTATTTGCCCCGCCCCTCCCCCCCAACCCCCTCATATTTCTCCGTGGTATTTTCGGGAAGAGGATGGTAGAGAGTCCTGAGGGTGGGGTTGATTGAGGGAAGACATTTCAGTGAAGAGGAGCCACCAGATCAGAGCTCACAAGGATTCTCTAAGAAGAGTTTTTAAAGCCTCATCTGATGGTTTTACAGTCCTACCTGCTGGGACGAAAATGCACCTTAGTAGGGAAACTGGAGAGAGGCAAGTGTGCAGCAAAGGAGTCTAGTTAGCGACAACTGTGCCTCGAGGATGTCGCCCTCGCCCCCACAACACACATGAATCCTGTCATCATCTCACGGGGAAAGGAAAGGCTTTATGGTCGCTAAAGAACTGGACTTGCCCAAGGGCTCAAAGTTAGCTAGCCCGTAGAGGTGAGTTTTTCTTAAAGCACTTTTTCACGAGACCAAATGTATATGTCATTACCATTCTAAATATATATAAATAATCTAACAGAAAAAAACCGTTACTTAAAAATCAGTCATAGGATATTTGCATATTTTGCATTAGAAGTGACCGCACCTGTGTCCGACACTCCACAGTGGCTGTCAGAGACTAAGTAAGAAGGAGGGCAGGATTCTCTTAACGTTCCCCAACCTTAACATTCCAGACCCACCCAATCTATCGGTCTCAGCCAAGAAGCTGAGCTCAGAACAGAGCAATCCCGTCTCTTTCACCAGCTGCCCCCCGCCCCAGCCCCCAACACCACCTTCTGTACCCAACGTGCAGAGATGGTGACTATTTCAGGAATCTTATCGGAACCCAAGATGCGATGGAATCGATGGGTAACCGGGAGGCTTCCCTGCGCTCCAGTGACAGTAAATGGCCCTCTCTGCAATCATTCTCTGTTCTGTCTTGAACTACAACCACCACCACCACCCCCCCCCCCACCCCCACATCCCGCTCCAAGTTCTTGATCCGGGACATGTCCTAAAGGGCATTTCACCATTTTCCTTCCCTTTTTCTCGATGCAGGGTATCTAAGAGATAGGAAGAGCTCCAAAAGTTAGGAGATGAAGGGCCCTGGAGTCCGGATTTCGACCGCTTCCTGCTGCGAGCGCCCAGCATCATTTGTTTGTCCACAGGGAGGACAAGAAGCCCTTTCTCCCCACAGTGCCCCCTCCCACCTCCCCCTCCCCTTTGCTGGATCTCCGAGCCCACTAATCTCTCCATATCTAAGATTAAATATTCCAATATGGAAGCAAAATGATCTTCCCTAGAACAAATAATTAAAATGCTGCATCATTCATTTTCTGAAAAGCCCTGATCCTTCCAGAGGTCCTTTTCTAATCTGTCGCCAGGCGAAACGCACAATGGGTCTGTTTAGAAATGGAAAATGATTAAAAAGCTCAAGCCATTTTCCTTCTATCCTTTACAACACGAGCGGTCCGCTGGGGGAGGGGCCCTTCGCTCTGCCACCTGGCCTATTTGTTGGAGTTACTTACGATTTACACCCCCAAGAAAAGGGGTCCGAGGGTATTTTAGTTTCCAGTACCACTCTTTCTATCATCGTCCTTACAGCTAAATGATCCGCTTCAAAGATATAACCCTCTAGCACCTGTGAGCGTACAGAAGCCACCGCGGCCAAACTATATGCTCTACAAAGAACATCCTTACACGCGAGAACACTGGTTTCAATTAGGCAAAGTAGGAAAGGATGGCGGCGAGTACCTATCAGTGCAGAGCGCTCTCGATCTCCGAGGTTTACTCCAAGGGGCTTCCCAGCGAGAGGTGCAAACTCTCCGGGAGGCAGAATTATATCCATCATGCCGTAGCCTGCAGTTTCTCCTCCCCAGGCCGCCAACTTTCAGAAAGGCCACCAAATCACGCTTGTAATCCTTTCAAGTGTTTCCACCTTTGAGACTCGCAGGGAAATGGTCGCTGCATACCAATGGGAGAGCCGGGCGCACACCTAGCGCGGCAATGCCGGTGACAGACACTCAGGACCACAGCTCTATATACCCTCGATGGCAGGCAGGCAGCGTGAGTGTCCCAGGACTGAGCTCTTTGATTTCAGATCTCGGTGATCTCGATTCAGCTGTGAGCTCCACGGTCCCCGAGAACCCTGGCTCGGTCTCCGGGTTTTTCTCTCTAGCTTCCTGAAAGGTTGTCACTCAAAGCGCAATCCCTTCCCGAGGCCTCCTTCCCTAAAGGGAGCTGGGATTAGACCTTGCCTTCTCCCGGTGTCTTTGCTCTTGACCCTTTGGGTAGGTGGAAGTGGGGGTGGGTGCTGTGTAGATGAGAGAAGAAGAGGTGGGGTGGAGTGGGAAGCAGACTGGAAGGGGGTGTCCAGATCCCAGATCCCAGCATTGGCCAGACAGCGAAGGTGGGGGCGGGGGGAGGAGGAGAGAAAAAGAGAGACGGGATACAAATACAACAGTATGGCTGAACACTCCAAATTCGACTTGAATTTGGGGGATCTCGGGTAAAACACCAAGGTGAAGCGATCCGGTTGGCAGAAAGTGAGCCCCCTGACAGCTCACCATTCAAGCGTCCTCACTTCTGGAGCAGGAGAGGGTGGGGGGCGGGGAAGGGGACCGCGGAATGCTTCAGGCCAAGGAGACGCTCTCGGCGGCAGCCTCATTTAAGACTGACCTGCTTTAAAAGTGCCACTTTAATGGCCTAGGAAATAACTAAAATCGGATTACACGTTACTTACCAACGTCTGCACCCAAACTGGGAGCACCAGGTCGGGTGTTAGGAGACAATATACCGAACGCCAGGCTGGAACCCGAATGTAAATCCATCAGCCGCCCCCAAATCGCTCATGGAGGGAGCGCCGCTCGGGAGCCCCCAGATCAGCCCATCACCGGAGCCTCCGCCAGCTTGTCCCCCCAGCACCCCCGGCCCCTCCTCCGCTCCAACTGTGTAAATCAGCCGCCGCAGTCCTCTCGCCGCGCATCGCAGGCAAATCCCTGCTTAGGAAGCAAGGAAGCAAGTGATATTCATATTCTCTCTCTCTCTCCTCTTTTGATCGGTCACAATCTGGCAGCTCTACGAAGAAAAACCCTGTAAATTTGACTAACAAGAAGTTAGCATTCTGTATCTCTGGATTGATTTTAACTTTTATTTGCAAATGAGAGATGGTTGTTTGGAAAATTACAGCCCAGGCCTGAGGGGGTGGGGGTGATCAAATTAAGCGCATCTGACCTGTCTCGGTGGGCGGTATCGCTAAACGCCTCCTAGAAGCAGTTTTCAAGTTATTTGCAGTAGACCTCCACCTTCATGATACATAAGTGACGATTTGAGAGTACGTGTATTTGCTCATCTGTTTACACCTGCTAAGAAGGAAGAAAATAAGATTGTAGAGTGAAGGATGGTGGGGGAATTTAACGGAGATATGCTGGATAGAGACAAATTAAGGACACTTGAACAATTGTTGCACCTATGTGAAAGTATTATTGCAACATTATATACCCACTGAAGGCGACCATTACCCCCACTGCAGTCATACTAAAGCAGTCACTTAATGCTCCATTCAATCTGCAGTGTAAACCAACGCAGTTCTTCTTAATAGATCCCGTTCATCAGAGACTTGTGTTGGTAGAGAGGGCAGTCTTCCACTAGCTACCAAACTGAATAGGACAGAGTCTGCAGAATCATCTCTGTATCTCTTACCATTCCTTCCTGAAGTGAATGCAATAAATTGTCCAAGACGAGAGAAGTTGTGTAGCTATTACAATTGTAGATGTAACGTGAACTCACCCTATTTTCAAAAGCTTTCAAAGGAACTCTAACTCAACCCTTACTAAGAGACAGTGCTTTTATATATGAAAATCTCTGAGGAGCAGGTCTCAAGATACGATTTTAGCCTTTATTTAATGGATTCTATTTTCTGTGTTATATCATTGTTACTCTTTATTATATGCATATGAGAAGTCTAGTGTCCATATTACCTTCATTAAAAAATGACAAGGATGAAACTGGTTATATTGAAAAACTAGAGGCCTGTGAATTTTTTTGGATCAAATATATGCCAAAGTCAGTATACTAACTGTATCAGTTATGTATAAAGTGTGAATACATATTGTTTTTTTAAAAAATAATTGCAATGTTCCAATTTGTTTTCCAAAATACTGTTTCCTTTAAAACTATTTAGATTAACAAGATATCTATAGGAACCAAGAAAGTGATAAAAGAGTACCATGATATCAAAACTTATTCCTGTAAATGTAGCTTTGCATATCTACTGGCATGAATTCCAAACATTTCCTCAGTATTTTCTTAGGTAATAAATACTTCCATATGAATTTTACATAAGTGAAAACATGGATATGAAAAGAACATTTATCTCAGGTTTCACAATCATTAAGTCTTTAAGTTCAGTTTTGAAGAGCTATATCCAGGAAAGGTTGCAAAAAAGATCCATACCTATAACAAATCAGTCTGATTTAGAGGAAACCAAGCTACATCAGTAAGCTGATGAGTCATAGACATGTTTCTGGCCTTTTCAGGTGGTTGCTCAATTTGAGGAGAATCACTCCTGAGTACACCATATTCTATGTGGGCAGGTGTGAAATCACATACACACCCCTGAGCTTTAGGACTGGAGGATATTAGAGTAACCCTGAAAGCCGTCAGGCAACATCATTTCTAAAACAGCTGAATCTCTTTAACTTTTGAAAAAAAATTTTTTCATTTTATTTGATTTTCAAAGTTATCTGTTGATGAGAGGACCCTGAACATGTTAATACTGAGCAGATTTTGGTATGGCTTGAGGGTACTGGGGAGCTACATAAGACTGAATAGAGAAGGCAGATTGTTAGTGTTGAGTACTTCCAACACAAATATTTCAGGCTATAAAAATGTTGTGGAGAAGGCAATGGCAACCTACTCCACTATTCTTGCCTGGAGAATCCTGTGGACAGAGAAGCCTGGTGGGCTGCTGTCCATAGGGTCACACAGAGTCGGACACGACTGAAGCGTCTTAGCATGCATTCATGCATTGGAGAAGGAAATGGCAACCCACTCCAGTATTCTTGCCTGGAGAATACCCATGGATGGAGGAGCCTGGTGGGCTGCCGTCTATGGGGTCACACAGACTCAGACACGACTGAAGCAACTTAGCAGCAGCAGCAGGGTAGTACATTTCATGGGCCTTAGAGTGATTCTGTATTGTGAGTTTTAGTGGATTCTGTGAAGGCAATTATATGTCCATGCTTGTGTGTGCTTAATTGCCCAGTTATGTCAGACTCTTTGCTATCCGTTGGGCTGTAGCCTTCCAGGCTCGTCCGTCCATGGGGTTTTTCAGGCAAGAATACTAGAGTGGGTTGTTATTTCCTTCTCCAGGGGATCTTCTCAACTCAGAGATCAAATCCGTGTCTCCTGTTTCACCTACACTGCAGATTCTTTACCTGCTGAGCCATTGGGAAAACCTTTTATATGTCCATAGTTTTATTTTGTGTGCTAAGTCTCTTCAGTCATGTCTAGCTCTGTGCCACCCTATGAACTATAGCCCAGCAGACACCTCTGTCCATGGGATTCTCCAGGTGAGAATACTGGAGTGGGTTGCCATTCCTGTCTTCAGGAGGGTCTCCCTGACCCAGGGATCCAAATTTCATCTCTTACATCTCCTGCATTGGCAGGTAGATTCTTTACCACTAGCGCCACCTGAGAAGTCCTTAGTTTTGTTTTAATTACATATAAATTTACATTGTGAAAGGGAGAACTCTTATGAAAAAAACTGTTCTTTATTAAAAATGCATAATGGATAAAGGGAAAATGTAGCCATAACATACAAAATATAGTTTTCAGTTCAGTAAAAATTAAATGTTTATAATGCTGATTGACATATATTTTTAGTTACAAAGACTTTATAATGCTTCACAAGGTTCCTTTTTACTACTGTGCCATTTTCCAGAGAAAGACAAGGGTATTAAAATGCATAAAGGAGGCACATTTCTTTTGTCTAATATATATTTTACTTACTCTGATTTAAATGATATAAATACATCTTTTGAAAGATTTAAAACTAATTGAAATATCACTAGAGAGTTTGTTGTATAATGGAACATTCACCCAAGAAAGTTCCAAACTGTAGCAATTTATGATTTTATATAGCATATCTAAATTATCTAAATATTGTATTCATTTGTTTTCAACTATTGCATAAGCATTGTGAACCCTATTTCTTTCTTTTATTTATTTGTGCATTCCAAATAATTTTCAGGCCAATAAGCCATGTATTTAATAATTATAAAAATGTTAATTGTAGCCTCATTTCATCAACTTTTTAGATCATTGTTGAAACAATTGAAAATACAATTACTTACACAAGTTTTAAAATGGAAATTTAGCCTGCCAAAAATAAATAGGCAAATAAAAGTATGAGGAAACAGAAATTAAATATTTTTAGTTTTGTTTTGTTTTTGAGCTTATTGGTATTTATTGAGAGAATTCAAAGGCTTGATTAATTGATACTGAGATTATGTTTTACATAAATATTTATTAGAAAGATATAGATCTTTCTAAACCTCCGTAAGAAACATGCTTGTACCATTTTATATCATGTAGAAAAAGCTCAAGAGCACTCATAACTTTGTTCAAAAGCATCTTGTAAAATTTAGTTAATCAACTTAGATTTGTAATGTTAGCTGCACTTTCATTATAACTAACAAGCCATAAGTATGGGGTAGGTCCAAGATATTCAATTAGACAGTGATCTTTTCTATCCTGTTTCACTGAAACATTTAGATACATTTTATAGGCATCCGTCAAATGAAATCTCAGTTTATTTTTGAAGTAAACACATCTTTCTCAAAGAAAAACTATTTTAGGATTCCTAGAGTAAATCTTTCAATATGAACATATTTCCAGATTTTTATTTGTAATTTGGATCAAGCTTAGAAAGTTGTTTCTTTTATAAAAGATTTTCTAAATTTATTTGGAATTAACAGATTATAGGTGTTAAGATTAAATTTACTAAGAGACAAAAAAAAATCCTTAAGAGATCAAATTAGGAGCAAATATATTTTTTGAAATGAATTAAACTGTTGAATAATACACCAGGAAGTAAGTAATCTGTATTATACGTAATGGAAAAATGTAAACCATGTAAGTTTTATCAGTGAAAGAAGTGTTTTCAAAAAATATATGATGAGAGAAGAGCATAAGAGTAATTGTACAACATAATAGAACCTCAGAATTAAGTGGGACTTGAAAGTTTATCTTGTTTGATCAACTATGTGATAGTCAAACTCCTACTTCACCATCCCTTGCCAAGTTGTTATCTAGCCTATGCTCTTTAGTATTGCCTAGGATGTGGAGCATAGTACATTCCAGGGAAGCCCATTTTATTTTTTGATAAATGTAATCAATAGAAAAATGTTTAAGCAAACTAAAAATAAAACGTTTTCTTCTACTTCCTATTAATTTGCATTAGTTACCTCTTTTTTTTAAATTTTATTTTATTTTTAAACTTTACAATATTGTATTGGTTTTGCCAAATATTGAAATGAATCCGCCACAGGTATACATGTGTTCCCCATCCTGAACCCTCCTCCCTCCTACCTCCCCATATCATCCCTCTGGGTTGTCCCAGTGCACCAGCCCCAAACATCCCATATCGTGCATCGAACCTGGACTGTCAACTTGTTTCATACATGATAGTATACATGTTTCAATGCCATTCTCCAAAATCTTCCCACCCTCTCCCTCTCCCACAGAGTCCAAAAGACTGTTCTATACATCAGTGTATTAGTTACCTCTTAAGAATTTGTTGAAAAAATCTGAGGTAATAAACTATCTATTTCTTTATTTACTCAGAGAAACTCACCTGGCAGGTAGAAATACAGAACCAGATCTTCAAGAGATGCTGCTGCTGCTGCTAAGTCGCTTCAGTAGTGTCCAACTCTGTGTGACCCCAGAGACGGCAGCCCACCAGGCTCCCCCTCCCAGGGATTCTCCAGGAGAGAACACTGGGATGGGTTGCCATTTCCTTCTCCAACACATGAAAGTGAAAAGTGAAAGCGAAGTCGTTCAGTCGTGTCCGACTCTTTGTGACCCCATAGACTGCAGCCTACCAGGCTCCTCCATCCATGGGATTTTCCAGGCTAGAGTACTGGAATGGGGTTCCACTGCCTTCTCCATTCAAGAGATGAGTTAGAGCTAAAGGAGTCATTTAAATTGATGTGAAGTCATGAAACTATAGAATTTGTAATAATTACTACAAGGAGAAAATGTTAGAGGACTTTATAGGACTTAAAAATTATTTCTGAAATATTCAAAATATTTAAGCTAATTTTCATGGAAATCTCCAAGGGACCACATTTGAAGTTCTATATGTGTCCTCAATGTAATTTCAGATCAACTGCAGCATCATAGAGGAATATCATTTGGTATCAACGAAAGAAGCTGGAGAGCCAAAACAATACATTTAGATGTTTATAAGTCAAATCAAATTTCCCATGGTCTTTGAATTTTTGATCTCTAAATGATAACATGAATATGGAGTGAATATTGTTATATCAGACTGGTTTCAATATAAACCTGATGAAAAATGCTTTCCCCAGCAACTATGGGACAAGATAAAAGGCTTTAATATAATCATGTTCTCAAAATCACAGATAGTGAAAATCTTAAATAGAACTTTGCATTTTAGGGATAGAACAAGAATGTTATAAAACACTGAATATAAATAAATGTTAGTAATTCCTAAAGTGACTTATATAAAAAAAAAATTATTTTCCTGAATTTGGCTACCTCCCCTATATCACTCTGCTTGGTTACTTAGCCACACAGCTCCTTTTAGCTTTTATGTTGTTGTTTTCTTCAATCACTAAGTTGTGTCCAACTTTTTGCAACCCCATGAACTGCAGCATGCTAGGTTTCCCTTTCCTTCACTATCTCCCAGAATTTGCTCAGACTCGTCTCCACTGAGTCCAGATGCCACTCAATCATTTCATCCTCTGTCACCCCTTCTTCTCCTGCCCTCAGTTTTTCCCAGCATGAGACTTTTCCAGTGAGTTGGCTATTTGCATCATGTAGCCAAAATATTGGAACTTCAGCTCCAGCATCAATCCTTCCAATGAATATTCGGTGTTGGTTTCCTTTAGGATTGACTGGTTTGATCTCCTTGCCCTCCAAGGGACTCTCAAGAGTCTTCTCCAGCACCACAGTTTGAAAGCATCAGTTCTTCAGCACTCAGCCTTCTTTATGATCCAACACTCATAACATACATGACCACTGGAAAAACCATAGCTTTGATTAGATGGACCTTTGGTAGCAAAGTGATGTCTCTGCTTTTTAATATGCTATATTTGCCATAGCTTTTTTTCCCAAGGATCAAGTGTCTTTTAATTTTGTGGCTGTAGTTACCATCTGTAAGGATTTTGGAGCCTAAGAAATAAAATCTGTCACTGTTTACACTTTTTCCCCATCTATTTTCCTTGAAATAATGGGACCAGATGCCATGATCTTGGCTTTTGTATGTTGAGTTTTAGCCAGCTTTTTCTCTCTCTTCTTTCACTTTCATCAAGAGGCTGTTTAGTTCTTCTTCACTTTCTGCCATTAAAGTGTTATTATCTGCATAGCTGAGGTTTTTTATATTTCTCCCATCAGTCTTGATTCCAGCTTGTGATTCATCTAGTCTGGCATTTTGTATAATGTACTCTGAATATAAATTAAATAATCAGGGTGACATTATACAGCCTTGAATTACTCCTTTCCCAATATTGAACCTGTCCTTTGTTCCATGTCCATTTCTAACTGTTGCTTCTTGTCCTGCATACAGGTTTCTCAGGAGACAGGTAAGTTGGTCTGATGATATTCATATCTCTTTAAGAATTTCCCAGTTTGCTGGGATCCACACAATCTTGATGACAAGATTAGTGTACTCAATGAAGCAGAAGTAGATTTTTTTGTTTGGAATTTCCTTGCTTTTTCTATGATCCAGCAAATGTTGGCAATTTAATCTCTGGCTCCTCTGCCTTTTCTAAATCCAACTTGTGATCTGGAATTTCTCAGTTCATGTGCTGCTGAAGCCTAGTTTGAAGGATTTTGAGCATAATCATGCTAGCATGTGAAGTGAGTGAAATTTTATGGTAATTTGAACCTTCTTCGGCATTGCCTTTCTTTGGGATTGGAATGAAAACTGACATTTTCTAGTCCTGTGGCCACTGCTGAGTTTTCCAAATTTCCTGGCATATTGAGTGTAGCACTTTCACAGCATCATCTTTTTAGGATTTGAAATAGCTTAACTGGAATTCCATCACCTCCACTAGCTTTGTTTGTAGTGATGTTTCCTAAGGCCCACTTGACTTCACATTCCAGGATGTCTGGCTCTAGGTGAGTGATCACACCAAGGTGATTATCTGGGTCACGAAGATCTTTTTTTGTATAGTTCTGTGTTTTCTTGCCACCTCTTTTCAATGTCTTCTGCTTCTATTAGGTCCATACCATATCTGTCCTTTATTGTGTCCATCTTTCATGAAATGTTCCCTTGGTATCTCTAATTTTCTTGAAGAGAAAGTCTTTCCCATTCTATTATTTTCCTCTATTTCTTTGCATTGATCACTCAGGAAGGCTTTCTTATCTCTCCTTGCTATTGTTTGGAACTCTGCATTCAGATGCTTATATTTATCCTTTTCTTCTTTTCTTAGCTACTTGTAAGGCCTCCTCAGACAACCATTTTGCCTTTTTGCATTTCTTTTTCTTGGGGATGGTTTTGATTACTGCCTCCTGTACAATGTTATGAAACTTTATCCATGGTTCTTCAGGCACTCTGTCTACCAGATCTAATCCCTTGAATCTATTTTTCATCTCCACTGTATAATCATAAGGAGTTTGATTTAGACCATACCTGAATGGCTTAGTGGTTTTCCCTACATTCTTCAATTTAAGTCTGAATTTTGCAATAAGGAGCTAATGATCTGAGCCACAGTCAGCTCCCAGTCTTATTTTTGCTGACTGTATAGAGCTTCTCCATCTGTGGCTGCAAAGAATATAATCAGTCTGATTTCAGTATTGGCCATCTGCTGATATCCATGTGTAGAGTTGTCTCTTGTGCTGTTGAAAGAGAGTGTTTGCTATGATCAGTGCATTCTCTTGGCAAAACTGTTAGCCTTTGCCCTGCTTAATTTTGTACCCTAAGGCCAAACTTGTTTGTTACTCCAGGTGTCTCTTGACTTTGTACTTTTGCATTTTAGTCCCCTATAAGGATAAGGACATCTTTTTTTGTCCTACTAATTTATCTACTTTTATGTTATATCTATTAATAAGTCTCCCTTCACATTTCTGTTGTTAGTCAGTGTTTTGTGTGTGTGCTGTGTGCTCAGTCATGTCTGACTCTTTGTGAGATCATAGCCCATTAGGGCCCTCTGAACATGGAAGTTTCAAGGCTAGAACACTGGAGTAGCTTGCCATTTCCTACCCCAGGGATCTTCATGACCCAGAGATCTTACATCTCTTCCACTGGCAGGCCAGTTCCTTAAAACAGTGTCATCTGGAAGGCCCCGCTCAATGTTTAGTTGATTACTATATCTATAAATCTGTCCTTTTTTAATGTTAAAATTGATGTTTTGTGTGTGCTTCTACATTTGGAAATCTCAGCATAGATATATGATTGCATGGGTGCTAATTTTTTACCTTCATACAAACGAAATTCTCTTCTTTCTCAGATAGTAATCTGAATTTTATTTCTTCTAATGGTTGGTATTTTTAAGAACTTGGTGAGTGGGAAATGTTTATTATAAATGTTATTTTAGCAAATTTTTAAAATAAGAATAAAAATTAGATAAACATTTGCGGCAGAGCTAAGATACCATTCACTGTTTTTAATGATGACAAGATTATCAAACAATGTGGAACTGATGATGCTATAAATTTACTCCCCTCTAAAAATATAATTAAATACCTTCTAGAAATCTTCACCAAAAATATAAATAAAAGATAAGGATTTTGTATATTTAAGCATGTATTTTAATGTGATGTGCACTTAATATTTTCAAAGGATAATTTGAACAAACACTAATTTTCTTATTTCTTGATTTGATTGGATATTTTTATTGAAAAGGTAGTGATGAGATGTCTCTTATGGTTAACACAGTGACAGAGTGTTTGCTAACTGTCCCAACTCCCTCTCATTTTGAAATACTTTATGACTGATTTTGTAAAATTTCATTTGAAATGCCATGAAAAATACACAAAATATGTCTACACATGTACAAATGACCCACATCTGTATGTGTTTCTGTATTTGTGTGAATTAGGATATAAAATTGGAAATTAATGGATTCTTTATAAAATATTTGAATTGTTTTGTCTCTAAAATTATCTTATTTCTAAAAGGGAAGGCATACCTAGTTTTAAAACTATAATATAACAAGGGCTTCCCAGGTGGCAGTACTGGTAAAGAACCCACTTGCCAATGCAGGAGACATAAAAGATATAGGTTCAATCCCTGGATTGGGAAGACACCCTAGAGGAGGGCATGGCAACCTACTCCAGTATTCTTGCCTGGAGAATCCCATGGACAGAGGGGATTGGTGCATGACAGTCCATAGGGTCACAAAGAGTCAAACACAACTGAAGCAACTTAGCATACACATAGTATAACAAACAAAATAGTTATCCATAAAATATTAAAATTCAGACATATATCTTAAATTCTCTTTTATTGATATTGGATGATAATATTCATGGTTTTGAAAACTCTTGAAACACTCATGCCACAAAGGATCAGAAGATAATTTTTAGAAACTGACCTTTCTCTGGCTTAAGCCAATGCCCTGGAAAAATAACTCTGTTCAACAATAGGTTGACATCACCTGCCCATGTGCAAGTACTTTCTATCATTTATAAAACAAACAAAAAAAAGGGTATCATGATTTTAAAGTACTAGTATCTTTTAGCTCTTATGCCAAAACATATAAAAATTCAAAATATCCAAGTCTGGAATACTTTTAACATTCCTTAGAGTCTTTAGCAATGTAGTTTAAGAAAAGGGTTTTTCTTCTTTTTCTGGAAGAAAAAGATATAGTGTTGGCTCATGGAAATTCAAAGACACAAACAAATATATAGACCTCATGGGAAACATAATTGGAAATTAGGCCAGACTTCATCTGTCTCAGGGTCCAAATGGCCTTCCAGTTACCTACCTCACTTCCCATCTGTTCTGTACAATAGCCAGAATAATTCTTAAAAATGTAAGCCTGATATCATCTTCTGGTAAGCCTCACCTCTCTAGGTAAAAGCTAGCATTCTGACACAAGTTCACAAGCCCTGTGTGATCTTCTCACTCTCTCCGTATCTGACTTCAGATCCTATTGCCAGCTCTCTTGCTTTCACTATACAAGGCAGTTTTCCCCCTTTGCTGTTGCTTTGATTCATCAAGCACACATTTGTTTCAGAGCTTTTGTACCTGCCTTGCACTCTGTCCAATATCCCTTTTCCACAAATATCAGCATGGCTGGCACCATCATTGGCATACAAGTTTCCATTCAAAAGACACATGATCAAATATCCCTGCCCATTTCCCCAGGTAGCATTTCCCCCATTACTTTTAAACTGCATTCCCTGCTTTGTTTTTGCTTCTACAGTTTTTTCAACTAATGAAATATAATTTATATGCTGGTACATATTTACCATCTCCCACTACAAGAATAAGCTTCACAAGAACAGGGACTTTGTTTTAGTTATTGTGGTATTCCTAGCACCTAGAACAGTGCCTAGTACACAATGGGAACTCCATATGAATGTATTAGAGGAATTAAGAGAACGAATGGTTTCTCTAATCTCTACTTGTTTTTGAGTCTGCACCGTGTTTTTTTCCC
Organism: Bos javanicus; assembly: GCF_032452875.1. Taxonomy (NCBI): domain Eukaryota; kingdom Metazoa; phylum Chordata; class Mammalia; order Artiodactyla; family Bovidae; genus Bos; species Bos javanicus. The sequence continues at coordinate 102,130,924 of NC_083868.1, read as the reverse complement.
TTATGCTAAGCTTCTTTCTCTACATCAGCTAACACATGGTTCTTAATTGCTGTGTGGCCTTTCAGCTGCAGTGTTCTCCACCAACTGGCAGCTTCTCCCTTTTACTTTAGTTCAAATTCCTCAAAATCTAATTGGACAGGTTTCTATTTTTCCCATAAGTTTCTGGCCCATCTCTGGATGTCTTCTTTCTTCAGGCATATATTCCTGGTCTAATAAGGCTGAGTATGGATGACTAGATGTGAGGAGATGTGGGCAGGCAACCAGGCAACACAAATATGTCTAGTACAAATAACCATTACAACTACATCAGCAACAGTGCTCTTCCCTGTCCCAAGTCTTGCTCATGTGTCTGATATCACTCTTCAGTTCAAGGCTCCTATGTTCTGCCCTGTGTCCTTGATCAAATGACTGTTCTAGGTATTTTTGTTGTTGTTGCTGTAATATTTTTTTGTTAGATATAACCATGCATCTATAAAACCTCTATGATATGTTTCTGCCTTGATCCTAAAGGCAACAAAATGCACTCCCATGCCTATCAGGCCGTTCCACTCATGTTTTTGGACAATAAGCAATAAAACTCAAGTGTGTCTACATAGAACCTATCGTAGACACACCCTAAGGTGACCCTCAGTGTGTAAATACCCTTACATAACTCCCTCTTCTTTAGTATAACTAGAACCTATGACTTGCTTCTACCCAATAAAAAAAAAAAAGAAAGATATTTGTAGATGTAATTAAAGTCACAAATTAGTTGATCTTGAATTCATTGAAAGGGAGATTATTCTGAGTCAGTCAGACTTACTCAGGTGAAAGTCTAAAAGAGAGACTGCTGCTTCCCTGAAATGAAGACGTGTTTTCCTGGTGGCCTTGAAGAAGTCAAGGAAATGAATTCTGCCAGTAACCTGATTTAATTTAGAAACATTCTTCCCCAATCAAGTCTCTAGACAAGAATATGGCCCAGTTGATACCTGCATGCAGCCTGTGAGACTCTGAGCTGGGTACTCATCAAAGTTTTGTCTTTGGATGGCTGCCCTACAAAACCTGACAGGTAATACATTTAATTTGTTGTTGTTGTTACACAGAACACTAACACAGACCTTTTATCTTAATTCATTGTAAAAGACAGATGTTTAGACTCCACATGTTGCTTTCATTTTTAGACTCCAGTGTGTGACTTTGACTTGGACCTTTTTGCTTTCTATAAGTTTTACATGCTAAATTGAAATAATTGACTTCCTTAGTATACTTCTATTTGGGGACTTAGTCTTTCCCTATATTTTTCTCTTGTCTCAATGTATTGAGATTAATTTTAGACCTTCTTTCAGGGGACAGCACATGATTATAATACTTTTTTTCTCCTTCTAGCCACATAATCTTCTCTTTTGCATGCAGCATCCATTTTCTATCATTTGTAGCTTTTGGTGATGATGTAGATAGGCAGAGTAACTCTGGCTATGAAATTCATACATCTACTCTTCTCATTAATATCTCTTTTTTTTCTATTTATGCATGTAAATTTATATTTTAATGAAGTCATTCTTGAGATTCTGGGGATTTTTTACATAAAGAATGATTTTGTAAGTTCAAAATATTTATCAGGGGAAACTTTATCCTCTAATTTATCTCTTTCTTACATTTACATTTTCATGTATAAAATTTTACTTGGTAAAAGTTAGGCATATCTGTGTTTGGTCAGTGCTTATTACTTTATTATTTGTAAATTTCCAAGCCTTATTTTTCTGCTTGTTGTCTTAAACTATATATTTCAGTGTCTTGTCGTCTAAGAGTTCTGTGCAACACTAACCATAGTGCAACATGTAAGTCATGTAATTTAGGAATCAGTTAACTAATATGTTTTCATATTCCACAATAGTAGGAGTTGAAGATATACAGACATGAAGAGTTAACATTCTTTTTTAATCTCATCAGCACATAAATTTTTAGAAACTTTACAAACCCACAGAAATTATGGCTTGATTATTTGGTACATGCTCTATTTAAAAGAAAAAAAAATCTAATTTTTCTTAAGAATATGTTTAATGGCATGCCTTTGAAAAGCCAGTACGTTCATTTATCATACATACATAAATAAAAATTAAGATGAACTATTGATGAAACAAATTTATTCTCTGTTTACCCTGACAGAAATTCTCAAACACTGATTTGAAATTGAAGTGTTAAGAATTTCTATTTCCCACAGGGGTCTCACAGAGTATATAATCAAGCTCTAGTCCACATTTGCTTGGAAAACTATAAATCACTGTAGATGTGTCTATTACTAAATAGTTTAAAAGTCAAATTTTAATTTTAAAGGAAAAGTGAAATACCAAATCATGATGCTTAGCGGAAGTAGGACTAGTGGTTGGATGGGGATTGTGGATGGTGATGCATATTCATTTTGATCTGTAGGGAGTAATGAAACATCCAATAATCACATTTCTAAATGCATATCACAGTAGATAAGACTTTAAGTGCTCCATTCAATTAATTAATTAAGCTTATATCTCATTCAGGTATACAAATTATCCTCTTTAAGGGAAAGAAGCTTAGGGAGATATTTAGAGGGAAATTAATTCAAAGAGCTTTTGTTGAAATATTAAAGTCATATGAACACCTTATCACATGTGCTTGAACTGAAACTGGTTTTCCTTGTTATCATTCTCAAGTCAATATATTGCATTGATAAGGAACACACTAAACATTTCCAGAGGTAAGTTTTGTAATTTTTAAAGTAGCACAGCATGTTTAACATGCTTACATTATGTTAGTTCAGAGGCATATATTTCTCTTTTGAAAAGCTGCCTTTGAGTTAGCTACTAAAATATTGAAAATTTCTGATAGTAGCCAGTGTTGATTATTTTCTTTTGAGATGAGACAAGAAGAAGCAATTAATTTGGCATCTCTTGATATTTGTACCTAAAAGAAATAGAAGTTTTCACTTTATTGTGATGTGTAAAAGAAAGAGAATGCTCATAGGGAACAGAATGAGACTCTCCTACATTTTTCTGTCTTTTAAAAAAATGTTCGCAGGAAACTGTATAGAACGGTATGCTTATTTAACAAAAACTTTGCTGTCGTTTTTGTTACACCTAGTAGTTTTAAGCTTGCTGTGGCTGCCTAAAGACGCCTCCAGATGGCGCCCTAGTGCTCGTTCTCTCCGCCCAGTGGCCGACGGAATACCACCAGCTGCCAGGGAGAACGAGCTTGGAGCTAGCGGCAGGGCTTAACCCGGCGAAGCTCTGAGATAGGTTGCTGAAGGATTCCGGGAGGCAGCTGCAACAGGGCATCACTCACTGTCCAGGCATATCCGTTTCTGAGTGCAAAAGGAAGAACTTGAGCGAGCGGCAATTGGAGTGAAAATTGCTTTGTAGTATCTAAAAGCAGCATGGATCGTGGGCAGCTGAGCTGGTACGTGCAAGAGAAACTACTGAATGGAATTGTGCTGGGTAGGAACCCATCTGATTATTCTTTGTGTACCAAACGTTCTCTGTCCTGAATTGTGCTTATGTGTATACCCTCATTTCATTTTCACCTGGATCATGGGGGCTTGGGATAACAATCTTTAATTTTTCCAACATGATATAATAAAAGCTTTACAGAACATTGTTTATTGATAAAATATGACCCGAATCATGGTCTCAAGAAACACATGACAGTGGCACCAAAATACTTTTATATTTCTTTGTTAGAGGGGAAAAAGAGGAAAGTAAACCTAAACCATATTACCATGTAATTTTACCAGATTGACTTCTAAAAACCAAAAAATATTTATATTTAACTACCAGGGATTAAATATTAAATCACTTTTACCTGTAGGTGTAGGCATAAACACACCTGTAAAATATGAGTGATTTTCACATCTGTGTGCCAGAGAGAATGTTGTGTAACTATGAAAACAATGAAGATGGAAAATATGTGTTTTGTGTGTAATTTTGTGTAGTCTAATATGCCATGTAAATGTGTGTTGTGTATGTGTAGTCAGTGGCATGCATATGTGACTCTGTTGCAGAAATATTGCACAGTTATAAAAAAGAATATGTTGGATATTAGATGGATTTTTGCACCTTCACATACACACACCAATTTCTAGCTAGATAACTTAGTATGAAGATTATCTATTGAAAAATATTAAATTTAAAGAATGTACTTGTTTCACTGTTTCGTTCAGTTGTGTGCTTAGTTTTTTGTGCTTTTAAACTTTGGGGAAATGTTTTTTTATATTTTGAACAGGAAATATTGGCTGACATGATTATATGAAAAGAGGATACATAGATATATAAATTCAGGTTCCCTAGAGTTGAGATGGCCAAAATGCACAAAAACTCTGAAAACTTTAGAGTTCTAACTAAGAGTTCATATTAGAAACTAGCCAGAAAATGAATGATTCAAAAGTTCAGAATTAATTTGGAAATATCAGACGCCGAGTTGCTGAGGTTTTACTGTTAGTATTAATACTCTAAAACTAATGTTAGACCACTTATAAACTTGTATGTATTCCCTTGTAACAGATGTGTAAAGTGAATCAGATACTGAATTTTATGTGCTGCCATTGCAAATATAACACAATTCAACATAAAAAAATGAATTGAGTTAACTATGTAAGATAATATGCTAAAAAAGAAAAGCCTGAGATGCCAAGAAAAGTTAGAGGCAGTTCCTGCCCTCAAAAAGTGGTCAGTCAAATGACCAGGATGGGCATATATATGAATATGAGTACCCAGTAAATTACAAATCAAAATAAACGCTACTAGAGAACAGTATGCACAAGGTGTATAGCATTTAAGTGGAGGGAAAAATTGGACTTAGGGGTTTAGTAGAGACCACATTGGAAGGCTCTCCTCTCAAGGCATGGACAGAAAGAGCAATTTTGGTGGGTGAAAATGATAATGTCCTACCACACATTTCATTTGTGTTGGGCTCTGCCTTCTCCATTGGTCTTAGATGTGAGCAGTAAGAGATCATATCATACAGGTGGGTGAGGCAGTATTGGGGATGGCCTTGAACATTGGGCTGAAAATTTTGGATTTTATCACTAGTTTGTGCCCAGTGCCACTAACAATATAGGCATTCAGTACTCTTCTAGAAACACTGAGGGCTGTGCATAACAGTGAGAGCCAATATGAGATTTTTACAGTAATTTTGTAATTAATTTATTGTGTATCTACCATATTGGAATATAAGTTCCAAAACACAAAGTCTTTCAGTATTATATCCAGAGAACCTAGAAATTTCTTGAAAAGTGTTTATCTACCATAATAAATGAATGGTAGAAGGAAGACAAGGCCAGGTTTATTTATTATTTACATGTAGATTTCCTAACATTCAGCAATGATTAACAACCTCAAGATTTACCAAGCTCTTTGGAGCTGTTGTTCTAGTTGATTGCTTTCATGGCTCAAGTAAGGCAGAGCAAGTTAGAATAGTGGCTAGGATAGCCACTGTTGATGTTTAATCTTACTCTGTCTTTAACCTCTTACATGAATAGTCTTGCCTTTATGGTTTTAAAAGTGTTATTAAGACAGTTATAAACTGTATAATTATTCAGGCAGAATTCACCAGCTCATCTTTATATCTCTTCAGTAGAGATAGAGTAGATATATAATACATGTTAAAGCAATAAATTTAAGGAAACAATTGAAGAGTTTGAGGACTGTTTTTTTGCATCCTATAATAAAAGCTTCTCTTCTTACACAAAGATCAAATATTTGGTTGTCCATAACATAGTTTAGGTCATACTCTCTACAGCTCTTTTACAATTGTAGGAGTCCAAAGTAATTTCTTGGGAGATCCTTAGGTATTTGCTTACATAGTTTTGGGGAGCACTGAGGTAACATTCTTGGGGTCCCAGCCTTCACACACAGGCTGTCCTTTTCTTTGTCTTTGTGTAATGATATCTATACCTTGTATGGAGAGTGATAGGCATATGTAAAGAAAAAGTTGTGTCATTTGAAAAGATGACACTAAATGAAAATAAACATTGTAAAGAAACTTATAAATGTTATCTACTTAAATTATAGATAGATGTATAGTGTCTTACAAATAAAGAGGCTAAAAAACAATGTCACTGAATCCACAGCATTAAAAATTATACAAAGACCTGGAATTTCCCCTTTTGTCCAAGACAGACCTCTCTTCTGTGATGATGATATTTTTGTTTTAATTTGATTTTATATAATGTCTCCAAAATCATGCAAGAGTGTAATTCTTCAATTAAAAAATTGTTGGAATTTTTTAAGTGTCAGTTGAAGTGAGGAAGCAGAATTTCTCTGTGAGCTAATCTGCACAGAGTCAGGCGCCTTCTCTCTTCAGTGTCAGAAAGACACATTTCCACACCATTCCTTGGAGTTGGATCCGCTGTTACTGTTTTATTTTTAATCCATATGAGAAGAAGTAGTAAGATATAGTGACCCAAGACTTTCACCTTATTTTAAGCCTTGGAGCTTGGCTCGACTAGAGACTAACGGCTTAGAGGAAGCATACCTTGTTCAAATAAAGCTAAAAATTCAGCTTCAGAGAAATATACTGCAGTGAGTACTGCAGGATTTCCCCCCTAGTGGTTGAATTAAAGCTGCTGTTTCTTGTAACAATTGAAATATACTTTTCTTGGCATGTTGGAAATAGTTTGGTGAAGATTCTCTAACATACATTTTTAAAAACTTATTTCAGGAGAGCACATTTTTTTAAATTTATTTAAGTGATCATTTTGAAAGATACGTTGCCTTGAAAAATATACTAGATGCTTTCCTTTATTTGGAAAACTAGGGATTCAAAAAACACAGATACAAAATATATATAAATAATAGAAAACTGTGCTACTGGATCCCATGTTATGCTCCTCTTTCTTACTGTAGAGAAAAGTTTTCTTCCTCTGGTGTCCTGATATTACTCTTTTCTGTGGTCAGTGCCCCAAATCATTTTAAGATGATTTTTAGCTTTTCCAACCATAATGCAAACTCCTTAAAGAAAGGAAATAAATCCTGTGTTTCCTTTGAATCTTCCTATTTCACACTACCAGCCACAAACAGCACTGAAGTTTGTTTACTTGATGATTAAGTAAAGATGAAATTCTTTTTTTCATACAAATTCAAATAAGTGATTGTAGTCATATAGAAGTGACTTCTAAAAGGCAAAATGGAAATCTTTCTAGACTCTGTATACTGGGGCTATATCTGACACACCACAGCAGAAAAAGAAAGTTCCTTCTCCTCAAATAAAACTTTGAAATGAGACATCTTTTTAAAAAATAATATTTGAAATATGAAGATATCTATAAAGGCCCCAAACTTACCTTGACTCAGTAAAGTTATTTATATCTGGAATAGATACCTTCTGGCATGCCTGTGTCTCTGGGATGTTGTGTAACTACAAGTAGTCAGAATTGCTAAAAGTTCAAGCAAATCAGAAGAGTTCCTAACAGCAGAAATTAACCTTATGGAACCTTAGAAGTTTTGACATGCTTTAGAACCATTCCTGGGGGAAAAAAAAAATCATGTGCTTTTATAATCAGTATATTTATGAGCATACAGCAACCTGCCACCAAGATGTATAAAAATGAGAGTTAGTAGCATCAAACTTCTATTTTAGAAAGTGCTAAAGCAAAGTAACAAAAGATCTGTGGCTGTTTCATTAACAGAAGTGAAGAACTTCTCTTCTGTCTCTGGAACAAAGACTAACAGAAGAGCCCTTAGTTACTAAGATGTATTTTTTCTGGTCTCAGGCTCATTAACGATGGAAGTAGGAGGGATAGGGTATAAAGCAGCAGCTGCAGCAGTGGGCACTCAGATCATTTTTCACCTGGCATAAAGTTAACGCTGGCATCTCCAGAGTTCCAGCACAGAACGCCAGGGAGCAAATGCCAGCTGATTGTTGTTCCTCACCAGCTTGCTGGCTAACTCTAGCTCATCCTTCAGATCTCTACTGAAGGGCTGCTTCCTCCAGTTTGCTTTGTCTGACCTCTCTAGAATACACTTAACACCGTTCTCGCTGTTAGTATGGGCTCATATCCTCATGGTTGACATCCCACTTCATGCTCAAAGACCTGATAGCCCTTCTTATTAGACTAAAGGCAAGAGCTGAGCCTTGAGCAGTATTGCTCAGTGTCTGTGTTTGGCTTACAATAGGCTGGTTAATATTTATGAATATTGTCTGTTGCCTGATGGTTTCATTAAACCATGTGTAGGCTTCGATGTCAGTAAATGTTGCATCTGACTCTCAGTGTCACGTGTAAGGTGAGGAGTAACTCAGCTTCTTAGTCTCCAAATCCTCATGTACTATCTAGGGCAGTGGTATTCCTGCCTCTTAAAGGTGGTTGTTAAGGTTAAAAATAGTATCTGGTATTATTATTATTATCATTATTATGTTATGATCATTTTCTTCTGGGCTTTCTAAACATTAACTGATTTAATCCTCAAATGAAAAGGCTTATCAAGTTGATACTATTATCATTCTATTCTATATAAGAAATAGAGACACAGAAAGGTTAAATTACTTGCCTAAGGTCACAGAGAGGATAATTTAAAAAAAAAAAAAAAAGGAAAAGAACAGTGCCCAGAAGAGAGCGAATACTGCCATTTTATTTTGGGAAGGCTGATTCTCATGTAAATGAAAAATTATCCCACACAGTTAAGAACAGTTTGTTCCCTGATTTCAGAGCCTTCTGTTGCAGATATTTTATTTGTAGAATTCTCACGGAAGCCAAATATGGTCAGAGGAAAATTAATGTGTATAATCTGAGAGAAGATCCTTATCTTTTATTAAGTATTTTACAGTATTGGGTATAACAGAAACTAAAGAAACCCTTGTAAGAAATGTATTTTTGTTGTGGATGCCAGGATAAAAAGAAGCAAGTGATTGCATGGCCTATTCTAATATTTTGAAGCATTTCTTGTTTTATTTATAAATAAATAAAGTTGTTGATGGACAGGGAAGCCTGGCATGCTTCAGTCTGTGGGGTCACAAAGAATCAGACATGACTGAATGACTGAACTGAACTTACTTATAAATTTTATTTTAATAATGTTTACTTTTTCTCTCTGTAAAATGTACACATATTTTATAGAAAATGTGTAAAATCAGAAAAGCTACAAAGAAGAAAACAAAAGTAATACATAATTACTAAACCCAAAGATAACTACTATTACTACATTGATATATTTCCTATCTTTTGAGATAAGTGCCAATATATATGTTTATGTATACACATGCGTGTGTACATACAGTTTCAAATGAAATAATGTAATGTAATTCACATCTTATTTTATGCCTATTATTTTGACAGCAGTTCTCTAAAAATTATAATATTTAGTGCTTGTATATTATTAAACAGTGTGGCTCACCTTATAATTTTAATTAATAATTTCTCTTTCTTTGATAGTCTCCTAATTTTGGAAATTCTATTGTTTCCAATTTTAGCCTATTTAAACAGGCTTGTTATGGTGGTTTACATAACAGATGTACCTCCCAAATAATCATATTTAGATGACTCATTAACATAAGGTTGTTAAAAAGTGGTAATGCATTTCTACTCATAAGTAAAGAAGCTAAAAGAAGACTTTTAAAATGGGCTCATGCTTAAGGAGATTGAAAAAGGGAAAAAATGGAATTGTAGATGGAAATGGATTAACGTTTCTAAAGTGATCTTGGTATGCTATAAGTTATAAAGGTCAGTATTGTAATCACCACTTTCCTGTGATTTACCTGGGCTCAACAAGGTCGAATGACAAGATCAGGCTGCTGTAGTATCATTACGCGTGTGCGTGCTAAGTCGCTCAGTCACGTCCGACTCTTGGCGGCCCCGTGAACTGTAGCTCTCCATTCTTCTCTGTCCATGGTATTCTCCAGGCAAGGATACTGAAATGGGTTGCCATGCTCCTCTCCAGGAGATTTTCCCCACCCAGGGATTGAACCCATGTCTCTTTAGTTTCCTGCACTGGCAAGCGGGTTCTTTACCACTAGTGCCACCTGGGAAGCCCTCTGGGTAGTATCATTGCCAGGATTCAAATATAAGGCTCACTTTTCGGCCCTTTATCTTTTTCATCCTACCATACAGTCTACACAGCATGCTGGCAGTGTTCATAGCTCCACATAATACTTAATTTCTTTGAGCCTCTGTTTCATTTTGTGTAACATAGAAGCAATGATTCTCACTGCATAGAATTATTGTGATGATTAGTTTGAAAATTATATGGAACTGAGATCTTAAAATATATGTCCTGAGGCTCAGTGTTAGCAATGAGACTGATATGTCATAAAGTACTCTTTCACACTGATAGAACTTGGTAATCTCCTGGGAATTGAGGGGCTGGCAAAAGGCTTGTTAATCCAAATTCCCACGCATGAATCCAGGAGATTCAGTCTGTTATGGGTCACTGTTTTTGTTTTTAACAAGTTCCCTTGGTGATTTTGATGATATTTTATTAAGTGGCAAGCAGAGATATAGGCAACTAGAAAAATGAGGCTGAAGGGAGGATGAAAAGTTTAAAATGAGACACAGAAATTTGACAGTTGTCAGATATTAGTTGAAAATAGATGGAGCCTTCTCCTGAGATCTTCCAGCCCCCAGGGAGAGCATAGCATGTCTGGAAACTGTCAGGATATAAAACCAGCTCAGGGCTTGAAGGCCTCATTTTCCTAGGTAGGTCATTTGAAATACAAAACACAGTAAAGGAGCCTGAAATCAAAAGCAAAATAAAACTCAGTTTGACTAACAGAAATGGTAGACAGTAAAGTTTTATTGAAGTTGGTGGGATATGCTTTAAAGAATGTTGATTTTTAAAGTAAATGCATTGGATCTTTGATGTCTATGTATCATAATCAGACATACACTACCTAAACTGAAAAATCTAGTTTGATTTTTTGATTTGACTTATAGAAAATGTGGTATTTTAAGATTAGGTTTTACCTTCTCTGCATATCCATTGGAGTTTTTCCAGCCTTTCATATTGAGTAGTAATTGATAAAATTGGTCTTGCCTGCCACATGAGGGGAAAAGGCAATGGCACCCCACTCCAGTACTCTTGCCTGCAAAAGCCCATGGACGGAGGAGCCTGGTAGGCTGCAGTCCATGGGATCGCTAAGAGTCGGACACGACTGAGCGACTGCACTTTCACTTTTTACTTTCATGCATTGGAGAAGGAAATGGCAACCCTCTCCAATGTTTTCTCCTGGAGAATCCCAGGGACGAGGGAGCCTGGTGGGCTGCCGTCTATGGGGTCGCACAGAGTCGTACTCGACTGAAGTGACTTAGCAGCAGCTACATGAGGAGCTCCTGGAAGACAGGGTTCTCGATTCATTCAATGAGGGTTTGTAAGAAAAAGTTCTTGAATGAGTTACTTTTAAACCCATATTGTCATTATCTTTAATACCAGATTGAAATATTTTTTAACTTTTAAAACATATTTTTATGGGACACATATATTACTAACTCTTTGAAATGATACCAAAGATTTTAGGACATTTGTTTTTTTCTATTTTGTGTATTGATGTTATATGTAACACCAGTGTTCTTTAAAATTGTGGTTTTTTTCCTCAGGAATTAGTAAACTGCCTGACAGTTTCTTTAAAAATTGTTATTGAAAGTATTAAATTCTTTGTTGTACCTTCAGCTAAAGAAAAATTTTCAGTTGTTCCAAGCAATTTTATTGGTATATTACCAAATAAAAACCTGAATGAAGGCTAGATATTTGACTCATAAGAAGTGATATTCTTAGTTTACCAATAGACTTTTTCTGGTTTAAAATAACCAGTTCTCTATAGTTGTGTTTTTGAATTGGCCCTTAACATATAATCTTAAAATCTTAGAGGGCTAAAGAAAAGCTTAAGAAGTGATTTTCAGGATGATATCAGAATCTCTTCAATATCAAAACACTTTCAAAGAAACTATGCTATAACTTCCCTTGCTTATTCATCACCATGTGTAGCTACTTGCATTGTTGTGAAATTCTTACCTAAACTCTTTCTGAAATCTCTCTTGCTGCTACACAGGCCCACATCCTTTTGCTTGATCTTAGTAGAGACTTAGAATATCACTAGAATCACATGGTTCTTTTAATATGTGTCATTTAAATATTAGAAAGTTATTATCAAAGTCTGCCTTAGCAAGTAATTCAGACAAATGACCTACATCACCTGTGCTCTTCTGACTATTTCCTTCTGCAGAGAATCCAGAGCAGGGTGCTGCATGCTTCACAAGGTAACTACAAGAGGGGCTTTTCCAGGCCTCCTTATTCTTATTTCTAAGTTTTAAAAATGAGTTTCCCTGGTTTAGCTTTATCTAAACTCTTTATTAGTTGTCACTTCTTGCCTTTCCACTCTTGCCCAGCCACAATCAAAAACAAAAAAATGGCAGCTGAATCTTTTAAAAAAGAATCACTTTGAGTATGATTTCATATACTCATGATTTTATATGTAAATTTCAGAGACACCTATCATCACTGTCCTTTAGGCATACAGTATTCATATGCAGAGCATTATCCCAAACATTAAATGGGGTTATAAATAATGCAAAAAAGTAAACCTTGCCCTTGAGGTATATATGTGACAGTAGCAATAACATTACCATTCACTTGCTGTATATTGAATCTTGATAACGATATTGGTGATAGGTAATATTATGAATACACTGGGAAAAAAAAAGAACAAAACTAAAATTGTCTGCCTAAATGATTGTCAGGGCAGAAAAATTTTTCTTTCTGCCCTTCTAGGTTCTTTAGCTGATCTAATAAGTAAGTTGACATAATTTAGATTAATAAGAACAGAATAAATTTATTTTCATATGAGAGTCCCATAAAAATATGGGACCCAAGAGGAATCAGACAGTTGAGGCTTATATGCTATCCTGAGCTAAAAAAAGAAATAGGGTCCCAGGGCTTCAAAGAGGAAGAGGACAATTCACAGCAAAATGAGAAAAACAGGTATTTGATATCAGAAGTTCAAAAAGTTATATTTTGTAATAGCTGTCTTTCTGGCCCAATCCCTCTATTTAAATTCTTTTAGGCAGTTGCTGCTGCTGCTGCTAAGTCACTTCAGTCATGTCCGACTCTGTGGGACCCCATAGACGGCAGCCCACCAGACTTCCCCGCTCCTGGGATTCTCCAGGCAAGAACACTGCCTGTGGGTTGCCATTTCCTTCTCCAATGCATGAAAGTGAAAAGTGAAAGTGAAGTCGCTCAGTCGTGCCCGATTCTTAGCGACCCATGGACTGCAGCCTACCAGGCTCCTCTGTCCATGGATTTTCCAGGCAAGAGTACTGGAGTGGGGTGCCATTGCCTTCTCTGTTAGCAGTTAAGGGAGAGGCAAAAGATTTTCCTGGGTCTGCTGGGTCTTGTTTGCCTTCAGCTCAAAATAATCCAATGCTAAAATGGCACATTTTGGGGTAGCATAATCTGCTCCCCATCATGGTCATGCTGATCATTTCATCTGCTTCCTGAGTAATAACTTTTTGTAGAAGTAAAGACCTATCTTTCAGCTTAGAAATTTGACCTGATGTTTCTGTTCCTTTAGAGTGTACTCATCAGTTATTGCACCATAGTTTTGTCCTACCCAGTTCTAGTTACCAAAATGTCCATGATTTTTCTCATTCTTCTCATTTTGTAAGGTACCTTCTATTCTGACATGTGCACAGATTTTTCAGTTTGGTAAAGTTGTTAAGGTTTCATTAACACTTTCTACACTGAATCTTCTAGTCAATGTCAAATGGAGCTTATTATGTAGATATGTCACATATGGGAAATTAGATTCATTATAGATTAGCTTTGTCAAATTTATGCCTGTTTATTAAAATTGGGTCTAGTTCACTGCAATCAGTTATTCTGAACTATCTGCATGATTTCATAAGTCAGTTTCAGAGGCACTTTACATATGTATTGTTCCATTTTTTGGAATAAATATTTGTCAGCTTTGCAGATAGATTTTTTTCACTGTTCTGTGTTAGAATATTCCTGGAAAATAAAAGTAGTCACCCTAGCCTTAGCCAGTACTATGAAAATGGGCAAATTACAAATGGCCAAGGAGATACAGTACTGAGTTTATGAGCAAGAAAATCCTCATCAATAAGGTAAGGGTATTTTTTTGTCTGGTTTGATGATACATATCACATTGAGAGGGGCTTCACTGATAGCTCAACTGGTAAAGAATCCACCTGCAATGCAGGAGACCCCGGTTTGATTCTTGGGTCGGGAAGATCCCCTGGAGAAGGGACAGGCTACTTACTCCAGTATTCTTGGGCTTATATGCTAAAGAATCCACCTGCAATGAGGGAGACCTGGGTTCAGTCCCTGGTTAGGGAAGATCTCCTGGAGAAGTGAAAGGCTACCCACTCCAATATTCTGGCCTGGAGAAATCCATGGACTGTATAGTCCATGACATTGCAAAGTCAGACACGAATGAGCGACTTTCATTTCACTTCACTTCATCACATTGAGAAAAACAAGAAAAACTAGGTTTGTATAACTATTAGGCTAAATATCAGAAAATGATGCTTTGTGGATTGCTTTCTTTATTTTTAACTTTTATTTACCTCTAGTAAGCAAACTGTAGTGCTTGAGAAATTGCTCTGTTTAATTTTGCCTACAATTCTACTTAACCAGATTAAATTGCTATTTGTGTTTTTTTATTAAGAAACATTGTTGAGGAGGAAGTTTTTTGTATGCCAGGTAGGGAATGAAGTGTTCCAAAATTATTATTTTCAGTAGTTTCCTAGGATCTGATTTAAAAAATTAAATATCAAAACTAATTTATTACAAAGATGAATGTGAAGTGGAGATTAATATGAATAAAATAATTTTATCTAATAAAATACCAGGAAATATGCTTTCTTTAAAAAATGGCAGTGATGATGCAGGTATCTTACTTGACATCTGGGGCTTCTTTTTGATAGGGTAGACTACTAATTTACTACTTTCAAATGCCAGCAAAGTGTGCATGAAGGCCTGTTTTTATGTATTAAAACTGAATAGAATACTTCAAATTACATTGCATAAAGGTTAGGATAAGGCCTGGGAAATAGCAGAAAGGTCTTTACCCCCACCCCATTCTTAATTTATTTTGCTTTTCTTTCTGTACATCACCTTCCTTTGTCTTCACTGCTTTCCTTCTCCATCCCACACCTTGAACAGTTTTGAGTAAAGAAATCCTTGTGTGAAGAACTCCAGTAATTTTAGAACACTGTGAAAATAAGGTAGTGCTGGTGGAATAGGGCTTCCCCCACGGCTCAGCAGATAAACAATCCACTTGCCATGCAGGAGATATAGGAGACCTGAGTTTGATCCCTGGGTCCAAAAGATCCCCTGGAGGAGGAATTGGTAACCCACTCCAGTATTCTTGCCTGGAGAATCCCATGGATAGAGGAGCCTGGCAGGCTACAGTCTGTGAGGTCTCAAAAGAGACAGACACAACTGAGCTCCTAAGCATGCTTGCACAGGTGGGATAGGAGAAGCAACTGAAAGAGTTAACCTACATTTCAAAATACATACATCTGCACCTGCAAGAAGCCTTTTGCCATCAGAGTCAACTCTTTATTATTTAGATAACTCTCTGCTTTACAGAGGTTTGGCTGTAACCCCAGACTTGCTTCTCTGGAACACCTAACTGTTCTTGGCTGCCAGTAGTATAGGGTCTCCTTAGGAAGGATTCAGCTTCAACACAGAGGAAGAGGCTGTTTGAGTACATGTGTGTGAAAGTGTAAATGAATCCAGATTCCAAAGGCAAATATAGAGGGTTTGGGTGCACTGATTTGTGCTTCCCCAAACATGCCTCTTTTTTTACCTTTTAAAAAGACATTTTGAGATGGGTGTACCTTTAAGGTATTTCAATGTAGTATATACTCAAATATATTTCACAAGGTCTTTCTTAGCTTCATGCAAAACATTTATCTATCTGTATGTTCAGTCACTTCACCCTGGTTACACACATTAGATAATCAAATATTTGTTTTCCTTTCAGGGCTACCCTCGTAGGACTGTTACATTTTTAACCTTCCCTGAAGAAATTTTAGCACTTCATAAAAAGAAAATGTACCATACATAGTGATCCTCTCAATCTTCCAGTGGGAGAAGATAATACGTGCTGGCATTATGGATCCCTGAGTTTTGGAAGTATGTATTTGTAAAATCTAAATATTTAAGAATATGACAAAGCAAAACATAAGTATCTGCTAGCATCTTACTTTTGACTGTTGTTGTTCAGTTGTGTCCAACTCTTTGCAACCCTGTAGACTGCAGCATGCCAGGCTTCCCTGTCCTTCATTTTCCAGAGTTTGCTTAAACTCATGTCCATTGAGTCAGTGATGCCATCCAACCATTTCATCCTCTTTTGACTACCAAATGTATAAAACAGTTATAATCACTATAGTAGGGAAGAGACCATTGTACATTTCCTGTTCTTGATGTCTTTCTTTCTGGGAATATCTACTCAAAATTTAAACCTCACCAGAAACAAGATAATGGATTCTCATATAAAGATAGTGTAGTGGGGCATATTTAACGTGAATTCTGCTATCTTTCTCATCCATAGGTGAAAAATATTAGAGCTATGGAACCTTTGTATTTAAAAGGACATTAAAAGTATTACAGTCTAGCATCTAGGGAAGGAGGTAGTATTATGGGATGAAAAGAGAACTTGGGACCAGATTATTTAGCACCTCTCATGTCAATTCGAAGTTTGAGCTTTTATTCATTGGACACTGAAGGCTTACCTGTGGTTTCTGCATGATTTAATAGTGTTACTGCTTTTGTGTTTCAGAAAGATAATCCTGGAAACAATGTGAAGGATGAATTGGAAAAAAATAGTCTTATTGGGAGAAAATGAGAAACCAAGCTAAGTCAGTGGCAGTAATGATGGTAGGAAGGGAAAATATTTAGAAATACATATGAGAAGTAGGTTAACAGACAAGGGAAAATAAGGAGTTAAGGATGACTCTGAGATTTCTAGCTCATGTGACTGGGTAGCTAATGATGCTGTTAATCATAATAGGGAATGGCAACTAAGATTGTTTCAGAGGAGACTTCAGATTTTCCTCAGGCTTCCCTGTGATTCAGATGGTAAAGAATGTGCCTCCAGTGTGAGAGACCTGGTTCAGTCCCTGGGTCAGGAAGATCCCCTGGAGAAGGAAATAGCAACCAACTCCAGTATTCTTGCCTGAAGAATTCTATGGACAGAGAGGCCTGGCAGGCTACAGTCCATGGGGTTGCAAAGTGTCAGACACAACTGAACGACTAACACTTTGAGATTTTAAGGTGAAGATGGGATAATAGGATGGAGATAATGAGTTTTGAATTGGTCATTCTGAGTTTGTTACCTGTGGAAATACATGTAAAGCAGTGTTTCTTAGTTATGGGTACCGTAAACATTTTGGGTAGGATAATTCTTTATTGTGGGGAGCTGCCTTGTGCATTGTAGAATGTTTAGCAAAATCCTTGGCCTCTACCAAATAGTTACAAGCGACACTCCTCTCACTAGTGCCAACCTAAAATGGCTCTAGACTTTTCCAAGAAATCTCTGAGACATGGACATAATTGTCCTCAGTTGAGAGCCACTGAAATAGAGACAACAGGAGGTTGGTGCAATTGTGTGACTGGGATTTAGGATACAGATGAAACTTGAAATCAATATTTGGAATCATCAATAATAGCAATTTAAGCAATGTGAGAAGATGAGACTGTGCAGGGGAAGAATATAGATGACTATATTGTTATCTGTTTTTTGCTTGAACAACTCCAGAGACTGAAAATTCCTAAATTCATGAGATAGACTGAGGCAGCCCATTCTATTTCTAGATACTTCCAATGCTTTCTATTATTACTGTTATGTATTTTTACATATTGAACCATGTTGAGCCAAAACTATTCTTTTTATACCTTTCATCCTTTGGTCCTGTGATACTGTGATTTACATATATATGGTCATTCAGATTATGAAAATATATTTATCATGCACATTTGGTCTTTGTCCAGAGTTCCTGGCTTACAAATCCCCCAAATCCTTGGAATTTCCTGAGCAGTAGAGCACTAAGATCATTTTTTATTATATTTGGTTTTTAGTCCTCAGTTCCTGAAAAGACTTCAGAGTCATAAGGGTGAGAAGAGTGTCTTGTTATATGTAACAAGCCCTTTCACCAACAGTGGGTTTATGTTAATGAAAGGAGGTTTTGGAGGGCGCTTAGAGATAAGGGCTGGTTACCAGGGGAACCAGCCATGGAGTAAAGGGCTGGAACTTTCATTGTCCCTTCTTGATTTCCAGGAAGGGTGATGGGCTAAAGGTAGAATCAACCATCA
Organism: Bos javanicus; assembly: GCF_032452875.1. Lineage (NCBI taxonomy): Eukaryota > Metazoa > Chordata > Mammalia > Artiodactyla > Bovidae > Bos > Bos javanicus. The sequence goes on along the minus strand of NC_083868.1, from coordinate 102,112,655 downwards.
GTGGCCAGTGAGTTAATCAGTTATGCCTACATGATAAAGTTTCCATAAAAACCCAAAAGGGAAGGTGTTTGTGAGAGCTTCCAGGTTGGGGAACCAGAACACTTTGACATGCCACAGTGCCAGGCCCCAAGCTCCACAAGGAAACAAGATCCTATGCACCTCTTCATCTGATTGTTGATTCCTATTCTTTAATATCTTTGGTGATTAATTGGTAATTTAGGGAGCTTCCCAGGTGGCATTAGTGATAAAGAACCCACCTCCCAATGCAGGAGACATAAGAGATGTGAGTTCGATTCCTGGGTTGGGAAGATCCACTGGAGGAGGGCACGACAACCCACTCCAATATGCTTGCCTGGGGAATCCCTTGGATGGAGGAGCCTGGCGTTCTACAGTCGATGTGGCCACAAAGAGTCGGACATGACTGAGTGACTAACACTTTAACTTTCACTTTCTTAGTCAGTAAATAGATTTCCTAAGTTCTTTGAGTCATTCTAGCAAATTAATCAAATCCAGGACGGGAGTCCTAAAAACCTCTGATTTATAACCAGTCTGTCAGAAGTACAGATAAGAGCCTGGACTTGCAGTTGGCATCCTGATTTGGAGTGGTCACTGGAAGCTACAGTTTGTATCTGGCAGGGTCAGAAGAACAGACAACCTGTACTTGCAGTTGGTCTCTGAAGTGGAGGGTGGCCTAGTGGGACTGAGCCCTTAACCTATAGAATATGATCTCCAGGGAGATAATGTCAAATTGAGTTGAACTGTAAGGTACCCAGTTGGTATCCTGAGATTCGTTTGTTGGTGTAAAGAATCTCCCTGTCCCTACATGCATTGGAAATGGTATCAGAACCTGTTTAGGTCTTAATTTTGTTTTCATGGGACACAAAATAAATCTAACAGTGTAAGTCATGTATGAATACTGTCCCTAAATCCCTTCACATATTTTAATATAGCTATTGAATTGATTTATAGTGTAATTCACTATTATTTTGTCCTGCTAAATATCCTTAATGTTTTCAATTTATCTTTATATGTTATATTGTGAGACTTTTACAACATGATCATTATTAGATGGTGATCATTTGAAATATCCTTCATAAGGTATAAACCAGAGAACTGAGCAAACACCATGTTGTCCTGTCCAGTTTCAGTTCAGTTCCGTTCAATCGCTCCGTCGTGTCCGACTCTTTGCAAACCCATGTACCGCAGCACGCCAGGCCTCCCTGTCCATCACCAACTCCCGGAGTCCACCCAAACCCATGTCCATTAAGTCGGTGATGCCAACCATCTCATCCTCTGTCATCCCCTTCTCCTCCTGTCCTCAATCTTTCCCAGCATCACAGTTTTTTCCAAGGAATCAGCTCTTCGCATCACGTGGCCAAAGTATTGGAGTTTCAGCTTCAGCATCTGTCCTTCCAATGAACACCCAGGACTGATCTCCTTTAGGATGGACTGGTTGGATCTCCTTGCAGTCCAAGGGACTGCCAAGAATCTTCTCCAACACCACAGTTCAAAAGCATCAATTCTTTGGCACTCAGCTTTCTTCACAGTCCAACTCTCACATCCATACATGACCACAGGAAAAACCATAACCTTGACTAGACGGACCTTTGTTGGCAAAGTAATGTCTCTGCTTTTGAATATGCTATCTAGGTTGGTCATAACTTTCCTTCCAATTTAGAGGAAAAGAAACCTTCAGTTTCCTGGGTTTAGTGATCGTATTTTTTTTTTTTGTAATTTCTTTATTTTTTTTTAATTTTATTTTATTTTTAAAATTTACAATATTGTATTAGTTTTGCCAAATATCGAAATGAATCCACCACAGGTATACATGTGTTCCCCATCCTGAACCCTCCTCCCTCCTCCCTCCCCATACCCTCCCTCTGGGTCGTCCCAGTGCACCAGCCCCAAGCATCCAGTATCGTGCATTGAACCTGGACTGGCAACTCGTTTCATACATGATATTATACATGTTTCAATGCCATTCTCCCATATCTCCCCACCCTCTCCCTCTCCAACAGAGTCCATAAGACTGATCTATACATCAGTGTCTCTTTTGCTGTCTCGTACACAGGGTTATTGTTACCATCTTTCTAAATTCCATATATATGTGTTACCATACTGTATTGGTGTTTTTCTTTCTGGCTTATTTCACTCTGTATAATAGGCTCCAGTTTCATCCACCTCATTAGAACTGATTCAAATGTATTCTTTTTAATGGCTGAGTAATACTCCATTGTGTATATGTACCACAGCTATTTTTATTCAAATATCTCAAAAGTGCATTAGCTTTTTTTGTCAGCAGCATTATATCACTGTCTCTTTTATTTTGCATGAACTTCCTGTTAAGTCACATTCCATATTATATACCACTAAATTTTTGTTTGTTTCTAACTCAGACATGGATTATATTCATCCTTTTAAAAATACACTCTCCTTTTCACCATTTCCACCTGCCTGTTCATTTTGGATTATGATTTCATCATCCAGCATGTTTTTAATTCCTCCCAGTTTCATGCCATCTGCATAGCTGACCTGCCTACCCCACAGACATATTTACTCAAGACATTAATAAAAATGTGAGTAAGTTTCAGATCAGATCAGTCGCTCAGTCATGTCTGACTCTTTGTGACCCCATGAATCGCAGCATGCCAGGCCTCCCTGTCCATCACCAACTCCCGGAGTTCACCCAGACTCATGTCCATCGAATCAGTGATGCCATCCAGCCATCTCATCCTCTGTTGTCCCCTTCTTCTCTTGCCCCCAATCCCTCCCAGCATCAGAGTCTTTTCCAATGAGTCAACGCTTCGCATGAGGTGGCCAAAGTACTGGAGTTTCAGCTTTAGCATCATTCCTTCCAAAGAAATCCCAGGGCTGATCTCCTTCAGAATGGACTGGTTGGATCTCCTTGCAGTCCAAGGGACTCTCAAGAGTCTTCTCCAACACCACAGTTCAAAAGCATCAATTCTTTGGCGCTCAGCATTCTTCACAGTCCAACTCTCACATCCATACATGACCACAGGAAAAACCATAGCCTTGACTAGACGAACCTTTGTTGGCAAAGTAATGTCTCTGCTTTTGAATATGCTATCTAGGTTGGTCATAACTTTCCTTCCAAGGAGTAAGTGTCTTTTAATTTCATGGCTGCAGTCACCATCTGTAGTGATTTTGGAGCCCAGAAAAATAATGTCTGACACTGTTTCCACTGTTTCCCCATCAATTTCCCATGAAGTGATGGGACCGGATGCCATGATCTTAATCCAGAGTTAATGTGACTACATAGTGCTATGGATTTTCTCTTCAGTGATTTTCCAGCTACCTTTTACTTAAAGGTCTTTTTATTTTTATCGAGTACTATAGAAATAAGACTTATATGGATAGACATTATGGTCAGCTTTTTTTTTCCCCAGACAAAACTTCCAAATGTAATCCTCCTATACAAAATGGTTAAGATAAAATATGTTCCATTTATAAAATGGGATGAAATATCATCATGGGGAAAATGATTTTTATTAAGTGATAAGGTAGTGTTAAGTGATAAAAGCAGGGTACAAATTTGAATACAAAATATGACATCACCATTTATAGACAGAGGTAGATACATACAAATATAGATCTGGTGCTAGATATAGAAGACACCAGAATCTAAAGAATTCCCTCTAATGTGACAATTATGATTGATGTTTTTTCTTATCAATGTTTATAGTCTCAAATGCTATGTAATGAATATATCACCTTTATACACAGAGCATAAATAGTAAAATATGTTTCTACATTATGTAACTTCGAATCACAAAATTAAAAACAGAGAAGTATATTGGATGGCTCTATAGCAAGAAGTGGTGAGTCAGAGACAGGTTGAGTAGTGATTATGCTGGTCTGAATGGGATGAAGACTTAGCACTAAGTGATACAGAAGGTTTTGAAGCAGTAAATTAGCAGAAAACTAAGTTTTTAATTCATCCAAATACATTAATTTCATGTCACACATCACATTTAAAGGAGAAAAAAGCAGTTTATGGACGTTTAAACAGTTTTCCCACTATTAAGTATGCCCAAATAAAAGGTTGATAAAAGAAAAAAAGATGTCTTTTTATTTTTGTAATGAAGCCTGCAGACCTTCAAATATAATTCAGGGATTAATATTTGAATTCAAATTACTGTCTTTAAAAGCCCAAAGAGCTAATGATATTAAATCATCTATCTATGTATTTCTAATTATATTTTAAGTAGGCTGAATCACATATTAAATGTAAAAGCACACTTTCTTATTAAAAAAAAGTAAATGGAAAATTACCAAAGACATTTTCTTTGTAATTTGGGAGATGAAGGAGATAGATAATGCTAACCATTAGGTATGTTGTTGCAAATGAAAAGCTGTTTTATAATTCTTATCCAAAGCAGATATTAGTGTGGTAGATGATTTTAAGCATTACATTTAGAGATGTCTTTGGAATTTTTCTAGACGTGTACTTCAGTTAATCAAAAAATCAGATTCTAGGAAAAAAAAAAAAAAATCTTTGGTTTTACAATATTCTAGCCATCCAGTGCTGTGGTCTCAGTTTTCTTGAGGGAGTTAAGATGCCTACTAATATCTCGTAATACAGAGTGAAAAATTATTGCTTTCTTACACCATTAAATCCTTCGACCTACTTCTCTACTCTTTGAGAACTAAACTTTATCAAGGTATGATCCAAGAATGGTTTTGAGTATAAGCCCTTCAAGCCCTAAATACATAATTTGCACATTTAAAGATGACAATGTAGATTTAAAGCTACTTCAACTAACAGTCCACCTTTAGTTAGAAAATAGCTCATATTCTCCCCAAGACCATTTATTTCCTCAGGAGTGAAGAAATAGGAACAGACAGAAAACCCCAATCATAGTTCATAAAGAAAGAGTTGTTTTGTAAACCTGAGATGAAATCATTAAACAAGAAATTATCTTCGGTCTGCACAGGGATAAGAGTTGAAGGGAAGCCTCCTTGATTTAGTTGTTTCAGTTATCCCAAAGCCCATTTATGAAATTTCAACAAATCAAAATTAGCCTGATTAAAATTTTATTTTGTTTTATTTTTGTTTTTTTTGCTTAAAAGCATTTTATTGTGAAATATATTACATATACAAAGCATACACAGTATATATATGTTCAGTTCAAAGATTAGTGATAAATTGAACATCTTTGAACACACCACCTGAAGAAGCAGAGAATTACCAGAACCTTGATGTGTTCCTACTGAAAGGTTGTTGTTGAATCACGCGAATACACTGGGATTCTTGGCCCCCGGAGGAGAAGAATTCAATCCGGGGCCAGAGACGAGGCTTGATAGCTCAGAGCTTTTGTGTAGTAAAGTTTTATTAAAGTATAAAGGAGATAGAGAAAGCTTCTGACATAGGCATCAGAAGGGGGCAGAAAGAGTACCCCCTTGCTAGTGTTAGCAATGAAGTTATATACTCTCCAATGAATCCAAAGAATATCTGGAGGTTGTAAAGACCTCATCAGACCTACTCCCATAATTTACATTTTAAGATAACAGAATTAGCCAGAAGGTTTAATCCAAAGACTGTCCTTAGGCAGGATACATTATTGTTATATAATCCTAAGGAATGTGGAGAAAGATGTTTGTCCTTTCAAAATGTTTGTCCTTTCTTCCTCCTTGAGAATTCCAGACCCCTCTCTCCTTGGGGACCCCTAGACTCCTTATCAACCTGCCTAGGAAATGACTCTCTCACTACCCTGATAACCTCCTATGCTTTCTCCCATAGAGCTGGTCACTCTTCTGAAATTTGAAATCATTCAGCAAAGTACAAGTTTAAAGTGTACAGAATAATGATTTGACTTACATATATCATGAAGTGATTACCGCAGTAAGGTTAGTGAGCATACATCATCTCATATAGACACAAAATAAAAGAAAATGAAAAAATATTTTTCTTATTATGAGAACTCTTAGGATTTATTCTCTTAACTTTCATAATTGCAAATTTTGTCTTGATAACCTTGAAGTGTTGAGAGAAAATGCCAGAAGAGGATTGGACTTTTATAGTGGAGATTATTAACTATCTTAATAGTTCATATGGAGAAGGCAATGGCACCCACTCCAGTACTCTTGCCTGGAAAACCCCATGGATGAAGGAGCTTGTTAGGCTGCAGTCCATGGGATCGCTGAGGGTCAGACACGACTGAGCGACTTCACTTTCACTTAATAGTTGATAAGTATAAGATGAAGGAGTGAGCCACAGAGCAGGGATAGGCAGGATAAAAATGTGATGGTTCTTTTAGAAATAGAAAAAGTTTCCTGAGTAGAGGACTCAGCTGCTAAAGAATCCGCCTGCAATGCAGGACACTTGGGTTTGATCCCTAGGTTGGAAAGATCCCCTGGAAAAAGCAAAGGCTTCCCACTCCATTATTCTGGCCTGGAGAATTCCATGGGAAGTCCATGGGGTTGCAAAGAGTCGGACACAACTGAGCGACTTTCACACACCTGAGCAGAGACCACTAGAACCTGCTAACACATTTTTTAAAATATGAGACAACTTCAGTACCTTAATTTTTCCTTCTCCTTCCTCCTTGTCCTTTTTTTTTTTTTTTCTTAATTTTACTTTTCAAAAAAGATTTTTTAAGATGTATTTTAGGTTCACAGAAAAGTTGAACAGAAGGTGGAGATTTTAGCCTCCTCCATCATCAAATATCCCCCACTCAAGTGGCTCATTTGTTACAATTAATAAACCTACATTGACACAGTCACCCCAAATCCATAGTTTACCTTAGGCTCTCTCTTGGTATAGTACATTCTGTGGTTAGCAGCAAATAAATAATGACATAAATCCATCATTACATTACCATAGAGAGTAGTTTAATTGCTTTCAAAATTTCCCACGTTCTGCTATTCTTCCAAGTCTCAATCCCTGGCAACTATTGATTGTTTTACTGTCCTCAGAGTTTTGCCTTTTCCAGAATATCATGTAGTTGGAATTTGTAGCTTATAACTTTTTCAGATTAGCTTCTTTTACTTAGTAATACTCACTTAAGATTCCTCTGTGTCTTTTCATGTCTTAATATTTCACTTCTTTTTAGTGCTAATATTCTATTGTCTTTAGGTACCATAGTTTATTCATTCCCCTACTGAGGGGTGTCTTGGTTGCATACAAATTTTGGCAATTATGAGTAAAGCTGCTGTAAGCGTCCATGTGCCAGGTTTTTGTGTGGACATGAATTTTCAACTCCTTCAAATAAATACTAAGGAGTGCAATTAGTGCATTGTATGGTAAGACTATGTTTAGTTTCCTGAGAAACTGCTAAACTGTACAAACTTCCAAAGTATACAGTTTTGCTTTTGCACCAACAATGAATGGGCATTCCTATTGCTCCACATCCTCACCAGCATTTGGTGTTGTCAGTGTTCTGATTTTGACCCCCCTAATAGGCATGTCGGAGAAGGCAATGGCACCCCACTCCAGTACTCTTGCCTGGAAAATCCCATGGACGGAGGAGCCTGGTAGGCTGTAGTCCATGGGGTTGCTAAGAGTAGGACATGACTGAGTGACTTCACTTTCACTTTTCACTTTCATGCGTTGGAGAAGGACATGGCAACCCACTCCAGTGCTCTTGCCTCGAGAATCCCAGGGATGGGGGCACCTGGTGGGCTGCCGTCTATGGGGTCGCAAAGAGTTGGACACGACTGAAATGACTTAGCAGCAATAGGCATGTAGTGGTAGCTTGTTGCTGTTTCAATTTGCACTTTCCTGGCAACATATGATCTAGAGCATCTTTTCTTATGCTTATTTGCCATCTGTATATCATCTTTTGTCTTTGATGATATGTCTTGGAGGGGTTTGGCCCATTTTTAACTGGGTTGATTTTCTTATTCTTTAGTTTTAAGAGTGCTTAGTCACTCAGAGTCGTGTCTGACTCTTTGCGACCCCATGGACTGTAGCCCACCAGGCTCCTCTGTTCATAGGGATTTTCCAGGTAAGAATACTGGAGTAGATTGCCATGCCCTCCCCAAGGGGATCTTTCCAACCCAGGGATCAAACCCAGGTCTCCCACATTGCAGGCAGATTCATTGCTGACTGAGCCACCAAGGAAGAGGTCTTTGTATAATTTGGATCGTTTGTCTGCCCAGTGACTAAGTGGTGTCTGACTTTTTGCAACCCCATGGACTGTAGACTGCCAGGCTCTTCTGTAAGTAGAATTTCCCAGGCAAGAATACTGCAGGGTTCGGTGTACTGTCTTTCATCTCTTCTTATAAACTTTACAATCATCCTGTTGATATCCACAAATAACTTGCTGGGATTTTTATTTGGATTCTATTAAATTTGTAGATCCATAGGGAGGAATTGATATCTTGACAGTATTGAGTATTACTGTCCGTGAATGTTGAATATCTTTTTTTTTTTTTTTAGTTTTTCTTTGACTTTGTTTATCAAGATTGTTGTAGTTTTCCTCATAGATCGTATACATATTTTGTTGCATTTATACCTATGTATTTCATTTTAGGGAGCACTAATATAAATTGGGCTTCCCTGGTAGCTCAGATGGTAAAGAATCCACCTGCATTGTAAGAGACTGGGGTTTGACCCCTGGGTAGGGAAGATCCCCTGGAGAATGGAATGGCTACCCACTCCAGTATTCTTACCTGGAGAATACCATGGATAGAGGAACCTGGTGGGCCACAGTCAATGGAGTTGCAGAGTCACACGCGACTGAGCAACTAACACTTTGACTTTCATTTTCTTTCACTCTAAATTGTATTTTTAATTTCAAATTTCATTTGTTCATTGTCAGTATTTAGGAAAATGATTGACTTTTGTATATTTACTTTGTATTCTGCAAACTTTTATAATCACTTGTTAGTTCTAGGAGTATTTTTTTTCCATTAAAAAAATTTCTACATAGATGATCATGTTGTCTGTAAAAACTATTTTATTTCTTTCTTCCTAATATGTACCCCTTTTATTTCCTTTCCTTGTTTGAATGCATTAGCTAGAAACTTTATTATAAATGGGTGTTAGATTTTTCAAATGCTTTTTTGCATCTATTAATATGATTACCTGATTTTTCTTTTTTAGTCTGATGTGATGAATTACATTAATTGATTTCAAATATTGGAACCAGCTTATGTATATTGGGATAAATTACATTTGGTTATGTTTATAATTCTTTGTACACATTTTAGATTTGATTTGTTAATATTTTGTTGAGGATTTTTACATTTATGCTCATAAAAAATATTGATCTGTAGTTTTCTTGTATTTATCTGAGACTGGCATTTGAGTAATGCTTGCCTTACAGAATGATTTTTTTTCCCCCTCTGCTTTCATCCTCTGAGATAGGTTATGAGGAATTGGTATGCTGTCTCCAAATGTTTGGTGAAACTCACTAATGCACCTATCTAGGCCAAGAGCTTTTTGTTTTGGAAAAGCGTTACTTATTTATTCCATTATTTTAATAGATATAAGGTACTGAGATTGTTTATTTCTTCTCATGTGAGTTTTGGCAACTTTTGACTTCAAGGAATTGGTTCATCTAGATGATCAAATTTGTGGGCATGAGGTTGTGCAAAGTGTTTATTTTGCATGGTATCAGCAATGATATCACTGCTCCATTTCTGATATGAGAAATTTGTGCCCTCTGTCTTTTTTTCATAGTTAGTCTGACTAAAGTCTGATTTTATTGATCCTTTCAAAGAATCAGGTTTTGGTTTTGTTGATTTTTCTCTTGATTTCCTGTTTTCAATTTCATTGATTTTTTTTTTCTCTAATTCTTGTTATTTCTTTTCTTCTGCTTCTTTGCATTTAATTCACTCTTCTTTTTCTAGTTTCTAATATTAAAACTTAGATTGGTGATTTCAAATCTTTATTCCTTTCTAATGTATGCATTTGATACTCAAAATTTCTCTGTAAGCACTGCTTTCCCTGCATTCCACACATTTTGATGGTATATTTTCATTTGTATTTAGTGTAACATATTTAAAAGTTTTTCCTTGATGGTTATTTGAGCCATGTGTTACTGAGAAGTGTGTTGTGTGATCTCTACATGTTGGAATTCTCTAGTTATCTTTATGTTACTGATTTCTAGTTTAACTACATTGTGGCCTGTGAGCCAACATTATATGTTTTGTATTCTTTTAAAATTATTTTTGTTAAGGCTTTTTTTTTTTTTCCTTTTAAGGTTGGCCTCAACAGACATGAACTAAACCACACATTTTATAATTTATGTGATTATATGAAGGTATTTCAGAGAAGGCAATGGCACCCTACTCCAGTACTCTTGCCTGGAAAATCCCATGGATGGAGGAGCCTGGTAGGCTGCAGTCCATGGGGTCGCTAAGAGTCGGACACGACAGAGTGACTTCACTTTCACTTTTCACTTTCATGCATTGGAGGAGGAAACGGCAACCCACTCCAGTGTTCTTGCCTGGAGAATCCCAGAGACTGGGGAGCCTGGTGGGCTGAAGTCTATGGGGTCGCACAGAGTCAGACACGACTGAAGCGACTTGCAGCAGCAGCATGAAGGTATTTAAAGCAGAGTAATTTAATTTTCTATATAAAAGATTACTTCCTTATGGCTCTAATGAGTGGCAGTTGTGTTTCCATTGATGAATGATTTCTGTTTTCTCATGTAAAGTATTTCTCCTGAATCCTTGTGATCAGTGAGCATCATCATTTCTCTTTAGTGCTTGAGTCTATTTATGGAAGGTAAATTAAAAGAGAGAAAATTCTGCCGTGTGATCCTACATCCTTTACTTTGCTTGGTATTTCAACTTTAAAAATAAATTACAGAAATGACATTCTGAACAAATTTATGTAAGAAAGTGAGGTTTCAGAGCGTTTCATTATTTAAGAAATTCTATATATTTTTATTGTTTATAAACTTTATTGAATTATTTTATAAAATCACTTCTGCTGTGTGTGATGTCATGGAGCTTTTAAGTATCCTATTTTAAGTGGACATTCCAGATTTAATAACTTACACAGTAGTTTCTCAAACTGATGTGCCTGTACCAGCAATATGAGCATAACCTGGAAACTTGTTTGAAATGCAAATTCTCAGACCCCTTTCCAGGAGGCACCATCCTTGAACCTCTTGTGGAGAGGTTCATCAGTCTCTTTTAACAATCTTCTTTTTAATTCTGCCGCAGCTAAAATTTGAGAGCCTCTAGTTTGTAGAATCAAATGCATGAGGTTGCCAAAGTACTGGAGTTTCAGATTTAGCATCATTACTTCCAAAGAAATCCCAGGGCTGATCTCCTTCAGAATGGACTGGTTGGATCTCCTTGCAGTCCAAGGGACTCTCAAGAGTCTTCTCCAACACCACAGTTCAAAAGCATCAATTCTTTGGCGCTCAGCTTTCTTCACAATCCAACTCTCACATCCATAACATGACCACAGGAAAAACCATAGCCTTGACTAGACGGACCTTTGTTGGCAAAGTAATGTCTCTGCTTTTGAATATGCTATCTAGGTTAGTCATAACTTTCCTTCCAAGGAGTAAGCATCTTTTAATCATGGCTGCAGTCACCATCTGCAGTGATTTTGGAGCCCCAAAAATAAAGTCTGACAGTGTTTCCACTGTGTCCCCATCGATTTCCCATGAAGTGATGGGACAGGATGCCATGATCTTCATTTTCTGAATGTTGAGTTATAAGCCAACTTTTTCACTCTCCACTTTCACTTTCATCAAGAGGCTTTTTAGTTCCTTTTCACTTTCTGCCATAAGGGTGGTGTCATCTGCATATCTGAGGTTATTGATATTTCTCCTGGCAATCTTAATTCCAGCTTGTGCTTCTTCCAGTCCAGCGTTTCTCATGATGTACTCTGTATATAAGTAAAATAAGCAGGGTGACAATATACAGCCTTGACCTACTCCTTTTCCTATTTGGAACCAGTCTGTTGTTCCATGTCCAGTTCTAACTGTTGCTTCCTGAGTTGCATACAAATTTCTCAATAGGCTGGTCAGGTGGTCTGGTATTCCCATCTCTTGAAGAATTTTCCACAGTTTATTGTGATTCACACAGTCAAAGGCTTTGGCATAGTCAATAAAGCAGATAGATGTTTTTCTGGAACTCTGTTACTTTTTCCATGATCCAGCGGATGTTGGCAATTTGATCTCTGGTTCCTCTGCCTTTTCTAAAACCAGCTTGAACATCAGGAAGTTCATTGTTCACGTATTGCTGAAGTCTGGCTTGGAGAATTTTGAGCATTACTTTACTAGCATGTGAGATGAGTGCAATTTTGTGGTAGTTTGAGCATTCTTTGGCATTGCCTTTCTTTGGAAAAGGGCGGCGGTGAGGAGATACCCCTCATCCAAGGTAAGTAGCAGCAGCTGTGCTTTGCTGAAACAGCTGTGAAGAGATAACTTACACCCAAAATAAGAGAAACCCAAGTAAGATGGTAGGTGTTGCAAGAGGGCATCAGAGGGCAGACACACTGAAACCATACTTACAGAAATCTAGTCAATCTAATCACACTAGGACCACAGCCCTGCCTAACTCAATGAAACTAAGCCATGCCCATGGGGCAACCCAAGACGGGCAGGTCATGGTGGAGAGATCTGACAGAATGTGGTCCACTGGAGAAGGGACTGGCAAACCACTTCAGTATTCTTGCCTTGAGAACCCCATGAACAGTATGAAAAGGCAAAATGATAGGATACTGAAAGAGGAAATCCCCAGGTCAGTAGGGACCCAATATGCTACTAGAGATCAGTAGAGAAATAACTCGAGAAAAATGAAGGGATGGAGCCAAAGTAAAAAGAATATCCAGCTGTGGATGTGACTGGTGATAGAAGCAAGGTCCGATGCTGTAAAGAGCAATATTGCATAGGAACCTGGAATGTCAGGTCCATGAATCAAGGCAAATTGGAAGTGGTCAAACAAGAGATGGCAAGAGTGAATGTCGACATTCTAGGAATCAGCGAACTAAAATGGACTGGAATGGGTGAATTTAACTCAGATGACCATTACATCTGCTACTGTGGGCAGGAATCCCTCAGAAGAAATGGAGTAGCCAGCATGGTCAATAAAAGAGTCCGAAATGCAGTACTTGGATGCAATCTCAAAAACGACAGAATGATCTCTGTTCACTTCCAAGGCAAACCATTCAATATCACAGTAATCCAAGTCTATGCCCCAACCAGTAATGCTGAAGAAGCTGAAGTTGAACGGTTCTCTGAAGACCTACAAGACCTTTTAGATCTAACACCCCCCAAAAAATGTCCTTTTCATGATAGGGGACTGGAATGCAAAAGTAGGAAGTCAAGAAACACCTGGAGTAACAGGCAAATTTGGCCTTGGAATACGGAATGAAGCAGGGCAAAGACTAATAGAGTTTTGCCAAGAAAATGCACTGGTCATAGCAAACACCCTCTTCCAAAAACACAAGAGAAGACTCTACACATGGACATCACCAGATGGTCAACACCGAAATCAGATTGATTTTATTCTTTGCAGCCAAGGATGGAGAAGCTCTATACAGTCAACAAAAACAAGACCAGGAGCTGACTGTGACTCAGAGCGTGAACTCCTTATTACCAAATTCAGACTTAAATTGAAGAAAGTAGGGAAAACCACTAGACCAATCAGGTATGACCTAAATCAAATACCTTATGATTATACAGTGGAAGTGGGAAATAGATTTAAGGGCCTAGATCTGATAGATAGGGTGCCTGATGAACTATGGAATGAGGTTCATGACATTGTACAGGAGACAGGGATCAAGACCATCCCCATGGAAAAGAAATGCAAAAAAGCAAAATGGCTGTCTGGGGAGGCCTTACAAATAGCTGTGAAAACAAAAGAAGCAAAAAGCAATGGAGAAAAGGAAAGATATAAGCATCTGAATGCAGAGTTCCAACGAATAGCCAAAAGACATAAGAAAGCCTTCCTCAGTGATCAATGCAAAGAAATAGAGGAAAACAACAGAATGGGAAAGACTAGAGATCTCTTCAAGAAAATCAGAGATACCAAGGGAACATTTCATGCAAAGATGGGCTCGATAAAGGACAGAAATGGTATGGACCTAACAGAAGCAGAAGATATTAAGAAGAGGTGGCAAGAATACACAGGAGAACTGTACAAAAAAGATCTTCACGACCCAGATAATCACGATGGTGTGATCACTCATCTAGAGCCAGACATCCTGGAATGTGAAGTCAAGTGTGCCTTAGAAAGCATCACTATGAACAAAGCTAGTGGAAGTGATGGAATTCCAGTTGAGCTATTTCAAATCCTGAAAAATTATGCTGTGAAAGTGCTGCACTCAATATGCCAGCAAATTTGAAAAACTCAGCAGTGGCCACAGGACTGGAAAAGGTCAGTTTTCATTCCAATCCCAAAGAAAATAAAGATAATATTACTTTGTAAATTTTTAATGAGAATTAAATGATACTTTTTATTTTTCAGTTAGTGAAGTGCCTGCCATATACTAAGTTTCCTTTAATCTATCCGTCTATAATCTACCTCTTTTGATATGTGATGATATATGAAAGTAAGTTCAGGTTTCCTTGTAAAGGGAAGCTCAGCTGTTAAAGAATCTGCCTGCAATGCAGGAGACCCTGGTTCTATTCCTAGGTTGGGAAGATCCCCTGCAGAAGGGGTAGGCTACCCACTCCAGTAATCTTGGGCTTCCCTGGTGGCTCAATCAGTAAAGAATCCGCCTGCATTGCAGGAGACCTGGGTTCTATCCCTGGGTCCCTGGAGGAGGGCATGGCAACACACTCCAGTATTCTTGCCTGAGAATCTCCATGGCAGAGCCCCTGGTGCATTACAGTCCAAGGGTTCACAAAGAGTTGAATGCGACTAAGCAGAGTGCACGTGAAAGTAAGTTCAATCTTACCTTCAATATAGTATTCAATATAAATGTCGTGCTTAGTCGTGTCCTACTCTTTGTGACCCCAGGGACTATAGCCCACCAGGCTTCTCTGTCCATTGGGATTCTCCAGGCCAGAATACTGGAGTGGTTTGCCATGCCTTTCTCCAAATATAAATGTTAGCAACCATCAATGTTCTGTCATAAAATTATATCTGTAAAATTGGTATTCCGGGACAATATATTTTCATATAGTTGGAACATGCCCCTTTATATTTATTTTCTAATGGTTTTAAATGTCTTAAAGGTATTATTATATACCAAGTGTTTGTTTTGTTAGAGATTCTGAACCTACCTATAATGGTAAAATATTGGTTTCCAATCTTACCAATTCTTTTTCACATTTTTCCCCTTACTTAAATTACTTTTGTTTCTCAGCCAGAGTATGGTTGTATATGTATTCTCATTTCTAAACTCTTAACTCTATTTTCCTTCCTTTGACTCATTCTCATTCCCTTTCTTATCTTATGCCTCAGTAATGACAGCATCTTTAGTTCAGCTAAAATGAGCAGGTTATCATTATGTTTAAAGTACAGAGCAGTACAGAGAGTAAGAAGATCGTAGGTTATTTTAACTTTATTTTATAAAATTCTTATGGTTGTATTATGCCTCTATGGAGCAAAATAAATGTCACTGAAAACTGTTAAATTTTGCCTTTAGTTTTAAGTTAACTTTCTTAGGTTTGCAACAATATTCACTGCTTGTTGATTGGGATTCTGGAATAGTAAATCAAAGTGAGAAAAGTACTGAAAACATTGATTAGTAGAGACAAAAAAAACTTTAGCTGTTGAAAATGATAGAAAAATAAGTAATAGACTAATTTTAGAAAATTGGCAGATATGAAAGTTATGCATTTTAACCCTTTTAAAATACAATATCTTCCTTTTGTCTTCAAACATAGATATGTGTCCTCTGCATTATAATTTTTTATTTTGACTTGCTATCCCTTGCCTTGAAGTCTTTCTAGCTCATTCATTTAGGGTCAAACTGTTTGATGCTTCTACTTCCACTTTGTATCTTCCCTTTCTTAAATGCTTGCACCCTCATTTCTATCCCACCTCTCTATAGACCACTGATCTCAGAAAAGGTCAGCACCTTGCATTGACAGGAGTGACTTCACATATCACCCTTAACAGTACATCAGGTTATGAACAGTGTGAGAATAGACTGCAGAAACCATTTCGTTGAAGTATTTAGTTTACAGATAAGCAACTCCTGACCTAGAGAAGCTAAATGAAATGACCTAATCAAGACTTATTAACAAGTTAGTGACTGGAGCAGAGTAGAAGTCCTATACCCTGATTTCTGATTCAGTGTAGTTATAAGATTAATTACAAACTTTCCAGTTGTAGAGCTAGAAATAAAACAGGATCTTGTTCCTATACATGAATGTATCTTTACTAATTTTGGTTGTAGGTAGTATTTCAATGCTTACTGTGTACTAAATGCTTGAGTGTTAAGTGTCTTGTACAGTGGACCTCCTTTAATCTTCACATTAATCCTACAAGGTCAGAAATGTTATTATCCCCACTATACAGATGAGAAAAATTAGGCAGAAAATAAGTTACCTGATATTAGATAGTCATAGACTCAGAAAGTCCATATAAACAATAATACATGAAATATCTATGGGGGTTTTCCCTGGTGGCTCAGATGGTAATGAATCCACCTGCTATGCAGGAGACCTGAGTTCTATCATTGTGTCAGGAAGGTCCCCTGAAGAAGAGAATAGCAATCCACTCCACTATTCTTGGCTAGAGAATTCCATGGACAGAGGAGCCCGGTGGGCTACATTCCATAGTGTTGCAGAGTCAGACATAAGTGAGCATTAATACACACACACACACACACACACACACACACGCACACACACACACATACACTGTGCTATGCTTAGTTGCTCAGTCATGTCTGACTCTTTGTGACCCCATAAACTGTAGCCCATCAGGCTCCTCTTTCCATGAGGATTCTGCAGGCAAGAATAGTGGAGTGGGTTTCCATGCCCTCCTCCATGGGATTTTCCCAACCCCAGGAACTGAACCCAGGTCTCCCACAATGCAGGTGGATTCTTTGCCGTCTGAGACACCAGGGAAGCCCACGAATACTGGAGTGGGTAGTCTATCCCTTCTCCAGAGGATCTTCCTGACTTAAGAGTCAAGCTGGTGTCTCCTGCATTGTAGAAGGATTCTTTACTAGCTGAACTACCAGGGAAGCCCACACACACATACACATATACATCCAGATCCTCTTAGATAGTTATGGGACAATTATGGGAAATAGTGGTCAGATTGCTCCTGTGGGTGGCGAGGAACTGGAGTCCTCTCTTATCTAATCAAAGTTGGAAAGGGGCAACAGTGGGGAAAACAGCATTCAGTTCAGTTCAGTCACTCAGTCGTGTCTGACTCTTTGCGACCCCACGAATCGCAGCACGCTAGGCCTCCTTGTTCATCACCAACCCGAAGTTCACTCAGACGCACGTCCATTGAGTCAGTGATACCATCCAGCTATCTCATCCTCTGTCGTTCCCTTCTCCTTCTTCCCCCAATCCCTCCCAGCATCAGAGTCTTTTCCAATAAGTCAACTCTTCGCATGAGGTGGCCAAGATGCTAGAGTTTCAGCTTTAGAAGCATTCCTTCCAAAGAAATCCCAGGGCTGATCTCCTTCAGAATGGACTGGGCTGGATCTCCTTGCAGTCCAAGGGACTCTCAAGAGTCTTCTCCAACACCACAGTTCTAAAGCATCAATTCTTTGGCCCTCAGCTTTCTTCAAAGTCCAAATCTTACATCCATACATGACCACAGGAAAAACCATAGCCTTGACTAGATGGACTTTTGTTGGCAAAGTAATGTCTCTGATTTTCAATAAGCTATCCAGTTTGGTCATAACTTTTCTTCCAAGAAGTAACCTCTTTTAATTGCATGGGTGCAGTCACCATCTGCAGTGATTTTCGAGCCCCCCAAAATAAAGTCTGACACTGTTTCCCCGTCTATTTGCCATGAAGTGATGGAACCAGATGCCATGATCTTCGTTTTCTGAATGTTGAATTTTAAGCCAACTTTTCCCCCTTTCCTCTTTCACCCTCATCAAGAGAATTTTTAGTTCCTCTTCACTTTCTGCCATAAGGGTGGTGTCATCTGCATATCTGAGGTTATTCAGTTCAGTTCAATTCAGTCATTCAGTCATGTCTGACTCTTTGTGACCCCATGAATCGCAGCACACCAGGCCTTCCTGTCCAGCACCAACTCCCGGAGTTCACTCAGACTCACGTCCATCGAATCAGTGATGCCATCCAGCCATCTCATCCTCTGTCATCCCCTTCTCCTCCAGCCCCCAATCCCTCCCACTCTTTGCATGAGGTGGCCAAAGTACTGGAGTTTCAGCTTTAGCATCATTCCTTCCAAAGAAATCCCAGGGCTGATCTCCTTCAGAATGGACTGGTTGGATCTCCTTGCAGTCCAAGGGAATCTCAAGAATCTTCTCCAACACCACAGTTCAAAAGCATCAATTCTTCAGTGCTCAGCCTTCTTCACAGTCCAACTCTCACACCCATACATGACCACAGGAAAAACCATAGCCTTGACTAGATGGACCTTTGTTGGCAAAGTAATGTCTCTGCTTTTGAATATGCTATCTAGGTTAGTCATAACTTTCCTTCCAAGGAGTAAGTGTCTTTTAATTTCATGGCTGCAGTCACCATCTGCAGTAATTTTGGAGCCCCCAAAAATAAAGTCTGACACTGTTTCCACTGTTTCCCCATCGATTTCCCATGAAGTGATGGGACCAGATGTCATGATCTTTGTTTTCTGAATGTTGAGCTTTAGCCCATTTTTTCACTCTCCTCTTTCATTTTCATCAAGAGGCTTTTTAGTTCCTTTTCACTTTCTGCCATAAGGGTGGTTTCATCTGCATATCTGAGGTTATTGATATTTCTCCTGGCAATCTTGATAACAGCTTGTGCTTCTTCCAGCCCAGCGTTTCTCATGATGTACTCTGCATATAAGTTACATAAGCAGGGTGACAATATACAGCCTTGACACACTCCTTTTCCTATTTGGAACCAGTCTGTTGTTCCATGTCCAGTTTTATCTGTTGCTTCCTGACCTGCATACAAATTTCTCAAGAGGCAGGTCAGGTGGTCTGGTATTCCCATCTCTTTCAGAATTTCCCACAGTTTATTGTGATCCACACAGTCAAAGGCTTTGGCATAGCCAAAAAGGCAGAAATAAATGTTCTTCTGGAACTCTCTTGCTTTTTCCATGATACAGCGGATGTTGACAATTTAATCTCTGATTCCTGTGCCTTTTCTAAAACCAGCTTGAACATCAGGAAGTTCACGGTTCACATATTGCTGACCTGGCTTGGAGAATTTTGAGAATTACTTTACTAGCATGTTAGATGAGTGCAATTGTGCAGTAGTTTGAGTATTCTTTGGGATTGGAATGAAAACTGACATTTTCCAGTCCTGTGGCCAGTGCTGAGTTTTCCAAATTTGCTGGCATATTGAGTGCAGCACTTTCACAGCATAATTTTTCAGGATTTGAAATAGCTCAACTGGAATTCCATCACTTCCACTAGCTTTGTTCGTAGTGATGCTTTCTAAGGCACACTTGACTTCACATTCCAGGATGTCTGGCTCTAGATGAGTGATCACACCATCGTGATTATCTGGGTCGTGAAGATCTTTTTTGTACAGTTCTCCTGTGTATTCTTGCCACCTCTTCTTAATATCTTCTGCTTCTGTTAGGTCCATACCATTTCTGTCCTTTATCGAGCCCATTTTTGCATGAAATGTTCCCTTGGTATCTCTGATTTTCTTGAAGAGATCTCTAGTCTTTCCCATTCCGTTGTTTTCCTCTATTTCTTTGCATTGATCACTGAGGAAGGCTTTCTTGTGTCTTTTGGCTATTCGTTGGAACTCTGCATTCAGATGCTTATATCTTTCCTTTTCTCCATTGCTTTTTGCTTCTCTTGTTTTCACAGCTATTTGTAAGGCCTCCCCAGACAGCCATTTTGCTTTTTTGCATTTCTTTTCCATGGGGATGGTCTTGATCCCTGTCTCCTGTACAATGTCATGAACCTCATTCCATAGTTCATCAGGCACCCTATCTATCAGATCTAGGCCCTTAAATCTATTTCCCACTTCCACTGTATAATCATAAGGTATTTGATTTAGGTCATACCTGATTGGTCTAGTGGTTTTCCCTACTTTCTTCAATTTAAGTCTGAATTTGGTAATAAGGAGTTCACGCTCTGAGTCACAGTCAGCTCCTGGTCTTGTTTTTGTTGATTGTATAGAGCTTCTCCATCCTTGGCTGCAAAAAATATAATCAATCTGATTTTGGTGTTGACCATCTGGTGATGTCCATGTGTAGAGTCTTCTCTTGTGTTTTTGGAAGAGGGTGTTTGCTATGACCAGTGCATTTTCTTGGCAAAACTCTATTAGTCTTTGCCCTGCTTCATTCCGTATTCCAAGGCCAAATTTGCCTGTTACTCCAGGTGTTTCTTGACTTCCTACTTTTGCATTCCAGTCCCCTATCATGAAAAGGACATTTTTTGGGGGGTGTTAGATCTAAAAGGTCTTGTAGGTCTTCAGAGAACCGTTCAACTTCAGCTTCTTCAGCATTACTGGTTGGGGCATAGACTTGGATTACTGTGATATTGGATGGTTTGCCTTGGAAACGAACAGAGATCATTCTGTCATTTTTGAGATTGCATCCAAGTACTGCATTTCAGACTCTTTTGTTGATCATGCTGGCTACTCCATTTCTTCTGAGGGATTCCTGCCCACAGTAGTAGATGTAATGATCATCTGAGTTAAATTCACCCATTCCAGTCCATTTGAGTTCACTGATTCCTAGAATGTCGACATTCACTCTTGCCATCTCTTGTTTGACCACTTCCAATTTGCCTTGATTCATGGACCTGACATTCCAGGTTCCTATGCAATATTGCTCTTTACAGCATCGGACCTTGCTTCTATCACCAGTCATGTCCACAGCTGGGTATTCTTTTTGCTTTGGCTCCATCCCTTCATTTTTCTCGAGTTATTTCTCTACTGATCTCCAGTAGCATATTGGGCCCCTACTGACCTGGGGAGTTCCTCTTTCAGTATCCTATCATTTTGCCTTTTCATACTGTTCATGGGGTTCTCAAGGCAAGAATACTGAAGTGGTTTGCCAGTCCCTTCTCCAGTGGACCACATTCTGTCAGATCTCTCCACCATGACCTGCCTGTCTTGGGTTGCCCCATGGGCATGGCTTAGTTTCATTGAGTTAGACAGGGCTGTGGTCCTAATGTGATTTGATTGACTAGTTTTCTGTGATTATGGTCAATGTGTCTGCCCTCTGATGCCCTCTTGCAGCACCTACCATCTTTCTTGGGTTTCTCTTATTTTGGGTGTGGGGTATCTCTTCACGGCTGTTCCAGCAAAGTACAGCCACTGCTCCTTACCTTGGAAGAGGGGTATCTCCTCACTGCCGCCCTTCCTGACCTTCAAGTTGGGATAGCTCCTCTAGGCCCACCTGCACCCGTGCAGCCAGCGCTCCTTGGACGTGGGGTTGCTCCTCCCGGCCGCTGCCCCTAGTCTTGTACTTCTGAGGTTGTTAGTGAGACTTAATTTTAGTGGTTGCTTCATTTTTGGCAAGTATTAGATGTATATATTTCTTGTAGCCTCAGGGGTATCTACTATCCCATACTGCCTTATTACCCTGCTGTAGCTGCTGCTGCTGCTGAGTCACTTCAGTCCTGTCCAACTCTGTGCGACCCCATAGATGGCAGCCCACCAGGCTCCCCCGTCCCTGGGATTCTCCAGGCAAGAACACTGGAGTGGGTTGCCATTGCCTTCTCCAATGCATGAAAGTGAAAAGTGAAGATGAAGTCTCTCAGTCGTGTCCGACCCTCAGCAACCCCATAGACTGCAGCCTACCAGGCTCCTCCGTCCATGGGGATTTTCCAGGCCAGGGTACTGGAGTGGGGTGCCATACCCTAACAGTACCTAAATGCCTCTTGTACAACACATCTAAATTTTTATTTAGAACAAATATTGCAAGAGTCTATTACACAGTGGTGAATAAAACAGATACAGTCACCAAAATACTAAGAGCAAGGAAAGCAATCTGACCACTATTGTCCCATAATGAAACTTATATTCTCTCCCCATGCCACCAGAGTCTCCATAATCTAATACTACTAATTCTTCCTCTATCCTTGTTCCCCATCCATTACTCTTCAGCATATTCTTACTGTATTACCTTTTGGCAAGTCAACCTGGTATACCAAAACATATCATTTCAGCTTTTGTGCCATTCATTTGTTAGCCCATTAATTCCACAGATATTCATTAAATACCTACTAAAAGTGAGAGACTTATCTGAACCAAGGAAATAAAATAAGATACAATTTTTGTCTTTAATTCTGTTAATGAAAGGGTAATAAAATCCCAATAAAAGCTAATAAAGGAAATAGAGACCTAAATGCTTTTGGTATTATTTCTATTATTAAATAGTGTTACTGTCCCTCTAATGTATCCTAGGTATTTTACATATAGTATAATTACATAATGATATTTTATGTTATTGTGTACTTTATCATGTACTAGGCACTATGTATTATGTATATTTGTTCAGTAACTAAGATGGATATTACCAATTCTATTTTTTAATTGAAGGGTAGTTGTTTTATAATATTATATTATCAGGTATACAGCATAGTGATTTATTATTTTTGCAGATTATAATTCACTATAAGTTTTTATGAGATAATGGCTATAATTACCTGTGATGTACAATATATACTATTGTTTGTTTTATGCATAGTAATTTGTACCTGTTTACTCTCATAGTCTTAATTTGTCCCTTCTCCCTTTCATCTGCCCTTTGGTAACTTCAAGTTGTTTTTGTATCTAAGTCTGTTTCTGTTTTGCATGTGCACTCATTTGTATCATATTTTTAGATTTCACATGTGAATGATTCCATTTTATATAAGAGGAAGCTGAGGCTTATGTGGGTAAATGACTGTCTTAAGGTTGAATATCATGAAAGTATTAAATCAATAAGAACAATCCAACACCAAAGCCTGTGCTTTTCCTTTTTCATTATGGTGCCTCTCTGTAGTTGCTGAAGCAAAGCTCAAATTTTAATTAATTCTGCTTAGAGGATTTGGGGATGATTTCAATAGAGGTCATGTGTAAATAAATTCTGTGAGATAAGTAGGAATCCTGGAGGTAAGAAAGTGCATTTCATCCCCAAAAGATGTAATGAGAATGAGTATGGGGTGAAAGTTTATTGATCAATAGCTTTATGACTTGTTGTATAGTAAGTATTTCTTAAGGATTTGGGTATTATTCCATTATGGTCAGTGGAAGTAGATCAATGAAATCAGAAATCATAAACATGGTTACAAAAACATCACTACTGTTTAATTACTGTTTGAAATTATTTCTTTTCAAGTGTTGTTTAATAATGGAATTTTAAGTTTCTGGAGAACAGGGTTCATATTACTTATTTCTCTCATGGAGTTTAATATAATAACCCAGTAAAGATTTATTAAATAAAAGAATGGACTGCATCATGGAACTCGGAACTTGTTTGATTTACTTGTACACCAAATAGTAAAATTAGTATTACTAGCATTACTAATATAAAAATTCTAATATGGTTTCTGAGACTGATGATTCACTTATTTGAAACATAATCTTGAGGCCAATAGTGGATATTTAATTCTGTCAGCTTCCTCTTCTTTCATAGACATTGACCCAGACCCATGAAAGAATATAGATCAGTTACTGCAAATCCATCATCATTAGTCTTAAAAGAATGTAAAGTGCATACATTCCTGGTAGTGGGTCAGAAAATGTCATCTTTGCACTGGAAAGTCAGCAGTGTTTTTATGGTTTGTCATACAAATAATGTTATATATAAATTCAACTTGGGTTGTAACTTTAACATTCTTTCTTGGCTTACCATATAAGGAAGTATAGCTTTTAAAATTAATACCAAAGAATATATCAAAGACTATCCTTAAGTAGCTTTGTTATAAATCTTCTTTCTAGCAGTAGGGCTTATCTTCTGCTTCTCACCTTGGAACACTTATCCAAGGGACCTGTTATTTCAAACTGTAATTTATTTAGATAGAACATAATGAAATTTAAATTAATGTGATCTTTTAATTAAGAACAGAAATTTAAAAATTCACACCTAAAAAAAAATCTATGTTTTGTATATTGAGGAAAAACAGAGATATATGTCATAAAAGTTTGTAGTGGTATTAAAATTGAAAGACAAGGCTTAATGATACTAATTTTCAAAATGTTACTCCATATAAAATCCAATTTTGAAAAATATTTAAAAAATATTTTAAGGTAGATGCAATAATATTGTAGTAAGCATATTCCATTCTTCATCTTGATTTAATAATTTTATAGAGTTGATACTCCTTGGAGAAGGATGTGGCAGTCCACTCCAGTATTCTTGCCTGGAGAATCCCATGGACAGAGGAACCTGGCGGGCTACAGTCCATGGGGTCACAAAGAGTCGGACATGACTAAGTGACTAACACATACACAGAGTTGATACTGAATAATAGGAATGCAAAGTAGCTTTTTAAAACCCATTATTGTAGGTACACAACTGTATAGACATAAAATATGTACAAAATATTCCAGAGAGTTTATTAAATTTGCTAAGCTTTCTCACAATGAAGAAAACAGGAAAATAACATATCTGTTTACAAAAAAAAAAAAAACCTAAACAATAATAATTAGAAAATAGTTACTGTTAGAATCAAGTGCTAAATTCTTTGATAAAATTATGTAGCTGGAATTGAGAGAAGAGATAATCCTTTATAAGAAAAACAAGTTTAGTCACAAATAAGGAATGAAATGATTAGTGATATGTAAATGAAAAGACCTGAATTCTAAATTCATCTTCCACTTACAGATTCTGCAACCTTAAGCAAGTTGGTTAACCTTCTGAGGCCTCTAAAGGAAGTAACACTTGTCTTGTATACTTTGCAGGATCTTGTGGATAAAAAACTAATACAAATAGTATAAAAGTTAATTTGCAAATAAAACACAGTATTAAAGTAGATGGTAGAATTTCTACCTTTTATACTACATTGAAAACTAGTGTAATACTTTAGAATTTGATTATAACTGATTACAGCTTTTCCTTTTAGTTGGATTTCGAAAAAGTCTAGGGGTTAAATTGTGTCACATTAACATACTACAGGCTTCAACAGTAACTGAACCCTGAACTTCCAGATGTTCAAGCTGGTTTTAGAAAAGGCAGAGGAACCAGGGATCATATTGCTAACATCCTCTGGGTCATCAAAAAAGCAAGAGATTTCCAGAAAAACATCTGTTTCTGCTTTATTGACTATGCCAAAGCCTTTGACTGTGTGGGTGACAATAAACTGTGGAAAATTCTGAAAGAGATGGGAATACCAGACTACCTGACCTGCCTATTGAGAAACCTATATGCAGGTCAGGAAGCAACAGTTAAAACTGGACATGGAACAACAGATGGGTTCTAAATCAGGAAAGGAGTATGTCAAGGCTGTGTATGTCACCCTGCTTATTTAACTTACATGCAGAGTACATCATGCAAAATGCCAGGCTGGAAGAAGCACAAGCTTTAATCAAGATTGCCAGGAGAAATATCAATAACCTCAGATATGCAGATGACACCACCCTTATGGCAGAAAGTGAAGAACTAAATAGCCTCTTGATGAAAGTGAAAGGGGAGCGTGAAAAAGTTGGCTTAAAAGTCAATATTCAGAAAACTAAGATCATGTCATCCAGTCCCATCACTTCGTGGCAAATAGCTGGGATACAATTGAAACAGTGAGATATGTTATTTTGGGGGGGCTCCAAAATCACTGCAGATGGTGACTGTTGCCATGAAATTAAAAGATGCTTGCTCCTTGGAAGAAAAGCTATGACCAAACTAGTGAGTGAGTGACTGAAAGTCACTCAGTTGTGTCTGACTCTTTGTGACCCCATGGACTTAGTCTATGGAATTCTCCAGGCCAGAATACTGGACTGGGTAGCCATTCCCTTCTCCATGGGATCTTTCCAACCCAGTGGCTGAACCCAGGTCTCCCACATCGCCAGCGATTTGTTACCAGCTGAATCACAAGGGAAGCCCAAGAAGACTGGAGTGGGTAATCTATCCCTTCTCCAGAGGATCTTTCCGACCCAGGAATCAAACCAGGGTCTCCTGCATCACAGGCGGATTCTTTACCAACTGAGTTTTCATGGAAGCCCAAACTAGACAGCATATTAAAAAGCAGAAACATTACTTTACCAACAAAGTTCTGTCCAGTCAAAGCTATGGTTTTTCCAGTAGTCACGTAGGGATGTGAGAGTTGGAATGTAAAGAAAGCTGAGCACCAAAGAATTGATGATTTTGAACTGGGGTGTTGGAGAAGACTCTTGACAGTCTCCTGGCCTGCAAGGAGATCCAACTAGTCCATCCTAAAGGAAATCAGTCCTGAATATTCATTGGAAGGAATGATGCTGAAGCTGAAACTCCAATACTTTGGCCACCTGATGCAAAGAACTGACCTATTTGAAAAGACCCTGATGCTGGGAAGGATTGAAGGCAGGAGGAGAAGGGGATGACAGAGGATGATATGGTAGGATGGCATCATTGACTCGATGGACACGAGTTTGAGCAAGATCCGGGAGTTGGTGATGGACAGGGAAACCTGGCATGCTTCAGTCCATGGAGGTCATAAAGAGTCAGACACCACTGAGTGAATAAACTGAACTGAGGATATGACTTAGGTTGGCTCTTTGTCTTTTCTTCTAACCTTATACAGATTTGTTTCTGCATATTCATTTTATAAATTTAAGAATACCTACATTCAAAAAAGAAAATTTGGAGTATTTTAAATAATAACTATATGTTTGTGATATTGAAAAGTCATTTAAAACTGTAATTTGAATCCGCACAAACTTTCTTTGATGAGCACTTGGTCTTGTGATATTTTTACTGTGTTTGTATCATTCTGGTATTTTTATAAAAGAGGAAACATGAAACTATCAGACTGTATACAAGCAACTGAATGTTTAATTATCTTCCTGTATACTTTCTTGCCTCAATTTATATTGAGGCATAAAGAAAAAGAACCATGCTGTATTGCCATAGCCAAGAACCTGTGACTGATTCACAGGAGTATAACTGACAGAAGAGTATAATATAAGGAGAGAATTTTTGAAGAGAATTCATTTAGAGAGAGTTGTGCTATAAATTCCACCTTCCCATTAAGTTGGAAGAAGAATGTCTGTGCTTAGCCTCAAGTCTAAATGAGAAGGATTTCAGTGAGATTTCTCTAAGAGCTTGATGTGTTTCCTTGGTAACTGAGAGGTTTAATGGGCTGGTGCTTGAGACAAGACAAACTAGGTTAAAGAGACTAATGTCAATGGAGTGAACCCATTTTTTGTGGAAAGAATCTATACTTGTTTTTCTTGAGTTAATGTGCCAGTGTTGAATGTTGCCTTCCCAGGAAGCAAATTCTGGAACAGAGATTGGGTAGATTGTGAAAAATGCTTTTACTATTGAGTACTATTGGGATCAATATCTGTGGAAATTTTGGGCTGAGGAAGCAGTTGAGCTGTGAGGCTGAATGTCTCTTCAGAGTTTACCTGAAATAGTACTAGAGGGCCGGTCCTTTATATCCCCTTGTTAACCAGTCTTTGGACACTGGTTTTCCATGGAAGGAAGTGTTACCACAGGTAAGACATCCTCAAAGAGGGCTGACAGAGGAACCCTCCCACTAAGTTGGGGATTAAATCTTTCCTTCTTGAAGGGTAATCTGGACTGTGCATCATAGTTTCCATCAAAAAATCCCAAGTTCTAGTTCAGGAAACCACAGAGGGAATGTCAGCCTAGAGTTTATGCCTTCCAATGTGAAGAGACTCTGGGAGGAAGTATAATGGGGTGTATCAGTGGGGCATAAGCCAAGTGTGTCTTTGAAGTAAGCAGCTAAAGAAAGAGCACTGCCAATGCCAAGACAATTATATGAGGATGCATAAGAAGGGATTAACTGGAGCAGTGCTGTCCATTATAATGTGAACCACATATGTAATTTTAAACTTTCTAGTAGCCACATTTTTAAAAATGGAAAAGAAATAAGTGAAATTATTTTAAAGACATTTACTAATTTAAATTTTCTATTTTTCTAATTGGAAATATAAGGTATTTAATATATTTTTATTTCAAGATTATAGTCAAAATGAAAAGTATCAATGAGATACTTTGCATTTGTTTTCCTTCTATTGAAATTGGTGTGCAATTTACCCCTATAGTAATCACATTTCAAACCATAGTTCAAGTGCTTAGTGGCTTCAAATAGGCAGATTCCACCATATTGGACATTTCAACTTTAGAGAAGCTACAGAAGTGTCCTTGAGAGAAAAAGCTTTAAATTTCTGCCAGACCCAGAGGCTGCTAATCCATTACATGATATTGGCAATCAAATCAGAACATTTTACACCTCTTATTTATTCTCAGTCCTATCCCAAGGGTCAAAAACATTAGCTATTGAGTGAGAAAAAAGAAGCCTCCTATATTCCCTTCCTCAAAGGCTATCAGCCCTAACTATTTGTTGCAAGATTGAGGTATATTTCCTTAAATAAAAATAAAAGGGTCAAATATGGTTGAAAGAAATGGACTATTTAGAATATAATGAATGAAACCAGAAACATAAAATGATCACTTTTTGTTTCAACAATCTTAATGGAATATAATTGACATCCAGTCAACTGTATATGTAAAAAGGATGCAATTTATTAATTTACCATATGCACATACCCATGAACCATCAGTACACTCATGATATTGAGTGTATTCATTACTCCCCAAAGTTTTCTCATGTCTTATTTTTATCCCTCCCTTTTTCTACTCTTTTCCTTCTCTGTTTCGGGTGAACACTGTTCTGCTTTTGGTCACTTTAGTTTGCATTTTATAGAATTTTATGTAAATGGAATAATATGAACTCTTAGTATTCTACACCCAGTTTGAGTATTTTGAGACTTAATAGTTTGAGTATTTTGAGACTTAACCATATTATTGCGTGTATCAACAATTCATTCCATTTGCTGCTAAGTACTATTCCATTCCCACTCCCGTACTCTTGCCTGGAAAATCCCATAGACGGAGGAGCCTGGAAGGCTGCAGTCCATGGGGTCGCTGAGGGTCAGACACGACTGAGAAACTTCACTTTCACTTTCCACTTTCATGCACTGGAGAAGGAAATGGCAGCCCACTCCAGTGTTCTTGCCTGGAGAATCCCAGGGACGAGGGAGCCTGGTGGGCTGCTGTGTATGGGGTCGCACAGAGTCGGACACGACTGAAGTGACTTAGCAGCAGTAGCAGCAGTATTCCATTATATAGCTATACTACACTTTGTTCATACATGAGCTTATTGATGGATATTTAGATTGTTTGCATTTGGGGTCTATTATAAATAAAAATATCCTGAATATCCATGTACAAGTCATTGCACTGGCATGTTTCTTGGGAAGATATCTAAGTGAAATGGCTGGACCATAAGGAATGTTTATGTTTAGGAAACGTTTTTAGGAAACTGCCAAACTTTTTATTGCCATTTTCCAGTGTAGTTTTACCAATTTACATTCTTACTAGTAGTGTGTGAGAATTCCAGTTGTTCCACCTCATTCATCACACTTGTTATGGTCTGTCTTTTAAATGTTATCTGCTCAAATATGTGTATAGTTTCCGTAGTGACACATGTTGACTACCTTTTCATGAGCCTAGCCTCTATTCACAAATCTTCTTTGTCATAATCTTTTTCATAACTATATTTACCATTTGTGTATCTTCAATGGCAAAGTTAATGTATGTTCAAATCTTCACTAATTTAAGTTGCTTGTTTTCTTATTGATTTTTGAGTACTTTATATATTCTATACCCAAGTCCTTTATCAGATGTATGATTTACAGGTATTGTCCCTCTGTCTGTCTCTGCTTGTCTTCTCACTCTTTTACCAGTGTCTTTTAAGAACAGAAGTTTTTAAATTGTGATAAAGTTCAAATCATCAACTTGATATTTCTTTGATCTTGGTTTTGGTATTGTATCTAAGAAATCTTTGTCTCATCCAAGGGCACAAAGATTTTTATCTATTTTTTTCCAGAAATTTTGCAGTTTTAATTTTCACATTTAAATCATGATCCAATCTGAGTCAATTTTTGTGTAAGCAGTTAATCTGAATTGAAGCTTATTTTTTTTCTCTTACCTCATTTGGTCTTTTCTCTCAAATATTACTGTCCTTCATTGTCTTATTTCCATTGTCTTAAAAAACATTGTATATGAAACCCAATTGTTTGGTTCAGGTGGGAAGGTGAATTAGGTTTCTCTTACTCTGTCTTGACCAAAAGGAACATTCAAAAGTTCAAAATTAAATTAAAGTTTAATTTAATTATTAAATATAGACTTTCAATTATTAAACATTTTGTGACTCCAAGCTACTTTGTATCATTTGAGAGTGAATTGAAAACTTTTAGGAACCTGCATGGCTTGTTATTCAAAGTTAGGAAAAGGAATACCCACACTAAAGAAATTTAACAAGGCAGTGAATCTCAAACATGAATATGGGCCATGAGTACTCTGTGTTACATGTAAAAGTTATATAATCTTCAATACGATAGGCCTTGAAAATTAAGAGATGTTTTATGCTTTGATTTTCATAAGTAACAGAAATCCTAAGGCTGGCCTTTTAAATCCCTATTGTATATCTGGGAAGTCTCAAGAATTCTTTGAGCCAATCATGTCAACATTGGGAAAACTAGAAAATATGTTGTAAATATATTCTAATAGAATCAAAATTGATATTTACTTCTTTGACATTATATACTCTTAAAGAAAATACAAATTATAATTTCAAACAGCATTTCCAAAGTTTAACATGACATAGTGCCTATTCTATACTCAATTCCTCCTGTTTCTTGGGCCATTTTCTTTCTTTTTTGAGGCTTCCCATTTTGTTATTTTCTCCTGTATTCAAATCACAGCTTTAGATCTATTCCTAAAAGGCTGTATGAAGATCATTTTAAATCCATTTTAACTGTCAGCCATAAGATTAACCTACCTTTATTAACTGAACCCATCAATAAATTATAAGAAAAGAGACTAGAAGCAGTTGGTTGAAAGGCCTGAGGTGAATTAGATGAATGTGTGTCAGTAACAGGCACTGAAGAGATCTCTAGTCTTTCCCATTCTGTTGTTTTCCTCTATTTCTTTGCAATGATCACTGAGGAAGACTTTCTTATCTCTCCTTGCTATTCTTTGGAACTCTGCATTCAGATGCATATATCTTTGCTTTTCTCCTTTGCTTTCACTTCTCTTCTTTTCACAGCTATTTGTAAGGCCTCTCCAGACAGCCATTTTACTTTTTGGCATTTCTTTTCCATGGGGATGGTCTTGATCCCTGTCTCCTGTACAATGTCACAAACCTCAGTCCATAGTTCATCAGGCACTCTATTTGTCAGATCTAGGCCCTTAAATCTATTTCTCACTTCCACTGTATAATCATAAAGGATTTGATTTAGGTCATACCTGAATGGACAAATGGTTTTCCCTACTTTCTTCAATTTAAGTCTGAATTTGGCAATAGGAGTTCATGATCTGAGCCATAGTCAGCTCCCAGTCTTGTTTTTGTTGACTGTATAGAGCTTCTACATCTTTGGCTGCAAAGAATACAATCAATCTGATTTCCATGTTGACCATCTGGTGATGTCCATGTATAGAGTCTTCTTTTGTGTTGTTGGAAGATGGTGTTTGTTATGACCAGTGCATATTCTTGGCAAAACTCTATTAGTCTTTGCCTCTAATTTCCTTTAAGAAAATTAGAGATACAAAGGGAATATTTCATGCAAAGATGTGCTCGATAAAGGACAGAAATGGTATGGACTTAATAGAAGCAGAAGATATTAAGAAGAGGTGGCAAGAATACACAGAAGAACTGTACAAAAAGATCTTCACGACCCAGATAATCACGATGGTGAGATCACTGACCTAGAGCCAGACATCCTGGAATGTGAAGTCAAGTGAGCCTTAGAAAGCATCACTACGAACAAAGCTAGTGGAGGTGATGGAATTCCAGTTGAGCTATTTCAAATCCTGAAAGATGATGCTGTGAAAGTGAGGCACTCAATATGCCAGCAAATTTGGAAAACTCAGCAGTGGCCACAGGACTGGAAAAGGTCAGTTTTCATTCCAATCCCAAAGAAAGGCAATGCCAAAGAATGCTCAAACTACTGCACAATTGCACTCATCTCACATGCTAATAAAGTGATGCTCAAAATTCTCCAAGCCAGGCTTCAGCCATATGTGAACCATGAACTTCCTGATGTTCAAGCTGGTTTCAGAAAAGGCAGAGGAACCAGAGATCAAATTGCCAACATCCGCTGGATCATGGAAAAAGCAAGAGAGTTCCAGAAAAATATATATTTCTGGTTTACTGACCATGCCAAAGCCTTTGACTGTGTGGATCACAATAAACTGTGGGAAATTCTGAAAGAGATGGGAGTACCAGACCACCTGACCTGCCTCTTGAGAAATTTGTATGCAACTCAGGAAGCACAGTAAGAGCTGGACATGGAACAACAGATTGGTTCCAAATAGGAAAAGGAGTACGTCAAGGCTGTACATTGTCACCCTGCTTATTTAACTTATATGTAGAGTACATCATAAGAAACGCTGGACTGGAAGAAGCACAAGCTGGAATCAAGATTGCCGGGAGAAATATCAATAACCTCAGATACGCAGATAACACCACCCTTATGGCAGAAAGTGAAGAGGAACTAAAAAGCCTCTTGATGAAAGTGAAAGAGGAGAGTGAAAAAGTTGGCTTAAAGCTCAACATTCTGAAAACAAAGATCATGGCATCTGGTCCCATCACTTCATGGGA
This sequence comes from Bos javanicus, assembly GCF_032452875.1. NCBI lineage: Eukaryota > Metazoa > Chordata > Mammalia > Artiodactyla > Bovidae > Bos > Bos javanicus. Next base: position 102,079,858 of record NC_083868.1, on the reverse strand, counting down.
AATAGATGGGGAAAGAGTGGAAACAGTGTCAGACTTTATTTTTCTGGGCTCCAAAATCACTGCAGATGGTGACTGCAGCCATGAAATTAAAAGGCTCTTACTCCTTGGAAGGAAAGTTATGACCAACCTAGATAGCATATTCAAAAGCAAAGACATTACTTTGCCAACAAAGGTCCGTCTAGTCAAGGCTATGGTTTTTCCAGTAGTCATGTATGGATGTGAGAGTTGGACTGTGAAGAAAGCTGAGCACCGAAGAATTGATGCTTTTGAACTGTGGTGTTGGAGAAGACTCTTGAGCGTCCCTTGGACTGCAAGGAGATCCAACCAGTCCATTCTAATGGAGATCAGCCCTGGGATTTCTTTGGAAGGAATGATGCTAAAGCTGAAACTCCAGTAGTTTGGCCACCTCATGCAAAGAGTTGACTCATTGGAAAAGACTCTGATGCTGGGAGGGATTGGGGGCAGGAGGAGAAGGGGACGACAGAGGATAAGATGGCTGGATGGCATCACTGACTTGATGGACGTGAGTCTGAGTGAACTCCGGGAGTTGGTGACGGACAGGGAGGCCTGGCATGCTGCAATTCATGGGGCCGCAAGGAGTCGGACATGACTGAGTGACTGAACTGAACTGAACTGAACAGGCATTGATATCAAGGGATGGTCCACATTATTGTAGTAAAATTAATCTCTCTCTATATATATTTTTAAACATTTGACTGTCTCTGAAAAGTTTTCAGATGACCAGGAGGTCTTTCTGTTTGACCTGTATATTGAATTTAAAGAAAGTTCTGAGTTGAAATTTAGTGTGCTTAACTTTGTACTCACTCTGGTATCATTCACTGTGGTGAATGAGAAGTGAAACACTGGATACTTTGTAAAAAATGAACAAAGAAATTTTAAGTTTGAAAATATTTCAGAAAGGAAAATGGATGAGTAGTATTAATAAATTAAAACTTCCAGAAACAATGAATTGTAATTTTGCCAAACAGAAGGTATGACTTTGATATTTGATGTTCGTTTTTATAAAGTTAGATGAAGATGGATGTATGAATTTCAAGATATAATACTGTGTATTAACCTTTTTAAAAAAAAATCATGATGTGCTTTTGTTAGAATTGCAAAATCCTAAATCTTGGCATTCACTGCAATTTGTTCTGAATTGTGATCTCTTTGCTTGTGTAATATTGAAAATAAGGATTTCTTACCTATAACTGCATTATATTCCCAAATGTGTTAGAAAATATAGAAAATCTGTTAATCTCCAGTGTGCTATTTTGACAGTTTTACGGAGAGAAACCTAGGAATGTATAATATAAAACATTGTGATAATGTCTGTAGCTTGAAAGTATATTAATCATAAAAATAGCATCTGTTTTAGAATAGTCTTTGAAATATATACTACAAAACTCAAGACACCATGAGAGAAATTAGAAGCCATTCATTTAATCATTATCTTCAATTAGTAGAAAGTAAATGTTAAAATTAATGTGACTAATTCCTTAACTTGATTGTCCTTTTTTTTTTTAATATTGTGGTGCCTTCAGTTCAGTTCAGTTCAGTTCAGTCGCTCAGTCATGTCCGACTCTTTGCGACCCCATGAATCACAGCACACCAGGCCTCACTGTCCAACACCAACTCCTGGAGTTCACTCAGACTCACATCCATCAAGTTAGTGATGCCATCCAGCCATCTCATCCTCTGTCGTCCCCTTCTCCTCCCGCCCCCCAATCCCTCCCAGCATCAGAGTCTTTTCCAGTGAGTCAACTCTTTACATGAGGTGGCCAAAGTACTGGAGTTTCAGCATTAGCATCATTCCTTCCAAAGAAATCCCAGGGCTGATCTCCGTTAGAATGGACTGGTTGGATCTCCTTGCAGTCCAAGGGACTCGCAAGAGTCTTCTCCAACACCACAGTTCAAAATTTGGCAAAACTAGTACAACTTTGTAAAGTTTAAAAATAAAATAAAATTTTTAAAAAATCAGAAAAAAAAAATAATAAGGGGACATCCCTGGCAGTACAGTGGTTAAGACTTTGCATTTCCACTGCAACAGGCATGGGTTTGATCCCTGGTTGAGGAGCTAAGACTCTGTATACTGAAAGACACTGCCAAAAAATAAAAACAATAGGAAAGCTAATAGAAAGCCCTGACTTTACTGAGAAGCTAAACTAATTCTGCTTCTGGACTTCTTGTTATTTGAGAGAACAAATGTCCATTGGTTAAGCCACAAAAAAAAAAAAAAGCATCAATTCTTCAGCGCTCAGCCTTCTTCACAGTCCAACTCTCACATCCATACATGACTACTGGAAAAACCATAGCTTTGATTAGACGGACCTTTGTTGGCAAAGTAATGTCTCTGCTTTTGAATATGCTATCTAGGTTGGTCATAACTTTCCTTCCAAGGAGTAAGTGTCTTTTAATTTCATGGCTGCAGTCACCGTCTGCAGTGATTTTGGAGCCCAGAAAAATAAAGTCTGACACTGTTTCCACTCTTTCCCCAACTATTTCCCATGAAGTGATGGGACCAGATGCCATGATCTTCGTTCTGAATGTTGAGCTTTAAGCCAACTTTTTCATTCTCCTCTTTCACTTTCATCAAGAGGCTTTTTAGTTCCTCTTCACTTTCTGCCATAAGGGTGGTGTCATCTGCATATCCGAAGTTATTGATATTTCTCCTGGCAATCTTGATTCCAGCTTGTGCTTCTTCCAGTCCAGTGTTTCTCATGATGTACTCTGCATGTAAATTAAATAAGCAGGGTGACAATGTACAGCCTTGATGCACTTCTTTTCCTATTTTGAACCAGTCTGTTGTTCCATGTCCAGTTTTAACTGTTGCTTCCTGACCTGCATACAAATTTCTCAAGAGGCAGGTCAGGTGGTCTGGTATTCCCATCTCTTGAAGAATTTTCCACAGTTTATTGTGATGCCTTATATTTGTCCAAATCAATAAATTAACCTATAAAGTCAGAATGTCAGTCTTTATTGCTTCTAAGGTCCACTTCATTACTTTCCTCATTCTGTATAAAAATATGTGATGTAAAACGAATTTTTAAAAAATACATCTTAGTAAAAGTAAGTGTTTATCTTTATTCATGCCAGTGTATTTTCCCAGTTTTGTCAGTGTTCTAGCAACAACAAATTAGTAGATAAATGATTCTTTTAAGGAGGAAATGGTTTTAAGAATCACTGAGCCCCACCACAGAGTGCTAGAAAATAGAATATCTATCTCTTTGGCCCACCCGAGGGGTCAAGGAAATAGCTACACTAATGTTTTATGAGGTGATTTCACAAAACAAGACTGACTATAGGAACTGAAAAACCTGTAAGTCTTACAGTGGTTTTGAGACTCCATGTCTCTTTTAAAGATATCAGAATAGGGACAGAAGAAAAAATTGATCACTCTCTTAACAGTGTGTGTGTGTGTGTGTGTGTGTGTGTTAGTTGCTTAGTTGTGTCCAACTCTTTGAAACCCTATAGACTGTAGTCTACCAGGCCCCTCCATCCATGGGATTCTCCAGGCAAGAACATTGGAGTGGGTTGCCATTTCCTTCTTCAAAAGGAACTACAGAAAGAAAGAAAGTGAAGTCACTGAGTCGTATCCAGTTCTTTGCGACCCCATGGACTGTAGCCTACCAGGCTTCTCCATCCAGGGAATTTTCCAGACAAGAGTACTGGAGTGGGTTGCCATTTCCTTCTCCATCTCTAACAGTAGCTTACATAAATCAGAACCAAATTTGTTCAAGCCCTGGTGCCTGATTACTTTGTTATATCAGTACGCCATTTGCCTGGGTCCAGCCCTGGTGGATCCAGGAAAATTTGAAGGACAGACGGCTTTGGCCATCAGGATATGATAGCTTTAATTAAATATTAATTAGAGATGTAAAGAGTAATAGAATAAGGATAGCTCAGTAGGACAATTCAGCGGAGAAAAGAGGCTGAATAACTTGGTTTACGTGGAGAGCTAATAAAATTCCAAGGCAAGGAATTTACATCACCTACATAGGCCGCAGGCGTCCTCCCATTCTCCCAAAGGAGAGGAGACACTAAGGCCTCCCCAGTCAGATCTTAGAAGCCCAGGCATAATTAGTAGGCTTAACGAGCCTCCACGTTCCAGATAATTCAGCCAGAAGGTGAGAGAACGACATGGGGAGACCAGTCTTTCTAGGAACTGATCCCATTTTTTATTTTTCCAGGGTCTGTTTTTATACACTGAGATGTTATACAAAAGTCACGTGGGGTCAGCAGTCCTGACTTTTATTAAGGTCAGGTGCTTCATACAAATGTATATAGAGGTCTTAGGGGTGTTACATCATCTTCTGGCCAGGGGGCCTGCTAACAACTTATGACCCTCTCCTTGTGACAGCGGTCAGTCAACCAGAACACTTATTTTTCCAGGGGTGATTATTCTTAAAACAGACACCACCTTCCGAAGGCACCAGATAAAGTTACATTCCTATAGGGTGAGGGTGTAGGGGGTTTTAATTAAGGAAAGAATTTGCTTAGCCTAAGGTCTAATGTGATTAATATCAAAGGTTAATACCTATTTCTTCTATATATTCCTTAATGTGTATAAGGGCAGGGGATGTGGAGACTTAGCAGTAAACATTGGCTCAACAAATGAAAGACCCTTCACCAATACAATTTTTAATCAGCCCACTATACTTATACTAATAATTTTCTAACTTCTCTAAAGAACCTGTTTTTAGAAGCTTTAAAGCATCTCGTGCCTCTCACGGTTGGGAGGCTGTGAGCAATCATATGTGGCCGGACAGGCCTGTCAGGCAGGCTAGAGAACCTTCAGAGGAGTTTGTAAGTTTGGAACACTCCTGTCACACCCAGGAATTATTATTAACTGGAGCTCTAAGTTAACTCCTTCTCTGAAAGAGGTGGTGGGGGACAGCCCCCCGTAAAGTCAGAAGTGTAGGTGAGAGCACAAAGTAGTAAAGTAGGCAGGCTCTGGTTTTGTGGGTAGATGCTCGAGAATTTCCAGGGGGACTCCTGAGGCTCGATCCCACCTTTGCATATGTCGAGCCTCCTTCCTCATGACCTTTGCCATGGGCAGAGGTCCTCACGCTGGCTCCTGGTAGTATTCAATTTTGTTTTCAAAACCCCTTAATCTTTTGTTCCTTTTCATAGCATATTATACCTTTTTACCTTGGTTTGGCCATCATCTAAAACCTTGTTGCTGCAAATGTGTCTGCAGAACACCAGCATTAATATCAACAGAAAGCTAGTTAACAGTGAAGAGCCTGGGGCCCTACTTCAGGCTTATTGAATCAGAATCTGCATTTTAACAAGATTGCCTGATGATCCAATGCACATTGATATGTGAGAAGTACCAGTCTAAAAGACCACACGTGTACACCCGTAGCGGATGCATGTTGATGTATGGCAAAACCAATACAATATTGTAAAGTAAAAAAAAAAAAAATTAATTAATTAAAAAAAAAAAAAACAGAGACATTACTCTGCCAACAAAAATAAAAATAAAAAATAAAGTAAAAGACCTTATTCTTAGTCTCTGGCAGACAAACTCCTGTTGACATGTGAGATGTCTTAACAAGAGACAAGAGATGACAAGGTGACAAGAGATGTCTTCTCTTGACTATGCCTGCTTTTCCCTCTGTCCAGTGAATGCTTTTGTTTTGGAATGTCATTTTATCCTTTTGCACTACTGATTCAAGAAAAATTTCAAATCAGGTAAAATTGATCTTTTCTATATTCTATCTTACTTTTTCATGCTTTTACTCTTGTCTCCCCTCCTTTCTGCATATAGCAGTAATAGTAATGTTTTAAATTTAAATCTCCCTTTCCATTCTTAGTTCATATTACTCCCATTGTTGTTGTTATTGTTCTGTCACTAAGTCGTGTCCAACTCCTTGTGACCCCATGGTCTGCTGCACGATAGGCTCCCTTGTCCTCCACTGTCCTCCAGAGTTTGCTTAAATTCATGTCCACTGAGTCAATGGTGCTATCTTATCATCTCATCCTCTGTCACACCCTTCTCCTCTTGCCCTCAATCTTTCCCAGCATCAGGGTCTTTTCCAATGAGTTGCTCTTTGCATCAGTTGGCCAAATATTGGAACTTCAGTTTAAGTATCAGTTCTTCCAATGAATATTGATTGTCTTTAGGATTGACTGGTTTGATCTCCTTACTGTCCAAGGGATTCTCAAGAGCCTTCTTTAGCACCATTGTTCAAAAATATCAATTATTTGGTACTCAGCCTTCTTTATAGTCCAACTCTCACATCTGTACATGACTACTGGAAAAACCATAGCTTTGTGTATATGGAACTTTGTCAGCAAACTAATGTCTCTGCATTTTAATGCTGTCTAGGTTGGTCATAGCTTTCCTTCCAAGGAACAAGAGTATTTTAATTTTGTGGTTGCAGTCACCATCTACAGTGATTCTGGAGGCCAAGAAAAGAAAATCTGTTACTGCTTCCACTTTTCCTTCATCTAGTTGCCATGAAGCAATGACTCTGGATGCCATAATCTTAGATTTTTTAATATTGAATTTCAAGCCAGCTTTTTTTCAGTCTTCTCTTTTATCTTCATCAACCTTTCATGATTCAACCATACTTGCCTCCTTTTTGTAAGCTGAAAATACTACACTTTCTTCTGAGTCTTAGCCCTTCTTCCCTCTGCTTATGATACACTGTCACTTGCCTCTCCATATATGTGTATCTGGCCCTTGTCAGTCTTAGCTCAAATAACCTGTCTATAAAGGGGCTTTCTTGTATGTAAACCAGACACTTTCTAAAATATCAATTTTATCAACTTCATGATTATTATTATTTCAAAGTATATATCATGATGTGAAATTGCTAATTGTGGGTCAAAACCTTCTATATCTTGCTTGTCCTGGACTCCTATCCAATCACCAGACAGTATCTGCTATGGAACTGAGACCTTCATAATTATTTATAAAACAATACCTCTCTTTTTTTTATGCCTTTTAAATTCATTTTAGGTGACTAAACATATACTGAGCATGCACTATGTTCCAATTGTTTTCCTAAGTGCTAGTGATAAGATAAAGAAAACATAGACTCAGATTCCAGTATGTTCATGATCTAGTGGAAAAAGATATGTATAATGATGAGTAGAAAATTTGATAAGAGAGGAAATCATTTTAGGCTGAAAAACATACATAAAGGCTAATATGAAAGAACCGGATATGGTATAGAAATGATGATATCCATTGTGGTTCAAGTAAAATTTTATCCACTTTGAATTCTAATATCAAAAGATATAAGTAAAAGCTAGGAAAGATAGAAAATGCAACAATTTATATATTGTTAGAAGGAATGCCTAGGAAAAGTTTTAGATACTGCAATTCAAATTTGAATGTGCGTATGAATAATCTGGGAATCTTGTTAAATGACAAATGATTGCTCAAACATAGTTTGTGAGATTGTCTCATTATGTTTAGAGATTGCTGGACTCTTCCATTCACTCCACCTAAATACAAGTACATAAAAATAAAATGAATTAACAAAAAGCTATACAAACAAAGAAAAAAGTGAAAAGGCACTGTGAAAGACAAGAATGTACCAATCAATTAAAGATGTGATTTTATTCTGGCTTTTACAGTAGGGAGAATGTTCATCACTGGTGAACATCTCAAACAAGAAAACAACTAGTGGTTTCATAAAGCAGAGGAGTGATTGTAAAAGGATGGAGATGGATTTTATCTTAGAATGTGCATAGGCAATATGGTCTGCTATTTCTCTGAACACAAATGGTTGGGCAGTGTCTACCTTTTCTGTTTTCTGGGAGCACAGGTCTTAGCTAAAGTTCAACATTATCATTACAATCTTCTTTCCTTTAAAGGACAGTTCAGTTCAATCCCTCAGTCATGTCCAACTCTTTGCGCCCATGAACCACAGCATGCCAGGCTCCCTGTCCATCACCAACTCCTGGAGTTCACCCAAACACATGTCCATTGAGTCAGTGATGCCATCCAACCATCTCATCCTCTGTCGTCCCCTTCTCCTCCTGCCCTCAATCTTTCCCAGCAGCAGGATCTTTTCAAATGAGTCAGCTCTTCAAATCAGGTAGCCAAAGTATTGGAGTTTCAGCTTCAACATCAGTCCTTCCAATGAACACCCAGGACTGATCTCCTTTAGGATGGATTGGTTGGATCTCCTTGCAATCCAAGGGACTCTCAAGAGTATTCTCTAACACCACAGTTCAAAAGCATCAATTCTTCAGTGCTCAGTCTTCTTTATATTCCAACTCTCACATCTATACATGACCACTGGAAAACCATAGCCTTGACTAGATGGACCTTGGTGGGCAAAATGATGTTTCTGCTTTTTAGTATGCAGTCTAGGTTGGTCAAAACTTTCCTTCCATGGAGTAAGTGGCTTTTAATTTCATGGCTGCAATCACCATCTGCAATGATTTTGGAGCCCAGAAAAATAAAGTCAGCCACTGTTTCCCTTTCTATTTGCCATGAAGTGGTGTGACTGGACTGGAAGAAACACAAACTGGAATCAAGATTGCCGGGAGAAATATCAGTAACATCAGATATGCAGATGACACCATCCTTATGGCAGAAAGTGAAGAGGAACTCAAAAGCCTCTTGATGAAAGTGAAAGTGGAGAGTGAAAAAGTTGGCTTAAAGCTCAACATTCAGAAATCGAAGATCATGGCATCCGGTCCCACCACTTCATGGGAAATAGATGGGGAAACAGTGGAAACAGTGTCAGACTTTATTTTTCTGGGCTCCAAAATCACTAGAGATGGTGACTGCATCTACGAAATTAAAAGACGCTTACTCCTTGGAAGGAAAGTTATGACCAACCTAGATAGCATATTCAAAAGCAGAGACATTACTTTGCCAAAAAAGGTTCGTCTAGTCAAGGCTATGGTTTTTCCTATGGTCATGTATGGATGTGAGAGTTGGACTGTGAAGAAGGCTGAGCACCGAAGAATTGATGCTTTTGAACTGTGGTGTTGGAGAAGACTCTTGAGAGTCTCTTGGACTGCAAGGAGATCCAACCAGTCCATTCTGAAGGAGATCAGCCCTGGGATTTCTTTGGAAGGAATGATGCTAACGCTGAAACTCCAGTACTTTGGCCACCTCATGTGAAGAGTTGACTCATTGGAAAAGACTCTGATGCTGGGAAGGATTGGGGGCAGGAGGAGAAGGGGACGACAAAGGATGAGATGGCTGGATGGCATCACTGACTCGATGGATGTGAGTCTGTGTGAACTCCGGGAGTTGTTGATGGACAGGGAGGCCTGGTGTGCTGCGATTCATGGGGTCGCAAAGAGTCGGACACGACTGAGCGACTGATCTGACCTGATCTGATCTGATGCGACCGGATGCCATGATAGTTTTCTGAATGTTGAACTCTAAGCCAACTTTTTCACTCTCCTCTTTCACTTTCATCAAGAGGCTCTTTAGTTCTTCTTCACTTTCTGCCATTGGTGTCATCTGCATATCTGAGGTTATTGATATTTCTCCCGGCAATCTTGATTCCAGCCTGTGCTTCTTCCAGCCCAGCATTTCTCATGATGTACTCTGCATATAAGTTACATAAGCAGGGTGACAATATAGAGCCTTGACATACTCCTTTTCCTATTTGGAACCAGTCTGTTGTTCCATGTCCCATTCTAACTGTTGCTTCCTGACCTGCATACAGGTTTCTCAAGAGGCAGGTCAGGTGGTCTGGTATTCTCATCTCTTTCAGAAATTTCCACAATTTATTGTGATCCACACAGTCAAAGGCTTTGGCATAATCAATAAAGCAGAAACATATAGGAGTAAATTTTAATCTTTAATTATCTTCTCACTCTGTCAAAATGATATGTTATTACCATGTGTATCTTAGCTACAGTAGTAGTAAAAACACAAATCAGAATATACAAATACAGGTAAAACTGAGAATGAATCAAAACATTTATCATTACCTTGACATTTATATTTTGAAATATAAAAAACTTGCTAAGCCAAATGTCTTTACTTCTAGAAATTAAGCAATTTAAAAGCAGTGCAAATTTTAATCAGTAGATAAACATTTTTTGGTTTAACATTAACTTTCCAACTCCCTAAAAACTTGTCATGCATGTTTAAGCCATTATTTAAGTCTGATCCTGTATCTAATTTTAATAGGACCCAAAAAAATAGAATTTGAATATTGGTGCTCTGTAACTATTTACTTATGATGTTGATAGTGATTTACAATTTAGCTCAAACAGTATGTCTGGATATTGGATTTCCCTGGTGGCTCAGTGATAAAGAATCCGCCTTCCAATGCAGGGGACACAGGTTGGATATATGGTCTAGGAATATCCCACATGCTGTGTAACAACAAAGTGTGTGCACCACAGCTACTGAGCTTTCCCTGTAGAGCCCAGGAACCATGACTATTGAATTCTACATGCCTAGTGCCTGTGCTCCATAACAAGAGAAACCATTGCAGTAAGAAGCCTCCACAATGCAACTAGAAAGTGGCCCTCACCCACAATAATGAGGACCCAGCACATCCATAAATAAATCTTAAAAAATATTACTAGATATTAATACTCTTTCAAAAACTTTCATTAAAGTTCATTTCCAGAATCTGTTTCTTTGAAATCTGTAACCATATTCATTTAAAACAGACTAAATTAGTGGTTCTCAATAGGGGTGATTTTGCCCCCCAAGCGACATTTGACAGTGTCTGGAAGCATTCTTGATTACCAACATATGACTTTGGAGGTGCTATTGGCATAAAGTGGGTAAAGGCTTGATATGTTGTTGAACATCTTACAGTGCACAGAAGAGTCCCTCAAGAAAAAGAATTATTTGGCCCACAATATCAATAATGCTTACATTATCTGGACTAAATAAGTTAATATATGGATGGAGTGAGTATGTATTCATGTGCATTGATAGCTGGATAGTGCATATAAATGGCTTCCAAGCTGGCACTATTTGTAAAGAACTTGCCTGTCAATGCAGGAGGAATAAGAGACTCGGGTTTTATCTCTGGGTTGATCCCCTGAAGAAGAACAAGGCAACCCACTCCAGTATTCTTGCTTGAAAAACCCATGGACTGAGGAGCCTGGCTTGCTATAGTCCATAGGGTCTCAAAGAGACAGACATGACTGAGGCAACTTAGCACAACAACAGTGGATCAATGTATTTGTGATTCCCTGGAAATCCTGAGCCCTTCCTCTCCTTTTTCTGACTAGAAAAACTATGACAGCTCTGTCACCATACTCTCTGAGAACACCTTGATATTGGTTGCCAGTTACTCTTCCATGAAGTATATATTCTCTAGTTCTACCTAGAATAGACAAAGAAGTGACTTTCACTCTGATATCAGCCCAAAACAACAGCGTCAAAAAATTGATAATGAGATAAAGCTGATATAGTACAAAGCTAAATCCTAAAGTTCTAGAAATTATTCGGTTTGAATCTTTGACCCTTTGTCAGTGTTGAGGGAAGCAATGAAAAGAGAAAAAGACTGAAATTTATGTCTGTAAATGTTTCTCATAAATACTCTTCCCTTGGTAGAATGAGAGGGAAAGAGAGAGAGAGCTTATTTTCTTTCTTACCTTAGCTATTCCTAGACATAGAATGTTAATTACCCAAAGAGAACATCTCAGTTTTAAATGGGAGACAAGGTAGATAGTAAATGCCAGAAGAAGTTATCAAAGAAGGTCAAAGAAAATATAGTTAGTGAAGTAAGAGTTAGCTCAAAAGAAAATTAGAATGGCTAGATTCCTATATCTGACATATTTTGGATTATAACAAGGAATATATTTCAAAAGTTGTAGTCGTTCAGATCAGAGCATTTGTAAAGACATAATACACAAAACAAAGCCACTGGAAGTGTCAGTCATTTGAAATTTAAGCAAGATCAAAGAAAAGATTGCAATATGAGGAAATAATTGCTACAATGTATGCACATCAGATTGATTATATTCTTTGCAGCCAAAGATGGAGAAGCTCTATACAGTGAGCAAAAACAAGACCAGGAGCTGACTATGGCTCAGATCATGAACTCCTTATTGCTAAATTCAGACTTAAATTGAAGAACGTAGGGAAAACACTAGACCATTCAGGTATGACTTAAATCCCTTATGACAATACAGTGGAAGTGAGAAATAGATTTAAGGGACTAGATCTGATAGACTGAGTGACTGATGAACTATGGATGGAGGTTCATGACATTGTACAGGAGACAGGGATCAAGACCATATCCATGGAAAAGAAATGCAAAAAAGCAAAATGGCTGTCTGGGGAGGCCTTACAAATAGCTGTGAAAAGAAGTGAAAGCAAAGGAGAAAAGGAAAGATGTAAGCACCTGAATGCAGAGTTCCAAAGAATAGCCAAAAGACATAAGAAAGCCTTCCTCAGTGATCAATGCAAAGAAATAGAGGAAAACAACAGAATGGGAAAGACTAGAGATCTCTTCAAGAAAATTAGAGATACCAAGGGAATATTTCATGCAAAGATGGGCTCGATAAAGGACAGAAATGGTATGGACCTAACAGAAGCAGAAGATATTAAGAAGAGGTGGCAAGAATACACAGAAGAACTGTACAAAAAAGAGCCTCACGACCCAGATAATCATGATGGTGTGATCACTGACCTAGAGCCAGACATCCTGGAATGTGAAGTCAAGTGTGCCTTAGGAAGCATCACTATGAACAAAGCTAGTGGAGGTGATGGAATTCCAGTTGAGCTATTTCAAATCCTGAAAGATGATGCTGTGAAAGTGCTGCATTCAATGTGCCAGCAAATTTGGAAAACTCAGCAGTGGCCACAGGACTGGAAAAGGTCAGTTTTCATTCTAATCCCAAAGAAAGGCAATGCCAAAGAATGCTCAAACTACCACACAATTGCACTCATCTCACATGCTAATAAAGTGATGCTCAAAATTCTCCAAGCCAGGCTTCAGCAATATGTGAACTGTGAAATTCCAGATGTTCAAGCTGGTTTTAGAAAAGGCAGATGAACCAGAGGTCAGGTTGCCAACATTCACTGGATCATGGAAAAAGCAAGAGAGTTCCAGAAAAAACATCTATTTCTGCTTTATCGACTATGCCAAAGCCTTTGACTGTGTGGATCACAATAAACTGTGGGAAATTCTGAAAGAGATGGGAATACCAGACCACCTGACCTGTCTCTTGAGAAATCTGTATGCAGGTCAGGAAGCAACAGTTAGAACTGGACATGGAACAGAGACATTACTTTTCCAACAAAGGTCCATCTAGTCAAGGCTATGGTTTTTCTAGTGGTCATGTATGGATGTGAGAGTTGGATTGTGAGGAAAGCTGAGCGCCAAAGAATTGATGATCATCTGGTCCAGAAATTTCAAACCAGTGCTCTCAGATATATAGAATGTACTATATTCAAAAAGGAGAAAAGACACTAACAACAACAACAAAAAAACACAGAAAGAAGATAGTGAAGAAGTTGACTTATAGTATTTGTTCAAAAAATGATCAGCTCGTGGACATTCTTCTGCTGGTGCTGCTGGCGAAAGTGGGACCTCGCTGGCCCGCCAGTTGCTCAGTTCACATGCAAGTGGGCAGCACAAGCTTGGCAGATCTTGATTGCAGCCGTGAAATTGCTTGTGGCGACTCTCTGGGGGGGCAAAGCACAGTCATGCCCCGCCTGGAGGACAGCATGTTCAGACGCAGACCCAATCCTTTTCCAACATTCCATTCTAGTCACCAGGCCGTGGTTTTCCCGCTGAGCCTTTAAAATGGATTTCCCAGATGCCCTGCTGAAAAAAGCTGAGCATTACCAATATGGTAGCTTCCTCCCTCCACTCTTCGGCCCCAACTCTACATCATGGTCCACCCGACCTGCACGCTAGAAGAAGCTTCCAACCAGTCCATTCTAATGGAGATCAGTCCTGGGTGTTCATTAGAAGGACTGATGCTAAAGCTGAAACTCCAATCCTTTGGCCACCTGATGTGAAGAGTTGACTCATTGGAAAATACTCTGATGCTGGGAGGGATTGGGGGCAGGAGGAGAAGGGGACAACAGAGAATGAGATGGCTAGATGGCATCATCGACTCCATGGACATGAGTTTGAGTGAACTCCAGGAGTTGGTGATGGACAGGGAGGCTTGGCATGCTGCTATTCATGGGGTCGAAAAGAGTCAGACACTACTGAGTGACTGAACTGACTGATGTACATATGTGTGTATTAATTGACTTATTTACTCATTTCTGAATTATAAGACATATTTTGACTTTTGGAATTTTTAAGCCATCTCTACACCCTGGAAAATTTTTTCTAAATTAAAATTCCATTTCTCCAGATTTTTTTTGTTTTCATTTTTTTCCCCAGACATGTTGTCCCTCATCCTTTTTTATAATGTTTTGACTATGTACAATTACTGTAAGATTGGTCCTTTCATGGGACCTTCATCATATTTGTAGAACTGGGTTTAAAAAAGATGAGATTATTAGGTTGACTTCATAGGGAGAAATCTCTTTACTTTCCTCAACAGAATTTAACTTTGAATTTTCACCCTATCACCATATTTCCACTTAGCATTAATACCCTCATCAATGAAAACTGAGGTCCAGCTAAATACAAGATATCAAGAGCCAGACATTTAATAAATGCATGAACAATCCTCATAGGGACTGTAGTAGACTCAAGAGTAAGAGTATAAGCAGTAAATGTTGGAGATAGAACTTGTGGCTTTCATTTTCATATAGCATGAAAAGTTGATGTCCAGTGTTGCTAAACATTCCAGTTTATTTAAAAAATACATAAATAAGTTCATGTTTTAGATGAAATCTCTCAAAGGAAACTGACTTTCTGTGTTTTTTTGTTGTTGTTGTTAGTGTCTTTTCTCCTTTTTGAATATAGTACATTCTATATATCTGAGAGCACTGGTTTGAAATTTCTGGACCAGATGATCAAAGTGTTTGACATTTTTCAAAAAGGGTGCTAAGTGAGAATGTATTAACATTATATTATAAGTCCATTAGAAATCTATTCAAATAGTTGGCACTAAGGATTGATATGCCAGGAATAGCATTTTCATTAAAGAACCAGAATGTGGTTCTGAGAAACTGTCCAGCCAAGCAAATAAATCTTGTATGGAATCCCAAAATACTATTGTTAACTGAGACAGAGGCTTGTGAGATTTTCATCTATAAAAATGGTACTTCATTATGTCATTTGTGGAACTGGGGAAGGATCTAAGTAAGATATTAGGGGAAATTAGTGTGTATTCTGATTAATAGAAATGTTTGCCCTTGTCTCTGCTTTATAAACACTGACTTTTGTAAGCATATTTCTCTTCTTTCTATATGGAAATGGTAATCACAGTCAGCCAGTTCAGTAGACCTAAACCAGAGATATTTTTTACCAGTTTCCTGTAGAGGTGGTAGTACAGCCTTATTCCTGTTTAGTTCAGTTCAGTTCAGTAGCTCAGCTGTATCTGACTCTTTGCGACCCCATGAATCACAGCACGCCAGGCCTCCCTGTCCATCACCAACACCTGGAGTTTACTCAAACTCATGTCCATTGAGTCAGTGATGCCATCCAATCATCTCATCCTCTGTCATCCCCTTCTCCTCCTGTTATTCCTGTTGTTTTAAAACAAATTCCTGATATTGTCATTTTGTTATTTTAAAACAAAGTCTGATTACTGTTATTTTAAAATAAATCTTAATATTGACTTAGAGATCATTCTAGGTCATAGTTCTTAGCTTTGACTTCACATTAAAAATCACCTGAGGAATTTTTTAAAAAATCCTGATGCCTTGACCACATTCAATAACAATTAGAACAAAGTCTTTTGGTAGGGTATGGAAGGGATGGAGACATCAGTAATTTTTAACCTCTTTAATTGAGCAGAGAATTATTAGTGACTTCAGTTCAATCACTCAGTCATGTCCGACTCTTTGCGACCCCATGAACCACACAGCACGTCAGGCGTCCCTGTCCATCACCAGCTCCCAGAGTCCACCCAAACCCATGTCCATTGAGTCAGTGATATCATCCCACCATCTCATCCTTTGTCATCCACTTCTCCTCCTGCTCTCAATCTTTCCCAGCATCAGGGTCTTTTCCAATGAGTCATCTCTTTACATCAGGTCACCAAAGTATTGGGAGTTTCAGCTTCAACATCAGTCCTTCCAATGAACACCCAGGACTGATCTCCTTTAGGATGGACTGGTTGGATCTCCTTGCAGTCCAAGGGACTCTCAAGAGTCTTCTCCAACACCACAGTTCAACAGCATCAATTCTTTGGCTCTCAGCTTTCTTTAGTGACTAGAGTTATCCAGTAAGATGGTTGTAATATGAATCTTAAAAAGTATGGAGACCAGATAAGTTTCATTAATCCAGTCATTCATGTAATAACATGTACTAAATGCTTAGTCTGTACTGGCTAGTCTGCTTGGGAGGAGGAGGAGTGGTATTGTTGTTCAGTCACTAAAATGTGTTCAACTCTTTGTGATCCTATAAACTGCAGCATTCCAAGCTTTTCTGTCCTTGACTATCTCCTAGAGTTTGCTCAAACTCATGTCCATTGAGTCTGTGATGCCATCTGACTGTCTCATCCATTGTTGTACACTTATCTTGCTTTTAATCTTTCCCAGCATCAGGGTCTTTTGCAGTGAGTCAGCTCTTTGCATCAGGTGGCCAAAGTACTGGAGCTTCAGCATCAGTCCTTCCAAAGAATATTCAGGATTGATTTCCTTTAGGATTGACTTGTTTGAGCTCCTTGCAGTTCAAAGGACTCTCAAAAGTCTTCTCTAGCACCACAGTTCAGAAACATCAATTCTTTGGCTCTCAACCTTTATGGTCCAACTCTCACAAACATACATGACTACTGGAGAAAATAACCACAGCTTTGATTAGACAGACCTTTGTAGGCAGAGAATGGGACTACAGTGGATGAGATAGTTGTATGGTATCACTGACTCAATGGACATGAGTTTGAGCAAGCTCCAGGTGTTGATGATGGACAGCCTGGCATGCTGCAGTCCATGGGATCACAAAGAGTTGGACATGACTGAACGACTGAACTGAACTGAACTGAACTTGTCATCAAAGTGATATCTCTCTGCTTTTTAATATGCTGTCTGGGTTTGTCATAGCTTTCTTTCTGAGGAGCAAGTACCTTTTAATTTCATGGCTGCAGTCATCATCTGCTATGATTTTGGAGCCCTAGAAAATAAAATCTGCCACTGTTTCCATTGTTTCCCCATATATTTGCAATGAAGTGATGGGAGTTGTATGCCATGATCTTAGTTTTTTGAATGTTAAATTTTAAGCTAGCTTTTTCACTATATTCTTTCACCCCATCAAGAGGGTCTTTAGTTCCTCTTCACTTTCTTGCATTAGGGTAGTATCATTTGCATACTTGAGACTGTTGATATTTCTCCAACAATATTGTGTATTGATTCCAGCTTGTGATTCATCCAACCGACAATTTGCATGATGTACTTTGCATATAAATTAAATAAGCAGGGTGACAATATACAGCTTTGATGTACTCCTTTCCCAATTTGGAACCAGTCCATTCTTCTATGTCTGGTTCTAACTGTTGCTTCTTGCCCTATATACAGATTTCTCAGGAGACAGGTAAGGTGGTCTGAAATTCCCATCTCTTTAAGAATTGGTGATCCACACAATCAAAGGCTTTAGTGTACTCAATGAATTAGATATTTTTTGGAATTCCCTTGCTTTGTCTATGATCCAAGGGATATTGGCAATTTGATCTCTGGTTCCTCTGACTTTTTTACATCTAGATTGTATATCTGGAAGTTCTCAATTTACATTATGTTGAAGCCTAGCTTGGATTTTGAGCCTTACCTTGCTATCATATGAAATGAGTGCAATTGTGTGATAGTTTGAACATTCCTTGGCATTGCCTTTTTTGGTGATCGGAATGAAAACTGACCTTTTCCAGTCTTGTGGCCACTGCTGAGTTCTCCAAATTTTGTGGCATATCAACACTTTTTGGCCTGTCAAACATTTAGAATCTTATAATGGAAATCAGTTATTATAAATGAGTAGGTGAAGTGTTAAAATTGCTTTGGTAGAAGTATGCAATTTTCTACCAAATAGTAATTGTACAGAATAGTAGTGAAGTTGCTTAGTAGTGTCGAACTCTTTGAGATCCCCATGGACTGTAGCCTACCAGTCTCCTCAGCCCATGGAATTTTCCAAGCAAGAGTATTGGAGTGGGTTGCCATTTCCTTCTCCAGGGGATCTTCCCAACCCGGGGATTGAATCCGGGTGTCCTGCATCACAGGCAGATGCTTTACCCTCTGAGCCACCAGGGAAGCCCAATTGTGTAGAATAGTAATAGTAATTGTATAGAATACAATTGTATAGAATATAATAGTAATACCTTTCTACCAAATAGTAATAGGGAAAGACCAGTTTGATCTGCAACTTAGTTGAGTTATAGAAGAAAAACACACACACAGGAATTGTCCTTTGAGTGAACTAGAAGAATGAACAGTATTTGGGGACAAAATAGAATGGAACATTGGAAGTGATTCAGTCAGTATTGATGGGAACAATTTATCCAGTTTTGACTGAAGAGGATCACTTTGAACATAACTCATAAGTTGATTTTATGCACTAAAATTTAGTACATGAATTTAAAATTTAATTTAAACTTAAATTATATTCATTAATGTTATTAAATAATTTAAAGTAATTATATATGTCAAGTAAAGCTTCAAACTCTAATGCATATCATAATCATTTGGAAGACTTGCTTAAACCCAGATTTCTTTCATCTGCCCCAAGTTTCTGACTTGATAGATCTGGGAAATGGGCCTGTTATTTGCATTCTTAGCAAGTCTCAGGTATGATGATGTTGCTGTTGGTCCAGGGACTACACATTGCAAGAAACACTCTTCTCCTATATAGAATACCAAAATAAGTGTCAGGTGATCTGGCTAGAGCTTAGATAAGGACATTTTTAGTAAACTAGTTCGTGTTTTCTAACCTCATCACTTGTAAGATAAAGAAGTTGGGCTGCACAATATCATGAAAAAGAAATATATACACCATATATATATATATATATATATTCACCAAATATATACACCATGTATATATATACACCAGCACCATATGATAGGCTAATGATGAGTATCCTCTCAAATTGAAAGCATATATATTCTTTAGGAGAAGGCAGGTTTTAACAACAACTCTGACCCAAGCAAACTGAGTAATCCTTAAACTTTAATACCCAATCAGCAAAACAAAAGCCCAACTAGACCCACTATATCTACTATATGGTAGTTTAGAGATCATTGGCATTCCTTTTGTTATCATTATATCCTCTCAAAACTGCAAACTGCTTTTTAGAATGTGTTTTCCAGTCTCACCGTCATAGGTCTTTTAATATTTATAGGCATTGATATGTATTCCTTCAACTCGTTAAGTTTCCATTTAGATCTTAGTACTCAAAGGGTTGCCACCTCTTAGTTACTGGCTGACCCAGCTATAAATTCAGTGTTTCTAAATTTTCAAGCTGCTCTAGCATTCTGTGTTCCGTTTGCAAACTTGGTAGTAGGGGACTTGGATTTTAGACTTCATAGCATAGAATGATGGTTGGGCCAGTGGAGGGAGCTATTTACCTGTAAATCGCTGACCTTGATCTACAAGAGGCAGCAGCACAGTTTTCATTGCTAGTGAAGAGTCTAGTGCTGAAACATACATTGCTCTGAGTCAGCCTTTTCAATGAACTGAACTGCTTTGAATTTGAGAACATAATCACCTTCTATCAATACCTCAAAGAACTGTACTTACAATAGTTTATGACTAAGGTTGGTAGGGGCTGGCCTTGAGAAGAGACAACCAGCTAGATGAGTGAAAGAGGTTCTTTGTTGAATGATGTGAACGGTTCCTTATTCAGTAACTTTTGAATGTGCTCAGTCCTAACTCATATAAGAAAGGTATAAGTTACATGTGATTTTAAAAGAGTAAAAAGCAGTCTTTCTGCCTCAGTGCATATTTATCTTTAGGGTAATTTTCTTTAGGGTTCCAGAGCTAATTATTTAATAGAATGAGTAGATATAAATAGATTACACATAGAGTATTGAATTTTAAGACTGATGAACAATACCACTCATCTCAACAAATTTAGGTATCTTGAACAATAGTTCATAATGCCTGGAAAATTTTAAAATATGAGGCTTACATAATATGAAGCTTGCTTTTTAGACTTAACAGTTTAAAGTTTTGCTTTATGTGTCTACTTTATTTATGCTTTTCTGTCCCATGATGTGGTTCATTAAAGTTCAGGATATCTGATAAACTTGTGAATTTAAATGTTCTTCTTACTGAAGATTTATGAGATTACTAACAATGATAAACACAGTTTATAAGATATTCAATAGTTTGTTTCTAATTTCTCTAACTTTACAATTATGTAAAGTTTTAGCATGCATGCATCTGTGCATGCTAACTCACCACAATCTTTGCGACTCTGTGGACCATAGTCCACCAGGCTCCTCTGTCCATGGACTTCTCCAGGCAAGAATACTAGAGTGGGTTGCCAAGCCCTCTTCCAGGGTACCTTCTCAACCCAGGGATTGAACCAGCATCTCTTAGGTCTCCTGCATTGGCAGATGGGTTCTTTACCACTAGCGCCACCTGGGAAGCCCACAAAGTTTTAACATAGTTAACATTTAATTGAAAATGATAGTCCATAATAATAGAGTGGAAACACACAGTGGTAGTCAGGAGACCATAGACTCTAGATCTACCTTCTCTTCTAAATGTGACTTTATAAATATTATTTAATCTTACTGGGCCTGTCTCCTTAATTTAAAATTAGTCTTCTCTAGGCATTTACACTTTCCATATCTTTAATTTTTTTCAAATGATTCTTGCTTAGTGTAAGGCACTTAATATACTAAAGTAAACTGAAAACCACATTTTTTTTCTTATTCTTTTATTTTTTAACTTTGCAATACTGTATTGGTTTTGCCATGCATCAAAATGAATCTGCCACAGGTATACATGTGTTCCCCATCCCGAACCCTCCTCCCTCCTCCCTCCCCATACCATCCCCCCAGGTCATCTCAGTCCCCAAGCAGCCAGTATCGTACATCAAACCTGGACCTGTGACTCGTTTCATATATGATATTATACATGTTTCAATGCCATTCTCCCAAATCATCCCACCCTGTCCCTCTCCCACAGAGTCCAAAAGACTGTTCTATACATCTGTGTCTCTTTTGCTGTCTCGTATACAGGGTTATTGTTACCATCTTTCTAAATTCCATATATATGCGTTAGTATACTGTATTGGTGTTTTTCTTTCTGGCTTACTTCACTGTGTATAATAGGCTCCAGTTTCATCCACCTCATTAGAACTGATTCAAATGCATTCTTTTTAATGGCTGAGTAATACTCCATTGTGTATATGTACCACTGCTTTCTTATCCATTCATCTGCTGATGGACATCTAGGTTGCTTCCATGTCCTGGCTATT
Source organism: Bos javanicus (assembly GCF_032452875.1). NCBI lineage: Eukaryota > Metazoa > Chordata > Mammalia > Artiodactyla > Bovidae > Bos > Bos javanicus. The sequence continues at coordinate 102,058,411 of NC_083868.1, read as the reverse complement.
ATAAACAGTGTTGCGATGAACATTGGGGTACACGTGTCTCTTTCAATTCTAGTTTCCTCAGTGTGTATGCCCAGCAGTGGGATTGCTGGATCATAAGGCAGTTCTATTTCCAGTTTTTTAAGGAATCTCCACACTGTTCTCCATAGTGGCTGTACTAGTTTGCATTCCCACCAACAGTGTAAGAGGGTTCCCTTTTTCCACACCCTCTCCAGCATTTATTGCTTGTAGACTTTTGGATCGCAGCCATTCTGACTGCCGTGAAATGGTACCTTATAGTGGTTTTGATTTGCATTTCTCTGATAATGAGTGATGTTGAGTATCTTTTCATGTGTTTGTTAGCCATCTGTATGTCTTCTTTGGAGAAATGTCTATTTAGTTCTTTGGCCCATTTTTTGATTGGGTCATTTATTTTTCTGGAATTGAGCTGTAGGAGTTGCTTGTATATTTTTGAGATTAGTTCTTTGTCAGTTGCTTCATTTGCTATTATTTTCTCCCTTTCTGAAGGCTGCCTTTTCACCTTGCTTATAGTTTCCTTTGTTGTGCAGAAGCTTTTAAGTTTAATTAGGTCCTATTTGTTTATTTTTGCTTTTATTTCCAATATTCTGGGAGGTGGGTTATAGAGGATCCTGCTGTGATGTATGTTGGAGAGTTTTGCCTGTGTTCTCCTCTGGGAGTTTTATGGTTTCTGGCCTTACGTTTAGATCTTTTTTTTTTTGTTTTTGGGGGGGGTGAGTAAAATTGCTCCAGTTTCATCCACCTCTATTAGAACTGATTCAAATGTATTCTTTTTAATGGCTGAGTAATACTCCATTGTGTAAAGAGATTGTCTTTTCTCCATTGTATATTCTTGCCTCCTTTGTCAAAGATAAGGTGTCCATAGGTGCGTGGATTTATCTCTGGGCTTTCTATTTTGTTCCATTTATCTATATTTCTGTCTTTGTGCCAGTACCATATTGTCTTGATAACTGTGGCTTTGTAGTAGAGCCTGAAGTCAGGCAGATTGATTCTTCTAGTTCCATTCTTCTTTCTCAAGATAGCTTTGGCAATTCGAGGTTTTTTGTATTTCCATACAAATTGTGAAATTATTTGTTCTAGCTCTGTGAAGAATACTGTTGGTAGCTTGATAGGGATTGCGTTGAATCTATAAATTGCTTTGGGTAGTATACTCATTTTCACTATATTGATTCTTCCAATCCATGAACATGGTATATTTCTCCATCTATTAGTGTACTCTTTGATTTCTTTCACCAGTGTTTTATAGTTTTCTATATATAGGTCTTTAGTTTCTTTAGGTAGATATATTCCTAAGTATTTTATTCTTTTCATTGCAATGGTGAATGGAATTGTTTCCTTAATTTCTCTTTCTGTTTTCTCATTATTAGTGTATAGGAATGCAAGGGATTTCTGTGTGTTGATTTTATATCCTGCAACATTACTATATTAATTAATTAGTTCTATTAATTTTCTGGTGGAGTCTTTAGGGTTTTCTATGTAGAGGATCATGTCATTGGCAAACAGTGAGAGTTTTACTTCTTCTTTTCCAATTTGGATTCCTTTTATTTCTTTTTCTGCTCTGATTGCTGTGGCCAAAACTTCCAAAACTATGTTGAATAGTATGGTGAAAGTGGGCACCCTTGTCTTGTTCCTGACTTTAGAGGAAATACTTTCAATTTTTTACCATTGAGGATAATATTTGCTGTGGGTTTATCATATATAGCTTTTATTATGTTGAGGTATGTTCCTTCTATTCCTGCTTTCTGGAGAGTTTTTTTTATCATAAATGGATGTTGAATTTTGTCAAAGGCTTTCTCTGCATCTATTGAGATAATCATATGGTTTTTATTTTTCAATTTGTTAATGTGGTGTATTACACTGATTGATTTGCGGATATTGAAGAATCCTTGCATCCCTGGGATAAAGCCCACTTGGTCATGGTGTATGATCTTTTTAATGTGTTGTTGCATTCTGATTGCTAGACTTTTGTTAAGGATGTTTGCATCTATGTTCATCAGTGATATTGGCCTGTTGTTTTCTTTTTTTGTGGCATCTTTGTCAGGTTTTGGTACTAGGGTGATGGTGGCCTCATAGAATGAGTTTGGAAGTTTACCTTCCTCTGCAATTTTCTGGAAGAGTTTGAGTAGGATAGGTGTTAGCTCTTCTCTAAATTTTTGGTAGAATTCAGCTGTGAAGCTTCTGGACCTGGGCTTTTGTTTGCTGGAAGATTTGTGATTACAGTGTCAATTTCCATGCTTGTGATGGGTCTGTTAAGATTTTCTATTTCTTCCTGGTCCAGTTTTGGAAAGTTGTACTTTTCTAAGAATTTGTCCATTTCTTCCACGTTGTCCATTTTATTGGCATATAATTGCTGATAGTAGTCTCTTATGATCCTTTGTATTTCTATGTTGTCTGTTGTGATCTCTCCATTTTCATTTCTAATTTTATTGATTTGATTTTTCTCCCTTTGTTTCTTGATGAGTCTGGCTAATGGTTTGTCAATTTTATTTATCCTTTCAAAGAACCAGCTTTTGCCTTTGTTGATTTTTGCTATGGTCTCTTTTGTTTCTTTTGCATTTATTTCTGCCCTAATTTTTAAGATTTCTTTCCTTCTACTAACCCTGGGGTTCTTCATTTCTTTCTTTTCTAGTTGCTTTAGGTGTAGGGTTAGGTTATTTATTTGACTTTTTTCTTATTTCTTGAGGTACGCCTGTATTGCCATGAACTTTCCCCTTAGGACTTCTTTTACAGTGTCCCACAGGTTTTGGGTTGTTGTGTTTTCATTTTCATTCATTTCTATGCAAATTTTGATTTCTTTTTTGATTTCTTCTGTGATTTGTTGGTTATTCAGCAGCGTGTTGTTCAGCCTCCATATGTTGGAATTTTTAATAGTTTTTCTCCTGTAATTGAGATCTAATCTTACTGCATTGTGATCAGAAAAGATGCTTGGAATGATTTCAATTTTTTGAATTTCCCAAGGCTAGATTTATGGCCCAGGGATGTGATCTACCGTGGAGAAGCTTCCGTGTGCACTTGAGAAATAGGTGAAATTCATTGTTTTGGGATGAAATGTCCTATAGATATCAATTAGGTCTAACTGGTCTATTGTATCATTTAAAGTTTGTGTTTCCTTGTTAATTTTCTGTTTAGTTCATCTATCCATAGGTGTGAGTGGGGTATTAAAAAATCTTCCACTATTATTGTGTTATTGTTAATTTCTCCTTTCATACTTGTTAGCATTTGTCTTACATATTGAGGTGCTCCTATGTTGGGTGCGTGTATATTTATAATTGTTATATCTTCTTCTTGGGTTGATCCTTTGACCATTATGTAGTGACCGTCTTTGTCTCTTTTCACAGCCTTTGTTTTAAAGTCTATTTTATCTGATATGAGTAGTGCTACTCCTGCTTTCTTTTGGTCTTTATTTGCATGGAAAACCTTTTTCCACCCCTTCACTTTCAGTCTGTATGTGTCCCCTGTTTTGAGGTGGGTCTCTTGTAGACAACATATGTAGGGGTCTTGTTTTTGTATCCATTCAGCCAGTCTTTGTCTTTTGGTTGGGGCATTCAACCCATTTATGTTTAAGGTAATTATTGATAAGTATGATCCCGTTGCCATTTACTTTATTGTTTTGGGTTTGAATTTATACACCCTTTTTCTGTTTCCTGTCTAGAGAATATCCTTTAGTATTTGTTGGAGAGCTGGTTTGGTGGTGCTGAATTCTCTCAGCTTTTGCTTGTCTGTAAAGCTTTTGATTTCTCCTTCATATTTGAATGAGATCCTTGCTGGGTACAATAATCTGGGCTGTAGGGTATTTTCTTTCATCACTTTAAGTATGTCCTGCCATTCCCTCCTGGCTTGAAGAGTTTCTATTGAAAGGTCAGCTGTTATCCTTATGGGAATTCACTTGTGTGTTATTTGTTGTTTTTCCTTTGCTGCTTTTAATATCTGTTCTTTGTGTTTGATCTTTGTTAATTTGATTAATATATGTCTTGGGGTGTTTTGCCATGGGTTTATCCTGTTTGGGACTCTCTGGGTTTCTTGGACTTGGGTGATTATTTCCTTCCCCATTTTAGGGAATTTTTCAACTATCATCTCCTCAAGTATTTTCTCATGGTCTTTCTTTTTGTCTTCTTCTTCTGGGACTCCTATGATTCGAATGTTGGGGCGATTAATATTGTCCTGGAGGTCTCTGAGATTGTCCTCATTTCTTTTCATTCATTTTTCTTTTTTCCTTTCTGATTCATTTATTTCTACCATTCTATCTTCTAATTCACTAATCCTATCTTCTGCCTCTGTTATCTACTATTTGTTGCCTCCAGAGTGTTTTTGATCTCATTTATTGCATTATTCATTATATATTGACTCTTTTTTATTTCTTCTAGGTCCTTGTTAAACCTTTCTTGTATCTTCTCAATCCTTGTCTACAGGCTATTTATCTGTGATTCCATTTTGATTTCAAGATTTTGGATCAATTTCACTATCATTATTCGGAATTCTTTATCAGGTAGATTCCCTATCTCTTCCTCTTTTGTTTGGTTTGGTGGGCATTTATCCTGTTCCTTTACCTGCTGTGTATTCCTCTGTCTCTTCATCTTGTTTATATTGCTAAGATTGGGGTGTCCTTTCTGTATTCTGGCAGTTTGTGGAGTTCTCTTTATTGTGGAGTTTCCTTGCTATGTATGGGTTTGTACAGGTGGCTTGTCAAGGTTTCTTGGTTAGGGAAGCTTGTGTCGGTGTTCTGGTGGGTTGAGCTGGATTTCTTCTCTCTTGAGTGCATGAAGTGTCCAGTAATGAGTTATGAGATGTCTATGTGAAAACCACATTTTTAAAAACAGATTCTTTTGTGAAAAAATGTTTGATGTTATATAGTTAATAAATACATGTACTTTATCTTATAATTTTTGATTGCTTAGTTATTTGAGAATGTAAGTAATACATTTAGTAGTACAACATTTACAATCTTTTTGTTTCATTATTAAAATTACTATCTCATGATATGCTTTTATAATTATTGCAATTTACAGGAAGTAAAATTCTCAAGAAAAAGGTATAGTTTACTTAGATTCTTTTTAATTAACAAAGAACTTTATATTATGTATCATATAATGATAAATTTTATTTTTCATAAAGGTAAGTAAATAGGACCATGATAAAATTATTGCTAGAAGCTAAAATATTAACCACAACTTTAGAAAGCCAACAGTAAGTTTTAGAAATTTTACTAACACCTCTAACATATTATTATACCTCTCTTAGACTGAAAGAGGCTTGTTAACTACATCTCTGTTTAATCTAGTAGACTAAGCTCTATGAATCCTTTGGTTGAGATTTTCTATTGATAGCTGGCAGTTCTCTGTGATTACAAAAAAAAAAAAAAAAAAACCAAGTTCAGAAACCTTTGCCAGACAATCTGTTTGGTTTTACAAAGCTCTCTCCCCATGCTAAAAGATGAAAAATATGACCTATTATTTGCTTCCCTAGCCCAGGAAGTCATTATTTCATGGTGATATACAAATTTAGATTTGGATTGCATTCCAGTCCAAGAGATGTTATTAAAGGTTTTATTTTATTTGCAGGTACCTGTAGAGATTTTGTTTATATATCTTATTCCTAGAAATAGCTAGATTTTCTTAAAGTCAAATTTATAAGAAAATAATGGAGAATTATAGGCATTACCATTATTCATTGATTATCATTATCTTTTATACAAAAAATTCTAAAAATATAAGTTGGATTAATATAGCATTTTTTGTGTGTTTCCCTGTGTTTTTTTTTTTTAAAGATGTTAAGATTTTTGGATTTAGGACTAGATCCCCAAATTTCTTGTGTAAAGACATTTCTAAATCTGTTTGTCATGTATTAGTCTTATATGACTCTTAACAATAAATTCAGAATCATAACTCTTAAAACTTCACCTTGACAGCTTGTATCAAATTTTACTGTCTCCTCTGCTGGCCTGAAATCACTAATGAGAGCCTGAATGTCACATGGCAATGAAGATTGCCCATCAGTTGCAGAGCTTAGTCAACTGTGTAATGAATTCTTGTTTGTTTGCTTTCTTTTGTATAGCACTTAGTGAATCTCGGCACTGTTTCAGCAGTTTAGTGATATTGCTCATTTCATCACTTCTAAACTTTTTACATCATATTACTAACCATTACTGAACTTTATTTCACTCTGTTTACCTAGTAAAGCAGTACCAAAGTAATTGGCACTAGAGCAGCTAATAGGCAGTAAAACAGGATAATTACAATACTACAAGATAAAGCATCAAAGATAATAAGAAATTGGAAACTACATTTATCATGCTTCTTTACATATTTTTAAGGATTTTAACCAAAATAAACAGTAAATATATGCTTAGTATGAAAATAAATGCATACATAAATGAAAGGATTATAGAGAAAAATGTGTAAGTCCTTTTTTGATGTATCTCTCCTATATATTGCATAGATGAATGTAGTAGTAGTGTGTGTATGCTCAGCTGTGTCTGAGACTTTGTGACCCTACGGACTATAGCTTGCCAGGCTCCTCTGTCCATGCCTAGTACCAAAATTTAAATATGTCAAACAAACTTATAAGTAAAATACTTACTTTTTTAAACTGTCAGATTGTTTTTAAGATAAACATATTATATTTTATTTAATCATTTGTCATTGATGGACATGTAGCATTTTTTCATTCTTACAATACTGTGAATAACATACATTGTGTGTATATATATATATATATGCATCAGTTCAGTTCAGTTGCTTAGTCATGTCTAATGCTTTGCCATCCCATGGACCACAGCACTCCAGGATTCCCTGTCCAACTCCCAGAGCCTTCTTAAACTCATGTCCATCATGTCGGTGATGCCATCCAACCATTTCATCCTCTGATGAATATATATACACACACACACACACATATATACACACACATATATATATATATATATAAGATATATAGTGGAATGTTATACATACATATATATATATGTCGATATTTTATATATATATATATATATGTGTGTATGTATTTCTGTAAGATTCTTTTCTTGGAGAAACAATATGCACATTTAAAACTGTCCTAAAATTGTGTACCAATATATGCTAAAACTTATACGGTATGCTAGTCCCATTTCTCTAGGATCTCAGTTAAAAAACATTGTTGCCAGTATGCTAGGTGAAACATATAAGCATTGTAAACTTGCTTGTTACCTTGGAATCTCAAATTATTTTAATTTATCATTTGTGGATTATGTTAGATGACAATATAATATCATAAATAGGTGCTGAATTTAATCAAATATTTATTTAAAAGTTGAAAATGTTTTATTACCTTTCCAATTTTATCTAAATTTTCAATTCTATTCAGGTATTTTTATATTCTTAATCAAATTTGGTAATTAAGATATTATAAGAAATTGTCTATTCCTTTGTGTGTATTTTTTCTGAAAATTTGCAATTTTCTTTCTATCTTTCTATTCAACATGTTTACATTTATATGTTTTTCAGGTGATTTTTTTTTTTTTTCTTCTGCCATTTGGTAATAATTTTCAATCTAAAGACTTTTTTTTTTCTTCAGGTCACAGGTGTTTTCTCACACTATTTCTTAGATTATTTTCCCCCTCCATCCTATCCATTCTTTTGTAATAGAATGTATACTTAATGGATGTAATATAATCTTGTCAATGGAGTGTGGCTGCATATGCCATATTTCTTAGCATGTAATTTCTATTTTTAAATATTTTGCTGTTTTCTCCAGTTTATTTTTCTATATAATTCTATCTCATTTACTCTTTAGAGTATATATTAAGAATCAAGTTAGGTCGCAGGTGTCTCAGACCTCGCCTAGGGTCAGCGTGCAAGGACAGTCATGGGTCGAGGCATTACACAGCCCACAGCTGAGCCAGGACGCAGAGCCGCCTGGCCTTTGAACCCTCCTGAGTGAGAGTCACTGACTGGCAGCCTCCGGGACTGCTGCCCGAGAGGCCAGTGTCCAGCGCCGTACTATCTCCCTCACAGTCATGCTTTGTCCTGTGAGGCGCAGTGTTAGTCAAGTTATTAAAAAAAAAAAAAGAATCAAGTTATGTTATTGTTTCATTTTGTGTGTGGGAGACTAGATTTTGAGCTCTATTAGTTGAGTTTTAAAAAATATTCCATTTTTCTTATTTTTGGTTTAAAATTTTATCATATTTTAAAAATTTTACTCATTTAATATTCTTACTTGCTTATTTATTTACTTTAAATATTATTTTATATTTCACTCATTTTAATAGTAAAATATAAGCTTAGTGTAAGATAAAATTATTTTAATATTTTACCTATTCACTTATTTTAATATTTTAGTCTTTTTCTTCTATTAAATTTTATTATTTTCATTAGCTTCATCTCTTGTAATCTGGTTAATTGTTGTTTTTTTTTTAATTGTTGATGCTGATGGTTTTGCTTGTTGTTTTTACTTTGGTTAAAAACTTCCTTTAATGTTATTGTTATTATGAAATATTTGATGTCTCCATATTTTACACTCTATTTTAAGGAAAAGGATTCAATTTGAACCATATTGATAGCTGGTAGCTAGACTGTGTTTTCTCAGCAAAGTGAAAGTGAAGTATTTTATTTACATCCAAATTGACTTTCAAGTACATTACCTATAAGCTATCATCAACAGGGAGGACCCTTAGTAATTAATGTAGGTTATTACTCCTGGAGACTTAGTTTCAGTGGTTGAGAAACAGTTAAATTACCAGAAAGCCTTAAGGAATATAGGTAGTTCATTTTCTGTGTATGAGGTTCCATATCCTTTGCAATAATGTAGCTCATAACATACTTGGGTCCACTGTTCTGTTTCTCTGTTCTCATTAATCACTGAAAATCTTCAGTGTCAGAATTTTTGATGCAGGGAATCCTAAAGATATTTTGTTGAAATAAAAAAAAAAACAACTTTAATTAGTTGTGCAATTGCATTGAATTTAATCATGATTTATTGCAATTTAAATTAATTTAATGGTATGATTGAAGTATTTTTAAACTAGAATTTTTAGCAAGTGTAAGAGTAGAAGAAGTACATTTTCAACATGCAACATCTCAACAAATTATCTCCCATCCTTTCTCAAAAAGCTCTTGAAATGTCTGTTCCTCCAAAACAGTAGAGGGAACCAAGAAAGAAGATACCCTGAATATGATGAAGGAAGAAAATTTTTTATTTAAAAAATACTCTGTCTTTCCCTTTGTAAATTAACTACTTTGGATACTTTATTCATATTATTCATTTATATCCTGTAACACCCCCCAAGGAATAGGATTTGAATTGGTTAGACTTAACTTCAGAATCTATGCTTATAAACCCTACAACATGCCTCTCTTTATGCAATATCAGGAAGTAAGTTCTCAGAATTATGATATTGGGGTGTTTGAGGCCATAACTATGCAGAATCCTTTGAAAGCCAAGTACCTCCCCAGGTCTTTTGGTGGCTAAGGAAAACTGATAGAACGTGTGATGCTTGATCTTACAGTTAATTTAATTCACTGTTTTACTTCAATTAAAGAAACATATAAATAAAAAATTTAATTGAAGGAGTTCTGGGCGATGTGAGAAGGCACATTATAAAGGACCACAGGAAACTAAAAATATGGAGAAAAGAGGTAATAATTACAAACTTCATGAAAAACAAAGCAACATTATTTAAAAAGAACAAAATGTAACTTGAGTGTGTTAACTGGGTCAAGGGTAACCAAGTTTAACTGCTTATAATGAAAGCACCGTATGCTGATATAATATTAATGTGACATAACTGTATTCTGATTATAGGATAAGTGAGTATAAGAACTAAACATTTATCTAAATGGGAAACAATAAGTAATTTATTAATTGATAAATTCAGAGTTCATAAAATTTGCCTATAATTTCAAAACAGAAAAATAAGTGCCAGGGTAAACAATTAAAAGAGCTTCATGTCTCCAAATTCTGGGGAGCAGAATTAGGAGGCAGTTGTTTATTTTTCTTTAAACAACATTTAACATTTCCCCTTGTTATTTGAAATTTTAAAACCAGGACAGGTCATTTTCCAGAAAAATTTAAATATCTAAGTTGTTATTTAGTCACTAGCTCATGATCAACTTTTTTGCCATCCCATGGACTGTAGCCCACCAGGCTCCTCTGTTCATGGGATTATCCCCAGCAACAATACTGGAGTGGGTTGCCATTTCCTTCTCCAGGAGATTTTCCTGGGGTTGAATCCTTGTCTCCTGCATTGGCAGGCCAATTCTTTTCTATTGCATTCTTAAAATGCAAGAACAGAAGAGAAAGCAGGAAAGATGAATTAACAGAGGAAAGAACTTCACAAACCAAAGTAGACAGGAAAGAAGAGAGAGAGTGAGTCAATTCTGAAGTCATTTGATAGATTTTATTGTTAATTGGGCATAGAGTTCCAATCATTATGGTACCTAATTATACAATTTTACCTTAACATTTTTGGAAAATTTAATCTCTCCAGATATAGCTCATCATCTTCTATGCAAAACATATTCTTCTGTGCTTCCCTCTAAGTTAATTGCATCACTTCCTCATGTGGCTCATGTCTCAAGTTATTCACATGTACTAAGTCCTCTCAGCCAGAACCTTGGAGTCATCTTTGGCGCCTCTACCCTTTTTATCTCCACAGGTCACAGATTTCTGCCAGTTCTATCCAATAATACATCCATTCTCTCCTTTCTATTCCTCTCTTTACTAACATGTTTCCAGTCTTCATTGTCTCTCATTTGCTTTTTTGCACGATTCTGTAAACTGCAAACTTCAAAGTTACCTCTTTTATTAGCATTCTTATTATGTATAATTTCAAACATATATGAAAACAGAGAGAAAACGGTTTTCCCATCTATTTATCATGAAGTGATGGGGCTGGATACCATGATCTTAGTTTTCTGAATGTTGAGCTTTAAGCCAACTTTTTCATTCTCCTCTTTTACTTTCATCAAGAGGCTTTTTAGCTCCTCTTCACTTTCTGCCTTAAGGGTGGTGTCATCTGCATATCTGAGGTTATTGATATTTCTCCCAGCAATCTTGTGGGATTCCAGCTTGTGCTTCATCTAGCCCAGCGTTTCTCATAATGTACTCTGCATTCAAGTTAAATAAGCAGGGTGACAATATACAGCACTGAGGTACTCCTTTTCCTATTTGGAACCAGTCTGTTGTTCCATGTCCAGTTCTAACTTTATTTGTTTATTTATTTATTCTTTTTTGTATTTAATTTATAATATATTTGCATGGGATTTACTACAGTCCTTTACATTGCTCATGTACAATGAATTAAGTCTTCGTTTCTGTTCTCTTAAAGAGAACATATCAAGAAAACATACCTAACTTAATGGCTCTAGAACTTCTGTTGTTATTTTTATAGATGTTAAAATATATATATATATATCCATGTATTTTAAAAATCTGTTGGCTCTCTTTTTCTTTCACGATTCTTTCTGAACCTTCTCAGTTTAGAGTCTATATACTGTAGCTTCTGTCAATGTTGAACTGTTCTGGAGAGGATATCGAGTTAGTGGGTCTCAAGGATCCATAAGGTCCAGAGTCTTCCACAACAGAATTTAGACAGTTTTCTTACAGATGCCTTTGAATCAGAGTGTGTACAGCCCTAGCCCAGTTTTGGCTGCTGTACTGTGATTACCTTGTCAAGATTTTAAAGAGTATTATCTGTCTGTAGAGGATGTGCAATTCTCAGGCTCTCAAGTCTATTTAAATTCTTTTGCCATCCCCCTACTTCCTTTCTCATGGCTGCTGATACCCATGGATCTTGTTTTGCTTTTTGCCTGCTTTTGTGTTGTGTCTGTGTTTTATAAGTTTTAGTAGCAGTAGTGTTAGTCATTCAGTCATGTCTGACTCTTTGTGACCCCATGGACTATAGCCCACCAGGCTCCTCTGTCCATGGAATTCTCCAGACAAAAATATTGGAGTGGGTTGCCATTCTCTTCTCCAGGGGATCCCTACCCAGGGATCAAACCCAGGTCTCCTGCATTGCAGTAAGATTCTTTACTGTGCTACCTATTGAGATGTAATTTGTGTATCACAAAATGCATGTTTTAAAATGTGCTACCTATTGAGATGTAATTTGTGTATCACAAAATGCATGTTTTAAAATGTACCATTCAGTAGTTTTTAGTATACTATAGAGGTGTGCATCACCAAGTTTGATCCCTGGGTTAGGAAGATCCCCTGGAGAAGGAAATGGCAACCCACTCCAGTACTCTTGCCTGAAAAATTCCATGGATGGAAGAGCCTGGTAGGCTACAGTCTATGGGGTCGCAAAGAATTGGACACGACTGAGCGACTTCACTCACTCACTCATAGAGGTGTGCAGTCATAAATATCTAATATGAAAGTTTTATCACCTTAAAAAGAAATCCACTGACAGTCACTGTACATTACATCTTACTTATAGTCTTTGACAGCCACTAGTCTACTATCTACTCCATCAGTTCAGTTCAGTTCAGTCACTCAGTCGTGTACAACTCTTCGCAACCCCATGAACTGCAGCATGCCAGGCCTCCCTGTCCATCACCAGCTGCCGGAGTTTACCCAAACCCATGTCCATTGAGTTGGTGATGCCATCCAACCATTTCATCCTCTGTCGTCCCCTTCTCCTCCTGCCTTCAGTCTTTCCCAGCACAAGGGTCTTTTCTAATGAGTCAACTCTTCGCGTCAGGTGGCCAAAGTATTGGAGTTTCAGCTTCAACATCAATCTTTCCAATGAACACCCAGGACTGATCTCTTTTAGGATGGACTGGTTGGATCTCCTTGCAGTCCAAGGGACTCTCAAGAGTCTTCTCCAACACTGCAGTTCAAAGGCATCAATTCTTCACTGCTCAGCTTTCTTTGTAGTACAACTCTGACATCCATACATGACCACTGGGAAAACCACAGCTCTGACTAGATGGACCTTGGTTGGCAAAGTAATGTCTCTGCTTTTTAATATGCTGTCTAGGTTGGTTATAACTTTCCTTCCAAGGAGTAAACATCTTTTAATTTCATGGCTGCAATCAGCATCAGTAGTTATTTTGGAGCCCCCCAAAATAAAGTCTGACACTGTTTCCACTGTTTCTGCTCCATAGATTTGCCTATATCAGGCATTTCATAAAGTAGAGTCATAATATGTTTGTTTGTATGTATGTATGTGTGTTTGTGTGTGTGTTATAATTGACTTCTTTCACTTGGCATAATGTTTTCAAGACTTACCCATATTGTACCATTTCTTATATTGTGGAATAATATTTCATTATATGGATATACCATGTTGTGTTTACCATTTGTCAGATGACAAACATTTGGGTTGCTTTATCTATTTCAGATTTTTATTTTCCATTATTTCCGTAGAGAAGTTTATTGGTGCTATATCTCTATATTTTCACTGTACCAAACTCTTACTCCATCAAGTTTTATTTTACCTAATTAAAAATATTTTGAATCTATTTTAATATACAAATTCAGAGAAAAATATAAGTATACATGAAAGTAAAATTAAAAAGTGAGGCTTAAATATATTTCAAAAAATTTAGAAACCATAGATGGTTATAAGAATTCAATTTGAAAGGGCTGTGTTTTAAAGTTTTGAGTGTTTCTTCAGTAGAAATCATCAAGTAGTATTGGATAACATTCTAACAAATATAGGGAAGTTGCCTTTTCTAGTCTCAAAGTTTAATAAACTTATCAAAAAGATAACATCCAATTCTCTGCTTCTGTGATTTTACTTTGCTGACAAAGGTCTGTCTAGTCAAAAAAAAACTACTGGTTTTTCCAGTAGTCATTTATGCATGTGAGAGTTGGACTATAAAAAAGCTGAGCATAAATGAATTGATGCTTTTGAACTGTGGTGTTGGATAAGACTCTTGAGAATCCCTTGGACTGCAAGGAGATCCAACCAGTCCATCCTAAAGGAGATCAGTCCTGAGTGTTCATTGAAAGGACTGATATTGAAGCTGAAACTCCAATACTTTGGCCACCTGATATGAAGAGCTGATTCATTTGAAAAGACCCTGATGCTGGGAAAGATTGAAGGTGGGAGGAGAAAGGGGATAACAGAGGGTGAGATGCTTGGGTGGCATCACTGACTCAAAGGACATGAGTTTGGGTAAACTCTGGGAGTTGACGATGGACAAGGAGGCCTGACATGCTGCAGTCCACGCGGTCACAAAGAGTAGTGCACGACTGAGCAACTGAACTGAACTGAATTGAAAATTATAAATTATCATTGACATTTTATGCTGCCAGTTCTTAAATAGAATTAAGTTTTTTAATGGGGACATCTATTCACATAAAATATAGGCATTTCTATCATCTCACAAAATAGTAATTCCTAAATAAAATTTTAGCTCTTTTGCAAAATCACACATTAGTAATGTCAGGGCTTTTTAGGGAAATCAAGGAGAGGCAAGACCACTCAAAATCTGTAAAACTTTGCAATTGGCACATAAACATAAACAAATAGTGGCATTCCTTATAAATATATTAGTGCAGATAAAAAAAGATTTGAAATCTCTAATAAATATGACTATTACAGTACAATAGGACTTTATTTACAAAAAAGAGGTAAAAAAGTTAGCCCTGGAATGAGGAATAAGGAAGATTTGAGTCTGGTTGCTCTCTTATGGAGACAAAAATTAAAAAATTACAAGATATATTATATTTTTCAGGATGTCTTTACAGATTACCACAAACTAATAACTTAAAACAACATTTATTCATTTATTTATTCAGTCCTGGAAGCCCTAAGACTAAAATCAAGCTATTGGCAGGGTATCACTCTCTCTTAAGGCTCTAGAGGAAATTCTGTTTTTTGCCTCTTGTAGCTTGTGTTTGCATTACTCCAATCTCTACCTTCTTTTTTTTTTTTTTATATGGCCTTGTCCTCTGCCGTTCTCTTCTTCTGTCTGTCTCAAATCTACTTCTGCCTTCCTCTTCTAAGGACATATATTATTGGATTTAGAGTCCATCCAGATAATCCAGGATGATATCTTCATCTTAAGACCCTTAATTATTATTAGTTGCAAAGACCTTTTTCCCAAAGAAGACAATATCACAGGTTATAGGAACTAGGATGTGGACCTATCTTTGGCAGCTACCATTTCACCTAATACATAGGTATCACAAGTAACAGGTTTGATTGAGGCATTAGTGGATACCACATAAAACACTATATTCCTTCATGGCTTGCTGCATTCAGCAGATACTTGGAACCAAGCACTAAAGTGCTAAGGAATATCATGTATGAACCAATTAATTTAAATATCATATACTGGCACTTTCTCCTGTTTATCCATTGTGTATGATTAAACCACTTTTAGAAAAAACGCATTGTACCAGAAAGACTCTATCTTTCAGAACAAGCCATAAGTCAAATTTAAATTAGTTGAAAACTCTTCCCTGGTTCTAAAAGTTTAGGTTCCTATCAGCTTTAGAATTTTTAGAAGAGCAAAATTATGTTCTAGTTATTGATAAAGATTAACAGAATGGCATTTTACAAATCACTTAACTAAAATTTGAGGTGAATGTATACAGCAAGGGAAAAATAATATTTTATTATATGGCACTAAAAGCTATATATATATATATTATATATAATCTTATTCCTAAGGGAAGTAATTTTTGGAAACATTTAACTAGGGATATAAACAGTAATACATTGAGAATGGTTTACTTCTCATATATATATTTTTTCAAAGAATGTATCATCAATATACAGACTTAATGACTTTTTCCACGGTTCACAATGAGCTACTAAAATTTAAACGTTTCTAGCCTTTTTTTTTTTTTTAAACCCTTTGACTATTTTTGTCAACTTTAGCAGTGTGGACCATAGTGAGGTGTAGTATTTCCATTAATACCTTTTGTTGACTCAGGCTGAAACAGAATCAGATCCACTCCATGTCTATGGGGACTAAGGAGGAAATCCTTTCATATTTTATTTCTGTCAGTATTCTTTTAAAGAGAATATAAAATACCTTGCAGGTTAAGAATTATATTTAGAAAAGTCTCTGAAGGATTTGATTACCTTATTGAAAACCTGCACTGGTTTCAGTGAAATCATTTTGAGATACAGAAATACATTACAGAGTGTTTCTTATTTTGGAGTAAAAATAGAGATATTTTGAGATAGGACTACAGTAGAGTGACATTGTCTGATACTTGCTTCAACAAATTGACAGTTAAAAATACATTTTTTTCTTACTAAATAACTATTTAGGCTACATTTTATAATTTCTCCTAGTAGCACAATTATGTTAAATAATGTTCCATGCTTATAAAAATTGAGATATTTCTAGTATAAGAAGGATATAAACTTTATGACCAAGCATGCATACTTTACACATTTAGTGTAAACAGATTCCCTTTCAGAAGATGGTTTGGGTTTTGAAAAGAGCTATCAATATTTATCTTATTATTTGTAATGATATTATTTTGATTATTTATTTTATTATTTTTAGGGCTAGGGATTTTCAGATATATAGGCTATACTCAAAAGAAGGAAGGGAATATTGCAGGTAGTCCCCACAATGTCCCCTTTTGTTTTACTCTGTTATTGAATCTTAAACCCTTAACTACATTTTTTATGTCAGTTTAGTCATTCTTTTGTTGAATTCCAAAAAGTATCATAATACAGATTTAAGACCTTTTCCCATATATGTCTTTAGAATTTTCTTATTACATTTCAAGTTAATTCAACAAATTCTGCAGTTTTTACATTTTATATTATATATGACGCTCTGTGAATGACTGTGTGAGCAAGTTGGATAGGACATGAATCCCACCAATATGGCCTTTAGATCAGTGCAGAAGAGCTCAACAAGTCAGAGGACCATGAATATAACTAAACTTATTAAAGAACACATGGTGGTTTCTGCTCAGCACAACACATAATCTTAAACACTTGCTGTCATGATTAACACCACTGAGATCCAGGAAAAGCTTCACTGCATATCTGGGCACTTGTTCTTAAAGCAAAAAACGATTGTATTTGAAAGTTTTGAAGATTTGTGGGCTGTACCCCACAGTGTCAAAGTGTTTTCAGTGTCAAAGACTGACTGACTTCTTCAGAGTGAAGAAAAAGTTTGAAAGGTAGAGATCTTTAAAAAATATAGACTAGTTAATTTTGAAAATCCTTTCTTTCAGCTATAACATGAATGTGTTAGATTCTTACATAATGAAGCACTTATCCTGGGAAGGCTGAGTGTTCATTTACTTGCCTCTCTTTGTTCTCCAGTTTGCAGTCGTAAAAGTTCTTAGAAATAAGAATATTTTTTATAACTGTTGCACATTTGTCTGAGGAATTTTTCAATATTTAAAAATTCATATTACTCATAATTTTGACTAAATGTAGATCTAGATGTAATATGCATGAAGCTTGATACCAGTACTTTACACGGGTTACTAGATGGACACTGAATGACAGAATTGTGGATAGTTCTACTTTTATTTCTATTCATGAAAATAATTATTTTAAATAAGCATTTCATAAAATTTCATAACATCAAATTAATATGTATAAAATTAAAAAATTTTGACATTCATTAATGATAATTTTTTAAATATTTTAGAAAAATAAACATATGTGAAAATACTTTTTAATTTTTGCATTTAACTTTAATTACCTATTTGTTTAAGATGTATTTAACTTCCAAATCCTTTAGAATAATTGTATTTTATTATTTTAAATCATTATGTGAAAATCTTGATTATTACTATGATTAGAGATTTTGTTGAAATGAAGGCAAGAAAAATATGTTATGAAATAAGTGTGTAATAATTTATGAAATATCTATATATATATATATGTAGTTTGTGTGTGCATATGTATTTATGCACCTAACATCAGCAGCTTATCCACACAGCATACAAGCATGTGTAGTGATAGTTACATTTATTCGTCTTTGATATTTACCAACTTGAAAATGAGAGCTTGACACATATTTTTTTCTTTTGTCCTTAGAAAGGTGTATTTGCTAAGGTAAGAGGCTAAAACATTTATTATTTTTCAGTTTGTTTATCATTTTAAATATCAAGACATATGATAGGTAGGCCTGCATTTCTATTCATATTTCAGGGCCTGTTGATATCAGGACCAGGCCAGATTTGGTCTTTTAGGAGACTGCAGTTTAGTTGAGGAGAAATATATACATAACTCACCCAAGCCATTACCTGTGCAGTATTCTAAAAGCATGTTTTGGTAAATTGGTAAAAATACCAATTATGCTAGTCAGGATGCAAAAGTAGACTAATGTGACAAAATACACTATATTCACTAGTGCATTTCTTGTATCATGAAAATGAATATTCATTGTGGAAAATGTGACAAATATAGGAAAGAATACAATTTTACAAATTAAATTATCCAGAATGCTAACATCTTGAGAAAACTACCATCAGTGGTTTAGATGCATTTTGTAGTTTAGTTATAGTTTAAAACATTGACCTTTTTGTCTTATTTCCTATATATGAAAATTTAAAAAAACACTTTGAAAAATGTATACATTAACATACTACAATTGTCTAGAATTCTACAAGTCATAAATAACAACTCAATGTTTTTGGTATATTTATTTTATATTATAGTATTATATGAGCACATGTATTTGTATACTGAATATTAGTTACTGAAAGAACATCATTGGTCTGAGATTCAAAAGAGTATGAAAAGGGGGCTATATGTCAGATAATATCACATCTTAAGTGATTTACTATTATTTCTCAATTAAAATAGAAGCAACACAGTGGATCATGTAATTCAATATGAGTTTTAATTATCAAGAAAATCATTAGTTAAGTTTATTGGCTATTAAGATGGCTTTTATTTATTTTCCTAAGGAAACCAATAACTGAGAGAGACAAAACAAAAACTTTTGGTTTAATAATGCACTGAGCCTAGTAGCTCAACTTTATAGTTTCCATATTATTAGCAAGTGCCTAAAGAATAAAGCACTGTTCCATTTTTAAGCTTCTATCAATTCAGGGAAAAACATTTCATCTGTACTCTTGACAAAAGGAGTAAGCTTAAGAGATATTCGCTGATATAGGGGAAGGAAAAACAAAGAAACAGATAAAGGTAGTACCATAGCATTAAGCTTCACATTTTAAGCTGTAGGATTTATTTTTGTCTTTAGACTCTAAACAGAATAAGCAGTTAGTTTTGTTAATCTATCAATACCATATTTTTTCATTTTAAATTGTAAATTGTTATCTACTTCCTGATTTTTTGTTGGAGTTACACTCAAAACATTTTTATGTTTAAGATTTATTATTAAAATCATTATGGATGGTGACTGCAGCCACAAAATAAAATGATGCTTTCTCCTTGGAAGAAAAGCTACTACAAAGCTAGACATTAAGCTATTTCAAAGCTAGATATTAAAAAGCAGAGATATTGCTTTGCTGACAAAGGTCCATGTAGTCAAAGCTATAGTTTTTCCAGTAGTCATATATGCATGTGAGAGTTGGACCATAAAGAAGGCTGAGGGCCAAAGAATTGATGCTTTTGAACTGTGGTACTGGAACAGACTCTTGAGAGTTCCTTATACAGCCAGGAGATAAAACTAGTCAATCCTAAAGAAAATCAATTTTGAATATTCATTGAAAGGACTGATGCTGAAACTGAAGCTACAATACCTTGGCCACCTAATGCAAAGAGCCGACTCACTGGAAAAGACCCTCATCCTGGGAAAGATTGAGGGCAAGAGGCGAAGGGGGTGACACATGATGAGATGGTTAGATAACATCATTGACTCAATGGACATGAGTTTGAACAAACTCTGAGAGAGAGTGAAAGAAAGAGAAGCCTGGTGTGCTCCAGTCCATGGCATCCCAAAGAGTCAGAAACAACTTAGTGGCTGAATAACAGTTAGTGCCATTTGTTTCTGAGCCCATACATATCTGGGTAAGTCTTTTAATTTTCTGCATGAATGGGAAATGAAAGAGCATAATATTTCTTATTCTTAACATTTTATTTTAAAATCCTATCATATTACTCCATATTTTCTGCCGAGAAGTGTTCTGAAACAAGTTATTTACTTCTTTTTCTTTATGAATGACTCTCAGATTTATTTCTTTATAAGTTAAAAATTTGCTAGGGGCTTCCCAGGTGGCATTAGTGGTAAAGAACCCTCATGCAAATGCAGGAGGCTTAATAGACATGGGTTTGGTCCCTGGGTCAGAAAGATCCCATGGAGGTGGAAATAGCAATCTACTCCAGTATTCTTGCCTGGGGAATCCCATGGACAAAGGAGCTTAGTGGGCTTTGTAGGATCTATGGGGTTGCCAAGAGTTGGACACAACTGAAGTGACTGAGCACAGCACAAGCTATATTAGGTTAAAGTCTTCTATTCTTTATTTTTCTTTAGAAGGTTGTAATGGTTTGGATCTGCATTCTCAGTTCTCTTTAATCTAAAGTACTTTTATGGTTAATTTATGATATAGTTTATTGTTTCTGCCTTAGTTTATTTCATTTCCTTCTTGGAAACATCTTCCATGTTCTCTCTTGATTTTCCTTGCTCTAGGGCATGGGAGATGCAAGTTCTTGTGTGATCTTACTACTTAATTTCTCAGGTCCTCATAGAATCTGGGCTTCTCTGATGGCTCAGAGGTAAAGAATCTGCCTGCAATGCAGGAGTCACAGAGACACAGGTTCAGTCATTGGGTGGTGAAGTTCCCCTAGAGGAGAGCATGGCAACTCACTTCAGTATTCTTGCCTGGAAAATCCCATGGACAGAGGAGCCTGGTGGGCTACAGTCCATAGGGTTGCAAAGAGTCGGACACGACTGAAGTGACTTAACACACATAGAATCTACTTTCTCTTTCTCTGGCTGCTTAGACTTGGTTTCTGACTACAGGGATTGATTTAGACCTCTTGAGACATTTTTACATTCTTTCTGTTACCTGGAACATGTGTCTTATTTTATACTCTTCTAATTCTCACTGGTGTTATTTCTAAACTTGTTACTTCCCTCTCACTCTCCATTCCTAAAAGGAAACCAAACAGTTTTTAAACATTCTTCAATATGTATTTTGAACAGATTTTGAAGCTACACCAATAATAATTATAAAATAACCTGAGCCTTTCCCAACAAAATGAGGATATCAAATATATTTTGTTCCTTAACTTTAGTAATGCTAATCAGAGGTTTCATAATGTCTTTTGCTCTCTCTACTGTTTGTTACATTATGTATTGGACTTTGGAAAGTGTTAGATACCATTTTGTTTATCTCCTTCATTTAGAATTACTGAGGGACAGAGAGATTAAGCTACTTACCTCTATCTCTTGGGTAGTTATTAAAGGAAATGGAACTTTGGTCCCCTCTTCAAGGAATTTTGTACTAAAACTTATTATCGCATTCTGGATGAAAGATGTTTGGCAAATATATCATTTTTAGAATCATGACTTTCCCTTCATTTTCAATTATTTTAGCATATCTTCTGAGAAAATTGGGCAGACTGTTCTAATAGCAAGACAGTGGTAATTGGGGTCCACATTTAGTTGGATGTCACAGAACTGGACTTACATTGGCAAATATTTAATCATCTGTCAGCCTCTTGTTGGTGACTTTGAGCTAATCAATATCCAGTCATGCATTTATGCCAGCTGTATTCAGTTCAGTTTCAACCATGGGCCTGGTTCTATTTAGATTGGCTTTGAGTCTGTTCTACTCTGCCCACTTATTATCACTATTGAGTATTGCTTATTACTGTAGTTTTCTGAATTTTCTTTGTCCACTTATTAGGCTCTCTTATTCAATGCTAAGCCAAAATACTTAAAAATAAATAAATAAATAAAAATCTGGTCATACCTACAAAGCAGTAAAAGCCCAATTTCAAAGATGTAACTCACAAATTAAGATTTAGGATTATAGAATTTAAAATAACTGTGGAGGTCTACTCAGAACCACCATGCATGCTTGCTCAGTCCTGTCTGACTTTTTGCAACCTCATGGACTGTAGCCTGCCAGTTCCTTCTGTACATGAGATTTCCCAGGCAAGATCACCGGAGTGGGTTGTCATTTCCTTCTCCAAGGGATCTTCCTGACCCAGGGCTCAAACCCATGTCAAACCCATATCTCCTGCATTACAGGTGGATTCTTTGCTGCTTTGCCATGGGGCTTCCCTGATGGCTTAGCAGTAAAGAGTCTGCTTACCAATGTAGGAGATGTGGGTTCAATCCCTGGATCAGTAAGATCCCCTGGAGGACGGTGTAGCAACTCATTCCAGTATTCTTGCCTGGGAAATCCTGTGAGCAGAGGAGCCTGGTGGGCCACAATCTGCAATCTAGACAGACCTGAGGTTCTTTTAGGGATGCTTCAAGATCAAAACCAATTTTTAAAAATAATTTAAGGTTTTATTTCCTTTATACTTTCATTCTCACTTGAATATGTAGTGAAATTTAACAGAGGCTATCTGACTGAATGCCACAGATATGCTCCACTGCCTTCTATTAAGCCAATAAAGAAATTTGCAAAAGTGTAAAATATTATCATGGTTCTCAATGTTTTTGTTATGGAAATCACAATTTTGTTTTTATAAATGTTTTCAGGTTAACATGTACAGAGTTTATTTTTGTTATTTTTAATGAATAAATAAACACATTTGAAATTCTTCTCAGTTTTAAATTCAGTTATTACCCACTTTAAGCCTTTAGTTTGATTCTTGACATTAATATTTATAAGCTAAAACTAGCTTACACTATTTACACTATGTGCCAGTTGAGTTCAGTTGCTCAGTCATGTCTGACTCTTTGAAACCCCATGAGTTGCAGCACGCCAGGCCTCCCTGTCCATCACCAACTCCCGGAGTTCACTCAAACTCAGGTCCATCGAGTCGGTGATGCCATCCAGCCATCTCATCCTTTGTCGTCCCCTTCTCCTCCTGCCCCCAATCCCTCCCAGCATCAGAGTCTTTTCCAATGAGTCAACTCTTCACATGAGGTGGCCAAAGTACTGGAGTTTCAGCTTTAGCATCATTCCTTCCAAAGAAATCCCAGGGCTGATCTCCTTCAGAATGGACTGGTTGGAACTCCTTGCAGTCCAAGGGACTCTCAAGAGTCTTCTCCAACACGACAGTTCAAAAGCATCAATTCTTCGGTGCTCAGCTTTCTTCACAGTCCAACTCTCACATCCATACATGACCACTGGAAAAACCATAGCCTTGAATAGACGGACCTTTGTTGGCAAAGTAATGTCTCTGCTTTTGAATATGCTATCTAGGTTGGTCATAACTTTCCTTCCAAGGAGTAAGCGTCTTTTAATTTCATGGCTGCAGTCACCATCTGCAGTGATTTTGGAGCCCAGAAAAATAAAGTCTGACACTGTTTCCACTGTTTCCCCATCTATTTCCCATGAAGTGATGGGACCAGATGCCATGATCTTTGTTTTCTGAATATTGAGCTTTAAGCCAACTTTTTCACTCTCCTCTTTCACTTTCATCAAGAGGCTTTTGAGTTCCTCTTCACTTTCTGCCATAAGGGTGGTGTCATCTGCATGTCTGAGGTTATTGATATTTCTCCCAAGAGCTGTTCAAAGCACAGCTAGAGTTGCTGTGTGCTTAGTCACTCAGTTGTGTCTGACTCCTTGTGACACCATGGACTGGGGCCTGCCAGGCTCCTCTGTCCAAGAATATTCTCCAGGCAAGAATATTGGAGTGAGTTGACATGCCCTTCTTAGGGGATCATTCCTGACTCCCAGCAATCAAACTGGTGTCCCTGCATTGCAGGCAGATTCTTTACCAGCTGCTGAGTAATAGGGAAGCCCAAAACTAACTAAGAGCAAGTTAAATATTAATGCTAAGCCATTGTTTCTACATAGGAGACTAAAATAAGATCAACTAAATATGCAATAATTGCTATTTATTATGAAGAAGTAAGATTCAGGATATTTATGTTGCTTTTTCTTTTAGAAATTGTTGAAAGCATTTTGTAGATAGTAAAATTTTATATCTAGTCATAGCAAATGCCTTCTTCCAAGAACACAAGAGAAGACTCTACACATGGACATCACCAGATGGTCAATACTGATATCAAACTGATTATATTCTTTCAGCCAAAGATGGAGAAGCTCTATACAGTCAGCAAAAACAAGACCAGGAGCTGACTATGGCTCTGATCATGAACTCCTTATTGCCAAATTCAGGCTTAAATTGAATAAAGTAGGGAAAAACACCAGACCATTCAGGTATGACCTAAAACAAATCCCTTATGATTATACAGTGGAAGTGAGAAATATATTCAAAGGATTGAATCTGATAGACAGAGTGCCTGATGAACTATGGATGGAGGTTCATGACATTGTACAGGAGGCAGGGATCAAGAACATCTACAAGAAAAAGAAATGCAAAAAAGCAAAATGGCTGTCTGAGGAGGCCTTATAAATAGCTGTGAAAAGAAGAGAAGCGAAAAGAAAAGGAAAAAAGGAAAGATAGACACATTTGAATGAAGAGTTCGAAAGAATAGCAAGGAGAGATAAGAAAGCCTTCCTCAGCGATCAATGCAAAGAAATAGAGGAAAGCAATAGAATGGGAAAGACTAGAGGTCTCTTCAAGAAAATTTTGTATACCTGTAGCGGATTCTTTTTGATATTTGGCAAAACTAATACAATTATGTAAAGTTTAAAAATAAAATAAAATTAAAAAAAAAGAAAATTAGAGATACCAAGGGAATATTTCATGCAAAGATGGGCTCGATAAAGGACAGAAATAGTATGGGCCTAACAGAAGCAGAAGATATTAAGAGGAGGTGGCAAGAATACACAGAAAAACTCTACAAAAACGATCTTCATGACCCAGATAATCATGATGGTATGATCACTCACCTAGAACCAGACATCCTAGAATGTGAAGTCAAGTGGGTCTTAGGAAACATCACTACAAACAAAGCTAGTGGAGGTGATGGAATCCAGTTGAGCTATTTCAAATCCTAAAAGATGATGTTGTGAAAGTGCTGCACCCATCATGCCAGCAAATTTGGAAAATTCAGCAGTGGCCACAGGACTGGAAAAGGTCAGTTTTCATTCCAATCCCAAAGAAAGGCAATGTCAAAGAATGCTCAAACTACCACACAATTGCACTCATCTCATATGGTAGTAAAGTAATGCTCAAAATTCTCCAAGCCAGGCTTCAACAATGTGTGAACTGTGAACTTCCAGATGTTCATGCTGGTTTTAGGAAAGGCAGAGGAATCAGAGATCAATTGCCAACATCCATTGGATTATTGACAAACAAGAGAGTTCCAGAAAAGCATCTATTTCCACTTTATTGACTATGCCAAAGTCTCTGACTGTGTGGATCACAATAAACTGTAGAAAATTCTGAAAGAGATGGGAATACCAGACCACCTGACCTGCCTCTTGAGAAATATGTATGCAGGTCAGGAAGCAACAGTTAGAACT
Organism: Bos javanicus; assembly: GCF_032452875.1. Lineage (NCBI taxonomy): Eukaryota > Metazoa > Chordata > Mammalia > Artiodactyla > Bovidae > Bos > Bos javanicus. The sequence continues at coordinate 102,033,010 of NC_083868.1, read as the reverse complement.
GGACATGGAACAACAGACTGGTTCCAAATAGAGAAAGGAGTACGTCAAGCTGTTTATTGTCACCCTGCTTATTCATCTTCTATGCAGAGTACATCATGAGAAATGCTGTAGTGGATGAAGCACAAGCTGGAATCAAGATTGCCAGGAGAAATACCTACAACCTCAGATAAGTAGATGGCATGACCCTTATGGAAGAAAGCAAAGAAGAACTAAAGACCTCCTGATGAAAGTGAAAGAGGAGAGTGAAAATGGCTTAAAGCTCAACATTCAGAAAACTAAGGTCATGGTATCTGGTCCCATCACTTCATGGCAAATAGATGGGAAAACAGTGGAAACAGTGACAGACTTTATTTACTAGGGCTCCAAAATCACTGCAGATGCTGATTGCAGCCATGAAGTTAAAACATGCTTCTCCTTGGAAGAAAAGCTATGATCAACCTAGACAGCATATTAAAAAACAGAGACATTATTTTGCCAACAAAGGTCCGTCTAGTCAAGGCTATAGTTTTTCCAGTAGTCATGTATGTATGTGAGAGTTGGACTTTAAAGAATGCTGAGTGCTGAAGAATTGATGCTTTTGAACTGTGGTGTTGGAGAAGACTCTTGAGAGTCCCTTGGACTGAAAGGAAATTCAACCAGTCCATCCTAAAGGAAAACAGTCCTGAATATTCATTGGAAGGACTGATGTTGAAGCTGAAACTCCAATACTTTGGCCACCTGATGAGAAGAACTGCCTCATTTTAAAATACCCTGATGCTAGGAAAGATTGAGGGCAGGAGGAGAAGGGGATGACAGAGGATGAGATGGTTAGATATCATCACCGACTCAATGGACATGAGTTGAAACTTCGGGAGTTGGTGATGGACAGGGAAGCCTGGATTGCTGCAATCCATGGGGTTGCAAAGAGTTGGACACGACTGAGTGACTGAACTGAACTGAAAATTTTATAAGACTATTTTTATTTAATTGTCATTAGCATTTAAGTTTTTAAATGCCTTGAACTAAATTCAATGTCATAATTTCTTAAATCAAAATTCCAGGTGTCATGTTAAATTATCTACTCTTTCCATACCAGGCATATCATTACTTTATTCTATGGCTTTCCATTTTCTAAATTTGGATCTAAAATTATAGAAAATTTATACCTACAAAGATTCTAAAATATATATATTTCTAAAAATATATCTGCTTACTTGCAGAACAACTCAGATAAGCAAAGTAATGAAATAATTGTTCTTTTAATTTTTAAATATTTAAAATAATTCTCCATACCTTCTTTTAAATTTCCCTTTTTAAGGTTTTTTAAGACTTCAAATTATAAATTCTAAACTATATGTGTTTTAATGACTGTAACATCTCTGATCTCTTTTGAAAGACAAGAGTGTATCCTGGGGTATCAACCTGTAGCAACTAATTACAGTTAACAAAGTGATTAGTAGATGGGCTGTATTCAAAATCAAGAATCTTCAGTGCATAATTCCTTTAATAAAAAGAAAGTGCTGTAGAAAAATATAGCACATTTTCACTGATGCAGTTTCTTTTCTTTAGTCATATCATCTGTTTAATAGCTATTCTGTACATAAGGGTTTATATTTTAACTAGAAATAAATAAACAAAATTTAAGCCATGACAATGATTTGTGGCTTCACTACCTTTCATGTAAAAGGTTGATATAAAAACTCTATTTGCTATCATCACACTATTTTTCTATTATATTTTGTACAGTGGGTTGCTTTTTCCTAATGGCTTTTAGGAACTGTTCAAATCTAAATAGCCAAATGTTAAACTGGTTGACATTGGGATTAAATCTCTGATCCTATCACTAAAGAGCAGAGTGAAAATTTTGGCTTAAAATTCAACATTCAGAAAACTAAGATCATGGCATCTGATCCCTTCACTTCATGGCAAATAGATGGGAAAACAGTGGAAACAGTGACAGACTTTATTTTGGGGGGCCCAAAATCACTGCAGATGGTAACTGCAGCCATGAAATTAAAGACGCTACTCCTTGGAAGAAAAGCTATGACCTAGACAGCATATTGAAAAGCAGAGACATTATTTTGCCAACAAAGTCTGTCTAGTCAAAGCTATGTTCTTTCCAGTAGTCATGTATGGATGTGAGAGTTGGACCATAAAGAAAGCTGAGCACTGAAGAATTGATGCTTTTGAACTGTGGTGTTGGAGAAGACTCTTGAGAGTCCCTTGGACAGCAAGAATATACAACCAGTCAATCCTAAAGGAAGTCAGTCCTGAATATTAATTGGAAGAACTGATGATGAAGATGAAGCTCCAACAGTTTGGTCACCTGATGCAAAGAACTGCCTCATTGGAAAATACCCTGATGCTGGGGAAGATTGAAGGCAGGAGGAGAAGGGGATGACAGAGGATGAGATGGCTGGATGGCATCATTGACTCGATGAGCATGAGTTTGAGTAAGCTCTGAGAATTGGTAATGGACATGGAAGCCTAGCATGCTTCAGTCTTTAGGGTCACAGAGTCAGACACGACTGAGTGACTGAACTGAACTAATCACTTATAGTACAATAATGTAACAAATTTAATATGTGGCAGCCTAAAATACACATTATCCACAGAAACATGTACAAATGGGGAATTTGAATTTTAATTCATTCTATAATGTACTTACATAAAGAAAAAGTAGCTGCTTTGTTTTTTCTATATCTATTAATAAGTTGTGAATATTTCTCCTGAATCCCAATTTTTGAGCAATATATATCTGGCAGAGGGTAAGGGGCGTGACTACCAAAGTGACTGTCAAGAACAGTCCAATTATTTGAAGTGTCATTTACTGTTTATTTGGGGATAAACTTTTCAGTTTCTCAAATTATCTTCCCACCCTTAAAATTATCATCATCCCATATGAACAGGAGGGTGGAGGTTGTGTTTTTTTTTTTTTTTTTTCACAGACTTGAGGATAAAGGAACTTTGTGTTAGTCTTTGGAAGTATAAAGGGCAATAATTTTTCTTCTTGCTCTGCACACATCCTGTAGGTGAATTTGAATTATTTTGGATGGGGTACTGAAGACTTCTCAGCCATCTGCCTTTTGCTGACTCCTCTTCTATTCAGCACTCTCTAGAGGTCAGCCGCTGCTATTAGCCCATGGTGTGACAGGTATCACCTGGCCACACCAAGGCAGATGTCCTGGGATGGGGGTGTTTTTAAAGTAAAAAAACTTAAAATTTTTAAAGTCAAAAATTTAGAAAGCTAAATTTCAAAGGTTCTCTCCTTTCTATCACATTTAACTCTAGATTATTTACAACATGCCTTGCATTACCCTTTACCAGTGATTGAATAAGTAGTCAGGGGAGAAATTCCTACTGTTGCTGCTTTTTTCAGCAAAGCATTTCTCCTAATTTCTACAGTTTTTCCAGGATCAAAATGGGGTGTAGTTTTCTTTTACTTTTTCTAAGTAACTTCCCTTCTGCTTGAGTTGAGCTATGAATTAATGATAGACACAGAAGTAGAAATTATTGAGATTTTAGTTGCCAGCTTATCCTTGGTGCGTTACATCCGAACAAAAAAAAATGTAAATTGTCTTTTAAGAAAGCATCCAGGCTCCCAAATTGAAATACATACATACATATATCTATGCATGTGGAGAAAAATGTATAGCAAAAAGACAAAACAGAAATGCTTCAAGATATTCAACCTCTGGATGGTGACATAATGAGTCACTATTATTTTGTTATATTCTTTTATTCCTGATATTTTGCATTATTTTTAATGATCAGAAAAAATGTTGAAATGTCCTTTTATTCTCAGCAATGCCACTAAAATGACTTTTCCCAGGTATTTTTCTCCCCTCTACATAACATAAAATATAAAATGGACAAAGAAGAGATAAGATGTGATAGGAATTATTTGGTCATAATTGAGAACTTTAGGGTAAAACTATAACATGTAGGTGTAATTTATGTATTATAGTGTGTGAAACTTAAAACAACAAAAAATGTTATTTTCTTTCTTTTCTCAACCTTGTAATGCCTGATTGAAGTACAACACCAGTTAGCTGGCCTTATATAATAGTGAGATTGTTTATGTAAAGAAGATATAAGAAAATTATTTAAGTGTACCAGAAAAGGATAAACTTTAATCAGAACAAAAGAGGTTTTTCAAAAAGCAGCATCTTTCTAAAATCCCTTTTTAATCTCTAAAATGAAAGGACTGGGCAAATGATCTCTAAGGTCTCTTTCTACCACAGTGTTCTCTGATAGCATGAAATCCGACTCCCTAATGAATGATAATGCTGCATTGAATCAGGCCAAAGAGATTTACTGATAGGAAATATGAGAAACCCAAATTAATCAAAAGAATGAAGGAACCTAGGACTGGCTTATGGCTTATTTTAATAACAGAAACAAATAAAGTAGAACTACATCTGAGCTGAAATAATGATGTCAAAATGATGTTAACTTGTGAAACCAAGGGTTCCAGTATTTCAATTTTAACGTTAAGACAAAACTACATATTTAGATAATGTATAATTTTCATTATATTTATGAAATTGATATTTTAATATAGTCAAGGTAGAAGCAAAACATTTCATTCTTCTATTTTTTTATATCTCTTATAGAATCAACCAGGTGGGGCTTGGTAACATTAATTAATTACAGTGACACTTCATTTATCAGGAAGCTTTTTTTTTTGGCTAACTTGCTTGTCTAAAACCCCAGAAAAGTGTGGGAGATGGCCCCCAAACAATTAAAATGTATGTCGCATTAATATTTCAAGAAAAATTATTATTTTACTTGAAATCAAAGTAAAATGATAGTAATACAGTGACAGTCTGATAGTAAGGGATGGGAGAGAGGACTATAAAATATAAACACTAGAGCAAAAAGCTTACTGATCTGAGGCCATTAACCCAAGAAAATCATTCTTACATACCTGCCTTAATGCCAAATGAAGAATCTTTATATTTTCTTGTGATAATATTTGAGGCTTATAATGACAATTATTTTTCAAAAACAGTGACATTTATAATGTTTGTATAAAGATATCATCAAAGATTATTAAAGAAATACAACTTTGGCTCTTCAATGGATATATATATATATATACATATATATGTATATATATTTTAACTTTTTATTTTGTATTGGAGTATAGCTGATTAGCAAAATATTTTGTGATAATTTCAGATGAACAGCAAAGGGACTCAGCCATATGTATTCATGTATCCATTCTTCCCCAAGCCCTCCTCCCATCCAGGCTGCAACATAACACTGAACAGAGTTCCCTGTGACATACAGCAGGTCCTTGTTGGTTATTCGTTTTAAATATAGCAGTGTGTGCATATCCATCCCCAAGTCCCTAACTATCCCTTCCCCTCGAACTTCCCTCAGCAACCATAAGCTCTTTCTCAAAGTTTAAATGGGTATATTTAAATAGTTCAAAAAATACACTTTTGTTAAATTCATTTCATTGTAACAAATTGTAAATAAGTCTAATAGAGTTTTGGGAATATATTCCCTTTATTCTTTCAGTGGGGTCATTAGTTATTTTCTATAGAGTAAGCTGATGTTGGTTTCAGTTCAGTTCAGTTCAGTCCCTCAGTTGTGTCTGACTCTTTGTGACCCCATGAACGGCAGCACGCCAGGCCTCCCTGTCCATCACCAACTCCTGGAGTCCACCCAAATCCACGTCCATCGAGTCGGTGATGCCATCCAACCATCTCATCCTCTGTCGTCTCCTTCTCCTCCTGCCCTCAATCTTTCCCTGCGTCAGGGTCTTTTCAAATGAGTCAGCTCTTTGCATCAGGTGGCCAAAATATTGGAGTTTCAGCTTCAACATCAGATGTTGGTTTAAAGTCTTGCTTTTACATTTGAAATTTTAAATTCTTTTTAAATTTTTATTTTGAACTTTTTTTTAAGAGCGGAAGATGTTAAGATTTTGAGAATATCTCTTTGGATGGTGTTTGATCTAATGGCCATTTTTAAAACCCTGCTATTTGTAACCAGTTGCTACATCATAGCTACTCTAGGTTAGTAGTTCATAAGTGGTAGCTATAGGACAAGTGATGGACAGCTACAGGACAACTTTGAATAATTAATTACAAAAATATTTCCTGTAATCATTATGCATTTTTATATATGTTCTAAATGAGAAATATTTTATAATATTTAAAGAAGTAAAGGGTTCTGCTTAGTTCTCTCTCCTTCATGCAGAAAACCATTAGGAGCAGTCTTTGGGAATGAGAAGGTCAGGAGCACTCATATGAAGCTTCATGGAAATGAATGGGAGATACTGAGATCTTTTCTTTAGGTATTGCAAACATTTAAAACTCACAGTCAATACTAATTTTTACCTAGAAAAAGTCTGGGAGCCCAGGAATGTAGTTAAACATGGGAAATAGAATCAACATAATTGAGTAATGAGTAGTAACAGATAAAGTAAATAGTAAAAATGTTTGAGAAATTTCCAAAGTAGCATATAGACACCAGAAAAAGTTTTTCAGGGTGCATTCATGTGACAGTTGGCATGTATATTGCTGATTATGTGAAAAGGGACTGGAATAGGGTGAAAAGTTTCTTCTGAGAACTCTACTTCTGTATACCTAAAGGGTCTATACGAAAAAAAAAGTTATGCAGTTCAAGTCTTAAAATGTTTTACTTTGTGCAGAAACACTTTTATAATAATTTTAAAAATGATTTTATATGTAATATAGTTGTATTATATTAAGCATAATGTAATATTCCCAGGTATTATTAATAAAAGTATATTAATGATGTCTTGACATACTCTTTCCTGGGTATTATTACTGTAAGGCAGTTTATGTCAGCATTAAAAAGACAATTCCTGATTGTTGCAATAAAAACCCATATAATATTTGTTGCATTAATTATAAGTACCATTTTCTTATAATCTGGCAAATTATACAAATTAATTTTAATCAAAGAATTATATCCCTTCATATAGAATGATAATGCTCCTCATTTTTAAGAACCTATATAAATTTCTATAAATTTTTCAACTTAAACTCCCAAGCCCAAATTTTATACAGACTGCTGTATGGTCACAGTATATATTAACTCTTTTTGGGGTCAATTCAAAGTTTTCTTCCAATATCACAATTACCTAGCAATTATGCCATTGCATACTCCTTTTAGGTTATCTGTTTCTTCGAATAGCTAGACTATAAACTCCATGAAAGCAGGGACCATGTTTGAAAATTCAGCACAAAACACAGTGTTTGGCTTATAATAGATATTCATTATATGTCTATCCAGTGATTAAAAGAAAAAAAAAATGAGTCAGTGTATTTTTCTCTTCTTTCCCAATTCATCCAGTTGAAACTTGAGTACTCTGCATACTTCTATTCATTGGCATGCTTGACTGGTTCCCGATGCTGACTGAGACCAGATGCCTCAGAATAATAACTCTTCACTTCTCCGTACTGCTCTACTTTCCTGAATTATAACCTGGAACCCCTGCTCTTACAGTTAGGAGAGCTTGTTTGATTCCACAAGTACTGGACCTTATAGCTGAATTATTTCCCCATAGCTCAGTCACAATATGTAGAATAAAACAACAGCATGTGGAATGTAACAACAGTATGTTGTTGTTGTTCAGTCACTCAGTCTTGAACTCTCTGCGACCCCATGGACTGCAGCGTGCCAGGCCTCTCTGTCCCTCACCGTCTCCTGAAGTTTGCCCAAGTTCATATCCATTGCATCAGTTATGCCATCCAGCCATCTCATCCTCTGACGCTGTCTTCTCCTTCTTCCCTCAATCTTTCCCAGCATCAAGGACTTTTCCAATGAGTTGACTGTTCGCATCAGATGACCGAAATACTGGAGCTTCAGCTTCAGCATCAGTCTTTCCAATGACTGCTTAGGATTTTTCTTAAGATTGACTAGTTTCCCTTAAGATCTCCTTGCTGTCCAAGGGACTTGCAGGAGTCTTCTCCAGCACCACAGTTCAAAGGCATCAATTCTTTGGCAGTCTGCCTCCTTTGTGGTCCAGCTCTCACAACTGTATGTGACCACTGCGAAGACCATAGCCTTGACTACATGGACCTTTGTTGCCAGAGTAATGTCTCTGCTATTCAACACACTGTCTAGGTTTCTCATAGCTTTCCTGCCGAAAAGCAATCATCTTCTGATTTCATGGCTGCAGTCACCATCCGCAGTGATTTTAGAGCCCAAGAAGAGGAAATCTGTCACTACTTCCACCCTTTCCCCTTCTATTTGCCATGCAGTAATCAGGCAAGATGCCGTGATCTTAGGTTTTTTGATATTTAGTCTTAAGCTGGCTCTTTTACTCTCCTCATTCACCCTCATCAAGAAGCTCTTTGTAAGAAATACTGATTCATTGATTTAGATTTAAGTAATTGCACTGTTTATTCCCAATGCCTTGTGTATAGTTGCTAGGTCTTGTATTAAGTAATTCTATGTAACATTTTAAAAAGCTTCTCACATGAGTTTGATAGTAAATGAATATTTATTTGTATTGATTTCCTTTAAATGAATCATAAATTTTTCTTTCCTTTGAATAGCAAACATTTGAGGATTTTAGTCATCTTTGTAGGAGATAAAACATAATTTCCAATATATATTATATAGAATTATTATGTTAAAATACTATCCATTCATTCACTTTCATATACATTAATTCATTAGTAAATATGTACAAAGTATCTACTAAATATATGATTTCATGTAAAAGATCATGGTAAAAACAGTAATAACCTCAACAATTGATCATATGGCCTATGAGCAGATGAGTTTACAGTTTAGTAGAGGATGTAAGAAAAATGCTTAGGTATAAAACAGAATATAATAGTCATAAAAGGTATAATGCTGTGTTTATGAGTTCAAAGATCTGGTCTTATTCACCTCTGTTTCCTCAGTCATAGCACAAAATCTAATTATTTTTATTAAAACAGTGACTTTATTTCTTGTTTTAAATTATTTTTGATGGTTTAAAGACAGTTATATTTGAAAACAAATGTTATATAACTTACTAAGGTACACTTATTCAACATTTTAGAGGCAAAATAGAGACTTATGGATTTCATACCCTTTCTATGGCTGATGACATCTTTTCTAGTATCATCCTATTAGTCACTAGACCAATTAAGCTTATATTATATTTAATATAGCACATTAGCACATTTCTTCCATGCATAAATGGAAAGGATTGTAATCTAGGGTATCAGTCTACACATGTGTGTGAAGGTTGATCACAAGCAGCTCAATATTGTGCTTTCCTATTGGAGTCTTGTCATAAATAAAAGGATAGTTCCTGCTATCCACTGGACATGGTCTTTTATTACTGCTTTGACTTTATTTTAATCAGACAAGGTTTATTTTCCTTAGGATCCAAGTATCTATTTATAATTATTTTCCCTCTCTCTTTAGTAGATATATGGAAAATATCACCACTCTTTCACCTTTTGGCCTTGGAAAATCAGAAACTTTCCTTTCCTCTTTGGATCAGACTCACGTCTTCTCCATTAACATCTAGCAAATTATCCCATAGTAGATATTTCATCCCCTTAATCTTGTCATGAGAGAAACTACAGTTGTTTACATGAAATTATCCATACAGATTATAACAAATGCATGGAATGCTTTGGCATTTTTTTAAATGGAGAATTGTGGTATTGGGTTCACAATGTCACAGTCCTTGTGCTTTCTAATGAAGGCTTGAATCAAACACCACAGCAGTGTGGGTATGAAGTACTTAATATTTAAAAAAAAATAATAAATATTCCTGTTAACAAATCTAAATCTGTCCCCATCCCAAACTTAAAGAAACATAAAATTGTTATTTAAGTATTACAAATTTGTTCAGACCCTAAGTGGTGTTGACTCTTTGAGACCCAGTGGACTGCAGCACAGGCTTCCTGGTCCTTCACTATCTCCCAGAGTTTGCTCAAACTCATTTCAATTGAGTCAGTGGTGCTATCTAACCATCTTATCCTCTGTCACCCCATTCTTTTCCTGCTCTCAATCTTTCCCGGCATTACGATCTTTTCCAATGAGTCGGCTCTTCGCATTAGGTGGCCAAAGTATTGGAGCTTCAGCTTCAGCATCAGTCCTTCCAACTAATACTCAGGGTTTATTTCAATAGTATCTTCATATATTTAATAGATGTAGTAATGATTATAGGAAAGAAATCATATAGACCTTGGAGTTTTGCTCTAAATATTACTGCAAATCTGTTTTGGTCATGAAAGGTATTTTACAGAAACATAGTCATTTCTATCTTCACTCCATAAATAGAATTTTAGGTTTTTTTTTTCTTTCATGTTTTTGCTTTTCTTATTTATACTTTTTTTTTCATTCTTTCTCAATGAGAAATTCTCTAATGCATAGCAAGAAATACTCCAAAATGAACAGAGAAACAAGGTCAGATTTAAAAAGTGTTAATGGAGGAGATGAAATTTTCCTATCTTCAGAAGTTAGAGTCACATTTGTAAAATAAGAAGGTACCTATAGTAAATATTGAAAAACATTAAAAGTCAGTGTGAATTAACATACAAGTGCTAAAATAAACAACTAATGTAAGGGCTAGATAAGGAAGTAAAAACATGAAATGAACAAATTAGTCATCTGGAAAATTGAATCAAAGTATTTTCCCAACCAGAATTTGTTTTTTTTGTGTGGTAATTTTCATACATTAACTTAAATTAGTCCCCAAAGTAGAATTCATATAAGAGATAGTCTTCAGTCAAATGTAATTGATTAGCAAAATAACTGCAAAAATATTAAACCAATTTCAAAAAACGTAATCTTCTGAAATATTCTTGAATTAAGAAAAAGATAAAATTGAAGTTGCGGAATATTTTAAATGAAAATATGTTTAAATGAAGCTAATTAAAACCCATAGTGTTAGTAGGATCTGAGTTCAAGAGAAAATTATCTTTCAGAATGCTCATTATAGCAGAAAGACTAAAAATAAGTAAACCAAGCATTCAACAACAAGAGTAAAAAGCTAGAAAGAGAAGAATGAATGAACTGAATGAAGGTACTGGATATGTATTTAGAAACCAACAGCTTTCTTTTTCTTATGAAAGAAAACATTATGATTAAAAAATTTTAAAAGAGAGCCTTTCCAATATCTATATAAACCATAATCTTCAAGAGCTATAGGAATAAAAATATAATTTCTTTACTGCTATTTATAATTAAAGACCAGAATAAATGGAAATGAACATCAAGGTAAAATGAATCAATACAGTGAAGTTGTGGTGATGGTGTGATACACCATCTAGATTCTTCTCTGATGAGAGAATTGTTCCCATAACTATTAAGAGTGTTATTGACAGACAGTATTCAGCTGTCCTCCCCTTAATAAATTGTCTCAGCTAACTAGCGCCACCTTGCCAAGGGTCATAGCCCTTCCCTGGTCTTTCATTCCTAATGACTGATCAGTAAAAGAATTGGGCTATTTTTGCCAAATTTGGAAATCTCATTCTAATTCCAGAGCTCCCAATTAGGTTGACTGAGGCTGCTGCTGGACCTACAGTGTCTTGGCTCCTCCTTCTGAGCATTACTAATTACTTTTTTCTCTTTTGAGAATATTGTGTGTGCTATCTTGGCCTCCAAGTCTCTTTCCCTGTGAACCTAGCCTGTGACAGTTACAGTTATCCCTTCTTCCCCAATTAATTTAACAAATTTGACTTCCTCAATTTAATCTATGAGATGAAGCAAGTGCAATCAAATTCCAAAAGGATTGGTTTCTCTGTGTATGTGAAGCAGTGGTTAAATGCTAGTTCTAAGGTTTAAAGTTTGTTTAGAAGATTTGTATATCTAACTTTGTTATTATTATTATACTACTACATTAAATTTACTGGTGTGGAGGTAAGGAGTAGCACTTTGAAACAAATGTAAAAAAATCTTAAAAATGACTGTAGTTGGACATAGAGGACAAATTTATAGTTGCCACAGCAGAAAGATAGCTAGAGAGTTTGGGATGGTCATGTGCACACTGCTATACTTAAAATGGGTAACCAACAAGGACCTACTGTATAGATCAGGGAAATCTGCTCAGTGCTATGTGGTTGCCTGGATAGGAAGGGAGTTTAGGGGAGAATGGATACATGTATATGTATGGCTGAGTGCTGCTATAAATTGAATACTTAATATCAGTTGAATGGACAACTTATATTGAGGCTTAGACATCTTACTTACTTGTTCAAAGGGCATTTCTGTAGTAGGCCTGGATACCCTATAGCAGAATCTGCAAAACAACCTCATGTTTGGCCAGTAAAAACTGGATTTTAAGTCTGTTTTATCCAAGCCCAGACATCCTAACTTACCCAGGAGCTTCTTGAAGAGATTGCACTATGGACCACAGTTACAGTTGACAAGGCATTCCAAATACTGACTGTCAGAACATTTGGCATTTATCTAACAATTGCTGAAGGCTGCTTTGGGGGAAATTTGAGATTCTAGTACAGCTTGATGCTAATATGTGAGTTTTGGTAACCTTTCTCTAGGTAGTGATCACCTTAGAGTCATAAAAATTGAGGTGTCCAGAGATAGAGGGGTTTTTATAGAAATGGCACATTAGCTTTTGTTTATTTTCTGCAATAGCATGTCCATCATGTCGTGGCATGCATAATAAAAGTTATACAACTGTTTGACATATCTTTATGTTCATTATTATGCTCTTTGTATCTCTGTTTATATTAACATATTCGTAAAGTAATGCTCAAAATTCTCCAAGCCAGGCTTCAGCAATATGTGAACAATGAACTTCCTGATGTTCAAGCTGGTTTTAGAAAAGGTAGAGGAACCACAGATAAAATTGCCAACATCTGCTGGATCATGGAAAAAGCAAGAGAGTTCCAGAAAAACATCTATTTCTGCTTTATTGACTATGCCAAAGCCTTTGACTGTGTGGATCACAATCAACTGTGGAAAATTCTGAAAGAGATGGGAATATCAGACCACCTGATCTGCCTCTTGAGAAATCTGTATGCAGGTTAGGAAGCAACAGTTAGAACTGGACATGGAACAACAGACTGGTTCCAAATAGGAAAAGGAGTACATCAAGGCTGTATATTGTCACCCTGCTTATTTAACTTCTATGCAGAGTACATCATGAAAAACACTGGACTGGAAGAAACACAAGCTGGAATCAAGATTTCCTGGAGAAATATCAATAACCTCAGATATGCAGATGACACCACCCTTATGGCAGAAAGTGAAGAGGAACTCAAAAGCCTCTTGATGAAAGTGAAAGTGGAGAGTGAAAAGTTGGCTTAAAGCTCAACATTCAGAAATCGAAGATCATGGCATCCGGTCCCATCACTTCATGTGAAATAGATGGGGAAACAGTGGAAACAGTGTCAGACTTTATTTTTTTGGGCTCCGCAGCCATGAAATTAAAAAATGCTTACTCTTTGGAAGGGAAGTTATGACCAACCTAGATAGCATATTCAAAAGCAGAGACATTACTTTGCCAACAAAGGTTCGTCTAGTCAAGGCTATGGTTTTTCCTGTGGTCATGTATGGATGTGAAAGCTGGACTGTGAAGAAGGCTGAGCGCCGAAGAATTGATGCTTTTGAACTGTGGTGTTGGAGAAGACTCTTGAGAGTCCCTTGGACTGCGAGGAGATCCAACCAGTCTATTCTGAAGGAGATCAGCTCTGGGATTTCTTTGGAAGGAATGATGCTAAAGCTGAAACTCCAGTACTTTGGCCACCTCATGTGAAGAGTTGACTCATTGGAAAAGACTCTGATGCTGGGAGGGATTGGGGGCAGGAGGAGAAGGGGAAGATAAAGGATGAGATGCCTGGATGGCATCACTGACTGGATGGACGTGAATCTGAGTGAACTCCGGGATTTGGTGATAGACAGGGAGGCCTGGCGTGCTGCGATTCATGGGGTCACAAATAGTCGGACACGACTGAGTGACTGTACTGAACTGAACTGAAAACCCAAGAATCAACTAAATTCTAGAATATAGTCTTTTAAAACAATTTATAGGACTATAATAGATTTACAGTATTGTGTTAGTTTCAGTTGTACAGCAAAGTGAATCAGTTATACACGTACATATATCCACTCTTTTTAAGATTCTTTTCCCATATAGGTCATTACAGAGTGTTGACTAGAGTTCCTTGTGCTATACAGTAGGTCTTTATTAATCATCTATATTTTATATATATTCTATTAGTATAATCATATATAATCATCTATTATTTTATATTAAAATATAAATAATCTCATTTATATTTTATATAAAATAGTATGTATATGTGAATCCCAGTCTCTCAGTTTATCCCTTCCCCGGTCCACATCCCCTGGTAACCATGTTTGTTTTGTTTTATAAAGTAACTGCCTACCACACACATTCAACTATTCCATAATATTTTTGTCAAGGAATTGCCTAAGAGTATTGAATTAGCGTTTAATGTGAATGCTGCTACCGGACTGTCATTATCCTTTGACATGCCCTGGCCCAATCTGAAGCCTGTGATTAACATCTAGATGGTTTCTGCTCCTTTGTCATTAGTTTCTCCTTTGGCCTTCTTATCCTTATCTAGCCAGGTTCTTTAAAACAGCACAACAATGTATAGTCTTTCTCTTACTTAGTATAAATTATTAATTCACTAAAAGAGTGAACTATTATTTTACGTGTGTACTATATGTGAGACTAGTACCATTCTAATATTTTTTTAGAGTATTAGCTAATGTGTTTATTTACTTTCAACTGATTTCTGAGAATATACTAAGACCTTTAGCTACATTATATTTTAATCTTCATAAAACCCTATAAAGTATGCTTTAGCCCTGTTTGCATATCATGAAACTAACGTGTGCATGTGTGCTAAGTAGCTTCAGCCACGTCCGACTCTGTGTGACTCTACGGACCATAGCCTGCCAGACTCCTCTGAACATGAGGACTCTCCAGGCAAGAATACTGGAGTGCCATGCACTCTCCAGGGGATCTTCCTGACCCAGGGATTGAACCTGCATCTCTTATGTCTCCTGCATTGGCAGGTGGGTTCTTTACGACTAGAGCCACCTGGGAAGCCTCATGAAACTAATGACCAGAGCTTAAATAATTTGGTAAGTTACAACATTTTGAAACATTAGAGTTTAGAGTTTTCGCTTAGACCTTTCTTATAACAAGAACCAAAACACCATCTCCTGAAACTCACCATTAGTGCTACCTCTTTTATAGTGTGGCAGTTATGACCATAGTCCATCCCAGGAGGCACACTCCGATGGAAAACGCAAGTTGGCTTTGGGTCATCTAAACCTAACTTCTCTTTCCTTGAGTGAATTCAGGTAGCCATGCTTCTGTTCACTTTGACTTCATTTAGCTCCTCACGTTTTAAGGACAGATTTTAAGACTCGTGAATTCAGGTAGCCATGCTTCTGTTCACTTTGCCTTCATTTAGCTCCTCACATTTTAAGGACAGATTTTAAGACTGAAATCTCGAGGAAATAACTACTCATTCTAAAATTATATTTTCCTTAATAGCTAGAGTTACTTTATGGGCTTCCCAGGTGCTGCAGTGGTAAACAATCCACCTGCCAGTGCAGGAGACAGGAGTTCAATCCCAGAGTCAGGAAGATCCCCTGGAGAAGAAAATGAAAACCCACTCTAGTATTCTTGCTTGGGAAATTCCAGGTCACAAGGAGCCTGGAGGGCTCCAATCCATGAAGTTGCAAAAGAGTGGCACGCTGCTTAGCAACTAAAACAGCAACAAGAGTTAATTTATCTTCTTTTATTTTTGTACTTCTCCTATGTGAAAAGTGTAATTCTCGAATTATACTACTGAGCCCAGGCTCCACAACAAGAGAAACCATCACAATAAGAAGCTCCTGCTCCCTGCAACTAGAGAAGACCTACCTGCATGAATGAAGACCCAGCACAATCACAAATAAGTAAATTAATTAAATAGAATATTCAAAAAAAGAATGAAAACTATTTTATTACATTTGAAAATACTCTTTATTTGCCTTAGTTATTACTTTGAATTTTGATTTGATTTGATTTTTTTTAATTTTATTTTATTTTTAAACTTTACATAATTGTATTAGTTTTGCCAAATATCAAAATGAATTCGCCACAGGTATACATGTGTTCCCCATCCTGAACCCTCCTCCCTCCTCCCTCCCCATACCATCCCTCTGGGTCGTCCCAGTGCTCTAGCCCCAGGCATCCAGTATCGTGCATCAAACCTGGACTGGCATCTCGTTTCATACATGATATTTTACATGTTTCAATGCCATTCTCCAAAGTCGTCCAACCCTCTCCCTCTCCCACAGAGTCCATAAGACTGTTCTATACATCAGTGTCTCTTTTGCTGTCTCGTACACAGGGTTACTGTTACCATCTTTCTAAATTCCATATATATGCGTTAGTATACTGTATTGGTGTTTTTCCTTCTGGCTTACTTCACTCTGTATAATGGGCTCCAGTTTCATCCACCTCATTAGAACTGATTCAAATGTATTCTTTTTAATGGCTGAGTAATACTCCATTGTGTATATGTACCATAGCTTTCTTATCCATTCATCTGCTGATGGACATTTAGGTTGCTTCCATGTCCTGGCTATTATAAACAGTGCTGCGATGATTTTATTTTTAAAGTTGATAAACCTGAAGTTTATGTATTTGTTTATTTATTTTAGTGATGGCACAAGGCTTGAGGGATCTCAGTTCCCTGACCAGAAATGAACCTGTGCCTCTTCCAGTGGACACAGAGAGTCCCAACCACTGGACTTCCAGGGAATTCCCTGAAGTATATTTAAATAAGAGATTTTCTAGTTCTGGCTATGTTAAACTGTGGCCACTTGTTCTCTCATAACAATGAATCTTTTACCTCCTGCTAAATAAGGTGGGAAAAATGTGTTGTCCTGTATCTTATCTTGTTTGATATGCTTTTAAATTACACTTTTACTGGTGACCTTCAACTTAAGTGAATGTTTTATTCCCTTTTTCTTTTTCATCTGTCACAAGGAAAATGAAACTTTTAAAATGAATTATATAATTGTTGCATTTATATTAAGGATTGCATCAAAGAAGAGGAATTAGCACAATTGGATGCCCTATCTAGTATGTGAGATTGATTGTGTCAGGTTTCCCAATGTTAAGAACTTGATGATTAAGAAGAATTCAACAAAGATTTGTTGACTGAATAAATAAAATTAGTTTTCCTCTGGATGGACTCAATGTCTTGGAAAAGATGAATTGCCAGACAGGCAGAGACCAGATCACTTGAGATTTTGTTGTCTGTGTCCTCACCTCTCTATCCTCTGTGCTAAAATGTGGTCAAATGGATCTTCCTTTTTGTATTCACAGCCTTTTCACAAGCTGTAATAGTTGTATTTGTTGTTTTGCTTGTTTTGTGTCTGTCCTCCCTAGTGGGATGTGGTTTCCAGAAGAGCCAAGAGCCATGTATACTCTGTTCAAATTTTTAGCCCAGTGAACATGAAGAGGAAGCAGTTAGTTAAAAATGTGTTGATGGAATGAATTAGCTTCTGCATGAGTTCATTTTGAAGAAAGTGATTCAACACTGGAAAAATGTGTTTCTTGTCTGGTACACATATCTGGTCTGTGCACCAAACTTGCTATAAACTCACATTGGCCTTCAACTTTGCAGCGTGTTTTCTATGGCAGTTGCCCTCCACAAAACCAGAATATCTGTTTACTAGACTAATTATTTAACTAAGTATTACTTTGCATTCAAGTCTGGATTCTTATTATACTCTCCTGGCTGCTTAAGAATTCCTGAATGGAAGGACCCTACATTTTTCATCCTTTTTGGAATTTTGGCAGGAGACTATATGTTAAAGTGACCTAGTCTTATTCTCATTGAGAGAAAGAAAATTATCTCCTACAGTTGCCAAGGATAATGTAATAGAGAGACACAATCTCGATTAACTGGGATTTCTCTAAAGATGGGAAATTGCTTCTGCTAACTGTGATGGCTGTTAGTTAAGTAGAGTAGCCAGCAGGAAAAGCAAGACTGATAATATGGTTCAAAGTGAAGGTCTTATATTTCCAAATAACAGTGCTTCATAATCTTATACAGGTCATATTAGGTGGCTCTTCAGATATTTGAGCCATAGAAACATGCAAGAGGGCTGACACTGCTCTTTACCCTGTCCTTGACTAGCTGTAACTCAGCAGAGTCTCTCAGCCTCTGAACCTTTCCACTTTCAGCATCACTGCCAGAGTTGAACTAACTGGGCTTTTGTTACCCTTTGGTCTGGGCTTCCCTGGTGGCTCAGACAGTGAAGACTCTGCCTGCAATATAGGAGACGTGGGTTCAATCCCTGGGTCATGAAGATCCCCTGGAGAAAGAAATGGCAACCCATTCCAGTATTCTTGCCTGGAGAATCCTACAGACAGAGGAGCCTGGCGGGCTATGGACCATGGGGTGGCAAAGAATCAGACATGACTGAGTTACTAACACACACACCCCATTTGGTCTGCACTTCCCTGGTGGCTCAGATGGTAAAGAATCTGCTTGCAATGCAGGAGAGTAGGATTTGATCCCTGGGCTGGGAAGATTTCCTGGCGAAAGGAATGGCTACCCCCTCTGGTATTCTTGCCTGAAGAATTCCATGGACAGAGGAACTTGGTGAGGTACAGTCCATGGGGTCACAAAGAGTAACACTCTTCTTCCCTTCTAACCTTGTCCTACCTAATATTGTTTATCTTTTGGACTTCCTGCCTCTGGTGTTTCCTTGTGTTAACCATCTCCCACTTTAGGTGCTTTTAGAAGGATAACATCGTCTCCAGTAGCTTAAAAAAGTAAACAAAAATTCCTGAATCTGGCAAATAGACCTCTTCCCAGTCTGGTGATCTTTATCTTTCTCCAGTGCATTGCCCTCTGTCATATCCTTGTCTTCTCCCCTGTATACATTATGCCATTATACCTTTTTTACCCATTAACAAATGGTCATTTTCTTAAACTGTGCCTTTTAGATTCAGTTCCCCTCTCTACCTGGCAGACTGCCTTTGAGTGTCATCTTAAGTGCCATTATCTACTGTGAGGCTTCTTTGACTCACACAGAGGTGGATGATTTGAAGCACTAAATGTACACCTCTGTCAGAGTAAGCATCATTTATACTGTAACTAATCTGTTTATATCCCAGTCTTTACCATTAGTCTCTGGAGGAGGACATGGCAACCCACTCCAGTATTCTCACCTGGAGAATCCCATGGACAGTGAAGCCTGGCAGGCTATGGTCCATAAGGTCACAAAGAGTCAGGCACGACTGAAGCGACTTAGCACATACACATGCATGAACCACTAGTCTGAGAACTCATTAGTACATTTTCACTTATAACTACTTGTAAATGGATATATTTGCTGATCTTCATCAAACTCTTGTTGAATGAACAAATTGTCTTCCGAGGCCGGTCCTTCAATAACAACAAAAGAGAAAATATAATTTCCTAGCTTTGTTGGGATTCTTCATCTAGAAACAATAATCTAGAGTGTTCAATCCAAATTAAATAGTAAATTATTGAAGCAAAAATATGCATCAAGCTTAGGGAGAGTACAGTCCTAGAAGCAGAAAAAGCTTGTAACAATTATGTACTGGTTTTGGAGTTCTATAACATTAGGTAGAAATATAGATAGAATAACACTTTTAAGACTTTAGTGAATATCCTTGTAAAGAAGTACTAATTTACCAGGGCTTTAATTTCCACAGAATTTTCCACTTTAATTTGACTTCCACAGAAGTCACTGCTACTAATAGTTTCTTCAGCAACTGCAGTCTGAGAAAATCTAAGTGCATAGATTTAGAGTGAATGTGGATGAATTGGTTGCCCAAGGGAGATTATATAGATGAGTAAAATGCAGAGAGCTTAATCAGAAACCTGAGTTTTGAAATAGTCAGAAGAAAGGCATTTGCTAAATAAGTATATCTCATATCTTCTAGAATGGATTGATGGATTGAATGCTCCCATCTAGCTATTCATTTACTTTTTTAAAAAGCATTTATCTCTTACTGTTTATCTCATTGTGCCTGGAATGTTCTTATGAAGCATAATTGTGCATGACATGCTAGCATCACATTTAAATTAAGGTACTACCATGATCATTATTTGAAACATGCCTTGACCTAAATGCTTCCCTAGCAGCTCAGATGGTAAAAATCTGCCTGCAATGCAGGAAACTCAGGTTCCATCCCTGGGTTGGGAAGACACCCTGGAGAAGGGAATGGCTACACACTTCAATATTCTTGCCTGGAGAATTCCATGGACAGAAGAGCCTGGTGGGCTACAGTCCATAGGGTTGCAAAGAGTGGAACACGACTGAGCGATTAACACTTTCACTGAAAACTAGTACGTGCTGACTACTTTGTCTCACTCGAGCCATGCTATTGATGTAAGCCATTTCTTGACCAAGTTTAAAGCAAAGCAACTAAGTGACTTAGAATTCCCAGGTTCCAGTTCCCATATATAGAATTATTGGCATTATTATGCCCTTGGAATGCTTCTGGAAAGCCCATAGATCCTCAAATTCGAATACTAAGCTCTATTACTCCAGCGTATTAAGTTGTGCTTTAAGACATGTATTTCCTGGAATAAATATTCACATTAACACATGATTTGTTATTCCAGAGCATTTAAAGTATAAGATAAGTATAAATTAATTCTAAATTGAGGATTAGAAAAATCTTAAAATATTTCTTTACATGTAGTGATTACATTCAATTAATGAAATTCTAGAATGTGAGCTCTAAGAGGGTATTGATTTAGTTGTGCATGTTTATTTGGATATGTCAAAATCCAAAATTAAATTTAATTATGTTATAATAATAGTTCAGTTCAGTTTGGTCCCTCAGTCGTGTCTGACACTTTGCGACCCCATGAACCACAGCACGCTAGGCCTCCCTGTCCATCACTAACTCCTGGAGTCCACCCAAACGCATGTCCATTGAGTCGGTGATGCCATCCAACCATCTCATCCTCTGTTATCCCCGTCTCCTCCAGCCCTCAATCTTTCCCAGCATCAGGGTCTTTTCAAATGATTCAGCTCTTCTCATCAGATGGCCAAAGTATTGGAGTTTCACCTTCAACATCAGTCACTCCAATGAACACCCAGGACCAATCTCATTAAGGATGGACTGGTTGGATCTCCTTGCAGTCCAAGGGACTCTTAAGAGTCTTCTCCAACACCACAGTTCAAAAGCATAAATTATTTGGTGCTTAGCTTTCTTTATAGTACAACTCTCACATCCATACATGACCACTGGAAAAACCATAGCCTTGACTAGATGGACCTTTGTTGGCAAAGTAATGTCTCTGCTTTTTAATATGTTGTGTAGGTTGGTCATAACTTTCCTTCCAAGGAGCAAGAGTCTTTTAATTCCATGGTTGCAATCACCATCTGCAGTGACTTTGGAGCCCAGAAAAATAAAGTCAGCCACTGTGTCCACTGTTTCCCCATCTATTTGCCATGAAGTGATGGGACCAGATGCCGTGATAGTTTTCTGAATGTTGAGCTTTAAGCCAACTTTTTCACTGTCTTTTTTTTAAATATAAATTTATTTATTTTATTTACTTTCTTTTTTTCTTTATTTTTTTTACTTTACAATATTGTATTGGTTTTGCCATACATCAACATGCATCTGCCACAGGTGTACACTTGTTCCCCATCCTGAACCCCCCTCCCACCTCCTTCCCCATACCATCCCTCTGGGTCATCCAAGTGCACCAGCCCCAAGCTTCCTGTATCCTGCATCGAACCTGGACTGGCGATTCATTTCTTACATGATATTATACATGTTTTAATGCCATTCTCCCAAATCATCCCACCCTCCCTCTCCCAAAGAGTCCAAAAGACTGTTCTATACGTCTGTGTCTCTTTTGCTGTCTTGCATACAGGGTTGTCTTTACCATCTTTCTAAATTCCATATATATGCATTAGTATACTGGTGTTTTTCTTTCTGGCTTACTTCACTCTGTATAATAGGCTCCAGTTTCATCCACCTCATTAGAACTGATTCAAATGTATTCTTTTTAATGGCTGAGTAATACTCCATTGTGTATATGTACCACAGCTTTCTTATCCATTCATCTGCTGATGGACATCTAGGTTGCTTCCATGTCCTGGCTATTATAAACAGTGCTGCGTTGAACATTGGGGTACACGTGTCTCTTTCAATTCTGGTTTCCTCAGTGTGTATGCCCAGCAGTGGGATTGCTGGGTTGTATAGCAGTTCTATTTCCAGTTTTTTTAAGGAATCTCCACACTGTTCTCCATAGTGGCTGTACTAGTTTGCATTCCCACCAACAGTGTAAGAGGGTTCCATTTTCTCCACACCCTCTCCAGCATTTATTGAGTGTAGACTTTTGGATAGCAGCCATTCTGACTGGTGTGAAATGGTACCTCATTGTGGTTTTGATTTGCATTTCTCTGATAAATTTTAATTGGAGGTTAATTACTTTACAATATTGTATTGGTTTTGCCATACATCGACATGAATCCGCCACTCTTCTTTCATCAAGAGGCTCTTTAGTTCTTCTTCACTTTCTGCCATAAGGGTGGTGTCATCTGCATATCTGAGGTTATTGATATTTCTCCCTGCAATCTTGATTTCAGCTTGTGTTTCTTCCAGTCCAGCGTTTCTCATGATGTGCTCTGCATATCAGTTAAATAAGCAGGGTGACAATATACAGCCTTGATGTACTCCTTTTCCTATTTGGAACCAGTCTGTTAATCCATGTCCAGTTCTAACTGTTGCTTCCTTACCTGCATACAGGTTTCTCAAAAGGCAGGTCAGGTGGTCTGGTATTCCTGTCTCTTGCAGAATTTTCTACAGTTTATTGTGATCCACAGAGTTAAAGGCTTTGGCATAGTCAGTAAAGCAGAAGTAGATGCTTTTCTGGAAATCTCTTGCTTTTTCGATGATCTAGAGGACATTGGTAATTTGATCTCTGGTTCCTCTGCCTTTTCTAAAACCAACTTGAACATCTGTAAGTTCACAGTTCATGTATTGCTGAAGTCTGGCTTGGAGAATTTTAAGCATTACTTTACTAGCGTGTGATATAAGTGCAACTGTGTGATAGTTAATGGGGCATATTCTCATATTTGAAAATGTTTCAGGATCCTAGAAGATTTCAAAATTCCAAATAAGTAATAGCTTTGGATATTTATTTGAAATAGTTTCCATGTCATCAGGAAAATAAATCCATAATGAAGAGTTTGATACAAATCTATACCAAATATAAATAATATTATCTGTATATAGTATGACATGAAAGGAAGCAATATAACACAGATTATTACAACACTATAGAGAGAAAGGAACGTTACAACAAAAGCCAATATATTTGTGTCATATAAATAGAAAACACAACCTTGGGGTAACTGTGCTAAAAGCAAGTAGTGTCACAGTGAATGAACTATACTATTTAGTTCTGTAGCATTGTTACTTTTGAGATATCTTGTTACTTTACATGATACATGGTAGAATCTGCGTAGTAGCAGAAGCACCATAATAGGATGCGACAGAAAATACATGGATAAAATTTATCTACTTACGTATCTCAGATGCTTGCTTTCAGTTTGAATCAGAACTTTGAGTTATGAATAGTGCTGACAGATGTAGGCAAAGATAGGACTGCTTGCTTATAGGCTTCTGTAACTTTGGAAAAATGTTTCTTAATAAACAATTTTGCACAATTTTTTTTATCTCTTTAAAATTAATGTAATTTAAAGTACTTGCTTTCACATATGTATTCCCTAGTAAATTAAATTTCCCTTTATACAAGATGCAGTTTCTGAATATATGTGGTGGTATGGTTGGATGGTTGGGTTGTTGACATATAGTGGTTCTTTGCAGCCTCATGTTTCTGTAGTGTTAAATGTATGACTTATTAACTCACAAAATCGAACATGGGGGCATCTTGGGATGGTTGTGGTGCTGTGTCTTTTAAGAATGTGTGAATGTAATTTTAGTTAAATATGCATTTAATCTGTGGTCTTTTTTTTTTTTTAAAGAAAGATATATTTAAGGGGATTAAAACACAAGGATTTTGCATTTTATACTAAAATTATTTTATGAAAGAGGAAGAACTTTTTGTGTAGGATTTTTATTTTAATATAGCAGTTTTAATAACTGAAGTGATAAAGATAATTTTTTGCATTGCTATAAATACCAAAGCTCTTTTTTATTTAGCAGTGTCAGCAAAACATGAAGTAAATCAGTGGTAATGAAATGGAAGTGTTGATGATCCTATCTTAAAATAGGAACAGTGTAGTGATGTAGTAAGGAGTAGCAGTTCCTTTAGTGTAGCCTAGGGATACAATTCTGCTTGGTCACATCCCTACTAATCATAGACTAGGGCTGGTAAGAACAAGATGAATGTGGGAGAACATATATTTAACTACAGTAAAAGAAAACTCACTACTTCATGAGTTGTCAATTTCTCTTGAGATGTGGAAAAGTCTAAAAATAGAACATAGTATTGAAATATTTCAGATGTGCCTGATTTAGAGATTGCAAAATTAATTTGGAACCGTAGCTAAAGAAATAAATTCAAATGTTTGGAAGTCATCAGTTCAGTTCAGTTGCTCAGTCGTGTCCAATTCTTTGCGACCCCATGAATCGCAGCATGCTAGGCCTCCCTGTCCATCACCAACTCCCTGTGTTCACTCAAACTCATGTCCATCGAGTCGGTGATGCCATCCAACCATCCCATCCTCTGTCGTCCCCTTCTCCTTCTGCCCTCAATCCCTCCCAGCATCAGGGTCTTTTCCAATGAGTCAACTCTTTGCATGAGGTGGCCAAAGTATTGGAGTTTCAGCTTCAGCATCAGTCCTTCCAATGAACACCTAGGACTGATCTCCTTTAGGCTGGACTGGTTGGACCTCCTTGAAGTCCAAGGGACTCTCAAGAGTCTTCTTCAACACCACAATTCAAAAGAATCAATTCTCTGGTGCTCAGCTTTCTTCACAGTCCAACTCTCACATCCATATGTGACCACTGGAAAAACCATAGTTTGACTAGATGGACCTTTGTTGGCAAAGTAATATCTCTGCCTTTTAATATGCTATCCAGGTTGGTCACAACTTTCCTTCCAAGGAGTAAGCATCTTTTAATTTCATGGCTGCAGTGATTTTAGAGCCCAGAAAAATAAAGTCTGGTACTGTTTCCACTGTTTCCCAATCTATTTGCCATGAAGTGATGGGACTAGATGCCATTAAGTGATGGGACTAGATGCCATGATCTTCGTTTTCTGAATGTTGAGCTTTAAGCTAACTTTTTCACTCTCCTCTTTCACTTTCATTAAGAGACTTTTTAGTTCTTCTTCATTTTCTGCCATAAAGGTGGTGTCATCTGGTCTATCTAAATCCTGTTGTACTAATACAAGTTAAATCAAATGTTTGTGTATGCATGTGTGTGTGTTTTGTGGAGATAAAAGATCTAACAATAGAAATAAAAGATGACATCTTTCCTATTGAGAGAAGGAATAAATGATACATCTCACTTCACCTCTCTTCCCTAACCTAAAGCTGTTAAAATTTAGTGAGGAATCTCAGTATTACATGTTTCATCTATTATGAGACAGGTATGCATTGATGTCCTTAAATTCTACATCAACTAAGCTTTCCTAGCTGTGCTTTCATAAAACCTGATGGATAATATTACCTGCTAATTTATCACTTCAGTAGGAAAATTTAAAAATAATCTCTCCTAGGTATCGTGACAGATTATCACTTTATTTATATAGATAAGAAGGCCAGGTTTGTAACAGTTTACTGAATTGTAAAAGTAAATAAATTATAGTGATTTATTGAGGATATTTCCTCACACATTCATTAATTCTGAATTTTGTTGTTGTTATTCTGCTTTAGGTCATTGGTCTCTGAGGTAGTTAGATAACAGTCACTTTAGATTAAAGCTAATCAGATTGACCTCGATTTCCTGGTGACCACAAGTAATAAGAGAAACCCAGACCCAGTATATTGTCACCCTGCTTATTTAACTTATATGCATAGTATATCATGTGAAATGCCAGCCTGAATGAAGCACAAGCTGGAATCAAAGTTGCCAGGAGATATATCAATAACCTCAGATATGCAGATGATACCACCCTTATGGCAGAAAGTGAAGACAAACTAAAGAGTCTTTTGATGAAAGTGAAAGAGGAGGGTGAAAAAGCTGGTTTTAAAGTCAACATTCAAAAAACTAAGATCATAGCCTCCGGTCCCATCACTTCATGGCAAATAGATGGGGAAACAATGGTAGACTTTATTTTCTTGGGCTCCAAAATCACTGCAGATGGTAACTGCAGCCATGAAATTAAAAGACATCTGCTCCTTGGAAGAAAAGCTATGACCAACCTAAATAACATATTAAAAAGTAGAGACATTGTCAACAAAGGTCCATCGAGTTAAAGCTATGTTTTTTTCCAGTAGTCATGTATGGATGTGAGAGTTGGACTGGGAAGAAAGCTGCATGCCGAAGAATTGATGCTTTTGAACTGTGGTGTTGGAGAAGACTCTTGAGAGTCCCTTGGAAGATAGTGTAAATAGAATGGACAAATATACTATAAAAAAGTTAGAGAAAATTTGCCAAACAAAATAAACAAACATATTTAACTTAGAAAAACCAATGAGTTTAAGCTTAATTCTTCCTAAAGATTTACTTTAAAAAAAGGAAACTAAGAATGGTCTTCTTTCTAAAAATGAATGCATGCATCCTGTAGATGAATTCTAATTTTGCAAAGCTCTGCTATCTCAGTTACTCTGGGTTCAAAGCCATGTTTTGGTTCTCCTTGAAGAATATACTACTTTGGGATTTATCCCAGCTAATAATCACAAGACCCTGTGGCAAAAACTCAACATAGATGCTTAAATGAATGCTGCTCGTATGATATCTGCAGAATCTCACTAACCCTGGTTTCAGTTCAGTTTAGTTCAGTCACTCAGTCGTGTCTGACTCTTGGCGACCCCATGAATCGCAGCACACCAGGCCTCCCTGGCCATTACCGACTCCCGGAGTTCACTCAGACTCATGTCCACTGAGTCAGTGATGCCATCCAGCCATCTCATCCTCTGTCGTCCCCTTCTTCTCCTGCCCCCAATCCCTCCCAGCATCAGAGTCTTTTCCAATGGGTCAACTCTTCACATGAGGTGGCCAAAGTACTGGAGTTTCAGCTTTAGCATCATTCCTTCCAAAGAAATCCCAGGGCTGATCTCCTTCAGAATGGACTGGTTGGATCTCCTTGCAGTCCAAGGGACTCTCAAGAGTCTTTTCCAACACCACAGTTCAAAAGCATCAATTCTTTGGCCCTCAGCTTTCTTCACAGTCCAACTCTCACATCCATATGTGACCACTGGAAAAACCATAGCCTTGACTAGACGGACGTTTGTTGGCAAAGTAACGTCTCTGCTTTTGAATATGCTATCTAGGTTGGTCATAACCTTCCTTCCAAGGAGTAAGCGTCTTTTAATTTCATGGTTGCAGTCACCATCTGCAGTGATTTTGGAGCCCCCAAAATAAGTCTGACACTGTGTACACTGTTTCCCCATCTATTTCCCATGAAGTGATGGGACCAGATGCCATGATCTTCATTTTCTGAATACTGAGCTTTAAGCCAATGTTTTCACTCTCCTCTTTCACTTTCATCAAGAGGCTTTTTAGTTCCTCTTCACTTTCTGCCATAAGGATGGTGTCATCTGCATAACTGAGGTTATTGATATTTCTTCTGGCAATCTTGTTTCCAGCTTGTGCTTCTTTCAGCCCAGAGTTTTTCATGACGTACTCTGCATATAAGTTAAATAAGCAGTTAAATTAGCTACTAATAAATGAATGTTGGGTAGTTTAATAGACAGTAGCTGAAAGCAAGTAAAGGAGATATCCTCAACAGATGTCAGGAATGATAAATGCTGAAAACCTGGAAATGTTGTTGATGGCCTGAGATAGTGTTCCAGCACAGTTAGTCCAAGAAACTCACAGCCAGATATCCAAGTGAGAAAGATCACTTTTAGATTTTTATGTAACTAGGGGAAAAAAGCCTTTGCACAGGAACTACAGACATATATAAGGGGTATGTTATGAGAATGTCATTTTAAAAATCTGCAGGGATTTGCAATTTTATGATAACTCTTAATGCACTTTTGTGATAGAGTTTATATATTAGAGATGACCCTAGCTGAACATTGTACTGAGATCAAAGTTCATAAGTTAGTTAACATTTTCAGTTTAACTTCTTTGTCTCACTAAATCTCCTTTTTTGATGAGCCTATTCTTTCTATAGTTTCATAGCTTAGGAAATGCCTAGCAGAGTAATCAATATGTGATAAGCTCATATTGATAAAGTGTCATGTTTAAAAATGCTCTGATATACATTTATATGCTTTTCTCTTCTAATAGTCTCATAGTGAAAACAAAACATATTATCATGTATTACAGGGGGAAAAAATACTGAAGCTCACTGATTTTAAATGGTTTGATTGAGGTCAACAGTTCCTAAGTAATATAACTAGTACTTAAGTTCCATTTTCTTCTTTTTAAACTTAAATCTTCAATAATCATAAAACCCTGATTTCCTTCATTTTAGTGTGTGTGCTAACTTATATTCAGAAACCATAAATGGTTTACTCTGTGTGACAAAACTAACAATGAAATGATGGAGAATGCAAACCTATGGCTACCTAATAGTCTGTTATATTATTATGGGGTTGGGAGAAAGCCTGTGGTGTGTGTGTGTGTGTGTGTGTGCACGTTTGTGCACTCAGTCACTAAGTGGTGTCTGACTGTTTGTGACCCCATGGATGGTAGCCCACCAGGCTCCTCTGTCCATGGGATAGTCCTAGCAAGAATACTGCAGTGGGTAGCCATTTTCTCCTCCAGGGAATCTTCCTGACCTAGGGATTAAACCACTGTCTCCTGCATTGGCAGGAAGATTTTTTACCACTAAACCATTTGGAAGGCTCTGCTGCTGTTGCTGCTGCTAAGTCGCTTCAGTAGTGTCCTACTCTGTGCAACCCCATAGACAGCAGCCCACCAGGCTCCCCCATCCCTGGGATTCTCCAGGCAAGAACACTGGAGTCGGTTGCCGTTTCCTTCTCCAATGCATGAAAGTGAAAAGTGAAAGGGAAGTTATTCAGTCGTGTCCGACTCCTAGCGACCCCATGGACTGAAGCCTACCAGGCTCCTCCATCCATGGGATTTTCCAGGCAAGAGTACTGTAGTGGGGTGCCATTGCTTTCTCCGGGGAGAAAGGCTCTACTGAATGTCAAAGGTGTATGCTTAAAGAGATTTCTGGCTTGCTGCTGCTGCTGCTGCTAGTAAGTCGCTTCAGTTGTGTCCGACTCTGTGCAACCCCATAGATGGCAGCCTATCAGGCTCCCTGTCCCTAGGATTCTCCAGGCAAGAACACTGGAGTGAGCTGCCATTTTCTTCTCCAGTGCATGAAAGTGAAAAGTGAAAGTGAAGTCGTTCAGTCATGTCCACTCTTTTCAACCCCATGGACTTAAGCTTACCAGGCTCCTCCGTCCATAGCATTTCCCAGTCAAGAATACTGGAGTGGGGTGCCATTGCCTTCTCCAATTCTGGCTTAATTTGCATCAATTTCTTTGAAAATTAAAAACAGGTAATTGTAGAAGGGGAATATTTTAGGGAAGGGGTTGAAGGAAATTAAGTGTGAGGAAGTCTTGACAGCTTGAGAAGAAATGCTCTTTCCATAAACATAGCAAAAAATAACAAATCAGAGTGTATTCACTGGGCTAAGAAATAAACTAACTTCTGACATATAAGAAAAAAGTTACGTCTTTCTCCTGGATAGGTGTCCAGCCCTCTTTGTAAAAAGGGTATAGCAATATGAAACTTCTTGTACTAATTGGAAAGGTTGACTTGGTTTTAGTTATATTTAACCTTTCACATGTTGACTCCCTATAGTTTAAATAAGGCTACGATTACAGGTTTAATTTTTTATAACACCTAAAATAATCTTGTAATAGTTGGGGTAATCTAGTTACATGTATATATTTATTTATAAGGTTAATTCCTCTTGACTGGTGGGTACCACAGGCTGTTTTCTCTGTTCTCTAGTAGTGTCACTCTCTGGCAAACTTCCAAAAGGTTGCTTTTGAGCCCAGAGGGTAAACTAGAACTATTTGGAGATGCCTGAATTTTCTTATATATTTGGTTCTCTCTTAAAACAGCAAGTCCCTATAACAACTGTAGATAAGTAGTCTAGTGTACTTCCCAGGTGGCTCAGTAAAGAATCCACCTGCCAGTGCAGGAGATGCAAGAGGTGCTGGTTCAATTCCTAGATCAGGAAGATTCCCTGGAAGAGGAAATGGCAACCCACTCCATTATTCTTGCCTGGGAAATCCCATGGACAGAGAAGCCTGGTGGGCTACAGTCCTTGGAGTCACAAAGAGTCAGACACAACTGAGCAACTAAGCATGCACACAAATCATTTAGTACTAAAGAATAAAATCTAGAACAATTTACAAAACCCAGAGCTTTGGGCCTGTCATTTTTAGCTCTAATGATACGCAGTATTATGAAAGATATCTCAGTTTGTCTCCATCACTTTTCCTTTTGATAAATCTTCCCTTTACTTCTGTACTCCTTCCTGGATTTCCTGCTACCTCTTTGGAATCCTGAAGTTCTGCCTATGCCTAAATATACTTGATACTTTTTATTCTTTCTCTGTCAGATCTATTACAGTGTTAGAACTGTAATTAACACTCTAACTATGAAATTCTTATGAAAATACTAACTTTATATTCCTTATCCAAACCTAATTGATGTATTTTTTCTTCCACTGTAAACTCACAATTAATAAAAGTACTGTAAAATAATGTATGCTAAGATTTTTATAGATATTCCTAAGTGAAAATGTAAACTGTAAGGCAGTATTACACTTAAGTAGGGTATTGTTGCCAAACCTCAACTTATATTCCAAGCATCTCTTAAGTACACATCTCTTAAGTAACATCTCTTGGGTAATCACCTACTCCACCCTCCCTATAAAGCCAACCCTTCCCCCAGCCCCAAGATGTCCATTAGAAAGCCCAGCTACAGGACCACCAGGCATGTAGCCAGTTGGCTATAAGCCTTCAGGTTTCAGTGCCAGAATACCCCAAGATCCTCTCGAGGTTGTTTGGTAAAGTGTACGTTAAGATTACCTACGGTTTTTGCCTTCTTTTCCTTAAAGAAATGTGTTATGAGAATAAATTAGATAATTTAGGAGAAGCACTTTGAGATCCTAGGAAGAAAATGCATGCTATTTATTCAGGTTATTGTGGGTTTTAGTATTATTAATAAATGCTACATTAAAGTTGGCCTGAAGCTAAGGTCTGACACTTTAGCTGCATTTGAATATAAAGCTTCTGCAAAATTGGTTGCAGTTTGTTTCCATACTACCAAGTTCTGGTGGGTCACTCACTTTATGAAATTCCAAGTGGTGGAATATCTTTACTTTCTCTAATAAGTCTGTTTGTAATATAAACCATTTGCTTTGTAAATAAATGGCATTTTTCATAGTGACATGTTGTAATTTCCAATAGAAATATATGCTAAATTGATGAATTCATTAGAAGGCATATCATTAGGTGATGCTCATTTATTTTCAAGAGATGAATACTACATGAATGCCTAGGCTTGTTTTTATTTTTGTACCGTGCAAAACTGGAGAAAACTCAACTAGCCAAAGGGGAAAAATAAGCGATTAAGAGCTTATGAATTGGAGAAAGAGTTGCTACAGAAAAGATTATATTAATTTAAAAGCAATCTTCCCTTTTTTTGCGCATGTGTAGAAGGCAGATCATTTTCTGCTCTGAAGCGTCCCTGAATTCCTATTTCCTCAGATTGTCTCCTTCTTTCCCACCTGCCCAAACCCTACTGACAGACACTCAACGTCAGAGCATAAATGCAGGCTCTAAATAGCAGGAGGTCTGAGCCATTGCTTTAGCCTCATGACAGGCCAAAATTTTTTCCCTTTAATCATCTCCTTTATACTCATTGGATCACTTATATGTAAGAGGGAACAGCCTGCCTCCCAGAACAAGAATGTCCTTATTTATCCCTGAACCAGACCCTCCCAGAAACAGAATTTTCTTTTCAGGAACAAGTTAAAGATTCTATTTTTCTTTTGACATTTCTGGATTAACATAAGATAGAAAGTTTTCCTCCATTCTTTTTCTTTTTCCTGTAAAGAAATAGACTGAGTCCCACGAAGAGTCACAATGTGTTTCTTATTTGAAATGTTAATGCATTATGAAAAGAATTATAATCCATAAAATAATATCTTCAATAAAATTCATACAATAGAACAAAACATAAAAAAGGTTGTGATATAATCCTTATACAGACATAAATCTCCTTGAATTCAAATGCATATATCAAAAGATACTCCCTCAAATACTAGAAAATGATATGCATTATCTTTATGAATAGTTATAATGAGACTACCATTTTCCTGTCTGTATTCTAATAGCACTATCAATATAATGTATTCATATTATTAGAGTTGGAAATGCTAATTTAAACCTACATTGCTTTACCAGAAAATGTAAAAATTGATGCCAAATTCTGTTTTAAGAAAATGAACCCAAGTCCAGAGACATTTGTAGTTTATATTTCCAAATAGTTGGCAAAAAAACAAGTATATATTTTTTTAGAGAGATAAGTACTTTAAAATTGTGTGGGTGATTTATTATTATAACCAATGGAATTTATTTCTTTTTATGCTTAAGATACTTTTTGGCAGAAAATTGCTCACCTAGGAAACCATCAATTCTCTTAGATCACTAGAATCTCTTATAATACAAGGCTCCCAAGACTTTGGTATATTTTAAAATTTCTTCTAAATCACTGATTGTGGATAGATACCCATAGTACTATTTCTGAACCTGAGATGAGTTGAATAGGAAGAATAAATTGAGGATCTCCTATATTTTCCTGATAGAAATGACTTCAATCTGCAAAGAAAAAATATGAGAGTAATTTTTCCTCAGATCATCTTTATAGTATGAATGACTATTTTGGGAGCAGAGGTTGCAGTAGCTACTGACCTATGCTCAAAATTTACAAATTCTTAAGATTCAGTGTTGAAGGATCTTTAATTTAGTATATTATTTACATTTCTAAGTTTTGGACCAATGGATATTGAAACAGAAACATGTACAGAGACGTGTGTGCATACAGATTCTTTTATATATTTGAATATTTGTAATTATATAGCAATTTGTTGTTGTTTAGTTGCTAAGTCGTGTCTGACTCTGTGACCCCAAGGGTTATAACTTGCCAGGCTCCTCTGCCCATGAGATTTCCCAGGCCAGAGTACTGGAATGAGTTGCCATTTTCTTCTCCATGGTATCTTCCCAACACAGGAATCGAACCCATGTCTCCTGCATTGCAGGCATTGGCAGGTGGATTCTTTACCCCTGAGCAACCAGGGAAGCCCTATATAGCAAAGTTTCATCCATAATGTACTTTGACCCAAATACAGAACATTTTTTTTTAAAGTAAGAAACATGTATTGAGAGAAATCTATGATTATTACTGTTGTTGTTGTTCAGTTGCTAAATCCTGTCCAACTCTTTGTGACCCCATGAACTGGAGCCACCAGGCTCCTCTGTCCTCCACTATCTCCTGGAGTTTGCTCAAATTCATGTCCATTGAGTCTGTGATGCTATCTACCTATCTCATCCTCTGCCACCCCCTTCTCCTTTTGTTTTCAATCTTTGCCAGCATCAGGGTCTTTTCCAAAGAGTCAGCTCTACACATCATTTGGCCAAAGTACTGGAGCTTCAGCTTCAATAACAGTCCTTCCAATAAATATTCATCTTCTGTGATTATAGGGCCATTTTTATTATAGTGTGGGCTTCTCTCCTCAACAATCTAGGGAGTCACCTTCATATCTTTATCTATATAAATGATGACTCTAGTGTATATAGCTTGTGGAACTAACAAATTTGTCACTCTAACCACGTGGACCCCAGGGTTCTTGTAGATGAAAGGAAGAATGAAGAATGGATAAAAGTCATTATTTACACCATTTGGTTAAAAAAGATTAGAAGTTCATTGGTATAAAAACAAGTAGAAAACAACTAAATATTGGATAAATTCAAGAGAATAAAATGTAATTGAGAACTTGAATAAAAGGTGGTGCCCTTGAAGATAATGTGTCATCCTGGCCACGAAGGTAATCTAGATATAAATTGATAAGAAATAGGCTTCCCAGGTGGCTCGGTGGTAAAGACTTTGCCTGGCAATGGAGGGGATGCAGTTTTTATCCCTGGGTTGGGAAGATCCCCTAGAGAAGGGAATGGCAACTCACTCTAGTATTCTTGCCTGGAAAATCCCATGGACAGAGGAGCCTGGTGGGCTACAGTCCATGGGGTTGCAAAAGAGCCAGACACAACTTAGTGACAAAGCAACAACAACAATCCAGGAAAGAAAGAATATTAAGAAAGGGACAATTTAAGAAAGAAACATTATGTGCAGAGTGGATGTTGAAAATACTTGCTTGATTGTAACTGTGTGTGTATTTTAGAGAGTGACTGCTTCTTCATCCTTGATAGAATAGGTTCAATTAGATCATGGCAGGTCTTGAAAGCTAGACAGAAAATTTGCACTTGATGTAGTGGGCAATAGGGAATTGCAGATTATTGAACAGGAAACAATAGCAGTGCTTTTGGCAGATAAAAGCAGTGATAAGAATAGAAACTTTTGAGAAAGAAGATTCTGGAAAAGCAAACAGGTATCACATATTGAAAAGATAATAGATGGGTTGATGGTGTGGAGAAATAATGGGCATATATCATATCCAGGAGGGTTTTGTCACTGCTCAAAAACCAGTGAACAGTAGAAGAGAAAGAAAATTAAAAGCTTTTCTTTCCTCTTTGATTTGTTCAAAATTGAAGAACTCTTTAATGTGCTTATAGTAGGAATGAAAGGAACCCTTGAATAAAGTCTGATGGAAATGTTAAAAACCAAAGAATTCAGGACTGGGTTTCCTGAGACCATGGGAATTAATGAGTTTAGAATACTGATGGGAAAAAAAAAAAGAGAGAAAGAGAGAGAGAACTAAGTAAAAAAGAAAAACTAGACTTAGGAACAATGCTCATTAAGAGTCTATTAAATAGAAATTTCTAGTTATAATGATTACTGATTTTTAAATGATAACCCAGAGCACTAAAATATCAACAGTTGCTTTCTAAATCTTTAATGATTAAGTTGCACTCAAATTAGATTTAGTGGATACTGATATATGCTAATTTTATGAAAATAGGCAAGGTACATATATGCAAACTCTAGAGCAACCAGACTATACGAACATTGTAAACCCCCCTTTTTAAAATAAGAATGAATAATAGAGTTCACTTTTCATTGCTCATGCCAAATAAGCATTAGAAATTATGTAATTTATTAAGGTAATTCTGAAGTATTTTCTTCAATTTTCTTTGTTGTAAAAACAATCTTTGAAACCTTAACTTGTGAAAATATTTTGGTCTTACATACTTGGGAGAATATCTTCTTTTGTAATAAACTTTAAAATGTCAAAAAAAAAAAAAAAACCTGACTTAATGGGCCTGAAAAGACAATTCAGAATGCCACTGGCTTATATTCTATGTTTGAGTTCCATCATAGTTTATGCAATTAAAGCCATGTCATTATTAATGCTAATAAATTAATGCATTTTTTTAGGAACAGGGCAGACTATTATTAGATGTATTTCTTATGTGAAATTACTTAAAGAGAAATAATCACTTATTAATAAAAAAGGAATGTTTCTCTAAAACATGCTTCTTATATGAAAAATGTGGTATGTGCAATTTAAATATCTTTAATATATAAATATAATTTATCTGAATAGTTGAGAGGCTTTTGCTTAATTAGACAAGCTTTGTTGTTAACAAGTATGAACAGGAGTCTAATTAATGAATTGCTGACAATCCACTTTTGCAGTTTTTTATGACTTGTTTCTGAGTTTTATATAAACAAAAATTATAAGGTAGCTTTAGGAGGGGTAACAATGATCATTTCAGTATGAGGACAACTGAAGTCACATCTGTGACTTTGTCAGTGCTTGCTTTATGCTAGATATCATACTAAGTTCTTTATATACAGTATTTGATTTCTTCATAGCTTATGAGGGGTGTTTAATATTTTGCTCATTTAAATTGAGAAAAATAACTTTAGAAAGTTTAATAAATGCTTGTACAGTTACTAAAGGTCAGAGCCAGTTTTAAATCCAGGTGTGAATGATTTTCATAAATATGAGTTTAATCAATTTTCTGTATTATCTTGTGATATCTGGTTCAGAATGATGAAATGAATTACTTGAAGGGGTACTATAAATGGTCAGCTGATGTTTGTAACCTGGGATAAGACAAAACAAAAAGGAATGCAAAAATCATATGTGTTAGTCACTCAGTTGTGTTGACTCTTTGCAACCCATGAACTGTAGCCAACAAGGCTCCTCTGTCCATGGGATTCTCTAGACAAGAATACTGGAGTAGGCTGCCATGCTCTATTCCAGGAGATCTTCCTGACCCAGGGATTGAACCTGCATTGCAGACAGATTGTTTACCATCTGAGCCACCAGGGAAGCCTAAAACTATATAGAAGCATGAAAATTTAAAGCTGGGGGCAAAAATTTGAGTTTATTTATTTATTTTAATTTTATTTCATTTTTAATTGAAGGAGAATTACTTTACAATATTGTAATGGTTTCTGCCATATATCAACACAATCATCCACAGGCATACTCATGTTCCCTCCCTCTTAATTCTCTCTCCCACTTGATTTTCCATCCCTTCCCTCTAGGTTGTCACAGAAAACCAGCTTTGGGCTCCCTGAATCATAACAGCAAATTCCCACTGGTTATCTATTTTACATATGGTAATG
Organism: Bos javanicus; assembly: GCF_032452875.1. Lineage (NCBI taxonomy): Eukaryota > Metazoa > Chordata > Mammalia > Artiodactyla > Bovidae > Bos > Bos javanicus. Next base: position 101,996,169 of record NC_083868.1, on the reverse strand, counting down.
TATGTGTTGAGTTTATATAGTCCAAACCCCTGAGAAAACTCAACTCCTAATAGCCAAATGGCGATACAGGCAGATCATGTTTTTGTCACTCTGTTCAGTCACTAAGTCATGTCCAACTCTTTGCAACCCCATGGACCCCAGCACCCTAACTCTTGGAGTTTTCTCCGATTCCTGTCCATTGAGTCATTGATGCTATCTAACCATCCCATTCTCTGTCAGCCCTTTCTCCTTTAACCTTTCCGAGCATCAGGGTCTTTACAATGAGTCGGCTCTTCGCATCAGGTAACCAAAAGTTTTGGAGCTTCAGCTTCAGCAAGAGCCATTCCAATGAATATTCAGGGTTAATTTCCTTTAGGGTTGACTGATTTGATCTTCTTGCAATCCAAGGGACTCTCAAGACCTTCTCCAGCACCACAATTTGAAAGCATCAGTTCTTCAGTGCTCAGCCTTCTTTATAGCCCAACACTCACATCCGTATATGATTGCTAGAAAAACCAAAGCTTTGACTATGTGGACAGTTTTTGGCAGAGTAATGTGTCTGCTTTTTAATACACTGTTTAGGTTTGTCATGGCTTTTCTACTATGGAGCAAGCGTCTTTCAATTTCATGGCTGCAATAACCATCAGTGATTTTGGAAACCAAGAAAACAAAATCTGTTACTGCTTCCACTTTTCCCCCTTCTATTTACCATAAAGTGAAGTGACCAGATGCCATGATCTTAGTTTTTTTGAATGTTGAGTTTTGTGACCATTTTTTTGCTTTCCTCTTTCACTCTTATCAAGAGTCTCTTTAGTTCCTCTTCAATTTCTGCCATTAAAATGGTATCATGTGCATATCTGAGGATATTGATATTTCTCCTGGAAATCTTGATTCCAGTTTGTGACTCATCCAGCCTGGAATTTTGCATGATGTATTCTGCATAGAATTTAAATAAGCAGGGTGACAATACATAGGCTTGTTGTACTCCTTTCCCAATTTTGAACCAATGAGTTATTCCTTGTCCTACTATAACTGTTGCTTCTTGATCCACATACAGGTTTCTCAGGAGACAGATTGGGTGGTCTAGTATGCCCATCTCTTGAGGAATTTTCCACAGATTGTTGTGACAGGCAAGTCGTATCAAGCCACATTTACTTATCTATTTTTTTAATTTATTTTATAATTGGAGGAAAATTGCTTTACAATGTTTTGTTGCTTTCTGCCATACTGCATTTAATTCATCAGCTGCTTTTATCGTCTAACTCTGTACCTAAAGTGTCATGAAACAAATCTCTTATTGCATTAAAGAGCTAATGGAGAAAGGGAGATTATGTTTGGGAGCACAGATTTTGAGTTTTGAGAATTTGTTCATCATGTTCTTCTACATAGTTTTCAAAGAAAAAAAAAGGTGTTGTGGTAGTGATTAGGCAAAGTCTAATTTGAAATTTAGAAAGCACTGGACATCCAACCTTGTATTTGATATTTCCACATTTATTATCTCATTTAACCTTCACAACCACATTTAGAACTATTAACATATATGGTTCAGTTCAGTTCAGTCACTCAGTCATGTTGAACTCTTTGCGACCCCATGAACTGCAGCACGCCAGGCCTCCCTGTTACATAGGGCTAATATTAAAACGTTGACAAGCATATTAATTTTAGAATCAACTATTGATTACATATTTACAGTTATAAATTAATTATTATAGCTTAATGGTGGTTTGCTGCGAATAGTTGTGCTTTGGCAAACTGAACTGATTTTGCTTAAATGTATCTAGGATTATCTAAACATTTCTTAGACCATAGTGTGTTTTTATATTAGTATACACATCACACTCTAATTTACAGGTGATGTTTGGGAGTTTCAGGGACAATTTTGATTACACATGATTTTTCTATGGTGATTTTTTTTTTCTTTGACCTTTACAATATTTGTAAAATGACCAATACAATACCTTTACTTTACAATATTGTATTGGTTTTGCCATACATCAACATGAATCCACCACGGGTGTACATGTGTTCCCAGTCCTGAACTCCTCTCCCACCTCCCTCCCCACCATCTCTCTGGGTCATCCCAGTGCATCAGCCCTGAGAACTGGGGATGTGTCATGCATCATGCATCATACATCAAACCTGGACTGGCGATTCGTTCCACATATGATAATATACATGTTTCAATGCCATTACCCTCTCCCTCTCCCATAGAGTCCAAAAGACTATTCTATACATCTGAGTCTCTTTTGCTGTCTCGCCTACAGGGTTATCGTTACCATCTTTCTAAATTCCATATATATGCGTTAGTATACTGTATTGGTGTTTTTCTTTCTGGCTTACTTCACTCTGTATAATAGGCTCCAGTTTCATCCACCTCATTAGAACTGATTCAAATGCATTCTTTTTAATGGCTGAGTAATACTCCATTGTGTATATGTACCACAGCTTTCTTATCCATTCATCAGCTGATGGACATTTAGGTTGCTTCCATGTCCTGGCTATCATAAACACTGCTGCAATGAACATTGGGGTACATGTTTCTTTCAATTCTTGTTTCCTCGGTGTGTATGCCCAGCAGTGGGATTGCTGGATCATAAGGCAGTTCTATTTCCAGTTTTTTAAGGAATCTCCACACTGTTCTCCATAGTGGCTGTACTAGTTTGCATTCCCACCAACAGTGTAAGAGGGTTCCCTTTTCTCCACACCCTCTCCAGCATTTATTGCTTGTAGACTTTTGGATAGCAGCCATTCAGACTGGTGTGAAATGGTACCTCATAGTGGTTTTGATTTGCATTTCTCTGATAATGAGTGATGTTGAGCATCTTTTCATGTGTTTGTTAGCCATCTGTATGTATACTTTGGAGAAATGTCTGTTTAGTTCTTTGGCCCATTTTTTGATTGGATTATTTTTCTGGAATTGAGCTGTAGGAGTTGCTTGTATATTTTTGATACTAATTCTTTGTCAGTTGCTTCATTTGCTATCATTTTCTCCCATTCTGAAAGCTGTCTTTTCACCTTGCTTATAGTTTCCTTTGTTGTGCAGAAGCTTTTAAGTTTAATTAGGTCCTATTTGTTTATTTTTGCTTTTATTTCCAATATTTTGGAAGGTGGGTCATAGAGGATCCTGCTGTGATGTATGTCGGAGAGTGTTTTGCCTATGTTCTCCTCTAGGCATTTTATAGTTTCTGGTCTTACATTTAGATCTTTAATCCATTTTGAGTTTATTTTTGTGTATGGTGTTAGAAAGTTTTCTAGTTTCATTCTTTTACAAGTGGTTGACCAGTTTTCCCAGCACCACTTGTTAAGGAGATTGTCTTTTCTCCATTGTATATTCTTGCCTCCTTTGTCAAAGATAAGGTGTCCATAGGTGCGTGGATTTATCTCTGGGCTTTCTATTTTGTTCCATTGATCTATATTTCTGTCTTTGTGCCAGTACCATATTGTCTTGATAACTGAGGCTTTGTAGTAGAGCCTGAAGTCAGGCAGGTTGATTCTTCCAGTTCCATTCTTCTTTCTTAAGATTGCTTTGGCTATTCAAGGTATTTTGTATTTCCATACAAGTTGTGAAATTATTTGTTCTAGCTCTGTGAAAAATACCGTTGGTTGCTTGATAGGGTTTGCATTGAATCTATGGATTGCTTTGGGTAGTATACTCATTTTCACTATATTGATTCTTCCAATCCAGGAGCACGGTATACTTCTTCATCTATTAGTGTCCTCTTTGATTTCTTTCACCAGTGTTTTATAGTTTTCTATAAATAGGTCTTTTGTTTCTATAGGTAGATATATTCCTGAGTATTTTATTCTTTTCGTTGCAACGATGAATGGAATTGTTTCCTTAATTTCTCTATTTTCTCATTATTAGTATATAGGAATGCAAGGGATTTCTGTGTGTTGATTTTATATCCTGCCACTTTACTATATTCACTGATTAGCTCTAGTAATTTTCTGGTGGAGATTTTAGGGTTTTCTATGTAGAGGATCATGTAATCTGCAAACAGTGAGTTTTACTTCTTTTCCAATTTGGATTCCTTTTATCTCTTTTTCTGCTCTGATTGCTGTGGCCAAAACTTCCGAAACTATGTTGAATAATAGTGGTGAAAGTGGGCACCCTTGTTTTGTTCCTGACTATAGGGGAAATGCTTTCAATTTTTCACCATTGAGGATAATGTTTGCTGTGGGTTTGTCATATATAGCTTTTATTATATTATGTTGTGGTATGTTCCTTCTATTCTTGCTTTCTGGAGGGTTTTTATCATAAATAGATGCTGAATTTTGTCAAAGTCTTTCTCTGTATCTGTTGAGATAATCATATGGTTTTTATTTTTCAATTTGTTAATGTGGTGTATTACATTGATTGATTTGTGGATATTAAAGAATCCTTGCATCCCTGGGATAAAGCCAACTTGGTCATGATGTATCATCTGTTTAATGTGTTGTTGGATTCTGATTGCTAGAATTTTATTAAGAATTTTTTCATCTATGTTCATCAGTGATATTGGCCTGTAGTTTTACTTATTTGTGGCATCTATGTCAGGTTTTGGTATTAGGGTGATGGTGGCCTCATAAATGAGTTTGGAAGTTTACCTTCCTCTGCAATTTTCTGGAAGAGTTTGAGTAGGATAGATGTTAGCTCTTCTCTAAATTTTTGGTAGAATTCAGCTGTGAAGCCGTCTCGACCTGGGCTTTTGTTTGCTGGAAGATTTCTGATTACAGTTTCAATTTCCATGCTTGGGATGGGGCTGTTAAGATTTTCTATTTCTTCCTGGTTCAGTTTTGGAAAGTTTTACTTGTCTAAGAATTTGACCATTTCTTCGAAGTTGTCCATTTTATTGGCATGTAATTGCTGATAGTAGTCTCTTATGATCCTTTGTATTTCTGTGTTGTCTGTATGATCCCTCCATTTCCATTTCTAGTTCTATTGATTTGATTTTTCTCCCTGTTTCTTGATGAGTCTGGCTAATAGTTTGCCAATTTTATTTATCCTTTCAAAGAACCAGCTTTTGGCTTTGTTGATTTCAGCTATAGTCTCTTTTGTTTCTTTTGCATTTATTTCTGCCTTAATTTTAAAGACTTCTTTCCTTCTACTAACCTTGAGGTTCTTCATTTCTTCCTTTTCTAGTTGATTTAGTTGTAGAGTTAGGTTATTTATTTGACTTTTTTCTTGTTTCTTGAAGTATGCCTCTATTGCTGTGAACCTTCCCCTTAGCACTGCTTTTACAGTGTCCTACAGGTTTTGGGTTGTTGTGTTTTCATTTTCATTCGTTTCTATGCATATTTTGATTTCTTTTTTGATTTCTTCTGTGATTTGTTGGTTATTCAGCAGCGTATTGTTCAGCCTCCATATGTTGGAATTTTTAATAGTTTTTCTCCTGTAATTGAGATCTACCCTTACTGCATTGTGATCAGAAAAGATGCTTGGAATGATTTCAATTTTTTGAATTTACCAAGGCTAGATTTGTGGCCCAGGATGTGATTTATCCTGGAGAAGGTTCTGTGTGCACTTGAGAAAAAAGTGAAATTCATTATTTTGAGATGAAATGTCCTATAGATATCAATTAGGTCTAACTGGTCTATTTTATCATTTAAAGTTTGTGTTTTCCTGTTAATTTTCTGTTTAGTTGATCAATCCATATGTGTGTTGGGGTATTAAAGTCTCCCACTATTATTGTGTTATTGTTAATTTCCCCTTTCATACTTGTTAGCATTTGTCTTACATATTGTGGTGCTCCTATATTGGGTGCCTATATATTTATAATTTTTATATCTTCTTCTTGGATTGATCCTTTGATCATTATGTAGTGTCCTTCTTTGTCTCTTTTCACAACCTTTGTTTTAAACTCTGTTTTATCTGATATGAGTATTGCTAATCCTGCTTTCTTTTGGTCTCTATTTGCATGGAATATCTTTTTCCAGCCCTTCACTTTCAGTCTGTATGAGTCCCTTGTTTTGAGGTGGGTCTCTTGTAGATGACATATATTGGGGTCTTGTTTTTGTATCCATTCAGCCAGTGTTTGTCTTTTGGTTGGGGCATTCAACCCATTTACGTTTAAGGTAATTATTGATAAGTATGATCTCGTTGCCATTTACTTTATTGTTTTGGGTTCAAGTTTATACACCCTTTTTGTGTTTCCTGTCTAGAGAAGATCCTTTAGCATTTGTTGGAGAGCTGGTTTTGTGATGCTGAATTCTCTCAGCTATGGCTTGTCTGTAAAGCTTTTGATTTCTCCTTCATATTTGAATGAGATCCTTGCTGGGTATAGTAATCTGGGCTGTAGGTTATTTTCTTTCATCACTTTAAGTATGTCTTGCCATTCCCTCCTGGCTTGAAGAGTTTCTACTGAAAGATCAGCTGTTATCCTTATGGGAATCCTCTTGTGTGTTATTTGTTTTTTCCCTTGCTGCTTTTAATATTTGTTCTTTGTGTTTGATCTTTATTAATTTGATTAATATGTGTCTTGGGGTGTTTTGCCTTGGGTTTATCCTGTTTGGGACTCTCTGGGTTTCTTGGACTTGGGTAATTATTTCCTTCCCCATTTTAGGGAAGTTTTCAAGTATTATCTCCTAACTATTTTCTTATGGTCTTTCTTTTTGTCTTATTCTTCTGGGACTCCTATGATTCGAATGTTGGGGCATCTAACATTGTCCCAGAGGTCTCTGATATTGTCCTCATTTCTTTTAATTCATTTCTCTTTTTTTCCTCTCTGATTCATTTATTTCTACCATTCTATCTTCTACCTCACTAATCCTATCTTCTGCCTCCATTATTCTACTATTTGTTCCCTCCAGAGTGTTTTTGATCTCATTTATTGCATTATTTATTGTATATTGACTCTTTTTATTTCTTCTAGGTCCTTGTTAAACCTTTCTTGCATCTTTTCAGTCCTTGTCTCCAGGCTATTTATCTGTGATTCCATTTTGTTTTCAAGATTTTGGATCATTTTCACTATATTATTCTGAATTCTTTATCAGGTAGATTCCCTATCTCTTCCTCTTTTGTTTGGTTTGGTGGGCATTTATCCTGTTCCTTTACCTGCTGGGTATTCCTCTGTCTCTTCATCTTCTTTATAGTGCTGTGTTTGGGGTGGCCTTTCCATATTCTGGCAGTTTGTGGAGTTCTCTTTATTGTAGAGTTTCCTCGCTGTGGGTGGGGGTTGTATGGGTGGCTTGTCAAGGTTACCTGTTTAGGGAAGCTTGTGTCAGTGTTCTGGTGGGTGGAGCTGGATTTCTTCTCTCTGGAGTGCAATGAAGTGTCCAGTAATGAGTTATGAGATGTCAATGGGTTTGGAGTGACTTTGGGCAGCCTGTATATTGAAGCTCAGGTCTGTGTTCCTGTGTTGCTGGAGAATTTGCGTGGTATGTCTTGCTCTGGAACTTTTTGGCCTTGGGTGGTGCTTGGTTTCAGTGTAGGTATGGAGGCATTTGATGAGCTCCTGTCAATTAATGTTCCCTGGAGTCAGGAGTTCTCTGGTGTTCTCAGAATTTGTACTTAAGCCTCCTGCTTCTGGTCTTCAGTCTTATTTTTACAGTAGCCTCAAGACTTCTCCATCTATGCAGCACTGTTGATAAAACATCTAGGTTAAAGATGAAAAGTTTCTCCACAGTGAGGGACACCCAGAGAGGTTCACAGAGTTACATGGAGAACAGAAGAGGGAGGGAGGAGGTAGAGATGACCAGGATGAGATGAGGTGGAATCAAAAGAGGAGAGAGCAAGCTAGTCAGTAATCACTTCCTTATGTGCACTCCACCATCTGGACCACTCAGAGATGTTCACGGAGTTACACAGAGAAGAGAAGAGGAAGGAAGGAGACAGAGGTAGCCAGGAGGATAAAGGGGGAATCAAAAGGAGGGAGACATATCCAGCCAGTAATCAGTTCCCTAAGTGTTCTCCACCGTCCAGAACACACAAAGAGATTGACAGAGTTGGGTAGAGAAGAAAAGGGGGAGGGAGGAGATACAGGTGACCTGGTGGAGAAAAGGGAGTGTCCAAAGGGGGAGACAGCAGTCAAGCTAGTAATCTCGCTCCCAAGTTTTTACTTCATTACCCTTTTTTATGGATACTGATGATTGGGTTCTTAAAGGTACAAAATCAATAACAAATACCAAAAAGCAAAGATTAAAACTCTATAGTAGAGGTTGGATTTTAAAAAATACAATATTAAAGAAAAAAAGTCACAAAAATTATTAAAAAATACATATATATGAAGTTTGCTTTAAAAAATAGGGACTCTCTCTCTCTCTTTTTTTTTTTTTGCAAAGTATAGTAGGTTATAAAAATGAAAATGAAAGGAGTAATAGAGGACTTAAAAATAAAACAAAAATTTAAAAAAATTAAAGAATGATAGTAACAATGTATCTAGGATTTTCTCTGGTGGTGTTGTGGGCAGTGTGGGGTCAGTTCATTTTCGAATAGTTCCTTGATCCGGTTTATATTTCTCAAGATCTATAGGCCCCTTCCTATGTAGTCGGTACTAACTACAGGGTTTTAATCTATTGCACCTGTCACTTCCAAGGAGGTTCCCTCTGTTTTAGCTTCTTCTGTTTGCTGGTCTCTTCAGTGTCTAATTTCTGCCCTGATACAAAAGGGCGGTGGTGGACACTTTTTTTAGGCTCACTTGTTCGATCATGCTATGGGGAGGGAGGGACGCTGCAAATAAATAACACTGGTGTGTGCTTGCAGTGTCTCAGCCACACTGGGTTTGCCCCTGCTCACGGCATGTGTGCTTTCCGTGTCTACCCTGCTTAGGCTCTAGGTTGCTCTGCTGGGAACTGTCTGAGGCCAGCCCTGGGTTGTATGCATTTCCCAGGTCTAAGCTGCCCAGGTGCAGGTACTTGGCTAGTCCTCAGAGGCACAGCCTCGGTTGGGCCTGCGTTTGTGTCCTTCCCAGGTCCAAGAAGCTCAGGTGACCAGGTGTTTGGCGAGCATGGTCGCTACGACTCATCTCCTCCCCTGTCCCTGCCGCTCGGTTTTCTGAGTGTACAACCAGCGCACCTTCTCAGGCGGATGTTGACTGTCCAAAATCCCAAGAAGTCTTGGTTAGCAATGAAGCCTGCTTGCAGTTTGGTACATGATGCTTCTCTGGGGCCACGACTAACCCCTTCCAGCTCTGGCTACCCTCGCCTGCCTGTCACAGGAGGCAGGTGATGGGCTGGTCTGCAGCTGGCTAGCTCTGCTTAGCCCTTTGTTCTGTGAGTGGGCCTGTGGTGTCTTAGGTTAGGGCTTTTCGTGTGGTAGCTGTCCCACAGTCTGGTTTGCTAGCCCAAGTTAGTTCCCTCAGATTGCTCTCGGGACATTCAGGCCTGGTCCTTACTTTAAGTAATGCAGCCCGCGCCTCCCTGCCCAGTCCCCGCTTGCTAGTGGCAGATGCAAGCATCTGGGCTGCTTTTCCGCTGGGAGTTACCATTGGACACATAATCTGTGGGTTTTAATTATTTATTTATTTGTCCTCCCAGTTATGTTGCCCTCTGTGGTTCCAAGGCTCGCCACAGACTTGGCAGTGAGAGTGTTTCCTGGTGTTTGGAAACTTTTCTCTTTTTAAGACTCCCTTCCTGGGACGGAGCTCTGTCCCTATCTCTTTTGTCTTTCTTTTTATCTTTTATATTTTTTCATACCTCCTTTCAAAGACAATGGGCTGCTTTTCTGGGTGCCTGATGTCCTCTGCCAACATTCAGAAGTTGTTTTGTGGAATTTACTCAGCATTCAAATGTTCTTTTGATGAATTTGTGGGGGGAAAAGTGGTCTCCCCATCTTATTCCTCCACCATCTTCAAATTCTTAGTCCCATGGTGATTTTATAACTTAATTAATCTCTAACTTAACTATGTACAGTTACTAGAAAATATATTGAATAAATGTATAAATGAACCAGAACCAAAATTTCTAGGCCATTGTTCCTACCATTGTAGTCCTCAGAAACCAGCATCACAATTACCTGAACTGTTGCTAGAAATACAGATCCCTGGGTCCATCTAAATCAGAATCTCTGAGGGCTTGAGCCATGGATGTACACACTTAACAAACCTGTGGGTAGTTTCTATGCACACTAAAGTTAAAAAATTTTTTCTATATTCTCAATCTCAGTCTTTCCCACAGTGCCACTGAAGGGTTAAGTCATCAACTCTAAGGTTTTCTTTTTTATTTCTGTGTTAATATAGGGTGGGAGATTCCATCTCATATGAATCAGTAAGGAACTTGTCTTAAGAAGAAAAATTCTTATTAGGGGAAAGAATTATTTTCTCATTTCTTTGAAGTGTGTATGTATCTACTTATTTAGGCATAAGTATGTGTGTGTCAAATAGAGAGAAAAAGCACTTCCTTCATTGTCACATGAAGAAAGCATTTATATAAATTAGTAAATAACTTCAAGAAGAGATGCCACATTTGTCTGCCTTTTGTACTTATTTTTGCTTCTCCTATCTACACAATCCGTCTTGGTAAATAATGGATGTCCTGTCTTCTTTTGTAGCCTTTTAATTGAAGTCATGGAAATCATCTTAAAAGGTCATCTTGTCCTTCCCTTGACCTAAAAGCCTCAAATATTTAAAATTTTATTTTTAAAAAATTCCCACAATTACAAAATTCTGAAATATCTTAGAAGCTGATTTAATGTCCAACATCCAAAAGCTTCTTTCTTTCTTTCCTTGTTTTGGTATTAAAATTAATTTTTATCTATTTTGTTTTCAACAAAAATGAAAAGAGCTGGTCACCACAATCTGTGGAATAGCTCTTCAGTGAAAACTATTAATAAGGGCCTTTCAACCAGCTCTTCTCTAAACTAAATAATATAAATCTTTCTTATCTTTCTTGGGATTCCCATATTCTAACCCTTCAGTTATTTTTCTTCCTTTATCCTGAAATCTCTTCAGTTCCAAGGTGTGCAACTAGACACAGTAGGATCTCACCAGTGCTGAATATAATAGGAGGATTACCTTGCTGTTCTTATTTACTCTGCTTCAATTTAAGCATCCCATAGAACTCTGAGAGGGGAAGATAAGATGTAAATGAATGTCCCGTGATGCTCATGGTTTTGAATAATTTCATAACACTTTTCATAAAGATATGGATGTTATTCCTAGGAGCTTGGGTAGTTTGTATCATAGGTAATTACTTTCTGCCTATCGATAGTGTTTTAAGTTTAAGTTAGATGAATTATTCCTCACTTCCACTTCTAAAGCCATTATCATAAAAAGTGGTTTCAGCAGAAAAGAACAACTCTGCATTTTAACAGAGGGAAAAAGACCACTTTATACCCATTCTGTAAAGAGTCTAGCATTCTTTAGTGGTATGAAATGATATAGAGTTCTGCTTTCCCAACTTAATAACACAGCCCAACATGTTCTTTATATTTTTTATATTATTATATTAATAATATAAATATAATACTACATTCTATTTATATTATTATCTTGTTTAGCTATCCTAAATCCTAACAGAAATATCTATCTTTATTTACCAATTCTAGTGAAAGTCTAAATAAAAACTAGTTTAAACTAGATTATGAAATTAACAAAGCTGTAAATTGAATTTACAATTGTTTCATCAATGTAACTGAAAATGCAAGAATTTTACTTTCGGTTTTGCTTGTTTTTTTTGTTATCTTGTTCCATATTGGAAATGGCCAATAAAATTATTTATTAATTCTTACATAAAAATATATTGAATACTTCTTATGTCAATGCATGCAATAAGTTTAACTGTTGTCAGAGAAAATCTTAAACAGATTAGCATGGAGTGGTTTTCCATGTGTTCTCTTTCTTATTTTGTACTGAAATAGGTTCTTTTTGCATCTTATTATTCTTTTTTTTTTTTTTTAAGATGTCTTCAGTGTTATCTCATTCATTTAAACTCCAAGGCTTTCTTCTTTGCATTCCCTCCCATTCAACTCTGAAATTCCAGGTTTTTGTTGTAACTCCCTTGGCTCTGCATGCAATCCAGAGACTTTTGGAGGTAGCAAGGTTTTGTTGTACAGAAGGATAATATCACTAGCACATCCTTATCTCATTTCTCAACTCTTTATCCTCCTTTCTACTCAGCTACATTCTTCCCATGCTCAAGTGGGTTTATGGGAATTTAGGGAAGTTTTACAAAGACATTGAATATTTGAGCTGTATCTTCAAAACACAAATGTCATCTTGCCATACCCTACCTTTAATAGAAACTATTGCTTGTAGGATAAAAATCTATTTCTTTTGTGTGCACTTTTTAATTTGACATCATGTTATGCCAAAATATCCCCCTTTTTAGTCTTCCTGTCTTCCTCCACACACACTCCCAATCTGCTATTTTCCAGTTTATGCCTGTTGTCTGCCTTTTGCTCTTTAATGTATTCTGGTATGAATGAAAAATTCTGTAATCATCCATCTATTGAAGTACAGCTTATACATTTAATGCCTCTGCAAAGCTTGTCTAAGTTTCCAATAGCAGAACACTGTTTCCTCTTTACATTCCTATGGCATTAACAACAACAAAAACAAAATGCTTGCTATAACACTGAATGCTTTTATTAACATTTTATTTAATAATATGTTCTTTACTCTAAAGAATATGCTTTTAGACTCCAGAACTATATATTCGTTCATTTATTTATTCAATAAATATTTTGCTAAGACATGCTAGAAGTCAGGTACCATTGTGTGAAAGAATGCTGATGAACAAAAGTAACGAAGACTAGGTTTTCATGTTCTGTTTATTATTTCTTTGTTTCTTTCTATTTTTTTTTTTTGTATCTCCCTTCCTTCCTTCCTTTGTTCCTTTTTTTTTTTTTTAATTTTAGAGGAGGAGCCTGCAGATAAGTGGACAAAAAAGTTAATTTCAGACTGTGATAAACTTTTCATACCATAAATATGAAAAATGTGTATGAAGCTATTAAAAATAATGTTAGTATAGATAGTCATGGGGGCTTCCCAGGTAGAACTAGTGATAAAAATGCGGGTTCAATCCCTCAGTCAGGAAGATGCACTAGAGGAGAAAATGGCAACCCATTTCAGTATTCATAATGGGAGAATTCGATTGTCAGAGGAACCTGGTAGACTACAGTCCATGGATTTGGAAAGAGTCAGACACAACTGAGTGTCTAAGCACGTACACAGTCATAAGGTCTCTCTTTTTCTGTATTATGAAATAGTGTGTAAGTTCAGTTCAGTCGCTCAGTTGTGTCTGACTCTTTGAGACCCCATGAACCACAGCACGCCAGGACTCCCTGTCCATCACCAACTCCCGGAGTCCACCCAAACCCATGTCCATTGAGTTGGTGATGCCATCCAAACATCTCATCCTCTGTTGTCCCCTTCTCCTCCTGCCCTCAATCTTTCCCAGCATTAGGGTCTTTTCAAATGAGTCAGCTCTTAGCATCAGGTGGCCAAAGTATTGGAGTTTCAGCTTCAACATCAGTATTTCCAATGAACACTCAGGACTGATCTCCTTTAGGATAGACTGGTTGGATCTCCTTGCAGTCCAAGGGACTCTCAAGAGTCTTCTCCAACACCATAGATAAAAGCATCAACTCTTCAGTGCTCAACTCTCGCATCCATACATGACCACTGGAAAAACCATAGCCTTGACTAGATGGACCTTTGTTGGTAAAATACTGTCTCTGCTTTTTAATATGCTGTCTAGGTTGGTCATAACTTTCCTTCCAAAGAGTAAGCATCTTTTAATTTCATGGCTTCCGTCACCATCTGCAGTGAATTTGGAGCCCAGAAAAATACAGTCAGCCACTGTTTCCACTGCTTCCCCTTCTATTTGCCATGAAGTGATAGGACCAGATGCCATGATCTTAGTTTTCTGAATGTTGAGCTTTAAGCCAACTTTTTCTCTCTCCTCTTTCACTTTCATTAAGAGGTTCTTTAGTTCTTCTTCACTTTCTGCCATAAGATTGGTGTTATCTGCATATCTGAGGTTATTGATATTTCTCCCTGCAATCTTGATTCCAACTTGTGCTTCTTCCAGCCCAGCGTTTCTCATGATGTACTCTTCATATATGTTAAATAAGCAGGATGACAATATATAGCCTCAACGTACTCTTTTTCCTATTTGGAACCAGCCTGTTTTTCCATGTCCAGTTCTAACTGTTGCTTCCTGACCTGCATACAGGTGTCTCAAGAGGCAGGTCTGGTGGTGTGGTATGCCCATCTCTTGAAGAATTTTCCACAGTTTATTGTGATCCACACAGTCAAAGGCTTTGGTATAGTCAATAAAGCAGAAATAGATGTTTTTTTTCTGGAACTCTCTTGCTTTTTCGATGATCCAGCAGATGTTGGCAATTTGATCTCTGGTTCCTCTACCTTTTCTAAAACCAACTTGAACATCTGGAAGATCACGGTTCATGTATTGCTGAAGCCTGGCTTGGAGAATTTTGAGCATTACTTTACTAGCACGTGAGATGAGTGAAATTGTGCAGTAGTTTGAGCATTCTTTGGCATTGCCTTTCTTTGGGATTAGAATGACAACTGACCTTTTCCAGTCCTGTGGCCAGTGCTGAGTTTTCCAAATTTGCTGGCATATTGAGTGCCGCACTTTCATAGTATCATTTTTCAGGATTTGAAATAGCTCAACTGGAATATCATCACCTGCACTAGCTTTTTGTTGTTGTTGTTGTTCATAGTGATGCTTCCTAAGACCCACTTGACTTCACATTCCAGGATGTCTGGCTCTAGGTGAGTGTGAGTGATCACACCTTTGTGATTATCTGGGTTATGAAGATCTTTTTTATACAGTCACCTCTTCTTAATACATTCTGCTTCTGTTAGGTCCATATCATTTCTGTCCATTATTGAGCCCATCTTTCCATGAAATGTTCCTTTGGTATCTTTAACTTTCTTGAAGATATCCCTAGTCTTTCCCATTCCCTTGTTTTCCTCTATTTCTTTCCGTTGATCACTGAGGAAGGCTTTCTTATCTCTCCTTGCTGTTCTTTGGAACTCTGCATCCCAATGGGTATATCTTTCCTTTCCTCCTTTGCTTTTCGCTTCTCTTCTTTTCACAGCTATTTGTAAGGCCTCCCCAGACAGCCATTTTGCTTTTTTGCATTTCTTTTTCTTGGAGATATTCTTGATCCCTGTCTGCCATACAATGTCACGCACCTCCGTCCATATTTCATCAAGCACTCTATCATATATAGTCCCTTAAATCTATTTCTTATTTCCACTGTATAGTCATAAGGGATTTGATTTAGGTCATACCTGAATTGTGTCTTGGTTTTCCCCACTTTCTTCAATTTAAGTTTGAATTTGACAATAATAGTGTGAAAAGAAATAATGATTTAAATTTTTATGTTGAAGAAAGAGATACATTTAAATGAAGAATAAAATTGGGCAATTTGTGAATATAAATCTTTGTATAGATATATGCAAAATACATTAGACTATAATTTCTTAAAGAAATTTTATATATATATATATATAGGAACTATTTTTGTTTTTTTAATCCTTGTATGATATTTAATTAGTGTATTTTACACAGATGTTTAATTAAAAATATATATTCCAAATTATACTTTAAAAGTTCACTTGAAAACTGAAACTGTTAGTCACTCAGTTTTGTCCAACTCTTTGCAACCCCATGAGCCTGCCACGCTTTTCTCTCCATGGGATTTCCCAGGCAAGAATAATGGAGTGGGTTGCCCTTTCCTTCTCCAGGGTACCTTCCCGAGCCAGGGATTTGAACCTGGGTCTCCTGCATTGTGGGCAGATTCTTTACCATTTGAGCCACCAGGGAAGCCTCTAAAAGTTCACTTATAATTCCTTAAACAATTAAGATATTTTTTAAGAACCTCAAAGATTGAAAATAACTTTTTGTTCATTAGTCTCTTTGTAGCGACTTTAAATAATTTTACTTTTTTAAATAAAATGTGTTTGTATCAACTCCAAATAATTTTGTATACTAAATTCTTTTCATTTCTAGAAATGATCATTGAGAGTGTGTTATAATGATTAGCTCTTCACTGGTGGTTCAAATGGTAAAAAAATCTGCTTGAAATGCAGTAGACCCAGGCTTGATCCCTGGATTGGGAAGATCCTCTGAAGAAGGCAAAGGCTACCCACTCCCATATGCGTGCATGTAGAATTCCATTGACAGAGAGCCTGGCGGGCCACAGTCTATGTGGTTACAAAGAGTCCAGACATGACTGAGCCACTAACATACTTTTTCTTCACTATCATACTTATCAAGCAAAAAATACAAAATAGTATTCTAAACACAAAGAAAAACTCTGAGTTGCAGAATTCTTTTCTCTCATGAAGTATCAGGCAGATGGTTGAGATCACTGTGGTTCTTGATGAGCGGGAAGTAAGAACAGCTCCACATTGTACTAAGGATAAGTGTCCACAAACAAATACATTTTTATTGTAAAATTTGGTAGAAGCCCAATATTCCATTTTATAGTGAAGTGTTTGCATCAAGTAGTCCTGGCAGGCGTGAGGCTGTTCCATGCTCTGGCAAACGAGGCATCTTCCAGGCCCCTCCACAAAAGTGGGGTCCATGGCATCTCCTCTCCTGTCTGCCCTCGCACATGGAATCACATTCTCTGGGAACTCACCTCTGGGAAGCTCAGGGAGGCCCTGTTACTGCCTGTTCTTGGCCCTAGTCTCAGACCTTCTCAAGGAACATGGGGGAGAGTGACTAAGTGCACTCAGCTCATGGCCCCACCGATGAGCTTCCCTCCACCCTGTGTCAAGTAGTCCTCATTTTGAAATTCACTAATGATGCCTGATCCATATCATAGGCTTGGAATTCCTGTAATATTTCATTAGGCTTGTCAACCAGATTTATCCATAAATGAGAATAAATGAGCATGTCAGCATAAGTTATTGTGGTAATTTGTGAAACTGCTAATGAGATACTTTCTGAACTCATAAAAGGAAAGAGGTATGTCATTAAATTACACAAAATAATTTTATTTTGTGTAGTATGTGAGCTGATATTTTATCAAAAACGACACCCTGATATATCAGTGAACTGAAAATGAACAAACAAATGTTCCAGTGAAGGAGGTCTGATGTTATTTAGAAGTAGCTGAGACAATGTAGACCTGTGGTGGATTCATTTGATATTTGGCAAAACTAATACAATTATGTAAAGTTTAAAAATAAAATAAAATTTAAAAAAAAGTGATTATTTTGAATTAATTGGATTTTTTAATGTTTTTTTAATGTTTTAGAATGTAAGCAAAGGCAGTAATAACTTTAGTATGCATTACATTTGTACAGAAATTTTATATGAGTTATTTAATTTGCTCATTACAAGAACCATGCACATTATTAATTTGCCCGGTGTTTAAGCTATTGAACCTCAAGGAATTTATGGTAGAGTTAGGAATCAAATTCAGGTATGTTGTTTTGTCACTGATTCTTTTTGTAATACAGTGCTCCTCAGTGGAAAACTTCGACTATCAGATAAACTCTCTGGAAGAGACTTTATCACCAAAATCATGGCAGTAGTATAATAGTAAACAGTATGGGACCTGGTGTTCAAATCCTGGCTTTATTCCATTTTAGTTATGTGACCTCTGGCAAATTTCTGAAGTTCCATCTATAAATCGTTAAAATAATATTGCTCATATGATTGCTTTGAGGAATGATGAAGTAATATCTGCAGTCAATAAGCTACTATCTAACCGTATCAAGTCAATAGTTCTCAAATTCGGGGTTTTAGGACCCGTCTTGAATGTAGAGTAGCTCCTCTTGGCCCTCCTGCGCCCGCGAAGCTACCTCTCCTTGGACATGGGGTTGCTCCTCTCCGCCGCCGCTCCTGGCCTCCGGAGGTGGGTACCTCCTCCCTGCCACCACCCCAGACCTCAGATGTAGGGTAGCTCCTCTTGGCTGCTCCTGTGCCATTGCAGCCTGGCACTCTCAGCCGCCGCCCCTGACCTCGGACACTTTATTGACTATGCCAAAGCCTTTGACTGTGTGGATCACAATAAACTGTAGAAAATTCTTCAAGAGATGGGAATACCAGGCCACCTGACCTGCCTCTTGAGAAACCTATATGCAGGTCAGGAAGCAACAGTTAGAACTGGACACAGAACAACAGACTGGTTCCAAATAGGAAAAGGAGTAGGTCAAGGCTGTATATTGTCACCCTGCTTATTTAACTTACACACAGAGTACATCATGAGAAATGCTGGGCTGGAAGAAGCACAAACTGGAATCAAGATTGCAGGGAGAAATATCAATAACCTCAAATATGCAGATGACACCACCCTTATGGCAGAAAGTGAAGAGGAACTCAAAAGCCTGTTGATGAAAGTGAAAGAGGAGAGTGAAAAAGTTGGCTTAAAGCTCAACATTTCAGAAAACGAAGATCATGGCATCGTGTCCCATCACTTCATGGGAAATAAATGGGGAAACAGTGGAAACAGTGTCAGACTTTATTTTTTGGGGCTCCAAAATCACTGCAGATGGTGACTGCAGCCATGAAATTAAAAGACGCTTACTCCTTGGAAGGAGGGTTATGACCAACCTAGATAGCATATTTGGAGAAGAAACAGATTCAGACACGACTGAAGCGACTTAGCAGCAGCAGCAGCTGCAGATAGCATATTGAAAAGCAGAGATATTACTTTGCCAACAAAGGTCCATCTAGTCAAGGCTATGGTTTTTCCAGTGGTCATGTATGGATGTGAGAGTTGGACAGTGAAGAAAGCTGAGCGCTGAAGAATTCATGCCTTTGGAGAAGACTCTATTGAGAATCCCTTGGACTTCAAGGAGATCCAACCAGTCCATTCTGAAGGAGATCAGCCCTGGGATTTCTTTGGAAGGAATGATGCTAAAGCTGAAACTCCAGTACTTTGGCCACCTAATGCTAAGAGTTGACTCATTAGAAAAGACACTGATGCTGGGAGGGATTTGGGGCAGGAGGAGAAGGGGATGACAGAGGATGAGATGGCTGGATGGCATCACCGACTCAACGGACATGGGTTTGGGTGGACTCCAGGAGTTGGTGATGGACAGGGAGGCCTGGTGTGCTGCAATTCATGGGGTCGGAAAGAGTCAGACACGACTGAGCGACTTAAATGAACTAAGGACCCTCCTACAAACTTAGAAACTGTTGTGTACTCTAATGAATGTGTATGTGGGCTATAGTTATTAATACTTGCCATAATAGGATTTTAAAATAATTTTCTAATTAACTAAAAATTATAGCAATGTATACTTTATAAGCTAAAATAAATAATATTTTTAAGGAAAAGTAACTATATTTTCCAGACCAAAATTTAGTTAAAAGAATGGCTTTGTTACATTGTTAAATTTTTGTGAGTTTGTACTCTTTGCTATAATAAAACAGATGAGTTACCATATCTTTTTCTGTATGCAATCTGTTTTGATATGTTGTTTTTGTGGAAGTATATGAAGAGAATCTGCTCATAAATAGATATGTAGTTGGAAAATGGAGAAATACTTTTAAAAGCTTTTCTGATAATTGTGGATATTCTTTGGTAGAACATCAAATCTTGACAAATGATAGTTTTCTAAAGCTTTGTTGCAATGTGGGATTTAAAACTATATCAATGAACTTTTAGAGCTCTTTTACATTAAATCCCATTGATCTGTTATATACTTGGAATGGATCTTTTATGATGCATAGTCTCATAATATCATGCATTGGTCACTTGAAAAATGTTGGTTAACTGATTATGCTGTCTCCCAAATGTTGCCACATTTCATTATGCAACATCCAAAAATCACATTCATGATTTTTGGTGACATTTAATGTCACCACCAATCATATTAGAAAAATCTTTATTTATTGGAAAGTTCCTAAGCCTATCATGATAGATGCAAGTTTTTTATACGTCTTAATTTTGCTTAAAATTCTGAATTTTATTATTAACAAATAATTGTTTTCCTTGAAGTATAAACTTACTGTATTCCTTTCTGTCAAAATTTCTGCCAGATAATCTTCCAGATAATTGTAGATTGTCTGTCAGTTGTTCTTTCAAGTAAAAATTCTTTTCTATGTAAAGCACAACTGCTGCGGCTGCTGCTAAGTCGCTTCAGTAGTTTCCGACTCTGTGCGATGGCTTCCCCATCCCTGGGATTCTCCAGGCAAGAACACTGGAATGGGTTGCCATTTCCTTCTCCAATGCATGAAAGTGAAAAGTGAAAGTGAAGTCGCTCAGTCATGTCCGACTCTTCGACACCCCATGGACTGCAGCCCACCAGGCTCCTCTGTCCATGGGATTTTCTAGGCAAAAGTACTGGAGTGGGGTGCCATTGCCTTCTCCAAAAGCGTAATTAGTACCACTCAAAAATATCGCACATCTGATTTTCCTGGAGATGACCATCTTACTTTAATATATAGCAGAAATGCATATATAAATTTTCTATTTTATCACAGGGAGGAGTAAAAAAGACATATTTATGAGTCGTGATTTAGTAAAATTAATCTTTTTGCATTGTGGTTATTCTCAAGTGAATTTGATTTTTTTTTCTTTTATTTTTTAACTGTGTATGATGGTAAAGGATTCAGTTTGGTACCAGTGCCCTGATTTTTAGTGAGACAGTAGCAGTTTTCTCCACCATTGCTTTTGCACCTTCAGTGCAAATGTCAACAAAGTGAAAATGGCAAATGACATTTTAGTATTACAAAAATAGATTTGACTTCATGAACTCAGTGCAAGTGCCTTAGAGACCTCCAAGATCCTTGACCACATTTTGAGAACCACTGTACCAGACATTCATGATAGCTGCTGCTGCTGCTAAGTCGCTTCAGTAGTGTCCGACTCTGTGCGACCCCATAGATGGAAGCCCACCAGGCTCCGCCGTCCCTGGGATTCTCCAGGCAAGAACACTGGAGTGGGTTGCCATTTCCTTCTCCAATGCATGAAAGTGAAAAGTGAAAGTAAAGTCGCTCAGTCGTGTCCGACTCTTAGCGACCCCATGGACTGCAGCCCACCAGGCTCCTCGGTCCATGGGATTTTTCAGGCAAGAGTGCTGGAGTGGGGTGCCACTGCATTCTCCAATTCATGATGGATAGTATTATTATTATGAAAGAAGAGCCAAGGTTTGTGCAAAGAATTAGCAGAGAGGAGAAATATGAATGACATATTCCTATGAGAAATACACCTGGGAGAAGTAAGAGCCAGTTGTACAACTCTCAGTTGTAGAGAGTTCTGTTTTATAAAGAACGGTCTGTATTAAACATTTTTTTTTAAAAGGACCTAAATTTTTATTTGTTTTTTTACAATTTATCAGGATGTCTCCATGAAGCACAGAGGAATAATTTTATTCAAAAAATGGACAGCAGTGTCAAGTGGATTTAGGACATATAACTATATATTCCACTCAGTGTTGATGGGTTTGAGTTGTTCACTATTGTTCAAGTGTAATCTTTCTGTGTGGATAGTTTTGTTAGACTAGATGTACATGCCTTTATACAATGTGTATCCTCCATGTAACTCAGTCTAAAAGACAAAATATTATATATACTTACTTAACCATTATTTGCTACTACACAAGACATATTTTATAGTTAAACTTGGTGTATATTTCCATAACATAGACCCCAAAAGTGTGGTTGTATCCTTAGTAGATGTAATATTTGGAAATTATATCGAGATGGCATTTATTTTATATGCTTCTAATAGAAAAGTATTATCTGAATCCTTCTGTATGGTCTCATTTGCAATATTTATCTGGAAAGGAAAATTCACTAAGGTATTCATATCTATTAGGTTCATTGTACTAGAACCATTCTTAAAATTCAGAATAGGCTTGTTTATATAAAACTTTGTATTTTGCAGTAAACTTTTTGATACATCATCCTTTTATTCAATACTATTAAGATCCTCTGAAATCAAAGCTCTTATCTTTAACTTTTCTTCCTAAGTGATCCTCAGGCCACAAAACTGAGAACTGAGAATCAAGCATTTAACAGAAATCTTATGAATTTTTTTTAGTCCTAAAACAAATATACCATACTTACCTTCATTTTATATTAAAAGTGTACAATTTGTCACTCAGCCGTATACAACAAAAATGTTAAAACCTTCCCTCAAACACTTTTTAGTCTGACATGGTCAAATGACATTGTAAAACTATGGTTAAAATGTTTGCAGCTCAGCCTCTGTTTGCCAGCAGAGGTTGCTCTTAGGTTAGCGATTTGAGATTATATGATGTCAAGAATATTAACCAGCTGAATGGAAGCTGCATTATGATGCAATTATGCAGAAGTTATATTTAAATTGAATAATAACTCTATTATTATTGAGTGACTGTTACATGTGTTAATCTACATATTAGCAGAAATCATGCTCTTTACAAAGATACCTCTGAGGCAGAGCAGAAAGTGACATTCTTGAAATGAAAACTGTTTATTGGCTTGCCAGTCACTAAGAATTGCTGATTTAGAAAAATCAGAAAAAAAATTATGGATTATCAAGATGGGTTTATAAAATCATAGCATACTCTAATCATAGCATTTTTTTTTTAAACGTGCAAATGTGTGCACATCTGTTTAAATAAATATAAAGTGAAAGTGAAAGTTGCTGAGTCATGTCCAACTCTTTGTGACCCCATAGACTATACAGTCCATGGAATTCTCCAGGCCAGAATACTGGAATGGGTAGCCTTTCCCTTCTCGAGGGGATCTTCCCAAATCAGGGATAGAACCCAGGTCTCCCCAGGCCAGAACGCTGGAATGGGTAACCTTTCCCTTCTCCATTTGATCTTCCCAACCAGGTATAGAACCCAGGTTTCCTGCATTGCAGACAGATTCTTTATCAGCTGAGCCACAAGAGAAGCTCAAGAATACTGGAGTGGTTGGTCTATCCCTCCTCTGGTGGATCTTCCCCATTCAGGAATCAAACCAGGGTCGTCTGCATTACAGGTGGATTCTTTACCAACTGAGCTATCAGGGGAGCCCAATAAATATAATAGTGCTGGTAATTGCACATACATGAGAAAAACATTTTGTTATAAATTTTAAATTTAAAAAATTACCTGGTGATAAGCTAAATGGATAAAACTAAGCAGTTATGCATATACTATTTTATTTTTTGCATAGGTCCATAAATGTGCCAAGTTCATTTCACAAAGAACAGTTGTAGAGTTTGAATTCCCTTGTGGTAATTCAGATATATAAAATTAATTAAATCCAATGCTTCATTATAATGGTACTTTAAAAACCTATTTAATTTTAGAAGTTTTAACATGTCAGAGAAAATTATGAAGTATAACTTTTATCTTTACTGTTAAAATACTGGAGCATTAAGGAAATAAAAAGTCCTTATAGTAATATGATATATTCTTTTGAAAATATGCATTTGAAACCAAGAAGCATTTGAAATACCACTTTAAATCACCTAACTAGTAATAATAGATTATTTATAACAATAATCTATTTTGGGTTGAGCAAACTTTTCCTATAAAGAACCGGGTAGTAAATAATTTAGGTCTTGTAAGCTATATGGTCTCTATCATAACTGTTTAAGTGTATGGTAGAACAAAAGCAGCCATAGACCATACATAAAGGAATGGCTCTATTTTGTTTAAATAAAACTTTATATACAAAACAGCTGGTGGAGCAGATATGGTTTGTGGACAGAAGTTTGCCAATCCTTGGTCTATATCAAAATATTATAGAAAAACAAATAAAATTATTTTTATTAATAAACTTTTATTTTAACACCACTTATTTCACAGCATTTGTTGAGGACGTGATATTTATTGTTCTACTTTATGTACAGTTAGATGTATATGTTCCATTATCAGTGATTTTACACCTGATACCATAAATTATATACTTTATATATGTATATATATTTTTTTATTCCAGTATTACTACTTTTTATAAGTAAAAATTATAAACAAAATTTAAGTTTAGAGTTTCACTCTGGGGAAAATTTTGTATATGTCTTCTAGTTAAAACTACTAGAAATTTTACAGCCTTTTTTTTTCTTTTTTTCCAATAGTTTTTCTCAAATATTTATCCCAGCTTATTTTTGCTACTTTATGGTAATATATTTAAAATGCATTAATATTTAACTCAAATTAGTTTTATATCACTGAAAATAATAGAATTTCAGTAATAAGATATTCTATAAGTAAGGTATTTTCATGCTTGCTTTCTTGAGTATCTTGCAAAGAGGAAATAGACTCTTGGAAAACTTGGTTTATTTGTTTAGTCAGTCTATAAATTAATCATTATTACTTTAAACATATAACTACTATGTTGCCATATTCATTGGTATTAAAGATATAAATAAAACAGAAGTCTACATATACATTTTAAATACTTTTCAATATTGAAATATTGAAACACTATATTCCAAAAGATATTTCTTAAATCTAATATATGGATATATTTTAATGAACACTTTAGAGCCAACAAAATTAAAAGATAATCTTCTGTAATATTTGTTATTAATATGTATCATGTAAAAATTTTATAATTCTTATAGAGTAATTGTTTATTTATAACTTAATATATGTTAAAATATTTACTTTTCTGTCATAAATATTAGCTCACAACAAAAATTTTAATCTTGAACTTTTAATTTCAGGTAATTTCAGTTAACCGTGCATCTGAGCAATATAAATGTAATTTCTTTTAATTCAAATTTAACTTGGAAAATTCCCCTTAGTAAACCAAATGATTTTTTTTTCCAAACCATTAAAATGATTTACATACATATCCTAAAATATTTCATTTACTTAAAACATAAATATATTTTCCTATGAGGCTTTAATATTGACATTAATATGAGTGTTTTCCATTAGGAAAAATAAAGATATAATTAATTTATAAAGTGTTTTTGTGCTTTCATTCTTTAGTGGAGAAAACAATGTCACAAATAATTTAGAAGAAAATTTACATTATAATCAACTTTTCTGCCAAGAAATTAAAATAAAATATTTAAACTTTAGCTTCCTGATATGCATTCAGGATATGCATAAATGATATGCATAAATATGCAAATATAGGTAATTTAAATCAAGAACCCAACAAATATACATGTTAACATAAGACATTTTAAATACCACACCTTGATTTCAAACTATGCATACTTAAGTACATGTGTCTTGTTTCTATTGAAATAAAGCATTAGTTTTGGTCACAATCAAGCCTTACCAAGAATATACATTGTGTTTGCATCTGTTGGAGCTGTCAGTGGTTGTATGTTACCATGTTTATAATAAAGAAGAATAATATGGAGCAAACTTGAGCCTAGAGCTAAACTTCCTTTATAATTGAGCATATTTAGCTGTACACTGTATGGTTAGGTCCACATCTCCAGACAGTACTCACTAGTTAAAAGCCCATCTTAAAATAAAGGTGGACTTTGTATTTGGATCTTCAATTTACTCTCACAAAAATTTAACTCTACAGTCACTTTAATCTGTAAAGTATTACATCCAAGCAATATGACTAGACCAGCTTTCTAAACTATGTTTTATGTACAATATTTTATTGAACTGTTAACTAGTGAGATAATTTTTTAAATAAATAAAAAGAGAAATTAAAAAAAAGTGAGAAAGAGACAGAAATCAGTTGTTAGATTTAAAAGTAAAATAGTTATTAGGATATTAGGGCTTGACAGCAGAAGATCTATCATAGTCACAGCTGCCATAATGTATTTTAAATTCAGGGCTTGACACAATAGATATACAATGAACATTTTTTAAATAAACAAATGATTGAGCAATGTAGAATGTTGATCCTCCAAATCTTTATAGACATTTCTTGTTATTTTTTAAATAAACAAATAGTGGATATTACATGCTGGTAGTTTTCTAAGCCTTTTATAAAAATTGATTTATTTAATCTTACTCAAAATTTTATTAAGTAGGTACCAGTATTATCCCTATTTAATGATGAAAGGATTGGTTAATTTGCCCAAGATCAAAGTTAGATAGACTCTGGGGCAGGTCTAATTCTACCTCACATAAATGATCTTGAACTATGTGCCATTTCATTTTTATCAAATGTACAGCTAAAATTGTGAGTATATATGCTTATATATGTATGTGTGGCAGGAAGGGAGGTGGTGTTTAAAAGCTATGGCCTCTTCCTATATCTCAATACCAGTGTTGTCATTTTTTTTTCCCCCCTTTTCTGTAGTTTTATACTCTTGGAGTATACACTATTTGGATTGGATAGTGCATGCCACAGAGAATAGTCTCATAGTGAGCATTTTAGTCTCAGGGGGTGAAAAATGGAGAAAGATTGTTAAAAATTGATCTCCCACTATTAGGTTCTTCCCAGATGAAGCACACCTCCCTTTTACTGTTCCTTCTCCTTTCCAATGTGATTCTATTTTCTGAAATTCAGTATTACATTTATTATAAAGAGGTTGTTGGGATGCATCACATCTTTTACCGTCTCTTAAAGAGAGATGTTCCTGTCCTAAGTGACAACAGATCTATTGCTTTCATCAAGCAATTAATATGTTTATATTTTGTAGACATTTTATTTTTTTAATTTTTTAAAATTTTATTTTATTTTTAAATTTTACAATATTGTATTGGTTTTGCCAAATATCAAAATGAATCCACCACAGGTATACATGTGTTCACCATCCTGAACCCTCCTCCCTCCTCTCTCCCCACACCATCCCTCTGGGTCATCCCAGTGCACCAGCCCCAAGGATCCAGTATCCTGCATCAAACCTGGACTGGCGACTCGTTTCATATATGATATTATACGTATTTCAATGCCATTCTCCAAAATCATCCCACCCTCTCCCTCTCCCATAGAGTCCAAAAGACTGTTCTATACATCAGTGTCTCTTTTGCTGTCTTGTATACAGGGTTTTTGTTACCATCTTTCTAAATTCCATATATATGCGTTAGTATACTGTATTGGTGTTTTTCTTTCTGGCTTACTTCACTCTGTATAATAGGCTCCAGTTTCATCCACCTCGTTAGAACTGATTCATATGTATTCTTTTTAATGGCTGAGTAATACTCCATTGTGTATATGTACCACAGCTTTCTTATTCATTCATCTGCTGATGGACATCTAGGTTGCTTCCATGTCCTGGCTATTATAAACAGTGTTGCGATGAACATTGGGGTACAGCCTTCAGAATGGGAGAAAATAATAGCAAATGAAGCAACTGACAAACAACTAATCTCAAAAATATACAAGCAACTCCTAGAGCTCAATTCCAGAAAAATAAATGACCCAATCAAAAAATGGGCCAAAGAACTAAATAGACATTTCTCCAAAGAAGACATACAGATGGCTAACAAACACATGAAAAGACGCTCAACATCACTCATTATCAGAGAAATGCAAATCAAAACCACTATGAAGTACCATTTCACGCCAGTCAGAATGGATGCGATCCAAAGTCTACAAGCAATAAATGCTGGAGAGGGTGTGGAAAAAAGGGAACCCTCTTATACTGTTGGTGGGAATGCAAACTAGTACAGCCACTATGGAGAACAGTGTGGAGATTCCTTAAAAACCTGGAAATAGAACTGCCTTATGATCCAGCAATCCCACTGCTGGGCATACACACCGAGGAAACCAGAATTGAAAGAGACACGTGTACCCCAATGTTCATCACAGCACTGTTTATATATTTTGAGACATTTTAAACTGAGAGGCAGATCATGTTCCATTTGTTTTTGCTTTGACTACCATATATAATATTTGAAAATTGCAACTCTTTAATATTTAATAAACCTAATGACCTGTACAAAACTGGTCTAGTTTTCACCCAGTTTGCCTTTTCCCTTAGCTCTAATGTTGTATTTGGAAGGTAGCTTTAATTTTTTAATGAAACAGTGTAAGACAAATGGCTTCCCAAATGTCTCAGTGGTAACGAATCTGTCCGCCAATGCAGGAGACACAGGTGACACAGGTTCGATCCCTAAATTGGGAAGATGCTCTGGAGAAGGAAATGGTTACCCATTCCAGTATTCTTACCTGGAAAATCCCATGAACAGACGAGCTGGGTGGGCTACAGTCCATGAGGTTGCAAAGAGGACATGACTTAAGCAACTGAGCATGAGTAGTCTTGGGTGCACAATCATTCCAGTATACATTGTTGTTTAATAAGATAATGAATAACTAGCACAAAGATGATTTTATACTGATTTTCATTCAGTTGAACTAAACTACTTACATCCTTCCTGGGTTAAGGTCAGAAATGGCCTTGGTGGCCGAGTCAAGCTAAGCGAATAACCAGGATTTTCATGATTCCAGAGCTATAGCAGGAGAAGACATGGCCTGAGAGATTGCTTCTATCAATATAGTCACATTAAACTCCAATCAGTTAGTAGGTTTTAGAGACAGGTTCTCCATGATCATAAACTATGATGTCAGAATGTTTTCCTAGCTAACAGCATTCTAGTTAAAAGAATTTTCACAGCGTAGAAGTATGAGATCCTTCTGAAATCTTGGAGTGCAGCTTTGCTTTGAAATATAGCATAATTATTAAGTGAGACAGAGAGAGAGAATATGAATCTTGGTCACTGAGGAGGCCAAGCAATCTTATGATCACCATTCTGCCCTCATTCCCATTACTTAATTTTGGAAGATAATCTATGAAATCCTATCTGTTTTTTGGAGCTTAAGCTAGTGAAAAAAGATTCATATTTAAATACCATTATGGGTGAATATGCAGATGACACCACCCTTATGGCAGAAAGTGAAGAGGAACTCAAAAGCCTCTTGATGAAAGTGAAAGAGGAGAGTGAGAAAGTTGGCTTAAAGCTCAACATTCAGAAAATGAAGATCATGGCATCTTGCCCCATCGCTTCATGGGAAATAGATGGGGAAACAGTGGAAACAGTGTCAGACTTTATTTTTGGGGGCTCCAAAATCACTGCAGATGGTGACTGCAGCATGAAATTAAAAGATGCTTACTCCTTGGAAGAAAAGTTATGACCAACCTAGATAGCATATTCAAAAGCAGAGATATTACTTTGCCAACAAAGGTCCATCTAGTCAAGGCTATGGTTTTTCCAGTGGTCATGTATGGATGTGAGAGTTGGACTGTGAAGAAAGCTGAGCGCCAAAGAATTGATGCTTTTGAACTGTGGTGTTGGAGAAGACTCCTGAGAGTACCTTGAACTGCAAGGAGATCCAACCAGTCCATTCTAAAGGAGATCAGCCTTGGGATTTCTTTGGAAAGAATGATGCTAAAGCTGAAACTCCAGTACTTTGGCCACCTCATGCAAAGAGTTGACTCATTGGAAAAGACTCTGATGCTGGGAGGGATTGGGGGCAGGAGGAGAAGGGGACAACAGAGGATGAGATGGCTGTATGGCATCACTGACTCGATGGATGTGAGTCTGAGTGAACTCCGGGAGTTGGTGATGGACAGGGAGGCCTGGCATGCTGTGATTCTTGGGATTGCAAAGGGTCGGACATGACTGAGCAACTGAACTGAACTGGACTTATGGGTGAATATATTATATTTATTTCTTTGATACTCATTCATGAAATAAAATCAGGACTCATTCCCTGATTGACTTAAGGAATAACAGAACCTGTTGATTTTAAGAGACTGGCATGTTTTAGCAATTTTTTTTCAATTACAAAAGTCATATAGGCCCATAATAGAAAATATGAAAACTTTAGAAGACTAAAGTTTAGTCTATCTACCCAAAAGCAGTATAGTTACTTCTCTGGCACTTTGCCATATATCATTTAAAGGGAGATTTTGAACTTGAAAATATAACCTCAGAAACACCAAAGGATGCACAGTATTAAGAGATAAGGCAGTTTACTAAAAGACCTACCTCACTGTGGCTTGGCATAAGCTGTGTGTCAATCATAGAGCTTACAGAACACAGAATATTGAATATAGTTCCCTGTGCTATTCAAAATAGGACCTTGTTGTTTATTCTATATATAGCACTTTGCATTGGCTAACCCCAAACTCCCAAGCCTTCTCTTATCTTTATTCTTTTATTCCTAAATTTGCTTGTGTCTTCTTTCTAAACATACGTCATACTTTGATAGGCTCTCTACTGCTACTACTACTGTTACTGCTAAGTCGCTTCAGTCTCTACTCTCTTATAACTATTGTTCCATCTCTACCTTCCTCCTTAAATTCCTAACATCCCCCCAAGAGGCCTTGTGTGTTTTTCCAAACAACTCATAGTGTCTTTTAAAAAATCCTCCATTTTTATCTCCTCTGCTTGCTCTGATGTTGAATTTTGAATGTCAGTATCAGATGTGGAAACAGATACTTTTACATAATATATTTTATGCTATACAACCCTACAATCTCCAAATCAAAGCATATTGTAAAAATTATTATAAGCCTGACGTGAATGGAGCTATCATTGCATTCATCTATATGTCCTTACTGAAGGTAATTTGAAAACAAGTCTGAAATTTTATGTTGTGAGGATTAAGAAAGTTGGTTTACAAGGCTTATGTATCTTAGATATGTAAAAAAATCAATAAAGTACCATATTTCTTATTGTTTGCAATCTTATTTTGTTTCATAACAGTAAAAGATGCTTTAAATAATGATTTTGTTAAATTTGCAAGGATGTTTTCCCCTCTTTCACACTGCATATAATTATTGCACTCTCTTTTTTTGATATTAAAGTGTTTTTACCACTCTTTCCTCAGCTTCCTGCAATTATGATTGAGAGAAGAATTCTGGGTGGTCCATTAGCTTGCTCTTCAGTTCCTTGAAGAAATTGTGACTATTTCATGGAATTCATATTCCAATTTAGTTATGACTCTGCCTTATATGAGCTTCCCTGATAGCTCAGTTGATAAAGAATCCCTGGGTTGGGAGATCCCCTGGAGAAGGGAACAACTACCCACTCCAGTCTTTTGGCCTGGAGAATTCCATGGGCTGTATAGTCCATGTGGTCTCAAAGAATTGGACACAACTGAATGACTTTCACTGCCTTCTACAGAGAATCCTAAAGGAGAGATATTTCAAGGTAGTGCTATGGAAAAAGTAATTGTGATGCTGACAAAAACCAGAAAGGTGGTATGGAAGGCTTCTTTAAATTAAATTCCAGATATAGGAAATTTAGAAATATAGTGTGATATTTAGCACTAATATCTTAAAGTATATTGGAGACATATGACAAAAATTCAGAAGTCAGATAAGTATATTTTTAGTCTTATCAATACATAGTCATTAATGAGTATTAAAAAAACATGAAAAGAAACGTAGAGCAAGAAAAGCCCTTTCTCTTTAAACTAAAGGGAATATCCACATTTGGGAAGTTGTAGGAGACAGGAAGAATAAAAGAAAAGCAGGCCCTGACAAGGGCTGCAAAAGAAATTTATAATTATTGATAAACTGGATGCTATAAGGCATGAGGCTCTTGGAACAAGTCCAGAGGGAACAGTTCATAATCTTGAAAACAAGATATGACCCTGGGGTGGGAAAACCGACCCCAGACTGTTTCTCAACTGGCGTCTCAGAGTCACATGTTTTACGTGGAAAATCTATAGATAAGAATATTATTCTTAGCTACTGATTTGTTACTGATTACTGGTTCCTAATTACTCAATGGTTAATGATCATTTTGTTCTTTGGCCTTGAAGGCCACATGAGCTATAGTTTAACTCCCCACATATTCTCTCATTCATGGCTGAAAGTATAATAAAGCTGCTTGGATTCAGTTTCGGCGCCTTCACCTTAGACCAGTGTTGGTCCCCTGATCCTCACTTTTCTCTAAATTCTTGTGTCTCGTCTCTCATTCTCTAACCATATCACACTCTCAAAAACTCTGCTTGTCGTGCTGGTCTCGACAGGAAGTTAGTGAGGAGAGAATGTAAAAGTTCTGAAAGGTATGACTGGTAAAAGAAATGACTTTAGGCGAAAAGATCTTTTTCAAGGATGCAGAGTTGGTTAGAAGTGACACATACTTCAGTAAAATTTATAAAAACTAAAGCTAAAAGAGTACATTTTATTATTTAGTAGGAAAGTAATTTGAGATTTAAAGTGCATATTTATATATGGCAATATGTATATGATTGCATGCTCAGCTGTGTCCAACTGTTTGCAACCTCATGGTCTGTAGCCCGCCAGGCCCCTCTATTCATGGAATTTTCCAGACAACAATACTGAGTGCATTCCCATTTCTTCCTCCAGGAGATTTTCCCCAGAAGTCTGCCATACTTCTCCTGCAACTCCTGAATTGCAGGCAGATTCTTTACCACTGAGCCACCAGGGAAATCTTGCTTTGGGTAAGTAAATCAAATTGAGAATATTAAGAAGAAGAAGAAATTACAATAAAATAAAGATAATTGGCACAGAACACTAAATTGAGAATTTTATGGGCAAAGATTTCTATTTTTGCCTTTGACTGCTGAAAATCTCATCAGCTCTCTTGTATAAAGTTGTTCACACAGTACCTTTCTTTTCTTATACTTCTCTTCTTTTTTTTTTTTTCAAGTCAGTGTGTCTAATTTGGGGACCATGCCTGTTTCTTGGCAGTAATGGAAGCTGAAATCATAAAGAAGGAAACTCCTTTCAACATATGAAGTGTGTTCTGAAAGTGCTAGGTAGCTAAAAAAGCTCTTTGACACTGTGTACTATGATATCATTTCTGTTTGGGTGAAGTATAAAACTCATTTTGTGGAAGAGTGTAAAATTCTAAATATAGAGCTAAGAAATTCAAATTCAGGAGAGTGTTAAGCATCAGACTAATGAATTGAGACCATTTGGCAAATGATGTACTGTCAAGGAAACAAACAATATAATAGTGTATTTTTTCAGAAGATTAATTTGGCAATAATATATGAAAGAGAAATCAGAGCAGAATCAAAGTAGTGAAGAGGTTTTTGCAACAGTGAAGTTACGATATCTCACAAGTTCTGTTTTTTCAGTCCTGGTGGCAGCAGAAATAAAAAGAGGTGGAGGACAGTATAATCATATGTAAACTGTGCAAGCTGATTTTAAAAAACTTGACAACAATGTGAAAAAAAATGGTTTAAAAGTTGAGGCTGGTTCACTATGTTAAGTATATGAAAAAAGAGGAGAGCAAGGTGATGAATTACATTTTTGTCTTAATGAAGGTTTGTAGTGGAACACTCAGGTGGATATTTAGTATTGGATAATAGACATTAGCAAGGAAGGGGCTAAGTATATGGTAAAGCAAGCATTTTAAAATATAAATGTTGGGAAGAGAGATGCATCTTTTTCTGAGACCAGATGATAGAATAAGAGATAAATATGGTAAAAGAAATTTGCTGAGTTTGGGAGGATATTACCTGAGGAAGTTCTTATTGGGAGTTTTTATTAAAGTGTGTATAAATTGGGGATTTAAAGTGATATGTTAGTTGCTCAGCTGTGTACAATTCTTTGCAACCCTGTGGACTGTAGCCGGCCAGGCTCCTCTGTACATGGGATTTCCCAGTCAAGAATGCTGACGTGAGTTGCCATTCCTTTCTCCAGGGGATCTTCCTGGCCCAGGGATTGAACCCTTGTCTCCTGCATTGCAGGCAGATTCATAACCACTTGAGCTACCAGGAAAGCCCTCTTAAAGTGATATGGTGATGTGTAAATTTTAGTATTTCTTTCTTGGAAGTATGTTAGGCAATGAGAAAAAATGTGTGAACTAAATATATTTTGCAATAGTGAGTCCCACTAAAAAATGAATGTCATTTTTTTTTTTTTGAAGGAGCATTTGCCAGATGGCTCAGCAGGCAAATAATCTGCCTGCAATGCAGAAGACACAGGAGACATGAATTCAGTCCCTGGGTTGGAAAGATCCCCTGGAGGAGGAAATGGCATGCCACTCCAGTATTCTTGCCTTGAAAATTCCATGGACATAGGAGCCGGATGGGTTATATAGTTCATGGGGTCACAAAGAGTCTGATACAACTGAGCTCATGGCACATATACATGACTTCATGTATTTAAATCTTTAATCAGCAATAATATATGGCCTCAGTTCAGTTCACTTCAGTTCAGTCGCTCAGTCATGTCCGACTCTTTGCGACCCCATGAATCGCAGCACACCAGGCCTCCCTGTCCATCACCAACTCCCGGAATTCACACAGATTCACGTCCATTGAGTCAGTGATACCATCCAGCCATCTCATCCTCTGTCGTCCCCTTCTCCTCCTGCCCCCAATCCCTCCCAGCATCAGAGTCTTTTCCAATGAGTCAACTCTTTGCATGAGGTGGCCAAAGTACTGGAGTTTCAGCTTTAGCATCATTCCTTCCAAAGAAATCCCAGGGCTGATCTCCTTCAGAATGGACTGGTTGGATCTCCTTGCAGTCCAAAGGACTCTCAATAGTCGTCTCCAACACCACAGTTCAAAAGCATCAATTTTTTGGCGCTCAGCTTTCTTCACAGTCCAACTCTCACATCCATACATGAAAAACCATATATGGAAAAACCATAGCCTTGACTAGACGGATCTTTGTTGGAAAAGTAATGTCTTTGCTTTTCAATATGCTATCTAGGTTAATACATGGCCTAGATGTAGAGAAAGGGAATAAACTCTGGGGAAATCTGAGCTTTGGATGGGTGCGGTGGTAGAAATAAAGATCATGATGCATTCTGGAATCAATTACAGTTAGAGATTAAAGAGCTGAGTAAATTGGCAGAGGTGAGTGATAGGAAAGTGAAAGTCACTTAGTCATGTCTGACTCTTTGTGACCCCATGGAATTCTCTAGGCCAGAATACTGGAGTGGGTAGCTTTTCCCTTCTCCAGGGGAATCTTCCAAACCCAGGGATTGAACCCAGGTCTCACTCATTGCAGACAGATTTTTTACCAGCTGAGCCACAAGGGAAGCCCAAGAAAACTGAATTGGGTAGCCCATCTCTTCTCCAGGGGATCTTCCAGACCCAGGAATCAAACCGTGGTCTCCTGAATTGCAGATGGATTCTTTACCAACTGAGTTTTGAGGGAAGCAATTGGAGTTTATGATAAAAATACAAAGAATAAGTTTAGTGAACCTGAAAGAAAGAAAAGATAAGAGGTTTATAATAAGAGAAAGCATCTAATATAAGATCTTGGAGGTGGAGAGGTTCTGTGTGATGTTCAAGCTGATGAGAATATTATGTGGGGCTTGAAAAACATAACAGATGTTAAGAAGTTACTAAATAGATCATGGATTGGCAATAGGAAATATGAGATTGAAAGGATGATTGGGAGCACGGAAAAACAACAAAAATGATCCAGGTTCCATTTTGTTTTAGCTGAAGTCACATTTTGGAGGGATTTCTTGTGTTTAGTAGATGACAGTGTTACACAACCTCTAAAAGGATCCTAAACAGCCTGGTTTGACTTAAAAGTATCAGGAGAAGGCTGAACTTTTAAAGTTGAAAATGAACACATTCACAAGTAAGCAAGGTTTAAATAGGATGAGACAGACAGGATGAATGTGAAGTTACTGTTTTGTCACTTGGGAATCCACCTTTTTATCCTTATCCCCTTTAGCAATATATCTCCTAATTGATATTGGAAGCCTGTGCAGAGATGAATTTTTTAAAATTTTTTTATCATTTTACATTTCATGTTCTCTTGTTCTAAGGATGTCTATGTATAAAATTAGAATTTCCCTGGTGGCTCAGACAGTAAAAGCATCTGCCTACAATGCAGGAGACTGGGGTTCGATCCCTGGGTTGGGAAGATCCCCTGGATAAGGAAAAGGCAACCCATTCCAGTATTCTTGCCTGGAGAATCCCATGGATGGAGAAGCCTGGTAGGCTACAGTCCATGGGGTTGCAAAGAGTCAGACATAACTGAACAACTTCACTTCGCTTCATGTATAAAATTAGGCCAATATATACACACTTTTAAAGGATACAATGTTAAATATAGAATATATATTTTAAAGGTATATTTTTATTCAATAATAATTTACCACCTAATTAACTTTCTATGTACACCTCCACCTACTTCTTTAAACATACCCTGAATTCTGAACTCTTTTTTTGCCTGTACCATGTGGCAAACAGGATCTTAGTTCCCAGACCAGGGATCAAACTTGTGCCCACTGCAGTGGAAATGTGGAGTCCTGATCACTGACATGTTTATGTTCAATCGCACCTGACTCCAATGTCCATGGAATTTTCCAAGCAAGAATAGTGGAGTTGGTTGCCATTCTCTACTCCAGAGGATCTTCCCCAGCCAGGGATGAAACCCCTATCTCCTGTGTCTCCTACTTTGGCAGGTGGATTCTTTATCAACTGCACCACCTGAGAAACCTCCTAACTGGACCTCAAAGGAATCCCTTCTCCATTCTCTTCTAAACTCTTTAGCCAAATTCATGTGATGTATAACTATCTTAATCCCCGGCTCTACTGGAAAAAAACACGCAACCTAAAAGTTGAGATGTATGTATTATTTGATAGACATTCTGAGGGCTTCAAACCCTCGAGACAGGAATCTCAGGTCACTCTGAGGGGTGGCTTTAAAGAGGCAAGGGGGGAGCCAGGATACATAAGAGTTTTTGCAACAAAAGTCATGAAGTCAGAATATCCGATCAGTTCAGTATCAGTACAGTCTCTCAGTCGTGTCTGACTCTCTGTGACCCCATGAACCACAGCACGCCAGGCCTTCCTGTCCATCACCAACTCCCAAAGTTCACCCAAACCCATGTCCATTGAGTCAGTGATGCCATCCAACCATCTCATCCTCTGGCATCCCCTTCTCCTCCTGCCCTCAATCTTTCCCAGCATCAGGGTCTTTTCAATGAGTCAGCTCTTTGCATCAGGTGGCCAAAGTATTGGAGTTTCAGCTTCAACATCAGTCCTTCCAATGAACACCCAGGACTGATCTCCTTTAGGATGGACTGGTTGGATCTCCTTACAGTTCAAGGGACTCTCAAGAGTCTTCCCCAACACCACAGTTCAAAAGCATCGATTCTTCCACTCTCTGCTTTCTTTACATGACTACTTGAAAAACCATAGCCTTGACTAGACGGACCTTTGTTGACAAAGTAATGTCTCTGCTTTTTAATATGCTGTCTAGGTTGGTCATAACTTTCCTTCCAAGAAGTAAGTGTCTTTTAATTTCATGGCTGCAATCACCATCTGCAGTGATTTTGGAGCCCCCCTAAATAAAGTCAGCCACTGTTTCCACTGTTTCCCCATATATTTGCCATGTGATGGGACCAGATGCCATGATCTCATCCAAAGATTCCTGTTAACTGAAAACACACGCACACACACACACACACACACACATCTCAAACTAAGGAATTTAGGGCTTTTTGGTGTATATGAAGATGCAAATGTCTGGCCTCTCTGAAATCATTCATTTGATATGCACCTTACCATCTGGAGCCTCTGTATACTCTGTATCCTCAGTATCCTGTGTTTTCTCATCCTGAGTTTCCTCAGGTGCACTATTGTGGTGGCTGCAGTGGTTGACTGCTACAAGGGCAGGGGGAGTGCAGGCTGGGGGCAGGCATCCTGTGTCCATCTCGAGTTCTCTCAGGACTCATTGTCAGGGAGGCTGTGATGTGATGGCTTGATACTGCAACATCCTTTGTTTACTGATATGACAGCCAATATTTTTCATTCACACTTTCTAGTATTTGTTAGTATTTTTATACTTAACATATTCTTCATTTCTCATACTTAAAATATACCCTGACTTTTTTATACTTTTTATTCCTTGCATATGAAATGGTAAATTTATTCATCTTTATATTCTCTGAATTGCCTTACATCAAGTTTTATAGATAATAAACTCCCATATTTGTTTGAAGATTTGCTATAATAGTGACTATAGTTTTTTATTTGATCCTATGTCTCCTTTTAATTTATTCAACTATATCATCTTTCAGTTGTACCATATATTCTGAACATATTAACGTAGTGTCATTCATTTTCTTTATTTGTCTCCATACCTCAGTGGCATCACTGATTCGATGGACACAAGTTTCAGCAAGCTTCATGAGTTGGTGATGGACAGGGAAGCCTTGTGTGCTGCAGTCCATGGGGGTCGCAAAGAGTCAGACATGACTGAGTGACTGAACTGAATTGATACCCTAGAAAAATGAGGTTTTAAATACACTAGAGAAAATCTTTTTTTTTTAATCATATTTATATCAACTCACTGGTGAATTTACCTTTAAATATTTATAATTTCTGTGTGATATTTGAGTTATAGTAACAATGACAGTAATTGTAGTTTGCCTCACATAATCTGTACTACCACTTTTAAATGATTTCAAAGAACTTTGTCTCCTCCAACAAACAGAAGTATTTTAAGTATTTTGATCACACGAATATCAAATTAATTCAAAGAATGTTTCAAAAAGGAGAATGTGTTCTGATTAGAGAATTCATAAACAATTGTAATCTAATTATATAATGTAAATTTTAAAACATCTAGAGTATCAATTGTATTTGAGTAAATAGTGGTTCTATAATACTTACTGGCAATCCTTGCATCAGAGAGTTGTTTTCATTTAAGAAAAAAATTTCTGGAAGAAAAATTTAGTGATAATTTATATTATTGTAGCATAACCTTGAAAAAATTTCTATTATAAATGTCAATATAAATAAAAGTAATCTTAATATTGTTTGAGATTATTAAAGCAAAGCAAATGCAAACATTTGATATTATACCAGGATGCCATGATGTCAGGTTAAACAGTGAACAATTTACTCCTATGATACTAGATTGATTTTTGTTTGTGTAATCTACTTTGTACATGTTCTCAGAGTTAACTAGCCTGGCAGGCAGTAGCAAAATATGAATAAAATAATATCAGAATACTATCTCTTGCTTGAAATTGTTAACAAAACATAAAACTCCTAATTATGAGATTGATATTGTTACCGATATTCATTTTCAAATGAGAAAAACAAGGGATACTCTCTGTGAGATATATCACAGTTTGAGTTCTTCAGATGAGGAACCTAAACTTCTTGAGATGAAGGTTAGGGTGCAAGAAATTTATTAGTAATGGCCCTTGAAATTGATATCTGTGAAAGGGAGGAGAAAGAAGCAAGATTAGACAGAGGAGAAGGTCCAGCTTTGATGCAGTCTGAAAGCCTCAGCAGACTTTACAGGAATTCTGGAACTAAAATTGACCTGTCAAAATTGTCCCAGGTTGGACTGAAATTGAAATGGTTCCAAGTTTATAGCCCTGTCCTCAATACATGTGGCCTCCAGGAAGGGTATGACCTTGGAAGAAATAAGTCTCAGCTCAAACAATCCCTTAAGGACTGACAGCTGCAGGCTTTCGGCCAACAGCACTGCCAATAGCTGAGCAATAAGTCCCTCTTTGACAGTGCATCTGAGCAGAGCATCTCTATGTTCATGACAGGGTTGCTTGACGAAAATCACATAGTTACTTGAAGAACCAAGAGCCAAATAAATCATATTTATATCCAAAGTAGGATACTACAAATCCCTCATCTCCCTCTCCTTTCAGGTCCTGAGAGCTGCCCACTAAGCTGAAAGCCTTTACCTTCAATCTAACTATTGCTTCTATTGACAGTACCATAGTTCATTTTTCACTGTCTACTGAGAACGCTCAGGACTATAGAAAGATAATCATCTTCAGGCTCATAAGATCACTTTTTGAGCTTCTAGTACTTTCAGTTTAAGAGAACTTGTAGCTACACAAGCTTATATATTATATACATGTACAAATGTGTATTTATATATTATATGTATTATATGTCTGTGTGTGTGTGTGTATTTATATAGAAAACATTTACTAAAAGTGCATGGGAGCATGCTAAGTTGCTTCAGTCATGTCCAATTCTTTGTGATCCCGTGGACTGTAACCCTCCAGGCTTCTCTTGTCTGTAGGATTCTCCAGGCAATACTGGAGTGGGCTGCCATGCCCTTTTTCAAGGGGTCTTCCTGACCTAGGGACTGAACCTGTGGTTCTTTTGTTTCCTGCATTGACAGACAGATTCTTTACCACTGGCACCACCTGGGAAGCCTGAGTAACAGGTATTTACCCGCAACATGAAAACCCTAGTTTGTGAATAGAATGTAGAGAATAGTAGAATGGTCTTGATTCAAAGAGCATTTTCATTTCATTGGTTCTTTAATCACAGTTCCTTTGGTTCTAGGAGACTGAGAATGTCAGATCATAGATTTTATGCTTACCTACTTCTACTCTCAAAATCATTCCTTCTCCCTGGTACCCACCAGCATCGTCAGACTATGCACCTGGATTCTCTAACTTGAGTCAGGGTTTTCTCCCAAACTTTTTATGCCATAGTAGATGAAAGTCATTGATTTTTTTTTCTGAATTTTTACTCATGTGCTTCAACATTTATAGAATTTTGCTTACTACCTTTCCCATGGGACTCACAGGTGTTCATATAAATAAAATTCTGGTTGATCATGGTACCGTACCAGTCTTCAACTTGCCCAGAATTTGGTGTGTTCTGTTCTGAGAAATCTACTCTGGGACCATAGATACTTAAATATGGAAATATACATTTGATAGAACTTTATATTAATGACAATATTTCTACTGTGGTGGAAATATTTAGTTACTGTGGTGGAAATATTTGATTTTCAGTAGTAATTTTAGAGATTTCAAGATGGATGAAATGTATTGTAGAGGTGATACCAGGAAAAACTGGCCTTCTCTTTCACTGATACTTTCCTTCATATGGTTGTATCCATCACAGGTGGGGTCTGGCTACTCACCTTACAGTCTCAGAACCCAAATGTGTCAACCACCCTAGATGCAATCTCTCTTTCATGATTATCATTCTACAAAGTAATTAATATATTTTACCAATTTATGCTACCAACAACTGAAGCAATTTTCTTATCTGCATTTTCTGGATACAATTAAATCTTCAAAGGGTTAAGTTACATAGTGTAATTATTCAATAAGCTACCTTAAACTTAGATCTTTTGGACTCCAAAATTTATGCTTTTAACAAATAACAATGTATTTAATTATGCATACTAAATGAATAAACAGTTAAATGCTCAAGATAGGTTTTGAATACTTTGCCTTTTCACATTAATTTTAGAAATTGACACAGGTTTCATTAGCTAATTTTGTATTAAAACTTAAAATTTTAGAGTTATCATACTTTCTAGAATTAAATATTATTTTATAGTTCACGTCTCACCATTTTCTCTTTATTTTGACTCAAGTTGCTCAGAACCGCCTAAATATTAACTAGTGTGAAGCGCTTTCAAATACACTCTGTATCTATCCTGTTCAACTTTGAGAAATAACTTTAATAATCCCCATTTTCATGGAGATTATACATGCTTTTCAGAATTTAATTATGTGTCCAAGTGAAAACTCCACACTGACTTCCTGTAGTATAAATGATTGAGATGTTGGAGCTGAGGAATCTGACAAAGAGAATTTGGTAAGATAAGGACAGCTTTTCGAGTTACCGCAGACATGTAATGCTAAAGGTTTCACTACTGCAAAATGTGTATCTCTCTTCAGCCTCTGATATTTTCCTAACTGGTTGCCACCTATTTGCTGCACTATTTGGCACAAACTGTAGGTTTTTAACTATCACCATACTCCATTTCCAAAGAAGTATGTATATTACTCAGGACCAGTTAAAATATTCTGAAGAATCAAATAAAATCTTAAATGCTAATGGCTAATACTTTAAATGTTTACTTCTTACTCAAGCATCATCTGATTCATACCAGGTGTCATGCTAGGTGTCTCTCCTCCAAGTATTGACTCATGGGTTTAAATCATTTCTGTTTTTTTCAGTCATGCTCTTGAAGAATATGGCTTTCAAGGTAACCATGATAGAACAAGGGGTGAGAAAGCTTGAGAGGTGTTTTAAATTGCTAGAGCAGTGAATTTTTGCATCTGTTCTATCTGTATTATGTGCACAGTCATATGACCAACGTAATTGCAAGGATGACTAGAAAATCTAGAGGAGCACATGGAAACAGTTTCTGCCCCAGTCTCTCTTTGAATTATCTTGCTAAATTTTGAAATCTGATGAAACCTATAAAAATTTTACTATTAAGATAACAGGAGCATTTTTGGATTAGAAAATCTGTGAGATTGATTCCAGGATTGTTAGTTATGGTTTAGTCACTAAGTTGTGTTTGACACTTTTTGCAATCCCATGGACTGTAACCCATCAGGCTCCTCTGTCCATGGGATTTCCCAGACAAGAATACTGGAATGGGTTTCTATTTTCCTTCTCCAGGGGATCTTTCTGACCCACATTGATACCCACATCTTCTGCATTGGCAGCTGGGTTCTTTTCCACTGAGCCACCAGAGAAGCCCCATATGTCAAGGTACATAATAATATTTGTGTCCTTAGAAACTACAGTTACAAGACTAACCCCTATTAAACTTGTTTTATAAAATCATGATTTTATGCTTAGAGGAGAGGTAGTATAGGAAAACAGGTATTAGAAAGTTGGTGGAGTTGGGCCATAGTCCTGATATAACTGATCTAATCTGACACATTAGGTAAGCTTTCCATGTCTCATTGCCCTCATATGTTAAA
This sequence comes from Bos javanicus, assembly GCF_032452875.1. Taxonomy (NCBI): domain Eukaryota; kingdom Metazoa; phylum Chordata; class Mammalia; order Artiodactyla; family Bovidae; genus Bos; species Bos javanicus. Next base: position 101,953,855 of record NC_083868.1, on the reverse strand, counting down.
TGGAGGGGGTAGCTGATGTGTTCTTTAAATGCTCTTCCATTCCTAGACTTCTATGGCTTCAGCTATCTCAGAGGGCAGGACAGCAGTGGTTAAAGTCATAAACTCTAGTGTCAGAATTCCTTGGTTTTCATTTAATCCTGACTTATTACTTATTAGCAATATGAATTAAACAAACGTTTCTATGCATTTCAGTTTTCTTTTCCACAAGATGTTTCCTCCTCATATGTTTCTTGAGAGGATTAAATGACTCAATATATGAACATATATATGTGAAAGTGAAAGTTGCTCAGTAGGGTCCGACCCTTTGCAACTCCAGGCCAGAATACTGGAGTGGGTAGTCTTTCCCTTCTCCGGGGGATCTTCCCAACCCAGGGAACAAATCCAGGTTTCCCTCATTGCAGGCAGATTCTTTACTGGCTGACCTACCAGAGAAGCCCAAGAAAACTGGATTGGGTAGCCTATCCCTTCTCCAGCAGATCATCCCAACCCAGTAATTGAACCGGGGTCTCCTGCATTGCCGGTGGATTACCAACTGAGCTATGAGGGAAGCCCTCATATGTGTGTGACTAGGACATACTATTTAATGTTGTGTAACCCCATGGATTGTAGCCCACCAGTTCCTCTGTCAATGGAATTCTCCAGCAAGAATACTGGAGTTGATAGCCATTCCCTTCTTTAGGTGATCTTTCCAACCCAGGTATTGAATCCAGGTCTCTTGCATTGCAGGTGGATTCTTTACTATTTGAGACACCAGGGGAGTCCATAATATTTCACACTTTTAGTTATTATTTTCATCTGAGGAAAACCTCTGAAGGAAAATTTGGTGGCTTGTCAGAAGCACACAGCTATTTGAGAGCAAAACTAGAAATACAATAGTGATTTTAGTTCTTTCTACTTCTACTAGGTACCATTACTACTAAAAATTTAAAATATTTGTATATAATCATTGCTTCAGAAGTGTTTTTTTTTTTTATAAAAGATACAGAAAATGTAATAATATCTATCCATCGGAAAATGTTTACAGATTTTCTTACAAAATGTTATATACCTCTAACTATGGAGAAAAAATATTGAGAACTTTTGACAAAATATTATTAAATATTTAACAACAACAGCAACTTATTTTAGACCTGAAATTACTTAAAAATGAGATTTAAAATGTGAAATAGCCAATCTTATACATGGAATCTGTAAGGCAATTACAGAGACTGCAAAACAGGATGTTTTTCTGATTGTGAACATGGCCCCATTCCTTTGATTTATTTTTAAAAATCCCAATGTTTTAGCAGTATTTATTTCACTTGTTTAGCTAATTTAAAATATGTAATTATTACTAATAACTTGTCATATTTTAAAATAAGCACGCTGTATTTCTTTTATAGAACTTAAAGAGGAAAACATTTATTTAGTGGCAGCTCCTTATCACATGTTTCTCACTTGCTTTCAAGTTTCTACAGCCACATTCAATATTATATTCTGGTTCAGAGGCTCACACAGTCTGTGCATGTCAGACCCAGGATTTATCCAAACTCAAATGCCAAACTCTGGATTTATTCTACTGAACATTAGTACCTGCCACACTCTTCAAAAAACTGGAGCTCCATTGAAAAAGAGAGGCATCCTGTGATAAATCTGAAGGAGTATGGGGTTTGGAGTTAAAGGATCTGGCTTCTTTGAGGCTTAGATCTAATTTTTCTGACTGAAATTTTCACAGAAAAAGAATGATTTTTCTTCACACAAGGAAATATAGGAGAAACTATATTTAGAATTTGTAAAATAGCATGCTAATTATGTTCTTATTATTGTTATCATTCCTGTTTTATACAGAAATACAACTTATAGAAATATAACTTAAATGTTAATTTTTACCATAAAGACATTTGGCATATTTTCCTTCAGGTTATCAAGGCTACTTCTTGATTATTAAATTGCATAGCTTCTTTAATGTAACAATCTACCAAATTTCTTTATGGCATTTGATCTTTATTTACTTCCATTCAAAAACATTTTTCCCAGCTTTACTGAGATATTATTGACATATAACATATATAAATTTAAAGGGCGCAATATAATTGCACAATGATTGCCACAGTAAGGTTAATCAATGCCTCTATCGCCTCATGTAATCACAATTATTTTGATTATTTATTGTTTTGGTGATAACATTTATGGTTTACTGTCTTAACAACTTCAAGTTTATAATATGGTTATGTTAATAATAGTCACCCTGCTGTGCATTAGATTCCCAGATCTTATTTATCTTACAGCTATAAGTTTATTTGCTTCTTTAAACTTCTGTAGTGGCTTCTTGAGGAGAAGGCAATGGCACCCCACTTCAATACGCTTGCCTGGAAAATCCCATGGATGAAGGAACCTGGAAGGCTGCAGTCCATGGCGTCGCTGAAGGTCACACATGATTGAGCGACTTCACTTTCACTTTTCACTTTCATGAATTGGAGAAGGAAATGGCAACCCACTCCAGTGTTCTTGCCTGGAGAATCCCAGGGATGGGGGAGCCTGGTGGGCTGCCGTCTATGGGGTCGCACAGAGTCGGACACTACTGATGTGACTTAGCAGCAGCAGCAGTGGCTTCTTGATGTCCCATTTCCCCTTGTTCTACTGCTTACCCCGGCCCCTACCATCCCTTCTCAGTCTCCTGTACCATCTTCATACCCCTGCCTGCCAGAGCCTTGTGTAGTACTTCCAGAGTCTTCTCTCCTGTAATATTTTCATTGTGGTCCCATTCAGCTGAATGTTTGGTCTCTTCCAGTGCTTTTATTGACAATCTCACGTCAATGACTGAATGGGCATTTTTCAGCCCTTTTCTCTCATTTAAGTACCAGGCCTATATCTTAAACTAATTTTCTATGTCTCCAGATTTATATTCTCAAGGCTCAACAAATTCAAACAAAAACAAATGAGTCTATTTTACTTTTTTCTTTCTTTCTAACTTCAACAGCATAATTATCATCAACTATTTTTTTCAGGCTAGAAAAATAGTGAAGAGTGAAGTGAAGTTGCTCAGTCATGTCCGACTCTTTGCGACCCCATGGACTGTAGCTTATCGGGCTCCTCTGTCCATGGGATTTTCCAGGCAAGAGTGCTGGAGTGGATTGCCATTTCCTTCTCCAGGGGATCTTCCCGACCCAGGAATGGAACCCAGGTCTCCAGCATTGCAGGCAAACGCTTTACCATCTGAGCCACCAGGGAAAAATAGTAAGTACTCTTAATTTCTCTCTCTCTCCTTCCTTGCCTTAAAGTAGATAGTCTCCAAATTTTATTTGTCCTAAGTCTGATTTCCAGTGCCTTGGTTGGTTTTCGCCTTGATTCTTGTCTGATCTCCAACCATAGCTTCCTAAATGGCTATTTATTTTCCAAGTCTTCAAGTTACAAGAATCATCATTAATTTGGTTTGTCTTCTTAAAATATGAATTTTAAGTGTAATTTGCCCCCCAAATACATCACAATACCTGAGAGGCCCTGTTACAAATCTAGAAATATGACACTTAAAAGGATGGGACCCTGTAGTCAGAGACACTTGGGTTAGTATCTGAGGCAGTCAATATTACTAGTTGTTTGTGAATTTAAACAAGTTTTATTTCTTTGAAGCATAGAATCCTCATTTGATTCTATATAGAATCATAAAGATGTGAGAATTAGAGAAAATATATACAAAACCCCTACCACAGTTTTGGCAACATAGGAGGTATTCAATAAGCGGTAATTAAGGTCTAACACTTCCCTTTCTTTTCAACCCAGTAATCTAAGCATCAATAGATCTGAGATTTTCAGCATTTTCCAAATATGTCTAGTTCATGCCACTGGCTCTACATGGAATATCATTTCTGCCTTCATTATTAAATACATTCTTCCATGTTTATAGAGATATTTTTACACACACACACACACATACATATATACATATATATATATGTATGTATACTTTTTGTGAATTATTCTGTGACATTTAGGTAGCATTTGTGTGATTTATTACAACTCTTTTTTTTATTACAAATTTTTGTCATTTGAATAACTCACTTAGGTAAGGAAGCCCTGTGTTTCATTAACTTGGCACCTAGATTATTTATATATTCAGTAAATATTTGCTGAATGAATACAGTATGATCTTTCTACAAATTCCTACATGTCAGAATTTTGCCCAAATTAAATGTAACTTTCATTTTTTCTCTTGATCTCTTCCCCAAATCTAAATATTTTAATCTCTATTTTCTAATTTTCCTCAAAATTTTTACCAAATTAAAAAGTTTTTGGAAAGATAGTACCTCAGTTATGTGTGCTCTGTCGATCAGTCCTGTCTGACTCTTTGTGGCCCCATGGACTGTAACCTGCCAGGCTCCTCTCTCAATGCAATTTCCAGGCAAGAATAATGAGTGGGTTGCCACTTCCTAATCCATGGGATCTTTGGGACCCCGGAACTGAACCTCTCTTGTGTCTCCTGCATTGGCAGTGGACTCTTTACCACTAGCGCCACCTTGAAAGCCCATTTGTTATAAGAGAAGGTTTTTAAATTGTTTGCCTGTGTTATTTGGGGGCTTCCCTGGTGTCTCGGATCCTGAAGAATCTGCCTGCAATGAAGAAGACCTGGTTTTTATCCCTGGGTCAGGAAGATTAAAATAGCAAAATGAATATTTAATAAAATGGCAGCAAATGTGTGGAAAATATTTATATAAAATATTATAGAGGATAAAGTTATATAGTGGAAAAAAGCACAGGCTTTGAAAACAATCTGCCTGGGCTTTTTCTTCCCTGTATCTTCTTTTTCTTACCTTCTGGATTTTCCCTGTAGCTCAGATGGAAAAGAATCTGCCTGCAGTGCAAGAGACCTGGATTCGATACCTGATTCAGGAAGATCCTTTGGAGAAGAGAATGACAATCCACTCCAGTATTCTTGCCTGGAGAATCCCTTGGACAGAGGAGCCCAGTGGGCCACAGTCCATGGTAAAGAGTCCGACACGACTAAACGACTAACACTAGTGTGCTACAGTTGTGATCCTCACTGAACTTATTGAAGCTGTATTTCAGCTACTTGATTGTGACTAGTAATACCTACGTCTAAGGTTAACGTGAACATTGAATGTAAAATAAACATGTAAAGTTACTAGACAGTACTTTTACTGAAATGGAAACATTTTCTTCAGATTTCTTCAAAAATATATAAAAATTCAAATAAATAAGCAAAAGAAAAGAAAATTTACAGAAGATACATTAATAAATTTTGAAATACAGTATTCATTTTCTGTAAAAACTATGTGTAAATTATATTAACGTTGAGAGATCATTTTATAACCATTAAAGTAACAATATTTTTAGATATATAACAACTAATTCCAGAATAGTTTTTGTGGATCTGGTATACTGATTTATTGCTGTTGGCACTATAAATGTATATAACTCTTTCATAAAATGCAATATATGTATGTATAATAAGACCTATAATAATATCTGTGACTTTAGCTTTATACATTTCTATATGCTGCTACTGCTAAGTCACTTCAGTCATGTCCAAATCTGTGCAACCCCATAGACGGCAGCCCACCAGGCTCCCCCGTCCCTGGGATTCTCCAGGAAAGAACACTGGAGGGGTTTCCATTTCCTTCTCCGGTGCATGAAAGTGAAAAGTGAAAGTGAAGTCGCTCAGTTGTGTCCAACTCTTAGCGACCCCATGGACCGCAGCCTACTAGGCTCCTCCATCCATGGGATTTTCCAGACAAGAGTTCTGGAGTGGTGTGCCATTGCCGTCTCCAATATATATATAGAATATATATAGAATATATATATATTATATATATATAAATATAAATAAATTTCAATTTATTCTCATTAAATAATTCAATAAGAACAGGAAGCAATAAACATTGTAGCCATATTATAAAAGTAAGAAAGAAAAGGAAAAATTAATGTTAGTAGTCCTTGAAATATGGTACATATTTTTTACTTAGTCCAAAGCACATTTCACTTTGGAATAACCATTTTTTCAACCTGAATAGCTACGTATGACAAGCTCCTACCATTTTAGACAGGGCAGATTACAGACATATATTCAGGAAAAATAGAAATATTCTTAATGACTTTACACTGTTGTTTCAAATATGAAGATGAAGTGTTCATTTTCATAAATATTTTGGTATAAGAAAGTGTAAAAAGAGGAGTGCAAGATTTTGGCTCTTTCTATACAAAATCAATTATTCTCACACATTTTTTTATTTTTTCAGGTAAAAAATCTTAAGCCTTCAAGTGCCTAATTTGTAAACTACAGCCACTGTCTCTGTAAACATTCATAGAAAATGGTGGTGATCTTCAATTTGTATTATGTTCACATTTTAACCTCGTTTCTATGGAATTAATGTCTTTCTAACTCAGATCTGTTTGGTATGCAAAATAGCCTGAACATTCTCATAGTAACAAATATAATAACTTTGTGAATTCAGTCTGGCAGCCTGCTACTTTCAGTTTGTACAGTCTATATTTGGTTGATCCTGTAAGTTAGTAAAGTAAAAAAAAGCACTCAGAACCTCATTTAAAATAATCTCTAGTATTGTGTTTTGTATGTGTTAGACACAAATGCATGATTGTTGAATTAGTTTATTGTATCAATTCAGTTCAGTTCAGTTGCTCAGTCGTGTCTGACTCTTTGTGACCCCATGAATCGCAGTACACCAGGCCTCCCTGTCCATCACCAACTCCCGGAGTTCACTCAGACTCAGGCCATCGAGTCAGTGATGCCATTCAGCCATCTCATCCTCTGTCATCCCCTTCTCCTCCTGCTCCCAATCCCTCCCAGCATCAGAGTCTTTTCCAATGAGTCAACTCTTCGCATGAGATGGCCAAAGTATTGGAGTTTCAGCTTTAGCATCATTCCTTCCAAAGAAATCCCAGGGCTGATCTCCTTCAGAATGGACTGGTTGGATCTCCTTGCAGTCCAAGGGACTCTCAAGAGTCTTCTCCAACACCACAGTTCAAAAGCACCAATTCTTTGGCGCTCAGCCTTCTTCACAGTCCAACTCTCACATCCATACATGATCACTGGAAAAGCCATAGCCTTGATTAGACGGACCTTTGTTGGCAAAGTAATGTCTCTGCTTTTTAATTTGCTGTCTAGGTTGGTCATAACTTTCCTTTCGAGGAGTAAGCATCTTTTAATTTCATGGCTGCAGTCACCATCTGCAGTGATTTTGGAGCCCAAAAAAATAAAGTCTGACACTGTTTCCACTGTTTCCCCATCTATTTATACTTCTATCAGTTGAATTGGAGTGGATTTGTTAAAAATCTTCTCAGGATTTTCTTTTTCTTCATCTACTTCAGTATGATGTGTTATAAGAAAGGAAAACCAGAAACATTGATAACAAAAGTATTAGAACTTTTGACAGCCCTGTAGATGAAAACAGAATTCTTTCATATAGCTATTTTCCACCTAAACATTTCTGCATGAATGAAATATGTCAGAATTTTTCCTTTCCTTTTCTACCACTTAATTGAGGTTTAATTTTGATATGTAAAAAGCCATTCATTTAATGTATACAACTTGATGCTTCAGGGGTGTGTATATATACTTACCTGGGCTTCCCAGGTGGCTCAGTGGTAAAGAATCTGCATGACAATGTAGGAGACACAGGAAATGCATATCCCTGGGTCAGGAAGATACCCTGGAGGAGAAAATGGCAACCAACCCACTTCAATATTCTTGCCTGGATAATTCTATGGACAGAGGACTCTGGTGGACTCACAAGAGTTGGACAAGACTGAGCACACACACACATACAAATATACACTTGGAACTTTCACCACAAGGCCATAGATGTATCCCATCATCCTTCAAACTTTTCTATCTCCCCCATTATTATTTTAATTATTTGTGTGTGTATTTGCATGTGTTTGTGTGTTTGTGGTAAGAACACAAGTTCTACCCTCTTTTAAGTATACAATACAGGATTATTAGTTATACTCACTAAACTCCATAGTAGATCTCCAGAATTAATTTGTTTTGAGTAATGGAAACACTGTACTCTTTGACCATCACCTGCTCATTTCCTCCTCCACATGACTCATGATAATCACTATCCTGTGCTCTGCTTCTCTAGTTTGACTACTTTTCGTTCCACTTATAAATTAGATCATTTAGTGCTTGTCTTTCTGTGTCTGGCTTGTTTCACTTAGCATAATTATCCTCCAGGTCCATTCATGTCATTAAAATGGGAAGATTTTCTTCTTTAAGGCTAATAATATTTTATTATATAAATTAACATATATTTCATTATATATATTTAGGATATATATTTTCCAAGTATATATTCCATTATATATATTTAAATAGGTTATTTCCATATCTTGGTTATTTTGGATATGCTACAATGAACTTGGGAATACAGATATTTCTCCAAATTTCAGTTCATTTGGATAAAATACCCACAAGTTGGATTGCTAGATCATATGGTAGTTCTATTTTTAAATAGAACTATTTATGTTTATATTTTTAAACCTCCATACTGTTTTACATAATGTCTGCACAAATTCACATTCCCAACAATAGTGTGCAAGATTCTCTTTTATCCACATCCTCACCAACACTTGTTATCATTTTTTTTAACAATAGCCATTTTAAAATGTATAAGGTGATATCTCTTTGTGGATTAGTGTCAAGGTGCATTTTCTCTATGTTTTCTTCTTAAAATTTCACTATTTCAGGACTGCATATAAAGCTTTAATCCATTTTGAGTTGAAATTTGTACATGGTAAAAAGAGGGTACAATTTCATTGCTTTCCATATAGATATACAGTTTTTCCAATACTGTTTACTGAAGAGACTATACTTTCCCATTTTGTATTCATAGATCCCTTGTAGAAGAACTGTACAGTTAGCTGTAGCTATGTTGTTTTTGGTGGTGTTTTTCTGCGATCTCTGTCTGTTCCACTCATAACATGGTTTATAAGTCTGTTTTAAAGCCAGCACAATTCTGGTTGGATTACTATAGCTTTGTAATATGGTTTGAAATCAGGGAACATGATGCTTTCAGTTTTGTTATTCTTTCTCAATATTGCTTTTGTTGTTTGTATTCCTTTGAGGCTTCATATGAATTGTAGGATTGTTTTTTCTATTTCTATGAAAAATGTCATTGAAATTTTGATAGGGATTGAATTGAATCTCTAGGTCACTTTGGCTAGTATGAAATTATAGTGACATTAATTCTTCCAATCCATGAACATGAGTTACCTTTCCATATATTTGTATCTTCAAATTCTGTTATCAATGGTTGATAGTTTTCATTGTACAAATTTTACTTAAATTTATTCTTGAATATTTAATTATTTAAAATTTTATTTTAAATGGGATTGTTTTATTAATTTTTTTCAGACATTTATTTTTGATGTATAGAAATGTGAATGATTTCTGTATGCTAATTTTGTATCCAGTAACTTTACTAAATTTGTTTATTAGTTCTGACAGTTTTTTGGAGGAGTCTATAGAGTTCTGTATGTATAAAGTCATATCATCTCCAGACAATTTTACTTCTACTTTTCTGATTTAGATAATTTATATTTCCTTTTCTTGTCTAATGGTTCTGGTTAGAACCTCTCAGTTCAGTTTAGTTCACTCACTCAGTCGTGTACAATTCTTTATGACCCCATGGACTGCAGCATGGCAGGCTTCCCTGTTCATCACCAAACCCAGAAATTGCTCAAACCCATTGCCATGAAGTCAGTGATGCCATCCAGCCATCTCATCTCCTCTGTCACCCCTTCTCCTCCTGCCTTCAATCTTTCCCAACATCAGGGTCTTTTCCACAGAAAGAAGTTCCATAGAACCTCTAGTGCTATGCCAAATAGTAGTGGCTATCCCTGTCTTGTCCATGATTTTAGAGAACATTTTCTGCTTTTCCCCATTGGATATGATGTTAGCTGTTAGCTTGTCATAAATATTTTTTCCTTTATTATGTTGAGGTACATTCCTTCCATACTTAATTTGTTGAGAGTTTTTATCAAGAACAAATATTAAATTTTGTGAAATTTTTTTTCTACATCTCTTACAGATGATTATATGATTTTTGTCCACATTCTATTAATATGATGTATCATATTTACTGATTTGCAAGTGATGAACCATCCTTGCATTTCAAGGATAAATCCCACTTAATCGAATTATACAATAATTTTAATGTGCTGTGGAATTCAGTTTGCTAGGATTTTGTTAAGGATTTTTGCATCTATGTTTATCAGGGTTGAGTGAGCTGTGTGTGTTCCGTCATTTTTTAGTTGTATCCAACTCTTTGCAACCACATGGAATGCAGTCTACCAGAGTCCTCTGTCCATGGGATTTTCCAGGCAAGAATACTGGAGTGGGCTGTCATTTCATTCCTTCAGGGAATCTTCCCAACTCAGTGATCAAACCACATCTCCTCCGTCTCCTTTGTTAGCAGGGAATTCTTAACTGCTGAACTACCTGGTAAGCCTTATCAGGATTACTGCTCTGTAATTTTCTCTCTCTCTCTTTTTTTTAATGGTGTCCTTTTCTGGTTTTGATATCATGATAATGCTACTTTCATAAAATGAGTTTGGGAATGTCCCCTTCTTTCCCAACTGCTGCAAGGACTCTTTTCTTTTTGCTGTTCTTCAGTTCAGTCGCTCAGTCATGTCCGACTAATTGTAACCCCGTGAATCGCAGCACGCCATGCCTCCCTATCCATTACCAACTCCTGGAGTTCACCCAGACTCACGTCCATCAAGTCAGTGATACCATCCAGCCATCTCATCCTCTGTCGTCCCCTTCTCCTCTTGCCCCCAATCCCTCCCAGCATCAGAGTCTTTTCTAATGAGTCAACTCTTTGCATGATGTAGCCAAAGTACTGGAGTTTCAGCTTTAGCATCATTCCTTCCAAAGAAATCCCAGGGCTTATCTCCTGTTCTGATTCTTTCAATATGGTAAGTGGGACAAGACGGTAAAGGGCCTCCTGGGCAGTGCCTCACAAGGCTGGAGAAGTCAGATACTCACTTAGACTCTGACTTTCCGTCAAGGAAAGAGACTCTGGCCTAGTGAGTCTCTTAGCACTGGATTGCATCACTTTGGGCAATGAGTGACACAGATAAAGTGAAACTTCTCTTTCCTTCTTCCAGCATCTATTCTTGGATGTTTTGCTCTAATGAGGCATTTAAACCTCTCAACTAAACTCCTGGGCTCCCATAAAGTAACTCTTGTTTGTGAGTAATTATCGAAATCAGTATTTTTGTGGAGAGTTGAGGACTAGAACCTCCTATTCCATTATTTTACTGATGTCACTCTGAAATTTTCTATGCCTTTCATATTTTATTGATGACTAGATATTTATTGATATTTTTAAAAATATTTATTTATTCTGTAATATAATTCCTATTCTGTTGAAATTAGATTTTCACCTAATTTTAATTTGTTTTCTCAATGAAGTTTCAAACTGCTTGAGGACAGGAACATTGCATATTATTCCTAAAACCTGAATAATCTCAAATGATGCTATGCCTAATAAAATCTTCAAAATGTGTTCATCTAATTTCCTTTATAAATACTAGACTAAAGTTAATTAAGATTAAAAAAATATGAACACAAGAATTAAAATTATATTTTTTCATAAATAATAAAAATAAAGGTTTTAAGTACTTTTTAACATAATTGGGGTATCAAAAACATCTAACAGTAAATAAATATGTATTTCATTAAGAAGAAAAAAACAGAAAGAGTGAAAAGGTAAAAATTATGGAGTGCTATGTTATTTAAAATATTAATAAAATTAAAATGTTTCTTTGTATTTTTTGTAACTTTGTAGAAAAGTCTCCTTTGATCAAAACAACTGATTTTCAAATGATCTATGCCTTCAGACATATCTACTGTTGTGGGCAACAATTCCTTAGAAGAAATGGAGTAGCCCACATAGTCAACAAAAGAGTGAAATGCAGTACTTGAAGGCATTCTCAAAAATGACAGAATAATCTCTATTCATTTCCAAGGCAAACCATTCAATATCACAGTAATCCAAATCTATGCCCCAACCAGTAACACTGAAGAAGCTGAAATTGAACGGTTCTATGAAAACCTACAAGACCTTCTAGAACTAACACCCCCAAAATATGTCCTTTTCATAATAGGGCACTGGAATGCAAAAGTAGGAGGTCAAGAGATACCTGGAGTAACAGGCAAATTTAGCCTTGAGATACAAAATGAATCAGGGCAAAGGCTAACAGAGTTTTGCTAAGAGAACACATTGTTCATAGCAAACACACTCTTCCAACAACACAAGGGAAGATTCTACACATGGACATAACCAGGTGGTCAATATTGAAGTCAGATTGATTATATTTGCAGTCAAAGATGAAGAAGCTCTATACAATCAGCAAAAAAAAAAAAAAAGACTGTGGTGAGTGGACTATGGCGGCTTAGATCATGAACTCCTTTTGCCAAATTCAGACTTAAATCGAAGAAAGTAGGGAAAAACAATTGACCATTCAGGTATGACCTAAATCAAATCCCTTACGACTATACAGTGGAAGTGACAAATAGATTTAAGGGATTAGACTTGATAGAGTGCCCGAAAAACAATGGATGGAGGTTCGTGACATTGTACAGGAGGCAGTAATGAAGAAAAACAAATGCAAAAAGGCCAAATGGTTGTCTGACAAGGCCTTACAAATAGCTGAGAAAATAATAAAAGTGAAAGGCAAATGAGAAAAAGAAAGATATACCCATTTGAATGCAGAGTTCCAAAGAATAGCTAGGAGAAAATAGAAAGCCTTCCTCAGTGGTTAATGCAAAGAAATAGAGGAAAACAATAGTGAGAAAGTCTAGAGATCTCTCAAGAAAATTAGAAGAGGGTGGAATGATTTGGGAGAATGGCATTGAAACATGTATAATATCATATATGAAATGAGTCACAAGTCCAGGTTTGATGCACAATATTGGATGCTTGGGACTGGTGCACTGGGATGACCCAGAGGGATGGTATGGGAAGGGAGGAGGGAGGAGGGTTCAGGATGGGGAACACATGTATACCTGTGGCGGATTCATTTTGATATATGACAAAATCAATACAATATTGTAAAGTTAAAAAATAAAATTAAATTAAAACAATAAAAAATTTAAAAAATTAAAATTAAAAAAAGAAAATTAAAAATACCAAAGGAATATTTCAGGCAGATTTGGGCACACTAAAAGACAGAAATGGTATGGCCCGAACAAAAGCAGAAGATATGAAGAAGAGGTGGCAAGAATACATAGAACTATACAAAAAAGATCTTCATGACCCAGATAATCACGATGGTGTGATCACTCACCTAGAGCCAACATCTTGAAATGTGAAGTCAAGTGGGGCTTAGGAAGCATCACTACAAGTAAATCTAATGGAGGTCATGGCATTCCATTTGAGCTATATCAAATCCTAAAAGAAGATGCTGTAGAAGTGCTCCAGTCAATATGTCAGCAAATTTGGAAAAGTCAGCAGTGCCCACATGACTAGAAAAGGTCAGTTTTTATTCCAATCCCAGAGAAGGGCAATGCCAACAAATGTTCAAATTACTACACAATTGCACTCGTTTCACATGCTAGCAAACTAATTCTCAAATTTCCCCAAGCCAGGCTTTAACAGTATATGAACGCTGAATTTCCAGATGTTCAAGCTGGATTTAGAAAAGGCAGAGAACCAGAGATCAAATTGCCAATATCTGTTGGATTACAGAAAAAAGCCAAATTCCAGAAAACATCTACTTCTGTTTTATTAATTATGCCAAAGCCTTTGACTGTGTATATGAAAACAAACTGTTGAAAATTCTGCAAGATCTCCTGAGAAACCTGTATGCAGATCAAGAAGCAACAGTTAGAACTGGACATGGAACAACAGACTGGTTCCACACTGGGAGAGGGGTATGTCAAGGCTATATTATCACCCTACTTATTTAATCTTTATGCAGAGTACATCATGTGAAATGTCGGGCTGGATGAAACACAAGCTGGAATCAAGATTGCCAGGAGAAATAACATTACCCTCAGATACGCAGATGATACCACCCTCATGGCAGAAAGCTAAGAGGAACTAAAGTGCCTCTTGATGAAAGTGAAAGAGGAGAGTGAAAAAGCTGACTTAAAACTCAGCATTCAAAAAACTAAGATCATGGCATCCAGTCCCATCACTTCATGGCAAATAGATGGGGAAACAATGGAAACAGTGACAGACTTAATTTTTTTTTTTTTTTTGCTCCAAAATCACTGCAGATGGTGACTGCAGCCATGAAATTAAAAGATGCTTGTTCCTTGGAATAAAATCTATGATAAACCTAGACAGCATATTAAAAATCAGAGAAATTTCTTTGCCAACAAAGGTCTGTCTAGTCAAAGCTATTGTTTTTCTAGCAGTCGTGGATGGATGTGAAAGTTGGCCTGTGAAGAAAGCTGAGAGCTGAAGAATTGATGCTTTTGAACTGTGGTTTTGGAGAAGGTTCTTGAGAGTACCTTGACTGCAAGGAGATCAAACCAGTCCATATTATAGGAAATCAGTCCTGAATATTCACTGGAAGAACTGATGCTGAAACTCCAATACTTTGGCTACCTGATATGAATAACTGACTCTTTGGAAAAGACCCTGATGCTGGGAAAGATGGAAGGCAGGAGGAGAAGGGGTCAATAGAAGATGAGATGGCTAGATGGCATCACTGACGCGATGGACATGAGTTTGAGCAAGCTCCTGAAGTTAGTGATGGACAGGGAAGTCTGGCATGCTGTAGTCCATGGGGTAGCAAAGACTCAGGTATGACTGAGCTATTGTTCAGTCTGACTGATGACTGACTGATGTCTTCAGACTAAGTGTGACCAGCTTTTGGGTATACTTTCTTTTCTTTTTATCAACCTCCTCCAATAATTCAGATATTTCCTTTGTAGTCTCAGTTTTATTACTTTTTTCCACCAGTGTATTAGGTCATTGTTCAAAAAAAATGATCACAACTGAGTTTATCTAATATAAAGCAGATTTAGACTGTAAATGAGTCAGCTGCCATTTTTAAACAGTCCTTGGTGCCAGAAGTCTAGTCTTCATTTGTAAATCTCCACAGCGATGACTGTGCCGTCTATCACTATCTATAGTATGCAAAGCCAGAATGTGATTACACATATTTTGTAAAATGAGAACTGCTGAAATGTTAGTATTTATGTCTGTTTCATAAATACTAAATAAATATTAGTATTTATGAAAGTGAAAATGTTTGTCACTCAGTCATGTCTGAGTCTGTGACACAATGGACTGTAGCATGTGTCCATGAAATTCTACTGGCAAAAATACTAGAGTGGTTTGCCATTTCCTCCTCCAGGGGATCTTCCCAACCAAGGGATCAAATCCAGGTCTCCTGCATTGCAGGCAGGTTCTTTATTGTCTGAGCCATATATGTGTGTATATATATATATATATGTATATTATATCTATATATATAGATATAGATATAAAAACACCAATTATGTATCTAAGTAACTAAGATTTTTAATGACACACTAAGTATTTATGATATATTTTCTTGTATACAATCTTCAGTTTCCCCATGAGCTATCCTAATTTAGGCAGTTATTTAAATAGAATCACTTCATTATGGTTGTTTTTCAGTTGTCTTGGGAACAATGTAATAACGTTAGTAAGATATTTTTTTCAAGATCTAAAAAAGAAAATATTTGGAAGATATTTAAGCTGTTTAAACATCAGATTTGAAGGAAAATAAGAACTGGCTAGTTGATTATGGATAAAATATCATTGTAGTAGGTGATAGACATGTAGATATTTATATGCTGATAAATTTCATTAATGTGAATCCACTGGATTTCTATTCAGTTGTTTTAACTGCTGAACCATTTTCATGTTAGAACTTATCAAATATTATATGCATTTCAATAGCAGCAGCATTTTAAAAGACCTTAAATTCCCTAAGGCAATGAAGTATCTGTTGTAATAGATCTCTTAATGTAAAGTTTTGCTTAGTGCATGACCTGAATGACTTTGCTGAATCTCCTCGCCTGGATCAGTACAAATGATATTTCAATTTGGCTCTCAGAGAATCAAGTGTTAGGCCTTAATATATTAGAAATTAAATGGTAGTTCTTTATAGAAAATAATAATGGGGCAGAAAACATTGTAGTTGTACTTTTGAATGATGCAACCAGATTTCTGCCTTTACAGAGTTATCTTTTTTGATTGAGAACATGATTTTAATGTATAGTTTTGTTCTGATCTGCTAGCTTTGTTCTTTTGTTTCCCCAGAACTATGATTTATAAATTGTCAATAGGGGTAGAAATGTCCTAAATATGCATTGTTCTCAAGATACAGGGCAATTAAAAACTTGTAATTTATAAACTTAAAAATGTTTAAATATATGTAGCTCCCATGGTTTGACCTTGGTCATCCTTTCTTTCTTATCAACTTTACGTTTGTAAGTAAAATTTTCATTCCCTAACTTCTGATATCATCCATAGTGCATACTCTCCATCCTTTCTCTCTCTTCTAAGCTTCATATTATATGTGTGCATGCTCAATTGCTCAATCATGTGCTACACTTTGCAACCCCATAGACTGTAGCCTGCCAGGCTCATCTGTCCATTAAATTTTCCAGGCAAGAATACTGAAGTGGGTTGCCATTTCCTACTCCAGCGGATTTTCCCTATCCAGGAATCAAAGCCACATCTCCTGCAACTCCTGCATTGGCAGGTAGATTCTTTACTACTGAGGCAACCTGGAAGCCTTCAAATTAGTGTGTGTGTGTGTCTGAGTGTGTGTAGGCTTCCCTGGTAGCTCAGCTAGTACAGAATTAGCCTGCAACGCAGGAAACCTGGGTTCGATTCCTGGGTCAGGTAGTTCCCCTGCAGAAGGGATAGGTTACCACACCAGTAGTCTTGGACTTCCCTGGTGGCTCAGATAGTAAAGAATCTAGCTGCAATATGGGAGACCTGGGTTCGATCCCTGGGTTGGGAAGATCACCTGGAGAAGGGCATGGAAACCCACTTCAGTGTTCTTGCCGGGAGAATCCCCTTGGACAGAGGAGCCTGGAGGCTACAGTCCAAGGGGTCACAAAGAGTTGGACATGAGTAAGCAACTAAGCACAGCACAGCATACACACACGCACACACACACACACACACACACACACACACACACACAGATATATATCTTCCTCCTTCAATCTTAGTCATATGAATATATAGCATCGCATCCACTCTGTTCATGAAACTAATCTATTAGTATCATTATTTATTTGACTTTCAGCTCTCATACTTTACCCATCAGTGCATCCTGTCATTTCTTTTTAAAATGCATCTCATTTGCATTGCTACTGATTTTCAGCTGCGTAAAATTTTACCAACATAACAGTGCTACTTTTAACTTTCATCATATATTTATATTTTGCTTTAAAGCCTTGATAAAGAGCAAATATGTATTAAAGAAAAGCTTGTCATAGATAGAGAACATATTGTGAAAATGTATATTTATTGAATTCCAAGATATCTATATAGAATCATAGTTATATCCATAGAATCAGTGTTATATTTTTAAACCTCATTCCTGGAAGCACTGCAGATGTCAGATCAATTTGGAATGCTGAATTGTTCCTCTGGGAATGACATGGCAGCAACCAAAATAGTATTTGGCCAAATTAAAAATGTATGCCAATGATGCCAAAAGTCACAGTAACCTGGCAGGTATGTAGCTATTATTTAACTGCATGATAATTGTTGGTTTTTCCACTGAAAAACTATTGGCTGTTTATGCAGAAATGGAGCCCATGACTTAGGCAGTCTCTCTTTTGATGTCATTGGTAACTGGTTGGGGATTGTATCCAGTTACAGGACACAATCTCACAAGCAAACTATTTGGAAGAAGTTTTAATAAATTACATAGTATCTCACCTACAAATGGAAATGGGAGAATATCTAATTAAGGACTAATTTTCATTATACATTTTTAATAATCAGAATGATGTCCATATTCTGAAATGATAACAAATTTTTTTGTTACAAATTAGCCTGATCTTAGTGTTTACTGAAGATTCTTTCAGTTTTAAATGTTTATTCATAAGACCACTCATAAAATAAATGTTACTGTAAGTGATTTTCTTTGTATGTTCATGGGTTGTAGAACTCTCCTCTCTCACCTGCATGCTTGTCTTGTGGTTTATGTTGCTATTTGGAAAGAATTTTGTGTTCATAGTTCTTAAAATTCCAAATTGGCCAAAGTGGCCCAAGTGCCTGAAAATGCAGCATGTGTTCTTAAGTTTAGGAGAATTAGTAATATTTATAAATAGTCTCCTCTGGATCTACATTATTGTCGTTTTATTGGATAGTACTCAATGGGCAATATTATAAAGTGGGACAGTCTGCTGTTTTAAAAGTGCTGGACTTTTTCCATTTTATCATTCATGGAAGAATTTCACACTAAAGACATTACTTCAACCTTATAAATACATTATCCAGGAAAAAGTTGTATGAGGATACTTTCATATTATAAAGTTTGGAGTAGTCAAATAGTCTCATTAATTATATATACAGCGAATATAATATTAAATTTGATCTGTATTTGTGACTTGCCTCTTCCAGGTAGAGTGTTAGATCATGTCATTTATCTTCAATTTAACTCTTTAATTGATAACTGTAATGATACTTAGCAATGAAATAGTATTATTTTAAATAAATGCAAATAATTATTACATCATCATCACTGTCACCTTTATCATCACCAATTTACATCATGATTATCATCAAATTTAATGTTATTGTGGAAGATTCCAGAACCCTCGCACTACAAACATATATATGAATTTGAATCCACTGTTCATTGAGTTAAAAAGTAGAATTCAGAATTAATATATTATCAAGAAGCAAATACAATTTTGGCTATTTTCTACCTACTCTATGCTTGGACATGCCAAAATTTATAAATAACTAACTTGGAAAAATGAAATAAGATACAGAAAGTATAGATTTGGGAGGTGAAAATGTTTAATTCAAGTAAAATAGATTATCAGGTGCTTCTAGGCTATTTCATGGCCAAGTTGAAAACACAGAAAAGGCTTTGGGCAACAACAAATAAATGAATGCTCTATGCTGAATTTTAACTCCTCAAACTATCTTTTAAGTAATGTTGTTATATCAGTTATAGAATCTGACAGAGAAATTACATTTGCTAGAGTTATTATAATAAATGAATAATGATACAAAATAAATTATAATATAAAAATTAGTTTTGAAATAAAATATACTTTATGCCATTTGTGCTGAACAATGATAATCTAAGATAAAATTAGATCATTAAAAAATTCAGAAATTCTCTAATATACAAATGAAAGTATTTTTGATAGATTCAATAATCAGCATTGTTTACAGCAAAACAAAAAGTTACACACATCTGGCAAATAAAACTGAATCCTTTATCATTTGTTATAAGTTTAATGTTTGCCCTGCATGTTTTCTGACTCTTACATTGGTATTGTGTGGTTTTGCATAACCATACATGACATATTATGTACTAAAATATAAAATACTAAGCTTGAATAGTTGGTGAATAGTCCAGTTGCTCATTCATTCATTTAGGAAACAAAGATATCTTAGTATCTATGTTCAGTTAGCATTGTACATAGAAAACTAATGTCACATCTTGGTGTCTCACAGTCTAGATAATGAGGAAGATTTAAAAATAATGACTGAAATGTAATATTAAGAGACTGTCTTTTCTCCACTATATATTTTTGCCTTTTTTGTTATAGTTTAAGTAACCATAGGTGTGTGGGGTCTCTGGACTTCCTATCCTATTCCATTGATCTATGTTTTTATTCCTTTTTGTGCCAGGACAATGCTGTTTTGATTACTCTAGCTTTGCAGTATAGTAGTCAAAAATCTGGGATCCTGATTCCCACAGCTCCATTCTTCTTTCTCAAGATTGTTTAGCTATTCAGGGGCTTTTGTGTTTCCATGCTATGGAAAGCAATCTAGAAGTTCCTTAAAAAATTGAAAAGATAAGCTACCATAGGACCCAGAAATCCCACTCTTAAGCATATATTCAGAGAAAACCATAAGTTGAGAAGATTCATGCACCTTGATGTTCACTGCAGCACTATTTACAATAGCAAGGACATGGAAGCAATTTAAATGTCAACAAAGGAATGGATAAAGAAGGTGTTGTACATTATATATATATAAAGGAGTATCACTTAGCCATAAAAGGAATAAAATATTTCCATTTGCAGAGATGTAAATGGACCTAGTGTGAAATAAGTCACAAAATGAAAAATAAATATCATATACTATCCCTTGTATGTGAAATCTAGAAAAATGATACAGTTGAACCTAATTGCTAAGTACAGTCACAGATGTAGAGAACAAACTTAAGGCTACCAAGGGGAGAAGACAGGGGAGGGATAAGCTGGGAGATTGGGATCTACATATACATAATATTATATATAAAATAACCAATAAGACAGGACTGGAAAAGGGAAGTTTTCATTCGAATCGCAAAGAAAAGCAATGCCAAAGAATGCTCAAACTACTGCACAATTGCACTCATCTCACACACTAGCAAAGTAATGCTCAAAATTCTCCAAGCCAGGCTTTAACAGCAAGTGAACTGTGAACTTCCAGATGTTCAAGCTGGATTTAGAAAAGGCAGAGGAACCAAAGATCAAATTGCCAACATCTGTTGGATCATTAAAAAAGCAAGAGAGTTCCAGGAAAACATCTATTTCTGCTTTATTGACTTTGCCAAAGCCTTTGACTGTGTGGATCACAACAAACTATGAAAAATTCTTAGAGATGGGAATACCAGACCACTTAACCTGCCTTCTGAGAAATCTGTATGCAGGTCAAGAAGCAACAGTTAGAATTGAACATGGAACAGCAGACTGGTTCCAAATAAGGAAAAGAGTGCATCAAGGCTGTATATTGTCACTCTGCTTATTTAACTTAGTGCAGAGTACATCATGAGAAATGCGGGTCTGGAGGAAACACAAGCTGGAATCAAGATTTCTGGGAGAAATATCAATAACCTCAGATATGCAGATGACACCACCCTTATGGCAGAAAGTGAAGAACTAAAGAGTCTCTTGATAAAAGTGAAATAGGAGAGTGAAAAAGTTGGCTTAAAAACTCAACATTCAGAAAACTAAGATCATGGCATCCAGTCCCATCACTTCATGGCAAATAGATGGGGAAACAATGGAAACAGTGACAGACTTTATGTTTGGGGGCTCCAAAATCACTGCAGACGGTGATTGAAGCCATGAAATTAAAAGACGATCACTCCTTGGAAGGAAAGTTATGACCAAACTAGACAGCAAATTAAAAAGCAGAGACATTACTTTGCTGACAAAGGTCCATGTAGTCAAAGCTATGGTTTTTCCAATACTCATGCATGGATGTGAAAGTTGGACTATAAAGAAAGCTGAGCACCTAAGAGTTGATGCTTTTGAACTGTGTTGTTGGAGAGGACTCTTGAGAGTCCCTTGAACTGCAAGGAGCTCCAATCAGTCCATCCTAAAGGAAATCAGTCCTGAATATTCATTGGAAGGACTGATGATGAAGCTGAAACTCCAATACTTTGGCCACCTGATGTGAAGAACTTACTCATTTGAAAAGACCCTCATTCTGGGAAAGATTGAAGGTGGGAGGAGAAAGGGACACAGAGAATGAGTGGTTGGATGGCATCACTGACTTGATGGACATGAGTTTGAGTAAGCTTGGAGAGTTGGTGATGGTCAGGGAAGCCTGGTGCACTGCAGTCTATGGGATCTCAAGGAGTCAGACATGACTGAGTGACTTAACTGACTTGAACTGAACTGATATGACAATAACGACTATAGCAAAGGTGTGAAGGCTACTATAAACTATGATAGGACCCTTCTACTGGTATGTCCTCCATATATTTTATGTACACTTAACTTTTACTTTCCCACATTTCATATGACCTCCACTGAGTGGAGGTTAACAATTTTTTGAAACTTACAAGCTGTGGGACAGGCCACAGACAATTAGCTGCAACACCAAATGGCACAAGGGTGAAGTATCAAATAATTCCTGTACTACCACTTGAAACTAAAAGGTGGTACCTGTCTGTGCTAATTATGTCTGAGAATGCTTTGTATTTTCATATGTGCACTATCCCGTGTAGTTCCTTTGTCTCTGGAAAGGATCAGGAAAAGGTAAAAGTGTTACAACTAGTCTTTCCCACCCCCCATGTTATTTGCATACTAAAGGGAATATTCTATTTACTGAATTACTTCTCACACACTACTAGATGACACCATGGCCAAACCTGGAAGGCAAAAAGTTGAGATTTATTTACCACATTCAAATTATTTTAAGGCAATTTTTAGTACAAAGACTTCTTAAAAATGAAATTGATTTTTTAGTGGGACAAGAGCTAAATTAAATAGGATACAGGATCAACAAGAAAAGCTAGTGCTGTCTTAAGCTAATAGATAGGTAAAGTCATTCTAGATATAGATGACTGTCCATTAATCTAGGAAGGAGGAGATAATTTTGAGTTTTAATGATGAGTTCTACTTGAGTATGACCAGTTGTTGATAACTATAGTATATCTGGGTGATAATGCCCAGAAGATATCTGGAAATATTACTTTGGAGTACAGGAGAGTGGTGAAAGATAGAAACACAGATCTGAAAGTTTTCAGCATACTGGTCGTAGCTAAAACCATGCAAGATGAAAGATTATGTAAGACATTTTCAATACTAATATTTGTAGAACATTTCTTTGGCATTTTTTCAGAATTGGACCAATGGTCTTTGTTAACATTACAACAAAGGAGAGAATGCAATGCTATTATATTACTCTAAATTGCTTGTGTGCTAGTTTCCTGTAGCTGCTATAACACTTTCCCAGAAACTCGATGGTTTAAAACAATAGAAGCTTATTCTCTCACAATTCTGGATGCCAGCAGTCCACAATAAGTATCACTGGGAATAAATCAGGGTGTTATCATAGCCACAGTTCCTCCGGAGACTCTAAGAAATAATTTGTTCCTTGCCCTTTCCAGGGCTTCCCAGGTGGCTCAAGGGTTAAAGAATCTACCTGTCAATGCAGGAGATGCAGGGAACACAGGTTCCTGGGTCAGGAAGATCCCCTGGAGAAAGAAATGGAAACCCACTCCAGTATTCTTGCCTGGGATGATCCCTTGGACAGAGGAGCCTGGTGGGCTACAGTCCATGGGGTCACAAAGAGTTTGACAGGACTGAGCATACATGAATGCATTCTTCTTCCAGGGGCTCTTCTGGGAGCTTCTGATATTCCTTGGCACATGGCCACATCACTCTAGTCTTTGCTTCTGTCATTGCATTGTTTACATCACTTCTTCCTCTGTAGTAAAATCTCCCTCTGCTTCCCCCTTATAATGATACATGTGATTGTATTTAAAGCTTATGCAATTTAAAGCTGATAACCAAGAAATCTCCCCATTCCCCATCCCAAGATCTCTAATTTAAATATATCTATAAAATCCTTTGTTGATATGTAAGGTAACATCTACAGATTCCAAGGATTAGGATGGGAACATCTTTTTATTTTCCCCATTGGAATTTGGGGAGGTGCTATAAGCAGCCATGGAGAAGGCAATGGCAACCCACTCTGGTACTCTTGCCTGGAAAATCCTATGGACGGAGGAGCCTGGTAGGCTGCAGACCATGGGGTCGCTAGGAGTCGGACACGACTGAGTGACTTCACTTTCACTTTTCACTTTCATGTATTGGAGAAGGAAATGGCAACCCACTCCAGTGTTCTTGCCTGGAGAATCCCAGGGACCGGGGAGCCTGGTGGGCTGCCGTCTCTGGGGTCACACAGAGTCGGACATGACTGAAGCGACTGAGCAGCAATAGCAGCAGCATAAGCAGCCAACCACAACTCATATCTATCCTCATTGTGTAGATTTTTCATTATTTCTAACATCACCCCTGAACTTGGAAAACTGTTAAAAAAAAAAAGTAACATGAAACATCTCATTTTTTTATTGATTACAAGTTGATATGACATTTTAGGCATACTGCATTAAGTAAAATATGTATTTGGAATAATTTTACTTCCTTTTCAGGATGGCTATTAGAAAATTTTAAATTGCATGTGAAATTAACATTTCATTTCTATTAGCAGTTATCTAGAATGTGTGTGTGTGTGTCAGATTAAATCACTTGATATTATAGATAAGTTGCTATTTTCTTACAAATAAATAATTATAATTTCTGAAAACTTCATACCAAGGGAATTAAATGCTTAGTTTTATTTTATAGGTGTACTTTATTGTAGTCCATATTGAATCAAACTGCTTAATGTTGCTTTTTTTCATTTCACAGCAACAAATCAACAGAAATTCATGTGAAAATCATTGACCACCATATGCTGCTCCAGCTTCCTTCAGCTCCTAATTCTAGGAGCTTGAGAACTAAAGCAAACTACAGACAGCCACAGGCACTCATTGCCAGCCCTGACAAAAAAATCACAAAAGTCGCCTCACAGGGTGAGTGACAGACTGATGGACAAACTCTTAGAACTGAAAGGAAATAAGATAATTGAGGAAGTTGACAGTTTTGTTTTGTTTTTTTAAAGGTCATATTCTAAAGGGGGAAGGGTGGTGAGGAAAAAAGGGGAAATGTTTATGATGGGGAGAGATCCAAGGGAAGCTTGTAGGTGGAAGTCTTCCCAGAAAGGAAGTCTGAAATTTGAAGAGACTTGTTTGTAGGTCTGGAGAAGAGTTGGAGAGGAGTGGTCAGAGGAGAAAACCTAGGAGGTTCTGACCAGTAAAGTCTTGAGAGGAAGAATGTACCTTCATATGCTGCTGCTGTTGCTAAGTCGCTTCAGTTGTGACCCACTCTGTGCGACCCCATAGATGGTAGCCCACAAGGCTGCTCCATCCCTTGGACTCTCCAGGCAAGAATACTGGAGTGGGTTGCCATTTCCTTCTCCAATGCATGAAAATGAAAAGTGAAAGTGAAGTCACTCAGTCGTGTCCGACTCCTAGCAACCCCATGGACTGCAGCCTACCAGGCTCCTCCGTCCATGGGATTTTCCAGGCAAGAGTACTGGGGTGGGTTGCCATTGCCTTCTCCAAGTACCTTCATATATGTCATTCAAAATTTGCAAAACTTTTGAGGTACAGAATGATGAAATGATTTTCCCAAGGTCACAGCAATATTAAATATCAAGTGTAAATTTAGATCTATCAATAGTGAGTAGGTTCTTTTAGAATATTAAAGCCTGACTGAATGGTGAATATATGAGGGTGGAAAACATGACATGCAACTTGAGAAAATTTGGGTAATTTCAATGATAGGAGTCTGTGTGTGACTGGAGTTGGAGAAAGAGGAGGCAGGCCGTGGAAGTGTTCGTACTTGAAACTATTTGTGGCAGCTATGGGAACACACCATGTCCAGAGAGCTCAGAAGAAATGGGACATTGGTTGGCCTTTTATCTAGTCCAAGTTTTGAACTTGACTGGTTTCCTAGCATCCCACTATATTTCTAGTAAGTGTTGACCTTTACATTTTTTTATAAGTGCCTGTAAGAAATGTAAGTCTAGTTATACTTCAAATCTCACACATCTGAAAAAAACACAGTGGAAACACGAGTTCAAGTTTTAGTTCACTGTCAAAATGAAGGTGTTCAAAGGACTATGCTAGCACACAATTAAGGTGACTTAAAAGGGCCATGACATCACATCAGCCTTCAGAATTCCCAACTACATACTTCTCAATTTATGCTATTCTTGTTAGAAATCATTTCATTACACCCAGAAACTTCTGGAGCTCAATGCTTTTTTTTTTTTTTTTAATTCAAATGTTAGCATTGCCCTTGCTTCAGTGGACTCTTTTATCCTTGGGCTCTGAGATAAGTTATTTTATTGATGCCCTCCCCTGGCACACTATTGGTCTCTAATCACTGAAGCATTCAGTCCATAAGTAAATGAGAGTAGTGGCTGGATATAAGTGGAGAGAAGAAAATTCTATGCACTAACAGACTTGGCCCAGAAAAAATTTACAAATTCCAAATATGACTTTCATCCTTGCTGCTCTTTGGAAACCTCTTTTCATTAACTGCTTGGAGTTTTCCATATTCTGATTTCTCAATATCCTTCTTGAC
Organism: Bos javanicus; assembly: GCF_032452875.1. Lineage (NCBI taxonomy): Eukaryota > Metazoa > Chordata > Mammalia > Artiodactyla > Bovidae > Bos > Bos javanicus. The sequence continues at coordinate 101,927,724 of NC_083868.1, read as the reverse complement.
TTGTAGCTGTTAGTCTTGCATTTCATTTAGCTAAAATCATGACACTTGATCCAGGCTCTCTCATTTCACCTCATTTCAATCAATCACTGTCTCTCTATAGAGATCATTTCATCCTTCCCAAAAGTCTGAGGAAAAGAGAGCATTTTAAAGCATATATCCTTTAACTAAGCTCTACTTCAAATCCCTTTTTGTTTTCTTAAAAATGTAATTGTCAGTATTTACATTTCTTCTTTTACCTCTTCTATTTACTCTTTCTAAAGTCCTGATCATTTAAGCTTACTATTTATTTTAAATTTTGGCAAATCAATAAGAGAAATAACATATCATTATTAATTAAATTGATCTTTAGTTATATGATTGAAAATTAAAATATTTAGCACTCATTTCCTACTCTGTGAACTGTCTTTTGAATATTTATTAACTATATCTATGGATACATTATTATAAATTTTGCAATGTTTTTAAACTTGTTTATGTTGATGTTTTTGAACTGTGGTATTGGAGAAGACTCTTGAGAGTCCCTTGGACTGTAAGGAGATCCAACCAGTCCATTCTAAAGGAGATCAGCCCTGGGTGTTCTTTGGAAGGATGATGCTAAAGCTGAAACTCCAGTACTTTGGCCACCTCATATAAAGAGTTGACTCACTGGAAAAGACTCTGATGCTGGGAGGGATTGGGGGCAAGAGGAGAAGGGGACGACAGAGGATGAGATGGCTGGCTGGCATCACCAACTCGATGGGCCTGAGTTTGGGTGAACTCCCGAGGGACGGTGATGGACAGAGAGGCCTGGCGTGCTGCGATTCATGGGGTCACAGGGAGTCGGAGACGACTGAGTGACTAAACTGAACTGAACTGATGAATCAGCACTTATCATTTTTATGACAAATATGTTTGTTTGTGATATCTTACCAATGTGTAAGAAAAATGGTAAAAATTATAAAGGTTTAATTTTGTGCATCACGTTAGTCACCATTTCTCTTTGGGATATCTTCAAATATTTCTAATCTTAGAATGTCATTCAGTTCAGTTCAGTTCAGTCCCTTAGTCCTGTCCGACTCTTTGCGACCCCATGAATCACAGCACACCAGGCCTCCCTGTCCATCACCAACTCCCAGAGTTCACTCAAACTCACATCTATTGAGTTGGTGATGCCATCCAGCCATCTCATCCTCTGTCGTCCCCTTTTCCTCCTGCCCCCAATCCCTCCCAGCATCAGAGTCTTTTCCAATGAGTCAACTCTTCACATAATGTGGCCAAAGTACTGGAGTTTCAGCTTTAGCATCATTCCTTCCAAAGAACACCCAGGGCTGATCTCCTTTAGAATGGACTGGTTGGACCTCCTTACAGTCCAAGGGACTCTCAAGAATCTTTTCCAACACCACACTTCAAAAGCATCAATTATTTGGTGCTCAGCTTTCTTCACAGTCCAAATCTCACATCCATACATGACTACTGGAAAAACCATAGCCTTGACTAGACGGACCTTTGTTGGCAAAGTAATGTCTCTGCTTTTGATTATGCTATCTAAGTTGGTCATAACTTTCTTTCCAAGGAGTAAGTGTCTTTTAATTTCATGGCTGCAATCACTATCTGCAGTGATTTTGGAGCCCCCAAAAATAAAGTCTGACACTGTTTCCATGGTTTCCCCATCTATTTCCCATGAAGTGATGAGACCAGATGCCATGATCTTAGTTTTCTGAATGTTGAGCTTTAAGCCAACTTTTTCACTCTCCTCTTTCACTTTCATCAAGAGGCTTTAAGTTCCTTTTCACCTTCTGCCATAAGCGTGGTATCATCTGCATATCTGAGGTTATTGATATTTCTCCCAGCAATCTTGATTCCAGCTTGTGCTTCTTCCAGCCCAGCGTTTCTCATGATGTATTCTGCATATAAGTTAAATAAGCAGGGTGACAATATACAGCCTTTTCCTATTTGGAACCAGTCTGTTGTTCCATGTCCAGTTCTAACTGTTGCTTCCTGACTTGCATACAGGTTTCTCAAGAAGTAGGTCAGGTGGCCTGGTGTTCCCATCTCTTTCAGAATTTTCCACAGTTTATTTTGAGCCACACAGTCAAAGGCTTTGACATAGTCAATAAAGCAGAAATAGATGTTTTTCTGGAACTCTCTTGCACTTTCTATGATCCAGCGGATGTTGGAATTTGATCTCTGGTTCCTCTGCCTTTTCTAAAACCAGCTTCAACATCTGGAAGTTCATGGTTTGTGTACTGCTGAAGCTTGGCTTAGAGAATTTTGAGCATTAGTTTACTAGCATGTGAGATGAGTACAATTATGCGATAGTTTGAGTATTCTTTTGCATTGCCTTTCTTTGGGATTGGAATTAAAACTTTTCCAGTCCTGTGGCCACTGCTGAGTTTTCCAAATTTGCTGGCATATTGAGTGCAGCACTTTCACAGCATCATCTTTAAGGATTTGAAATAGCTCAACCTGAATTCCATCACCTCCACTAGCTTTGTTCGTAGTGATGCTTTCTAAGGCCCACTTGACTTCACATTCCAGCATGTCTGGTTCTAGGTGAGTGATCACACAGTCGTGATTATCTTGGTTGTGAAGATCTTTTTTTTATGTCAGAATAATACATCATTAAATATTTTTCTTATTAATTTCAAATTTTGAATTCATGTAGAATCATTTTACTCTTTCTCATAATACCCAGTTTATCATAGGTAATTAAAACAGTAAATCATCTAGCTTAATTCATACTCCATGTCACTAATTTAGAAGATATACATTTCTAAAATTAAATCATATTTGACAAATTTACTGATTCATTCTGTTAGACAAAGACAATAAGCATAAGAATGATAAGAATTGTTTATATTTTTATGCACACAATATAATATTTAATACTGTTAATGTTATGTATATTACATAATGGGCTTTCAATGACTTGTTTGCTGAATTGGATTACAAAATTGAGTTGTCACATTGTCAATGCCATTGTATTTTATTAATACTTTGCAGGATCTTCTTGAAACTATTCTTTTAACCAAGTCAAGTTATACATTATTCCTTCTATATTCTTTCTTATTTCTATCCAGTTTTGGACCATGTTGGCATAGTCTCCTCTCTGTTTCTCATTCTTGAATTCAACTGCCTTATTTCAAAAGGCATACTTTTCCCCAGTAATGTTGCTTCTATCTGTCACACTTTGGTTGCCCACCATCTTCAGTCCTTAGTACTCATATCTGCATGAGATTTTTTTCTTTTTATGGGAATGGCCATGTCCATTAACAAATATGTCAGCCATCACTTTCCCCCAAATCACTATACTTCAGGCTTTCTGATATTACCTGTAGTAAGAAGTGCTGGGAGCCAGCACAGGAGGTCCTACCCATGACAAGGTCATGCAGAACAGATCTGATAGGCAAGGCAGATCAGGACTCAAGGGACTCCCTGGACCTGCTCGAACATCTACCCCGAAACCAAAGTCTGTCTGTCTACTGTTTATTATATTATGCCTTTCACCAACACTTCTGACATTAATAGGGGGCTATCCCCGACCACCTTTCTCTGAAGAAAATCAACTTAGGGCTCTAGTTATAAGTCTCCTGGGCATGAAAGGAATATTTCTATTCTAACCCCTCTGTTGGCATTCTAGCCTGCTTGACAGGTTTTTCCTTACTCTTACAACTAATGCACATGGTTGTTCACAACTTCCCAACCGTGAAAGGCACAGGAAGCCCAAGCATTCTAAAAGTCCTAATGAGCATAGAGCCCTTTGAGAGATGAAAAATTATTAGAATAGTGTTTGTAAAGGGCTTCATTATTGGGCCAATGCTTGCTGCCAAGTTTGCATATCCCTTATCCATTGTGCACCTGGGAGTGCATTAGTTAATGTAGTTGGAATGTAAGAAAAACAAGTAGTAGCCTTGGTATTAACCGTATCAGACCTTTGAGCTAATAAGTTCTTTCTGTGTTGTGACCCACTGCACCTTTGCTCTGTGAGAATGTAACTTTATTTAGTACTTTCTGAGGCTGGGAGAAATAAAGAAAAAATACTTTAAAAGAAAACAAGTTTTCTGGCTGATCAACCTTTATCAGAAAAGAGTCATGAAATGTTAACAGGCCACAGGGCCAGACATAACATAAGACCTTTGTTTATGAAAAGGTGTACAGAAAATGTCCTGGTTTTGATAAAGGTAAAATTGATGTAAAGTTGAGCTGACTCTGTATCTTTCACTTTGAGAAATGTGTAACTCAGAGTATAAAAGTTCCTTTTGAAAATAAAGCTGCAGATCCCACTTCACCAGAGCTCTGGTCTCCTTTCTTTCTTTCTCTTTCTGTCTCTCTTTCTTTCTCCCTTTTTTCAGGCTGAATCCCTGGAGCACAGAGGCCCTCTGAGTTCACTTTTTTGCCTGGGCTTCTAAGACCCAATCAGGAAGGCGCTCTGTGTCTTCACCCCACCGAGAGGGCAACTGAGGCCTCCGTGAACAGAGCAAGTCCCATGTCAGGGGCTTTATTGGCTTTCTGTGTAAACCAAGGAGTATCAGCCTCTTTCTCTCTCCCTTATTCTTCCTATTTGTTTTTTATTTTTATTTTTGACCCCGGACCAACAGGTCCCAGTCCATTATAAGACCCGTGTCGTCTCTCTCGCCGATGCCGTTCATCCTGAGAGTTCCCCTGGATCCTGTTGGGGCTGGACCCCAGCAAAGAACACAGAGATATAGTTGCTTGGTTAATTGTTTATTGACCATATATTTTATTTTATGAAAATCATTTTTAATAGCGTTAGCCCTAGCAAAGACCATTCCAAATTGGAAATTATTAAGCAGATTGTGTTTGCTAAGGAATGAAACCCCATACTCCATATATTGTATAAAAAAATAAAGGAAATAAAAGAATGGCAATGGAAGAAAAACAGTTTTCTGGTATTTGTCTTAATATTGGAAAAGAGCTTCATATGCAGTTAGATGGGCTTCCCTGATGGCTCAGCAGATAAAGAATCCACTTGCAATTCAGAAGACACAGGAGATGTGGGTTTGATCCCTGGGTCAGGTAGATCCTCTGGAGATGGAAATGGCAACCCACTCTAGTATTCTTGCCTTAAAAGAATCCCAAGGGCAGAGGAGCCTGCTGGGCGACAATCCACGGGGTCGAAAAAAGTCGGATACAACTGAGCACGCACGCACACACTCACATGTAGTTAGATGATCAAACATTAATATATATATATATATGTATTTATTTATTTATTTGTTTTTGGCTACATGGGTCTTCATTGCTGCCCTTGGGCTTTTTCTAGTTGTGGCAAGTGAAAGCTACTCTTTAGTTTCAGTGTGTGGGCTTCTCATTACTGTGGCTTCTGTTGCTGTAGACCACAGGCTCTAGATGCATAGGTTCAGTAGTTGCAGCTTTTGTCTCTAGAGAATGGACTAAGTAGTTTTGACTTATGGGTTTAATTACTCTGTGGCATGTGGAATCTTCTCCGACTAGGGATAAAACCCATGTGCCCTGCATTGGCAGGCTGATTCTTAACCACTGGACCACCAAGGAAGTTGCCAAATGTTCTTAGAGGATATAGATTGAGTTTATAATTTAAAACTTCCTAAAACAGAAATAGAGGATAGGGAGGAGGGATGGTCAGAAATGAATGCAAGAAACCAGATAAGAAAATAATATAAAGATCTTGATAGAACACCTAGTGTTTCCTCCCTTCTATAATTATATTTTTTAAAGAAATAGACTTGAAGAAGAATAAACAGGTGTCCATGTTGTTTTAAGACTGGTTAGAAGAAAAAGAATGACTCTGAGGCTAAAACTGTGTGGTAACACCATAAAACAAGATTTATAGATAGAACTGGGAGTGTGAGAGTTCACAGTTTTGCCTAAGGCCACTTCCATTGATCTTCATCCATACACCAGGCAAATACAAGTATTGTAGAAGTATTTCCTGCCTTGTATATCTCCGTAAGTTCACATTTTTGTATGAACTATATCATACTTTTTGCAGGAACTACAACATAATGTTTATGTTTAATAAGAAAGTTATAGACTAAAATGTCTCTCTATGGCTAATTAAAATAATAGTAACCAGCATTTATTAAATACTAACTGTAGGTCAGATATTATGCTAATATGCTAAGTCCTTAAATCATGTTTAATTTTATTCTCACAAAAATGAAGTAAATGTAATACACACTTTACAGATGAGGAGACTGGGATTTAAGGAGATCAGTATCTGGTAAGGGTCACACAAGTGTAAGTGATAGAGCTGGAAAGTGAGTGAGTCATTAATAAAAAGAATCTGATCACAGAGCTACTATAGGAGAAAACCCTGATATTAAGTCACCTTAAATCCAATTTCCAATATTCAGTTCAGTTCAGTTCAGTTCAGTCACTCAGTCGTGTCCGACTCTTTGAGACCCCGTGAATCACAGCACGCCAGGCTTCCAATATTAGCAATATCAAAATTGCTGGTTATGTTAAGAGTACTTATATACATTGTCATTGCAGCTTTACAGACTTAGTCTTTCACGCATGGACTTAATCATATTTACAAAACATTACATATTTGTCTTCATTAGTAAGTGGTGTGTGTGTGTGTGTGTGTGTGTGTGTGTGTGCTTAGTCACTCAGTCATGTCCAACTCATTGCGAGCCTATGGACTGTAGCCCACCAGGGTCCTCTGTCCATGGGATTTTCCAGGCAAAATTACTGGAGTGGGTAGCCATTCCCGTCTCCCAGGATCTTCCCAATCCAGGGTTTGAACCCAGGTGTCCTACAGTGCAGGTGGATTCTTTACCATCTGAGACACCAAGGAAGCCCAGTAAGTGGCATACTAATAAAAATTTGCGTTTTTATTGATGATTCACTCAAGTTCTTGACAATATTCATGTAAAAAGATGGAAATGATGTAGTTCATTGAATTAATTCTACATATAAAAGGTCATATCAGCTATCTGGATTTCATGAATAAATCCATAATCCCATGACCTTTGGATAACTTTATTTATTTAAGTGCAGAAACTAGTAAGCAATGTGAAATGGGTATCTTTGTGAAGAATATTGAATTAAGACTGAGACAGAGGAGGGAAGTGGGTGGGGGGTTCAGGATGAGGAACACATGTACACTCATGGCTGATTCATATCAACATATGGCAAAAACCACTACAATATTGTAAAGTAATTAGCCTCCAATTAAAAAAAAAAAAAAAGACTGAGCCTGAGCCTGCTGTGCCATCAGGTTTACCTAAGTGGCAATACTTGATATTTCCAAAATTTAGAGTGATGGATTATTGAAATATAGTTCTGCTTTTTAATTATTTGGAGATTTTAAATGAAAGAGAGAGTACTGAATAGTAAAAGTGAAAAAGTGAAAATCTGTTGCTCAGTGGTGTCAAACTCTTTGCAACCCTATGGACTATAGGCCACCAGGCTCCTCTGTCTGTGGGATTTCTCAGGCAAGAACACTAGAATGGGTTGCCATTTCCTTCTCCATGGGATTTTCCCAGTCCAGGGACTGAACCCACGTCTCCTGCTTAGTAGGCAGATTCTTTACTACTGAGCCACCAGGGAAGCCCTAACGAAGCGTAAAGAATGTATTAAACGTGAGACAGGTTTATGGGGATTATAAGGTTTTAACAAAGGAGAGGGGCAGGAGACTTTATCAGGAAAGTAAATTTGCACATTGCTTCATAGGAAATGCATAACAAGAAATTAGGGAATGGAAAGACAGTTTTCTTGGTTTATTTCTGTTAAAATAATTTTGACATGCCACCTGGAAGTAACCTGTGTTCCCATTAACCTCTGCTCCCTTGCTACTGTTTGCAAACCCTTCAGATGGCCTTATGGTTAAAGTTTGCTTCTAAACATCCAAGATTGGAGAAAACAGCCTATTATATTCCCTTTGAGGATATTATTCAATTTGAAAAAGAAACCCTAAGAAAATCTCACTTGATGCCCCTCCTCTTTTATTGTTGTTCTGGTAAAATACACGCAACACAAAGTTAGCCATCTTAATCATTTTAAGTGCACATTTCAGTGGTATAAAATACAATCTGTATGCAATGCTGTGAAAACATCAGCACTGTTCAATGCAACTGTATGTCTATTTTCTTCTTGAAAAGCTGAAACTCTACTCGTCAGACAATAATCTCTTATTACTCCTTTCCTTATCCCCTGGCAACTGCCATTCTACTTTCAGTTTCTTAGAGTTTCCCTACTTTGGGTAACTTATAAAAGTGGAATCATGCAGTGTCTATATTGTGACTGATATACTGCACTTAGAATAATGTCCTCAAAGTTCATCCACGCTGTGGCATATTTCAGAATTCCCTTCATTTTTAAAGCTGAGCAATATTCAGTTGTATGTATATACCACATTTTACTCATCTATTCATCCATTAATGGACACCTGGGTCGTTGCTATATTTTAGCTACTGTAAATAATACTGCTATGAAATATCTTAAGACCCTGCTTTCAGTTATTTTGGGTATATACCCAGAAATGGAATTGCTGGAACATATATAAATTCTATTTTCAACTTTTTGAGGACCTGTCATAGTTTTTCACAGTGACTTTTCCATTTTACATTTCTCATTGTAGTGTGTATGGATTTCAAATTCAAATCATAGCCATCTTAATGGGCTATTAAGTATCTTATTGTATTTTTTATTTTCATGTCCCTAATAATTAGTTTTGGCCACCTCATGCGAAGAGTTGACTCATTGGAAAAGACTCTGATGTTGGGAGGGATTGGGGGCAGGAGGAGAAGGGGATGACAGAGGATGAGATGGCTGGATGGCATCACTGACTCGATGGATATGAGTCTGGGTGAACTCCAGGAGTTGGTGATGGACAGGGAGGCCTGGCGTGATGCAATTCATGGGATCTCAAAGAGTCGGACACGATTGAACTGAACTGAACTGAATAGTTACTGTTGTTGAGCTTATCATGTGGTAACTGGCCTTTTGATATCTTTAGAGAAATGCCTTTTTAAGTCCTTTGTCCACTTTTGATTTTTCTTTGTTGTTGTTGAGGTTTGAAAGTTCTTTACATATTCTGGATATTAAAGACAGGGAAGCCTGACGTGCTGCAGTTCATGGGGTTTCAAAGAGTCAGACATAACTGAATAACAAAATCCCTCATATATGACTATTAATTATTTTCTCTCATTCTGTGGGTTTCACTTTTACTGTTAGTATCTTTTAATGAAAAGTATTTCATGAAATCTAGTATGTCTATTTTTTCATTTGTTGCCTGTTGCCTTTGGTGTCAAGAAAGCATTGCCAATCTCATGGCATGAAGCTTTTGTCCTGTTATCATCTAAGAATTTTTTAGCTTTCATTTTACATTTAAGTCTTTGATTCATTATTAGACAAGGGTCCAACTTATATTTTTGCATATGGATACTTGGTTTTCCCAACACTGTTGAAAAGACTATCTTTTTGCTAGTGAATTGTCTTGGGACCCTATCAAAAATCATTTAGCCATATATTTTAGGGTTTAATTTTTGGATTTTTTATTCTGTTTTATTGACTTCTTTGTCTGCCTTTATGCTAGTACAACACTGTCTTAATTACTATAACTTTGTTGTAGACTCTGATATCAGGATCTAGATATCAAGTTTTTTCTTCTTTATCAAGATTGTTGTGAGTATTCAGAGTCCCTTGAGATTCCACATGAATTTTAGGATTGACTTTTCTATTTCTTAAGAAAAACATTATTGAGATTTTGGTAGGAATTGTATGAATCTATAGAGTGCTTTGGATAAATATTGATATCTCAGAACTACTGTCTTCTAGTCCATTAATATGTTTCCATTTGTTTATATTTTCTTCACTTTTTTTCAGCAATGCTTTGTAGTTTTTATTTTATAAGTCTTTCACTTCTTGCTTAAGTTAACATCCAAGTATTGTGTTCTTTTTGATCCTATTATAAATTTAATTGTTTTCAATATTTCTTTTCCAGATTGCTCATTGTTAATGTATTTAAAAATGCAAATGATTTTTGTGGGTTGATTTTATATCCTGTTGAATTTATTTATTAGTTCTAATTGTTTAATGGAATCATTAGGATTTTCCTATATATAAGATCTTACACATATAAATATATACCTCTTCCTTTCCACTGTTTTAATTTTTATAATACAAATTTCTGAAATTTTATAGTTTTACTTCCCTTGTTTGTTTTTAATTTCATCGTACTGTGTTCAGAAAAAGTATTTTATATGCCTTTTTAAATCTATTGAGACTTAATCTGTGTCCTAACATATGTTCTATCTTGGAAAACTGCTCTATGTACCATTGAGAAGAATACGCATGCTATTGTTGTTAGATGGACTGTTCTGTATATATATTCTATCTAGGTTTACTGTGCTGTTTAAGTCTTCCATGTCTTACTCATCTTCTGTCTGGGAATTTTAACCATTATTGAGGGTGAAGTATTAAAATCTCTATTATTATATAGTTGTTTATTTCTCTCTTTAGTTCTGTCAGTTTTTCTTCATGTATTTTGATGGTCTTTTATTGGGTGTGTAAATGTTTATAATTTTTCTTTCTTCTTGCTATATTGAATATTTTGTTAATAGATACTATGCATTTTTGTCTCCTGTAACCTTTTCTTGTGTAAAGTCTTCTTTACCTCATGTTAGGCTTACCAGGTAGTTCAGTGGCAAAGAATCTGCCTGGCAATTGCAAGAGATGCAGTAGACATGGATTTGATCCCTGGGTCCGGAAGATCTCCTGGAAGAGGAAATAGCAACCCATTCCAGTATTTCTTGCCTAGAAAGTTCCATGGACAGAAGAGCATGGTGGGCTACAGTCCATGGGATTGCAAAGAGTCTGATAAAACTGAGCATGCACCTCATCTTAACTCATATTAGCATAGCCACTTCTGTTTTGGTTATTATTTGCAATGGAATATATTTTTCCATCCTTTTACTTTCATTCTATTTGTATCTTTGGATCTAATTTGTGTTTCTTATAGACAGTATATAGTTTGATCATGTGTTTTAGACATTCTGGTCATCTTTGGGTTTTGACTGGAGAGTTTAATCCATTTACTTTTAAAGTAATTACTAAAAGAAGGACTTAAAATCTGTAATTTTGCTATTTGTTATCTGTATATCTAAAGCATTTTTGTCCCTCGTTTCCTGCATTACCATCTTCTTTGTGTTCAGTTGATTTTTTTTTTTTTTTTTTGGTACTGAAATATCTCAATTTCTTCCTCCTTTTTTATGTTTATTCTGTGGCTCTTTTCTTTATGGTTACTATTTGATATACCCTAAACATTCTAAAGTTACAACAGTTTAATCTGAATTTATACCAGCCTAATTTCAATAACATACCAAAACTTTGATACTTAATAGCTCTTTCATACTCCTTTTAGTTGCCAGTGTCCCAAAGTTACATCTTTATAAATTGTGTGCTTCTGTGGGACAGTTTGCCTGAAATAGGATTTTGGATTTGACTTATTATTATTATTTGTATTAGTACTTTGAATATACTGATCCACAATCTTCTTGCCTTTAAAATTTCTGATGAAAAACTGTTCATATTCTTATTGATGATCCCTCATATGTGACCAGTTGCATCTTTCTTGTTGCTTTCAGGACTCTCTATCTTTGGAAAGTTCATTATGTATCTTGATGTGGGTCTCACTGAGTTCAGCTCGGTTGGAGTTTATTGAGTTTATTGGATGTTTTAATTCATGTTTTTACCAAGTCTTCTTCAGTGGTTCTCTTATGTTCTTCTCTCTTCTTTTCCTGGCACTTCCACAATGTATATGATGTTCCATCTGCTGGTGTCCCACAGGTTGCGTAGGTTATTTTCACTTCTTGTTTTCTTTCTATTCCTCAGACTCAAAAAGTTATTGTCTTATCTTCAAGTTTACTAATTCTTTTCTTTTTTCCATTTGCTCAAATCTGCATGTTAATCCTTCTAGTAAATTTTCCTTTTCAATTATTATACCTTTTAGCTCTAGAATTTCTTTTTGGTTACTCTTTAGGGTTTTTGTCTCTTACTGATATTCCTTCTTTTCATGCATCATTTTCTTTACTTTTTCTCCATGTTCCTTTGTTCTTTCAAAATTTGTAAGATAATTATTTTTAAGTCACTGCCTAGTAGATATGCCACCAAATCTTTTTCAGAGACAGTTTCTATTGATATTTTTTCTTTTGAATGGAAAATACTTTTATGTATTTTGTATGCTATGTAATTTGTTGTTGTTGAAAAATGGACATTTAAATCTGATAATGTGGTAACTCTGAAAATCAGATATTTCCTCTACCTCAGGGTTTGCTGGGTTTTGCTTTTTTTTTTTTTAATAACCTGTCTCTGTGATGAGAATCATCCTGAGAGAGAAAAGTAAGATCTCAAGTCTATTCTGAGCCTGTACCTTTACTCCAGGTATGCAAAGTCACTTTCTAATTTGTCCCATTTATGAAGTCTCTTTTGAATGCTATAGGTTTTACAACTGGTCTCAAAAAGGAAAAACAAAAATCAATGAAAGGGAATAAAAGTGCCCTCCTGAAAGTCACTTTAGCCAGGTTGGGAGGGGACTACAACAATGCGGGGAGTTGCAACAATGGCCATTTGCCTCTTTTTCTGTATCTCTGAGGTAAAGGCATCAATCAGCAACCAGAACAGAGATCCCCAATATGTAAAGGACAGAGTGCTTTTTTCTCTCTTTCAAGATTTGTGCAGGCTGCTCCAGCAATACCTATACAATACTACACACAGCAGCAACACCTACCATGGTGTGTGTGTGGAGGAGGGTGGGGAGGGTACCCTTAGCTGCTATTGTGCTAAGAGTTGAAATTAGCTGAAATTAGCCAGTTTACCCAGAGAAGGCAATGGCACCCCACTCCAGTACTCTTGCCTGGAAAATCCCATGGACGGAGGAGCCCGTAAGCTGCAGTCCATGGGGTCTCTAAGAGTCGGACATGATTGAGCGACTTCACTTTCACTTTTCACTTTCATGCATTGGAGAAGGAAATGGCAACCCACTCCAGTGCTCTTGTCTGGAGAATCCCAGGGATGGGGAAGCCTGGTGGGCTGCCGTCTATGGGGTTGCACAGAGTCGGACACGACTGAAGCGACTTAGCAGCAGCAGCAGCAGCAGCAGCAGGAGCAGCCAATTTAACACTCAAGATTTTCCCTAGATATTGCAAACCTTCAGTAGACTACAGAGTTGTAAAATCATTAAATTAGACAGGTTTTGCAAGTGCAGTTTTTGCCTACATTGAGACACTATTTCTTGGTACTTGCTACTCCTCTATCTTCCTAGAACCCTTCTACTTGATGTTTTAAAATAGTTACAGGCGATTTTAATGGCTGAACTTTTAAAATTTTTAAATAAATTCAATGAAAATATAATAAAATGAAATATCCACAGACTTACTCAGCTACCAAAGTAAAGGAAGTGAATCAAAATAGGATAATTATATTTATTTTCATTATATGCTTAAGAATTTATATATCAGTAAAATGATTTTTAATTGTTTTCACTTAAAAGCCATACTTCTTTTACCAATGGTGCAGGGAATTATGAATTTTTATAATCAGTGAAAATTAATACATATGTAATGGAGAAAATATTGAATATAAATTCTCAGTTTGAAATTTTATCCTGTGTTTTTCTCATAAATTATCATCAACTTATCACTGAACTTGGATTAATGTAGAAGAAACATTTAAACATTTAGCAGTTGCCTTTTTTTGATTCAGTAATTCAGTTACATCAAGCATGATCGCTTTTACTAAGTTTACTCCTTCAGTCATTTTCCTGTTGAGATATAGAACAGTCTCATTTACCTAAATGTGCTTAGAAAGTTTTTATCCTGAGTCAAAAATAGTGATCATCTCAGCCTGTGTTATTATACTGACAGGTTGGCAACTTTCAAACCTGCAGAAGGTATTTTAAAGAGTCATTTATTTTTCATTCATTTACTCATGACACATTTATTTACTTAAACAGTTAATAAGTACCTGTTATATATAAGCTGCTGTTTGTAGTGCTATGGACATAGAAAGAGATCAAGACATGATATTTGCTTTCAAGGAACTTCTAGACCAGTAATGAGAAGTAAAGCTGACTACAAAAACTAGCTTATCAAATTATCACCTGTTAATTTCTATTTTCTGTTAGATACCAGTATAAGACTCAATAAAGGCTAGAAAGAAAAGGCTATTAGTTTTATATATAAGGTCAGGAAATACTTCATAGAGAAAGCAACACTAGATGTCTTAAAAGATAAGTGAGCACAGTAGAGAAAGGGATTGGTGTATTGAAAAGCAATATGAAGAGATACCATTCTAAATAAAGGGACTTAGAATGGACAAAGACAAAGAATCAAACCATGTGACAGTTAGAGAACTGTATGTTACTGGCAATGGCCAGAATGTAGGTCATGAGGGGGAGTCATGGTAAGTACTATGACTGGAGACATAGGCAGGGCTCAGGACATGTCTAGCCAAGGTGTTTGCATTTGTTGTAGCAATACATAAAAACTTTAATGTATGGAAATACAATAAACATATTTGCAGTCCAGAAGATATCTAATCCCTATAGTACTCTGGGTACTGTGAAATTCATATATGTGAGGCTTAGAGATGTATGTCTGAGAGTAAGATTCAGTTCAGTTCAGTTCAGTCACTCAGTCGTGTCCGACTCTTTGCGACCCCATGAATCACAATATCGCAAATCTGAGTGCTTGGGTTGGCCCGTTTATCTTTCTTCCCCATTGAGATTCAGCACTTGTCTTGCAGGGAACTGGTGTCCAGCTCTGCTTTGTTTATGGCTTTCTAGATGATTCCTTCCACTAGAGATGTCTATTTCTAGTACAAGGTAACATTTTGCAGCTAGCTATATATTAAACCATTTTAAGGACTTTCTTGATTTTGCTTCATTGTAGAATGAAAACACCTCAATGTGTTGATTTGGCTATTTTAAACCTAAAACTTATTTCTCTATCTTTTTAAAGCATATATTTGTGGTTTGTTTTAAAAAACAAAGTGATATCCAACTGTTTTAATATTAAAAATCTTAATTTTGACAATATTGTAAATCTTAATTTAAAAATGTATAGTCTTAAGTTTTAACTTTCCCCCAATAATTCTCCCCTTCATAGGCATACTTATTTCCTGGTGTTTAAATATATTTAATAGATTTAATAGTTGTGTTTTGTTAGCATTTACTATTGTTTTTAATTCATAGATTAAAATTCTTTATTAATGCACTGCCCTGATGGCTGCAGATTTAGTGGTGTACCATATTTTCTCAATATTAATTAAATCATTTATCAATTTTCACAACAGATGACTGCCAGTTCAGGCTATCTGCAATCTAAGGAGTTTACTATAAGAGCATTTCTTTTTCTGTATACTGTTTCTTGCATCAGGTTTCACTTGTATAATATTTCTTTAAATAGACTTGATTAAATAAAATCATAGACTTGATTATTTGAAATATTTAATTAGATTACCTATTCATTAATGTCTCTAATTTTTCATAAACTCTTTCCTTCCTGCTTTCATTTTCTAACTATACTCTGAGGTGGTTCTTCTCTCACCATCTTTTATATCTCACCTTTTTCCTTGATGGGATCTATTATTTTTTGAATTCTATATCTTGATTTGATTCACTGGTTGATTAGTTGATGATAATTCCTTATTTCCTCTGTGCATACCTTTAAGTCCACACTAAGGAGGGTATTTTCATGAGTTCCTGTGTCTGATTGTATTTTATGTTTTTATTAAACCTTTATTCTACCTTAAAATTTAAGTTTTAGTTAGATATTGAAAATTATTTGTTCCCTCATAGCTTTAGTAGCTTTTAGTCAGTGTGGCTAGTGAAAAATCTGTCATTCTGAATCCTGTTCTGAAACATAGTGATGTGATGTGCTTACTGTGTGACATTTCAAGCTAGATATTTCTTGGATAGTTTATTCTGTTACTTCCTTGATAATTTCTTTCACTTTCCATTTTCCAATGTTTTCTAGAACTTTATTAACTCATACATTAGGCCTCCTATATCAATCTTCTAGGCCCTCATCTTTAGTTTTCTCTTTTCTCTTATTTATTTTTCTTTTTGCTATAATACATATGGAAGATTAAAATATCTGCACTTACAGTTTAAGCCATGATAATAAAATGAATATTCTTGTACTAATCTCCCAAAGTAAAAATAGAGCATTCCAAAAAACTCAGAAGCATTTGATATTTCACTTAAGAAATATATACACTTGAGGCTAAATAAATTTATATATCATTTTAGTTATAAGCTTTTTTTCTTTTTTTTGAGTAAATATTCTTTGGAAAATGTATTTTTTTCTGTTTTACCATGCTTAAATGGTTGACTACTTTCCTAATATTGAAACAAGACTATATTCATGATACAAATTCAACATGATATCTTTTATATATTGTCCTTTGGCTTAGTAATATTTTGTGTACAAACTACACAAAATATTACTAAGCTTCAATATTCATGGGTAAGATTCATTTGTAATTCTTTTTTTCTTCTACTATGTCTGTTTAAGTTTGAAAACAAGTCAAGGAGTGTTCTCTCTTGGCCAGTTCTCTGAGAGTGTTAATATAATGTTGTGTGGTAACTTTATAGTGTCAATTTAAGCTATAACTACATTTCCCAGAACTCCCTTCCCTTTCTGGTTCCATGTAAGAGAAGGCCATGGGAAAAATTTGTGTGGACTTTAAAAGAGAAGATTTGGTATCTACCATTATGCTCAAGGTCAGCATTAAGTAGCAAGCATCATTGCTGCCTGCATGTAGTTTTCTTGATTAACTTGCTCACTTTATTGGGCTCTCTGCTCTTTAACTGTCTGTACTTCATCCTCCTCCAGTTTCTCTGACTCCTGAGCCAGGTGCATGCAGCTAAGGGCACTAATATCTGCTATACAAGATTGAAACTGGTGAGAGGCAGAGATGGGTTCCATATTGTCCTTGTGTGTTCCTGTTTATCCACCTAGTTCTAGATGAGCCTCTTTCTCCTCCTTCATGTCCACCTATTATCTTTCCATTTGCCACCCATGTAGATGTACAGTGACTTCAATCCCATTGCAATTTGCAAAGGTAACAGCTTTCCATGGAACTTTTTTTTTTATACTTCAAAAGATGTTAATTCTTTTTAGAGAAGGTTTAGGTTCACAGCAAAATTGAGTAGAGGTTACAGAGATGTTCCATATATCCCTTACTGCCACTCATGTATATCCTCCCCCTTTTTCCATATATGTTGTCTTCATCTTCCACAATTGTGTAAGAACTGATTAGTCTGTTCCATGAGGTTACAGCCAGTGCAGTCACTCTAAGCACCATATTCAGAGGTGTGCTCATGCTCAGTTGTCATTTTGAAATTCGTGAATAATTTTATTTTTGAACAGGTGTTGTGTAAAGTCTGACAGGACAATGGAGCATGACCTAGGTGCTTAAAGCCTTGACTGACATGTGCATCTGCCTTCTTTGGAGAAGTTCTTGGCTGTCCACTTCTTGGCCCTGCCCAGTGATGGCTGCTGTCCTCTAGACCCCTCAGCCCCCTGGGCATGAATGTGGGAAGAGTCAAGGTCAAGCACAGGCACCCCAAGTGTTAGGTTACGGGGCTGGCCTCAGGAGCCTCTGACGATCTGCATACAAATGTAAACATACAAAATGTATTTGGGGAATGTCAGATGCTAAAACTCGCTCAGCCATTCTAACGCATGCACAAACTTCGAAGTACAAGAGAGTTAACACTCCTCGGGATAAAAAGGGGTCTTGACCAATAAGGATAATAGGACAGCTAGTAAGTAAACACTTATTCAGTTCCTAGGTGACTCCTCAACAAGTCCCCATTTGAACTGAGCCCAGGTGTTTTCTCAATGACCATCCTGGGGTTGGGTTTCCTTCTTTTTCTTTTTACTTTTCCCAGTGCCCTACTCAAATCCTTTGAAAATCATTTTCCAAAATAAACTATTTTGTAAACCCTTGTCTCACACTTTCCTTTTTGAACCAAACCATTTTAACAAAAATTGTATTAACGGAAATGCTAAGGCATAACCACACAAAACAGTGAAAAAATTCTTCAAATTTTCTAAAACCATTTCTTCACATGAATAGTTTTGAGAATGCATAATATATATTTATTTTTTAAAAATATGTACTTTCTACCTATTTTGTAAAATGTACTAAGTACATCCTTTAGATCAAGTTTATTAACTTTGCTATCCAAATTGTTTATATCAGTGTGTCAGTAGTATTCTATCAGTAGTATTCTATCCATCATTTTACAAATATGTGGGAGAAGTATGTATTTTAGTGGTCACAGTTGTGGTGGGGGAGCTGTTGTCATTTTGTTAGTGTAGAAGTTCAGTGGTGCTAAACATTCTTACAATGCCTAAGGAAGTGCCCAACAATAAACAGCTGTACCAAATGCTAACTGACTGAACTTAGAGTCTAGATCTGTTTTACCTACACAAAATATCTTCTCCGTGTGTTTGATGCACACTGAGTTGTCAAAGCATGCAATTATCATGAAGATTAAGGGAAGATAAAGGCAACACTGAGGAGGCAGAGTCAGAAGCTAACTGGATTATTGGCGAACCCACTCTAGGCTGAATCAACTGATTCAAAATCTGTTCTCATTTATACAGCTGGTTATTTGTGCTAGTACATTTCCTTACTGGATAAGCCCATTTAAGATGGGTTTCTAAACATATGTAGTAGCTACAAGAGACCTAAAACTTCAATAATTTTTTTTATTATGATTGTCTATATTATGGTGTTTTGTTTAGCATGAATGATAATCCCCTCATTATATAATCTATAAATAAAATGCAAAAAGCATAATACTTTTACATTTATTTTAAATAAGATTTTTGAATAAACTTTATAAACAAAGTGAAATTCTATTCTCTAGTTATATAATTATATACCTACTGATAATCACCATTTTTAAACACTGCATAGTTGAAATGAGTATTAAATTTTTCAATACAGCACTGAGATGATGACATTATCATGCTTAAGAGATTCTTTTATATTTTCTAATTCTAAAATGAATTTTGTGACTCTTATGTGGTTAGGTTGATGACTCTTTTAAAGTATTATATAATTCAGTTGATGGGCTTCCCAGGTAGCTCAGTGGTAAAGAATCTGCCTGCCAGTGCAGGAGATGCAGGAGACAAGGGTTTGATCCTTGGGTTGGGAAGATCCCTTAGAGAAGGAAATGACAACCCACTCCAGTATTCTTGCCTGGAAAATTCCATGAACAGAGGAGTCTGGCAGGCTATATTCCGTATGGTCACAAATAGTTGGATAAGACTGAGCAACTGAGCATGCATGTATAATTCAGTTGATAGCTTTCTATTTGCTATTTTTTAAATCTGTTGCAGAGTCATAAATGTTTTTTAAAAAAACCTGTATTTGTAATGTTTGGTAATGGATTGAGCTGGTTTTCATGCATTCTATACCATGAAAAGTTTAAGTAGCATCTGAATTTTCAAAATTACTATAATTGTGTATTTTCATAACTTAAAAGTATCCTTTATATATTTCATGATCCTATGTCTATTTCTTAAATTTATTTAATTTTCTCATTTTTCTTAATTATAATTGCAAATCTTTCTCTGTTGTGTCTTATTTATTTTAAAGACCCTCATCTTGCATATATTTTCTAGTACTGTTTTTTTATGTCTTTTTCTTTATCCCATGTCTGCAATTATTTTATTATTTATACAAAAATATAGTTTGTATTATATATACTGTTATGTTTAGCATCATTCATTATTAGTATATCTTTTTATGAATATGCAATAACTTGCTATTTGCTTATTTTGAGTTATTTATACTATTTCTAAATTTCCTCTCTTTTTACTATTATATATCACTGTGATAAATATCATTAGAAATTCTTGTGAATTTCTCTGATTACTTCCTGAAGGTAAATTCTTGTAAGAAAAATCACTAGGCTAAATACTTTCCCTCTTGCTCTCTTTCTTTCTTTTTATAACTTTTTATGAAACAAATAAATTGCCTCTTATGAAGTTTGTACAGTATCTACTGGTATACATTTATAAGTTTGCTTTTGAACCATATGGAAAAAAATAGATAATATTTTATCTTTTTCCAACAATCACTCATTAAAAATATAAATGTAAGTGGATGACCTTGTATTCTCTTTTTGCAGTTTATAAAATCAATTGAAAAACATCTCTAAGCTATTGAGTTTTAAAATTCTCTTAATGAGGAGGAAAAAATGGATATGAAAATAATAAATTTCTAAAGATTTTGGTGCTATGCACAGCAGGAATAATTTAAGTGATTTAGCACTGTTATAAACTTTGAACTCTTAACTTTTTTGTAATGTCATTCTTTAGCTTTGTTAGAGGAAGGGAAACTTAACTAGAGTTGTTCATGCTTTCACTGAGATATGAAAAGGAATATCAATAGGGAGAAGCGGAATGAGGCTTTCTCCATAAATTTAATAATCTCTCTCCTTCTGATTTTCAGCTTCTTTTTCTTATCAAATTCTCTGTACCCTCCAAGGACACTCTAACTAGTAGAAAAGCACATATCAACAAAGTTTAGAATAGCAAAACAACTCTTCTGACCTCCGGTTTTGTATATTAAAATAGTTGATTAGATGAAGGAATATGATTTTATGGTATAAGCTCACCAATTGTTTATATTTTTGTGGTCTAAAGAAATATAGGACGATATGAGCCATTGGCTTTGGAATTAGAAATAGCTGTATTCAGATGTGTGTCTGCTAATTAGTCTCAGGAATATGTAAAATAGTAGGATGAAAATTTATATAAATTTACTTCTAAACTTTTTTACTATTTATGTTAATATGTTTCACTGTTCAGCTGAGGTGTGTGTATTTGTGTAGGATTTAGTTGCTGAGTTATATCTGACTTTTGCCATGCCATGGTCTGTAGCCTGCCATGGAGTTTCCCAGGCAAGAATACTGGAGTTGGTTGCCATTTCCTACTCCAGAGGATTTTCCTGACCCAGGAATTGAACCCCAATCTCCTGCATCACAGGTGGATTCTTTACCAATGGAGCTACCTCGTAATACCACAGCCTTTTTTTTTTTTTTTCTGAAGGAGAAAACTTACTGAAGGGAGGCTTCAGGTTTCAGATTTACTCTCCATTAGCTATATAACCTTGAATAAGCTACTTAATTCTTTTTTGTTTTATGCATCACCCATCTTCTTTCCTATACTGGCCAGTTGAAGAAATTGCTTGAGTAAAGTGAGCTTTATTCCTGGAGCAGATTCTTTATCTCTTCCAGACCTTTTATTATCCCCTAGCTAACCATCTCATTATGCGTACTGCTAAGGTCAGAGAAAGGATGTCAAACAGCAAAAACCTCCTTTGTCTTTCAGTATCATTACCACACATGGAGTATATTCTTTATACTAAACTACCACATATTTAAATTTCTTTCTTTCGTCTGTCAATACTGGTGTAATAGCAGTATGAAAAATTTTTTAAATTGTATACCAGTCTGCCTAGAACATATGTCAAACTATTACTGCAAAGCACTGGGTGATCCATTCCCCAAGAGAAATCTGTATTGAATCAAAAACTCCCTGGAGCTATGAATATTTTGTTTTGTTTCAGTAGTTTTTCTTTGTCTTTTCTTTTTTCTTTCATAATCTTTACTTGGGAAAATTTTGCATTGAATTCACAATCAGGTTTATTCTATTCTTCCCAAGACAATAGTAGAAATGAAACAAAATGTATAGCCAGCATATTGTTGATACACAGTTACAGTAATGTTGGTGAATGTGTCATTTACATGCCTGACAGATGTTTGCCTTTGTGATTATTTAGAATTATATTTTACATTGCTTTTCTGTAATGTCTATTAACAGGAAGCTGAGAACTGAAAATTTAACTATGAATAAATTTTTCACAAGTAAAGTAGAAGAAACAAGTGATGTTGTTTTTATCTCTATTATTATAAATTATGTCTGATTCTGACAATAAATGATAGTTAGAAGTCGATCATCTGACTCTCCATTACCTTTTAAAGATGAGTCCTTTATAACCCTTCTTCACCAGCCACTACCCCCTATAAAATCTTTTCTCCTTCCTCGGTAAATTGTATTTTATGTACAAACGATATTATTTGTTTTCAAACTATTATTTATTACTTATGCTAAATATGTTTCCACTGTTCAATTGATATATTTTTATTACTGAAAAATTATTGTGTATTTGAGATGGAAAGTATCTTCTTTTTCCCATTAAAGTTAATGGAGATATATACAGACACATATACATATATACACATAAACATGTACATACATATATATAAATATATATACACAACATTTATAGACATATGTATATGTGTATACTACAGAAGGGAATGGCAACTTATTCCAGTATTCCAGTATTCTTACCTGGAGAATCCCATGGATATATGAGCCTGATGGGCAAAATCCATGGGGTTGTGGGGAGTTGAACACAACTGATTGACTAACACACACATTTGTGTGTACAGACAAAATTTTCAGGTACCAATAAAACTTGCTAACTAAAAAATGTATATAAATTTACTCCTAAGAAATTCAAAAGCCAATATAAATTTATTGTCTATAAATATAACTTCCTTATTGACTATCATAAATGAATCTTTAGATTATTTTTTATTTTATTTTATTTTTAAACTTTACATAATTGTATTAGTTTAAATATAGTTTAAAAATTTAACATCCTTATGCTCATAAATGTTAAAATTTTAGACAAAAGATTTTTTAAAATCCTAATTTCTAACAAGAAAGACTAGATTTTGTGATTACAGTCTTTTATTTCGCATATTTAAATTAGACACATTTACTATTAAATTTTGGTATTTCTAGAATTGGACTATAAAGAAAGCTTAGTGGAGAAGAATTGATGCTTTTGAATTGTGGTGTTGGAAAAGACTCTATGCTCATAAATTGGAGAAGGCAATGGCACCCCACTCCAGTACTCTTGCTTGGAAAATCCCATGGATGGAGGAGCCTGGTGGGCTGCAGTCCATGGGGTCGCACAGAGTCAGACACGACTGAGCAACTTCACTCTCACTTTTCACTTTCATGCATTGGAGAAGGAAATGGCAACCCACTCCAGTGTTCTTGCCTGGAGAATCCCAGGGATGGGAGAGCCTGGTGGGCTGCCGTCTACAGGGTCGCACAGAGTCAGACACGACTGAAGTGACTTAGCAGCAACATGCTCATAAATTGTAGAATTCAAAAATATCCATTATATGTGGCTTTGTCCTTGTAAACATGGATAAATCATAATTTGGATGGAGACCATCTATATTTCTTTATCCATTCATCTAATATCTGCTTATCTGTCCATCTATCCGTACCGATCCATCCATCCCTATCTCCCTATATATTTATCTATCATCTCTCTGTATTAGATGTATTCATTTCTTTAAGAATAATATATACTTGAATTTTATATGAATATAATAAAGTACATTTGAACTTGCTTGAACAAGAGCTCCATTGATCATCCTGGGTTGTGTTATTATTGCATGGGTCACTAAATTGAGACAACTTGATCTTTCTAATAAAAATAGGCAGATTGACTGCATCAACATTTCAAATGGAGGCTACAATTGTTAAAATATGAGCCCTTGAAAAATACCAATTTACCAGAATCAGAGAAGGATGAAAAAATATTTAGCAATTTTATTAACATACAAAGAGATCATCAGTTCAGTCAGTTCTGTTGTTCAGTCATGTCCAACTCTTTGTGACACCATGGACTGCAGCACACCAGCCTTCCCTGATTTTTTTAACCATGGGAAGTATCCACTGAGATTAATTCCAAAATTAAAATGGAGTTACCAATTTAACAGCTTTGGCATAAAGAGAACTCGATTCTTGTACTGATAGTAATAATAATAGTGATAAATTAATTCTTAATATTAATTACTATTACTATAGCTAACATTTTCTAAACAAGTAAAATTGGCCAGACATTGTCTTAAGTATTTTGCCTTAATAATTTTATTTTATTTTGCATTCCAATGTAAAAAAATAGTATTATTACCTATTATTTTACAGATGAGGAAATAAACTTAAAGAAATTTTAAAAAAATCTACCAACAGTTTCTCAGCTCATAAACTGAGGATCTTGGATTTAAAAGCAGCTTATTTGACTATGCTGCTGCTGCTGCTAAGTCGCTTTAGTCGTGTCCGACTCTGTGCGACCCCATGGATGGCAGCCCACCAGGCTCCCCTGTCCCTGGGATTCTCCAGGCAAGAACACTGGGAGTGGGTTGCCATTTCTTTCTCCAATGCATGAAAGTGAAAAGTGAAAGTGAAATCGCTCAGTCGTGTCTGACTCTGTGCAACCCCATGGACTGCAGCCCACCAGGCTCCTCCGTCCATGGGATTTTCCAGGCAAGAGTACTGGAGTGGGGTGCCATTGCCTTCTCCGTATTTGATAGAAGCCAGCTTATTGAACACATGCACTATCATTCTGAAGATAATCGCCTTCTTAGGATCTCCATTTCTTTATCTGGAAAATGAGAAATATCAGATATTTTACTTTTTATTCTCTCTGATAGCACAATGTGTAGCCTAAATATTTGTATCCACGATACCCTTTGCTTTTCCTTGATTAATATTTGTGGATTTAGAAAATCACTTTATAAATGTGTAAAGAATATGACATGTATAAAGTAATCTTTTTATCTTTTATTCCCATTTCTCTAATTTATTGTTTTGTTGTAATATTTTCTTAAGTTCAGTTATTTATTTTGAGGCTTTTTATTGGTGATAAGTCTTGTAGCCTATTATTTATTATGTTATTAACTACTGTGAAGTCATATTCATATTTTTAAAGGGAGCATTCCATTATCGATCATTATTCACCAATTTCCTAATCACTTTTGGCATTTACATCAAATTATCATCCTTGTGTCAAAGGAAGATATGTTTAATAGAATCTCCTTTCCTGTAGTTCAGATTTATGGACAAGGGTAGGGGAGAAGAGGAAGAGGGTGAGACAAATGGAGAGTAGCATAAATGCATATACACCAGCATATGTAAACTGACAGCCAATGGGAATTTGCTGTAGGACTCAAGGAGCTCAAACTGGGGCTCTGTACTAACCTAGAGGGGTGGGAATGGCCAGGAGGTGGGAGGGAGATTCAAGAGGGATAGGACATATGTATACCTATGGTTAATTTATGATGATGTGTGAAAGAAATTGAACCAATATTGTAAACTTATCATCAATCAATTAAAAATAAATAAATGTTTTTAAAAAAGAAAAAAAAATACTTAAGTGATAACTGAAAGATCTAAGATGTTTTAAGAGAAGCTCATTTAATTCAGCTGAAATTATGGGAAAAAAGCATCAAAATTTCACATAATTCTTGATATTCTCAGGTTAGTCTTGGCATTATAACTCTGATATTGTAGGAAAAAGTAGATATCTTACTGATAGCATAAAGTCATTAATTATGTTTAATTTGAAAAAAAGCAAGTTAGTCATTATATAACAGTTTTTAAATAGATGTTTTTGTTTTTTAATTTCTCCTTTCCTCTTGGCTGATTTAATGGCCCCTATCACTGTGTGACATAAAATTAATCACTAGCTAAAGGATTAAAATCTGGGAGATTTGTTTTAGAAGATACATTGAAATATTCTACATGCTGGTTTAAGTCTTGACCCTCCAGAATAACATTTCAGGGCATTGATTAACATGTGTATAGTATGGTTAACTACACCTAACTGTACCCAACATATGGAACCTGTCTAATTCCTTGTGCAGTACATGGTAAATCTCTTTTTTGCTATTTATGCAGTAGCAAGTAGTAAACTTTATTTCTGAGGAACATATAAAGTGAACAGAAGTTTTTATCTCCTAACAGCTAAATAGTTAAATTGAGCCAGACCAAAATGTGGAAGAGCTTTAATCAATATAGCACATTACAAGACTGGGATTTACTTTCCCTGATCACAGTTAAAGAATGCCAGTTTTATGGGAAATAAAAACAATTTCAGTACACTTCTGTGTCTTTGGGTTCCTTTTTCAGTATTATTTTAAACAACTATGGTAGAAAATACATTTGAGAAAATGTGTCTTAGGTTTATTATTTCCTCTTTATTACTGATTGTGGATACATTACTTAAACTATTGCACATTCAATGGCTATAGTGTTTATTAGTACATTTTATTTTTATCATGATATATTCTTATTTAAAAATCACCAAAGTTTAAATATAAATTCATAGGTGAATTAATGTTATCCTGACATACCATTATCTTTTCTAAACACACTTGCCATAACTTGTCATTGTATTTAAATATGTTCAAAACATCATTAATTATAATTTATAAATAATATTTTATTAATTTTATTGGTTAAAATATGATTGAATGCAGGTTGCACATGACCAAATCAGTTACAATGAGAGTAATAACTTTACTTAGGATATATTTTTTAATGGAATTGGTTAATTCATTTTGATCATAATTATTTCATTATAAAGTTAACTCTATTTGCCAAAATAATTAAAAGTATCCAGTATGTAACAAAAATGATCAAATGAAAAATACCTCTTTAGTTTGTAATACATCATATATTTTATATTTGTTCTATGCCTACTATCAAAAAGCTTTTAAGATGACATAATTTTAAAACATATATATAAAGATAATTTTGACTCAATTTTTTAAAGTAGAAAAAAATATAACAGATACTTTAGACATATTGTTTAAACCTTTAATATACTGGGATAATTTGAGAACAGATGGGATAAAGTATTCAAATTTCTCCCTGTAGGTTAAGTTATAATAAATATATGTGATGAAATTCATACAGAATTCCCAAGCCTCTTTTTCAAGAAATAAAATTTTCATATATTCATTTCTCACTGCCCATTGTTACTCCTTGTTTTCTCTCACTGGGAGTTCATGATCAAAAGAACAGCACTGAAGAGGCTTAATGACTCTTCACTTAAGGTCACTCAATACAGTGATGAGTACCTGAAGTATATATGTTAATTCATAACCAGGCATCAACAGAAAGACGGAAAGTGTTCGTATATGTATTCAGTGTGAAAGGAGTGCCTTCTATAGTGGCCTATGCATGTGCAGGACCTGGCAAGAGAGGGACAGATGGTTAGAGCATAGCTAGAAGAATTACAAACATTTGCACATCAATGACACCAATGCTGAACAACTTACAGTCACCAATTTTTAAAAAATGGAAAAGAAAAAAATCCCTTAGGCTACTTCAAGAACTTAGGAAGTTTCTGGAAAAGTTACTCTATGAGAAACTCATTTTTGCTGGGAAGTGGAAGAGATGTCTATCAAGAGTATAAGGCAACTCGCATACTGGGAGAAAACATGCAAAACACACATCTGCCAAAGGTCTGTTATCAGAAATATACAAAGAAGTCTTAAAATTCAACAAAAGAAAATGAAAAACCTAATTTTTAAACTGGGAAATGGACCTAAACAGACACCTTACTAAAGAAGATAAACATATGGCAGGTAAGCATATGAAAAGACAGTCCAAAGCATATGCCATCAGGGAAATGCAACTTAAAATGAGATATCATGGCAAAACCAATACAATATTGTAAAGTTAAATAATAAAATAAAATTTAAACAAAATGAGATATCACTACACACCTATAAGAATGGCCAAAACATAGAATACTGACAACACCAAATGTTGGTGAGGACGTAGAGCCACAGAAACTCTCATTCATTGCTACAGGAATCAAAATTGTAGAGCCACTTTGGAAGAGAGTTTGGAAGTTTCTTACAAAATAAACATACACCTACCAAATGATCCAACAGCTGTGTGTCCTGACATTTACCAAGGAGTTGAATAAGTTGAAAACTCACGTTCACACAAAATCCTGTACACAGATGTGTACAGAAGCATTATGCATAATTTCAAATTCAAATCCAAACTTTGAAGCAACCAGGATGTCCTTCAGTAGATGAATGGACAAAATATTTCATTGTCTACTTGTCCCACAGTGCCATAAATTCATGAAAACGCATTGAGGAATCTTAAATGCATATTACTAAGTAAAAGAAGTCAATCTGAACAGGTGCACAGTATGTGAATCCAATTATACAATTCTGGAAAAGCCAAAACTATGGAGATGGTGTAAGTATTGGTGATTTCCAAGGATGTAAGGGAAGAAAGGATGAATAAGGAGAGTACGGGTGTACTAAGTTGCTTCAGTCGTATCTGGCTCTTTGCGACCCTATGGGCCTTAGCCTGCCCCACTGCTTACCCTGCCCCATGGGATTCTCCAGGCGAAAATTTACCACTTGTGCCACCTGAGAAACTCAAATAAGAAAAGAATAGGGAATTTTTGAGTCAATGAAACTAATCTGTATGATAATATAATGAGGATCCCTGTCATTATAAATTTGTCAAAACCTATAAAATGTCCAAGAGTATATGCTAATGTAAACTGTGAGTTTTGGGTGATAATGATGTATCAATGTAGGTTCATTGATTGAAACAAAAACTTCACTCTGGTGGGGGATGTTGATAGTGAGAGAAGTTCTGCATGTGTGGAATAGGGGTATAAAGGAACTTTCTGTATTTTCTACTCAATTTTGCAGTGAATCTAAAACTATTCTAAAAAATAAAGTCTATGGAAAAAGAGAGAGGAAGACAGGGAGAAGGAGGCAGAGAGGAGGGTGAGAGAGAGAGAGCAACCAACGATTGAAGTGCAGGAGAAAAAATAAAAGTCTAAATAGACCAAGGGAACCAGAAATGAAAAATTTTGTCATAGCTTTTGTAAGTCCCATTGGTTAGCCATACATTTCTATTGAACTGGAAAATATGAATTATTCAAAACCTGTCATGAAACCCTTTACACCTTTTTCATACTGTTTAGCTTATGATCCACATAAGAAATACATTTTCTGTTGGGATCCACTGTACATATACACTCATTATACATATACCAAACAGTTGAAAGAAAACATTCACTCAAAAATTCTACATCTTCCCTGGTGGCTCAGTGGTAAAGAATCTGCATGCTAATGCAGGAGACATAGAAGACATGGGTTCAGTCCCTGGGTTTGAAAGATCCCCCGGAGAAGGAAATGGCAACCCTCTCCAGTATTCTTGCCTGGGAAATCCCATGGACAGAGGAGCCTGGTGGGCTATAGTACACGGGGTTGCAGAAGAGTTGGACATGACTTACCAACTAAACAACAAAACAACTCTACACTTAATACATGCACTGTACTATTTTATTTCCTCTTTTATTAAAATATGCTGGACAAGATTCAGTTAAATGACTTTTCCCCACAACTCCAATTTACAAAATATCATCTGGAAGAGATCCTGTTAAGGTTAGTCACACAAATAATTGCTGTTCTTTGGTATACTGCAGATCCCAAAATGGATAGATTAAACTAATTAAAAATCTTCTGACAGGCTGGATATTTAAGGCTTGACTTCAGCTAAAGGACACCTTATGGTTGAACTCACACATGAAGAACAGGATGTAGCAAATATTCCATCTTTTGTCTTTGTCTAGAGGCATAACCTTAATGACTGACAGTTACTGAATACTAACTTCCAAGTGCTTGCTTCCTGGGAATTGATTAGGTTAGACAGAAAAGTTCATGAGGATCCATGCAGCCAAAGAAAGTCACACATCATCCTCTGGGTTATCAGAACGGAATCCTACCCTACACAAAGAAAAAGAGGAAAATAATTGCTGTTGGACTAAGGATATCTGGATCACTGACTGTCACTGACATTTTATCCCTTTTTGTGGACTACTGCAGAGATTTGACTTGGTGAAAAGAAGCAGAGGAAAATTTTTCTACAAGTGTACTCAATACTTTAGTCCTTCCCATGATCACAAAGGAGAATATCTGGCTTCTTTATCATTTCATTTCTCTACCACTAGGAACTCCTGTTAGCTTGCCCCACCATACAAAGGACTGGTCTGGGGGGGCTGGGGAGTTGCATCTTTACTTGATTAGCTCCAGGGCATATCTAGATCAGAGTAATAGCTGGACTAGTGAGATAAAATCATAACCCATTTACCATAGTCAGACAGAGAAAGGGGTAAGGCGCTAGAGAAATGAGTCTGAACAAGGTGGGTTGGGATAATGCTCTAATGAGTTTTTTTTGAGAGGAAAAGAGAATTTTAGGAGAGTATCCTGCTTATAAGTGCTAAGTTTCTTTAGTCGTGTCCGACTCTTTGCGACCCTGTGGACTGTGATCCCCCAGGCTCCTCGGTCCATGGGATTCTCCAGGCAGGAATATTGGAGTGTGTTGTGATGCCCTCCTCCGAAGGATCTTCCCAACCCAGGGATTGAACCTGCATCTCTTGTACCTCCTGCATTGGGAGGTGGGCTCTTTACCAATGACACCACCTGGGAAGTCCATCCTGCTTATGAGGGTAAGAAAAAAAGAAAGGAATTTTATAGTGTGTTGCTCTACAGTTTAAAAAATGACTCCATTGGTGCTTTTTCTGGAAATGCATTAAAGAGTTTAGTTGCTCTCAGTCATATTTTAGTTGAAATTCTTTGTGTTGTTGCAGTGTTATTTTTGTTGTAACAGTAGTACTCCTAATATTATTATCATAAATAATACTAAAATCATCATGATTATTTCAAGAATGCTATGTGCCAGGAGTTATCTACAAACTGATAGGAGTTAAATAAAAACTGAAAATTAATAGTGCTAATGTCTCACATAGTTATTTTTTACAACATTCAGTTCAGTTCAGTTCAGTCACTCAGTCGTGTCAGACTCTTTGTGACCCCATGAATTGCAGCAAGCCAGGCCACCCTGTCCATCACCAACTCCCAGAGTCTACTCAAACTCATGTCCATCGAGTTGGTGATGCCATCCAGCCATCTCATCCTCTGTTGTTCCCTTCTCCTCCTGCCCCCAGTCCCTCCCAGCATCAGGATCTTTTCCAGTGAGTCAACTCTTCACATCAGATGGCCAAAGGATTGGAGTTTCAGCTTTAGCATCAGTCCTTCCAATGAACACCCAGGACTGATCTCCTTTAGGATGGACGACTGGTTGGACTTCCTTGCAGCCCAAGGGTCTCTCAAGAGTCTTCTCCAACACCACAGTTCAAAAGCATCAATTCTTCAGCACTCAGCTTTCTTCACAGTCCAACTCTCACATTCATACATGACCACTGAAAAAACCATAGCCTTGACTAGATGGACCTTATGTAACACCTAAGATTGCTCTTTAATCCAACTCTGAATCGCAACTCACATTTTGAAGTTGCTGGCAAAGGAAGGATTTAGAATACTAGTAAATCTAAATAGAGTGTAGGTATAAAATCAAGGAAGCTAAATTTAGTTCTTGAAAATACATTTTTAAAATATGAGTCATTTCATTTTTCTCTTCTTAGGAATACAATTCAAAGTTTAAAGTTAGTATACAGTGGTATTCAGCAACTCTTGGAAAAGACTAAGACTCTAATCTTAAAGCAGAAAAGCAGACAGCCATGTGAATCTAGATATATTTCAGCTTTACAAAGTTTTCTTTTTAATGTCTCAGTAGTTGTTGGCATTATTAGATACATTTTACCATCTACCAGCTACAGTAAATAGTAGACAAGATAGAAAATATGAATGGAGATCACTATTGTTCATGGATTATATTTGACATGATATACTATGGTCCTTCAAATACTCAGTTATATGTATCTCTGCTGAGAAATGGAAATCTTTATTCTGTCTTTTTCATCTGATTTATTACACTATTGAATACAGAAACTGCACTCAATCCAGTATGATTCCTCATCTGTCTTTCAATTTAAAAATAACAACCAAACAAAAATCAATGACCGTTACTTAAAAAAAATGAACCAGATATAGCCTCCTGTCTCATAAAAGAAAAAAAAATAGAAAGCCTTTTCTTTAAACAAATATTAGCCTAGCCAGGGACAATCATGTTCCAGGGTATTAGTATGATAAATATTAATGTCTAGTTTAATATTAATACTTTGTTTTTTTAGTTGTGACACCTCAATATCAGCAAAAATGTCATGTAATACAATCATAAATCTATATATTGAAGTAAGATTACATCAATTGTTTGTTGGGCTTGAGGGAAGGATTTTGATTCCTCTTCTGAGGCATTCTATGGCAGTGTTTCTCAAAATCTGTTCTGAGGACTACAAGCATCAGTCATTTGTTAAAGGAAATTTCTCAATACTGCCCCCAATCCTATTGACAAAAATCTTCAAGAGTTATAACTCAGAACCTACATTTTTAAAAAGTACATCTTGAATGAGAAACAGTGACCTATGTTTCAGAATAAATTCATAGTCTACAGAAAGTAGAAGTAAAAATAAATAAATTCTACAGATAAATACTTTCACAGAAAGTTGAAAGCAACTGGAATTAACTACCAAGAATGTTGCAATTAATAATAACTGATAATTTGCAATTAATCTTAATTAGAATTGAAATTATAAGTTTAATTCAATTTGAGATAATTATATCATTTTAAGAAATGTAACTATTTTCATATCAGTTTATAAATATGCACTAAAAGTTTAATTGTGTAATGATAATTGAGAATCTAATTAGTAAAAATTAAGAATTATATAAAATGTAATATTAAATTTTAATATTTAATAATATTTAACATTATCATGACATTATATATTCCAAAATAGTTTAGTGTTTCATGTACTCTACCTAAGAACACTTGTGCCAAAGAATTTATTTTAAAGAAAATAGCAGAGTTTATAAGATATTATGGGTAGAAGGCGGCTTAAGGATCCACTACTCCAAAACTTCCACTATTATGATGAGAAAAGAGAAGCTGGGGGGAGGGCAGAGCTAAGAAAGTATATGTCACCCCAGGAAATTTTTTGTGTACACTACTGGAATGTTAGGTCCATGAATCAAGGAAAATTGGAAGTGGTCAAACAGGAGATGGCAAGAGTGAACTTCAACATCTTAGAAATCAATGAACTAAAATGGACTGAAATGGGTGAATTTAACTCAGATGGCCCTATATCTACTACTGTGGGCAAGAATCCCTTAGAAGAAATGGAGTGGCCATCATAGTCAACAAAAGAGTCCAAAATGCAGTACTTGGATGCAATCTCAAAAACGACAGAATGATCTCTGTTCCTTTCCAAGGCAAACCATTCAATATCACAGTAATCCAAGTCTATGCCCCAACCAGTAATGCTGTAGAAGCTGAAGTTGAATGGTTCTATAAAGACCTACAAGACCTTCTAGAACTAACACCCAAAAAAGATGTCCTTTTCCTTATAGGGGACTTGAATGCAAAAGAAGGAAGTCAAGAGATAACTGAAATAACAGGTAAATTTGGCCTTTGAGTACAAAATAAAGCAGGGCAAAGGTTAACAGGAGTTTTGCCAAGAGTATACACTGGTCATATCAAGCACCCTCTTCCAACAACACAAGAGTAGACTCTACACATGGACATCACCAGATGTTCAACACTGAAATCAGATTGATAAATTCTTTGCAGCCAAAGATGAAGAAGCTCTATAAGGTCAGCAAAAATAGGACCGGGAACTGACTGTGGCTCAGATCATGAACTTCTTATTCCCAAATTCATACTTAAACTGAAGAAAGTTGGGAAAAACACTAGACCATTCAGGTATGACCTAAATCAAATCCCTTACAATTGTACAGTGAAAGTGAGAAATAGATTCAAGGGATTAGATCTGATAGAGTGCCTGAAGAAATACAGACAGAGGTTCGTAACATTGTACCGGAGGCAGGGATCAAGATCATCCCAGGAAAAATAAATGAAAAAAGGCAAAATGGTTATCTGAGGAGGCCTTACAAATAGCTGAGAAATGAAAAGAAGCTAAAGGCAAGGGATAAAAGGAAAGATTTACCCAATTGTATGCCGAGTTCCAAAGAATAACAAGGAGAGATAAGAAAGCCTTCCTCAGTGATCAATGAAAACAAATAGAGAAAAATAATAGAATGGGAAAGACTAGAGATCTCTTTAAGAAAATTAGAGATACCAAGGGAACATTTCATGCAAAAATGAGCACCATAAAGAACAGAAATGGCATGGACCTAACCGAGCAGAAGATATTAAGAAGAGGTGGCAAGAATACACAGAAGAACTGTATAAAAAAGATCATCATGATCCAGAAAACCACATTGCTGTGATCACTCACCTAGAGCCAGACATCTTGGAATGCAAAGTCAAGTGGACCTTGGGAAGCATCACTATGAACAAAGCTAATGGAGGTGATGGAATTCCAGTTGAAGTATTTCAAATCATAAAAGATAATGATGTGAAAGTGTTGCACTCAATATGCCAGCAAATCTGGCTCAGCAGTGGCCACAGGACTGGAAAAGGTCAGTTTTCATTCAAACCCCAAAGAAAGGAAATGCCAAAGAGTGTTCAAAATACTGCACAATTGCACTCATCTCACACACTAGCAAAATAATGCTCAAAATTCTACAAGTCAGACTTCAACAGTTACATGAACCATGAGCTTCCAGATGTTCAAGCAGGATGTAGGAAAGGCAGTGGAACCAGTGATCAAATTGCCAACATCTGCTGGATCATCGAAAAAGCAAGAGAGTTCCAGAAAAACATCTACTTTTGCTTTACTGACTATGCCAAAGCCTTTGACTATGTGGATCACAGCAAAATGTGGAAAATTCTTCAAGAGATGGGAATACCAGACCACCTGACCTGTCTCCTGAGAAATCTGTATGCAGGTCAAGAAGCAACAGTTAGAACTGGACATGGAACAACAGACTGGTTCCAAATCGGGACAGGAGTATGTCAAGGCTGTATACTGTCACCCCGCTTATTTAACCTATATGCAGAGTACATCATGTGAAATTCCCTGCTGGATGAAGCACAAGCTGGAATCAAGATTGCCAGCAGAAATATCAATAAGCTCAGATACACAGATGATACCACCCTTATGGCAGAAAGTGAAGAAGAACCAAAGAGCTTCTTGATGAAAGTGAAAGAGGAGAGTGAAAAAGCTGGCTTAAAGGTCAACATTCAGAAAACTAAGATCATGGCATCCAGTCCCATCACTTCATGGCAAATAGATGGGGAAACGATGGAAAAAGTGAGAGACTTATTTTTTGGAGGGCTCCAAAATCACTGCAGATGGTGACTACAGCCATGAAATTAAAAGATGCTTGCTCCTTGGAAGAAAAGTTATGACCAACCTAGACAGCATATTAAAAAGCAGAGATTACTTTGCCAACTACGGCCCTTGTAGCCAAAGCTATGGTTTTTCCAGTAGTCATGTATAGATGTGAGAGTTAGTCTGTAAAGAAAGCTGAGTGCCAATGAATTGATGCTTTTGAACTGTGGTGTTGGATAAGACTCTTGTGAGTCCCTTTGACTGTAAGGAGATCCAACCAGTCCATCCTAAAGGAAATCAGTCTTGAATATTCATTGGAAGGACTGATGTTAAAGCTGAAACGCCAATACTTTGGACACCTGATCTGAAGAACTGATTCATTGGAAAAGACCCTGATGCTGGGAAGGATTGAAGGGGGGAGGATAAGGGGACAACAGAGGATGAGATGGTTGGATGGCATCACCGACTCAATGGACATGAGTTTGAGTAAACTCCAGGAGTTGGTGAAGGACAGGGAAGCCTGGCGTGCTGCAGTCCCTGGGGTTGCAAAGAGTTGGACACGACTGAGCGTCTAAACTAACTGACTGACATATCATTCTGATTTGCTATACATGTGCCTTTCAAAACAGTGGTTAAGAACATATACTTTGAAGTCAGAAAGATTTAAACTTGAACACTAACCTATTTTTGTAAAGCTAGAAAATTTCTTAAGTCTCTGTGTCTCGATTTTTCAGTGTATTGAGGATAGCTACTACTACTAATAATACTAAGTCGCTTCAGTCGTGTCTGACTCTATGCGACCCCATAGACGGCAGCCCACCAGGCTTCTCCGTCCATGGGATTCTCCAGACAAGAACACTGGAGTGGGTTGCCATTTCCTTCTCCAATGCATGAAAGTGAAAAGTGAAAGTGCAGTCGCTCAGTCATGTCCGACCCTCAGCGACCCCATGGACTGCAGCCTACCAGGCTCCTCTATCCATGGGATTTTTCTAGACAGGAGTACCGGAGTGGGGTGCCATTGCCTTCTCCATAATGGTTATACCTATATATAAATAATGACTTGTTTATAACCACTTTATTTTGCATTTTGAGGGATTTCCAGGTGGCTCAGTGGTAAAGCATCTGCCTGTCAATACAGGAGATGTGCAGTTGGATCCTGGGTGGGGAAGAGCCCCTGGAGGAGGAAATGGAAAACCACTCCAATATTCTTAATGGAATAATCCCATGGACAGAGAGCCTGGCAAGTTACATTCTGTGGGGTTGCAAAGAGTTGGACAGGACTGAGCACACAAGCATATTTTTAATTTAATATATTTTCAATAGGGTAATGCATTCAAATTGTTTTTTTTTTTTAATCAAACCTATGAAAAGCTATACAGTAAAAATGCTCTCACTTTGCCTCTACAGGTCTTCTTCCATTTACCTATAGATAGCCACATTTGTGTATGTGTGTGCCTGCTTCTAGATTTTCTTCATGTAAATACCAACAAGTGCAAATTAACATATATTCCCTTTTCTCTTCATGCTTTAATGATGGCCACAGACTGTCTTACACATATTTTTTTAACATCATTATATCTTAGATGTCACACCATGTCAAAGTACAGAGAATGTCTTCAGTTTTTTTTTTTTTTTTTGCAGCAGAATCATAATAGTAGTCAACAATTTTATGGCAATTAGCATGCACAAGGGACTATGTTAAATGTTTTAGCTGTTATATGATGGCATATACTTCAAAAGCACACTAGGAAACATATATTTATTTCATCCCCATTTATGGATGAAGAAGCCAAGATTTATGAATCTTGCTCTAATCTCACAATATTGAGGTCTAAAGTAAGGATTTGAACCTGATACTCCTGCAACAATTTGTGCTCTTAAATTCTATATTGTAATGCCTTTCAACGTATGATTTACCAATAGATTAATGTAATTTATTTATCCAGTACTCTACTAATGCAAAATTATGTTGCTTCCAAACTTTTTTTTTTTTAACAACCAATTCTGCAGTAAATAATCTTGGACAGAAAAAATATTTGCAAGGATATCTATAGGATAAATTCCTAGCAGTCAGATTACTGAAAATGTAAACTGCCTTTGTAAAATGTAAATACATTTGTAACTTTGATAGATGCTGCCAAATTACCCTCTTTAGTGATTTTTAATGTGTAGTTTCATCAGTAATGTAGGAGAGTCTTTATTTCCCCAAAGCCCTGCTAACAGAGTATGTTGCCAAACATTAAGATTGTATCCCCAAATAGGAAAAAAAAATGCTAACTCACTGTAGTGCTAATATTCATTTTTCTTACTAAGAATTAGGTTGAGCATCTTTTCACTTTTTCAAGACCAATTTGTATTTCCTGTATTTTCTGTTCATAACCTTTGTCTATTTTAGAAATTGGACTGTTGGTCTTTTTCTAAAAAAGAATAAATGTCCAGGAATTCTTTCTATGTATTCAGGAGATTGACTCTTTGGATGCAATGTGAGTTGACATTTTTTTTTTCAGGTTTTCACTTCTATAAAGGGATTTTATTTTTTGGAACAGTTTTAGATTTACAGAAAAATTAAAAGGATAGTACAGCTAGTTCTTGAATAGCTTGTACCCAGATTTCCATTTTCATATCTCACATTAGTGTTAGTGTTAGTCGCTCAGTTGTGCCTGATTCTTTGCGACCCCATGGACTGCAGTCTACCAGGCTCCTCTGTCCATGAGATCCTCCAGGCAAGGACACTGGAGTGGGTTGCCATTTCCTTCTCCAGGGGATCCTACTGCTGCTAAGTCACTTCAATATCTCACATTACTATGGCACATTTATTAAAATTAATGAACTAATATTGATACATTATTATTACTTAAAGGTGATGCTTTCTTCAGATTTCCTTTGTTCTACCTTAGAGCTAATGTACCATTTTCATCATATCATGTCAAGAGTACATGCTCCTGCATCATTTATCAGTGTTGATGTTTATCACCTATCAACAGTAGAGTTTGTGGGTTTCTCTATTGTAAAATCACCCTCCATCCCACTTTCTTTCCCTTCTGTGGCCTTTGGGGGAAAGCCACTATGCTCAGCCAAAACATAAGCATGGAGAATTATGCTCCTCCTTCTCAATGGGGTCATTTCTACACTAATAACTTGGAATTGTTCACATGAGATGCATTTATTATTCTCCCTTGAAATATTCATTCACTCTTTTATATCAGTATGGAATCTTTTTTTTTTTTTGTACTTTGGGTGAAAATTCAATACTACTTTTTGTATTTCATTGTTCAGAAAAACGTTGCCATTTGGGAGCTCTTTCAGTTGGTTCCTGTGACTTTTTGACATAGCCCCATTAATGCTTGGTTTGAATCCTCCTCACTTTTTAGCACTGCAACACACTCTACCCTCATCTTGTATATTTAAAGCTTCAGTCCTAGAATCAGCCATTTCTTCAGAGTCTTGATTCCTGTTATTGTGGAATGATATTAGAAACCAAAACCTGGGCAGTATGTGTGTTTCTTGCTTGGGTACTGTTATTGCCTTCAGGCCTTCTCAGCTGACAAAGGAGAAAATACATGTGTATGTATTACCTCCTGTATGATATGTAATTTTTATAAATTGCCATGTGTATCCGTATTGATTAAACATGAGTTCATATGGATGTCTTCAACTCTAATCCATCACTAAAAGGATGTTCTATCCCCTCCTTTTAGTGAGTGAAAGTTGCTCATTCATGTCTGACTTTTTACGACCCCATGGACTATACAGTCCATGGATTTCTCCAGGCAAAAATACTGGAGTGTGTAGCCTTTCCTTTCTCCAGGGGATCTTCCCAACCCATGGATTGAACCCAGGGATCCCACATTGCAGGCGGATTCTTTACCATCTGAGCCACCAGGGAAGCCCCAGAATACTGGGGTGGGTAGACTATACCTTCTCCAGCAAATCTTCCTGACCTAGGAATCCAACCAGAGTCTCCTCATTGCAGGCATATTCTTTTACAACTGAGCTATCAGGGAAGCTATCAAGAAAGCCCCTCCCTTGATTAGCTATAAATTCTCACCCAAAGGTGAAAAACCTGGTTTCCAATCTGCTATCCACTCAATTATTCAATTGAAATATATGTTTAAAAGTATCAAAATTAACTAGGACCTGTATGAAAACTAAAGTGCAGGGCTTAGGTGTAGTCTTTATGCCTTTAGTTTTACAGACTTATATTATTTTCAGAGACCAGCATATTTTCTCCTCAACTCCTTTAGTGAGGTTGTTTCATGTATTTATAGAAAATACAGTTAGGTTCTTTCTGCCTTCCTTTCTGGGATCCCCAAATTCCTAAATGATTTTTTTTTTTTGTATATTCAGTAAGTTTTACCTTTGTACATTAAACTGTGATGAGTTTTGACAAGTGCGTAACAAAATTACATTATACCAAATATTCAGTTCACTTCAGGTCAGTTAAGTCACTCAGTCTTGTCCAATTCTTTGCAACTCCATGGACTTCGGCACGCCAGGCTTACCTGTCCGTCACCAACTTCCAGACCTTGCTCTAACGCATATCCATCGAGTTGGTGATGCCATCCAACCATGTCATCCTCTGTTGTCCCCTTATCTGTTGGTTGGCTCACAGACTGGGGCTGGAAACTAGAAAGACCAAACCATGATTAGGAGCTTGGAATTTTCAGCTCTCATCCTCCAGAAAAGGCAGAAGGGCTAGAAATTGAGTTAATAATGGATTAAGCCCACATGTTCTAAAGGAGATCAGCCCTGAGTGTTCTTTGGAAGGAATGATGCTAAAGCTGAAACTCCAGTACTTTGGCTACCTCATGCGAAGAGCTGACTCATTGGAAAAGACTCTGATGCTGGAAGGGATTGCGGGCAGGAGGAAAAGGGGATGACAGAGGATGAGATGTCTGAATGGCATCACCGACTCGATGGACGTGAGTTTGACTGAACTCCGGGAGATGGTGATGGACATGGTGGCCTGGCGTGCTGTGATTCATAGGGTCCCAAAGAGTCGAACACGACTGAGTGACCAAATTGAACTGAACTGAAGCCCACATGAGGGCTTAAAAATCCCAATTGTATATGTCAAACCCAAACTCCCTAATTATCCTTTCTCCACCTGTGTACACTGCTCTATTTAGACTGGATAACCAACAGGGACATA
The DNA here is from genome assembly GCF_032452875.1 of Bos javanicus. Taxonomy (NCBI): domain Eukaryota; kingdom Metazoa; phylum Chordata; class Mammalia; order Artiodactyla; family Bovidae; genus Bos; species Bos javanicus. The sequence goes on along the minus strand of NC_083868.1, from coordinate 101,887,505 downwards.
CTGTTTAGCACAGGGAGCTCAGATCAATATTATATAACCACCTAAATATGAAACACATTTTTGAAAAAGAATATATATATATAACTGAATCACTTTGCTATATATCTGAAACTAACACAACATTGTTAATCAGCTATTCTTCAATATAAGATTAAAAGTTTAAAAACATAAATTAAAAAAATCCCAATAGTAAGGAGCTTTGGAGAGCATGCATGCTAGTGAATACAACCACACTGGGGGGTTGAACACAACCAACTCCATGAGGACAGAAGTTCCTGTGTTCTGGAATCTCCCAAACCTTGTCCTATGTATATCTTCACCTGGATATTCATCTGTATCTTTTATCATATCCCCAGTAAACTAGTAACCTAAGTAAGTGTTTCTCTGAGTTCTGTGAGATTCTCTAGAAAACTAATCAAATATGAGGTGGAGGGTTGTTGGAAACTCTGATCTATTGTCTGTTGGTCAGGACAGGTGACAACATGGGCTTGTGACTGGTATCTGAATGGGACTAGAAGAAGGGGAATAATCTTGTGGGACTGAGCCCTTACCTGTGGGTGGGTAATTAGTGTCAGAACCAAGTTAAATTGTTGGACATCTGGCTAGTGTTGGAGTCTTACTTGTTGTAAGGGAAACACTCCACATATTTGGTGACTGGAAGTGTCAGAAGTGAGGTGTTTTGTGTGAATGGTAACAGAAACATGGAGGTTTTTCTTCACAACAGGAGGTCAGGCTGAGTTTTTCTTTTAAGCTGATATTCATTTTATTTTCTGAACAAATATCAAATTGTCCCAGTTCCATTGAACGAAACTAATATTTTTGCAACATGGAATTATCTTGGAGCCCTTGTAAAATTGCCTATATATATATATATATATATATATATATATATATATATTCTGCTCCATTGGTCAATTTGTCTATTCCCACACTGGTATGAAAATATCTTCTTTACTGTTTAATGTAGCTTTTGAAGTCAGATAATGTGAGTCCTTCAACTTTTTTCTGTTTTCCCAAGATTGTTTCAGCTATTCTAGAGCCTTTGCATCTTCATATAAATTTTAGAATTAGCTAGTAATTATTTACCAAAAAAGAAAATAAAAAAGCCTATTAGGATTTAAGGTGTGAGATTTCATTTATTCCATGGAATAATTAATATCTTAGCAATACTAAATCTTGAAATCTATGAGCATGGTATATCTGTTCATGTATTTAAGTCTTTCTTAATTTTGCTCAGCAAAGTTTTATAGCTTTCATTGTGAATCTTTGACCAACTATCATTGCATTGAGTCTTGTTTCTTTTTAATAGTTTTGATGTTAATAAGTAGTATTTTTAAATGCTTATATTCCGATTTTGTGTTGTTAATATGCAACAATACAATTGTTTTTCTAATATTAACATTGACTTCTTAGACCTTGCTCAATTCACTTTATTTTACCTATCCTAGGATTTCCTACATATATGTCATCATCTCTGAATAAAAAGTTTTACTTTTACCTTTCTAAATGTTATCACTTTCTTTCCTTGCTTGTTGCATTGACTAGGAACTCCATTTGAATATTGAATAGAAGTGGTGGGAATGAATATTTTATCTTTTTTCCAATCTTCTGAGACAGTATAAAATATTTTATCAGAAAAAATGATGTTGGCTATAGGTTTGTCAATGCTGTCCTTAGGCTGAAGAAGTTTGTTTCTATTCCTAAATTGCTAAAGATTTCTTAAAATTGTGAATGAATTTTGTCAAAGAGATTTCTGCTTCTATTTAGATCATCATATTTCTGTTTTAATTATTATTCTGATAATGTGATGTTACACTAGTTTTCTGAGTTTCAAACCAATCTTTGATCCCTTCATTAAGCCCAAAATTCTCATGGTGTATTATCTATTTTGTGTATTGCTGGATTTGATTTATTAACATTTTTGAGGATTTTTGCATTTTTGTTTATGAGAAATACTGACATGAAATGTCTTTTTGTGGAAATATCCTTGATAAATTTAAATCTAAGTTACTCTAGACTCAACAAATGAGTTAAGAAATAATCCCTCCTCTATTTCCTGAAAAAAATTTGGGTAATACTGATACTAATTTCTCTATGCATCTGATAAAATTCATCACTCAAGCCATCTGGGTTAGAGTTTTGTTTTTAGAAAGGTTTTGAATTACAATTTTAATATCCTCAACATATACAGGGATCTCAATTTTTTTCCTTGTGTTGGTTTTCAACTGTATTTTCCAAAGTATTTGTTCATTTTATCTAAGTTCCTAAATTTATTAGAAGAACTTTAAATGATATCTCAATTTTTTTTTTCAATATATGTGGGTGAGTCTCTTTTTTCCTTTCAATATTAGTAACTGTCTCTCTTTTCATTCTCCTCTCTTCCTCTCTCTCTTTTCTTGTTCATTTTTCTATGAATATACCAGTTTTATTAATCTTATAGACCACATTTTGATGTGTTAATTTTCTGTTTGTTTTCTATCACACTTACTACTTCTTTACTCTGGCCTTTATATTTCCTGTCATGTTCCTTTTCATTATCATTCAGTTCAATATAAATTCTAATTTACTTCTGATCTTTCTGATTTATTTTTATTTAGAAGTGTATTGCAAAATTACAACTAAGTATTTCCTATCATATTGTTGTTGATTTCTTATTAATTCAGTTGTGATCAGAAAATATACACTATATTCTTCAGTACTGTGAAATTTATTGAGACTTACTTTATGGTCCAAAAATCCCATGGATGGAGGAGCCTAGAAGGCTGCAGACCATGGGGTCGCTAGGAGTCGGACACGACTGAGTGACTTCACTTTCACTTTTCACTTTCATGCATTGGAGAAGGAAATGGCAACCCACTCCAGTGTTCTTGCCTGGAGGATCCCAGAGACGGGGAAGCCTGGTTGGCTGCCGTCTATGGGGTCACACAGAGTTGGACAGGACTGAAGTGACTTAGCAAAAAATTAGCAATATGGTCACTCTTTTGCATATTCTGTTTGCACTTGAAGAGAATATGTGTTCTTCTGCTATTGGATGTAACATTCTATATACTATCATTCCAACACTTTGGTCAAGTGATTTGATAGTTTTGATTGCATTTTAAATATCCTTCCCTTGTGGCTCAGCTGGTAAAGAATCTTCCTGCAATGCAAGAGACCTGGGTTCAATCCCTGGGTTGGGAAGATCCACTGGAGAAGGGAAAGACTACCCATTCCAGTATTCTGGCCTGGAGAATTCCATAGAATACAGTCCATGGGGTCACAAAGAGTCAGACGCAACTGAGTGACTTTCACTTTCATTTTTAATATCCTTACTTATTTTTTGTGTGTTATCTACTGAGAGAAAATTGTTAAAAATATCTAAGATTATGAATTTGTTTCTTTCTGTCTTCAATTCTGTTTAGTTCAGTTTTGTTGTATGTATTTTAAAGTTATGCAATTAAAAAAAATAAAGTTCTGCAATTAAGTACTAAACATTCAGAATTGCTATTTATTTTTGGTGAATTGAAATTTTATTATTATAAAAATGACTCTATCTCCATTAACAATCTTTTCCTTTGTTTTATATTATTTTAACCACACTAGGATTCTTATTGGAGAAGGCAATGGCAACCCACTCCAGTGTTCTTGCCTGGAGAATCCCAGGGATGGGGGAGCCTGGTGGGCTTCCATCTATGGGGTCACACAGAGTTGGACACGACTGATGCGACTTAGCAGCGGCAGGATTCTTATGCTTAGTGCTTGCATAATATACATTTTTTTATCCTTTTATTCTATACCTATCTGAATGTAGATATAGAATACTAAATATAATAAATACTAAATACTAATAATAAATATTAAATATTCTAAACAATATTTAGTTAGGTCTAGCTCTTTATTCAGTTGTCAAGCTCTGCTTTTCAGAGGTTTAGGCCACTTAAATTTAACGTAATTATTGACATGGATGAGTTTAAACTTACCCTGGCTTTCCATTTTGGAGAAGGTAATGGCAACTCACTCCAGTACTCTTGCCTGGGAAATTCCGTGGATACAGGAGCCTGGCGGGGACAGTCCATGGGGTTGAAAGAGTCAAACATGACTGAACACTCACAAGTTTTTCTCATTTCTATTTATTTCTTTTGCCTTGTTTTATGGACTTAATTGAGCTAAGTGAGTATCTTTCAGTATTCCATTCTATCTACTCCAATAACCTTTGAGATATTGATATCTATTTGACTTCCATATATTTCTATGGGTTAAAAACATACGTCTTTAACTTACCACAATTACTTTAAATTAGTTATTATATCACTATATGTATAATGTAAAAATCACACAAAAATTATTAATTTTGTTTTCTATCCCTGCACACCTGCTCTCCCTATCTAACACATACACAGACACACAGACACACTTGCATACACATTGTATTTTCAAAAAGGACAACAAATTGAGAAGCCAGTCTGGGACCTTAAGCACTGAAATTGAATTGTGTGGCTAGGCATAAAAAAGTAAAAGACTTAGTCTCCTTGAGGAGACCACTGCAGAGGCAACAACTGCAAGAAACTGATGCAAATTACTCTCCTGAACAGGAAAATAGGATGCACTTTGTCAAAGAAAAGCATATGTTTTAGAACTGAAACTTCTCTTAGTTGTCAGAAACACTGAAGATAATCTGTCTGTCTCAAGAGATTTTTTGTTGTTCATGTTTTCAGAATTATGAATATTTTAAATATATAGTAAGGCCAAAAATATGAAAAAGCATAAGGTTGCAGTCACTAATGTATCAATCACTTAGGTTTAATATGTTAAGATTTTTATCATATTTACTTCTGACTGTTTTTTTTTTTTTTTTGATAATATGTTACAAATATATCTAAAGCCTGGCTCTCTCCATCTCATTCTTTGTCCTCTCTTCTCACATATATGTTCTTTCCAGTAATCGGAGTATATTTTTCTGGACCACGGTTAAGGAAGAAAAACAGACATGCTTTGGATTGACTATAATATGTAATTTGTCTCAAATATTTTATATCCCTCCTAATTTTTAATATATCTAGTCTATTAGTTTCTAAGGTATGCATTAAAATATTTTGCACTATGTTTTTGGACTATACATTTCTTCTACTTTTTAGTGTTACATGTGTTTAAGATTATTTTATTAGGCCACAGGAAATCATGAAAGTTTCATCTTGTTTTTTTCTTTTTTTAATCATATGATGACCTCCTTGTCCTTAGGTTCAGTATAGAGAAACTTTTTAATTAAACCCTGCCATTACTTTAGACATGTTAATTTATGTCTCTGTATCACAGTTTGATTATTATTTTTTCATTTTTATTTTTTAGTATATTATGTGATAGTTTTTAAATTCCACATTTGATACAGAAAGTGAAACCTCTTTCTTAAAACAGGATTTCTCAGGGTTTTGACCATTCCCACTTACACTGTGACTGGCCAAGTGGGCTAGAGTGCAGGCCAGATTCCCAGATATTGGGCAGCAGGTATTTTCACTGTGCCATAAAGATCACTGGGGATTTCTCTCAATGTAAAGAAATTCTTCTTCTTTTTTAAATTTATTTATTTTAATTGTTTATTTTATTTAATTCTTTATTTATTTTAATTTATTTTAATTATTCTAATTACGTTACAATATTGTAGTCATTTTTGCCATATATTGACATGAATCAGCCGTGGGTGTACACATGGCCCCCATCTTGAACTGCCCTCCTATATCCCTTCCCATCCCATCCTTCAGGGTTGTCCCAGTACGGCAGCCCTGAATGCCCTGTCTCATGCATCCAACCTGGACTGGCAATCTATTTCATATATAGTAATATACATGTTTCAATGCTATTCTCTCAAATCATCCCACCTTCACCTTCTCCCACAAAGTCCAAAAGTCTATTCTTTACATCTGTGTCTTTTTTGCTGTCTGGCATATAGGGTCATCATTACCATCTTTCTAAATTCCATATATATGCATTAATATACTGTATTGGCAGAGAAAGCAATGACACCCCATTCCAGTACTCTTGCCTGGAAAATCCCATGGATGGAGGAGCCTGGTAGGCTGCAGTCCATGGGATCGCTAAGAGTCGGACACAACTGAGTGACTTCATTTTCACTTTTCACTTTCATGCACTGGAGAAGGAAATGGCAACCCACTCCAGTGTTCTTGCCTGGAGAATCCCAGGGATGGGGGAGCCTTCTATGGGGTCGCACAAAGTCAGACACGACTGAAGTGACTTAGCAGCAGCAGCAGCAGCACACTGTATTGGTGTTTTTCTTTCTGACTTACTTCACTCTGTGTTCTTAAACATGTGGAGTTGTGCTACTTGGTCATGTTTCTAACAGTCACAGTTTTCCTGGGGATGGTATGGCAGTTATTTTCATTCAAAAAGACCTGATTACATTTACATAGGAATACTAAATGAACTTAAAGTAAGATTGAGGATAAAATGAGCTAAATTTAGTAGTAGTTTGAGGATTAAATGAGTTTGTACATATAAAGTATTCATAGAAATGTTTGGTTTGTGATAAGCTCTAATGTGTATTAGGGTAGCAGCATGTTAACTGTCATTTTTCTGTTGTCTCAGTTTAGGCAGAGATTCCTAAGGTCAAATATAATATAATAGGTGCAAGTGGCCCCTCATTCCAAAGGTGCCACCTTCCTATGCAAGACATTTTAAGAGTTTGTTTGACCTATCAGCTTGCTTTTAATTTTACTTAACTTGAAATTGTATGAAAGGAATAAAATTGAAAAATCCTTTATATAATTATCAGCATGGTTCCTTTTTTAATAGTTCAGTTCAGTTCAGGTGCTCAGTTGTGTCTGACTCTGCGACCCCAAGGACTGCAGCATGCCAGGTTTCCCTGTCCATCACCAACTCCTGGTGTTTACTCAGGCTCATGTCCTTTGAGTTGGTGATGCCATCCAACCATCTCATTCTCTGTCCTCCTTCTCCTTCTGCCTTCAATCTTTCCCAGCATCAGGGTCTTTTCAAATGATTCAGTTCTTCACATCAGGTGGTCAAAGTATTGGAGTTTCAGCTTCAGTATCAGTCCTTCCAAAGAATATTCAGGACTGATTTACTTTGGGATGGACTCGTTGGCTCTCCTTGCTGCCCAAGAGACTCTCAGGAGTCTTCTCCAACATCAAAGTTCAGAAGCATCAATTCTTTGGCCCTCAGTCCTTTATGGTACAACTCTCACATCCATACATGACTACTGAAAAAACCATAGCTTTGACTAGATGGACCTTTATTGGCAAAGTAAAATCTCTGCTTTTTAATATGCTGTCTAGGTTGGTCATAACTTTTCTTCCAAGGAGCAAGCTTAGCCTAGGAAAGATGAATGTTTCATGGAGGCTACTAAACAAACCTAATCATCATCCTAGAACTCACCCTCATTTTATAAGAAGAAATAACAAATCTTTGTGATTTTTCTTGGGTCCACTAGGAATACTCAAAGATAGTTCTAGCTGTGAAATATATCCTGAAAATGTTATTTTATTTTAGTTTTTAGCTTAGGATCTGATTTTGGGAAGGCAAAATCAAAATTATTTTTAAAAATTTGATCATTTAATAAAGTTAGAAACAAGTGCTTAAAAATTTTTATTTATTCACTTATTTAATCAAAGTGATGGAATGTTTATAGTATTACATACAATATTATAAGGAACTCTAGTCTTTCACAATGGAGAAGGCAATGGCACCCCACTCCAGTACTCTTGCCTGGAAAATCCCATGGACGGAGGAGCCTGGTAGGCTGCAGTCCATGGGATCGCTAGGAGTTGGACACGACTGAGAGACTTCACTTTCACTTTTTGCTTTCATGTATTAGAGAAGGAAATGGCAACCCACTCCAGTGTTCTTGCTTGGAGAATCCCAGGGACGAGGGAGCCTGGTGGGCTGCCTTTTATGGGGATGCACAGAGTCAAACATGACTGAAGCGAATTAGCAGCAGTAGCAGCAGCAGTCTTTCACAAAGGGGAAAGTTTGTTTTTTTGTGTTTTTGTATATAGTTATCATTATTTTAAGTACTCAAAGATATGATAAAAATTAACACAAAATAGAGAAAATCATCCTGGAGACTCATGAAACCTCATGACTATGTGGACAAATTACAGAAAAGGTGAAGAGTAACATTAATCATTATGTTAGTAACTTTAATACAATTTACCATTTTAGCAGAAATAAAGTCAAATACAATACATGGTATTGAATAATATGGACTATCTTATTATAAATATTATATATATATATTATATATATTATTATAAAACAGTGATCTTTGGCAAAGTTTTAACATTTGGATGATTAAATGCTTCTCATATTGCAGTTTCCATAAGAATTCTTTTCTTAAGATGTCTAGAATCCTTAAGGTATTAGAAGCTCACTTTCCTTATTTTCTGTGAGTTTTAGGAACATTAAATTTATCTTTATTTAAACAAGTAGAGTAGAGGTACTTTAAGAAACCTAATCATCTAATTTATTCTAATACCCTTTGGTGATAGGAAAATATGTCACTCTTACATCAGAAAATGTAAAGTCTTTTCTGAATTACAGTCTCCTAAAGAACTTACAGTTTTAGTTCTGTAACATCCGTCACAGGTCAGAAGTAAACCATAAACACAAAACCCACCAGGTAGATATCAAAAACCTATTTCCCTTCCCAGTGGGGTGCAACATTCTTAAGAGATTGGGTTCATAAGTAGATAACAAAGAAATAAGGAAACTCTCAAAACATGTTTGGCCTCTATCACCCAACATAAATAGATCACCATCATACATCTGACAGAGAGTTTCAAATGGGCAAACCATAAACCCACATTCCTAATTACCGCAGGTCTCAATGGAAAAAACTTATCAGCTCACAAATTAGACACAAAAGCAAAACACAAAATCACCAGGAAAAAAGTAAAAGCACAACTAGAGAGTCAGGAAATGTAAAGTTCTGTGCTTTACTCTGAGTCAAAAAAGACTTGCCCATGTATTCAGGCAACCCACGAGGTACACTTTTGTGGAAATGTGTTTTGTTTTTTTTTACGTCATTGGTTAAATCCACTTGGGCATCAAAGTAAGTGACCTCCACAACAGTTAAAGGTTTAAGAAACATGATTCTCATGCAAATAAAAATAAACATGTGTTGAAGATTTTATTTACCCAGTAGTTAATGAGGGAAGCAATACCATAATAAAACCATATCAAGGAACATTTAAAAAGTTAAGATTTAGGGGCAATGATAACATTAGATTGCTGAGTTAGATCCAAACTGTCCATAACTTGTAAGTTTGAGGGAGACTTTTTAACAGAAAAAAAATCACTTGCATTTCTTCTAGTCAAAAATCCACACATTAATCTCAGACCCCTTAAGAGTCATAGGAGACTAGTGTATAGAAAGTTTAGAAAATGAAGCCCAGCACTGTACTGAAGAACACATTGCTTTCTCCATGTATTACCTGGCTTGTCTATTTCCATGTTTTATATCATTTTCTTCACCAGGATTTTTCTTATTTTCCTTTCCCATTATTCATTTCCTTGTTTTATGAATTTATCTTAAATCTTATTGAGTGGTAATAATTAGAAATCTTTATGTTTCCTTTGGGGCTTCCCTGGTGGCTCAGATGATAAAGAATCTGCCTGCAATGAAGGAAACCCAGGTTCAATCCCTGGGTTAAGAAGATCCCCTGGAGAAGGGAATGGCTACCCACTCCAGTATTCTTGCCTGGAGAATTCCATGGACAGAGAAACCTGGTGGGCTACAGTAGGGTCACAAAGGGTGACACAGGGTCACAAAAAGTCAGACACGACTGAGAAACTAACACTTTCATTTTACCTTTGTATCCTGAGGTGTTTCTGTGTCCCTTAGTGTCACTTACTCCATTTTTCATTTTTGTCCTTCACATGCATTATATTGATTTTTAACCTTCAGGGTCCTATGATCCTTAATTCTTCATTCAATGGGCAAAATATGTTGATTTGTACAAGGAACTAGCAATGTTCCTCTAATGTGTCATTAGAGGTTATCTCCTTTATAAGCTTCACTTTTGCATCAGGTGGTGACTGTATATTTTGTGTAAGTGGATTGTGCATTTTGAAGTTCAGGGCTTCCTGTAGAGTGCATGGACAACAAGGGGCAATTAAATCGGTGACATCCATCATTTCCAAATTAAAATGGATTTGTGAGATGGTATCCTTTGATATCATTCTTCTCTGGACCCTTTTGCTTTCCCTTTATGTTAGGATTTACTGCAAGTTGATGAAGTAGCTTAGTTCTGCTTTGCTTTTCTCTCAAGTCTCACAGCTTTAACCAGGAGTCTTTTCTTCTACAGAGTGTGAGACCTTAAGGAAAAGTCCATTCCTTCCTGATGGTTGGTTTAAGAATGGAAAAGGGGGAAAGGCCCAATGAACAGCTATTCTGAATGCTGTTATTCCTCGGCTTCCTGCTGTGTATTTGCTGATTCTGAGGCTATAGTTTACCTAAGTTCTCTTGAAAAGGACAGTACATAGCTTGTTTTTCTTAGATTTTGCTGTCATGATTTCCCCTCTATTCAATTATGTATGCCTTTAAACTTTCAAGGTATCTAATGGGATTTCTCCTCTCCCCACTGCTATCTGGTTTCATTATGTTTTAAATTAGTGTAATTTTTATAATAACTTTGCCATTAAAATTCAAAACTTAGAATGATAGGTAAGAAAACATTTGTGATTAGTCTTCCATTTTCAAACTGAATTTAATCTGTCATAACCTAACACTTATTTTGCTTGCAGACTGTATAAATTATATTGCAATGAAGTTATTAAAGGTACAATTGATTAACAAACACATTTGTTGTAATAATATTTTCACTTCAAGAGAGGTCATTGAAATATATGTAGATGTGTTGGGAGCACAAATTTTACCTATTCCTACTTGGGTCCAGTGTTTGGGAATTTGCAACTTAATTGACAATAAGCAGATTAACAGAAGTGAAAATTATGTTTATACATTTTACATGCAGGAGATGAGCAACTCGCTGAATAGCCAGAAATAAAGATTTGTATTCAAGAATTAACAAAAACTGGAGAGGGGGAATTTAGGACTTCCATGGGAAATTACGGAAGGTTCTCATAAACTTTATTATTTTAATGTGGATAGCAATGGACAGTCTGTTTCCTGGATAGCTAAATTCACAGGAAATTTCTTCTAAGGGAAGTTCATGACAGCTTCATTTTCAGGAGGCCCTGATTTAGTCAGATAAAGGAAGTTCACATAAGATTCTTCTGCCTCTTCTGCAGCTCAGATGTTTTCACTTTACAATCATCTTTCCAACTCCTAGAATACAGATGGGTCCTGACATTTCCCCCACTTGAAACTTCCCTAGAACTTTTATTTTTTGAAAAAATCTATATTGGTTGGAGTAGAGAGAGATTTCAATTAGAAACTGTGAGGTTAGAAATGTACCAAAGGGGAAAGAGCATTGATTAAAACAAGAATGAATAAGCAGAAAAGAACAAACCTAAGGATGCTACTTTAGAAATCAGTATGCAGGTCAGGAAGCAACATTTAGAACTGGACAAGGAACAGACTGGTTCCAAATCGGGAAAGGAGTTCACCAAGGCTCTATATTACCACCCTGCTTATTTAACTTATATGCAGAGTACATCATGAGAAATGTTGAGCTGGAAGAAGCACAAGCTGGAATCAATATTGCCGGAGAAATATTAGTAACCTCAGATATGCAGATGACATCACCTTTATGGCAGAGAGTGAAGAAGAACTAAAGAGTCTCTTGATGAAAGTGAAAGAGGAGAATGAAAAAGCTGGCTTAAAACACAATATTCAGAAAACTAAGATCATGACATCTGGTCCCATCACTTCATGGCAAATAGATGGGGAAACAATGGAAGCAGTGACAAACTTCATTTTCTTGAGCTTCAAAATCACTGCAGATGGTGACTGCAGCCATGAAATTAAAAGACACTTGCTCCTTGGGAGAAAAGTTATGACCAATCTAGACAGCATATTAAAAAGCAGAGACATTACTTTGCCAACAGAGGTCTGTCTAGTCAAAGCTTTGGTTTTTCCAGTAGTCACATATGGATGTGAGAGTTGGACTATAAAGAAAGCTGAGTGCTAAAGAATAGATGCTTTTGAACTGTGGTGTTGGAGAAGACTCTTGAGAGTCTCTTGGACAACAAGGAGATCCAACCAGTCCATGCTAAAGGAAATCAGTCCTGAATATTCATTGGAAGGACTGATGCTGAAGCTGAAACGCCAATACTTTGGCCACCTGATGTGAAGAACAGACTCATTTGAAAAGACCCTGATGTGGGACAGATTGAAGGCAGGAGGAGAAAGGGACGACAGAAGAGGAGATGGTTGTATGGCATCACCAACTCAAAGGACATATGTTTGAGTAAGCTCCAAGAGTTGGTGATGGACAGGGAGGCCTGGCATGCTGCAGTCCATGAGGTCGCAAGGAGTCAGACACAACTGAGTGACTGAACTGAACTGAAGGATACTAATCCATATCCCAATAGACCAGTCCAGGACATGGGTAAATTAATCTAGTTAAATGATTGTGTCTCATTTAAGGAAGCATTGATGCAGGTTGAGACACAGCACACATCAAATTTTGCTTCTAAATGGTGGAAGTAGTCAAACACCAGTGAATGGAATTTCTATGGAAACAAAAGATTTTTAAGAAAGAACAGTGGTTGAAGCAGTTGATAAAGGTTAGTTTCAGAGTCCAGAGTGTAGAGTTGAGAAGAGTAGGGTCAATGTGTCTGTAGATGGTGGAGAGAGGTCAGCAATGGCAATCTGGTGGATTCCCCAGTTTGTAGTCTGAGTGCTCTCCATTACAGCATAGATCTCAGTGTCATCATCATAGTTATTTTCAGGCACAAAGAATGAAAACTTTAGGGATTCTGGTGAACTTACCAACTGCTCCAAACTATTGTGATGTATGTTCTTTGAAATTATGTCAAGTTGTCCAGCTTGCAGGGCTTTGGAAAAGTAACAGTGACTGCACAATGTAGAGTCTCCATAAAGATCTGAACAGTTTTTAGTTTTCAGTGACACCAAGACAGGAAGGGGGGGAGAAAAACTGGAAACATGAGTTATTGACAAATTACTGGGGAAAATGCTCAAAATAGCAGGATCCAATTTACAAAGAGTTGAAAAATAGCTCAAAGACAGTGCACAGGACTAAAATCTGATAAGCCACATGGTGGATTATAGTTTCATTGAAACAAAATTTCTCTATACTATAACTCTCATTTATTCAAAGATAATCAAAGTAAGATGATTTTTGTTACAAAGTTTTTATTACAAAGTCTAGTCTTATTAAATTTGTCCTAAATATTTAAGTAAGTGCAATGGCTCAGCAGTAAAGATTCCATTTGCCAATGCAGAAGATGCAAGAGATGAGGGTTTGATCCCTGAGTCAGAAGGATCCCCTGGAGAAGGAAATGGCAACTCACTCCAGTATTCTTGCCTGGAGAATCCTCTGGAAAGACAAACTGGCCACCTCTGATTCACCAGGTCAGAAGGAGTCGAACACGACTGAGCACAGGCTCCAAGAGCACATCATCATCTTTGAGCAAGAATTGTAACTGAAAACAGGCTTCTGTTTAAGTTTTCTTTACTGCAACTTTTTATAGAGAGCCTTAGATTGGACTTCTAGAAGCCATGCCAAGAACTCATCATCATACTTTGCATGCAGTAATTAGCGATTTGGATAAGTTATTCTCTTCTCAATGTACTTCCAAATATCCTAAGTTTCCTGAATCTGTCAGGAAGTTACCATGGTCACTTGCAAGTCTGGAATCCTTATATGCTAAGTATCAGATGAGTTTTTCCCCAAGAGGTCTTTGTAAACATTGGCTCATAAAATCCATCTGAGTTGCTTAAGACTGTCTAGTCACATCTGATTCTATGCACATCATTCTCAAATATGGCATTGCAGTTAAAGCCTTGATAATATGATCCATTTCCCCAATTATGTTCTGTTACAAGAACAGATTCTCACTGAATTTATGCAAATAACTATATTGCCATGTAAGAATACTTAATGAGAGTTTCTGAATTCTAGAGTGATCAGGCAGAAAGAAAAGAAAATGTTTCATTTCTGTTTACAAAATTATAATCTACTAAATTTTTGTAAGTTATAGGTAACAAGAAAAAGAATAAAGGAGTTTCCTTTTTTTAATAAGTATTTTTGCCTGCACCACATGACTTGTGTGATCTTAGTTCTCCAACCTAGGATTGAACCTTCTTGGAGGCCCAGCCATTAGATAATCAGGAAATTCCCCCCAAAAGAATTTCTTAAACCTGATAAATAGAACACTAAAGAACCAGGCAATATTTCACAGTTGTTCATGGAAAACATAGTAATTATTTTTGGACTTAATACTTTTTCCCAAAATCACACCAAAAATGCAGCCACTGTACCCAAAAATAGCCAAGGGGGAAAAAAAAAAAAAAAAAAGAACACTGCTATAGGAAGTAAGCAAAGGCAACAGAAGTGAAATAAGAGTCTTTATAGGCTGAGACCCTTTATTTTTACTCAAAAGAAATCCCAGAGAGCTGACAAAAATCAGTAAGATAACAGCCACAAATGGAGTTTCCAGGCTTCCCACATTTCTTCCCAGCTGTCTACAAATTGTTGGCCCCAACCTAACCTCCAACCACAGATCTGACAGTCTCCCTCCAACCCACTCCAGGCATACAAAAAACTGAAAAGAACACTCTTTCTGGATCCAAGCCAAACTTTTGGAATACAAAATTGAGCCAGAAGGAGACCTTTGTTGCTGTTATCCAGTATTACTAGTCAGTCAGTTCAGTCACTCAGTCATGTCCGGCTCTTTGCAACCCCATGAATCGCAGCATACCAGGCCTCCCTGTCCATCACCAACTCCCAGAGTTCACTCAAACTCATGTCCATCGAGTTGGTGATGCCATCCAGCCATCTCATCCTCTGTTGTCCCCTTCTCCTCCTGCCCTCAATTGCTCCCAGCATCACAGTCTTTTCCAATGAGTCAACTCTTCACATGAAGTGGCCAAAGTACTGGAGTTTCAGCTTTGGCATCAGTCCTTCCAAAGAAATCCCAGGGCTGATCTCCTTCAGAATGGACTGGTTGGATCTCCTTGCAGTCCAAGGGACTCTCAAGAGTCTTCTCCAACACCACAGTTCAAAAGCATCAATTCTTCGGCGCTCAGCTTTCTTCACAGTCCAACTCTCACATTTATACATGACCACTGGAAAAACCATAGCCTTGACTACATGGACCTTTATTGGCAAAGTAATGTCTCTGCTTTTCAATATGCTATCTAGGTTGGTCATAACTTTCCTTCCAAGGAGCAACCATCTTTTAATTTCATGGCTGCAATCACCATCTGCAGAGATTTTGGAGTCCCAAAAAATAAAGTCTGACACTGTTTCCACTGTTTCCCCATCTATTTCCCATGAAGTAATGGGACCAGATGCCATGATCTTAGATTTCTGAATGTTGAGCTTTAAGCCAGCTTTTTCACTCTCCTCTTTCACTTTCATCAAGAGACTTTTTAGTTCCTCTTCACTTTCTGCCAGTATTATTGGTGACCCACAAACTCATCAACTTATGGAGTAGGTTCAAAAAATAGGTGTTCAGGGAGGAAAGTGTTTCCTCTGCCCTTCTTGGTTCTTTGGGTGGTCTAATAGTCAATTTATCATAAAACAGATTAACAGGAGAAAAATAATTAGATACTTGCATATGAGGTCCCATTAAAATATGAGACACAATGGAAGTCAGGCAGTTGGAGCCTATGTGCTCTCTTGAGCTAAGGAGTGGGATAAGGCTGTGGGGCTACAAAGGGGAGGAAGGCTAATTCACAAGACAGTGAAATAAACACATGTTTGGGAATTAGATGTTAACCCTGGCATACAGATAGGTCATTCAGATAAAAGTTATCTTTAGCAATAACTTTGTATGAACCAGACCACCTATCACAATTCTTTCAGGCAGTTGAAGGGGGGATACAAAGCTCTTCCTGTATCTTTTGGGCCTTCAACATCTTCACCTGTAATCCAACATGTCACATTTTGGGGTAGCTTGCTCTGAACCCCTTCACAGATATATAAGACTTATACCTGTGTTCTACCCTGAGATTTCTGTCCTTGATATAGTACAATACAACACAAAAGACAGAGAGAAACAGGACACATAGTGATATATATTAAGAGCCACAATATCCAACAACTAATTCTAATTAGTTTTCTGTAAATCTAAATTTTGAAGATAACCTTTAGTGAAAACAAAAAGGCTCTACTGTCCTTTTAACAAGACCCTGAGCAGAGATTTAGGAATCTATTAAAAATGTTACTGAGTCCAGGGGGGAAGAAGATGGTGGAGAAATAAGACAGAGAGATCACCAGCCTCCCCACAAATACATCAAAAATACATCAAATATGGAACAAGTCTTACAAAGCAACTTCTAGGCAACAGTAGAAGACCCCAGGCCTCCAGGGGAACAGGCTAAGCTCCCTGAAATGAGACACCTATGAGCTAAACACAATCCTTGCTAAGGATTAACAAAATATAAATGTTTATCTGTTAAAAAAAAAAAAAATGTTACCGAGTCCAAGCTCAGTCGGCTTGCTGCACAACAGGCCAGTTAATGAAGAGACGATTTGTTGAGGCAAAGAATACAACTTTATTGGGAAAGCCAGATGAGCAAGAAGATGGCAAACTGATAATTTTAAAATAACCAACTTGTTGGGGTCTGGATGTGAAAGACTCTCAGCTATGTCTGACTCTGTCGCCCCGTGGACTATAGCCCACAAGGCTCCTCTGTCCATGGAACTCTCCAGGCAAGAATAGTGGAGTGGGTTGCCATTTCCATGTCCAGGATATCTTCCCAACCCAGGAATCAAACCCAGGTCTCCTGCAATGCAGGAGATTCTTTACCATCTGAGCCTTCAGGGAAGTCTGATGGATACCAGATTCTTATACACAGCAGAGAAGGGGAGAAGTTGAGTGTGTAAAGGCCGTATCTTCTGGAATGGCCAACCTCAGGGAAAGGATGTGTTAATCTCTTCAAGCAGAGGACCAGGCCTCCCTGAGGTAGGCCATTATGGATGATTACAATAACTCTACCATCTAAGCCACCAGGGAAGCTCAGTAAATTTTTAAAAATATGCACACATATTCTAGGTAGATTTCCTCCAATACTCCTTTTCTCAGTTTATCAGAGTCTAAGAGCACAGAAAGCGTTAGAGTATGTCCTCTTGAGTGTTACATAAGACAGGTCACCAAATGTAATGTAATGATGCTCAAATCCATGTGTACCAGCTGAATTTTGTTTCTAATACTAAGAAAACAGTCATAATCTGTCATAATAGCCACACTATTGGAATGGTCTGCCTCTGCTTGTTTTGTGATTGTATTCATGTCAGTTGGTAAAGAATCCACCTGCAAAGCAGGAGACCCCGGTTCAATTCCTGCATCAGGAAGATCTGCTGGAGAAGGGATAGGCTACCCACTCCAGTCTTCTTGGGCTTCCCTTGTGGCTCAGCTGGTAAAGAATCCATCTTCAATGCAGGAGATCTGGGTTCAGTCCCTGGGTTAGTAAATCCCCTGGAGAAGGGATAAGCTACCCGCTCCAGTATTCTGCCCTAGAAAATTCCATGGACTTTATAGTCCATGGGGTCACAAAGAGTCAGATATGACTGAGCAACTTTCACTTTAATGTTAAAATATGGAAGACAGCCTCCCTGTTAGTATATTATACTTCAACTTACACTTTCATTTTAATATCTCTCAGATTTTTACTCAGAAAATTGAAGATTTACTGCATTAAAGCAATGCTGACTGGCCCTGAATCTCTTTAAGAAATAACAGTTGTAAGGAAAGGAGAAGGAAGATGACGTGATGCCAGGGAAAATAAAATGCTCATTTGACTCAAGAGCTTGTGAAAGTGAAAGTGGGATAAAGGAAGAAGAGGAATTGCAAACATTTGATAGTTCGATGCAATCCGAAAAAGTTTTAATGATAAAGGAAATGTGACTTTTTTCTGTTTCTATTCATCTTCATCTGGAATTTTCTCTGTGGCCTACCTTGTCTTGCATTTTTTAAGAGAATTTGGTCTTTATCACTTTCCCATTCACTCTTCTCTGCATCTGTGTTAGTACTTTCAGAGGCAGCATTTGTTGTCTTTGACAGACATACCACTGTCTTTCTTATCATATCCTTTTGGTACTTTTTAGAATTCATAGTCTCTACATCTGTAGTTTCCTTTTGTTTTCTCTTTGCAGTAAGGAACAGAACACCATCTTTTTTCCTTCCCTTTGTCCCTTTGTTTTCTTTCTCATTTCATTGACCTCTACTTGGTCTGACATTTTATGCAGTTCTGTGTCATAGATGGGCTTCCCTGGTGGCTCGATGGTAAAAAAAACTTGCCTGCCAATGCAGGAGACAAGAGTTTGATCCCTGAGTTGTAAGATCCCTTGAAGAAGGAAATGGCTACCACTCCAGTATTCTTGACTGGAAAATCCCATGGACAGAGGAGTCTGGTGGGCTTCAGTCCATGGGGTCACAAAAGAGTCAGACATGGCTTAGTGACTAAAGGACAACATGCCACAGACACTTCTGACTTACCTGTGTCTCTGTTCCTTGTCAAGCTTTTTGAATGCTTTGTTGCTGGAAAAAAATACCATCTCTCCTGTTACTTATCTCTGCAAAGCACCTTAGTGACTATCAGAAAATATATTTGTAACATCTCAGGTTTATATTAAATGATAGTTTGAGATAAAAGTTAAAATTATCTGTTGTGTCTGCTCTCATGAGGTGTTTCCTCATGTGCTATTTAACATTTAGCTTGCACTGTAAGCTGTATTTGTGGGAATCTCTTATGCTAGAAATTTTGTACATACTTGCTGGGTCCCTTGGTTTCAAGTTTCTTAAGTGCAGAAAGTCCTGGATGAGTAATCAAGCTATCATTGTCATTTAGATTAGCTATTAACATACATATTATTTATTTTTTAGGGAGTCACAGAATATAGTTATTGTGTTTGGATTTATCTTTACTATATTTTATATAATTTTTAAATTATCTTCATAAATGAAATTGATTTGTGATTAAAATATTTTATCCATCAGAACACACTAAACTCTGTATACCAAATTACCATGTCATTTTAGAATTTAAAATCACATAACTTTTTAATCTCACAATTTTTTTCAAAAATTGATTTTCTTATTTTTAAAAGAGTAATATTGCTTTAAATATTCATTACCTCAAATAATACCAGGTCTTACTGATTTGTCCAGAAATAATTAGAAATATTTTAAAAAGAAATGTTACATTTTCTCTAAAAGAAAAAAAGACAAAACAAAAATATATCATAGACTTAAGACTGTTAGAGCTGGAAAATTTGACCTTAAAGACTTCATGTTATTACATTTCAAGTCCAAATGTGATACATTTTGTCAACTGTAACAAAAACAACAAACAAACACACACATAAAAATGTGCAATTTAAGAGTTGTAAGTTGAGTTTTATTCTTGTGCTACTGAGATCTTCAGGCTTCCAAGTTGGCTCAGTGGTAAAGAATCCACCTGCCACACAGGAGAAACAGATTCTATCCCTGGCTTGAGATCTCCTGGAGAAGGCAACGACAACCACTTCAGTAGTCTTGCCTTGGAAATTCTAAGAACAGAGAAGTCTAGTGGGCTATAGTCTATGTGGGTCACAAAATAATCAGACATCAACTGAGGTCTAGAGCCCTGGAGACAGCCTCTCAGATAGCTCTGAGGAAAAGTCATTTGATGAAACTTGGATCACTAAGTAAAAGTTGTAGATGAAAATTTAACTTATTTATATTAGCTTTAAGCATAAAATTTATATTATATGTACATATATATTTAAATTCAAATCTATACAGAAAATGAAATTTTAAACTGAAGTAAATAATTTAACCTCAAGGTTTGGGAAATTTTTTTAGAGCTGCCTACAAAATTATGACATCTTCACCTGGTACATTTAGGCATCACAAAAACATATCAGGTGAATTCTTCTTAACTGTTAATTGTTTGTGAGCCTGTAATTCTATTTTGCAATTTTGATTTAAACCAAATTAATTCTTATATCTTCAGTAGTAGAAAAAAGCCTGGCATGAAGTATATACATAAATGATCAACAAATGAATAAACAAATGAACAAGTGCATTGTCAGCTGGAACTACTGTATGTATATATTTATGGCCTAGAAGGAAAAGGAAAAACTAACGCATTTTTCAATGATAGACATAGTTTCTCTCTGAACTTCTTTTAGGGTGATAATACATTCCACTTTATATAGAACAGTCCTACTTTATACTTGTTGTCCTATTGTAACTTATTGTATTTCCTTTCACTCTTCAAAAGCCCTGGTTTGGGCAATAAAGTATATGGCTCTTCTAGTACTTGTATTTATATAAGTGCGTATGTGAAAGAGAATAGAGAAATGGTTTTTCTTTACTGTTTTCATATCTTTCCTAGACCTTAAATGAAATGGTTCTTCTATATGGATATGACCAGTTTTTGTCTCAAAATATTACTTTGGTTGTAAAAACCTAATGTCAAAATTCTCATATCGCTAATTTATTTGAGTCAAGGCATCAAATGTCTATCTCTGTTTGGAGTATGTCATCAGATAAACTAATTTATGTTCTAGGAGGACACTAGTGAAATGGAAATAGGTAGGTTTTAAAGCACTTATATGAAAATTATATTTAGGTTGTCTGCTTATTTCTGAGCCATCACCAGTGTAGATTTTTATTGTCATTATTAAGAGAGTAATGTGTAACCAAGTGATTAAAGTATCATACAGACAAAAAGAAGGCGACCGTAGTAGTCATTGCAGCTGTTTATGTCCAGTTAAATATGTTCAGGTTTCCTTTTTCTGGACATACAATAGAATTCGTTGTTGCTCCTCTGAAACTAAACTAATGGTCAAAGCAGAAATTTTACAAGCAACTTCACGATTTTCTGCCTTCCCTTTCCATGAAAACTTGAATCAAGATTAAGCTTCTGTAAAATCTGTGCTCCTGAGTATCAAATATGAGTGGGACTTCTGCTGTTCTGTTTGTAGCATGAATGAAAAATGAATTTTTTGTTATGTTAAATAATTGAGATTGTAATATACCTTTTTACCATAACATATCTTTCCTGCTGGCTCCGAAGTAGAATCTGCCTGCAAATGCAGGAGACTTGGGTTAAATTTCTGGATTGGGAGGATCCCCTGGAGAAGAAAACAGCTACTCACTGCAATATTCTTACCTGGGAATTCCCATGAACAGAGGAGCCTGGCAGGCTATAGTCCCTGGGGTTGCAAGAGTTGGACATGACTGAACAACTAAACAACAACAACCATACATAACACAGCCTCCATTAATAGCTAAAATAACTTTCTTAAATAGTACTCTCAACTTCCTATGAAAAGCAACTACATTATTTGCTTTCAGACCAGTATATCATTTCCCAATCCTCCCAGCACATTGTCCCTCTATTCTGCTTAGGTCAGCTGGCCACTAGTATGTTTTGATCACACAGTCTGTAACCCACTTATGAGGAAAAAAAAGTCATGGAATTGTAGCGCTGGAAAGATTTTTAGGTATTATATAGTTCGACTCCACAATTTAGACAGGTCATTTGGAAAAGCACAACCTAAATAGGCTCTGATAGTCACTTATGTGAACTCAAATAAAGTACTTAATCTTTCTTTCTTGACTTTTCTTAACTGGAAAAATGCAGATATCTTTCCTGACAATTTCCTGTCAGGTTTGTTTAAAAGAATGTGTAAATTTAAGTAAATCTGTCAGACATTGTGGTCACAGGGCATCTCAGTTCAGTTCAGTTCAGTTCAGTCGCTCAGTCGTGTCCGACTCTTTGCAACCCCATGAATCCCAGCAAGCCAGGCAACCCTGTCCATCAGCAACTCCCGGAGTTCACCCAGACTCACGTCCATCGAGTCACTGATGCCATCCAGCCATCTCATCCTCCGTCGTCCCCTTCTCCTCCTGTCCCCTATCCCTCCCAGCATCAGAGTCTTTTCCAACAAGTCAATTCTTCGCATGAGGAGACCAAAGTACTGGAGTTTCAGCTTTAGCATCGTTCCTTCCAAAGAAATCCCAGGGCTGATCTCCTTCAGAATGGACTGGTTGGATCTCCTTGCAGCCCAAGGGACTCTCAAGAGTCTTCTCCAACACCACAGTTCAAAAGCATCAATTCTTCGGTGCTCAGCTTTCTTCACAGTCCAACTCTCACATCCATACATGACCACAGGAAAACCATAACCTTGACTAGACAAACCTTTGTTGGCAAAGTAATGTCTCTGCTTTTGAATATGCTATCTAGGTTGGTCATAAGTTTCCTACCAAGGAGTAAGCGTCTTTTAATTTCATGGCTGCAGTCACCATCTGCAGTGATTTTGGAGCACAAAAAAATAAATAAATAAATAAAGTCTGACACTGTTTCCACTGTTTTCCCATCTAATTCCCATGAAGTGATGGGACCAGATGCCATGATCTTCGTTTTCTGAATGTTGAGCTTTAAGCCAACTTTTTCACTCTCCACTTTCACTTTCATCAAGAGGCTTTTGAGTTCCTCTTCACTTTCTGCCATAAGGGTGGTGTCATCTGCATATCTGAGGTTATTGATATTTCTCCTGGCAATCTTGATTCCAGCTTGTGTTTCTTCCAGCCCAGCGTTTCTCATATACTCTGCATAGAAGTTAAATAAGCAGGGCGACAATATACAGTCTTGACGTACTCCTTTTCCTATTTGGAACCAGCCTGTTGTTCCATGTCCATTTCTAACTGTTGCTTCCTGACCTGCATACAGTTTTCTCAAGAGGCACGTCAGGTGGTCTGGTATGCCCATCTCTTTCAGAATTATCCACAGTTTATTGTGATACACACAGTCAAAGGCTTTGGCATAGTCAATAAAGCAGAAATAGATTATTTTTCTGGAACTCTCTTGCTTTTTCGATGATCCAGTGGATGTTGCCAATTTGGTCTCTGGTTCCTCTGCCTTTTCTAAAACCAGCTTGAACATCTGGAATTTCATAGTTCATGTATTGCTGAAGCCTGGCTTGGAGAATTTTGAGCATTACTTTACTAGCATGTGAGATGAGTGCAATTGTGTGGTAGCTTGAGCATTCTTTGGCATTGCCTTTCTTTGGGGTTGGAATGAAAACTGACCTTTTCCAGTCCTGTGGCCACTGCTGAGTTTTCCAAATTTGCTGGCATATTGAGTGCAGCACTTTCACAGCATCATCTTTCAGGATTTGAAATAGCTCAACTGGAATTCTATCACCTCCACTAGCTTTGTTCATAGTGACACTTCCAGGATGTCTGGCTCTAGGTCAGTGATCACACCATCGTGATTATCTTGGTCATGAAGATCTTTTTGTACAGTTCCTCTGTACAAAAAGTTCCTCTGTATTCTTGCCACCTCTTCTTAATATCTTCTGCTTCTGTTAGGTCCATACCATTTCTGTCCTTTATCGAGCCCATCTTTGAATGAAGTGTTCCCTTGGTATCTTTAACTTTCTTGAAGAGATTTCTAGTCTTTCCCATTCTGTTGTTTTCCTCTATTTCTTTGCACTGATTGCTGAGGAAGGCTTTCTTATCTCTCCTTGCTATTCTTTGGTACTCTGCATTCAGATGCTTATATCTTTCCTTTTCTCCTTTGCTTTTCACTTCTCTTCTTTTCACAGCTATTTGTAAGGCCTCCCCAGACAGCCATTTTGCTTTTTTGCATTTCTTTTCCATGGGGATGATCTTGATCCCTGTCTCCTATATAATGTCACAAACCTCCATCCATAGTTCATCAGGCACTCTGTCAGATCTAGTCCCTTAAATCTATTTCTCACTTCCACTCTATAATCATAAGGGATTTGATTTAGGTTATACCTGAATGGTCCAGTGGTTTTCCCTACTTTCTTCAATTTAAGTCTGAATTTGGCAATATGGAGTTCATGATCTGAGCCACAGTCAGCTCCCGGTCTTGTTTTTGTTGACTATGTAGAGCTTCTCCATCTTTGGCAGCAAAAATATAAGCAATCTGATTTCAGAGTTGACCATCTGGTGATGTCCATGTGTAAAGTCTTCTCTTGTATTGTTGGAAGAGGGTGTTTGCTATGAGCAGTGCATTTTCTTGGCAAAACTCTATTAGTCTTTTTCCTGCTTCATTCCATATTCCAAGGCCAAATTTGTCTGTTACTCCAGGTGTTTCTTGACTTCCTACTTGCGCATTCCAGTCACCTATAATGAAAAGGACATCTTTTTTGGGTGTTAGTTCTAAAAGGCCTTGTAGGTCTTCATAGAACCATTCAACTTCAGCTTCTTCTGCATTACTGGTTGGGGCATAGACTTGGATTACTGTGATATTGAATGGTTTGCCTTGGAAATGAACAGAGATCATTCTGTCATTTTTGAGATTGCATCCAAGTACTGCATTTTGGACTCTTTTGTTGACCATGATGGCTACTCCATTTTTTCTAAGGGATTCCTGCCCACAGTAGTAGATATAATGGTTATCTGATTTAAATTCACCCATTCCAGTCCATTTGAGTTCACTGATTCCTAGAATGTCGACATTCACTCTTGGCATCTCCTCTTTGAGCAGTTCCAATTTGCCTTGATTCATGGACCTGACATTCCAGATTCCTATGCATTATTGCTCTTTACAGCATCGGACCTTGCTTCTATCACCAGTCACATCCACAACTGAGTGTTGTTTTTGCTTTGGCTCCATCCCTTCCTTCTTTGTGGAGTTATTTCTCCACTGATCTCCAGTAGCATATTGGGAACCTACCGACCTGGGAAGTTCCTTTTTCAGTATCCTATCATTTTGCCTTTTCATACTGTTCATGGGGTTCTCAAGGCAAGTATACTGAAGTGGTTTGCCATTCCCTTCTCCAGTGGACCACATTGTGTCCGACCTCTCCATCATGCCTGCCCATCTTGGGTGGCCCCACAGGGCATGGCTTATTTTCACTGAGTTAGACAAGGCTGTGGTCCTAGTGTGATTAGATTGACTAGTTTTCTGTGATTATGGTTTCAGTGTGTCTGCCCACTGATGCCCTCTTGCAACACCTACCGTCTTACCTGGGTTTCTCTTACCTTGGATGTGGGGTATCTCTTCACGGCTGCCCCAGCAAAGCACAGCTACTGTTCCTTACCTTGGACGAGGGGTATCTCCTCACAGCCGCCCCTCGTGACCTTGAATGTGGAATAGCTCCTCTAGGCCCTCCGGCGCCAGCGCAGCCACCGCTCCTTGGACGTGGGGTAACTCCTTTTGGCCGCCACCCCTGACCTCGGATGTGGAGTAGCTGCCCTCGGCCACGCTCTGCGTGCTGTCGCAGCCAGGGCATCTACATATTCCTAAACTCCTTAAAAGTTTCATCCAGTCACAGGTAAAACACAGTAGAGCTATGACTTAGAAATAACATGTATGAAGAGTTTTATAATTTTATTTCCACTTCTATTAGCTGCTGCTGCTGATGCTAAGTTGCTTCAGTCGTGTTTGACTCTGTGCGACCCCATAGATGGCAGCCCACCAGGTTCTGCCATCCCTGGGATTCTCCAGGCAAGAACACTGGAGAACACCCCTTCCAGGGCCCGAACACTGGAGAACACCCCTCCAGGGCCCGAAACTGGGCTCTTGTCTAACTCTTGGAAATGAATTGTCCAAAGAGACAAATGTGCTGACAAAGCAAGAGATTTTATTGGGAAAGGGCACCCAGGTGGACAGGAGTAGGGTAAGGGAACCCAGGAAATGTGCTCTGCCACATAGCTTGAAGTCTCGGGTTTTATGGTGATGGGATTAGTTTGTGGGTGGTCTTTGGCCAATCATTCTAATTCAGAGTCTTTCCTGGTGGTGCACACATAGCTCAGCCAAGATGGGTGCTAGCGAGAGGGATTCTGGGAAGTGGACAGACACGCGGTGTTTCCTTTCGACCTTTCCCCAACTCTTCTGGTTGGTGGTGGCTTATTAGTTCCGTATTCCTTATCAGTATTTCCTGTCATAAAACAACTCATGGAAATGGTTACTGTGATGCCTGGCCAGGGTGGGCGGTTTCAATCAGTGTGCTTCCCCTAAGAGAGTGGGTTACCTTTTCCTTCTCCAACGCATGAAAGTGAAAAGTGAAAGTGAAGTCACTCAGTGGTGTCTGACTCTTCGAGACCCCATGGACTGCAGCCTACCAGGCTCCTCTGTCTATGGGATTTTCCAGGCAAAGAGCAATTTTATGTAAACTTATGGCATCCGGTCCCATCACTTCATGGGAAATATATGGGGAAACAGTGGAAACAGTGTCAGACTTTATTTTTCTGGGCTCCAAAATCACTACAGATGGTGACTGCAGCCATGAAATTAAAAGACACTTACTCCTTGGAAGGAAACTTATGACCAACTTAGATAGCATATTCAAAAGCAGAGACATTACTTTGCCAACAAAGGTCCGTCTAGTCAAGGCTATGGTTTTTCCAGTGGTCATGTATGGATGTGAGAGTTGGACTGTGAAGAAGGCTGAGTGCCAAAGAATTGATGCTTTTGAACTGTGGTGTTGGAGAAGACTCTTGAGAGTCCCTTGGACTGCAAGGAGATCCAACCAGTCCACTCTAAAGGAGATCAGCCCTGGGATTTCTTTGGAAGGAATGATGCTAAAGCTGAAACTCCAGTACTTTGGCCACCTCATGTGAAGAGTTGACTTGTTGGAAAAGGCTCTGATGCTGGGAGGGATTGGGGGCAAGAGGAGAAGGGGATGACAAAGGATGAGATGGCTGGATGGCATCACTGACTTGATGGACATGAGTCTGAGTGAACTCTGGGAGTCGGTGATGGACAGGGAGGCCTGGCGTGCTGCGATTCATGGGGTCACAAAGAGTCGGACTCTACTGAGTGACTGATCTGATCTGTTGTTTAAGCAAAGCAGGAATTATTATTATATCTATTTCATTATAGTCAGTTGAGATCCAGAAAAGCCATCCTGTTACCACCCTATTCAGGTGGCACTAGTGGTTAAAAAAAAAAAAAAACCCACCTGCAAATACAGGAGATTTAAAAGACATGGGTTCGATCTCTGGGTCAAGAAGATCCCCTCGAGGAGGGCATGGCAACCCACTCCTATGTTCTTGCCTGGAGAATCCCCATGGACAGAGGAGCCTGACAGGCTATAGTTCATAGGTTTTCAAAGAGTCAGACATGACTGAAGGGACTTAGCACAGTGCTCATCCTATTTGTATAGAGCAGAATTAGTCTTGAACCAATAGCCTCTGACTTGAATATCACATTCTTTCTTTTCCATCACCTTGAAGCACAGATTGGGTGCCATAGACTTCCTAGTCAGAGCTTTTATACTATAAATAGCCTTTGTAGAAGAGAGTCTTTCTAATTTTCTCAATACTCAATCCACAATAACAATAGTTAACATGGTATTGAACTCCAGTTTGTTGACTGAAGAAAAAAATCATAGTAAATCCCTACATGATAAAGAACTTATCTGCCCTTTGTTACCAATTCCTGAGAGGTAACCTCTAAAGCCTTGGAATTCCTTTAGTAATATGAATATTTTTGTTATTCACAGTGGGCCCTGATGATAAGCTTATGCTAAGGAAGTAACTAATAGGAGGTCCCTAGTTGGTGTGAGCTAATGAGATGACTCAAGATAGAGACTAGCCAAGCCAGAAAGACCAGTCACAATATTAAAAGGTCAGAGGTAAGAACCAAACCATATCAGCCCATTCTCCAGGTAGGAGAGGATAGCCAGAGATTGAGCCTAGTTTTACAGAAAATGATTAAATCAATCATGCCTATGTAATGAAACCCCAATAAAAATTCTAAGAAGCAAAGCTTGAGTGAGCTTTACTAGTTGGCAATAATCTGTATATTGTTGTGCATGGACGTGCCAGGAAGGTAATAAGTCCTGACTCCACAGGCAGAGGACAATGGAAGTTTCCTTTTTGGGATCTTTCAATATATTGCTATTTATCCTTTTGCTATAATACTCTTGTACAGGCTTACCTAAGAAAAACTGTAGGTTCAGTTTCAGACCAATGCAATAAAGTGAATATCCTAGTAAAGTGAGTCACAAATTATTTGGTTCCCCAGTGCATATAAAAAGGTGCATTTATACTATACTGTAGTCTATTAAATGAGCAATAGCATTATGTCTAAAAAATGTACATACCTTGATTAAAAATACTTTATTCTAAAAAATGCTGACCATCATCTGAGCCTTCAGTGAGTTGTAACAGTAACATCAAAAATCACTCATCACATATCACCATAACAAATATAATAATGTTGCAGGAAAGGGGACCCCTTCTGGGGCCTAAGATTGGGCTCTTATCTAACATTCAGAAATGAATTTGTCAACACACATGTTGACAAAGCAAGAGATTTTAATAGGAAGGGGCCCCTGGGTAGAGAGCAGGAGGGTAAGGGAACCCAAGGGAACTTTTCTAGCTTGTGGCTTGCAGTCTCAGGGCAGTCTCAGGTTTTACGGCAATTGGATTAGTTTCTGGGTTGT
The DNA here is from genome assembly GCF_032452875.1 of Bos javanicus. Classification (NCBI taxonomy): domain Eukaryota; kingdom Metazoa; phylum Chordata; class Mammalia; order Artiodactyla; family Bovidae; genus Bos; species Bos javanicus. Next base: position 101,858,985 of record NC_083868.1, on the reverse strand, counting down.
CCCTGGCCAATCATTCTGACTCTGGGTGGCTCATGCATTGCTCAGCCAAAATGAATTCCAACGAGGCAGATTCTGGGAAGTCAGTAGGACATGCAGCATCTCCTTTTGACCTTTCCAGAATTCTTCAGGTGGTGGTGGTTTGTTAGTTCTGTGTGCCTTACCAGGATCTCCTGTCATGAAATAAATCACATGAATGATTACTGTGGTGCTTGGCCAGGGTGAGTGGTTTCAGCCATTGTGTTTCCCTAACAATAATAATGGAAAAGCATGAAATATTATGAGAATTACCAAAATATGACATAGAGACATGAGGTGAGCAAATGCTGGGAAAATGGTGCCAGTAAACACAGGATGCAGGATTGCCTGAAACCTCAATTTGTAAAAACGAAGAATGTCTTTTACAAGCAATAAAGGGAGGCATCATGGAATGAGGATGCCTGTAATCATATCACTTTCATGAGTTCTATGAGTCATCCCAGTTAATTATCAAATCTGAGCTGATATTGGAAACTTGTGACATTGCAGCCTGCAAGTGAGAAGTGTGGCTTGGGGATCTCTGCACTTGCAAGGGCATCTTTTGGAGGAGTGTGTCCTTAACTTTGAAGTTTGGCCAGTCTCTAAGCAGCTAATGTCAGAAGTTATTTTATAGATATATTTCAACACACACACACACACACACACACACACACACACATATGTAGAAAGTGAAAAGTAGCTTTTTTCTAATACTTTTGACTCAAAAGTAAAGATAAACATCATCTGGTGTTGCTTCATTCTTTTAAAGTTTTGAATTATTTTTACATTAAAAAATCTTAAAATTTTTGTCCTTTTCAGAAATTTTTCAGGGGCAGTTAATGTTTATTCTGAATGTTCTTTAACTAATTTTTATATTTATTTTATGAGAACACAGTTTTTAAAACCTTATCTGAAGGAAATATGACAAAAAGTTAACATTTTTCTTTTGGGGACATAAATACACGAATTGGTTCATTGTATTATGTATTCTGTATCTTTCTTCATATGTGAAATATTTTAAGTGTATCTATGATTCAACAGTAATCTTGCTTTATTTTCTAGCGATGCTGAATAAATAAATCATTATAATAATTTAGCAGTATGAAATCAGAGCTCTGAAGGAATTTGCAAATACTATAATTCAGAGCTTTTCTTTCACCTATGGAGAGCTGGTGTTAAGCAGCCTACAATTGTGTAGTGGTCTTTTTCAATCTCCTGGACAATATAAACACAATTTCTACCAGAAGCACATTCTCTTAATGATTTGCTTTTGCAGAATTGGTATCTTACTGGATATAGTGTTACATTGCCTGCATTGTTACTGATTGGCAATCTCACCATGCATTCTGCTCAGTCATCACCTGCCAACTGCATAATGAGAAAAAGGCTGCCATTCACAAGGTTCCCAATTGGTGAAGTACTTTAGTTTCATATAACTTCAAAATGTTGAAATCTGTTTTTTTTATGAATTCACCTGCTATCTCCCTGCTTTGCACCGATACCATTAATAAAATTTAAATAAATATTATCTTAAACTCATGACCAATAAAACTATTAATCTTGACAGTACACAAGTAGTTGTAGTAAATAAATTTTCCTCGATAATAATACGTATTTAATTTACATGAAGATTATTTTTTGTCTACCATTTAGTGAACATCAACTTCATGCCAAGTGTTAATTAGTTTCTGTAGTTTCATTTTCCTATTTCTTTCTCAAAAGCCCCTCAGGGAGATAGGATCCACATATATATCTATCTTGCATCGGACTATAAACTTCAGTAGGGATAGAGTGTTGTCTGCTTTTTCAATGACAGATTTGAAGAAGCTAGAACAATGGTAGGAGCATAGTGGATACTCAATAAGTATTAGCTGAATTAATGAGTGGCTTTAACTATCCACAGAAATAAAATTTAACTTTTTAATATCTCATAATTTATAAGCCTGATGCAATAGTTTCCATGCGTGCTAGTGCTTTCTCTTATTTGTTCCATAATGCCAGTTATACAGCAATTAGCTGATATAATAATAATATATTTACCGACTAGGAACTCTCTGGCAACTCCTTTCTTATTCTGGAGTTGGCAAAAAGTATGGTAAAATTCATGACTGGCCAGAATCATTGAAGGTATTATACTCAGGTATCTAGCAAGATAATAATCTCACAAGGATATTTGTTTTGATCAATGATTTAGCTTAAACCCCTAGAATAGAAACTAGCACACAATTGGCACTAAGCTATAAATATTTGTTGAGTAAGTGAATTTTATCTTCAAAGTGAATGATAAATTAACAAAATGACAACCCACTTCAGTATTCTTGCCTGGGAAATCTCATGGACAGAGGAGCTTGGTGGGCTACAGTCCATGGGGTTGCAAAGCATCCGACACCACTGAAGCAACTAAGCAAGCAAGATACTTCACAGTGAAAACTATAGTATTTTATGTGTTTTTCTTTATGCCATGTTTTTAAATAGTTTTCAGTAGTCTTTCTATATTTTATGATCCTAACAATAACTCTGAAGATGCATAAATCAAGTGTGATAGTTATCTTTTAATAAATGTATTTTCTGAATTGTCCAAGGTCAAATAAATTTTCTGAAAATTTATTTTCAGAAATAAATTGATAACTGAAATAAATAACAGAAATAAATTGATAAACTGATGACTACGACATCACTGAAAAACTGTGATTACATATTGATCTTCCTACATTTTAATAAAATGGGGCTTTTAAAGGCAACAGATTTTACTATCATTTGAGAAATTTTTATGATTTTAAATAATTATCTAAGAGTCACAAATACTGCTCATTTGTGAAAATGTATAAACAGTATATATTGTATGAAATACCCAATTCTTTGTGGTAAGTATGAACTGAAAGTAGAAAATTTATGGCTCAATGAATTTACTGTAAGGGGAGTGTGTAATTTCATCTCTTGACTACTGTGAATAGTACTTCAATGAACATTGATATGCTAGTATCTCTTTGAGTTCCTGATTTCAATTCTTTGCAATTAATATCCAGAAACTGAATTACTGAATTTTATGGTAATTCTATTTTTATTTTTTTAAGAATCACTATACTGTTTTCTAAAGCAGCTGTACCATTTTGCATTTTGAGCAAAAGTACACTGTGGATTATAATTTCTCCACGTTATATCTAACATGTGTTTTTGTTTGTTTGTTTTGTTAAGTAATAACAATTCTAACAGGTGTGAGGTGAATTTGATTTTATATCTCCCTGATGTTAGTGACATTGAGTATTTTTTTATGTACTTATTGGCCATTTATGTGTCTCTGATTAAATCTGTATTCAAATCATTAGACCATTTTAAGACAAGGATTTTGTTTGTTTTTGTTATTTTGCCTGCATTTCTATTTTTTTCTATTAAATTATAGAAGTTTCTCATATATTTTGGATATTAACTACATTCTGGTGTATGGTTTGCAAATATTTTCTCTGATTCTGTACATTGCCTTTTCACTTTGTTGATTTTTTCCTTTGTTGAGCAAAACATTTTAGTTTGATGAAGTCTTGCTTGTCTATTTTTGCTTTTGCAGTGTGTGGTTTTGGCTTCACCAATGAGCTTATTGCCTAAACCGATGTCAGGAAGTCCTTACATTGTCTTTAATCTGTTTTGAATTTATTTTTGCATATGGTGTAACATAGGGTATAAGCTCCTTCTTTTGCAATTGGATACCCAGTTTTTCCAGCACCATCTGTTGAAAAGAATATCCTTTCCCTATATGTGTTCTTGATATCCTTATTGAAGAACAGTTGACCTTACATAAGTGGATTTATTTCTAGGTTTTCTGTTCTGTCCCACTGGTTTATATGTCTGTTTTTAGACCAGTACTACACTGTCTTTTTTTTTTTTAATTATTTATTTATTTGACTGCACTGGGTCTTATTAATAGTTGGGTCTTAGTTGTGGCACTTGAAATCTTTGTCCTTTGTTGTGACATGTGTAATCTAGTTCCCTGACTAGAGATCAAATTCAGGCCCTCTGCATTTGGGAACGCTGAGTTTAGCCACTGCATCATCAAGGAAGTCCCAACTACAATGTTTTAGTTACTGTAGCTTTGTAATATATTTTAAAACAAGAAAGTATTATACCTCCAGCTTTTATTCTTCTTTTTCAAGATTATTTTAGCTATTCTGGGTCTCCTATGCTCTTATATGAATTGTAATATAGGTTTTATTTTCTATAAAAACTACCATTGGGGTTTTAATAGGGATTGAGCCACAGAACTGGAAAAGGTCAGTTTTCATTCCAATCCCAAAGAAAGGCAATTCCAAAGAATACTCAAACTACTGCACAATTGCACTCATCTCACACACTAGTAAAGTAATGCTCAAAATTCTCCAAGCCAGTCTTCAGCATACGTGAACTGTGAACTTCCAGATGTTCAAGCCGGTTTTAGAAAAGGCAGAGAAACCAGACATCAAATGGCCAACATCCTTTGAATCATCGAAAAAACAAGAGTGTTCCAGAAAAACATCTATTTCTGCTTTATTGACTATGCCAAAGCCTTTGACTCTGAGGATCACAATAAATTTTGGAAAATTCTGAAAGAGATGAGACTAACAGACTACCTGACCTGCCTCTTGAGAAACCTATATGCAGGTCAGGAAGCAACAGTTAGAACTGGACATGGGACAACAGACTGGTTCCAAATAGGAAAAGGAGTACATCAAGGCTGTATATTGTCACCCTGCTTATTTAACTGATATGCAGAGCACATCATGAGAAATGCTGGGCTGGAAAAACACAAGCTGGAATCAAGATTGCTGGGAGAAATATCAATAACCTCAGATATGCAGATGACACCACCCTTATGGTAGAAAGTGAAGAACTAAAAAGCCTCTTGATGAATGTGAAAGAGGAGAGTGAAAAAGTTGGCTTAAAGCTCCACATTCAGAAAACTAAGATCATGACATCTGGTCCCATCACTTCATGGGAAATAGATGGGGAAACAGTGGAAACAGTGTCAGACTTTATTTTGGGGGGCTCCAAAATCACTGCAGATGGTGATTACAGCCATGAAATCAAAAGACGTTTACTCCTTGGAAGGAAAGTTATGACCAACCTAGATAGCATATTCAAAAGCAGAGACATTACTATGTCAACAAAGCTCCATCTAGTCAAGGCTATGGTTTTTCCAGTGGTCATGTATGGATGTGAGAGTTGGACTGTGAAGAAGGCTGAGTGCCGAAGAATTGATGCTTTTGAACTGTGGTGTTGGAGAAGATTCTTTAGAGTCCCTTGGACTGCAAGGAGATCCAGCCAGTCCATTCTAAAGGAGATAAATCCTGGGTGTTCATTGGAAGGACTGATGCTTAAGCTGAAACTCCAATACTTTGGCCACCTCATGCTAAGAGTTGACTCATTGGAAAAGACTCTGATGCTGGGAGGGATTGGGGGCAGGAGGAAAAGGGGATGACAGAGAATGAGATGGCTGGATGGCATCACCAACTCGATGGACATGAGTTTGTGTGGACTCCGGGAGTTGGTGATGAACAGGGAGGCCTGGCCTGCTTCAGTCCTTGGGATTGCAAAGAGTTGGACACAACTGGGCAACTGAACTGAACTGAATTGGGCTGAATCTGTAAATCACTTTGGGTAGCATGGACATTTTAACAATATTATCTTCCAATCTATGAACACAGAATGTTTTCCATTTCTTTTTATATTCTTTCCTTTCTTTTACCAGTGTTTTTAGTTTTTGTGTACAAATCTTTCCCTTCTTTAGTTCTATTTGTTCCTAAGTATTTTATTATTTTTAGAGGTATTACAAGATGATTTCCTTAATTTCCTTTTCAGATAGTTCATGTTTAGTGTATAGAAATGCAACTGTCTTTTACATCTTGATTTTGAGTTGCATAATTTTATATTGAGATTTCTTACTGTGATATCTAATAATTTTTTTGTGTGGAATATTTAGGATTTTCTTTATATAACTCTATGTCATAAAGAAAGAAGGAAATTTCACTTCTTCCCTTCTGATTTGGATGCTTTTTACTTCTTTTACTTGCCTAATTGTTCTGGCTGGATTTCCAGTACTATGTTGAGCAAAAGTAGCAGAATGGGACATCCTTGCCTGGATCCTGATCTTAAAAGAAAAGTTTTTAGTTTTCTACCATTTTACATGATATTAGCTATCAGTTTTTTAATATATTCCCTTTATTATGTAGAGATAATTTCCTTTTACTTATGGTTATAAAAGAGTATTGAGTTTTGTCAAATGCTTTTTCTTTTTTTTTTCTAATTTTATTTTATTTTTAAATTCTACATAATTGTATTAGTTTTGCCAAATATCAAAATGAATTCTTTGAGATGGCCATATGTTTTTATCATTCACTCCATTAACATGGTGTACCATATTAATTGATTTTAATATGTTATAACATCATTGAATCCTAGGGATATATCTCACTTAGTTATGATTTCTGACCATTTTAATATACTGTCAAATGCAGTTTGCTAGTATTTTGTTGGGAATTTTTCTATCTGTGTCCATCAAGGGTATTAGCCTATAGGTTTCTTATAGTTGCCTTTGTCTAGCTTTGGTATGAGGGTAATGCTAGCCTAAAAGTGTTCCTTTTATTCGTTGAAGGAGATGTTTGTGTAATGTTTACTAATAAAGAATATTATTTGAAAATAAAAAGTTACTTCAGCAAAATGAGAAAAAGAAACAAAGCAGATGACATCAGCTATAAGAGGCAGCATGAGTTAATCATGACATAGCAGAAGATAGGAGATCACAAAAAAGGTATGCTGACTTTAGATTTAGATGATTCTTCTTTTGGTGGTAATGTTTGAAGAATGTCAGATTATATTTCTTTCCCTATAGATCCAATACCATAACTTAATTCTACATTGAATATTGTTCACATGGTTTTGAATTTTAAATGATGTTTAGTGTTTGTTATTTATAGTCTATAAATAAGGCATAGAAGAGATATATAAGTGCAAATTAGTACATAAATACTAGATATTAAGTTATATGAGTAATCATTATTTACTTACATATACATTAATTTGTTTATAGATAATACCTATATATAATTAAGGTTTATAATATAAAAATTGGGAGGTGAAGATTAGATGAGAAGAGATTTAGAAAAGTATAAACATTTTATCTATTTTCTAGGCTTTCCCCAAGGTTTCCCTAAGGCTATCATTTGTGTCTAGTTCTCTAGAAGCAGAGCTGCAATGAGAAATTTCATGTTAATGATTGATTAAGGGGTGTTTAAGATAAATCAATAAGGAGATGAGGGAAGCAAGAAGAAGGAGCTGCATAAGTTTTAGGTTTAGATAAACTCTAGGTTCTCTCTAATACTCTGGGAGCTCTGGAGAATAAATGGCAATATGGCTTGCTAGGACTTGGGGTCAGGAAGCAGGATCTTTTTCATTGACTATTCAGGGTGATTGGAGGCAGAGAGTGCTCCAGTAATTCTGAAGTATTTTTAGGAAAATGTGTGTGGTAGTTAACTTAATGTCACTGTGACTGAGCCTTAGGGTGTCCATTTGGTCAAACATTCTTCTGGGCATGTCTGTGAAGGTGTTTATGGATGAGATCAATATTTGAATCAGTAGAGTAAAGCAGATTGTTCTTGCCAATGTGGGTGGGCCTGACCCAATCCGTTGGCCTGAAAGTAACAAAAAGGCTCACCCTCTCACAAGTAAGAAGGAGCTTTCTCTTATATATGACTGCCTTCCAGCAGAGATATATTGTTTTTTTCCTCCCTTTAGACTTGAAATAAAACATAAACTCTTCCTGGATCTCAAGCCTGCCAGTCTTTGGCCTGGAACTATACTCAGCTTTCCTGGTTCCCAGCCCTTCAGACTCAGACTGGAACTATGTCATCAGCACATTTGGGTCTTCAGCTTGCGAACTGCAGCTCTTGGGACTTTAGCCTCCATAATTGGGCAAGCCAATTCTTAACAAAAATTTTCTCTAGATATATGTAATTAGACAGATACTAGTGATTCCATTTCTCTGGAGAACCATAATACAGTGAGAGATGAATTCCATAGGATAAATGAAATCCTCCAGAAATTATCAGTCAATGTGAGACATTGACAGAAGCACCCAAGAAAGTAGTAAAAGTAACTCCAAGGGATTTTAAGAGGGCACCAACAGCATTTTCCACAAGTAGGTATCCTGTTTTTGTTAAGTGTCTGTGTCAAATAGGCTCTCCTTTATATATTCTAGGAAACCATGAATGCATGCTAAGTTGCTTCGGTCATTCTGACTCTGGGACTCCATGGGCCTATCAGATTCCTCTGTCCATGGGATTCTCCAGGCAAGCATACTGGAGTGGGTTGCCATGCCCTACTCCAGAGGATCTTCCTGATCCAGGGATCGAAACTGTGTCTCTCAAATCTCCTGATTTGGTAGGATTCTTTACCACTAGTGCCACCTTGGAAGCTCTTCTAGGAAACCACCTGCATACAAATAGCATCTCCATCCAGCCTTTCTCTCCTAACCAGTATTCCAGCCAATCCTTGTGAAGTTTTGAGCACACCCTTGAACAAAAATCTTGACTCTTTCAACTTATCTGATAGTAAATACTGTTTTCTATTTGTTTATTCCTATGTTTTGCTCATAGTCTATCCTAAGATAAATTTTAGGATTTTAAATTTACTTAAGTTTTATGTAGGTTCTCTAACTTTTGCTCTCAACAAAACTATTCAAATGCCAAATTAACATTCCTTTTAAATACTTAGGTTCCCCCCAAATTCTGAAAGACACAAAAATACCATACACAGACCAAAAGCTAATCAATCTATTATTTGAAGCTAAAAAAAAAGTACTTTTTAGCAAACATTGGGGTACTTGGCTACTTAGTAGTGAGAGTGCAACAGCTCCCTTTTTGGAAATGATAGAATCAAAGTTTACAATTATAAAGCTTTAGGCTGGAAATCTCATAGAGATCCTCTTGTGCAACATACTTTCTCTTCTTAAAAGTAAACTGAAGAAGAGAATATATATATAATATATATAAAATAACTTTTTACTTTACATTTTTAATACCTTGATCAGCAATTATTTTTAGCTGAAGCTCAGTATAAAATCATTTATATACAATTCATTTTTAATGTTGAAATCTTATTGCTCATGTCTCTAAATTCAACTCAAAAATGCCTCAGATGCAATTTTCCAGTAAATGTTTTATTAAAAAGACTGTATCCTTTATAAAGAATAGATAATTATGAATTAGATAGAGATGTGAATTTTAAAATATGTTATTGTTACATGTCTTTCAAGAACATAGTAATAGTGATGGCAGTGACAACAACTATATCAACAGCGCAAGCATCTTAACATATTTAATCCCCAAACAGTCCCATGAGGTCAGAAATTTTATTACCTCTATCTTCATTATGTGAAAATGGTGGAATCTGACCACAGTTATTCTGGCTTACAAAATTGTCTTCTCAACCATCCTACTCTTCTTTAGAACAAATATACTCTGAACACCTAGCTACTATTTAAAGCATCTGAATACACATTTAAACTATTTTCATACACATTTTTCTGAAGCTTATGAATACACACACACACACACACACACACATATTTGGCTGCACTAGATCTTAGCTGTGGCACATGGGATCTAGTTCCCTGACTAGGGATAGAACCCAGGTTCCCTGCATTGGGAGTGTCACTGGACCCCCAGGGAAGTCCCTGAACTTATGGATATTGTTTCATTGTTTTTGTTTTGTTTGTGAACATTACAGTGGGCAGTTGTTGGATGTAATTTAGTGATCAAATGGAAGATCATGTGCTTCAGCACAACTCTTGACCAGTTTTTGACTAATGCAGTTTGCAATATGAAAATGAAGAGGCTGATCCTGATCCACTCTCAAAGGGCATATTCCTGGGGTTGATTTTACAATGAATGAGGGATTGTGTAAGCTGTAATAACCATTCTTAGAAGAAAGTACAATGGCACAGAAGTCAATGGGCCTAGGTTTTAACTTCTGCTTTGTAAGTTGCCGTTTGGCTTTAGCCAAGTCACTTACCTCGTAGTGAATCATTTTTCTCTCTTTTAAAGGAAGGAGGTTCAAGTTTTGACCTAGATCAACTTGAAGGTTCCCTCTAGGTTTATTCTAACATTCTGTGACCTAGACTTCATTAGTGCTGTGCTAATAATTCAAATTAGGCCCAAATGAAATATCTTAGGGCTTCCCTGGTGACTCATATGGTAAAGAATCTGCTTGTAATGCAGGAGGCCCAGGTTTGATCCCTGGGTTGGGAAAACCCTCCTGGAGAAGGGAATGACTACCAACTCCGGCATTCTTGCCTGGAGAACTCGATGAACAGAGGAGCTTGGTGGGCTACAAACTATGATTTCACAAAGAGTCAGACACAACTAAGCAACTAACACTTTCACTTTCATTAGGTTGTTTATTGTATGCAACAGATACTGTTGGATTGGAGATTCCCATTTCTAATTTCCATTTTGATATCCCCTTCTTTCTGCTGTATGCTCTTTCAGAAACCTGTGCTCTTAGGGAAAAAAGAAAAAAAAAAATATATATATATATATACACACAGTGAAGAGATAGTTCTTTGAGTATTTTTAAATTATTTAACAAGCTAAATTAAAAGGATTTAATAATAAGTTAAGTGTCTAAATTTTAAAAAACAAACCTTAAATCGGTCTATCAACTATTCCCTGTCTGAACTGGGATGACAAATAAAATACATTATCATACCTTATCCATGTAGACAAGTTATGTAATGTGTCAAGAGAGAAGAATAACTTTGGCCCTGCCCTCTGGAAAAGGTGCCTTTACTTGGCATTCTTCACTGTGATCCTCAAACAGTGTGCCAGAGCAATTGGAAGCAGGCTGAACAATTGAAAAACACTGCATTAGTGGGAGGTAAGGGGGATTTCTGCAACAGCTGAAGGAAAATGAACTTTTCTGCCGAGAAAAGCAGCTTAGTTACAGCCCTCTGAGCATAGACGTCAATCTATCCACAAGCAGGACAAGAGTGGGTGATATATGGAAAGGATATTTTAAAATCTGCTGGAGCTTGCCAATCTGGAGATTAGCCCAGGAAAGAGAGCTTCAGAAAAAATCACGGTGGAAACAAGCAAATGTTATCATATTTGCGCAGAATTTGAGAGTCCAAAAAACTAATTGGACAAACTCATTGCTAAGCAGATAAAGATTTCATATTAATAATCACTACAACAGAAAGCTCTTTTAAATGTTTATCTCCAGTATCTGTTGCAGAAATTAAATAAGTGTGTATGATTTTTGTGTGACATCACAACAGAAAAAGTACTTTCCTCATATACCCTTATAAAGCTCAAACTGCTCTCTTGTAACTTGCTGAATCTTAAATTAATGTTCAAATATGGCTATGCTGTCAAATAGAAATGGTAGAAACATTTCTTTCTGAAGTCAGAAGAATTTTATTTTGAACATTCAAGAAACTTACAGAAGCCAATTTCTTTGTTCCTTTAAAATGAAAATATGTTTAACATCTTGAAGTATGAAAAATTTTTGTAACACTAAATAATATTGGGTTGGCCAAAAGTTTGTTTGGGTTTTTCCATAAGAGGTTATAGAAAAACCTGAATGAACTTTTTGGTCAACCCAATAACAGTGCACCTTTTCTTTAATATATACAGAATCTTTTTATCTGCAAAGTCAAACACCACGTATTAAAAATATTAATACTCATTGACTGTGTTGCAGACCTCAGTTGAATCATGATTTATTCCAGATGTGATATTTTTAATGAAAATGTGTCACATAGACAAGCTAACTCATTTCTAGTAATGTTGTAACAGCTTCAAAAAGAGACGATGTGGTGTTAAAGAAAGGCATATGATTCTTGATGTCAATGTCAGAGAGCTATAGTTTTAATGTGTTGAAGCAATGCAAGTGATGACATGAATGATTAGATTTTACCATAGCAACTTAATTTGAAGGAAGGAGACATTCTTACTTAGAGATTAGCTAAAATTTCTTAAAGCTATAAAGAATTAGTTTGCCAAAAATTTTTCATTTGACTTATTTTTTAGTAAAAAAATGAACTTTAAGATATAATGATTAATTTTATAAGCAAGTAGTTTTGAGTTAAATAGAGTATAAGAAATCATATTTACTTTTGGAAAAATATTTAATATTTAGCTGTTAAGATGGTCATTTCAACCTTACTTTTTCATGAGTAATATAGGACATAATTTTCTTTGGGAGAAATCAGATGTTGAAGTTAGGAATATATTTGCTGTAGAGAACATGTTACTTAGTTTTGGTAGTTTTAATTCAAACTGTAATTGAATAATTAGTTTTTGAATGACTATCTTTCAGCAACTAACATTCCTGAGATTATAAACTCAGTGAAGACTGGAATCCTAGCATAAGGACTTAAAAACCCCTACCATAGGGACTTAATGCAATAGGTAGTCACTCATTAAGGAATTGCTCATTTTGAATTGACTGCATGGGCCCACAGCTAGCAACTGGAAGAAAAAGAAATTCAAATCAAAGTTGCTAACTCTAGCTCTGTGTTTTAGAGACTATTTTGAATTTGCTAGTGACAGAGTGTGAAATATTTCTCAGTGAATTCAAACATCACTGTTGAATAAACTAAGTGTATAGTGAGTACCTTGACCAAATAAGTTGCTCTGTTCTTGTGACATAATTTCATGGTTTGTTATTTATGGAAATACCTTTAAGTTACAGTTTATACTGCGTATCATGCTTCTAGAAAGTTCACTGTTTCAATTCTTAGTGGAAAATTAGATTTTCCAGGCAAACTTTCTTTTTCCACAGTTTGTATTCCTAATACTAGTGGAAAATGCCTATTGGGTTCTAATGGAAAATTTCTGGGCCAAATGTGAGCAAACTTCAACCCTTTCCCATCTCCAACCCTGAATCATCTGTTGACCAATTGGCCAACGTTGAGTTACACTAAACATTCTCTAAGCTCTTTTCTGGTTCTGAATGTATATTAAAGTTTGTACATTTATTTCTTTTTGTCCTGAAAAAAAAATTTCATGAAATAGATATTAACATCCCAATTTAAGATGAAGAAAATGAGATGGAGAAGGAATTAAAATCTAAATCCCAACTTAAGCACTTAACCTTAAGTGATCATTCTATAGTAAAGTAAAGATGACAAAAATTGTACTTCTGCTCATAGTACTTTATGAGCATCAAGTATGATATAAAATACTATTGTAGTTAATATAACTTGTAAGATAAAAAGTAATGGATAAAACACAGACTATTATTAATAGCATTCAATCTAGGTGTCAGAGTATTGCAAACTGGAGAAAAACATCCTGGGTTGATATGAAATTCTACAAATATCAGAAATATCAAAATTACTCCTGCTGCAGAATTATAGGGGCTCTTAAATGCTTGGGATATAACTTTTATGATTCTATGGTCATTTGGTTCTTTAAATGGCATAATCTTTTCAAAATGCAACCATGAATATTATTACCACAATATAGATAGAACCCTCTGTACATTTTTAGGCCTGAGTAAGGATTCTCATTGTACCTTGGAGGTGAAGACTATCTAGGTCGTATTTTGTGCTTTATCTGAGAAAGAAGATTATACAGAATGAAGTGCTTGTAGTCCAGCATTTAAAAAAATATTTTCCTTATATATTTTGCAAAATTGATACCAAAAAAGATTCCAAAATTGAATTTCCCTGTCTTTTTGGCAGCTAAAATAAAGACATTTGACTAAGAATCCCTTAGTAAAATGTACTTCCAAAATGCTTCAGTTCGACAGGGAGAAAAACAAGAGGAACAGACTTTTTTGGTGAATACTGGTGAATTCAGCAGAGTTTGGCATAGACACTGAGTTTGAGAAGCAGCTATGGCAGAATTGCTGAGAATAAGATCCTGTGTCCTTGCCTGTGCTGGAATCAAGCCTGTGAATTGTTTGGTGGTCTGGTGTGGGCATTATTTCTGGTGCATAGTTTCTAAATTAGTTGTTTAATCCTCCTGGAACTTTTGCTGCTGTGCTGTGCTCAGTCATGTCCAACTCTTTGTGACCCCATCGATTGTAGCCCACCAAGCTATTCCATCCATGAAATTTTCCAGTCAAGAATACTAGAGTGGGTTGCCATTTCCTACTCCAGAGGGTCTTTCGACCCAAGGATTGAACCTGTATCTCTTGTGTCTCCTGTATTGCCAGGCAGATTCTTTACCACTGCACCACCTAGGAAGCCCTTCTTTGAACTTCTGAAGACTAGCTTACATAGTTTAATATATTTCTGTTTTGATTTACCTAGTTTGTTCTCTTCTTATGACCAATAAACCTGACTAAAATAAGTCTATCCCACATAGCAAACTGATGTTAGAACAATAATTGTCCCTAAAGATGTTCAAAATTCATGTTTTTTACCTGGTGCTTTTGAACTGTGGTGTTGGAAAAGAGTCTTGACAGTCCCTTGGACTGCAAGGAGATAAATCCAGTCCATCCTAAAGGAAATCAGTCCTATTATTCATTGGAAGGACTGATGCTGAAGCTGAAACTCCAATACTTTGGCCACCAGATGCAAAGAACTGACTCATTTGAAAAGACCCCGATGCTGGGAAAGACTGAAGGCAGGAAGAGAAGGGGACAACAGAGGATGAGATGGTTGAATGGCGTAACTGATTTGATGGACATGAGTTTGAGCAAGTTCCAGTAGTTGGTGAAGGACAGGGAAGCTTGGCTTGCTGCAGTCCATGGGGTTTCAAAGAGTTGGACATGACTGTGCAACTGAACTGAACTGATCTGAAAGATGTCCATTTCCTAATCCTTGGAACCTGTGAATATACAAAGTTGCATGATAAAAATGGATTTTTTGCAGGTGTGATTAAGATTACAGACCTTTGAATGGGGATCTTATCATGGATTATCCATGTGGGTCCAATCTAATCATGTAAGTCTTTAAAAGTAAAGACCTTTTCCAGGCTAGTTCCAGAGAGACAGAGATATGACAAATGTGGTAGGAGGAATTTTGAGCATGAGAATGATTCTATTCACTGTTGCTGACTTTAAAGATGGAGAAAGGGGGCTATGAAAGTACCAAGTTTATAGGCTTCCCTGGTGACTCAGAGGTAAAGAATCTGTCTGCATTGCAGGAGCCATAGGAAAAATGGATTTGATCCCTGAGTGGGGAACATTCCCTGGAGGAGGGCATGGCAACCCACTCCAGTATTCTTGCCTGGAGAATCCCATGGACAGAGGAGCATGGCAGGCTCCAGTCCATAGGGTCATAGAGAGTCAGGCATAACTGTAATAACTTAGCACACACAGCACACACATCAAGTTTATAATTATCTGTTATCTTATAGTTGGTTAAATTGCAAGTGAAGTCGCTCAGTCGTGTCTTACTCTTTGTGACCCCATGGACTGTAGCCTACCAGGCTCCTCTGTCCATGGGATTTTCCAGGCAAGAGTACTGGAGTGGGTTGCCATTTCCTTCTCCAGGTGATCTTCCTGACCCAGGGATTGAACCTGGGTCTCCCGTATTGCAGGCAGACGTTTTACCATCTGAGCTGATTATCAATCATCAAAAGTGCTGTTGGATTACAGAGCCAGTGCCCACTCCACATGGGCCACCGATACTCTTATCATTTATGTCTTGGTTCTTGTTATTAAATGCAACCAGCCTCCTGTATTTAACTGTTCTCTGCACTGGATCCTGTCACACTCTGCTTCTGTCACTCATTCTTTTGTTTTCTGCCTTGAACCTTGCCACCTAGCTGTCACCTGGTTTATGATATAATCCAAGCCCAGCTTGACTATGATTTTGATTTTTCTCTTACAGACTACTTTGTTCCACTGTCTGCTCCAGTCTATCTTATACAGCTCTCACCCTGACCTCTGTGTAGAGATTCTAAGTCAGAAAGATCTTTATGCTTATATTAGGAAACAAAGTGTAGAGCAGAAATAAGCAGTATATTGTAAAAAGAATGGTATAAAGTAAAATTAAGAGAGAGCTAGCATGAAACACAGATAAGGACTGAATCATAAGATAAAGGAATTACTCAATATGAGTCATAATGGACAGTTAAACCATCAATGCTTCCACAGCTGTATATGTAAAATTTGAATCATAATAGCACTTCACACATTGCTAATAGTACTGAATAAAATAATAACTTAAAGCTCTTAGTTTAGTCTCTGGTACATAGTAAATGCTTTATAAATATACCAATTTTTATTGGCATGAGGTATTTATGCTAGTATACATTGTATATACAGTTTAAGGAGAGGGAAAGTTTGGAGTACCTTCTTAAATTTTTCTCTCTAAATTGAACTGTTGTCTTTGTGAAAAGTCTTTTGATTTTGAAATATATCTGATCATCAACATTTATTTAATAAATTTAAAATTAATAGTCCAATCAGTATGAAAGCTCTTTAGGAAGGAGACTTAGCTTAAAGCAAAAATCTGTGATTTAAAGTCCCGTTTTTCACAGTATGATCTGTGAAGCATGTTTGAATGCAGAATCTCAGACCTTACCTGAGACCTACCTAGTCAGAATCTGCATTTTAAAAAGATCTCGAGGTAATTTAAGGAAAAGAGTCGGACACAATTGAGTACACACACGCACACCAAGTAATTCATGTGACCTCTCCCCAAGGTTTAGGAAGCGCTGATCTAAAGCACAAACAGCAAAATACTGGGAAAATAGCCAAATTAAAAATTTAAACTATTCTACATTATCTACAGTGAAACTATTCTTATGCCTTTTCTATTGTGTTTAACATTAAGTGAGGATAATATGCTACCTATTTCATAGAGTTAAGGTAAAAATGTAATGACCCATAACCTGATTAACTAGATAATAATGTAAAGCTCTCTGTAAGTTGCTTGACTAATATAAATGCTTGTCACATGTAAATAATGCTGATATGTTTCTTTACTAGGGCTTTCCTGGTGGCTCTACGTTAAAAGAAAAAAAAAAAAAAAAACTTGCCTGGATTGCTGTAAACACGAGTTTGATCCCTGGTTTTGGAAGATCCCCTGAAGGAGGGCATGGTAACACACACCAATAGTCTTGGTATCCTTGCCGGGAGAATTCTATGGACAGAGGAGTCTGGAATATTACAGTCCACAGGGTCAAAATTAGTGTCAGACATGACTTAGCAACTAAACAACAATGCTTCTTTACTAGCCCATTTTTTCTACACAGGCCTCCTCTCTCCCCTTGTTCAAAAATATTTAAATAACATCTATGCAATAACTTGAGTACTCTGGTGCAACTAAACATTTGAAATGGCAAACACAATGGATCAGGAGTAGAATCAACCCTTTTTTGTCCCTCTTTTGGCCAGAGCATAGGAAATAGGAAAAAAAAAAAAGAAAAGTACCTTAAACTTATTAAAATGTCTAGAATTTATTGAGTTTTTGTGTAGATTAATTCATTGCCTATGCAAATTCTTAAACTCCAGATATTGACGCCTATAAAAAAAGTATTTCTGTTTGTGAGAAATAAGCAATATAATAGATTTAAAATGAGAGAAGACATAGATTGAGACATCTGGATTTTTTTATCTGCTACAAGAGTATGACTATGACATACAGAAATACAGGCCTAACTTAGAAGCCAGCAAGACTTGGGTTTAAATTTTGACTATCTTTTTCTCACTCACTAGGTGACATTTGCCAAATCAGTTAACTTCTCTTAAGTTTAGTTTTCTCATCTATAAACATCCACCTCATGGAATTGTGGTTCTTGCTAAATGTAAACATCTTTTCCATGCTGTTTGGCACAGAGTAGGCTTAAAGTTACTTTTTCTGTCTTTTCAGATTTTCTGATACATAAAGAGGATAAGATACATATCAAGATTATATCTCTAAAATATTAACCCATGTGTTTTCTGTGCATTTTTCTCACTCTCTTCACTTCGTTTACTAAGGCATTTTATCCCCTCTCAACTTGTCTGTGGATAAGCAGAAACAGACTCACAAGTAAGTAAGTGATACAAAGATTCAGCCATATGCTTACAGAGCAGCCTAAGAACAGATAAGAGTAGATCTGAATATGGAAGAACATGTGGAGGTGTGAGGGGTAACTTTAATAGAAAACAATAAGGAAAAGGATACTAAACACTAAAAGAAAAAGAGAGAGAGAGAGGAGAGAGAAAGAAATAGTCTCTTTCTATTCAATGGCTAGTTATTGTTGTGTGTGCTCAGTCATGTCCGACTCTTTGTGACTTCATGGACTGTAGCCCACCAGGCTTCACTGTCTGTAGGATTTTCCAGGCAAGAATACTGAAGTGGGTTGCCATTTCCTACTCCAAGGGATCTTCTGACTAATAGACTGAACCCATGTGTTTTGCAGCTACTGCATTGGAAGGTGGATTCTTTAATACTGTGCCAGAACCAACATTTCTTCAAGGATATTTATCCAAGTCTTCACCAATCCATTACTTAAAAACAAAATTTGTCCAATAGTGCTAAACCATTGAGTATATCCTGAACATAGGTTAAAGGAGTTATATTGGTTACCGAGATAGAATGAAACGCAACCAGAGATGATTTCACTCTGTGTCGTAGCAGGACTATGCACCCTGCAAGGATAATTTCTATCTGGATCTTGACTCAAAAAGAAATCAGACTGAGCATGTATTTTCAAAAGGGTAATGACTGAGGCTACTTCTTCAAGTGAATCCCATATTTGGTTATGAAAATCTTGAACTTTCATGAACTTGAGTGAACTAAGGCTTCAGATTGTTAGGTAGTTAGAATAGGAAACAGGAGTCCAGAATGGCAGTAGCTAAAAGGCAAAGAAGGGAAAAGCCTGAGAAAATAGAACAAAGGAAGGTCTGAGGACTGGAGTGAGGACCTCAGGTAGAACAAACAGCACTCCTGGCTAGCCCAATTTACATAGCGTAGGCCCAGGGGAGAGGGAAAAAACATATAAAAAGAGGAGCCAAAGGGCTTAGGGCTCTCTTCTCTCCGCATCTTTGGGTCAGCATGCCCTCACGCTTCGAGGATGTATTTTCCTGTTATTTTCTAAGTAAAAGTGAGCCGTAACACAAAGCTGTAACACTGATCTGTCTAAGAGCAATAACACGGTCTGTCCAAGACCTGAAATCTATAACACAGTCTGTCTGAGACTTATGACATGGCTGAGGGCTCTAACGTCCATTGCTTCAAATTTTTGTTGAGACTAGATAGAACTGAGGAGAATACACTTGCCTGACAAGATCATCATAGAAACACTAGAAACTTATTAACAAATTTTATGTAATTTTAAATGTGTGTATTATTTGTAGATTATTAAAAAGAACTCATATTTTTACTGATATGTGTACATAATGATTTTAGCATATACAATTTACACTGTAAGTTTATTGTGTTGTTATATTGACATTTTAGTTTTTAGAACCTAATAAAGAGATGTCATTTTACACTGATGTTTAGTTTAGTATTTTCATATGCATATTTGTAACCAACTAGGTAAAAGCAGCCACTTTAAAGTAGCCCAAGTTATTTGATGAAAATTCTTTTAATTTTATCGAATGTATTCAATTTTATAAAATTCATTGAGCACTTCCAATATACTATGTACTCAGATGGTAAAGAATCTGCCAGCAGTGCAGGAGACCTTGCTTTGATCCCTGGGTGGGGAAGATCCCCTGGAGAAGGAAATGGCTAACCACTCCAATATTCTCACCTAAAGAATCCTATGGACAGAGGAACCTGGCATGGGGTCACACAGAGTCAGACACTACTTAGGGACTGAGCACAGGAAATACAAACTAAACAAAAGGACACAGAAAGTTTGGAAATAATGGATAAAAACATTTATAATATGAAAACATTAACCCAAAGAAAACTACATTAGCTATATCTGAAAAAGTAGATTAAAAGACAGAATGAATTGTAAGAGATACACCTCATTATAAGGAAAGGTATAACTCAATAAGAATATATAAAATTCTTAATTTTTATATACTTAATAATATAATTTCAAAATATAAAAGTCAAAAATTGACAGATTGAAAGGGGGAATAGACAAATGCATAATCGTAGTGAGAAACTTAACTATTACTATGTTAGAAATGATAAATTTTTAACATAGTAATAGTTAGAGAAGCAAACAAAAATTTATGACTATGGACAATTGAAAAATCTTGCAATTGGAATACAGTCTAAATATCACAAAACTTCTATGGAATTTTCCAATAATGATATAAAATTTTCTTGTTTAAAACTAAAATTTTATAGATGCAAGTCAATAAATGTTAAAAAGTGTGTCAAATTGGCATTTTAGTTCAAAATAGTAAATTTAAAAATTACTAGTGTAGATTTCTTGGAAAAAATGTAGTCAGAAAGAGAAAATATTGAAATGTGCAAATCATCACTTGAATAATACAGAATATGCAGACTAACTTGGTATTATTGGAAATCCTTTCTTAGATCATAAGGCTCAGTGAAGTGCAATTAATAAACATAAAAAATAAGAAAATAATAGGAATAAATAAAAAGATGAATAATAAGCAAGTAGGTAAACAAAAAGATGAATAAAGGTAAAAGATGTATAGCTACATATCAAATATAAGTGGCAAAATAAAATCTTTTAAAAGACATCATTTTCAATGCCTAAAATATAACAAATACTTGGGAACTGAATTAGTCAAAATCATATGTGATGGTTAATTCTGAGAACCCTGACTAATATTAATATTCCAGTTAAGAACTCTACCCAGACAGCTTTCTTGACAGATAAATGAATATATTCTTTTTATGGATTAAAAAAGTGCCCATGTTAAAGGTGTCAAATTCCCCACAAGTTTTTGTATAGACAAGTACAATCTGAGTGAAAGCTAAAATGGACATTCTTATGAAAACTGACAAGCTGATTCTAAAATGCATAGAGAGATTTCATGGGCCAATATTAGACAAGACATTCTTAATGAACAATAACACTGTTGGAGGACTTTCAGCAAGTCTTTTTACAAAGCTACAGTAAATAAAGAACAGTGGTATTAAAGCAAAGTTAGATATAAATCAATGAAATAGCCCACGTATTCATGGACACTTTGACTTATGAGGTTACTGAAGAGTAGTGAAAGAAAGATGATATTTCTGATAAGTCTATTGAATATCAATTTGACTTTTAAAACAGTGAAAAAAATTGATTTCTGTAACACATCCTGCCCCCAAATCAATCCCAGGATGATTTTAACATCAAAATGTGACATGTAATAAGTATAGCCAGAAGATGATGAAGTAAAATATCTTCACAGTATTGAGACAGCAATATTATTAAATATTGTCTAACTATTAAATATTACATTTTAAAGAGTGTTAATTATAAAGGCAAAGAATGATAAATTTGACTACATTAAATCAAGAACATCTGTTCAGAATATTCTTAATCTCTATTAACAGATTCAGTATAAAACAAAATATGAGAAGATATTTTCAATACATGTAATTTACTCTGAGCAAGAAATAGGAAGAAATACTTTATTAATGATAATATCAAAATATCCTACAAAATTATCTAAAAGGTGCATAGTTCACTAATATCAGGGACATACAGGAAAGTATTTCATAAGATACAATTCTTAATCAATCAGAATGGATAAAATTAAAATGTGCTTAGTCACTCAGTCATGTCTGACTCTTTGTGCCCCAAAGAACTGTAGCCCTCCAGGCTCCTCTGTCCATGAGATTGCCCAGGCAAGAATACCGGAGTGGGTTGCTATTCCCTTCAAGTATTTGAGAGGATATGGAGCACGAGAAGCAACTAAATTCACTAAAAAGGAAGTAAATTAATACAAATATTCTGGAAAACAATTTAACAGTTTTTACTAATGTTATAGATCTGCATAACTTATGATTCAATGATTTCACTTCTGGGTATATTGAAAGAGAAAGGAATGTACGGAAAGACCATGTGGAAATGTTCATAGCAGTCCTCATACAACAAAATCCATGCAGCAAAGAAAATGAATAAACTATAGCTACAAAAAGCACCAGGTATCAGAAGAGTGGTTACTTTTGCAGAGGAGGGAAGTGTTAAACGTGGAAAAGATATATAAAGGGTCTCTCAGGTTGATGTCTTTCTTAACCCGGATGCTGTTACATGGCTGTTTTCTATGATAAATTTGTGCACTTTTCTATGTTTGTATTATACTTCATAATACAAACATTTAAAAATCCTAATTGTTAATGTAATGAAAATCCTTTTTAAAATACATATTCCAGTTGCAAAGATTAAGAGAAGTCTATTAATAGAAAGTGGTCTCCTCTGTTTCACTTAGCTAGGTGTTTTGCTTGTTTGTGTATATAGAAACCCATGGTTCAGATTTCATTTATGTCCTTATGTGCTTGTGCCATTGAGAAAGGACTAATCTACCCATCTGGCAGCACTTTAACTCTTTCAGGCCAGTAGAAGTTATTTGGAAAATTACCTCTTTGAGGTGAATTAAATCTACCAAATAGGTTTGCATAATCTTACATGCCAAATGTAAACAATAAAGCTGCTCTTACATTTAGAATTAAACAATGGAAGCTGACTTGTTTGAAAAATTGTTTCACTTGCCAAAAAAGGAAAACAGTGCCATTTTAAAAATCCAGACACAGTGATGATCACTGTGTTTCAAAGAAACTGTGTAGGGGCCTGGAGTGAATCCCACCCCATCTTTTCTGTGAACTCCTCATCATAGATGACAACCACACTTACACAACTATATAAATATTATACTGAAAACAAGTACCTCAGAAAAACAGAGAACCTGTTCTTTTGGTCAGGAATTGGATGCTGTATCAAGACATATGAAACTTTTGTGTGTTTATTGCCAGTTAAATTAACAGCTTGTATCTAATGCTATGATTTTTTTACAGATTCCTTTTGATATATTTTTACTATTCAACAGAGAATTAAGCAGTGATCTAGGTGGGTAGCTGGCAAAAACTAAGATCATAGCATTTGGTTCCATACTTCCTGGCAAATAGATGAGGGAAAAATGGAAACAGTGACATATTTTTTCTTGGAGTCCAAAACCACTGTGAATGGTAACTGCAACCACAAAATTAAAAGACACTTTTTCTCAGAAGAAAAGCTATGATAAACTTAAACAGTGTATTAAAAAGCAGAGACATCACTTCACTGACAAGATCCATATAGTCAAAGCTATGGTAATGTACAGATGTGAGAGTCAGACCATAACAAAGTCTGAGTGTTGAAGTACTGATGTTTTCAAACTGTGGTGCTGGAGAAGACTCCTGAGAGTCACTTGGACAGCAAGGAGAAACCAGTCAATCCTAAGGGAAATCAACCCTGCTGCTGCTGCTGCTGCTGCTGCTGCTAAGTCACTTCAGTCGTGTCCGACTCTGTGTGACCCCATGGACAGAGGCCCACCAGGCTCCCCCGTCCCTGGGATTCTCCAGGCAAGAACACTGGAGTGGGTTGCCATTTCCTTCTCCAATGTATGAAAGTGAAAAAGTGAAAGTGAAGTCACTCAGTCGTGTTCGACTCTTAGTGACCCCATGGACTGCAGCCTACCAAGCTCCTCTACCCATGGGATTTTCCAGGCAAGAGTACTGGAGCGGGGTGCCATTGCCTTCTCCGAATCAACCCTGAATAATCGTTAAAAGGACTGTTACTGAAGTTGAAGCTCCAACGCTTTGACCACCTGGTGTGATAAACCAGCTTATTGGAAAAGACCCTGATCCTGGGAAAGACTAAAGGCAGAAGGAAAAGAGGGTGGTAGAGGATGAGATGGTTAGATAGCATCACTGACTCAATGGACATGAATCTAAGTGAACTCTGGGAGATAGTGAAGGACAGGGAAGCCTGGCATGCTGCATTCCATGGGGTTGCAAAAAGTTGGACAGAATTGAAGAACAACATCAAGGGTGGTTCATCAATTTTAAGAAATATACAAAACAAAACTGATACTAATTAATGACACATTTGTCTTTATACCAAAAGCTCTCCATTTACATACCTGCAATCATATACTAATATGTCATTTTAAAAAGTTTTTTTTTTTTTTTTAATTTACTTGGCTGTGTTGGGTCTTAGCTGCAGCACTACCAGATCTCCAATCTTCCTTGTAGTGTGCAAGATCCAGTCTCTGATCAGGAAATGAACCTGGACCCCTGCATTAGGAATATGGAGTCTTAACCTGGACTACCAGGGAAATCCCCTAATACGCCTTTATAGATGCATCTATTTCCAGTTTTTTTTTTAATTTAAATTTATTTATTTTAATTAGAGGCTAATTACTTTACAATATTGTATTGGTTTTGCCATACATCAACAAGAGTTGAGTCAGATACTCTATTAACAAACAATATAGGAGTTGATTTTCTTAGTTTTGTTTTTGTTGTTATTATTTTATTATGGTAAAAAATAACATAACATTTGCTGTCTTATTAAGTGTACAGTACAGTAGTGTTAACTATATGCACATGGCTGTGCAACAAATTTCTAGAACTTTTTCATCTTGCAGAATTAAAACCCTGTGTCCTTTGCACAACCCCACTTTCTGGCAACTCTCTGCTTTTAAGAGTTCAACTACTTTAGATACCTCATATATGTAGAATCATGCAGTTTTGTCTTGGGACTGACATTTCACTTAGCAGAATATCTTCAAGTTTCATCTATATTGTAACATATGACAAAATTTCCTTTTTTTCCTTCTTTTTTAAGATTAAATCATATTTCATTGTATGTATGTATTACATTCTCTTTATCCATTAATCCACTGATGGATATTTAGTTTGCATCCACATCTTGTCTAGTGTGAATAACACTGCATTGAACATGGGAGTAAAATATTTATTTGTTGAAAGGAGCTTTCCCTTCCTATGTGTGTTCATTGAGATAAGTTGGGAATTTGTTTTTCACCTCAGTAAAGGAATTTTCAGTGGAGAAATGTATGGGATAAACCATTAAAAAGATCACAGGAAATAGTCCTTTAGGGAGCTTGTTTCGATGTAAGAAAAGAGGATATGACAATGGTTACAGAATGATATGGAACTGAGTTAACATAGTAAAGAATTTATTTTATTTATAACTTTAATATAAGAACTGCTGCTAAGTCGCTTCAGTCGTGTCCGACTCTGTGTGACCCCAGAGATGGCAGCCCACCAGGCTTCCCCGTCCCTGGGATTCTCCAGGCAAGAACACTGGAGTGGGTTGCCATTTCCTTCTCCAATGCATGAAAGTGAAAAGTAAAAGTGAAGTCGCTCAGTCATTCCCGACTCTTCTCGACCCCATGGACTGCAGCCTACCAGGCTCCTCTGTCCATGGATTTTCCAGGCAAGAGTACTGGAGTGGGGTGCTATTGCCTTCTCCAAATATAAGAACAGAGATTATCAAAAAGGAGAGTGTAAAATTGAAGAATTAGTATTTTATAGAAGATGAAAGAGTAGATAATTTAAGACCAAGTTTGGAATGTAGGTTTGGACTAAAAGAACAATTCCCCTTCAAAAATTTAGGCAAAAAAGTACAGTTGTATACAGAAGTATATGTTTATAAGTAAAAGATTTCATGTTGAGAGTCACTTATATTCTTTGTGAAACAGAAATTGTCTGTGTAAAATAAGGGTGACAGGCTGTTGAGGAGCACAAGAAAAAGGAAGTAAATTTTCACTGAACAGAATTGTAGAGGGGGAAGTTAAGGCAGGGTTAAAAATGTTCCAAGCAATCGTTTTGACCCCATTGAAATTAGAGAGTATTGAGTTCAGCTAGGCAAAGTAGGAAATTATGAGAGTTAAGAATAGAATCCTGAAAAAGAGGATGAATATTAAATAGACTGGCTAAGAAAATTAAAACCTTCCAAAACAACTGGGAATGGTGGGTAAAAGAAAGCTTTGAGGAATACCAGGAGTGGGAAGGAGAGACTTTCAAAAATGAAAGATCAAAACCTGTGCCAAAAGAAGCAGAACAGTCAAAAATGATAGTCATGAATATAGTCATTGTCTTTATCAACAAGCTACTTAGCAAGCCAACTTTCAAATAATGTAATGGGAACAGTGTTTGAGGAGATTCATTTATTCAACGATTATTTATTGAGTTCCTACTCTGAGTCAGGCTCTGTTCTAAGCATGAGCATATAAGAGAGAACAGGAGAAAATAGAATCTCCATCCTAAAATGGGAATTTTTTTTTTTTTAAGGAAATAAATATATAAAGGTTTAGACAGTGAGAAATGCTGTGGAAAAAATCGAAGCAGGGGAAATGAAATGTCCAAAGAAGGAGGGGTACTATTTTATGTAGGGTAGTTAGGGAAAGATCTAACTAAGGTAGCATTTGAGCAATGAGCCAAAGGAAGTATAGAAACAAGCCATATAGATATATGATTAAAGAATATTGTAGGATAAAGTGAAGTCGCTCAGTCATGTCCTGCTCTTTGAGACCCCATGGACTATAGCCTTCAGGCTCCTCCGTCCATGGGATTCTCCAGGCAAGAATACTGGAGTGGGGTGCCATTTCCTTCTCCAATTATAGGATAAGGAAATAGCAAATGCAAGGGTCTGGTGTTGTGTGCATGTGTGGAATGTTTCAACATCAGTAAGGAGACCAGTGTGGGTAGGGGGAGAATCGTAGGAGAAAAATAGTAGAGGAGCAGTAGAATTCTGGAAAGTATTTCAGGTCTTTTCAAGTTATTTAGTTTTTATTCTGAGAAACATGGGTTGCCATTAGGGGGGTTTAAAGTAGGGGGAAAATATGACATAAGTTAATAGGATTATTTTGGCTCTTGGCTGAGAATTGCTTGTAAATGAGTTGAGAGCAAATAAAAGTGAGCCCAGTTAGAGGTTATTATAATAATGGAGTTAGAAATAGTGCTTTGAACCAAGGTTAGCTGTAGTAAGGAAGTGACTGGAATTGTTTTACATAGTAAAACATAGTACTGAAAATAGCACAGGATTCATTCACTGGTGATTTGAATGAAGGTTAAGAAAAATACTTCAAGGATAATTCCAAGTATGTAGTTGAAAGGAATTAATTATTTTTAAATAATTAATAACTATTTAAATAATGGGAAGAAGACAATGGAAGGTACAACTTGGTCAGGAGTTGTCCAGGGCAAAGGTAGAGGTGAATTAGGTGTTCCATTTTAGACATGCTATGTTTGAAGTTTTTGTTTAAACATCCAAGTAGTGATATTGAAACCAAATTATACATGAGTCTAGAGTTCAGGTAAGAGAGTAGGTTGGAAATATAAATTTGGGAGCTATCATCATATAGATATCATGAGTCTGAAGCAGATCATCTAGAAAATTAGTTAGAAGGTGAAAGAAAAGTGACTGAAGGACTGACGCTTGGGCCACTTCAATATTTAGAAGTCAGGCAGTTGACATAGGGAACAAACAAGCAGACAGAAGATACGGTCAGAAAGTTGGGGGGAAAGCCATGATTTCCCGGGTCTTTTTTATTAGCATACAATTTTTTTAATGTTTCCTTATTAAAAATTCACACTGATGTCACATTTTTCTCCAGGTTTCGCCACATTTTTTCCTACCAAGAGATATTTCTTTAAACTATGAGTAGTCTCTTCTCATTAGCTCCAATTTCTCTCTTATAATTCTCTCTTTAAAACACTCCAGTCAGATATTTTTTCCCAAAAATACATTACAAATGCTCTTTTAAGGTCACGGATGACATCCTCTTTGCTGAAAGCAGTGGTTAATTCTCAACTCTCATTAACTTGGCCCATCAACAACATTTGGTACAATTATATGCCATCTCTGTTTTGAAATGTTGGCTTCATTTGACCCCCTGTCCATCCACCCTGTATAACTCATGACTAAACCGTCACTGGGTTTCTAGGACATCACTGTGTCCTCATTTTCCTTCTGCCTCTCTGATTACTCCTTTTGAGTCTCATTTGTTGACTTCTCTTCATTTTCTATGCACATATTTTTCAGGACTTAGGCCTTGGAATCCTTTATAATATCTTAATCATCCAATTTCACAAGATTGTCTGCTAATGGCTCTAAATTCAAGACATTTTCTTTGAACTATAGACTTCTATATAGAACTGCCTAATCAATATCTACAATTAAATGTCTAATAGGCATCTTAGCATAGTGGACTCAAAACTTATCTCATAGCATTTGTCCCAAAGAGATCTACTCTCAGTTTTCACATCTCAATAAATGACAACTCCATTACTCTGGTACTTAAACATAAACCCATACATCATACTTTACTCCTTTTTCTCACGGTCTATACTTGATACATCAACTTTGCCTTTAAAATATCTTGAAATTATACTATTCTGCTCAATATCCTCCATTGGCCTCTCTTCCCATTCTAAATAGAAATTAAAACCCTTGTATAATCTACCAAACTCAAGATCTGGCTTCCTGTTATATCTCAGATGTTTTCTCCTGGCTCTTATTTACTTGACCTCAGCTCCATTGACCATGCCATTCCTCAAACATCAGGCATACTCTTGAAGTTAGGAAACTTGCACTTGCTGCTGCCTCTTCTGGAAAGTTCTTTCCTCAGATATCTTTCTACATGATGTAGTTTCTATCTTTTTTCAGATCTTTATTGAAATTTAGTTTTGTGTTTTTTTTTCCAGTGAGAACTACCTTGGCTACCTTATCTAAAATTGTCTGCATTATTCTTCTCTTTAGTAAACAATACATCAATATTTTACTTAAAAAGCTATTGTTTATTATTTTTAATAATAAATAATAAAGTTATCATATGATCCAACAAACCCACCCCTGGGCATATACCCAAAGAAAAACATAAACTGAAAGGATATTTGCACCCCAGTGTTCTTTGCACCACTGTTTACATTAGCCAAGACATGGAAGCAACCCAAATGTCCATTGACAGAGGAATGGATAAAGAAGATGGAATACTACTCATTAATTAAAAAAGAATGAAATAATGCCATTTGTGCATATAGGTGTACCTAAAAATTATTATACTAAGTGAAGTAAGTTAGGAAGAGAAAGACAAATACCATATGATATCACTTATATTTGGAATCTAAAATATGACCACAAATGAACTTATACACAAAATAGAAACAGACACATAAACTTAGAAAACAAACTTGTGGTTACCAAAGGGGAAAGGTTGGGGGAAGAATAAATTAGGTATTTGGGTTAGCAAATACAAACTTCTATATATAAAAATAGATAAATAAAAAGGTCTTAGTGTATAGCACAGGGAACTGTATTAAATATTCTTTAATAAATCAGATGGAAAGAATATGAAAACATATGTATATATATTAAAACTGAATCATATTACTATACACCAGAAACTAACATTGTGTTTCAACTATACTTTAATTT
This sequence comes from Bos javanicus, assembly GCF_032452875.1. Classification (NCBI taxonomy): domain Eukaryota; kingdom Metazoa; phylum Chordata; class Mammalia; order Artiodactyla; family Bovidae; genus Bos; species Bos javanicus. The sequence continues at coordinate 101,829,691 of NC_083868.1, read as the reverse complement.
AAAAAATTCGATAGCAATGCTCAGGTCAGTTGTTCTCATCGATTAAAATTTTAAAGTAAGAATAAAAATCTCTTTAAGGTTGCTATTTCTTCTTCCTAATACTTCATCTATGCCATATCTAGCTCAAATAAATTTTCAAATTATACTTCCCTTACCTCTGATGACTTTTTGGTTGCCAAAAGAACTTCTATTCACATCTTTGTCCTCTATACTTGAACCTCCTAGCAGCATTTAGCATAGTTGAATCTTCCTTACTTCTGGAAACATTCTCTTCTCTTGCGTTTTTGGATAAAACATTGGTACCTCCTAGCTCAGATTTTGCTCCCTATACCAGTCTGTCTTCTGTATATCTGATTGCCAGAAGTTCACGTGTCTGAACTTCACCTTCAAAGAGGGGTAGGAAGTATACTTTCAGACATTTTTAAGTAGAGGGGACTCATGATTGACAAATTTTTTAAAGTATATAGAAATATGTTTAAGGGTTATGGAGGCTAAAATATAATAAGTTCACTACATCTCTCCAGATAGAATTCATTACAAAAGACTTCCTGCCTTACCTTAAAAATCTATCTTGTGTCCATCTGTGTTGTTAGCTGTATGCATGACCTCAGTTCACTGCTAAGTCGCTTCATTTGTGTCCAACTCTGTGCGACCCCATAGACGTCAGCCCACCAGGCTCCCCTGTCTCTGGGATTCTCCAGGCAAGAACACTGGAGTGGGTTGCCATTTCCTTCTCCAATGCATGAAAGTGAAAAGGGAAAGTGAAGTCGCTCAGTGGTGTCTGACTCTTAGCGACCCCATGGACTGCAGACTACCAGGCTCCTCCGTCCATGGGATTTTCCAGGCAAGAGTACTGGAGTGGGGTGCCATTGCCTTCTCCAGACCTCAGTTCAAGTTGCCACCAATTCTTTTCTGGAACACTGAAATCAGTACCTTTTCTTCCATGGCCACATTTCCCTCTATTTAGCACATTTTCCACAAGTAGCTTAAAATGGTCTTTAAAAATATATATATTGATATGCAACCACTTAGAAGTTGGAAAACTTAAAAGACTCAGTTCACTAAGTCCAAATCTTTCCCATGGCCTACAAGATTATATATGATCTGGTCCTTTAAATTCACGTGTCTCCAGGACATCCCATAATTTTCCTAATTGTCAAGGGTCTCCCTATCCTTGAATCTTTTCCATTATTCTTCCCTTTGCTTGCAATATTCTGCTCCCAACAATGTGCCTGTTTCTATGAGAATATAAGGCTACTTCCTTTTTACTATTCAATTATATCTCAGAAGTACTTCCACAAATAAACTTTTCCTGACTAGTTAAAATAATTAGCCACTCACTCTATCAGCCATTTTATTTTATCACTGTTTTATTATTTTTTCTTTATGACACATATTGTCTGTTTCTGATTTTTCTATTCCCCCCTCTCTGTAATGAAAGCTACAGGTATTGCTACCGTTTCACTAGAGTCTAAGTACAGCACATAATAGAAACTCAATAAATTAGGTAATTTTCCATTTCAGCTCTATTTAATTGAAGAATGGAATAAGAACTCATTTTTTGAAATATGGGTATTAGCAGAGGCCTCCAACATGACCCACAATGATTTCAATGTCCTAATATTTGTATCTGTGTATTTCTTTCCCCTTGAGTGTGGCTGATTAATTGACTTGCTTCTAATGAACAGAATAAGGCAGAAGTGTTCGTTTGTCGCTTCTGAGGTTAGTTTACCAAAGGACTGTTGGGGTGCCCTCTATTGCACTCTCGTTCACTTACTCTGAGGGAATCCAGATGCCATGTTGTGAAGTGCTCATATGGCAAAAATAACTGATTATTTCAGCCAAGAGCCAGTGAGGACCTGAAGTTGCCAACAGCCACATAAATGAGTTTGGAAGGAATGTTTCCCCAGTCGAGTTTTGAAATGACTGCAGCCCCAGAGTGCAGTTTTTGAGAGATGCTAAGCCAGAACCACTGAGCTAAGCACTACACAAATTCCTGACCTTAAAGAACTGTGAGATAATAAATATGTTTTATTTTAAACAATGAAATTTGGGGAACTCTGCTACACAACTATAGTTAACAAATACTATGGGAAGAATCTTCAGTATTATGGATATTCAATATTATAGATTTGGATTGGGAGAGGTTTTCTATACTCAGAAACCAGAATAAAAGGTAGAAATTTGAAACTCATAATTCAGAGAGTCACAGGATAGAAAATGGCTGAGGAAACACTGTATTTATTTTAATTACTTTTGAATTTTTCCTTATTTCCACCATTTTTCAGATTCTAAGGCATTTTAAAAATGCTTCTCAGATTCTCTTTCTCCAGCTGTAAGTGTGGTGGAGGGACAAGGACACTGGAAATGGAGCATCAATCTAGAGAAACAAGAAATATTGATTAGATTTGTCAGTATATAATAATGCATCAGCTGGGAGCTTGTTATAAATGCAGACTCTCAGGTTAGAACCCAAACCTACAGAATCTTTTTTTTTCTTTCCAATTTAACACATCCCAGGATGGTCTTTATAACCAGTATAGCTTGAGAAGTGATGTTCTATGTACTAGTGAGGTTGGAATATTTCATCTACAAAACTGATATTATACTTAAACACAACCTAAGAAGACAGAACATCTTGTATAATATAGTTTGCTTGTATTACAGTTGGGTTTACAGTATCTAATTCTAATTCACAAAGAGATATTATCATAAGATCTGGAGTAATTACAGTTGTTAAATTACAATCAGAATTGCCAAGACATCTCAACTGGACTTCAAATGTTCATATAAACTTCATTGTTTAGGAAAATAAAGTTTGATTACCCTTTGCCAAGATTACTGTTTGAAAGTCAACTTTCTGAAAGTATTGTATGTGTATATTTCAAGAGCATTAAATTAAGAAAATGAAAAGTATATGACTTATCAGTTCATTGTGCTAGGAAGGTTTAAAGAGTAAATTAGATTTTGTAAAACTTGTTGAATCTACTGAATATATATTCAACATATCTTTAAGGTACTTCAAATGCTTGAAGAGAAAAATAAATCATTTTAATGTTCTGTCTTCAAAATGTAATTTTGTTCTTTAGCTGATTCAGCAGAGTAGAAATAATTTTGACATTTGTAGTTTCTAGATGTGATTTAATATAAGAATAAAAGTCCTTTAGGGAAATTTGTGTTTGTGGATTTAAAAGCTCATGTTGAACAGTTTGAAAGGAAGAAGACTACTTTTACAACTCAGAAAAAAGCAAACATTTGAAATTGAACTGAAAGATTGAATCACCAGAATGGGAAACTGCTACTCACATAATTAATATAGACTTACCTGTGATTTTACACTTAAGCACAGAAATAACACTACATCATATAATCCAAGAAACTCCCATGTCCAAGGTCAGTGTTGGTAAGGACTGGGTGATTCGTAGGGTAACAGGAGTGGTAATCGGGCTGATAGGATTTTGAAATTTTCTCTTCTTTTTGGCAATTCTTAAAGGGGCAACTCTTATAAATGTCAAATATTTGTTTAAATTTAAATTAAAAATAAAAGTTTAGTCTCTATTAGCAAGTATGCAGTTTATCTTGATTTTTAATTGTATAACCTTTAACTTTTAATTGTGAAATGTATAAGTTGGTTTCCTGTACTGTGTCACATATTAACTAAGTAACATTCACTGTAGACAGTGTAGATGTATTCAATTGAGGATTACATTATAATTGATGCTGTATGTTAAATATTTTGCCTCAATTTCTCTGTGTGACTAGTGACCAGAAAGTTTATGCTTAAGGATATAAATTTAAGACAATAATTTACTAGTGTAAAAATCTTAAGATGAACATGGTAGGGCAAATGTGACTATCAGTGTGGTCAATATGAATTAATTACTGTAAATTAACTGTTTAGAAAATATTTTGAGTAAAACAATTTTAAAATATTATAGAAGAAGAAATAATCAATTTTAATAACTCTTATCATGTACTTAAAAACACTTAAAACTTTTTCGATGATGGTTATTACAATTTTATATACTTTCAGCATTTAGGGCATATTTAAAGTTAACAATATAATAATTTATCATGAAATGCAATAATAGCATTAAGTTGTTATAGGATTAAAAGTGTAATTTAATGTAATACACATATTATTTTTCGTAGCTGATACTTTGCTTATAATAATATTTGCATTTAAAGCATCTTTGACATTTCTGTGGACACAGTTCTGTCATCACTGTAGAAGAATTTTGTGTAGATCTGTGTTAAATTCACTACATGGGAATATAATGTTGCTTAGAAAGATTAATGCAGCACTTTGAGCCATTGAGAGATACTGTAATATTACTAAGACAAAATATTTTGAAAGATGAGAGGTCTACATAAAGTAAAACTGTGTCTACGATGGATGGTCGGAAGGCATCACTGACTCAATGGACATGAGTTTCAGCAAACTCCAGGAGGTGGTGATGGACAGGGAGGCCTGGTGTGCTGCAGTCCATGGGGTTGCAAAGAATTGTTCACAACTGAGTGACTGAACTGAACTGAACTGACAGGATGAAGTATTGTACTTTCAGGAATTGCTGCATAAACTTTAGTTGAGAAGGAATTTCCCTGTGGTTAATTATTATATTGTGTGAGTCTTGGGGCTTTTGCATTTTCATTGGAATAATCTGTCATTGGCCATGTCACAATAGAATGTGATGATACTCAATAGCAAGAGACATAGAGTATTTGCTGGGCCTACTTTTCTACACTGAGGGGCGCATCAAGTATTGAATCATACTCTCAGGGTTTCTTAGTGTTTAAAAATTAATTTTAAGAAAGCAGCATTTCTTTTTTATGTATCATCTGTGTGTGAAAATGTGCATCCTGTTTGAATGCCATTGATTTTGAAGGTTAGTCAATCTTTTCTAAGATTTCAGTTCAATTCAGTTCACTTCAGGTCAATTGGTCAGTCATGTCCAACTCTTTGCAACCCCACGGACTAGAGCATGCCAGGCTTCGCTGTCCATCACCAACTCTAGAGTCTACCCAAACTCATGTCCATTGAGTCAATGATGCTATCCAATCATCTCATCCTCTGTCATCCCCTTCTCCTCCTGCCCTCAATATTTCCCAGCATCAGTGTCTTTTCAAACGAGTCAGCTCTTCGCATCAGGTGGCCAAAGTACTGGAGTTTCATCTTCAACATCAGTCCTTCCAGTGAACACCCAGGACTGATCTCCTTCAGAATGGACTGGTTGGATCTCCTTGCAGTCCAAGGGATTCTCAAGAGTCTTCTCCAACACCACAGTTCAAAAGCATCAATTCTTCAGTGCTCAGCTTTCTTTACAGTCCAACTCTCACATCCATACATGACTACTGGAAAAACCATAGCCTTGACTAGACAGACCTTTGTTGGCAAAGTAATGTCTCTGCTTTTTAATATGCTGTCTAGGTTGGTCATAACTTTCCTTCCAAGGAGTAAGTGTCTTTTAATTTCATGGCTGCAATCACCATCTGCAGTGACTTTGGAGCCCCCCAAAATAAAGTCTGCCACTGTTTCCACTGTTTCCCTATCTATTTGTCATGAAGTGATGGGACCAGATGCCGTGATCTTAGTTTTCTGAATGTTGAGCTTTAAGCCAACTTCTCAACTCTCCTCTTTCACTTTCATCAAGAGGCCCTTTAGTTCTTCGCTTTCTGCCATAAGGGTGGTGTCATCTGCATATCTGAGGTTATTGATATTTCTCCCAGCAATCTTGATTCCAGCTGTGCTTCTTCCAGCCTAGTGTTTCTGATGATGTACTCTACCTATAAGTTCAATAAACATGGTAACAATATATAGCCTTGACATACTCCTTTTCCTTTTTGGAACCAGCCTGTTGTTCCATGTCCAGTTCTAACTGTTGCTTCCTGACTCCTGTCTTGCATACAAATTTCTCAAGAGGCAGGTCAGGTGGTCTGGTGTTCCCATCTCTTTCATAATTTTCCACAGGTTATTGCGATCCACACAGTCAAAGGCTTTGGCATGGTCAATAAAGCAGAAATATATGCTTTTCTGGAACTCTCTTGCTTTTTTGATGATCCAGTGAATGTTGGCAATTTGATCTCTGGTTCCTCTGCCTTTTCTAAAACCAGCTTGAACATCTGGAAGTTCATGGTTCATGTATTGTTGAAGCCTGGCTTGGAGAATTTTGAGCATTACTTTACTAGCGTGTGAGGTGAGTGCAATTGTGTGGTAGTTTGAGCATTCTTTGGCATTGCCTTTCTTTGGGATTGGAATGAAAACTTACCTTTTCCAGTCTTCCTGTAAATCTGCTTTCACTGAATCCAGAATGTTTAATAGAAAATATTTTGTTCTAGGATTTTATGGCTTTGGATTGAACCACGAAGTATTGGATATATTTCATACAAAAGCACTATGGAATGCAACTCAGTACAAGCAAGTCATTCACAGGTAGTACATCAATACTCAGTGGTGGTCAGAATTTGCTACCGACTACAATTTTGCCTCATAGAATAATGAAGACCTCCATCAGGTTCTGCAGAGCTCCTTTACTTTCCTGAAATGTAACAAATAACAATTAATTATATAGTTACTCCTGTGCTCAGATTTTTTCTTTAATTAAACAGTTGTTACTTTTCAAAATCTCAGGGACAATAAGCAATAGATACAGGGTATCAGTTTTCAAAAGTCCATTATACAAATTTCATCCTTAATTTCATCCCAACAAACACACACACACAGTTTAGAATTACCCTGTGTTGGCAAATTTGCTAGATTAATAATACCCTAGTAAATTAATAATCTAATAGTTTAATCTATTAGAAACAACGTTATTCTTTTCTTTTTTGATAGAATGTTTTCAGGAATCTGTCATGGTTACAGATCATTTTACTGGGTATAGGGAGACCTGTGGAGGTGATCATTTCTCATTTATGTGAGGTGTGAAAATAGTGCTTATCTGGAAGGCAAATTCCAACCTGCCACATCAGTTCTTGATACAAAATCTCAAGGACAGAATAAGATGGCAGAAGAGTAGGTGAACATGGAGTACATCTCTCACCATGGGTACATCAGGAATACACCTTCAGACACAGACATGCATGCAGAACACCAGCTGAGAGTGGGCAGGAGTACCTGATCAGTGGAAAAGAATATATAGAACCATGCAAAACTCCATAGATGAAGGAACTAGGGGAAAAACGGGAGTGTTAAGAGGACTGGATCTGTCCTCAGTGGGTGGGGCAAGAACTGAAGCAGGGGTCGGATCCCCACAGTGGGGCTACTGTCTGAGTCACAGGAGAAATATTTAAGGCTGACAGTGAAACATCTGATCTGTGGCAGCCTAAATGGGATGAGAAAAAGATGATTCTTGCCTCAGCCATACATACCCAGGAGAGGGATGCAGGTCCCCCGGAAGGCACAGCAGCTGGGATCTGGTGTTTAGGGATTGTGAAGCAGTCCCAGACTGAGAGCTGCTGTTGACTGTGGAGAGACAGATCAAGGAGATGTGAAGGAGAAGATTGTGGTGGGACATGCCTGTGGCAGAAAGCTGGACAGCCATGGAAGCAAGGTGATACTGCTGACTCACGCATAGTGGGTGCAGCCATCACCATAGCCTGTCTTTTCCCACCCACCAGCAACTGAACAATAGAGAGTCTTGCCCATGTCCCATCAAATGCCTGATGAACTGAACTACCGAGTAGGACCCCTCCCAGGGTACCCCTTTAGTGCCTGACATGCCCATCTACAGAGTAGGATCCCAGACAGGGAGGTCCCTCTATGTGCCTGATGCACCAAACAACAGAGAAGGGCCTCATGCACGGGAGACCTCTATGTGCCTGAATGGGAAGAGCTATGGAGAAAGACTGGCAAAGACTTCTGATCACCAGATACAAGGGGCTCAAAACAAGACTCCAATATGGCCATAAGTCTTACAGCAGAGGCAGTTCATGTCCGTGCACACTTGGCACCACCAGGGTCCCTAAAAGCCAAGAAGCTGTACCACCTTCATGCTCAACTCTCACTGGGCAGAACTGACACAGGCAAAAAAAAAAAAAAGTCTTGTGTCTCCTTATCTTTGAAAAAGGAGGCAAGAATATACAATGGAGAAAAGACAATCTCTTTAACAAGTGTGCTGGGAAAACTTTAACCATTTGTAAAAGAATGAAACTAGAACACTTTCTAACACCATACCCAAAAATAAACTCAAAATAGATTAAAGATCTAAATGTAAGACCAGAAACAATGAAGATCCTAGAGGAAAACATAGGTAAAACACTCTCAGACATAAATCGCAGGATCCTCTATGACCCACTTCCCAGAGTAATGGAAATAAAAGCAAAAATAAACAAATGAGACCTAATTAAACTTAAAAGCTTTTGCACAATGAAGGAAACTATAAGCAAGATGAAAGAGCCTTCAGAATTGGAGAAAATAATAGCAAATGAAGCAACTGACAAAGAATTAATCTTGAAAATATACAAGCAGCTCCTGCAGCTCAATTCCAGAAAAATAAATAACCCAATCAAAAAATGGGCCAAAGAACTAAACAGACATTTCTCCAAAGAAGACATACAGATGGCTAATGAAAACACATGAAAAGATGCTCAACATCACTCATTATCAGAGAAATGAAAATCAAAACCACAGTGAGGCACCATCTCATGCTGGTCAGAATGGCTGCTATCAAAAAGTCTACAAACAATAAATGCTGAAGAGGGTGCAGAGAAAAGGGAACCCTCTTACATTGTTGGTGGGAATCCAAACTAGCACAGCCACTATGGAGAACAGTGTGGAGATTCCGTAAAAAACTGGAAATAGAACTCCCATATGACCCAGGAATCCCACTGCTGGACATACACACTGAGGAAAACAGAATTGAAAGAGACACGTGTACCCCAATGTTCATCGCAGCACTGTTTACAATAGCTGGGACATGGAAGCAACCTAGATGTCCATCAGCAGATGAATGGATAAGAAACTGTGGTATAGCTACACAATGGAATATTACTTAGCTATTAAAAAGAATGCATTTGAATCCGTTCTAATGAGGTGGATGAAACTGGAGCCTATTATACAGAATGAAGTAAATCAGAAAGAAAAACACTAACATAGTATATTAACGCATATATATAGAATTTAGAAAGATGGTAATGATGACCCTATATGTGAGATAGCAAGAGACACAGATGTAGAAAACAGACTTTTGGACTCTGTGGGAGAAGGCGAGGGTGGGATGATTTGCGAGAATAGCTTTGAAACATGTGTATTACCATATGTGAAATAGATTTCCGGCCCAGATTCGATGGATAAGACAGGGGGCTCAGGGAGGGTTCACTGGGATGACCATGAGGGATGGGATGGGGAGAGAGGTGGGAGCGGGGTTCAGGATGGGGAACACATGTACACACATTGCTGATTCATGTCAATGTGTGGCAAAAATCACTACAATATTGTAAAGTAATTAGCCTCCAATTAAAATAAATAAATTTTTTTTAAAAAGCCTTGTGTCTATGCATGCAGGGTCTCTTCAGTCATGTCCAACTCTTTGCGACCCTGTAGACTGTGGCCTTCCAGGCTTCTCTGTCAGGGAGGGGGATTCTCCAGGCAAGAATACTGGAGTGTATTGATCAATACTGGTTTCTGTACCCTTCTAGAGCAATATATTTCCTGCTGCCCTAGCCGTCAACTCCCCTGAATACCTGGTGCTGCCAGAACAACCCAAGTGGCTTTACTACCTCCACAGCTGGCCATCACAGGAGCAAACCCAAGTCCTCCAGGGAAGCCTCAGGAGCAAACCCCAGTGGACAACCCACATGTAGAGGTGGAAATAAAACCACAATTGAAACCCAGGGGCAGTGTGGTTAAGGAAGAAAACCCAAAACTTTCCCACCAGCTGTATAAGCTGCAGATTAAATCCACACAATCAACTAGGCAGACTCTGTGTCTATGGTATATATAAAAGATATATATATATATATATATTTTTTTTTTTTTTGAGAGTTCCCACAAAAGAAAATGTACTAGTTCTGATAGCTATGGAAGTTGGAGGCAAGTGAGAATCTGAGATGCCCCTACAGCATGTCAAGAGTTTCAGCAGTGTTGGAAGGAATCCTATGGAGGTGAGGTGAACTGTAACTCCCAGTGAGGAAAAGGACTCTGACAGCAATGACTCAAGAAAAACATTTATTATCCTTATGTTTTGACTTGTTCTGTATATTCTTTTGGATTTTTTATCCCCCTGTTCTCCTCTCTGTTGTAGTTGGTTTTACTGGCACTATGAGATCTAATTAAGCTTTTGAGTTTTTTTTTTTTTTTTTTTCATCCTCAGGCACACTTTTTGTTGTTGTGTTGTTGTTATAAACCACTGCCTTTACATTGGGCTTTTGAAACTCTGTGAAGTTTTCCTTTTTTTTCTTTCTTTCTTTCCTATTTTTCTATGTTTAATTTTTAGCTTTTTAAACCTATTATTGTTTTTTCTGCATTTATCCCTTTGTTGGCTTTTCCTACTGTTCTTTTCCCTTTGTGGTTAATCCTTAATGTATATAAATCATTATCTACCTATTTAACTTTGCATATCTATTTTTTCTTTCTTTCCTTTCCTCTCAAAATATTTATTAGTTTTCTTTTCATTGCTTCATTCTCAAATTGTCACCTTGCTTGATTTACTTTTTTTTTTTTTCCCCCAGTTTGTGCTTTAGTTAGCTTTGTTCTTAACTGGTAGATATAATTTTTGGTTTCCTTTGTTCACCAGGTCAATCTATTGTATTTTATTTTGGTTGGACTGTTTTGATTTTGCATAAACAAACCCAGAAGAATTAAAGAATAAATATACAGAGATAAACAACACAAATACTGAAATTAAAAATACTCTAGAAGGAATCAATAGCAGAATATCTGAGACAGAAGAATGAATCAGTGAGCTGAAAGATAAAACGGTGGAAATAACTTCTGAAGAGCAGAATAAAACAAAAAGAATGAAAAAAACTGAGGATAGTGTCAGATACTTCTGGGACAATATCAAACACATGAACATTCAAATTATAGGGGTCCCAGAATAAGAAGAGAAAAAGAAAGGATGTGAGAAATTTTTTGAAGAGATCATAGTTGAAAATTTCCCAAACATAGAAAAGGAAATAGTCAATCAAGCTCAAGAGGCACAAAGAGTCCCATTCAGGATAAAGTCTCCCAAGGAGAAACATGCCAAGAAACATACTAATCAAACTAACAAAGACAAAATACAAAGAAAGAGTATTAAAAGCAGCAAAGAAAAAACAACAAGTAACATACAAGGGAAACCCCATAAGCTTAACAGGTGATCTTTCAGCAGAAACTCTGCAGTCCAGAGGGAAATGGCAGGATATATTTAAAGTACTGAAAGGGAAAAATCTACAACCAAGATTATTGTACTCATCAAGCATCTCATTCAAAATTGATGGAAAAATCAGAAGCTTTTCAGACCAGCAAAAGTTAAGAGAATTCAGTACCACCAAACCAGCTTTGAAACAAATGTTAAAGAGACTTATATAATCAAGAAATACAAGAGAAGGGAAAAGATCTTCAAAATCAACCCCAATTAAGAAAATGGCAATAAGAACATCATACATATCAATAATTACTTTAAATGTAAACTGATTATATTTTCAAACCAAAAGAAACAGGCTGACTGAATGGAAAACAAAAACAAGACCCATATAGAGCTATCTACAAGAAACCCACTTCAGACCTAAAGACATATAAAGACTGAAAGTGAAAGGATGGAAAAATATATCCCATGTAAATGGGAAGCAAAAGAAACCTGGAGTAGCAATCTTCGTATCAGACAAAGTAGACCTTAAAATAAAGATTACAAAAGATGAAGAAGGACGATACATAATGATCAAGGGATCAATCCAAGCGGAACACTTAACAGTTGTAAATATCTATGCACCCAACATAGGGACAACTCAATACATAAGATAAATACTAACAGACATAAAAGAAGAAATTGACAGGACCACAATAAAAGGAGGAGACTTTTAACACCCCACTCACACCAATGGACAGATCAACAAAACAAGAAATTAACAAGGAAACACAAGTCTTAAATATGTATTAGATGAGATGGATCTCATTGATATCTTCAGGACAGTCCATCCAAAAGCAGAAAAATACACCTTGTTCTCAAGTGCACATGGAACATTCTCCAGGATAGACCACATCTTGGGTCACAAATCATACTTCAGTAAATTTAGGAAAATTGAAATTGTATCAAGCATCTTTTCCAACTATAATGCTATGAGATTAGATATCAGTTACAAGAAAAAAAATTGTAAGAAACATAAACACATTGATATTAAACAGCATGTTTCTAAATAACCAAGTTTACTGAAGAAATCAAAAAGGAAATAAAAAATTTCTAGAAACAAATGACAATGACACGAAACTCAAAACCTATGGGATGCAGCAAAGCATTTCTAACAGGGAAGTTTACAGCAATACAATCCTACCTCAAGAAACAAGAAAAATATTAAATAGACAACCTGAATTTACACTTGAAACAATTGGAAAAAGAAGAACAAAAATCCCCAACATTAGTAGAAGTAAAGAAATCATAAAGATCTGAGCAGAAATAAATGAAAAAGAAGTGAAAGAAGCAATAGTAAAGATTAATGAAACTAAAAGCTGGTTCTTTGAGAAGATAAACAAAATTGACAAACATTTAGCCAGAGTCATCGAGAAAAAAAACAGACAAGAATCAAGCTAACAAAATTAGAAATGATAAAGCAGAGGTTACAACAGACAATGCAGAAATACAAAGGATTATAAGAGACTATTATGAAGAGCTGTATGGCAATAAAATGAATAACCTGGAAGAAGTGGACAGATTCTTAGAAAAGTTCAATCTTCCAAGACTGAACCAGGAAGAAATAGAAATTATGAACAACCCAATTACAAGCACTAAAATTGAAGCTGTGATTTAAAAAAATCTCCCAAAAACAAAAGCCCAGCACAAGATGGCTTCAAAGGAGAATTCTATCAAACATTTAGAGAAAAGCTAATGTGTATCTTTCTAAAACACTTTCACAAAATTTCAGAGGAAGGAACACTCCCAAACTCATTCTATGAGGCCACCATCACCCTGATATCAAAACCAGACAAAGACAACACACAGAAGGAGAAAACTACAGGCCAATATTGTTCATGGGGTTCTCAAGGCAAGAATACTGAAGTGGTTTGCCATTCCCTTCTCCAGTGGTCATGTATGGATGTGAGAGTTGGACTGTGAAGAAAGCTGAGCACCGAAGAATTGGTGCCTTTGAACTGTGGTGATGGAGAAGACTCTTGTGGGTCCCTTGGACTGCAAGAAGATCCAACCAGTCCATCCTAAAGGAGACCATTCCTGGGTGTTCACTGGAAGGCCTGATGCTGAAGCTGAAACTCCAAACTTTGGCTACCTCATTCGAAGAACTGACTCATTGAAAAGACTCTGAAGCTGGGAGGGATTGGGGGCAGGAGGAGAAGGGGACGACAGAGGATGAGAAGGCTGGATGGCATCACCGACTCGAAGCACATGAGTTTGGGTGAACTCCGGGAGTTGGTGATGGACAGGGAGGCCTGGCGTGCTGCGATTCATGGGGTCCCAAAGAGTTGGACACAACTGAGTGACTGAACTGAACTGAACTGAACAAGCCACTATCACTGATAAACGTAAATTCAAAATTCCTCAGCAAAATTTTAGCAAACAGAATTCAGCAATACATCAAAAAGCTTATACAACATGATCAAGTTGGGTTTATTCTAGGGGATGCAAGGATTCTTCAATATATGAAAATCAATGTGATACACCATATTAACAAATTGAAATAAAAACCACACGATAATCTCACTAATCCCAAAGAAAGGCAATGCCAAACAATGCTCAAATTACCCCACAATTGCATTCATCTCACATGCTAGTAAAGTAATGCTCAAAATTCTCCGAGCCAGACTTTAGCAATATGTGAATTGTGAACTTCCGGATGTTCAAGCTGGTTTTAGAAAAGGCAGAGGAACCAGAGATCAAATTGCCAACATCTGCTGGATCATCAAAAAAGCAAGAGAGTTCCAGAAAAACATCGATTTCTGCTTTATTGACTATGCCAAAGCCTTTGACTGTGTGGATCACAATAAAGTGTACAAAATTCTGAAAGAAATGGGAATACCAGACCACCTGACCTGCCTCTTGAGAAATCTGTATGCAGGTCAGGAAGCAACAGTTAGGAATAGACATGGAACAACAGGCTAGTTCCAAATAGGAAAAGGAGCACATCAAGGCTGTATATTGTCACCCTCCCTATTTTACTTATATGCAGAGTATATCACGAGAAACTCTGGGCTGCAAAAAGTACAAGAAGGAATCAAGATTGCTGGGAGAAATACCAATAACCTCAGATATACAGATGACACCACCCTTAAGGCAGAAGTGAAGAAGAACTAAAGAGGAACTGAAGAAGAACTCTTGATGAAAGTAAAAGAGGAGAGTGAAAAAGTTGTCTTAAAGCTCAACATTCAGAAAACTAAGCTCATGGCATCCAGTCCCATCATTTCATGGCAAATAGATGGGGAAACAGTGGAAACAGTGGCTGATTTTATTTTGAGGGGCTCCAAAATCACTGCAGATGGTGATTGCAACCATGAAATTAAAAGATGCTTACTCCTTGGAAGAAAAGTTATGACCAACCTAGATAGCATATTAAAAAGCAGAGACATTACTTTGTCAACAAAGGTCCACCTAGTCAAGGCTATGGTTTTTCCAGTAGTCATATATGGATGAGAGAGTTGAACTATAAAGTAAGCTGAGCACTAAAGAATTGATGCTTTTGAACTGTGATATTGGAGAAGACTCTTGAGAGTCCCTTGGACTGCAAGGAGATCCAACCAGTCCATCCGAAAGGAGATCAGTCCTGGGTGTTCATTGGACGGACTGATGTTGAAGCTGAAACTCCAATACTTTGGCCACCTGATGTGTAGAGCTGACTCATTTATAAAGACCCTGATGCTGGGAAAGATTGAGGGCAGGAGGAGAAGGGGACGACAGAGGATGAGATGGTTGGATGGCATCACCAACTCAATGGACATGTATTTGGGTGAATTCTGGGAATTGGTGATGGACAGGGAGGCCTGGCTCACTGTGGTTCATGGGGTCGCAAAGAGTAGGACACGACTGAGTGAATGAACTGAACTGAACTGAATCTCAATAGATGCAAAAAAAGCCCTTGGCAAAAATCATCACCCATTTATGATTAAAACCCTTCAAAAAATGTGCATCGAAGGAACCTATGTGTACATAATAAAGTTTACATAATAAACTTATCATGTAAACATGATAAGTTTACAACAAACATTATTCTCAATGGTGAAAAACTGAAAGCATTCCCCCTAAGATTAGTACAAAATAAGGGTGTCCACTTTCATCATTATTATTCCACATAGTTCCAGAAGTCCTAGCTACACTAATCAGATAAGAAAAAGAAAGAAAAGTAGTCCAGAATGGAAAAAGAAGAAGTAAAACTCTCACTGTTTGCAGATGACATGATACTATAGATAGAAAACCCTAAAGATAGTATCAGAAAACTACTATAGCTAATCAGTGAATTTAGCAAAGTTGCAGGATACAAAATCAATACACTATATACTATATACTATTATATACTATATATATACTATTATATATACTATATATATACTATTATATACTATATATATACTATTTCTATATACTAACAATGAAATATCAGAAAGAGAAATTAAGATATCAATCCCATTCACCATTGCAACAAAAAGATTTAAATATCTAGGAATAAACTTAGCTAAGGAGACAAAAGCACTGTACACAGAAAATTGTAGGACACTAAGAAAGAAATCAAAGATGGTATAAACAAATAGAGAGATATTCCATGTTCCTAGGTAGGAAGAATCAATATTATGAAAATGACTATACTACCGAAGGTAATCTACAGATTCACTGAGATCCCTATTAAATTACCAATGACATTTTTCACAGAACTAGAACAAAATTTTTCACAATTCATATGGATGAAAGACCTTGAATAGGCACAGAAGTCTTGAGAAAGAAGAATGAAGCAGAAGAATCAACCTTCCTGACTTCAGATTATACTACAAAGCTACAGTTATCAAGACAGTATGGTACTGGCACAAATACAGAAATATAAACCAATGGAACAAGATAAATAGCCTAGAAATAAACCCATGCACCTATGGGTACCTTATTTTTGACAAAGGAGGCAAGAAGATACAATGGGGCAATGACAGCCTCTTTGATAAATAGTGCTGGGAAAACTGGG
Organism: Bos javanicus; assembly: GCF_032452875.1. Classification (NCBI taxonomy): domain Eukaryota; kingdom Metazoa; phylum Chordata; class Mammalia; order Artiodactyla; family Bovidae; genus Bos; species Bos javanicus. The sequence goes on along the minus strand of NC_083868.1, from coordinate 101,813,386 downwards.
CAGCTACATGTAAAAGAATGAAATTTGAACACTTCCTAACACCACACACAAAGACAAACTCAAAGTGGATTAAAGACCTAAATGTATGACCATAAACTATAAAACTCTTAGAGGAAAACATAGGCAGAACACTCAACAACATAAACCAAAGCAAGACCTTCTATGACTCATCTCCTAGAGTAATGAAAATAAAAACAAAAGTAAACAAGTGGGACCTGATTAAATTTAAAATCTTTTGCACAGCAAGGGAATCTATAAGCAAGGTGAAAAGACAACCTTCAGAATGGGAGAAAATAATAGCAAATGAAACAACTGACAAAATATTAATATGCAAAATACACAAACAGCTCATACAAATCAATACCAGAAAAACAAAAAACCCAATAAAAAAGTGGGGCAAAGACCTAAAAAGTCATTTCTCCAAAGCAGACATACAGATGACTAACAAAGAAATGGAAAGATGCTCAACATTGCTTATTTTTAGGGAAATTCAAATCAAAACTACAATGAGCCATCACCTTACACCAGTCAGAATGGTCATCATCAAAAAGTCTACAAGCAATAAATGTTGAAGAGGGTAGGGAAAAAAGGTAATGCTCTTGTACTGTTGGTGGGAATGTAAATTGATACAGCCGTTATGGAAGATAGTATGGAGATTCCTTTAAAAACTTGGAATAAAACCACCATATGCCCCAGCAATCCCACTCCTAGGTAGATACTCTGAGGAAACCAAAATTGAAAAAGACACTTCTATTCCATTGTTCATTGCAGCACTATTTAAAATAGCTAGAACATGGAAGCAATCTACATGTCCATCAACAGATGAATGGATAAAGGAGACGTACATATACACAGTGGAATATTCAGTTCAGTTCAGTCGCTCAGTCGTATCCGACTCTTTGTGACCCCATGAATCGCAGCACACCAGGCCTCCCTGTCCATCACCAACTCCCGGAGTTCACTCAGACTCCCGTCCATCGAGTCAGTGATGCCATCCAGCCATCTCATCCTCTGTCGTCCCCTTCTCCTCCTGCCCCTAATCCCTCCCAGCATCAGAGTCTTTTCCAATGAGTCAACTCTTCACATGAGGTGGCCAAAGTACTGGAGTTTCAGCTTTAGCATCATTCCTTCCAAAGAAATCCCAGGGCTAATCTCCTTCAGAATGGACTGGTTGGGTCTCCTTGCAGTCCAAGGGACTCTCAAGAGTCTTCTCCAGCACCACAGATCAAAAGCATCAATTCTTTGGTGCTCAGCCTTCTTCACAGTCCAACTCTCACATCTATACATGACCACAGGAAAAACCATAGCCTTGACTAGACGGACCTTTGTTGGCAAAGTAATGTCTCTGCTTTTGAATATGCTATCTTATCATATCTTTCCTTCCAAGGAGTAATCGTCTTTTAATTCCATGGCTGCAGTCACCACCTGCAGTGACTTTGGAGCCCCCCAAAATAAAGTCTGACACTGTTTCCACTGTTTCCCCATCTATTTCCCATGAAGTGATGGGACCGGATGCCATGATCTTCGTTTTCTGAATGTTGAGCTTTAAGCCAACTTTTTCACTCTCCTCTTTCACTTTCATCAAGAGGCTCTTTAGTTCCTCTTCACTTTCTGCCATAAGGGTGGTGTCATCTGCATATCTGAGGTTATTGATATTTCTCCCGGCAATCTTGATTCCAGCTTGTGTTTCTTCCAGTTACCCAGCCATAAAAAGGAACATATTCATGTCAATTCAAATGAGGTGGATGAACCTAGAACCTATGATACAGAGTGAAGTAAGTCAGAAGTATAAAGATAAATATTGTATTCTAATGCATATATATGGAATCTAAAAAAATGAAACTGAAGAATTTATTTACAGGGTAGCAGTGGAGAAACAGACATAGAGAATAAACTTATGGACATGGGGAGAGGGGAGAAGCAGGTGAGATGTATGGAGAAAGTAACGTGGAAACTTAGATTACCATATGTAAAATAGATAGCAAATGGAAATTTGTTGCATGGTTCAGGAAACTCAAACAGGGGCTCTGTATCAACCTAGAGAGGTAGGATGGAGAGGGAGATGGGAGGGAGGTTCAAAAAGGAGGGGATGTATGTATACCTATGGCTTAAGTTTGACAGAAAAAAAAAAAACAAAATTCTGTAGAGCAATTATTCTTCAATAAAAAAATAAATTAAAAAACAAACAAACAAAAAAAAAAAACACCTCCTTTCTACTCCTACTATAGATTGCTTATTGATTATTCTTGTTGACAGTTATCACAAATCCTCAATTTGTAAGAAATGCAATATCTGTGAAGTACAATAAAGTAAAATACAATAAACAGATGTATGCCTCTAAAAAATAAAAAATAAATAAATTCATGCATTAGATTTTTTTCCCATGAATGCAGGATGCTGTTGTCCTCCTCGCTAGTGACAGCAGCTACACAGTGTCTCTCTTCATTAGAATACATGTGTATAGTTGGTTTGGCTGACATTTTTTGATGGAATTTTTCTGCTTGTATCTGCCTTCCAAACTTTTTCATTTACTAATTTTCTTTATTTATAGTCTGTTTCCATAAACTGATTTTCTGTTACCATTGAAGTCATTATTGCAATTAGTACTATTTTGAATCATAACAATTATTTTATACTGCAGGTATAAAATATGTAACTCATGATTAGTCAGTCACAAATTACTATTAACATTACAATATTTTATCGACTACTAGGTCAGTAATTATTTACCAGTATGACTTCAAGCTATATATTTCATTCTGCTTTTTGTTTTCTGGCCCTCATTTTCAAATTCTTTCCCTTTTTCTATACAACTTTCTAAGGATATATTTTTCTTTGCAATGCTGTCATATCAAATGTATGACATATTTTCCTAGGAGAGAATTTATAAATGGAAATAGGTGAATCATTTTTACTCATTATTACATTTTAATTATTATTGAGAATCTATAGCATAACATGCATGCTAAGTTGTTCAGTCATATCTGAGTCTTTGTGACCCCATGATAGCCTGCCAGGCCCCTCTGTCCATGGAATTTTCCAGGCAAGAATATTTGAGGAGGTTGCCATTTCCTACTCCAGGGGATCTTCCCTATCCAAGGATCAAACCTGTGTCTCCTGCATTTCCTGCATTAGCAGGCAGATTCTTTACTACTGCACAACCTGGCAAGCCTATAGCATACCAAGAATCCATTAAATTCTTCCCTAGCCTTTTTTCTTTTTTTTTTTTTTTTAATTTTAGTGGTCTTCTGAGGTACTTCAAGGGGAAAGAAACTGTCTGCAATTCAAGAGATGCAGATTTGATCCCTGAGTCTGGCAGGTCCCCTGAAGAAGAAAATGGCAACCCATTTCATGATTCTTGCCTTGGAAAGCCCATGGACAGAGGAGCCTAACAAGGCTACAGTCCATGGGGTTTTAAAAGAGTCAGCCATCAATGAGCAACTAAACAAAAGCAAGTCTATGTTTTAACAGTTAAATAAAGATGTGTATCATAATGCTTTATTGTTCATTCATTTTATAACATTATATATTCTATTATAGTAAGAATTTTAGTTGTTGGATATATTAATATTTGTTAGTCTCACTCTTAACAGATAACTCAGGGCAATATCCACACATAAATACAAACAGAAACCAGACTTTTGAAATCTAAATTTAAAATGTAGTTCATATTAATAGTCATTTTTACAACTAGATAGTATCTAAAGATTGTTTCTTACATTTGCATTGTATGACAATCATTCTAATTGTAAAAAGAAAGTTCTTAAAATACTCAGTGAATATATTTCTCCATATGGAAAAGTTTTGGGAAATAATTTATATGATCAGTGATTCTCATCTATTAGCATGAGTAACAACCAAAGCATTTTGCATAAAGCTTCTTAGAAGGGGGAAACAATAGTACTGAGTTATATGGTTTCCCAAAGGTTCAACTTCACTTAAATTTAATGCAAAATATGGCTCTTTGAAGGAAAACTTGATTTTAAGTTTATGTCAAATAAAGGCCTCTCTTGCTTTGCAGTGTCTGAATCTTTGATTTTTTCATTTGAGAGTCACAATTGTAGATCCATATAAATGTGCTATGAATTGCATATTAACAAGGTAAAGGAGGTTCAACATTACATATACAAGTTGTTTTTAATGTCAACTTGCTAAAAAATTGCTTGTTAAAGATAAACTTATTATATATTATATATATATATATATATATACACATATATATATATACACACACACACACACATACATACATACATACAAGAAACACCTGGGATAACAGGCAAATTTGGCCTTGGAATACGGAATGAAGCAGGGCAAAGGCTGACAGAGCTTTCCCAAGAGAACACACTGGTCATAGCAAACAACCTCTTCCAACAACACAAGAGAAGACTACGCATGGACATCACCAGATGGTCAACACCAAAAACAGATTGATGATATTCTCTGCAGCCAAAGATGGAGAAGCTCTATACAGTCAGCAAAAACAAGACTGGGAGCTGACTGTGGCTCAGATCATGAACTCCTTATTGCCAAATTCAGGCTTAAATTGAAGAAAGTAGGGAAAACCACTAGACCATTCAGGCATGACCTAAATCAAATCCCTTATGATTATACAGTGGAAGTGAGAAATAGATCTAAGGGACCAGATCTGATAGATAGAGTGCCTGATGAACCATGGATGGAGGGAGCTTTATGACATTGTACAGGAGACAGGGATCAAGACCATCCCCACAGAAAAGAAATGCAAAAAGCAAAATGGCCGTCTGGGGAGGCCTTACAAATAGCTGTGAAAAGAAGAGAAGTGAAAAGCAAAGGAGAAAAGGAAAGATATAAGCATCTGAATGCAGAGTTCCAAAGAATAGCAAGGACAGATAAGAAAGCCTTCTTCAGTGATCAATGCAAAGAAATAGAGGAAAACAACAGAATGGGAAAGACTAGAGATCTCTTCAAGAAAATTAGAGATACCAAGGGAACATTTCATGCAAAGATGGGCTCGATAAAGGATAGATGCTATGGACCTAACAGAAGCAGAAAATATTAAGAAGAGGTGGCAAGAATAGACAAAAGAACTCTACAAAAAAGAACCAAATAACCCAGATAATCACGATGGTGTGATCACTGACCTAGAGCCAGACATCCTGGAATGTGAAGTCAAGTGGGCCTTAGAAAGCATCACTATGAACAAAGCTAGTGGAGGTGATGGAATTCCAGTTGAGCTATTTCAAATCCTGAAAGATGATGCTGTGAAAGTGCTGCACTCAATATGCCAGCAAATCTGGAAAACTCAGGAGTGGCCACAGGACTGGAAAAGGTCAGTTTTCATTCCAATCCCAAAGAAAGGCAATGTCAAAGAATGCTCAAGCTACCACACAATTGCACTCATCTCACACGCTAGTAAAGTAATGCTCAAAATTCTCCGAGCCAGGCTTCAGCAATATGTGAACTGTGAACTTCCAGATGTTCAAGCTGGTTTTAGAAAAGGCAGAAGAACCAGAGATCAAATTGCCAACATCCACTGGATCATCAAAAAAGCAAGAGAATTCCAGAAAAACATCTATTTCTGCTTTATTGACTATGCCAAAGCCTTTGACTGTGTGAATCACAATAAACTGTGGAAAATTCTTCAAGAGATGGGAATACCAGGTCACCTGACCTGCTTCTTGAGAAACCTGTATCCAGGTCAGGAAGGAACAGTTAGAACTGGACATAGAACAAAGGATTGGTTCCAAATAGGAAAAGGAGTATGTCGAGGCTGTATTATTGTCACCCTGCTTATTTAACTTATATGCAGAGTACATAATGAGAAACGCTGGACTGGAAGAAGCACAAGCTGGAATCAAGATTGCCAGTAGAAATATCAATAACCTCAGACATGTAGATAACACCACCCTTATGGCAGAAAGTGAAAAGGAACTAAAAAGCCTCTTGATGAAAGTGAAAGTGGAGAGTGAAAAAGTTGGCTTAAAGCTCAACATTCAGAAAATGAAGATCATGGCATCTGGCCCCGTCACTTCATAGGAAATGGATGGGGAAACAGTGGAAAGAGTGTCAGACTTTATTTTGGGGGGCTCCAAAATCACTGCGGATGGTGATTTCAGTCATGAAATTAAAAGACACTCCTTGGAAGGAAAGTTATGACCAACATAGATAGCATATTCAAAAGAAGAAACATTACTTTGCCAACAAGGTCCATCTAGTCAAGGCTATGGTTTTTCCAGTGGTCATGTATGGATGTGAAAGTTGGACTGTGAAGAAAGCTGAGTGCTGAAGAATTGATGCCTTTGAACTGTGGTGTTGAAGATTACTCTTGAGAGTCCCTTGGACTGCAAGGAGATCCGCCCAATCCATCCTTAAGGAGATCAGTCCTGGGTGTTCTTTGGAAGGCCTGATGCTGAAGCTGAAACTCCAACACTTTGGCAACCTCATGTGATGAGTTGACTCATTGGAAAATATTCTGATGCTTGGAGGGATTGGGGCCAGGAGGAAAAGGGGACGACAGAGGATGAGATGACTGGATGGCATCACTGACTCGATGGATATGAGTCTGAGTGAACTCCAGAAGTTGGTGATGGACAGGGAGGCCTGGCATGCTGCAATTCATGGGGTCGCAAAGAGTCAGACATGACTGAGCGACTGAACTGAACTGATATATATATATGTATATATATAATGTAAACTTGTCAGTAATAATGAACTGAAATATCCATAGTATAAAAAATTTTACAGGTTATTATCCAGTTTCCAGAAAGCACTATTACTAAATCATTTCTGAAAGCATAGTATCTTTCCTACTTATATAGGTCTCTAGAGAGAGAAGTTCTGTATGCTTAATAATTTTTACAATGAAAAATGTTTAATTATCCCTAACCTAGAATGCTTGTATTTAAGTTTCAGATGATGGTGATAATGATGATGATGATTTTGGTCCTAGTTCCATTAGAGGTAAATTTTCTTCATCTTGTACTGATAGTGCTTCATATTTATGAAATAATTTTTAATTTATACCTCAGCTTTTTCAGTTTTATTTTAAATCCCTCTATTATCTCATTACCATCTTCAACTTCTCTATGAGAAATTATCCTTTTCAGATTGACTTCTATTTTACAAATACTATAAGTATATATAATACTTATAGTATATATATATATAACAGTATATATAATTAATATATATCATGTCTTTAAATTTCATGTCTGTTTATCTCTTATAACCTCATTAGAAATCAGCTAAATATATTTTTATTATGTTTGGACAGTATTGGATGGCTATTTTCTGTCAGCATATTTCCTGTTTTGTTTTTTGAAGCTCAAGTATACTCTTAAAAGTGAGAGCAGTCATCCAACGGCATTGAAAAATGAACCTAAATTCTCACAAAACTTAGTGAATATATTTGGAATGGCATGAATTAAATTATGTGCTATGTGAACTATCAGTTCAGTTCAGTTGCTCAGTCCTGTACGACTGTATGCGACCCCGTGGATTTCAGCATGCCAGGCTTCCCTGTCAATCACCAACTCCCAGAGCTTGCTCAAATTCACGTCCATTGAGTTGGTGATGCCGTCTAATGATCTCATCCTCTGTTGTCCCCTTCTCCTCCTGCTTTCAATATATCCATCAGGGTCTTTTCCAATGAGTCAGTTCTTCGCATCAGGTGGCCAAAGTATTAGCATTTCAGCCTCAGCATCAGTCCTTCCAATGAATATTCAGGACTGATTTCCTTTAGGATTGACTGGTTTGATTTCCTTGCAGTCCAAAAAACTCTCAAGTCTTCCCCAACACAACAGTTCAAAAGCATCAATTCTTCAGCTTTCAGCTTTCTTTATGGTTCAACTCACATCCATACATGACTGCTGGAAAAACCATAGCTTTGACTAGACGGACATTTGCTGGCAAAGTAATGTGTCTGCTTTTTAATATGCAGTCTAGATTGGTCATATGTGAACTATATAAAATTTATTTAAAAGATGAAGTCTAGAACCACCTCAAAAGGCAGTCGTTTACCTGAGCAGCAAAACACGAGGCAATTTTAGAAAATTTTGATACTTACAGAGAGAGACAATGTGTATTAAAATGTCATGACCATTATCTCAGGAATGAAGTGATGTTATTTACTGAGAAAGAGTGTGAGGGAGCCTGCTGGTAAGGTGGAAATATTCTAAAATGTGGCTTGTGATTAATAAGGGTATATGAATAAATATTCAAAAGCTTATTTAAATGTTTATTTATGGCTTGTGTATCTTGTTAAATGCCATCCTTCAGTTTAAGAGGAAAAAAAAATCATGAAGAGAGAAAAGAAATACAGGGTTTAAATCTGAGCCTCCAAAATCAAAGTCACAGAGTCAGATATTCAAAATTTCAGGAGCTGATTTTCAACTGCTCTGTTTATAATAGGAGCACTCTCAGTGGCATATTGTAAAGTGAACAGCCCTAGTGATTTGTTCATGTAATAATGGCTAGTGATTTTTCAGAGCAATGACAGCCCAGCTAGTGCCTGCATATGTGTGTATGTGTGTGTCTGTATAGGTGTAGATTTGTGTATGCCTATTTTTATTTGCAAAATTTATTATGTTTATTGCAAACAAAAGGCACAGAAAAGGATAAAGTTAAAACCGACATGATTCAATTTAAATTTATATTCAACAAAGCATTATTCCAATGTATTACATCTTAATGTATTTGCTTGTAAGTATCAATATATGCTCCAGATTTCCTCACAGCTTCTACTGTGGATATATTTAGTATATTGGATAATGAAATAATTTATCTTTATAGGTATTATCATTAACAAAGTCTTTTGCAATATATAACCTGTTACTTTCTTAGTGACTACATTTTGTCACATTATTAAAATAAAAATGTAAAATAGGATTATATTTTGTGGATGAAATTTAGAGAATGGAGTGCCTTACTAATATTTCTTTCAGCTTTTTTAAGGTATGTTTGACCAAATTGTCATATACGTAAACATGATGATTGTATATACATATACATGGGGAAAAGATTCCCATCATCAAGTTAATTAACACATCATTGCCTCACATATTTAGCTTTTTTCCTTTTTGATGAGAACATTTAAGTTCTACTTTTTAGCAAATGTAAATTATACAATGCAGCTATTCTCTATGAGAATCACCATGTTATACATTAGCTCTTCAGACCCTATGCATCTTACTACTGAAAGTTTGTAACATTTTGCCAAATGCTATTTCCCCTACTCTCTGACCCCTAGAACCACCATCTGCTCTCTTTTCTTTGAGTTTTGCTTTTTGTTGTTGGTTTTTACATTCCACATATAAGTAATACAATACAGTGCTTGTCTGGCTTATTTTACTTAGTAAAATGTCCTTAAGGTTCATCCATGTTGCAGTGAATTACAAGCTTTGCTTCCTGTTTTTGAGACTAAATAATATCACACTGAATATAGAAATATGGATATATGTTTATGTATCACTGATTCTCTTTGCTGCACACCTACCTGGAACTAACACAACACTGTAAATCAACTATACTCCAGTAAAAACAAAAAATAAAAAGTTGTAATCCCCGAAGCAGAGATTGGAGTGATATAACCAGGAGACAAGGAATACTGACAGTCTCTGTATACCAGAAGCTGAGGAATCATATTGTAATGTGATATAAATGTGCTTTGAATTGCATATTAACAAGGTAAAGGAGGTTCAATTTTACATATATAAGTTGTTTTTTAATGTCAACTTGCTAAAAAACTGTTTGCTAAAGATAAACCTTTAATGTCAGTAAAAATGAACTGAAATATCCTAGAGATAAGAGTTGTTACAGATTATTATCATTTCTGGAAAGTAGTACAACTAAATCACCTCGGACAGGTGAGAAGAAATGGATTGTGTTTGTTGTTTAGTCACTCAGTCACGTCTGACTCGGAGAAGGCAATGGCACCCCACTCCAGGGCTCTTGCCTGGAAAATCCCATGGACGGAGGAGCCTGGTGGGCTGCAGTCCATGGGGTCGCTAGGAGTCGGACACGACTGAGCAACTTCACTTTCACTTTTCACTTTCATGCATTGGAGAAGGAAATGGCAACCCACTCCAGTGTTCTTGCCTGGAGAATCCCAGGGACGGGGTAGCCTGGTAGGCTGCCGTCTATGGGGTTGCACAGAGTCAGACATGACTGAAGTGACTTAGCAGCATGTCTGACTCTTTGTGACCCCATAGACTGTAACCCACAAGTCTTCTCTGTCCATGAGATTCTCCAGGCAAGAATACTGGAGTGGGTTGGCATTTCCTACTCCAGGGGATCTTGCTCACCCAAGGATTGAACCAGGCTCTCCTGCATTGGAGATTAATTCTTTACCACTGAACCACCAGGAATGAATACTCCTCTGGAAACTCTAGAATGAGTCACCTATACTGATATCTTTTAGCCCCTGAAGACTGTTTTGGACTTATGTTTGGACTTGTTTATGACTCCTAGAACTGTAAAGGAAGAAATTTATGTTGTTTTAAGCCAGAAAATTTGTGATCATTTGTTACTGCAGCAATAGTATAGTGTTACAAAAAATATGGATGAATCTCAAAAACATCATGTAATTTGAAAGAGAACTTGTAGCTGGGAAAATTAAAATGAATGCTGACTTTTGCATATGCATAAAACCAACCCTAAAAAATCAAATCAAAGTGATAGAGTAAGAGATATACCATTTTGGGAAGTTTTATTTTTTATTTTTCCCTTTTTCCTCAATTGTGATTATCTCTGCTTCTTTGATTGTAAACCTCATTTCCAACATTTATGCATCTAGCTTTCATTCTGGAGTTGAATGTTATCTTAAGCCTGGTATTAAGAAAATGCCAACCATATTCAGCAATTATTTTTCTTTTGTCTCTCTTTCTGCTCAGTCTTTACTTTTTAAACCTTCTTTCCTTTCTTTTCATTAGCTCAGAACTTTGTTTTTCTGCTTTAATGGTCTCCAAATAAGAAAATCTACTGGATTAAAAGCAATATCTTATTATCTCTATTTATATTTTCTACAAAGTAGATGGGGAAACAGTGGAAACAGTGTCAGACTTTATTTTGGGTGGCTCCAAAATCACTGCAGATGGTGGCTGCAGCCATGAAATTAAAAGACACTTATTCCTTGGAAGGAAAGTTATGACCAACCTAGATAGCATATTCAAAAGCAGAGACATTACTTTGCCAACACAGGTTCGTCTAGTCAAGGCTATGGTTTTTCCTGTGGTCATGTATGGATGTGAGAGTTGGACTATGAAGAAGGCTGAGCGCCAAAGAATTGCTGCTTTTGAACTGTGATGTTGGAGAAGACTCTTGAGAGTCCCTTGGACTGCAAGGAGATCCAACCAGTCCATTCTGAAGGAGATCAGCCCTGGGGTTTCTTTGGAAGGAATGATGCTAAAGCTGAAACTCCAGTACTTTGGCTACTTCATGCGAAGACTTGACTCATTGGAAAAGACTCTGATGCTGGGAGGGATTGGGGGCAGGAGGAGAAGGGGATGACAGAGGATGAGATGGCTGGATGGCATCACTGACTAGATGGACGTGAGTCTGGATGAACTCTGGGAGTTGGTGATGGACAGGGAGGCCTGGCATGCTGCAATTCATGGGGTCGAAAAGAGTCGGACACAACTGAGTGACTGAACTGAATTGAACTGAAGAAATATATTTATACTTACTAATATTTAATACTACTAAGACTGACACATGCTTTTCTTGGTCCCATTATGTGAGGAGCAAGCATGACAGCCTAAGGAGTAAATACGGCAGCTCCTTGGAAGAAAAGTTATGACCAACCTAGATAGCATATTCAAAAGCAGACACATTACTTTGCCAACAAAGGTCCGTCTAGTCAAGGCTATGGTTTTTTCAGTGGTCATGTATGGATGTGAGAGTTGGACTGTGAAGAAGGCTGTGCGCCAAAGAATTGATGCTTTTAACTGTGGTGTTGGAGAAGACTCTTGAGAGTCCCTTGGACTGCAATGAGATCCAACCAGTCCATTCTGAAGGAGATCTGCCCTGGGATTTCTTTGGAAGGAATGATGCTAAAGCTGAAACTCCAGTACTTTGGCCACCTCATTCTAAGAGTTGACTCATTGGAAAAGACTCTGATGCTGGGAGGGATTGGAGGCAGGAGGAAAAGGGGATGACAGAGGATGAGATGGCTGGATGGCATCACTGACTTAATGGACGTGAGTCTGAGTGAATTCTGGGAGTTGGTGATGGACAGGGAGGCCTGGCATGCTGCGATTCATGGGGTCACAAAGAGTCAGACACTACTGAGCGACTGAACTGAACTGAAGGGAACAGGAAAACTTCCACAATAAAAAGAGATTGATTTGCTGCCGGGGACCAGCCCCGGCTGATCCAGGGTACTCGAAGGAGAGACGGCATCGGCGAGGATCAGGATACGATAGCTTCAATTAGATAGGAGGCTGTGAGCAATCACATGTGGCCGGACGAGCCTGTCAGGCAGGCTAGAGAACCTTCAGAGGAGTTTGTAGGTTAAAACACTCTTGTCACACCCAAGAGTTTTTATTGACTGGAGCTCTAGGTTAACTCCTTCTCCGAAAGAGGTGGTGGGGGACAGCCCCCGTAAAGTCAGAGGTGTAGGTAAGAGCACAAAGTAGTAAAGTAGGCAGGCTCTGGTTATGGGGGTAGACGCTCGAGAATTTCCAGGGGGACTCCTGAAGCTCGATCCCGCCTTTGCGTATGCCGAGCCTCCTTCCTCATGACCTTTGTCATGGGCGGAGTTCCTCACGCTGGCTACCGACAGTGATAGAATTCCAGTTGAGCTACTCCAGATCCTGAAAGATGATGCTGTGGAAAGTGCTGCACTCAATATGCAATATGCACTCAATATGCAATATGCCGGCTCCCGGCAATTTACTTTCAGTACTTCTTGTGCACTAAATAGATTTATAGATTTTTATAATCTTATATAGTGAAAAACTTCCATTACTTACTAATGAGTTGAATCAAGACCACAATAATCATCTGAACACATAAATATTTGCTGATAATTTATATGTTTAGATGTGTTCTAGAAAAAAAGTGTCAAATAATTTTTTGAGTTTAAAGCTACTAATTGAGTTTTGAGCTACTAATTCACACATTGCATTGATTAAACTCTATCTATCACAGAAAGTGATTTTTGTTGTATAATAACTAGAAAATAGTATTAAAAAATAGGAATTCTCTATACTTTCAATGTAAAAGTGAAGTTTTAACAAGTGCAAAAGTAAATACTTTTGGGAAAAAGTTGTGTTGTACAAAGTTTTGAATATAAATTTTGGATAATTTTCTGTCACCATTAAATTTATTGGAAAAATGTAAGCATATTACCTTTAAAAAAACTGACAAGTATTTAAATTTAAAGCAAACCAACCTTGGCATTCAGGATTTTCTAGCGTGTTTAAAACTCATGCAAAAGAAAACTATAAGTGGGTTTTAAGATGTTTCTTAAAAGAATATTAAATAAAGTCTATTAGTGAGTAAGAACTACTGATTGAAATCATGAAGGATGATGTTTCCAGCTAAATTTCTTTATATATATATATATATATATATATATATATATATAATTTCACTTATTTCTTTGTTTATTTTGATTTTTGGCCATGCTAGGTCTTCGCTGCTGTGTGGGCTTTTCTCTAGTTGTGGTGAGCAGGGGTGACTCTTTTTTGCAATGTGTAGACTTCTCACTGTGGTGGTTTCTCTTGTTGTGGCGTATTGACTCTCGGGCACACAGGTGTTAGTAGCTACAGTGTGTGAGCTCAGAAGGTGGGGCTCTTAGGCTGTAGAGCACAGGCTCAATAGTTGTGGTGCACAGGCTTAGTTGCTCTGTGGCATGTGGGATCTTTCCAAATCAGGGGTTGAACCCATGTCTCCTGCTTTGGCATCACATTCTTTACCATTGAGCCACCAGGGAAGTTCTCTAGCTAAGTTTCTATAGGTATTTTCATAGTTGTTGGTTGAGACTTTTAAAAAGGTAGCATAATTCTTTAAATTTTTCCCTTTTAAGAAGGTCTAAAAACAGAATTTGTACATCTTCTTAGTATAAAAAAAAAAATCACTTCAAATTCCTAGAAGATGCCAGGGAGAAACTAAGAAGAATTAATACCTCTAAGTACAGTTAATTTTTGATTAATTGTAATCATGATAAATACAAAATGATCTTTCCAAATTTTTATTTTGTTTGAAATATGTACAAGTTAAACATCACTTTGATGCTATTATGTTCATCATTTATTAGTATATCACTTATTGCTATATGGTCATCATTATAATATTTTAATAAACATGCTTTTATTTATAAGCTACACTTTTATAAAATGGTATATTATTTTACAAATTCTCTAGTATGCATTGTGCTAGGCAAATATATTGAATAAACTAATGCTAAATTCCCTAGCTTCTGGCTGAGATCTATGTGCAAAGTAATTAATAGAACCGCATCTCTCTCCCTCCTCTAACAGTCCCAGACAAATTAGAAAAATGCAAGGTATTAAAAAAATATTAGAGTACAAAGAAGGGTTATTTACATTTCTCCAATACTCTTCCTATGTTGTGAGATGTAGTTTTATTTCTTTTACTTGTAAACTCTTCTCGGATTCTCTATACTGATGAATTAATTTATAGGTATGTTAGTTTCTAAAACAGTAAGAAAAGGATGGGAATTCAAATGGAAGTTCTATCAGTGTGGTTTATAAAATGTCTAGTGTGTAAGAGGAAGATTTTAACCAATGTTCTTTCTTCTTGAATTGGTCAGATATTTGTGCTATTCATAATGGATACCTTATTATAGTCTCTTATCTATCTGTTCTAAAACACTAACACTCTTTTTGGCTTGGCAACTCTCTCCTTTTTGTATTTAGTTTCAGTAATTGCACTGGTATCTACTTGTAAAACAAATCTCATTTGATTACTAGACCATATCAGCCTATTTGTGTACAGAACCTCGAGAGACTAGCCTTTAATCCCTTGAGTACTTAACATTCTTGTGAGTCAGGAGCAAAGCTAAAGTAAACTAACGATCAGAGGCACCAATGCCTTAAATTCATGGGTAGAGTTGACAGATGCACTCTTTGTTCTATTAAAAGCTTGTAGACACATTGTTTTTTCTCAATGACCTCCAAGAGGGACTGAGAATGAAGACAACTCAAAACTCCAATAGAAGCATTTTAGCCCTCAGCAATAGTGCTTTGATGGTTTCCTAGTAATTCTTAAAAATTCTAAATTTAAATGAACAATGCTCAGCTGGAATTTCTACTCACCTTGCTTATTTTGAAATAGAAGGACAGCTTGAATTCTCTGTGGCTGTCTTCACTGCACAGTTTCATTTGTGTGCTGTTTCTGTCTCCTTCTCAGATTCCCTAGTTATTATCTGAAAGAAGGAATGTTGTCTTATTTGCTAGTATTCAATTTCAGTTTTTGTATTGTGCTTGGATTTTTTTGTAAGTCTATATTCATACATGCTGGAACTTCTTCCACTCTTGAATTGATAAGAAATCAGGACTGATGATGACCCAACAGAAAGAACACGGTAGAGGGCTGTCATTTACTATTCACATGAAAGGTAACTTCAAATGAAAAGTAAACATTGACTACAAAATCCAATAGTGCCGAAGCACGAAAAGGGAGGTAAGAGGCAAAATCAGGCATTAGGGAGACTTATGTGTGACTAGGATTAAAAATAGATGAAAAGCAAGAAAAAGGTGTGTTTGGAAGCACAGCACCAGCTCAGAGGCAAGTGGCAAGAATCCTTTTATGCCACATATAATACAATCAATGGGTATGGCATAATGAGACAAGTTCAGGGCATTTGGTGTTTAGCTTCAACTGGCTTTCATAATACTCAACACTTTTTTTTTTTTTAATCAAGCTGAAAGTCAAAGAGGGCCTTAGGTTTTTATTTTTTAAATGATATGCAATCATTAGTACATGTTAATATATAATAGGCTGTTACCCTATTTCAGCTATTCCCCAAAAGTATATACAAATGTTTACTGACAGTGCTATTACCTCATCTTCACAGATAAGTAAATCATAATAGCTCCATGCAGTACCAGATCCTCCCATGTTCTCTTAAGATGGATTTGCTATGATGTTTTTAGGTAAATGTGAAAGCAGCCTCCTATCACTTGGATTTTTAAAATCTGTGGGCTTTCACTTTTACCTCATGGTAGCTAATGTCTTGCTAAAAGATTACAACTCGCTGCTGAACAACCATTGAAAGGAGAATGTTGGATCCCACGAAAAAAGATATCCCATGTCCAGGGGCAAAGGAGAAGCCTCAGCAAGATGGCAATAAGGATGAAATCACGTTTAGAATCAAACCCCATACCTGCCAGAGAGATGCTCAGGGGGCTCAAACAAACCTTGTGCACACCAGGACCAGAGACCCCACAGAGACTGAGACAAAATTGTGTTTGAGTGTCTACTGAGGAGGTACAGGTCAGCAGTGGCCTGCCACAGGGGCAGGGGATCTGGGTGCAGCAGACCTGGGTATAGCATAAGCCCTCTTACAGGAGGTCGCCATTAATCCTACCACAGAGCCGCCAGAACTTACACAAGACTGGGGAAAAAGACTCTTTTAGGGCACAAACAAAACCTTGTGTGCACCAGGACCCAGGAGAAAGGAGCCATGACCCCACAAGAGACTGACCCAGAATTGCCTGTGAGTGTCCAAGAGTCTCCATTGGAGGTGTGGGTCGGTGATGGCCTGCTGCAGGGTCTGGGGCACTGAGTGAAGCAGTGCATGCACAGCATCTTTTGAAGGAGGCCGCCATTTTCTTCATTACCTCCACCATAATTTGGCCTCAGGTCAAACAACAGGGAGGGAACACAGCCCCGCCCATCAACAGAAAATTGAATTAAAAATTTACTGAGCATGGTCAGGCTCATCAGAACAAGATCCAGTTTCCCCCTCAGTCAGTCTATCCCATCAGGAAGCTTCCATAAGGCTTTTATTCTTATTCATCAGAGGGCAGACAGAATGAAAACCACAATCTCAGAGAACTAAACAAACAGATCACATGGACCAAAGCCTTGTCTAACTCAGTGAAACTATTAGCCATGCTGTGTAGGGCCACCAAAGACAGACAGGTCATGGTGGAGAGTTCTGACAAAATGTGGTCTACTGGAGAAGGGAATGGCAAACCATTTCAGGATTCTTGCCTTGAGAACCCCATAAATGGTATAAAAAGGCAGAAAGATAGGACACTAAAAGATGAACTCCCCAGATTGGTAGGTGCCCAATATGCTACTGGAGATCAATGGAGAAATACCTCCTGAAAAAATGAAGAGATGAAAACAAAGCAAAAACAATACCCAGTTGTGGATGTGACTGGTGATGGAAGTAAAGTCTGATGCTGTAAAGAGTAATATTGTGTAGGAACTTAGAATGTTAGGTCCATGAATCAAGGGAAATTGGAAGTGGTCAAACAGGATTGCCAAGAGTGAGCATCCACATTTTAGGAACAAGTGAATTCAAATGGACTGGAATGGGTGAATTTAACTCAGATGGTCATTATATCTACTACTGTGGGCAAGAATCCCTTAGAAGAAATGGAGTGGCCATTGTAGTCAACAAAAGAGTCCAAAATGGAGTACTTGGATGCAATCTCAA
Source organism: Bos javanicus (assembly GCF_032452875.1). Taxonomy (NCBI): domain Eukaryota; kingdom Metazoa; phylum Chordata; class Mammalia; order Artiodactyla; family Bovidae; genus Bos; species Bos javanicus. Next base: position 101,795,772 of record NC_083868.1, on the reverse strand, counting down.
AAATGACAGAATGATCTCTGTTCATTTCCAAGGCAAACCATTCAATGTCACATAATCCAAGTCTATGCCCTGACCAGTAATGCTGAAGAAGCTGAAGTTGAATGGTTCTATGAAGACCTACAAGACCTTCTAGAACTAACACCCCAAAAAGATGTCTTTTTCATTATAGGGGACTGGAATGCAAAAATAGGAAGTCAAGAGATACCTGAGATAACAGGTAAATTGGCCTTGGAGTACAAAATGAAGCAGGTCAAAGGCTAACAGAGCTTTGCCAAGAGAACGCACTGGTCATAGCAAACACCCTCTTCCAACAACACAAGAGAAGACTCTACACATGGACATCATCAGATGGTCAACATGGAAAACAGATTGATTATATTCTTTGCAGCCAAAGATGGAGAAGCTCTATACAGTCAGCAAAAACAAGATTGGGAATTGACTGTGGCTCAGATAATGAACCCCTTATTGCCAAATTCATACTTAAATGAAGAAAGTAAGGAAAAGCAGTAGAACGTTCAGGTATGACCTAAATCAAATCATTTACAATTTACATTGGAAGTGACAAATAGATTCAAGGGATTCGATCTGATAGAATGCCCGAAGAACTACAGATGAAGGTTCATGACATTATACAGGGATAAAGACCATTCCAAGAAAAAAAAAAAAATGAAAAAAGTAAAACAGTTGTCTGAGGAGGCCTTACAAAGAGCTGAGAAAAGAAAAGAAGCTAAAGGCAAAGGAGAAAAGGAAAAATATACCCATTTGAATGCAGAGTTCCAAAGAACAGCAAGGAAAGATTAAAAAAGCCTTCCTTGGTGATCAATGCAAAGAAATAGAGGAAAACAATAGAATGGGAAAGACTAGAGATCTCTTCAAGAAAATTAGAGATATCAGTAAATATTTTATGAAAAGATGGGCTCAATAAAGGACAGAAATGGTATGGACCTAACAGAAGCAGAAGATATTAAGAAGAGGTAGCAAGAATACACAGAAGAACTGTACAGAAAAGATCTTCATGACCCAGATAATCACGATGGTGTAATCACTCACCTAGAGCCAGACATCCTGGAACACGAAGCCAAGTGGGCCCTAGGAAGCATCACTATGAACAAAGCTAGTGGAGGTGATGGAATTCCAGTTTAGCTATTTCAAATCCTAAAAGACGATGCTGTGAAAGTGCTGCACTCAATATGCCAGCAAATTTGGAAAACTCAGCAGTGGCCACAGGACTGGAAAAGGTCAGTTTTCATTCCAATAGCAAAGAAAGACAATGCCAAAGAATGCTCAAACTACCGCTCAATTGTACTCATCTCACACACTAGTAAAGTAATGCTCAAAATTCTCCAAGACAGACTTCAAATATACATCAACCGTGAACTTCCAGATGTTCAAGCTGGTTTTAGAAAAGGCAGAGGAACCAGAGATCAAATTTCCAACACCTGTTGAATCATCAGAAAAGCAAGAGAGTTCCAGAAAAACATCTATTTCTGCTTTATTGATATGTCAAAGGCTTTGAATGTGTAGATCACAATAAACTGTGGAAAATTCTGAAAGAGAAGGGAATACCAGACCAGACCACCTGACCTGCCTCTTTAGAAATCTGTATGCAGGTCTGGAAGCAACAGTTAGAACTGGACAACAACAGACTGGCTCCAAATAGGAAAAGGAGTACCTCAAGTGGAAAGTCACTACCCACCTTTGGTTGATTCCTGGCTTGAACGTGGCTGCTATTTCTTCAGATGTTCCTATCTCTCAAGGAAGTCAGATAAGAATGTTTATGTTAAAATCCACATTTTCAAATTTGGAATTTTAAAAAATGTTGAACACTCTGCAACTCAAACACAGCATGTCTGTAGTCAACCAGTCTCAAAGTCCTAACTTTACATAAAAGACGGAAGGAAAGGATGCTGTCATTCATTTGATTTGGAAGGCAGGGGTCAGAGAAACAAAGAAAGGTTTATTTCAGGGCCTAAGAATGAGGATGAATGGTTTGGGCTCCAAAACCCTGAACTCCCTGATGATTTTCAGGGAGAAGTTTTTAAAGGTAAAATTTGAGGTGAGAGCTGAAGGGTATATGACATTTTTCTGATTGACTCATGGCGAGGTTACAGGGCAGTGTTCTAGGAGTCTTCTGTTCAGCTTGAGGTTATCATCCTCCACCTGGGTGTGTGCCTTAGTTCTTTCTTATGGACCCAGGCCTTGATCTTTTCCAGGTGCCTTCATGGTTACCATTTTCTCCTTACCCTCACCTATATGGCTGCTGTCAGTGCTAATCTATGTGGGACCTTGGTTATCTCCTCTGCATGGGGAGAATTTCCAACAGCAGGTGTGGGTGAAACATCCTTTTCCTTAGCAGGTGGCAGCCAGCAACTCCTGTGGAAGGTCCAGCAGACCAGGCTATCCATACAGCTGTGGTCCCTCAACTCCCTCCCAGCAGCCCAGACTTGAAGCTGCTCAAGGAGCAAAGAGTACCTCTGACACCATACTTGCAGGTGATTTTAAACTGCTGCTACTGCTACTGCTAAGTCACTTCAGTCGTGTCCAACTCTGTGTGACCCCATAGATGGCAGCCCACCAGGCTCCCCTGTCCCTGGGATTCTCCAGGCAAGAACACTGGAGTGGGTTGCCATTTCCTTCTCCAATGATTTTAAACTAGATAGTTAAAAACTGACTTGTTTGATTCTGACCTGTATATAATTTTTGTATAAGCTAGCTAATACTGAGAGGCTAAAAATTAAACTAAAGATCATATAAAACCTGTACATAATTCTCTTACTTCCATCTGACAAAATTCAGATTCTAATGTGCATCCTTATTTATAAGTTACTTCACTTATTAATTTTTTTATTTAGGAAATAACTTCAACAAAAAAACCATCAAAGTGATTTTGAGTTAGAAAATACATGTCAATTAAACTTTAAGCAAAATCTCACAATGGTATTTACTTTTAACTAATTAAGACAACTTAATAAAAAAAAAAAAAAAACTTTTATTTCTCTAATCTTGGAGGTAAGCAAAAAATGAGATTTGTGGCAAACTGTATAAAAAATAAAGAGGAAGGAAAAAGAAATTATTGCTTATGTTGAAGGCCCCTAGATATGTAGTCACTGTTTAGTTTCAAATTTGCAATTTAAATATTCAAGATCTATATTCTTTAGCCCAAAGACTCACATTTATATCTGGGGAATATGCCACAATGTATTGCAAATTATGTTTTTTTACATAATTTTTCAACAGATTTAGTTGGTCTATTGAGAAAATAATTGTCTAACTATCAGATCAGATCAGATCAGTCTCGCAGTCATGTCTGACTCTTTGCGACCCCATGAATTGCAGCACGCCAGGCCTCCCTGTCCATCACCAACTCCCGGAGTTCACTCAGACTCAGGTCCATCAAGTCAGTGATGCCATCCAGCCATCTCATCCTCTGTCGTCCCCTTCTCCTCCTGCCCCCAATCCCTCCCAGCGTCAGAGTCTTTTCCAATGAGTCAACTCTTCGAATGAGGTGGCCAAAGTACTGGAGTTTCAGCTTTAGCATCATTCCTTCCAAAGAAATCCCAGGGCTGATCTCCTTCAGAATGGACTGGTTGGATCTCCTTGCAGTCCAAGGGACTCTCAAGAGTCTTCTCCAACACCACAGTTCAAAAGCATCAATTCTTTGGCACTCAGCCTTCTTCACAGTCCAACTCTCACAACCATACATGACCATAGGAAAAACCATAGCCTTGACTAGACGAACCTTTGTTGGCAAAGTAATGTCTAACTATAATGAGATATTATTTCACTTCTAGTGGCATGGCTACCATTACAAAGACTGACAGCATCAAATTTGGTAAAGATGTGGAATGGATCTCATATTTTTCTGGTGAATGTTTAAAATGGATGAACATATTTGCTATTTTGTATTTCCTTCAAAAATATAATTAACATATTTATATCTCTATATACATGTGTCTGATTTCCCTGGTGGCTCAGACGGTAAAGCACATTTGCCTACAATGCAGGAGACCTGGGTTTGATCCCTGGGTGGGGAAGATCCTTTGGAGAAGGAAATGGCAACCCACTCCATACTCTCGCCTGGAAAATCCCATGGACGAAGGAGCCTAGTAGGCTACAATCCATGGAGTTGCAAAGAGTCGGACACAACTGAGTGACTTCACACACACACACACACACACACACACACAAACTAGTCTAGTTTATGAACTAGCAATTCTAATTATTTACCGAAGAGATATATAAACCTATGTCCACAAGGAGCCTTATACAAAAAGAGTCAAAGCAGATTTTTCATAATGGCACCAAACTGGCAACAACCCAAATGTCCATCCACTAGTTAAGTGTATAAATAAAGAGCTACATATGTTTATAGGGGAATGAAAGTAAAGTCAAAGTGAAGTTGTTCAGTCATGTCCAACTCTTTGTGACCCCATGGACTGTAGCCTACAATGCTCCTCTATCCATGGGATTTTCCAGGCAAGAGTACTGGAGTGGGTTGCCATTTCCTTCTCCAGAGGATCTTCCCAACCCAGGGATCGAACCTGGGTCTTCCACATTGTAGGTAGATGCTTTACCATCTGAGTGAATGCTGTTTAGAAGTTTTTTTTTTTAAAGAATGGGCTACTAATATATACTACAACCTGGATGAATCTCAAGGACATTTTATTAAATAAAAGAAGTCATTCACAAAAAGGTACATATTGTATGTTTCCATTACATGAAGTTCAAGAACAAGCAAAATACTTCTATAATAATAGGAATTAGAAAAATCATTACCCAGTAGTCAGGAGATTGATTAGAGGGCCCAAGTGGATTTTCTGGAATGAGTGAAATATTCTTTTTCTTTGTTTGGATAATGCTTTCACAAGTGTACACTTATCAAAGCTAAATGAATTGTATTCCTCAGATATATGCATCTAAGTGCATATAAAAATTACTTCAGTACCAGTAAAGAATCTTCTTGAAATGAAGGAGATATGAAGATGTGGGTTCAATCCCTGGGTAAGGAAGATCTCCTGGAGGAGGAAATGGCAACCCACTCCAGTGTTCCTGCCTGGGAAATCCCATGGACAGAGGAGCCTGACAGGCTACAGTCCATGGATCACAATATTGGACATGACTGAGCTACTAAACAGCAACAAATTAGTAAAAACATACATATTTCTCTTATAAGGTAGTAAAAATATTTCCATCTATAACTTTAAATAAAATCATTATATTATTATTCCCAGGTAATTGGGGAAAGATTGTTCTGAGCTTGTCATAGTGGGTGTTTATGGATGGGATTAACATTTGACTCAACAGACTAATCACAACAAGTTGCCCTCCCTAATGTGAATAAGCCTCATACCATCAGTTGAAGATCTGCATAGAACAAAAAGACTGAGTAACAGGAAACTCCTCTTGTCTGACTCTTTGAGCTGGGATGTTGTTCTTTTTTATCCTTTGGCTTCAGACTTAACACTGGCTCTTCTTGGGTCTCAAGACTGCCAGCTTTTGAATTGGAACATTGACCATCAATTCTGGTGCTCAGGCTTTTGGACTCACCCTGGGACTACACATCAATTGTCCTGGGTCTCCAGTTTGCTGACTGTAATTTAACTTTTCAGCTTCCATAATTATGTAAGTCAATCTTTTATAATACATTTCTTTATATGTTTTATATTATATTCTAATATTTCTGTATTGATATTTATATATTGTGATAAACATTATATTTTTGATTATCAATGCAGCTTAAATTTGGGTGTTTCTAGAAATAGGATTAAATGTGATTTTCTTGTGGATCTGTAATCAGAGGGGTCGATTTAGTATAATGATCAAATTTTGATTGGTCATATTCCGTTAATACCATAAAAAAATTATACTTCACACCTTCATTTCAGACAACTTGTTTCCTATTCTTTTTCTCCACCACTCTTTCCCTTTTAACCCACTTGCAAGCTAATTCCTTCTGTGTAACTCTCTTCACCTTTCTATAATTATTTTACTCTTAGAATTGTGTGTGTGTGATCAGTTGTGTCTGACTCTTTGTGATACTATGTAGTCCACCAGGCCCCTTTGTCCATGGGATTTCTCAGGGAAGAATACTGGAATGGGTAGACATTTCCTTCTCCAGAGGATCTTCCCAATGCAGAGGTCAAACCTGTGTCTCCTGCATCTCCTGCATTGCAGGTGGATTCTTTACTGCTGAGCCAACAGGGTTTCCATTCTTAGAATTAAGCCCCATTTATTTAACTAATTCTCAGCTATAAAATTCTTAACATCATTCTCTTTGACCATCACCATCAACTTTATTATAATCAGGGAAGCAGTTTAGATTAGTGGTTAAGATAATGGACTTGACATTTGGATTACTAGCTGTTTGATCTTAGTTAACATCTCTGTACTTAAGTTTCAGTCGCTGGAGAGACAATACTTGTCTTCTGCTGTTGTTAGCATGTGATGACAATGTATTTCAAATATTTAAAAGAATATTGGACGTAAACACCTAGAGAAGTGAATGCAACTCTTCAGTATTCTTGCCTGGAGCATCCCATAGACTGAAGGACCTGGTGGCCTACAGTCCGTGGGGTCACAAAGAGTCAGACATGACTTATGTGACTTAGCTCACTGGAACATAAATAAGGTGACATAATTATCAAAAATAAAACTTAGTGTATTGACACATTACCTTCATTATCATCACTAAGCATACAGTATGTGCCTAAAAAAAAAAAAAAGAGAGAGAGAGAAAAGGCAAATTTTTCTAGTTTTATGAGCGTGCATGTGTGCTCAGTCATTCAGTCTTGTCCATCTCTTTGCAACTGCTTGAACTCTAGCCTGTCAGGCTCTTCTGCCCATGGAGTTTTTCAGAAAAAAAAAAAAAAGAATACAGGAATGAATTGCCATATCCTCCCCCAGGGTATCTTTGTGACCCGAGGATAGAACCCATGTCTCCTGCATTGGTAGGCAGATTCTTTACCACTGAACCACGTGGGAATCCTAATTTTATGAGACTTACAATCTAGTGGTGAAAGTTAATCATTTGCACATAAACCATAAGATTAATTATAAATCATACTGTAAAAATATATTGCATATACAGTTAAAAGGTAAAGAATCAATCACCAATTCAATGGACATGAATTTGAGCAAACTCGGGGAGATGGTGAGGGACAGCGAAGCCTGGCATGCTGCAGTCCATAAGGCCACAAAGAGTCAGACATGATTTAGCAACTGAACAACAACAACATTGAAAGATATAAATGTAGTTTTTTCTTAAACTTACACCTTTTCTTAAAGCATAACAATTTAAAGCAAAAAGTGCATCCAAAAAGAGTTAAAATTTTCCATTGTTATACAAATGCAAAGTATTATTTTTATCACCATTATCATGCAGTCTAAAAATTACATTCCAAAAGAAGAACCTGAAGACCACAAAACTGAGTTGCCAACACTAAATCAGTAGCAGACCAAAGACCAAAATCTAATTTAGCTAGCTCCTGATTACTATTCTTTCAGATAAAATTTGGAGAAATGCAGTAACTAAAGACAGTAGAGTGAAATGAGTGAAACTGGAGAAGAGTGGAGTTTTGTTTCAGATCATTAGAGGGAAAGATATGATTAAAATTTAGGAATAATTGTATGATCTTGCATACTCTTGTATAATGTGTATAATGCATGAATGCATATAATATGGCATAATGGGAGAAGAGATGAATAAGCTAAAAATGAACTCTCCTATAAAGGATCCAGTATGAAACTATCTTAGTTTCAAACTAAGTTTTTCTCTTCCCAAATCTCTCTAGGTGACAAATGGTACTTAAATAAAGTATTGACTTAAGGGAAAAGATCTGTTTTACTGTAAAATCTATTAATGCTATTATTAAGACTTTCAGAGATATTTGAAATGGTTCCTCAAGAACTTTTCAAACAGACAAAGCTGTTTTAAGGATCATAATATTGTAATTTGCTAAACTCTTTATTATACAATGAGAATTTAAGAATCTTAAGGATGTTATTCCATAGTGTCATGATGAAGTTGAGGAAGAGAATGACTTACTTGGAAATGATTTGGGCTTATATGATATATTTTGTAGTGAATTATAAATTATATAATTTTATATAGGTAAGCTTTATATATTGAAAGCCTATTAAAACAGTTAAAGGAGTTATATCAGCTTGTAATAGAAGGAAGAGAAACAAAACAACATGAGGAAGGGTTCTGAAACTTCAAACATTTACAACTAGAGAATCTGCTTAAGTCAATTCTTTTTTTTTTTTTTTTGCATTTTAACTACAATTTTATTTTTAAACTTTACAAAATTGTATTAGTTTTGCCAAATATCAAAATGAATACGCCACAGGTATACATGTGTTCCTCATCCTGAACCCTCCTCCCTCCTCCCTCCCCATACCATCCCTCTGGGTCGTCCCAGTGCACTAGCCCCAAGCATCCAGCATCGTGCATCGAACCTGAACTGGCAACTCGTTTCATACATGATATTTTACATGTTTCAATGCCATTCTCCCAAATCTTCCCACCCTCTCCCTCTCCCACAGAGTCCATAAGACTGTTCTATACATCAGTGTCTCTTTTGCTGTCTCGTACACCGGGTTATTGTTACCATCTTTCTAAATTCCATATATATGCGTTAGTGAAGTAAGCCAGAAAGTCAATTCTTAAGAAGCCTTAGGGAAAGGAAAGGTGGACTCAGAGGGAAGGACTAAGTTGAACAATATCTATGGAGAACAAGGAGTAGGAGTGAACTCTAATCAAAGAAAAATCTGATCAAACTGGCAGCATGTAACTAGCTAAATTTCAGAATTGATATGGACCAGTAATCACTGTGTTCCTTCCTTTTACCCGTCATTTTTAATGGGACTGTCCATAGCAGTTATCCAATGTTTGACCCCAAATTTTGAGCCTTTGGAGACCTAGAACAACTGGCCCTTTGAGTCAAATATTTCACTTGATATCACATCATTCAAAAGAGTGCTCAAAGAGCTGTATTTGAGGAACTGCCCATAAAAATGTATCACCTATACCTAGGTCTGATTTAGACAATAAGGTTCTTAACTTTGAGCTGATGTAATTATGGAATGAGACTTTTCTGTCTTGGGGAAGAGAAAGGACATTTTTTGCATGTGGGAGAGATATAAATTGTAGTAGCCTGAAACAAACTGTGGCAGATAGTATTTTTCAAATATGACAATAATATTACCTCCTAGCTCCCTTTTCCTTTTTACCATATGTCTTTGAGACCTCTCCAATGAAGAGTTATTTCCTTCCCTTAAATTTGGGCAGGACTGTGACAAAGCTATATGGCTTTGAGAAAGAAGGTTGTAAAGTGTGTTATATCTTTCTAGTTCATTTAGACTGCTTGTTCTTAAAAAATCTAGCTACTGTATTTGTATAATCCCAAGAGGCCTGTGTAGAGAGGGTCATGTGAAGAAGAACCTAGATCTCTGGTCTACAGTTCTGACTGAACTCTCGTCTAATATGCCAATGTGGCAGTCATGCGAGTAAGCCATCTTGAATATTTTAGCCTCTAGTTTAACAACTTTCAGCTGATGATGCATGGAATATTGTAGATATGTAAACAACATAAATTAATATTAAGTCATTAAATTTCAGAGTGATTTATTACACAAATGATGCAACATTGAAGACAGAATAAAATCGAACTCCTACTCTGTCTCATGAGGCCATGTATAATCTAGTATTTACCTATTTCTTATGCTCATGCTTTAGCATCATTCCTTCTGAAGAACACCCAGGACTGATCTCCTTTAGAATGGACTGGTTGGATCTCCTTGCAGTCCAAGGGACTCTCAAGAGTCTTCTCCAACACCACAGTTCAAAAGCAGCAATTCTTCGGCACTCAGATTTCTTCACAGTCCAACTCTCACATCCATACACAACCACTGGAAAAACCATAGCCTTGACTAGACAGACCTTTGTTGTCAAAGTAATGTCTCTGCTTTTCAATATGCTATCTAGGTTGGTCATAACTTTCCTTCCAAGGAGTAAGCGTCTTTTAATTTCATGACTGCAGTCACCACCTGCAGTGATTTTGGAGCCTCCCCAAACAAAGTCTGACACTGTTTCCACTGTTTCCTCATCTATTTCCCATGAAGTGATGGGACCAGATGCCATGATCTTTGTTTTCTGAATGTTGAGCTTTAAGCCAACTTTTTCACTCTCCTCTTTCACTTTCATCAAGAGGCTTTTGAGTTCCTCTTCACTTTCTGCCATAAGGGTGGTGTCATCTGCATACCTGAGGTTATTGATATTTCTCCCGGCAATCTTGATTCCAGCTTGTGCTTCTTCCAGCCCAGTGTTTCTCATGATGTACTCTACATAGAAATTTAATAAGCAGGGTGACAATATACAGCCTTTTCCTATTTGGAACCAGTCTGTTGTTCCAAGTCCAGTTCTAACTGTTGCTTCCTGACCTGCATACAGGTTTCTCAAGAAGCATATCAGGTGGCCTGGTATTCCCATCTCTTTCAGAATATTCCAGTTTATTGTGATCCACACGGTCAAAGGCTTTGGCATAGTCAATAAATAGATGCTTTCTATTTATAGAAATAGAAATAGTCAGAAATAGATGTTTTTCTGGAACTCTCTTGCTTTTTCGATGATCCAGTGGATATTGGCAATTTGATCTCTGGTTCCTCTGCCTTTTCTAAAACCAGCTTGAAGCTGAACTCCAGTACTTTGGCCACCTCATGCGAAGAGTTGACTCATTGGAAAAGACTCTGATGCTGGGAGGGATTGGGGACAAGAGGAGAAGGGGACGACAGAGGATGAGATGGCTGGATGGCATCACAGACTCGATGGATGTGCGTTTGAGTGAACTCCGGGAGTTGGTGATGGACAGGGAGGCCTGGGGTGCTGCAATTCATGGGGTCGCAAAGAGTTGGACACGACTGAGTGACTGAACTGAACTGAACTGAACTATGCTCATGCTATACTATTCTCCATTGTACTTGCTTTTTTATGATCACACTGATTTTTCTCCTATTTTCTAAAATATAACTAGTTCCTTTCTTCAGACTTTGTCATTGTCATTTCCTTGATGAGAATATTTTTTCTCCAAATCTTGTAATTCAGGTTGCAGTTTAAGAAAAGTATGATCAGAAATAGACTCTCTGACAATTCAGTCTGAAGTACCCACCAAGAATTCCAGCCCATCTCCGTATTTATTTTTTTTAAGGAGTATCTATCTTCATCATCTATTTGTTAATCTATCTATCCTATCTATTTTATCATTCTACTACTAGAATAAACCCTATGAGAACAGGGTCTTTGTTATTCTGATCTTTTTCTTAATCTCCTTTACTTAGAATAGTACTTGGTACATAGTAGGTACTCCACAATTATTTATCAAATGAATGAATCAGTGGAAATTAATATTAATTCAGTTTTACATAGCAAAACAGAAATCTAAGATTTAATACAACACATATTTCCTAGAAATAAAATTCTTTCTTTTTAAATAAAATATTTTAGATTGTTTCAGAAAATATTCACAAGCTTGTGACAACAAAACAGATAAGATGATTTCTATTGGATGGATTAGATGGATCACCTCCATAAGTTCCTTCATATCAATCAATAGTGTGTAATAAACTTAAAATCTTAGATAAGACTTTACATATTTAGTTAATTGATATTTTTTCTATTAATATGAATCTTTACTTTCTGAAAGAGACAAAATATAATTCTGAAATTCTGTTTTTAATATTATGTTTGCAATTTAGTGTTAAACTTCATTTAAAACTTTCTTTCCAGAGAGAAGAAAAAATTTATAAGTAATAGTCAATAAAAGAAGAGATAACTTTGGGGCATGAATTCTTGGCATAATAGTGATATAGCTTTTTCATCTAATCATTGTTACACATAGATTAAAATTTTTTTTAATGATTTTAATTTACTTACTTGGAATTTACTTCTTTGCACTTCAAAGCCTGGATAACTGAGTGCAGAAATGTAGTTAGAATAATCCTTCTAATCAAGGATTATTAGCCACCTCTTTAGAGTCCCAAAATAAGTTAGAGAATTTGCATTAGTGATTTTCTCCCTGAGGAAAAGCAGTAATCTGAAGTCTCATTAGCATCTAATTCTGAAAAAAAAATCAGAGGATCTGTTTATATTATAACCTGATGCTTGCAGCTTTCCTCAGTTTTCCCTGGAATTTCTTGAGACATATCCTGCTGAGAGAGGTATACCAAGTCCTTTTGGTTTGAGACACATATAGAGCAAGCCATAGCCTTAGGCCAGAGGGCAGTCTTCTCTGATCATCTACATTCCTGTTCTAAACTACCTCTACTGTTGGCTCTTGAACAGGAATATCCTAAGATTAGTAGTTGGTAAGGCAATGGCACCCCACTCCAGTACTCTTGCCTGGAAAATCCCATGGATGGAGGAGCCTGTTAGGCTGCAATCCATGGGGTCGCAAAGAGTCAGACATGACTGAGCGACTTCAATTTCACTTTTCACTTTCATGCATTGGAGAAGGAAATGGCAGCCCACTCCAGTGTTCTTGCCTGGAGAATCCCAGGGACGGGGGATCCTGGTGGGCTGCCATCTATGGGGTCACACAGAGTCGGACACGACTGAAGTGACTTAGCATAGCATAGCATAGGCTCTAATTGCCTATTATTTCTTGCTCATTTTCTTATTCCTTTGATAAAAGTGAAAGGTTGAGCCTTCAATAGCTTTTGTGCTTATGTCTTATTC